>NC_134915.1:15093070-17493070 GCF_051014615.1 Bombus vancouverensis nearcticus | reverse complement strand
CAAATTTCTTCTTTTGATCTATTCTTTTTTCTCTCTCATTTTAGTTTTATTTCCATATTTTTACACGATTATTCTTTGTTTACCAATTTCGGAGTTAGTTTAAATGTAAATACGTTCTCTTTCATGATTATATGATTACATAAGTTGATTACGTCGTTAAAAGTCACATTTAAAATAAATAAACATAATTTCTATATTAAGAAAATAGAAAATAGAAAATAGAGAAAGAGAGAGGGAGGGAGGGAGAGAGAGAGGGAGAGAGAGAGACAGTAAATAATTGTTCCACTAATAGGTGAAAAAATCGTTGTATCGATCGCAATATTTATAAGTAATTGACATCCTTTGCGATGTTGAAATATCTTCCCTATAGATTTTTTAATCGCAGTAAGATGTATACTTGAAACAACAGGTTGCTTCCGTTTTTCATAAATTGAGCTATTTACAAATCGTGCGAATCTCTTATGATCCAACTTCATGTGTATAAAGACTGAAGGGTAGCTCAAAAGTATACGTAACTCAAAAAATTTACAACTATTGCGATAACGCCTTGCATTGTTTACAATTTTCCATTCGTTCATCGAATTCCTCTATTTGAAGCGTCATTTCGAAAAATTTGTACTTATCGTGAATATTTCTAGTAGCAGTACGCAGTATATTGTGAGGACTCGCACCTGGTTCTTCATAGGAAAAAATGAAAAAGAAAACAATTTGTTTAGACTGAAACAAAAACTGAAACTGCTAATGAAACAAGAGCTCGAATGCGCTTACTTATTGCAAGATGCGCGGATAACGCGGTTTTATCCAGTGAAAGCGCCCAGATACGAAGATTATGCACCTTCATCACACCTTCGATTTGCATAAATGTACTCTCCACTTGAGAATATTCAAATCCTTTTGGAATTCCTTCCATTAAAACGTTCATCACGTCTTTGATTATCGCAACCGTGGTTAATATCACCAACAGTGAAAAGAGGAAAGTGCAAATTGGATCGACTATGCTCCAGCTTGGCTGTAATTGTTACCAGTGTGTATTAATTTCGCGTTCATGAGAAAATATTGGGAAAAACTATTGCGTACATATGCATATATAGCTATACCTTGAAATAAATAACCAATGCTGCAACGAAAACCCCTATGCTTTGTATGAAGTCTCCTAAAACGTGAATAAAAGCAGCGCGAACGTTGATATTTTTCCTCTTGTGTAACGGATTTTCCTCATCGAGTCTCCCGCTGTCTATATTTCGATTCGGTTTGTCTGAACCATGTCCATGACTATGGCCGTGCTCATGCAGCGATAAACCCATTCTGCGATATAAAAATTGTATCGATGTTACTCAAAATGTATTACATCGTGACTGCGATTGATTTGATCTATCAGTTCGACTATTTCAATTGAGTATAATATATCACTAACACTAGATTTACCACAACGCCAACGCCAGAGGTAATCAACATGACGGTGGTATCTAGTTGGAAACTTTTGTGAATTATTCTCTCGACTGCCAGATAAAAAAGAATTCCAGTAACTACCCATATTAGTAAAACCGACGTCAAGGCTCCTATCACCTGCGAATAACGATGAACATATTATTGATGGTGTGCGTACGTGCACGCGTGCGTGCATACGTGCGTGTATATGCGTCTGCTAGCAAGAAACGAAAGAACGAGAGAAGACAATGGAATAATAATCAATTTTGAAATAGCAAATCTTTTACACCTACTTCCGCTCGATACCATCCAAAAGGCATTTTTTTCGTGGCTGGTCTACTAGCTACCCATATCGAGAATAAGGAGATCATAAACGATGCAAAATCGGTTAACAGGTGCGCAGCATCTGTTGCGATCGCCAAACTATTCGATAATACTCCACCTGAAAAACCGAGCGATCGTTCCATTTAAAAATAATCATTAGCTTCATTTTTTATCTAATTTTCTTGAACATTTATCGTACAAGTATTTCGCTCTTACATCTACATGATGATTACCTACGATTTCTGCTATCATAAAAAGTACGCACAGCGTACTAGCAAGCAGTAATTTCTTTCTCGCCTTTTTATCGATCTCTTCGTCCCTTTCTCTGTGACAATGGTCTTCTGGTACAGCTAGAAAAACATTTAACAGAAAAATGATAAAGATAAACTTTTTATCAGACATTGATCTGACAGAATTTTGGTCGGAAGATAAATGTCGGGACAATACAGTCGCTCTGATACACCAAGACAAACATGTGAATATACTAAAATTACGCTAATGTTCCGCTTGAATTAGCTACCGGCTTTATAAATTTTCTTTTTGAGACTGCTGGTTCAGGTGGAAAAAAAGTCAATTTTGTTACATTAAACGTCGCTTGATTCACATATACGAGCAATAACGTTTATGTGGTGAAATCTGAAGAACTAGGACGTAAGGTGAAATAAAGAGGGTAACTTGTAAAAGTAGGGCGATCTAGAAATTGATAACGCTAAGGAGCTGTAGATAATCGATAAATCCATTTAGTATTATAAATAAGAAGATAGCCTCTATAACCATTCGCCTGACCTGGAAGTCGATAGGATCTAAATTTGGAAGAATCTTACTGGAAGCAGTTTGTTGAAAATCGGATCCGTTGATGCCGGTAGCGGTGACATTAACTGCAGTCGCCGTTGTTTCGCTAATTTCATCGACCGATGTAGCACCGCCCTTCACAACCGTACAACAACCAGAAAGCTTGCCGTGCACGCAAAAGATCACCTTCCTCGACGAGGTCTCCTCGTTCTCATCCATCTCATTGTTATTCGGTGGAATGCTCGTCCCATATCCGTATACAGCCTTGTCTTCGAATCTAACCAGTAAACAAAAGAACCAATTGATTTCTGTCTTCTATCGTGCTCGTATATTGTTGCAGCCACGTGCAGTAAAACAGAGTCGATGAACGTGGCGATCACGTACGCGATCAATTCCGTGGAAATGGTTTCTGTCAAGTTATGGAACGCGGGACTCGTAATACATTCTGGTTTCTCTTCGTTTTCATGATATTCTATACCGTTATCGTCCATCTGCTTTCGTCACTACTATTTGCACACTACTATTACCAATTAGATAATCGAAACTAAACTATTCTTACGATCCTCTGGCCCGTAATGTTTTCCTCTCTCCTTGTTTTCGTTCACGCGGAAGATAACTGCAAACGAACGTTAACGATTACAACCGAATTTATTATCATACTTAATCATTGCTCTTGATTTCTATTACACTATTGCCATTTTATAATCTAAATCGGAAATTTATCACGCAAACGGATCAAGTCGAAAGTACGAGGTTCTCGGTTTTCGTTAGAAAATCGAGGAGGATAGAAGAAAAAAAGAAGAAGAAGGAGAACAAGAGAGATATAGAACATTCCAGACGCGTGTGAAGGGGGCTTAAGGCGGTGGAGCTCGATCGCTTAATCCCGCTTTGGCCCGATCTGTGTCGAGCGTCCCTGAACGCGTTATCGTGAGAAAAAAATTTCATTGTCGCGAATAACTCCTATGTAGATAGATCAAAGCAGAAATAGATAGATACGCATTTGCACGTCTCTCTTGTTTCGATCGTTTGCTGAAAAATCCAGCATTATTTCCACGTATAGATATTATAGACACATAGACCGATAGAGAAATATCGTTGTTTACTATTGTTATCTATTGTTTATCGATCACGATATTTCTTATTGTTTCTTGTTTTTTTTTTTTTTTTTTTGTAATTAGAGTGGTTAAAGATTGCCGCCTAAAATTCAAAGGGGAAAACTCGCGCGAGATAAGATCGAAAGTAGGAGAGCGCGGCGCAAGCAATTCAGGGAGAAAAGTCGGCGATGAGGTGGAAACTCCCGCTTACGTGAGATCGCGCGTGATCCTCTTAACGATCGTTATCGTTTCTCACGTAGCTCGCTATCTAACAAGATATCATCGAGGATAACATGTGCAAATGCGCATTCGTTAAATCGTTATCCGTAAGAATGACTTCTCGCGACAAAAATTCTACGATTCCGGCTAACAGTAATGCCGTGTGCAAAATCATTCGGACGAATAATACATACACGGTATTCAGGACCGTGTTATACGCGACATATACTTTAATCACACTGATTGCTTCTTCCAATTATATTTGATTGGATCGACTTCCGGTATTTCTTGTATTTTTGTCTAATAATACTAAAGATACAAAGTGGTAAAGACGAATAGAATTTTTTGTAGCGACATGCGTCTATTTGCTCGCCAATTCGCTTTTCGAGTTATCTCAAAGTATTACCATTCCGAGATTTACAACTTACAACGAGATTTACTGCAAATGTAACTAAACGTCAGGTGATCATGACCTACTGCGCATAAATAGCAAACGTACAGTCGCATCTCTGTCACGTTCAAATACCGTGTGAAGTACCCAAATATTTTTTCTTCTTCTTTGCGATAGATAGATGAACGAAATTCACTTCCTGCTTTATAGTATGACATACGGCATGGCTGTCAAGACACGGACGCGCCTTCGAGTTTGATTTTATCGGTATCGAAGTTATGGTGAGTTGAGCATGTAGAAATGATGTAAGAGAAAAAGTGATTAAAAAAAAAAAAACAAATAATTGCTCGAAAGTAAACGGAATAAGTGCTCGGAAGTCGTAGAATTTTGATAGAAGAATTTGGCGTAAGCAGAGAGGTCGAATGTTTCTCCTATGTAACAGAGTGGTCGAGAAACTAAATAATTAATAATATCGTTGTCCCATTTCTTTAATGAAAGATGTATTTTTGGTAAAAATCATTCGCCAGGATACCGTGACGATCTTTGTAAGAACGAACGTGTAATGATAGCGTGCGGTACGCTGCGCGACGACGTGATGCGACGCGGTGAATTTACTAGGTGGGAAGAGGTGGGAGAGGCGATTCGATCCGACCCGATCCGAATCGATCCGATCGAATTCGAAAGGGATGTTCGAACTCACAGCTTGATCCTTTCCTCGTCCATGATCCTCGTGCTGCGGAGGACTGCGTGTATGTGTGTGTATGCGTGTGCGTGCGAGCGTGCGGTAGACAGCAGCGCTGATCGTGACGTGCAATGAATAACCAAATCAATTCACCGTTCGGTAGATCGATCAAAAATATGTTAAAGAAAAGCAAAAGGGAGAGAAAACGAAGACGCGACGTCGCGACGCGGCGCGGCGCGGCGCGGTGGTCAAACCGAACCGATGGGAGCGATACGAAGCGATGCGACTCGTGGCGTAGCGAGGCCAGGTGAGTCGACCCGGGGCAACGAAAAACGGACGCGACGCGAACATACAACCGAAAGTCGACAATTGTATTAAGTCCTCGGCCGATCAGAGATACGTGAATAGCCCGTGCGCGCGTCACTAGTTGTATGAACAACGCAAACCGTTTGCCACTTCATCCCGTCTTTTAGTAGAAAACCCACTGTCCAGCCTCGTCCGTTTGTTTTACCAGATAGCTTAACTCTCGATCAGTTTCTCCTCGGCTCTTCCTCTCTTTTCCTCTTGCTCTTTTCCACGCTATCCTTCTCCATTCCCTCCCCCACTTTCTGCTTCAAGATCGCTCTCTACCGATTTCCTTCCTCCTCTTTCACCCCTTCTTGGCTCATCGGTTCCCCCACTTCTCGCTTCCTCTATCTGTTTCTGCCTTTCAAACTTCCTATCTATTCGCCGTTCATTCTATCTTTGTTGCGCTTTGCGCACGATAGCCTCGTGCCTCGATGTATCGCGCTTTCCTGTTTCTGTTATTTCCTGACGTAGCGTTGGTTACAATTATCATTTTAACAAACTATCCTGGTTTTCCGAAATTTCTATCATTCATCGATCCGATCTATCGATTGTTCGGTGAGACGGATGGACTCGAAAACTATCGCGATTGGAACTTTGTTCGATCGATCGATCGTATTCCGTCTTTCTGTCTTTATTCTCTCTTCCTTTTTCCTTGCCTAGAAGATTTCGCTCCATTTGATTTCTCGTGCTCGATTTCGATTATAGAAACGGATCTATTGGGAAACGCGCGTAAAAAGTTCATGATAAAATAGTCTGTAGCCGCGGGTCGAGAAATTCGTATTCGCAATTCATTTAAATTGCGACTTTCCTTCTGATGTTTGAGAACTAACGATCGTTTTACGAGTCAAGTGTATAGAAAAAATCCAATTTTTTGAAACTCATATTTAGCCAATTATTTTTTAAATACAAAACCACTTTTACTTAAATTTGAATAAACAAAACTTGAGCATCAACAGAGTCAGCCGTATTCTTGACAAGTGTACAGTCTTTTTTTCAGCGATTAATTCGATTCCAGTTTGTAACGCGCAAATGTTGTGCTGTATTTCTTGTTGTATTTAATCACATTGTAATTACTTACTTTTTGCAAAGAAAATCTCTTCGGGGTAAACGTGTGTTCGATGATATAACTTCAAAAAACGATAATGTACCTGTGTGTACATGTGTGCTTACAGGATCTTTTCTTTCTCTCCTCTTTTTCATTCACCTTTCAACTTTTGTCGCAAGCAAGATGAACTCGAAAATAAAAGTAAATCGTCATTAGAAGAAGTGCGAAAGATTCGTTTCAAAAACCATTATACCAGGATTTTATCGAATGAACTTCGAAGAAGGAACTACGGAAAACTAAGAACAGGCTTTTGGAATGCGAACATATTATTAAAACATATTATTAAAAATAAGGAAAATGAAAAAGATGAATTGAACCTCTGCGTTAAAAATTTATATGAAAACAATCGTGTCGTTAATGAACGTAAATTAACCCGATACGTTACTGGTTAAGTTATCGTTTCATCGATTGATAGCCTCTTATGTATATTTTCATTGTAAACAATTTATAGTTACAGAAATGTACATACTTATAAGCCTCAAATTCTTATAAACATTAAAAGACAAAATGAAATTACGTACGATATATGATTGCTTCGAATAACTTTATCCATTCTTGTGACAAAAGGCAGGTTCTTTCTCTTAAGAAATACAAGTCTTTCTTCCTTTCGATTTCACCAAATAATACGAATAATGTAAACAAGAAGACATTAACCGCTATACATGTCGGAAAACTTGTCTCGACCGCTCACCGCGCTCGATCTATCGCAGTTGTATGTTTTTCTATCGACGAAAGATGTCATTACTAGCCAAATAAGATGTATTCTTTCGGAAATGTTTTTACTTTATAAATTAATCGATTGATCTTTTTTTCTCAGAGTGACAATTTTGATATACATGGACAAATATTGCGAAAAATTTCATATAAGGTCGAACGTTTTCTTATTCTATATACAAGAGAAAGCATTCTCATTCGACGAAGGAACGTGTATTTATAAAAAATTGCTTACAAACGTTACAAGTTTATTTTTTACAACTATAAAGTAGACAATACAAAATCACAATCGTGTTAACGGCACGGTCATAGTTGTCCGGCTACAGTTAACTACTACGATATTACGATAACAACGATCCATTTTCAAATGGCTGAATGTTTCGCTGAATTTCATAGAATCAGTTGCAGTAATCTATTTCACCCTGCAGCGTTCGATATTCGCGTGTAAATGTATCGTATTCTTCTTACTTCCTCAGCATTAAAAAAGATCACGCGTCACTGCAACAATGTGCCTGCATATATTGAAAACGAAATTTAACTAGTTTTGGAAAGTTATTCGCAAAACTCTTCCCTTTTCTTGATCGATTTCCGTACAATTCATGCCATTTCTGCTTATAATTCTTCGTGCTTGGTAAAATCTTCCACATCTTCGAATGTTTCTAAAATAAAAGAGGACAAGAAGAATTGATAACAAGATTGATATATATAATATTATTGATATGTATAATGTTGCGAGAAGCATTGGTAAAGTATTGGCTATCGTTGTTTAATCGATGCGTTTAATCAATACCATTTTCCTCCTTCTCCGTTTGTCTATTCTCATTCTCCAGCTTCATCTGTAAGGCTTTTACTTCTTCATCGTAACCTATCCATTCCGGTAATATACGTACGGCAGCTTGTAATTTAGCTTCCTTAGTCATTGGATTATTACACTATGTGATGCAAAGATCGAACAATATGTTTAAGTTTACGTTAGAAATGTATTATCAACTAAATGTAACGAATCTATGATATAAACTTTATTTACCAAGTCTATAGTTTTGGCATATTTCTTGGATGCATCGTCGCACCAAGTCTCACACCATAACCACTCCTGCGGCAGTGATTTAATACCCACTTGATGAATCATGTTATTGGGGAGATCCTAAAACGACGCGCTCATTTGTAATCGTTATATATTATTTAATCGAATCATTTCGGTATTACTGTTAGTATCGTACGGACTTGGTCCAAATTAGACAAACTATTAGGATCTTGGCTCAATGCTTGATACTGTCCCCTTAATCTGTCTCCGGCTGCAATACGTCGGAATCGCTTCAAATCTACCACGTACAGAGCACTGATGTGATAAGCACGCCCCTGTAAATGATTTCGCCAATAACCTTGTTTCCAAAATCGAAATCCGTCCATTTCTTTCCTGCTGTCACAAAATGGAGTGTATGCATATGGCGCGCCGCCGAGGTCCATGGTCGCCAATTCTTTTAAATCTGCCCTTACAACCTAACATAATACAATGTTATTACGATCGTACAGAAGTAACAGTAGTAAAAGCAAAGATAACAAAAATATTAATGATTTACAGTAATTGCTTGTACGTAATTATTATACCTGATCAGCATCAACGAATATTATCTTTTTAACGTTTAAAGGAAACAGCACATCCAAAAATAGTATTTTGTAACCCCATATGGTTCTTTGCTTTTCAGTTTGTTGATGGAGCCAGCGAGGCCATTTGTATTGTACCAATTCATATTCAAAACCATATTCCTTTGCCATATGTGGTAAAAAATCCTAAAATGAAGGAAGATTTGTTGAAATATGTCGTTTAATTTATTTATTAATTCCACTTCATAAACGTAATCGCTTACTTTTAACGTTGGTGATAGATAATTCTTCAGAAACCAGAATTTGACCGGACTTTTGGTATGCTTTATAACGCTCAACATCATAATTTTCAGAAATCTTTCATACAAGTGTCCAGAGGCTAAAGAGAAGATATTTAATTTTTCATCCTCATCGTCACTATCGTCTGCTGTCGTAAATGTCCTAATTTCGAAGAGAGCGATAAAATTAGGAAATGAAAGAAATTCAACTGTTTCTTTTTTTTGTTGAATTTCAGGAAGGTATGTAACGTGATTGAATAACCGTACAAGTGTTGTATTCAGATGTATAACGCACGTTTAAGATGCGAAACAATTGGTAAAATAATTATGTATCTTTACACATTACGAGCAATATACGTTATACGCGATAATGTTTAAATAGTTGTTGAAAGCTTACCAAAATTTGGAAAAGCTAAAAAGAGAGAGAAAATAAACAGAAATTAAAGTTAGAGGATCGCCTAACACGATGTGCTAAAAATATTTCATATCTTTATATATACTTAGTGCCAACGCGAATTTAAAACTATTCTAAAAACTATTCTAAAATTCGACATACACCTATACAAAAGCGAACAGTGCAAGTTTTATTTACCTAGAAATAGAGTTCCATAAGCCAGAACTTTTATCGTCTTCCGATAAAAGATCCATTCCCACCTTGTCCGGCTTTTTCGATACTTTGACTTTCAACACGTGACTTCTGAGGGAACTTATAACAACCTTTACGTCATTGCCGTTTTGTAAAACATCTTGACCACCAATAGTAGTAAAATCATAGATTTCTGCCGACCGTCCTTGCCGCAAACGCAATATCCATTCCCCTGGGTTTGCTTTAAGCTGAAAATATCCTAAGTTCGCCATTACTATAGTGTCCACCATAAGTGGTTGCTTTTCCGTTCCCAATGTGATTTGTAATCCACGAGGTGGATTTCCGATTACTGCTTCGAAACAATGACCTTCAAGAAGTAAATGCTCTAATTCAAATTCGCTGTAACAAAGAATTGTGGGTATACAACAAACACATTTTAATTGTGATCTATAGTTTCTTCCAACGCGATACACTTACCTGTGCACTCCAATTGCTACATTGTCCAATTTAATATTGTCTAAATCGTACACGCTCCTAACTACTTCCACTAACCAATTTTCTGGTGCGTGAATATACTGTGTCAAAAGAGATGAAGTTGGTAATTTTGTAAATTTTGCCATAGCCCCATTAACACGTCCGTCGGGGGAGAATTGTAACTGAGGTTCGAACACGAAACGATAAAAGCTGAAGTAATATAAATAAAATGCATAAATATAAAAGGAACAGCTCAATGTAGTAACATAATTTCGTATGAAATTAAAAGAACAGTATATAATATACCTTTTCAACGGCATATCGCTATTTTTGTCCAAACAGTTTAAAAACACTTTAACGTTACAGTTTAAAGATTGTCGAAGCGTTTTTAAAATCGGACCCAATTTTTGTGCGCCGCGAGATACTGGATCAACGATAGCAATCAAGGTAAATGCCACTTCGTCCGAATTTGTTGCTGGAACCTTTATGGCGCTAGATATATTAACAATCAGAATGTTAGGAATCGTTTAATTGTTTAAACTCGCTCATAAAAATGATTTTTTTACCATTTCCACACTCACCTATATTCATCACCGTGAAATGGAACGTGAAATCGGCTCCGCGTTTGAGGGTGCGATGCTAATAAGGATGTAATTTTCATTATCATATCATCGGTGACTTCGTTTTTTTCTGCACAAAAGATCATTACAACATTATATCATTCAAATAACATAGATACCACAGCTGTACATCATATGTATATGTTATCATAGATTAACTTCCGTACCATACTCATCATTTTCCAACAATTGTCCCTTTATTAATATTTTGAACAATTTATCATCATAAATACTTTGACTGAATCTTTCCAAAAGCGAAAAATCTTCGCTTGTAAATTCTTCGCCCTCATCTAAAGGACCAATTAATCTTCCATTACACACGATCGCTCTAACTCCTTGTTGCAGGTTTAGTACCGTTTTCACGTACTGGCGATGTACAAACAATTCATCAGCTTGGTTTTTCAACTGTTCTTTTACAGCCTCTTCCTAATTTTACGATAATTTGTTAAATATTCATTAGCATGGCCAAATTTTTTCGTAAAAAAAAAAAATAATTACCTCTATGTCAATTTTGCCATTAGCAACATCTTCTTTAATTATGTTACGAATAAAACGTATAGCCTTATCTGCCGGCAGGCTATGTAACGTAGCTAGAACTATTTGATTAATATCAATTGTATTATCATCATTAGTACCGTCGAGCGGATTAACGATTACACTAATTCTGACATCTGCATTCGAATCCTGAATCATAATCACCGCACAATTATATTTAAATATTAATGGAAATAATTTACTTAGTTACTTTATTGTACAACTCTGTGCATAAACAAGCGCGAGAAATCACTTACTATGTATTCAAGCGCCTCGCGTAATAATTGTCTCCCTTCTGCATCATTTAAATTTGCTACAACCCAAAAGGTATATAAATGGTGTACACTTGTGCGTCGTGTTACGTATAAATAACGCATTCTATCCATCAACCATGTTGATAAATCTTGAGGACTCCATTTACTATAATCTTTATCGTTAGGTATAATGCCGATTAAGTTTAACCATGTGTGTTTCTCCGGTTTCAATATTCGCTCGTTCAAGCTATAACAAGTGAATAAAGATAATAAACGAACTGAAATCGCAAGGATCATATTCGTGAATTTTTAAATAAAATCTCATACCGAGGCATAACATTTGGCTGATTCATAATATAATCGACTACATCATCTCCTTCGGTTATTTCTCCTCGATACACTGCTTTTTGTAATGCAGGCGTTTGTGACATGATCGTAGATAGAACAGCTTCTTCGAATGAGTTGGCGTTCAATTGTTCGGCTGACAAAGGTACACCATTTAGCAAAGCTTGCGGAAATTTTTTAAAACCAGATCGTTTTACGAAATCATTAGCTAAGTGACGTCCTACGTCATATTCAGATTCTTCACCGAGGATATAATTTACGTTAGCAGACGAATCTTGCACTTTTATTGCTTTCTTTACATCTTCTACGTCTGGACCTTCTGAACCAATATAATTTCCTAACTAAAATTATACATCATGAATTACAAATATCGTTCATTTCATATATATGATTAATGAAACTACACAACAAATGATCGAATACTGTAAGGCCTTACATTTATCAGAAATTGCAAAGCATGTTCCGATCCTTTAGTTTCCGCAAAGTAATGATATGCATTATTAACGGCAACACTAGCATCAGTCAATCCAGTTATAGAAGTATCGTGATTTGTTACGAAAACAAAGCCTACTCTTAATGGTGCGGAATGTAGATATAAAGATTGTGCTAAAGTTATCAAAGGGGTGGATTCTCCGCTTAAAGGGTCGATAATTAATACCTATTGAAATATACAATTTTTAGATAGATTTGTATCTTTACAACTGTCTAACATTACATTGTAATTATTCTAGATCATCAACGTTTACAAACCAAATTGTACAAATTTCTTCTAATATTTCTAAGCATGCCAGGAAAAGTTGGTCTTAATAATTCTGTTAACGACGACGACCATCTTCCGTAAGCTGAATCCTGTTCGATATCGTTTACCCAAATTATTGCCGAATCTCTTATATCCATTGCGAATTCTTGTTTATCCATGTTAGTGGACAAATCCAAAGTCAGCAATGTACTCATCTCCTTGTTATTAAATCCTATAAATGAGATGTTCAATAATGTTATAGTTCATTTTGCACTTAACGAGTTATTCCTAACAATACAACATGTGTCGTACCGATTTTACGAAGAGATTCCATTACTCTTAATTCGCTTCTTAATGATTCTAAAAGACTAAGCACATCTACTGCTTCTAGATCAAAAAATAAGCCATTAATAAAAAGTGCAGTATCTGTGGGTTGTATATTTAAACTTGTAGAAAACATTGCTTGATTGAGTTTCATTTCTTTCTTCATTTCATTATTCACTTTTGTTCTAATTAGAGATTTTGCCTTCAAATAAATTAGGATATCATCATTAACAGGAAATACTAAACAACATAAAATAAAAGCGTAAAATGCTCGCAACAGGATCAATAATATGTATTGTAAAAAGATATTTACTTGCATTGGAAAATTTTGCGAAATATCCGTCAAAACATTAATGGCTTCGTTTGTGGGAGAATTCATTATCCTTTCAGCTGCTTGATGACTTAATTCTTGAAACTGCCACACTTTTAGAGCACCAATTTCATGACTAGTTTCAAGTAAATGAGTTTGTAACTTATCCAGCTCTAATTGCTTATCAGGGTACAAGTTTCTAAAATGATCAAGCCAAATTATAGTAATAGAAAATGAACGAAAAAGTAGGTAAAACGGAATAAATGAAAAATTGAAAACGTATATATACTTCAGAATTAATACTAACGTGAAAATCAAATTTATATGCATATTAAGATATAACCACCTTACTTTAATGTTACAAAATTAATTCCATCTATTTCTTCTGTGCTATCATTAGTGGTCTCTGAGTCTTTTCCTGCATTATCTTTGATATCCGAATCATCTGTTGCTTTATATTCTGTAGACTTCATTTGCAGTTCTACCCCATATCCCGATAAACGTACATTTTTGTCTATTCTATCCTGCAAAGACCATAATAAAAGACGTTAAAAGTTTGTTATTACTGTTACACCAGGTATAATTACAATACCTTTAAATAATGTCGCAAAATATAACTAATTCCTCTATTTTCTGTAAGACTTTTTAATTTGTTATGAAAATCTGAGAATTTTGGTGTTCCAATCTGGCCATACAATATAATAATCTTTTCTGATTGCTGAGACGTATGATAACGATGATCTACACTATATGTATCTGGACGTAACCAAGTATCCTATGTAATAAGTGATAAAATGCATAAATGAAATCAATTAAAATAGATACATGTATCAAATGTTTACATGTCACCTACTTGACTAGCTAGTTCCTCTAATTCTTCTAAAGAACAAGTAAACACTCCACCGACATCTACTACATTATAACAATCAAAGATGGAAACATTTTTATTTTCTGCCATTTGTGTGAACATTTCCACTCGTGCCGAATAAATTCGTAAAGACAGACCCAATTTCATTAATGCTACCTCTGATTGAGATAAATATTTTTCAGCAAAAGCAATAACAGCATCATAGTTTTCTTTTTCTGTAACTACAAAAAAGAAAACAACATGAAATTATATTGCTGCTAATTTAATGAAGGTTAAGATAGATGAAAATTACCATTTCTTAAATCATAATTGGCAAAAGCATCTATGAATTTCCAAAAGTAACTTGGATTTTCATCATTTAGATATTCAGCAGCTTCAAGAGCTAAGGGTGTTTCTTTCCATTTTGCATCTATTAGAGTGGTTACATATTTATTTACCCTTCTGTCTGCTTTAATGTATATCACACACAGTAGTAAAAAATAAAAAAATATAATTAACCGCATCTGCAAATAATATTAAGATTATTAATAGTAGGAAAAGTAGTAGTAAAAATGTAAGAGGTTCGATAAGGTTGAAAAATATGTTTCCGCGACAATACTACTATGTTTAGAATTTGAGAAGAATAAAAGTTATACTTTTGATTTGCTATACAATGAAATAGCCGAACTACTAAACGTATCTATTATACATCAATATTCATTGTTACGAAGATATGTTTCTATCATTATATTCAAATAATTGATAGATCAAAGTGATACAACTTCCTATTCATATCGACGTTAGACTATCGAATAAAACGAAAAAAAATGTAAATAATAAAAATTATTAAAAATAAGAATAATATAATTAATAGATTTTTATGATGTCGTAGTATGGGAGAAAAGGATTCTTTTAATGAAATTTGCATACCTTTAAATTTACCATGAAACTCATATTATGGAAGAATTGGATAACGATAATAGCCAATCCATGCAGAGCACGTGCGGTAAATATCGTACTGGTGAAAAAGTTCGGCTACGTAAGCTACCTTTAAGTTTATACGTGGTAGTACGTAGTATTAGTATGAATGATTATTATACCCATAGCATTCATTTACAGATTTCACAAACTAGATGTGACGATTTATTAAAATATAGTATCAGATATCAGTAATATATTCCTTTTAAACGAATGAATCATTTTCAAAAATGTATTACTTGCAAACTTTTAATCTAGGACTATCGATGCGCTTCTGAAACAAATCTATAAATTTCCTAGATTCTTTTGTGCAACCTAAACCAAAAAATATTTTTTTCTTCTTTCTTATGATTTTGTATAGTATTCAAATTGTACGAGAATAGGTCAAGAAGAACTTGTTTTATAGTTAGACGGTTTTAAATGTAATGTAAATGAAAAGTAATATTGTATGTTATGAAAAACAGTTAAACGTTACTGATACTGATATCATAAGAAGGATTGGTACATATGAAGCAGTGTAATAAAAACAATTTAATACTTTTACTGCGTTTAAGAAAGAAACAAATAATTGCATTATGACGATAATAGATTACGTGCAAACTTTATCCGATAATCCATATTTCGGAGCTGGTTTTGGTCTATTTGGGTTAGGTGCCGGAGCAGCGATGTTACGAAAAGGAATGCAAGCAGGAATGATACTATTTAGGTATTATTTACATCCAAATTGTATGTTATCTGTCATTCAATAATATATGATGTTGAATTTTTTTTAAACATAGGCGACATTATATGATCACTTTAGAAGTTCCATGCCGTGATAAAAGCTACCAATGGCTTTTACAATGGATTACACACAAAGGTGCAAAAGAAACACAACATCTGTCTGTTGAAACAAGTTTCGAGCAAAAAGAAACAGGTCACATAAAAACTAGATATGATTTCATACCAAGTATTGGAACACATTTTATTAGGTTAGAAATAACTGTACTTATCACTGCAATATTTCATTTTGCAATGACAAGTATGATACATTGTAATAATGGCTAAAATTACAATAGTTAAATGTTTTCATAATTGTATTATATATTTAGATTAAATGTAAATTATTTGTTTAATGTTCAAATAAATAGATATGAAGGGAATTGGATAAGGGTAGATCGAACTAGAGAACAACAATCGTTGGATATACAAATGGGTATACCATGGGAAACGGTACAACTTACAGCCTTAGGAAGAGATAAAAATATCTATTTTAATATTTTAGAAGAGGGTAAGAGGCTAGCTCATTATGCCAGGATTGCTAAAATATTATTGAATAACAAATATTTATTTGTAGCCAGACAGATGGCATTAAGGGAGTATGAAGGCAAAACAATAATGTATACCGCAATGGGAAGTGAATGGAGACAATTTGGACATCCCAGGAAACGAAGACCACTAGATTCGGTCGTTTTAGATATTGGGGTAGCAGAAAGGATAATAAGCGATTGTCGTGAATTTATGACAAATCCTGCATGGTATAGTGATCGTGGTATGTAAATAATAGTACGGGGAAACGTCGCACAAAGTACAAAACACGTTTACCGTTGGTGTAGGAATTCCATATCGGCGAGGGTACTTATTATATGGCCCTCCGGGTTGCGGAAAATCGTCGTTTATTACTGCGTTAGCTGGTGAATTAGAACTGGGCATTTGTGTTTTAAACTTATCAGAGCGAGGTTTAACGGATGATAGATTAAATCACTTACTAGCGGTAGCCCCGCAACAAACTATTATTCTTTTGGAAGATATTGATGCCGCATTTGCTAGCCGAGAAGAAAGCAAAGAAAGTAGGTGGCAAATCTGAAGCAAATTCATAAGATTGTACATAATTTTTTACATTAAAGCATTATCAACTTCCGCTTATTTTGTTACAGTGAAAGCTGCGTATGATGGTTTGAATAGAGTTACATTTAGTGGTTTATTAAATTGTTTGGACGGCGTTGCTTCTACGGAAGCAAGAATTCTATTTATGACAACCAATTACTTAGAAAGATTGGATCCTGCGTTAGTTAGGCCTGGTAGAGTAGATGTAAAAGAGTATATAGGTACTATATTTTTAAACGATAAAAAATGGATCGAATTTTTATGGTACTGAATCAATGGTGCTCTCTGGTTTCAGGCTGGTGTAGCGCAAAACAAGTGGAACAAATGTTTTTGAGATTTTATAGGAATATTGACGACAGAGCAAATAAACTTGCTAAACAGTTCACAGAAACTGTAATATCGCAAAATAAACAAGTTAGCCCAGCGCAAATTCAAGGATTCTTTATGTTTTATAAAAACAATCCTGATGATGTACTAAAAAATGTTTCACACATATGGGAACTTACGTGATGAATCGTATTATTAAGTAATGTAGAACATCATTTTGCACGACAAATTCTTACAGCGACACGTTGAATAGTCATAAGAAATATGCATGTAAGGATAAAAAAAGTATACAGTTTAAAACATCGTAGACTATTTGTTTTCATCCCTGAAACTTCCGCAAAGACGAAAGTAACAATACCAATAATAATAATAGCATTAATAATAATAATAATAATAGTGATACAAATTTTCTACTTTTACAGTCATTTATTTCACGTATTTCATTACCACATTGTGAATGACGATTCAAAGATAAAATACATTGTATAGCAAAATAAACATTGTATAACTTTTCTTTTATTTTTATCAATATATCTGTTTAATTACGATCATATGCGCAATATATTTACACAATACTGACGTGTCTTTTTCACGTTGACTTAAATTGATTCAATTAGTTTCATTCAACATGAAAATTCTTTAAATCGATGGAATTGATACTGGTAATAATAATGATTGATAAGTAATAATTTCTAATACTAAATTTTTAATAATAAGTAATAACTTTAAATTTAAGGAAAATATTTTATAAAAGTTTATACTTAGAATAACATTGTTTTTTCATATATGAATTTCATCAAAACTTATTATCCATGTAAAGGATGGATGTCGATTACATCGTTATGCGTTAAAAGTGAACATTTAAAGGTCTTCGTTTCACAATTTCGATTCGGTACAAAAAGCTTTTCCATCATTTTACGATATTGCATTTATAATCATATAAATGATACATCCAATCTTAAAAACAATACAAAGAAAATAATCTTTTTTCCAAAAATGTCATATTCTGTTCGGTATCTATTAACAATTAAATTAATTACTTCTAATGAATTAACTCATATATTTATGAGGATGATTAAAAGATTAATTATAATCGATTAAAATTTTACATACTATTTCAATTTTTACAGACCGTTAGTTACTCGATAATATTTATTTGAGGCTTTTATTCCAAATTTTAGCAATCGTAAAAATACTGAAATATTTCTACGAATGCGACTTACGATTAACAAATTAGCTTCACGTTACTATCATAAATAGTATAAATGTAAAGCTAATGTAATAATTTGAGTTTTTGAATCGAACGTTATAAGATGTGATAAAAAGTTAAAAAATTTGGAACAATACGTTGTAAAAGTGATTTGGAAGTTTATGATTTAATGTTATTCGTGTAATCGATGATTAGAAACTCCAAATGTACGGTTCATAATTTAAAGGATCTGGTTGTTCCATGTGTCCTGTGTGACTGTTACTTCCAACCATACACGATGGATAGGCAACTCCGGTATTTCCTTGACCCGATACGGGTGTCACAATTGCTGGTGCTAATCGACAGTCAGGCCTTTGTTGCATCATAGAACTGATTGGTTGTATCGATTGAGATGCTGGCGGAGGACCTGCTGGCGGATGCGATTGAGATTGAACAATTGTAGAAGGAGGTGCGGAAATATTATGAATAGGTTGTATTATATTAGAACCTGAAACATAGTTTGCCACTAAAAAGTGGTTTTCCAAAATTATCAATTAGTTTTGATCATACGTACAAAAGTAATACATTATGATATTATGTTAAGGTATGTTGATCTTACTTGTTCCAGGATTATGGAATGATAAAGTAGTAGTTTGTTCCGACATTATGTTTGCAGGTGGTGAAACCATTTTCACTGGAACCGCTTCGGGTTTTCTTTTTCTAGTAGATAATCGTTTCTGCGTGTTGTTTGATGCTTGATCGCGTTTTTTATTATTGCTTGACTTTTTCTTCTTCTCGCCCGGTAGTTTTGGCTTATTCGGTCGATTTCCACTTGGTTGCCAAAGGTGTACAGTATGTACAGCATTTCCTTCTCTAAAATAGTTGACCATTGCTTGATACGGATAAATATGTATATATATGTATGTATATGACGTGTGTACTAAAGGATAATCTTTCCTTTGTTTCTCTTTTCTTCCTTTTTTTTACTTTCCTCTTTTTGGTTTCTTAATTAACATACTAACCCCTGTTTCTTTCCAAGCTTCCAACTGTGTATACCGGCTTTATGCAGCCTTTCCCTGATTGTATCAACGCTACATTTTAAACCCAGAGCAGGCGCAACATGTTTAGCTGCAGTCAGCGGTTGCTGAGTAGCCATAGCAACAATGGCTTCGTCTTGTTCTTTAGTAGTGATTCGTCGACGACCCTTTCTTTCTTTAGTTTGTACGTTGCCTTCTTTATGCCAACGTTCTAACCATCTTTTAACGGTACGTTCCTATTTAATAACGAGCATTGCGTATACGGGGCTACCCTCGAGATCATTGTAATTATGTGAATCCATCAAGACGAACATGTTCCTTCTTACCGATCTGTCGATTGCAAGCGCGATAGATAACGTGGATAAACCAGCTTCGGACATGCCGATCATACGATTTCGAATTTCAACGCTGGTTTCCAATGTCCCTTTTGCTTTCCCGCCTTTTTTTTTCCTTTTTTGTAGTTGATTTCTCGTGCTACCTTCTTCCGATGAAACTTTATCCTGATTAGATTCTATGCTAGAAGACTGATTATTATCTTGAGAACCACGAGTATTAGAATTATCAGAAACTAAATTCGTACTGGTTTGTGGACTAGTTAACTGAGAATGTAAGTGATCACGATGCTGCTGTTGTTGCTGCTGAACTTCTGCTTGAAGTTGCCCTTGTTGTTGATCAAGATTATGAGTCTGATCCGTGATCGTTTGTTGTACTTGTTGGATATGGTGTTGCCGTTCCTGTTGCGCGTGCAACTCTTGGAGCTGTTGAGAGGAAACTACTTGTTCGTGAGATATTGAATTTTGTTGACCCTAATGTTTGGGAAAAGAAATGATATATCGAACGAATGTTTATATAAGGACAAGCAGAGTATACAAACCTGTGAATAATGATGACTTCCTTGTACTAAATCTAGAGGCCAATTCTGAGAGATATTCAGACCAGGATGCTGATAAATAGGTTGCGTTTCTTGAGTTAAACTCAGAGTATTGCCAAAATCTGTCTGAGGGTGTAAAGGTTGAGGCGGTGCTTGTATTTCATTGGCTTGCGTCTGCGAAGCACTTTGTTGTTGATATATAAATGCCTGTTGTTCGTTAGAAGACTTTACGCTTTCCGTTGGTGCTCCATCTCCGACATAAACATCTTTGGCTCTAATTTTCCTTAGTGGATTTCTCTTTTTAGCTATACTAGCATTCTTTTCATTCTTATTAGGATCTCTGGAAGACTTTTTTTTCCCTAATTGCGTTCCAGTAGGTCTCCATACAGGTTGTTGTATAGCAACACCATCCGTATCGCTGTGAATGGAAAGGCAGAATCGAATGGCGTAAACAGAATAGGGTATTAACGTTTAAAAAGTAGCAGATAACATCGAAAAAACTAACCCGAGTGGGATTCTTTGCATGTATTTTCGCGAAGGACTCCAATTATGAATTCCAGCTTTATGTAACCTTTCGCGTATAGTATCGACAGAACAAGTAAGTCCTAAAGCAGGAAGTACAGCTTTTGCTGCCGTTATCGGTGTCTGTGTGGCTAGTCGAACAATTGCTTCGTCTTGTTCCGCTGTTGTTGCTCTCTTACGTCCACATCGTTCCCGAGTTTCCACCGTGCCTTCTTTGTCGAATCTGTTTAACCATCTCTTTACTGTACGTTGCTAAAACGATAAAACACAATGCACATAATATCGTATGTTTCATCGAAAGTAATATGATGCAGTCTTTGAAAACTACGTACCGAACAATTTACGGCGGCTGCAATTTCTCGCAGGCCTAAACCTGCTTCATACATTCCTACCATTCGATTTCTTAATTCCGGCGTTGTTTCATGCACTCCTCTCGTTTTTCCCATTTTGTTTCAAGTTACCGAATCGTTTCATCCAAAACAAGCGACAAGAGTGTCGCAAAAAATTTTAAATTTTACGCGAAAAGTGACGTAAGAATAGGATGGATCACGTGACAATGGCAGTGCTCGATCAGAAAGTTTTCCGAAATTTTAATTAGGTTCCTGCGATATCCTTTTCGTTTGTCGCGCGATCTTCAAATTTCGAAAACTTCCACATCGTATCATTCGTACTTCGTGACCGAAGTTCTGCTATGAACGTATTTTAAAAAGCATTGTTTCTTTCTTGTCTTCGACATGGTATCGTGCTAGAAATGGATCGAAATGTTGGCGTCGACGGAATGCAATTGGAACGTTCAACGAACTCGACTTCATTCGATAAATTTACCTTGATTTATCTTCTTCCAATTAAGATCATTCATTCAGTGTTGCAGATCATCGACGACACTTTATATTTTCACTCTCGATATCCGTTGTATACCTCGTTTTGGCCGAAATGCAGTCGCTCGAAGAAAACGCTGTAGTCAATACAACTTCAGCTGTACAGTCTGTCGAGATTCGTTTGTCCTTGTTTTGTCTTTCGCGATTCCAAATTCGTCGAAGCATCGCTGTTTAAAAACTTCTTCTCTCTGAGGAAATATTTGAAATGCGACACAGCAAAACCACGTAATGATCGCTATTTAGGCTTTGAAATGTTTTCAATTTAAGAACTGAAACAAACGTGCGTTAGAATGCGTCAATATTAATTCGGTCAGACTGTACTGTGTATGTCATCGACCGCCAACAGCTCGTCGGAATCGTTTCATCCGTGGAAAATCGAACAAATTTCATCCGACTGAAAGATTTCCAAATAAACGAACGCCCGAAGGAAGATCTCTTGCAAATCTAATCAAATTTACCTGTTATTCTATGGAAAAAGGACGGCTTATATTCCGTCAATACTAAATCAGCTGACTGTATATCCGCGAGCAGCGGGAAAGATACAATCGTTAAAAAGGTTATGTTAAATGAGAAAATTGATCACGCGACAAACACGACATTTCGACGGACATTGAGTTAACGATCATTGTGCAAATTTCGTAGAATGACCTCGTTCTTTCGATGACTAATATATGTGTATATATACATATACATGTATATGTATCAGTATTACTACGACTCGCGTTCGGCCAAGTCAATGGTCAATAATTTTAAAAGGCGACTGTACTCGAGACAACGTTACTGGCGATTCGTTCGGCTATATTCGCCTACCTTCGCCGGAATTGTATTGACCCACGAAATGCTTCCCTTGCTTATTTGACGCGTGATTCGCGCGCTGAATAGATATGTTAGGTGTACGTTTATTCGTATTTTGGCGCGAATATTTTACTAAACCTTTCTCGTTCTTTCCCTTTGTTTCTGTTGATGTTAAGATAATGTGTCAAAAATACGCGATTGCGAATCAAAAATCAGAACGCACGATCTTATAACTGCCTATCGATTGTACAACTCCAATCTCGTTGTTGCGAGTGAGCTTAGAAATAAAATTAAAGAGGAAAACTTTCGTCGGCGATCAACCAAACAGACGAAGTTCTGGGATAAAGAGCTGAACGAACACGATGCGTTTTCGTTTGTTGGTATTTGGTTCTCGTTCGACGGTAGTTGTGAATAAGCTTCGTTCTTTTGCAATTTGTAAACGACGAATGAATAGGAACGAAACGAGTCATTTGAATCGGTTGGATGTGTTAGAGATAAGAGGAATTACATAGGGTCAGATCGCAAAATGGTAATATCCGCCAATCAAATCTGCATTTATGCGTACACCCTGGCCTATATATGTAGAATCGAAAGGTTCGTTCACCCGTGTGTCTTTTGACTTTGAAGAGACGGTTTAATCGTCGGGGTTCGAAAAATAGTTTAACAAGATAATCGATGCGATGATCGAAGGCAAGTTAGGCAAAGACACGATCCGTTTTGTCATCTATCAACGGAACGAGGGATATAATCGAACGAGTGTACAGCGTGGACTAAATTTCGCAGCGAAGGTGGCGACATGAGATTTCGAGGTGGAGAGATCTCCCCCTTGTTCGGTCGATCCATCGCCGTCGACCGTAGACGTTCAGTCGCGCCCTCGCGCTCACCGACATCGCTAATCGTCGTTACTCTTTCTCGCCCTCCGAACGTAACGTCGGGTCGTCCATACCACGTTATTTCATTCGTGATTAGCTTCGATTGGAAATCAGTCGTTCCGACATTTCTTTCCGACTTATATCGTTCCGATATCAGATACGAATCATGAATTACACGGTATTGTTGAGCTTGTTGATCGTCTGTTGGATTCGGTTGCCAGTAGTTCGTTGTGGGGTACGTAATACATCATATCACGTTTAAAATATTCTCTTTCCATCTTGTTCTTCGCAGACGATCCTGTTTCGATCTATTTGATGTTTGTTTTTACTTGTGAAATTCGAAAGAAGTAGGAAGAGCGATGGTCGCGCGGTCGCGGTGGCGATCGCGCGCGCATCGAGCTTTGGCTAAGGATATGCATGCAAGGAAAGGAAAAAGAAACGGATAGATTTATATAGATAGACAGTAATTATTTCGATCTGACTCGAACTCGAGAGGATTAACGATAAGAAAAATATGTTTCATAGACGCGACCGAGTTTCGTTTCGGACGAAATGATCGCAACGGCAGCTAGCGTGGTGAATGCTTGTCAAACGCAAACAGGGGTGGCGACAGGTAGGAGGACCGTCGAGTAGCGATCGAATGACGCGTCGTTTAATTAATAAATAAATTAGTCTAATTTGGTTGTTGCCTGTCTCAGTGGATATAGAGGCAGTGAGGAATGGTCAGTGGCCCGAAACACGTCAATTGAAGGTAATAATACATTGGTAAAGTTGGCAAGTCGGTGTGTCGCGGTATGTCCGCGGTTTTGGGCAACTTATTCAGCGGAAAAGAAAGAAGCGCTCTCTCTTTGGTTCGCAGTGTTACATGTACTGTTTGTGGGAACAATTCGGGCTAGTCGATGACAAGAGAGAACTCAGCTTGAACGGCATGCTCACGTTTTTCCAAAGAATACCAGCTTACAGGGCAGAGGTGCAGAAAGCGATCAGCGAGTGCAAGGGGATCGGTAAATATTTGGGTATCTATATTCTATTTGTTATATTTTTCGTCTTAATGATCGATCGAAACCTCTCGATCGAAACCT
Source organism: Bombus vancouverensis nearcticus (assembly GCF_051014615.1). Classification (NCBI taxonomy): domain Eukaryota; kingdom Metazoa; phylum Arthropoda; class Insecta; order Hymenoptera; family Apidae; genus Bombus; species Bombus vancouverensis. The sequence continues at coordinate 17,468,640 of NC_134915.1, read as the reverse complement.
CTCTTTGTTCCTTCCTGTACATTCATTTCCCAAAACCATCACTTATGTGAAACAACAACACTCCACCAGTTTTATCTCGATGGCATACGATTAATCGGATCCTGCACGGTCATTTCGGTCGTTAATCGATCGTTCTTTTAGCTAAAGGTGACAATTGCGAGTACGCGTACAGGTTTAACAAATGTTACGCGGAATCATCTCCGCGGGTGAGTACACAATTCTGATTCAACGAACGACAGTTTCGTTTATCGTTTTGATCTTGTCAGCCACTTGTTTGCGCCTGTGTTTCAGACCTACTATCTCTTTTAACCGAGTTTCATTCGAATCGAAGAAGAGACGAGATCGGAAGGAAGCGATGCAACTATCTCATCGAACGAATCGAAGCTGGCGTTGAATTGTGTTTCGCCTTATCACGTAACAGAATTGTTACCCATTGAAACGAGTAGACGGCTTTCTGTACGAAACGTTAATAAAAGAAAGAGACATTAGTCTATCGCGTTACTTTTGTCTTACAGTTTCCACCACATCAACGTTTCCGACTCTGTTCCCTATCCGTCCGCCTCGGTAATATATCGCTGAAACCTGGTGTCGAGACCTGGATACGAAACTGGTGTGATCGTTCAAACTATCCAGTTGATCGCGACTTCCGATGCTCGGATGATCCAATTGCCAATTGAGGTCGCGATTAAATGCGCGCGATACGAATGAAAGGAATGGCCTGCGAACGAAATACGCTTCGTTCGAGTAACGCGTATTGTCGTGACGCATTTTCTTTTTCGAATCGAAACAACATCCGATGATCTTGCTATCCGTAAGATGTTGCCTAGACAACATGCATCGTTTCCCTTATAAAGAAAATGGTCAGTTTGTTCGTGCAATCTCGAGGTCTATTCGTTGCATAGCAGGAAGTAATTAAAGTAGCTAGGAACATGCTCGATTGCACGAAATTCGAACATTAATTGAACGTTTTGCGTTAGCCTGTATTTTACCGTCCGCTGGCTACGAGTTCGATAATTCTGCCTTTCTTGCAATTTACACGGCTGTATTTACGCTAAATGTCTATTGTTGTTGGGGCTTAACTTCTCCTTTAGCGTTTAGACGCTATCATTAGATAAACATTCGACGAAGAAGGCGGCGTGTTTGTTTGCCGAGTAAAATCAAATAATTGTACGGCGTATGAACCCGAAATTACGCCAACCGATCCTTTTAGCCGGTTGTGGTGATAAGTGGACGTCTATAAATGGTACGAATTCGTAGCGCCGGTATAGAGTTGACTCTGGTGTCTTCGACGTTCCTGACGTGCGTGGTCGAGTTTGTAATATTTTCATCGAATTACCGGAGAAATGAGAGCCGCGGCAGTTTGCGTGTCTTTGATTTGTCTTCTAACGTTGCAATTCGTTCTCGTCCACGGAGGTACCATATCCGTAAGTATTGTAATAGGTATCTCGATTCGCTATTTTTTTTACATTCTTAATGGAAATAACCCGAATGTTCTACGAACAAGTCGGATCCCGACGACTTCAGGAGAATGACATCCGTACATAGAAAGAAGTGTATCGTCGAAAGTAAGACGACGCTTGGTAAGTTGGCGAAATGCGTAGCTACACTTTCCACAGATCCTTCGTTTTTCTATGTCGTTTCTCTTCGTCGTTTAAATCTAACGACGACTTTCTTTTACAGAGGCCATCGAAGGTACGGAATACGGGGAATTTCCTGAAGATGAGAATCTGAAGTGTTACTTTAAATGCGTTCTGGAAAAGTTTAACATGGTAAAGTTCGATGTTGCTGCATTGTATTTCTTAGCTAGACCATAATATCGCGTTTCCTATAAAACAGTGTTGTCGTTTTGCATAGTACAGATAGACAAGAATGGTAAAATAAGATACAACATACTGAAACAAGTAATTCCAAATGTTTACAAAGAAATAGGTAATGAAATGGTCGATAGTTGCAAGGACGTCGGTAAGTATTCCATCGATTGTAACGACCGCGAGTTTATCTGTTATAGATCTATTATTTTGATAATTATTTTTTTTAGACGCAGAAGATAAATGCGAAAAAACTTTCATGTTTATGAAATGCATGTACAACGTCAATCCTATAGTAAGTACGCCAAGATAGCGCAAGTTATTCTTATGAAAAAGCTTTTTATCTTTTGTTTTCTAGGCGTTTATTGCTCCGTGATCGCCATAGAAGTACGATGTTATCGTTTGGACAATCGTTATTGTAGCGGAACGTAGCAAAGTAAAATTACGTTTATTATATCAGCATAATAAAAATATAATTATCTATGAAAGTGACATATATACTTCAGAAACGCAGCAACGAACATTTCATCTTGAAAGTCGGCGTATGCATTTACGGCGCCAAGTATTCCGATAAAGCGGTATTCGCTAAATCGATCCACGCACATAATGTACACGGTACATATAAAATGCAACGAGATCGATCATCGATCGACAAGAGATCGTATCGCGTTCGCGAGCGCATTAATCATCGTAACGCTACTGAAAATATCGCGGAACGATCGAAAAATTGCTAATAATTACGCCTTGCGTGGTTTGGTTTTCCTTTTGTTAATATTCATTATTTGTTCGACTATGATATCGTCCGCTCTCGGATCGACAGGAACAGCTTGTATCGGGCTTCTCGAAATCGGCGCCGGTTTTGGCCACCTTTCGATTAAAGCGTTCAGCCACAACCATAATTTTTCCCGATTGAAAAACGCCACTGCGATAAACATGATAAAAGGTAACGCGACTACGGACGTTTGATTCATATCACTATGATCGACCTTACGTTCCGCGTTGAATGTTAATTTTACATACTTGAACGATGAATTCGCCTCGAAATAAAAGGGTATGGTTCTATACTTGTGTAACGCATGAGACAATGAAGATTCTAATTGCACAAAGTACTTTTTACCGTCTGCCTGCAACGGAGGCAAATGGACCAGGAAACCAGCATTGTAAGCGCTACCGACCTTGCTCAACTGCTGAGTATTTAATCTTGTCGTGTGTATCGGAGAATCGGGTGTATCTTCCCTGCATAGTTTTACCTTCAATGTACGATAGTGTTCTGGTTGCATCGACAGGACGTGTACCGAGACGTCGGTACGCGCTATAGGGTGAAACGCAACCAATCGAAGACCTCGAATGTCCGACGAAGTTTGTATTGACGTTGAGGTGGGACTGGTACGTTGAATGTGCGCGTTAACTTCGGCGTTCGGTTTCAGACGGAATGCGTAGGTACACTGTACGAAAGAAAGGACGACAAGTTGCTTTCAAAGTTGTTGTTGAAACTCTTTTGAAAGGACGAATCCCTTGATCGTGACAAAAACGTAAAAAGCGAATAAATTTAAATTACAAGCAGAGATTTCGCTTACCGCTGGCTGAAGCCCCCGGATTCGAAAGCTACCGTTCTCCTCCGTGGTCGCCTCTTCTTGAAGGTTATCACAGTCTCCTTGGCCCTGAACTTCGACTAGCAACCCGGCTTCAGGTTCACCATTTAGCGATGTCACGGAACCGTACGCGCTAAACGCGACCTTTTTCCCGTATAGATTTATCTTTACCGTGGCACCTTCAACGACTTTGATCATTTTCGATGGAGGATCGAAACGGTATTCCTTCATCATGGGTCTCAAATAGTATTCGCCAGGGGACAAAGAATTGAAGATTAATTTCCCATTCTCGCCGGTAATGCTGTTCTTTCGATAACTTTGTTCACCAGACAATGACAACAGGACACCCTATATATCGCAATAATCAAACCCAACTCCATAATTTGCTATCGAGTTTAGTCGCCCCAGACTCGTACGTACCTGTAGAGAAACATTGTCAGCTTGATCGGAAACCTGTACTATGATTTCAGCCAATTTGTGAGCTGCAAATACTCCGTTGGAATCAGGCCCAGTGATCACAAATCCTTCTTTCTCCGCGGTAACGCTGATAAACAAACAGCGAAGAATTATAAACGAATGAATTAGAAAAAACATATGGAATGAAGCGTGCGCACCTGTATTCTATTTTCCCATCCAAAGGACCAATACTGTACGTTCCATCTTCTTGTGTGTCCAGCGTGTGTATAGGTACAGCTTTGTCATTACCAAATATTTTCACGGTAACTCCTTCCAGTGGTGGATTGATTCTACCAGCAATTATCTGTACGATACGCAGCAACGTGTAAATGATAACATGTACCCCGATCGTGACGAGGAATTTGAGCGAACGCATTTGAGCACTTTAAGCGAACGATTACAGCACTCACCTTCCCTAAGTCGCCCACGAACGTAGCAATATCGTCTTGGCAATCGTTCACACCTAATACCTTCAGTGATGCCGGACTGAATAGAAGGATATTTGATAACGGTGTTATTGTATAAACGTTATCTGTTTTTGCCTTAAATTCGAATTCATATTTATACAAATCTTCGTGACGCGTTGATTTCAATGGACCAAGCCTATGTAATAGAAATGACGCAAACATTAACATTAAGTCAGATGTGAAATGTGAAGATACAATAAAGTTGTATAAAAATACGGTACGTGTTCGCTTACATTATAACCTCGCCCGCTGCATCCTCGATTTTTACTTTAATTCCATCTAATGCGGATCGACTTAAAATGTTTCCTATATGACTATGCTCCGTCGAATGTAATAAAATAGGCGAAACAGTGTTCGTATCCCATGTGTGAGACGATTTCTCATAAACGTGGCAACTCTTTGGCGTAAATGTATACATTCCAGGTTCTGATACGCAATGCTTTGTGCTTCCTTTGTTCAGAGCTAACGTTAATTTTTTCAATTCATCTGCTTTCGAATATTCAACCGTGGTGTCGTGAGAAGATATGAAAGTAGCAGAAAATCCAGTTTGTTCGAAGGGCGGTAATTCAGATCGTTCTGAAGTTACAGAAATTCTATAGCTGGGATTCGCCCAACAAAAAACATCATTGTCTATTAACACCTCGTAATGGCCGGGTAATACGTCCGTAAATTGGTATTGGCCAGCTGCATGATCAAAGGAAACTTTACAGACAAAACAGTAGTATCGAGTGGATCAATTACCCGATATGACCACGACAATAAGAACGCGTTGTAATATTGTTCTATAGCGTCCCGTATCGTTGAAGTGTGAAATAAAATTTATTTTTTTATTTCAACGCATGCTTATTGTCGCAGAATTTCCAAAAGCAAGAGATCAACCATCAGATAGGTATAAGGTAAAACAAAATCTAACCTTTTGTTTGAATTGTTTTTATCGTGATACCGTCCAGTACCTTCAACGTTACCGATGCTTGACTGCAATCGGTTTCTGGTAAACACTTTACCGTTCCTGTTAACGTAGCTTTTAATTGTAAGAAATTAATGTTGCCCACCGGTCGGGACGACACGTAGATGGTTTGTTGCAGTGGGAAAAATCTGAAAACATATCAACGTCAAGAGATATCGAGAAAGTTGAATAAAGAGGCAAAAAGCCAACGACAATGAACTTACTGTAGACCTTTAGCTCTCTCTTCCGCACTTACAATAACGCTTAATTGATACGTATCAGGAGTGAGATAGGCGGAAAATTCACCTGTTATTGTATCTATTCCAATTTCTTTGGTAAACGTGGTAGCCGTATTCTGGATGGAAACTTTACGATGATCTAAACCTCCCTCTGCCGATAAAGTAACTTTGCCACGAACTTTATACGCTGCTGGTATCAAAACGGGAAGTTCCGGAGAATTGGGAGAGATCTTGACCGATTTGTCATTGAACAGTAAGTCCTCTGAGCGTTATAGGAAGTGAAACGCAAGATAAATAACTGAAATTCGCATTTTCCGCAGAAAGGCAATAATTGAGATTAAACTTGGCGTACCGCTTTCAGCTTTCAGAATATATTGACCGGCTTTTATATTATCCAATACATATTTTCCGTGTTCATTCGTTATAGCGATTTGCTTTTGAGAAAGTAAAACTTTCGCTCCTGGCAAAGGATCTCCATTGATAGCGGTACGGACGATACCATTTACCGTAAAACCGGTAACTTTAAATCCTTGACGTAATAGGACGCTGCTGTGATTCACTTTGAACGATAATTCAGGCGGTTGAACATCAAATTTAGTTTGAGCACCGATATAATACGGAACAAGTTTATATTCGCCAGGTGATAAACTTGGAAACATGAATTTACCACTTTTATCCGATGCAACATGACAAAGTGGTTTTCTAGATTCGAGATCTTTACTTATAGGTGTCGTTGCGCAATTCCTAGCTACACCGTTCTAACCAAACGCAAGACAAATAGATCAAATTTTGTTAATTTCACAAGGTGCACAGGAAAAATATCAGAAAGAAAAATATAAGAAACTCTTACTCCAAACAATACAAATGTTACGCCGCTAACTGCTTCTTCTTCGCTGGTAACTCGACCGCTCACATCGTATCCATAAATTACCAGACTACCATCAGGAAGTTCTGTGTTGCCTTCTCGTACTGTTACTTTCACGGTATTTACTTTCAACATCCATCTAAAGAATAAAGTAACACAATGTGACGTGTCTCGTAACACAATTAAGTCAAACCTGATGGTACTCACACGGGATGAGACGCAACAAGTACATATTGTCCAGGTTGTACGGGGGTAAAATAAAATATACCACCTTCCATGGTAACCGTTGTACCAACAGGAACTTGCTTGTTGCTTTCTTTATACAATGATACTGTAACACCTTTAGGACCAGAATCCGATCCTAAACTGGTAACCTAAATCGTATTACATTTCTTAACGATACTGCCAATAATTCATAGAATAATTTTCATCGCTCCATATATATATTAGATTTTGTATAAAATGTATTTCACACGGATAGTTTACCTTGCCCGTGATACCAAAACCTTTGAAGGTAAAATTAATATCTTTGCCTTCACTGCAGGCATCTGTAGTTCCATCTACGACCAATAAAATTTCTGTAGGTTCGAAACTCCATCCTCTAGGTGGATCCACCTAAATATATATAAACAGAAAACTAATATTCAAAACTAGATACAATGGCTTTAATTAATTTCTTTAATTAATATACATTAAACAACAGGTTATTATGAAGTTTTCTTATATTGTTTCTTATTACCTTCAAAACGTATTCCCCTTTATCGTATAAAGGAAGGAAATAATATCCATTGTTAGGGGCACACTCTGTAGAATCTTTGAGGCTACCAGATTTTGTATATCTAAATAGATTGAAAGTTTAAGTCATTATCTGTCGTAATTTGTGTTGTAATTTGATTCGGTCAGGAACTGCTCGATAAACTACTCACAACTTTATTTGTACTTTAGCAAAATCGATATCGGCGTGACTTTTCAAAAATCCACCACAACCTAAAATATCTTCTGCATTCGAATACGTGGTTAGAATATAAAAACAAACTGCAGAAAGAAAAGTTGTTCGTCTCATGCTTATTTCTTTTGTCCGCTATTCATAAATATCCAGGTTATGAACAACGTGATCACTGCAACGATTTTGTACGAGACCTGATTAGACCATTTCCAAAGCACTAACTCGTGTAATAATAAATGTACACTGAATAAATGTACGATTATAGATGAAAAACTAAATTGTAGAATATTTGTTAAATCATTTTCTACATTACCAACGGGTATTGTACTCATGCGCACATACACGATTCAAAAATTATACTTTAACTATTTACGATACGTTTATAATACTTGGTTTAAAAGTAGCTCTCGATTGACAGTATAGTATAACACGAGACAATTTGTGTAGAAGCGTCCATGTGTTGTTACTTGTGCAATTAATTGTATGGAGAGAAATATCGTTTGTACATTTACGAATCATTCGTTTGTAACATAACCTCAATAAGGTTATATTATTTTAACAAATATACATATACATATAATAATATAGGAAACATCAAGGCACGCGTGGAACTGTCGTAAAAGGGAGAGAGCTAGATCTTATCAGAATGGTAAAGATAGCATTTCAGATAAAAGCTACGTTAGAAAATATAGAGGAACTGAAGCCATCGGGAACAGAATTTAGATGGTACCTCAAATTTACTTGCTGCAATTGTGGCGAAGTATCAGAAAAATGGAATTATGTATCTTTGAGCGAGTCCATTCCAAGTCAAAGAGGAAACTCGGTGAATCACTTTGCAAGCAAATGCAAACTTTGTTCTCGCGAAAATTCCATGAGCATCTTGGAGGATTCCATCAAATCGTTTCTCGCGAACGATCAGGAGAAATTCCAAACGATAGCGATATTCGATTGTCGGGGCCTCGAACCTAGTGATTTCTCAGCAAGAGAAGGATGGACTGCCAAAGCCGTAAACGATGGAAAAGTATTTACAGATATAGATTTAAGCGAAGGAGAGTGGGCTGATTATTGCGACAAGATTAAAGAACCTGTTGGAATTTATGAAATAGAACACAGATTTGAAAGAATGAAATAATAAGTTTTACGTGCTTGTTGTTACTGCAATCGATTCACACATAATGGGATACTCTACGAAAAATAGAAATACTTTGAATTCAATATAAATTTTACAAAAATAGAGGCGATAGATTCTCTTTTAGCTTTGTGTCTTTTCCTTGTTTGCTCATCTTTTCACTACTAAGCTGATACTCTACTTTAATGGTATTCTGTTAAACAATTTGTTTCAATGTACATACATGTGTAATCTGCGCATATATTGTGCATACATATATTTAAATACTTATGTAAGCAGAGACATTCAAAGGTGCCTATATCGATTTGAAATTTGTAATTTTCTAATCTAGATAATAAAAAGCTATTTGTTTGTTGCCATTGAAAACATAGAATATGATTTACACGTTCTTGCACATTCATGTATACACAAATCTACTATGATATAATAAATACATATTTATAATACGAACAGGATAGATACTTACTATTGCTACTACTATAAGCTAGGCAAAGAAAAAGTAAGACGATCTGCCGCAATTAGCGACATCGTTAAATCGTGTAGGAAAGAATACCAAGGTAAACGAATGCACATTTCCAACGACGTAATATAATTTATTCATAATCATATAAAAAAAGACCATTTAACCTCGTAAATGGTTTAGTACAGAGGAAATTTGCAACAATAATTTTATAACTCTTCCAAGTTGATTGAAAATTGCCGATTATACCCTGCACCTGAATAACCGGGTGACTAGCATTGCGCGTTAGCAGGGGGGAGGTTGAAAATTTTATTCGTTAACCAATCAACAAGCCATAGAAGAGTTTGAACAAGACTAGTCAGCTATGCGATTAGAACTCGTTCTTTAGTGCGTACTTACCTTCGGAATGTTTCGGTCTACTTAATTAGTTAAGGTAATGAAAACCATAAAGACGATGACGATGATACTGCTAAACAATAATAATAGTACTAGTAATAGTAACGATAATGACGAATGACGATGACGATGATGGTGATAATAGTAATATAAAGTTGTCATACTAAACAACAATATTCAGTTAGGAAATTTTCGTAGTAACGTATCAGCATATACTTGACATATCACGTTTACGCTAATTCAGACCGGAACGAGCTTCTCCGCGTAAGAAAATTATAGTCGTAATAATAATGGCAATGATGATAATAACGATGACTATGTTGATGATGGCAATGATGATAATAACGATGATGACGATGTTGATGATGGCAATGATGATAACAATATTCGTTTACTTGTATAAAGTAAAAATAAAGTAGAAATTAAATCTTCTCGAACGAAAAATTAAACATATATACATATATGTGTGTATATGTATACGAGTGTATAGATACACACGTATCGGGTATAAAAGTTGCGAATGAATTGACCTGAGCCAACCGTGATTCACTGTGAAATTAATAGGTATTTCACGTGTTACGGCGTTAACTTTAAAACTGGCTAAGAAAGTTGCAATCACAGTGCCCAACGAAACGGGCAAAATAAATCACAAGAGAGGATAAAAAAAAAAAAAACGATATTACGACATTGTATAGTCGATAACTGGCTAACTAGCTAGCGTACTAGTATTCGCTACCACTATTGTTCTCTAACATCTTTTACTATGGTCTCTAGCACATCTAACACAAACATAAATATTGTGCGCGTATTACGAACTGTCGTCTCTTACCGAGAGAGAACTCGAAACGTATATGTAAATCACAAAGAAATAATTGTCATCGAACGCTTAAGTCTAAAGATATAATATGTCGATAACGCTATCAGTCTATTCTCACAAAAATATCACCGTGACTGAAAGTATTTTTCGTCTATTAGACCGTCAGAGTTGAATATCATCGGCGCCGAACCAGCGAAACAGAATTATATTTTACGCAACGAATCGAACTGATCGTCGACGGTAAGAATTCGATTCTGACGATCTTGGAAGATCTCTCGACGATTTCTCCACGCGAATCAATATCATTTTTCTACGAAACTCAGAAGAAAACGTTCTAGTAGTAGCTTTCTAATATTATGAACGTCTATATAGCATATGATGCTATTATCAACTAAACGATTCTATACTACCGTGCTAGATTATTATCTTTGGTATACTAACGGGAAATGTTTGTTCCGACCGACCGACGGAATCGACGACAACTTTGCTCCTAGTCCGTTGTGACTTTGACAGTTTATCTTCGGAAGTAGCAAGTATGAAGTAGAAATAGGAACATTACGAGTTTAATATATGTATATGTACGAGAAAATTGGGATACCGGCGCATGCTGTCGACGCGAGAATTAATCTACGAATAGGCCCGTGAAAGTACGCGAATCGTTTGTGATCGTTAAGTTAAAAGACAAATTGAAAAAAAAAAAAAAAGAAAAAATAAAAGACAAAGAAAACGAATCGCGATAAGAGCAAATTGATCGTAAGAACGGCAAATTGAAAAAGATGTTTCTCGGTTTTGTTCCACTGAATGCGATTCTTCCTGAAACGACTCGAAGGGATCACGTACAGTCGCGGCGGCGTAATCATTTTTAACACGTCGAGCAAAAAACGCGAGAACAATGCCCAGAAAATATTTCATATTCTTAATTTTGACTCCCTTACCGTGTATAAACAGGCAGAAAAATAGATCGATTCCCTTCTAAACGAATAGATAGATAGAAATTCGGCTAGTTCGCGTCGATCATCGTCGTTTCACGGTGACTCGACGCGTTTCGTGGGCATCACATGTTATAATTCGGCAGAACGTTACACGAAGAAGAGCGTAACCGTGCGCCGCGCCTAAGTTGTTGGTCGCGGATCGTCGCTCGATGATCTTCGATGCGCGAATCGTCGTCGCCGTCGTCGTTGTTGTCGTCGTCGTGACTGTTCCACAGCGACACGACCGGCCGGATTCGCCGATCGCGAGCCAATTTTACGAGGAGATGTCGATTCTTTTCGATTTCGCGATCGGTTCAGGGCAATCGATCGGTCATTACCGGTTCCAAACACGTCTGCTTCAAAGTCGCGGACTGATCCTCGAGACTTCGCTTCAGGCCCTCGATCGTTTGCATCAGCATTTGCCTTCGCAGTCGGGACAATTGATGCTGGAAGATCTGCGAATCCTGAGCGTTTACGGACGCGTTTGCGGCCAACCGTTCTTGCCGAAGCCTAGCCACTTTCTCTTTCAGAGATCTCCTCGAATCATCTGTGAACGACAAGGATAGCGTAGTAGATAGTTGTCTATACTTGTCACGACTTATCGTATGGGCTGCTTACCGGTATCGTCGGTGGCGGTATCCCCGTCCGAATTTCTCAACGTGACGTGCTCCCCTAAAGTTTTTTGTATCCTGCCATAGGTAGCACTGCCTGCGTACACTTTCCTTTTGACCGGCTCGCTTTGCGGACAATAGGAGGATCCTTCTTTTATGGGACCCATATCGACTGACCTGCAAGGATAAAAAAAGAGCATTCTTTAAAACTGGTGCCTCTAACAAAATCGGCGGATACGGGGGAACGTGGGTGTCAAGGATGTGGCGTTCGACACGCTAACCTGAAAGTCATTAGAGGTGCTCGCCTCCTGACGTCGCATCTGTCCTCCGAGTCCGAGGAACTCGACGTTACTCCCTCCTCCTTGGTTACGGCGTTGAGCGACGATCTCGAGGTGCGAAGTTCTCTTCGACTTATTCCGGGGAAAGAATCTGTGTGCGATAAAAAGGTGCAGCGAGGCCTGTCGACGAGGTAAGGGCAAGTTCGAGAGCGCGTGGCGCACTGATCCGAACCGACGATACCGTTGCAATTGAACATTGTCACCGTCGATGGTGAATCGGTCGTGGACGCCATCATCGTGTTCACTCGCCGTCCATCGTAGTCGTCGGGATCCTGATTCTCGTAAACTCTCGGCCGAGAGCAACGAAGCATACTTTTATCGGGTGACTGCCGTTGGCTCATCGTCGCCGTCGCCTTTCTTCTCGAAACGAGAGGGGAGTCGATGGTGCATTTGATCGAGGTCGATTGGTACGTGGCTGCCGTGGCACCGGGCACCGGTGGGGAAACGTTTCGCTCGACGAATCGTCGCATCGGGGAACATGGTTGAACGAACTGCTGCCTCTTGGGACTGGTATGCTCGAGATCCTTGATGCTGCCACTCTGCAATTCCGGCTGCGAGTTTCTACTCTTGGAGAGGGCAAGTTCGATATTCAGTTCTGTATTTTTGATGAGTTCGACCCGTTTGTTCGTCAGTCCGTTGTGAAACTTTCGGGAGGGCGATGGTACGATGGGTAGGCTGGTCTGATTCTTTTGCATGTTCACCAGAATGTTCTCTGCCTCGAGGATCAATTCTCGATACTTTTTGTCCGCTTCCTTATCGGCCTCGATCAGAGCGATCTCGGAGGCGAACGTTGCCATATAGGTGTTGTTGTCGGTGGTAGTTAGCCGCCGCCTGACGAGGTTTCCGTTCACGTAGCTCACCTGTAGATCGAAAGAAAAAAAAAGAGGACCGATATATCGGTATAATCGGTATACGTAGGATAGGCCGATATACGTAGATAGGTAGAAATTAGAGCGCGCGCGCGTACCGAATTGGAACGTCTCTTGACGACATCGAGATCACCGGTGACGAGCCGGCCGCCGGCAGACGATCGTTCGTCGGTCGATCGGAGCGGTGACAAATTTTTGTTCACGTCGCAATTTTGTTTCTTGCGACGCAAACAAATCGGTGTACCACCGACGCTTCTACTACCCTGATTGAAGCCCGAGTTTTTAAGCAGCATTCTCTCGACCAGCACGCGGTTCAAGTTTGCCGCCGTTTCTTCGTCATCGTCGTTGTTGTGGTCGTCGTCGCCGTTACGGTCGTTATTGCGACCAACGACTCCTCCTATTACGCTGGTATTCGGATCGCGTTTGTCGAAATTCGGTTTCCTGCGCTGCGAGCATCTCTTTTTCCGTTTTTCGCTCGACTGCTGCTGCTTCTCGTCCGTTGGTTGCTTCTTGTGTCGCGCTGTTTGCTTCTTCGCGGTATTCTTCGCGCTGATCGTTCTGCGAACAGAGGCGCGACGCGTTTCATCGCCGACAGGAAATAGAATTTGCGCATGCACATACCTCTGAAGCATCGCGGCCGCGGCCGCCGTCGCCGCGTCGTCCCTGTTCCTTCGCTTCATCAACGACTCTCGCAGTCTGCTGCTTCGTCGAGCGAGTTCGCCGGCGAACGCGAAATAAGTACAGTGTCCGGTGTTGGTGAAACGTCCGGTGCAATCGAGATTGTCGAGATCGAGGAACGAACCGTTGTCGATATAATCGAAGTCATCGTTGCCGAGAGGATCGTTTTCATCGGCACCGTCTCTAACGGCGTCCAGATCGGACAGAGATTCGATGTAGTCCTCGCAATCGGTCGGATCGCTGTCCGACAAAATGTCCGTCTCTTTCTCGTAAACGTAACTTTCGTCGAATTTGCCCATCATCTCGTTCAAGGTGATATCGTCTTCGGATGACCTGGCGCTTCGCGTGATCGACGACGCGGACGAACCTTTTCTATTACCGTTTCCGTTTCCATTTTCCTTCTCATTCCCGTTCCTATTTCCGTCCTCGTTGTCGTTGCTGCTACTACCGCCGGTGCCGTTGCTACCGGCAACGCTGCTTACGTTGCTACCGCCGTCGCTGCTGCTGCCGCTGCTGCTGCTGCTGTTAGTGCTACTGCCGCTACTGGTGCTGCTACTGCTGCTGTTGCGTCTTTGCACGGATAAAGCTATCTTTGGCCGAATCTCCATGCCAGATGCTATTCTCCAATTTTGATTTATCCTACGAAAAAGATTTCGATTCGAAGAAAGATCGGCGATCGTGCCGTTTCGGCGGCGGAATTCGAGAGGCAAAGAAAACTCTGCTATATACTAACGGACTCCTTCCGGCGCTGAGACTCTCCTGTTTCGATTCTCTTCTGGCTCGTCCTACTCGCGCGCTGCTCGCGTTTACGTCACTCGCGCTTCCAGACGACTCCGTGAGCTTCAGGCCAGAACCGCTGCTGGTATCGTCGATATTCAACCTCGATTTGAAGCCGGTGGTGGTGGTACTCGAGCCGGAAGAGTTGGCCGACAGCCACGGATTCGTCCGGATTCGCGAGCGTTCGCGCGGCGATTGAACGGTCGGTGAGAGCAATGGCGGCGGTATGGAGGAAGGCGGCGGTGGCTCGGTCAAATTGCTCCTCGAAGATTCCGCTGAGAAGGATTCCTCGGTCCGCCTCTCCTTCGGTAGCGCCGATCGTTGTACCGATAGATCCTCTTGCGGAAGACGATCGCCGATCTGTTTGGCAAAGCGTATCGCGTCACTTTGCAACGTCCGTCGATACGATATCTAAAAAGGACGAAGACGCGAGTCCGTTCCTCTCCGTTGAATCTGCCCTGCGTGACCAACGACAACGGATCCCGATCGGGATACCTACCTTACTCGTCTTTCCGTACTCGTTGGATCGAGCCACGTCTTTCCCCAACTTGTCCATCGTCGTGGTTGCCGCGGAGAACATCGTGACACAGCCAGAAACGGAAGGTTCGACGTTGCCCTCGAACCTTCCATGTCTGTTGCGTCCTGAGAGCAAAGAAGCGGAGGCGACCGGCAAATCCGACGAATCGCTCGGTTTCTTCGGTCTGCCGTTGTTATTATTGTTATTGTTCTTGCTGCTACTGTTGTTGTTGTTGTTGTTGTTGTTGTTGTTGTTACTGTAGTTGCCTGTGGCTGTGCCGGCATTGACGTTCGCGTTACTCTGAAAGTAATGGGTTCCGGTCCTGATGTTGATGTAATATTCCGGCGGATAACTGGTCCCGGGTGAGGTACCGTCCGTCGAGTATCCGGTACTGTAGGCGCTTTCCGGAGAAGAGAGGTTGACGCTACCGGTGCCCGCGGACGTACCAGAGGACGCGGTCACGGTACCGCACCGATTACCATCCTCTCCGTGCAATCGAATTTCGTCCACGTTCCTCGACGGCGAATCTACCGGATGAACCTGCGAATCCAGACAATCCAAAGTCGGCAATCGTTCTCACGGTTCTTCCGAAATCGAGGAGGGGCGGAAAATCGCGCGAAGGCTGATATGGAAGAGAGTTGCGCGATGGAAGCGACCTGGTAAAGCGCAAGAGTCGACTCCCGTGTACAATCGGTATACCGGTCTAATTGGATAGCAGTTGGCTGCTAGAGGAAAGCGAGTCGACGGAAGCAGAAGGTGAGAGAAAGAGAGAGAGTGCGATGCCGTTGCCCGTCTCTCGTCTCTTCGCTCGTTTGCTCCGCGACTCTCGTTTTCACCTTTGAGAGAGTGGAGGAGGAGACCGTCGCGGCAAAACAACACCAAAAGAGGGTTTCGTATGGTCCACGTCGAAACATACTCACTTGGTGCAACGCGGGAGATCTGTGAGACCCGTTTCGAGGAGAATTGGAATTGGAGTCGAAACCCTTTTCCCCCTTGCCCTTTCGGTCCTTTTTCTTTTTCGATCGCACGATATGTGCTTCCATCCATGTGCGCAGTTTCGTTCCAAACATGATGCGCGACGGTGATCGGCCAACGGTGCGCGAGGCTTCGTTCAAAGATCAGCTGTCCTCCCGCCGTGTTGGAGATTGCAGGTCTGTTGCGGGATCGTCGAATTCGACTCGCGTTCGATCACGGCGGTGGTGACATCGGCGCTGACGGCGACGACGCTGACGACGTCATCGACGGCGATGACGAGAATCGATCCATTTCGCGAGCAAGCCAGCCTAGAGCGATCGAGCCGAACAAAGTTTCCGGAAGCTCGCGAACGTTTCCTGTTCTCGCCAATTTCTAGCCTGCCGCCGTTCGTCCGATTAGCGTGCAAGGCCGACGCGTTGCTTGTTCTCCTCGCACCTTGTCCATTCCTCGACGATGCGACCCAACAGATCTGAAACAAAACGCGAGAGAAGCATACTTAGATTGTTTCGGCTTTGTGTCCTGATCACCCACCACGAAAAACTCAATTTCAAAAGGAGAATCGAACCATGAGCATGCACGGCCAGCGGCATTGTAACGTTGCTCGTTTCGTCCGCCTCGATGCGCGATGTTCGCAGAAAGCTGTCGTCTGTTTAGTTTCGTTCAAAACCCGAATCGACTTTATCGATCGACTACCGTTCCTCTCGACGACCTTGGAAGATTTCTCTCGATGAGGCGTTCGGCAAGAAAATTATGTCTATGTTTTACGGCTTATCGTTATTATGGATATGACACATCTTTCTTCGAGCAGCGGCGAAATTTTACGCGAAAAGAAGAAAAGTCGAAGGAGAAGCTAACGAAGGGCGCGAAAGATGCACGAATAAAAAAGAGAAGAAATTCGGATCGCGAAAAGGGTGAAGAAAGCTGTCGCTTGTTTTCGACGCAGCGCCACAACGCCATCTGCTGCCTAAGCGTTAACCTATCTCGGTTAGCGAAGAAAAAGGAACCAGTGGGGCTAGATGATTCCGAGATACAGGGAATCGTAGTAAAAGAGGCAGAGAAAGAAGGCAAGCGGACTTTCGTTTGCGATATTTCGCGAAAGAGAGCACAGCGACGAACGGGAGACGCGCGGGTTAAGGCGATTAAAAAATTGCGAAGTCGAGGTTCGCCATTTCGAAAAAATCGTCGACTCGGAGAAAACGGCGCAGCACGACGTGCGTTGTTGTTCGAGCGTCGTTCCATTGTGCTAGGCTGGACGAAAGAGGAACGCACGCCGAACGAGAAACGTAAGGAGAAAACAATCGACCAAGACAATGGACGATCCGCCACGCTACGCTATACGGTGGTTTCATCTTCGTCGTCTAGTCGTAGGATACAAAGCCGGCGAGCTCGCGGTTACGATTTTCGCTTGAATTTAGAGTCGGAGTTTACATTTTTTCGTGGATTACGTTGTTAGTTGCAAGGGATGGCGTTCTCGAGAACTAGCAGCATTTATTTTGCCCAACGGGAAGACTTGGATTTCGTTGGACGCATTCGCACACTGACATCGTATTTCCGACGGCGAAGAAAGGCATCGAAGGTAGAGCGCGGTAGCGTGCAACGATATTCCGAGAAGAGGAAGAAAAAGGTGGATCGAATCGATGCGACGTTATCGTTGTGAGGCGCGTATAAAGAAAGAAGCGCGGTCCTTAACCCTTCGATCGCGCGTCGAACAGCGAAGAGGTCAGAGTGCGATCGGCGTACGCTTAACGATGATGCGATTAATTCGATTAAGACGCAACGTCGCTCGCTACGATAAAAATAATCGACCCGTTGTTGATTATAATTTTCTCGCGCGAGCGAGCTAACGCGCGAGCGTACGAGAATTCTGGAAATGCGGAGCCGCTTTCGGCAGACTGTGGCGACAGCGCGAAGCGAGTCGATGCGATACCGCGGTCTTCTCGAGGAATCGAGAACGGGAGAAAGGGAACGCGAGGTTCTCGAGAAAAAGTAGTCGTGGGCCCGGAGAGATCGCGACTGGTAGACGAGCGGAAGAGACGCGAAAAAGCGAGTACCGGCTAACGGCTAGCTAGAAAGATGGGATTCGGAAAGGGTTCGATCGAGCAGCCGCGTGGGCGGTTCGGAGAGCAGCGGAGGTAGCGACCACGACCGTGCCGGGGCAAACGTTGGTCGCCATGGCAACTCTCGCAGCTCTCGTCCCAGGCAACCCCCGCCGGGGGATCTACGGGTCGATCCCATCGATCGATCGATCGATCGATCCAAGCAACGTTCGTTTTTCACGAGATCTGTTTTCTCGTCCGAACGACATGCCGCGGCTCGACCTTCGCTCATCACCACCCCCGCGTTTTCTCGAAACATTTCCCTTTCAGGCGTAAACTCGAACGAGGAACAAAACAAGTCGGTCGCCGCGATTTCACGGTTCGAGTCTCGATCGGTTTGCTCGTTGACCGGCCGGATCGATCCGGCGCGCCAGCTCCTTTTCCCGGTTGCCGTTGCCATTGCATTCCTGATACCTCCGACGACTATGTTTCTTCACGGAAGCGTATCTCGCGTTTGTTTCGCGAGAAGTCGCACAGCGCGATCGATCGAGTTGCGCTCGATCCATATCGCTTATATTATCTATACATAAATACAATTCCGAGTACGTAATAACGTTAACACCGTGAGTCATCGACGACGGTTCACGGGCACATAAGCGATCGCAACCGCGCGTTTGTTTCTAACCTAAACGACTTGTTCCGCTCGAGTTGGACGGTTGCCAAAATTATGTAACTCCGTGATAACGCGGTCACAAGTGCGCTGACTCTGAGGTAATTATTCAGAAAGTTTACTGCCATCTTGAATGTCGATCATTTTTTTAATATATGCGACGTGTAATTTTCATATATTTAATATACGATTCCGAATGTCATTTTCCTGTACATATAACCGCCACTCGGTTTAGTTTTCGAGGTATTTGCAAAAAATTATCGATATTACTGCAGCGAAGTTCGCCTATGATAATTGTGCGTTCGTAGAGCGTATGCGCGTCTCGCGGCGACTGGATGAAGTAACACGCCTAAACCAAACCTAATTCTTATCTTTTGTTTATAGTTTATATAGGCCCGGGTTAGGTGTCATTCTATCCGGTTGCCTCACGGTGACCGGCAAACCAATACTAACGCATATGCTGTCACGGATGCACAATTATCATAGGCGGACTTCACTGTAGTAATATCGACAATTTTTTGCAAATACCTCGAAAACGGACAAAATTCACTGGAATGGTACCGATAGATTTCTTCAAATATCCAAGAACTAAAAGAATCCGGTAATAACACGCGAAGCAAAATGTTGTTCGGACTGTTGATTTCTACAACGTGTTAAAAAAATCATCGAAATCCAAGATGGCGACAGCTTTCTAAATCGTAATTACCGACCATGATCATCGACTGTTTAGTGAATTTCGTTGCGAAATCGGTCGATGCGACACAGTGAGAAAAGTTTGCTTTGTTAGGAAAACGACTGGATCCGCGACTGGGGAAAAATATAAAGAGAAGAGGAAATGACAAACCTCGGTCAGTGTCAAGGACACTGAGGTAAAGCTTGGTTCGGTCCCAGGCTGAAAATCGTCGAACAACGGTACAGCCATCGTTACGTAGTCACTCGATTTGGGATATTTCGCTGTATCGTAAATCAAGCTATAAAATAAAACGTTACGCGTAACTTTGTTCTCGAAGAAGGCGCGAACTTAAGAAGTCGCGTCGCTACTATTCGAATGTCCGAATTGGGATCAGGAGGAATACAACGCGAAACGATTCGACCGTCGATCGTTCGCTCGTGTATCTAATTCCGATTAACGTTGGTATCTCGATAAAATGAAAAGCTAATTTGTAGGTTCGTTTGGTTCATTGGAACAAAAGATAACGGGTATTCCCTTGCTAGAACACGGTTTTCTCCCCGAAAGATTCTCGTGACAATGACGTGAGGTGAAAATATGCGCGTTAGAAAAATATACGAAACGATTGGAACGATCGACGGTCGGTTGGCGACTCGCCAGTACGTAGATACTCGTCGTGCGTAGACGCCTGTATTCCGATACTTTTCGACCTTGCCCGGTTTTCTTCGAGAGCTTTGGTTCGGTTTATCGAAAGCCTAAAACGAGAGAACGGTCCTCAATATACGTACCGTATACGTATGTAGAATGGCTTTTCTTCCATCAATCGACGAGCTCAAACACAAACGATCGAGAGTCGCAAGAGCAATTTATTTTAAGTTTTACACGACTCGTTAGCAACTTTAAACGAAACGTTAATCGGGATGGAGGCCGAGAGAAATAGCAAAAGGCGTCCCCTTTGCTCCAGTTGTCGGCGCACCCTCTATCGGAACGGCTAATTCGAGCCAACTACCCTCCACGAGGATCCTCGTGACCAAAAATAATCCATCCATCCATTCGCTCGCCCGTATCTATTGGTCGCATGACGCGTGATGCGACGGCTCGCACTCATCAGACTCGCGTTACGAATAGATACGTAGAAGGAGAATCTTAGTCTCGCCTTTCTCAACTCCGACGAATGCGAATCTTCGAAATAAAGCACACCGCGAGTCGATTATACACCACTACCCCTACCGCGGACTGTCTTATCCCGTTCGCACTTGTCTTCTCCCTTTTGTGTTTCCCCTTTGAGCGTTTCCTTCGCAAGCTGATTCGGGTGACGATCATTTCCTGTCTGTCACCACTTTGCTTCGAGTAGACTTCTGTACGAAATTTTCAGACTGATGAACTCTTGGCGAGTCTTTCTTCGTTCGGCCTTTTTATTTCTTTGCCTTTCGAGAAACGCCACGCCTTAGCGCGCGATGTTCCCGGGAACAAATGATATCGCACGTCGGCTCGCGTTTCCGGCCGCGAGAGCCGTGCCGTATCGCACGATAGAACGCGTTCATCGAGTATCTCGACTACGTATTATTCTCGAAGAAGATATTCTACCCTTCGACACGACTCTCGGTAACGTTAATCGTTCCCCGAGTTGTCTTACTCGCGATAGAGCGAACTCTCTCTCTCTCTCTCTCTCTCTCTGCCTTTCCATGTTTATCCGCGAAAATATTTCCTGGAAATTCGACTCCTATCCAGAGGAGCGCAAACAATGAAACGATATCTAGCGAAAAGTTATGACGGAGTTGCTGCTTGATAAAAAGAAAGGAAAGCAGAAAACGAGGGAACAAGCATTTTTATAGTTTCTATGTTCCGTAGACGCGGTCGCTCTCGAAGCGGCTGAAACTGATTGGTCCTTCGTTCTATGGAACGCGACGCGAAATCTATTTTCGTTTCTTTGTTCAAAATTCCTTCGAGACTCGTAGATATTTACACCGCGTCCGATCAACCGTTTGAATAACTGGAAAATCGCGACGAACCTTTTGCTTCTTCCATACCGTCCCGTCCTAGGCGTTCTCCTCGTGTGGAATTGGTCCGCGTTCGCAAACGTATATAGGTTATGTAACGATAATGGCTAGCGTGCGACGGACTCGAGCGCACTGGATTCGGAAAACCGCGCAAACGACGGTTACCACACTTACCATGCCGAACTGAAGTTGTCCGTCTACGTTCGTTTTGTTGGTACGAAACGACGTTTACGTGCTTTTTCTCTCTCGGACAAAAAAACGGATGCAACGACGACGGCAGCTTTTACGCGTCGACGCATCGTATTGCAACGACCCACCGTCTATTGTACAACCTTTAACCTGCGTTATTCTCCAAATATTCCATATCACAGTATCGCCGCTTTTATCGTCACGTTAATAAGATTACGGTATTAAGATTCTTTTCTAGGAGGTAAGAGGCGATACAATCGCCAATAAGATTTCGTTTATATAGTATGTAGTAGAGAGAAAGTCGTATGTTCGGATGCTAGGAGACAAATCTGATCCGAACGGCGGTCATTTGTCCATAAATGAGTAAAGTGTAGGGAAGTGATTGTTTGCCGATTGTCAAGCTTTCGGTGGAATAACGAACGTTAAGGAATTGGGGTCTCGGAAGGAACGTATTCGAAGTAATGCTTTACCTTGCTTTCCATCGAACGTCATCCTCCATCAGTTACGATCTCTTCTTACGCTTCGAAAGTACCGAAATCCGCCGATCTCGATCAACTTCTTCGTGAATCGAACGGTTACTCGACGATTCCACGTTGGAGAAATTAAAACGCGTGAAAAGATGCGCGTCACTTCTTATTTGAGACGTGTTGTATGGACCGTTTGAGAAGAGCAAGAGGCACGGCCGCAGTGCGGCCGGCACGCGACACTCTAATATTACGGGAACAAAACCTCCTACCTCACTGACCGTTCCGACGAGACTGAGCGCCGCCGACTACGCACCCTTATTGGGTGGGCACGTTGCAGGGCCGTACTCGAAAGGGGTGCTCTCCCTCTATACTCTATGTACTCCCTTCCACCTGATACTGTCCGCTTCTGTCAAGCTCTCGGCTCTTTCCCGTCGATACGAGCCATCCCACCGCCTCACTCGGAATATCGACACGAACTAGAGAGCACGAACCGTCTTTCGAATTCTACCTGATTTCGTGCGCCTCTCGCTCTCGCGACCGACAGAAACCGACCAATTCTTGCCGCTCTGGCATTCTCGACAGCTGACAAACCTAGACGACTCTATCGAGTTCGATGTCCCACGATGTACATTATTGTACATACATACATACATAGCTGTCCCTTTGCGTGTCCACGATACCATCTACGGGAAAACGCACGATCTTAAATAAATCGATGTTACAGCGTTGACACGATTACGTAGTATATATATAATGTATGCTATACGAGCAGGACTAATGAACGACGAGCGTACGTCCCTGTGCAACAGTGGCTAAACGGGACGACACCCTTCGACAAGGTAGGGTAGCCAGATCCAATCGAGGGGACTTTGGAGAATTCCCGCTCTCATTTCGCCGAGCATTACCGTAGAAAAGACACGACAACGATCTCTTTCGATTTTACGATGTATTTTCGTAGGATCGATGCTGCGCGATTCTCGGCATGGAATAACTGTTTCCTTCTTCTTATCTTCTTCGGTTTAATGAGAAGGAATCATTTAGTTTGAATTATCATTTAGCGACCTTTTCGACTTTGTGCCTCCCATTGTTTGTGGCTCTTCGTGGCTTTCGACAAAGCGACGTCGAACCGTCTCAAAGTATCGAAACCTTCGGCTTTTATACCGCCAAATGAATACCTTTCGGGGTTGCATCGCGAACAAAAAGCAAGATTATCGATTGCTCGGTCGAATGCCTGCCCCTAGCTTTCTCGCATTTACATGCTCGACTTTCCCATTCGACTAAATCCGAATCTGTCTGCCTTCGACGCCAAATGTTGGAATGTTGCCTCGCGTCAATTTTACTCTACACCCTCGCTCCCGAATCTCCCTTTTTAATCTTTTGCCAGCGAGAAAAAAAAAAGAAAGAAAAAAAAGAAAGGAAATTGGGGGCACAAACGTGAATTCGTCGAGACGATAATTACGTAGGTATCTCACCAGAGGGATGCGATATTATCCGTATACGAGTTGGCACTGTTTCGAGCCTGGATTTTTGCCAGGATAAATATCGATCTTGTCGCGTCCGAGGATCCTCTCGACTTCACTCGATTCGATTCGACGATCGCATCGCCCATCGACGATTGACACGTGTTACGCAGCCGAGCTTCGAAATTGGTGTGCTACCTTCTTCGCTACCTCTTCCCGCTTGCACCACGGAGACAAAGGAGCGCAAGGAGTAGGAACGACTCGATTAAGCTCGAGCGTAACGTAATGATCGAACGCGATTCGGAATTCCATTTGGCACAATTACGTTTCGCCACAAAATTTCCAGCGAAGAATCCAGACAACTTATTTGATTCCGTGCATAATAAAAAGAGAAAGAAAGAGAAATAGAAATAGAAAACGAAGAATGGGAAAGACAATTTGAGGCAGAACCGCGGGAACAGTGCAAAGAAAGATTGCCTACAGTCTATGGCATAAGCTCGCCCGAGCGACAATTAATGGCTCGTTGACAAGGCACGAAGGGCTATCGTCGTCCTCCGCCTCTCTTGCCTGTGCTTGGCTTTGCGATCGACTCTTTTCGCTTGATCCGAGTAGACGCGGCCCGTTACCGAAACTAACGGGAAAGGATAACGAGCCCTTTACGAGAATCCGCTCGTTGCGTTCCCAACGAACCTTCCGCAAACACCCTTCGTCGTTCTGGCAACACCCTCGAACTCGCTTCAAGGTTCCCGCTACGAAACACCCAGTCACAGCCTCCGCGATTGTTCTTTTCTCCACCGAGCAGTCACGCGAACAGCTTTCCTTTCGCGTATCTTGCTTTCGGCTAAGCGGTGTGTGTACGCAGTCCTTTCACCGACACACACGTTATTCGTCCAACCACTCAAATTCATTTAAACGAGCATCGCACCGACCTAATTCACCGTGAGATTCTGCTGCTATCTCGAGCAGGCTTAGATACGTACTTGCGTGTGCAACCTTTAGGTGCACGCGCCACCAAATTGCTCGCATTCTACTTCCGAGTATGTATCACGTAATTAGGTGGAATACGAAAAGAAACGCGCGTTCCCGGGTTCGAGTGTATCGACTTTTTCCACGATTAGATGTTTCTTCTATCCTATCCTATACATTGTATTATCGCATGGATGTAGATTACGCTTCTATTCATCGTTATCAGTTCCACTACTTGTAATTTGATACATTTACCACAGCTACGATATATTAGAAACGACGAAACAAGTTGCCTCCGTGGCGCAATCGGCTAGCGCGTTCGGCTGTTAACCGAAAGGTTGGTGGTTCGAGCCCACCCGGGGGCGAATTTCTCTTTTGTCACATCGAGTCAGGACTTTCGAGCAAGGACTTTATAAATGACCATGAATATTGTACGTATATTGTACCAAGCATCGAACAAGTATAACTTTTTTGTATGGTACTTCGTCCGAAAAATTGCTGAGCTAAATCTATACCATTTTCAAACAGACGAAGCAAACGGTACTGAAAATCATCCCCTAGTACCGTCTTCTTTCCTTCCTCCTTGTTCCATTATTTTTGAACTTATTTGATATCAAAGCGAAAAAAATAGATCTACATAATTTAAAAAAAAAAAGCAACGTATTTTTTTAATACGCAAATCTTGCCGATACAGCAACAAAAAATAACACTCCGCCCAACGTGGGGCTCGAACCCACGACCCTGAGATTAAGAGTCTCATGCTCTACCGACTGAGCTAGCCGGGCTATAATTTTTTGCGATCTTTGATATAGCAAACTATATGTATTACGTACTAATAAAATTGCCTAACTAATAAATAAATTTTTTCGATACTCGTCGACAATGCTATCGACGCTCGATTCTTTCGTAATAGATACGAAACGTGGGTTACGGAATAAGTTGCAAATTTTTGCGTAACACTATCGTTTATTTGATGAGATCAAGTATTGGCGATAACTTACTTCGCGTTTTACACTAAAAAGGTTTTCGTAATTTCTCGATTTATGTATAACGATAATGTGCTGTAACGTAAACGCCTGAAACTTTTAGAGCAATTTTCTTGTTTTACGAGGCTTTCTAAGGTTTTATCCGAGAACAAACTAAAGTTAGCTATATCTCTGGTGTGTCTCTTAAGATCTTGTCGGTATATAGATAAATAATACATGTTATTGGATATAGTTCTTCTGACACCACTCGAAAGTTAATGCTCAACGTAGGGCAACTTCTCTAAACCCTGAAACGCATCTGATATGCGCCTTTTTAAACGCAACGCAACTTAGGTCGAAAATCTTGTTTGACCAAACATACCATCCACTTTCAGGTAAGATCCTGTCGAGAACATTAATGACGAACACGCATAATTTTCTACTAATTTGGTTATGATCTATGGTGTTCCACGCAACCACGTTAACCATGCAATTCAAGTTTAGGCAGAAACCTTCAGAATCCCAACATTTATTCTTATACTTTACTTTTAAAGTTATTATAACCATATATGTATGTATGTATATTAACCTGCCGCCATCTTTCTCTCTTTGTGCAGCAAAATTTTTATTCGATCTTTTCTTTTATACTAATTTTTAAGCAAATTTAATCTTTTCCTTGATTCAAACGTATTTATCGATGACAATGAAAAGTGGTAGATACTCGGATAATCGGAAAAAAATATTAAACACAGGGAAAACAAAAAAAGGAAAAAGGTACGAAAAACACCGACGAGGATGGGATTCGAACCCACGCGTGCAGAGCACATTGGATTAGCAGTCCAACGCCTTAACCACTCGGCCACCTCGTCAACCGTTAACTTTTTATTTCAATACACAGAACATGATACATAAAAAATTTCTTAAACAATTTATTGTTATTGAATAAGCTAACCTTGAATCACAAAGGGTAATTGCGTTTCGAGCGATAATTATAACGTCTCGATAATGTCATTTTCCTATGCGACCGGTTTAATGCAACGTGGCTAGGTAATCTAAGATCTAAGATACTACTATCTCGTCTAAGCTTAAATCATCGTATCGGCAAGAGAACTTCGATGATACCTGGTTCGGATGTAATACAACTGACTGACCGATTACACGAAGCTTTCATTGCAAAAGTTTAAAGCGACTTGGATCAAAGTTGGGCGATGGAATTCATCGGAATGGATTCGCTGTGGGAAAGCGAAAACGAAATAGAAAAATTCCTGGAAAAGGTGTGTCAAGAGACTAGTCGTAATTAGGATATAAATGTTGCTATAAAACGAATAATTATGGAATCGTGGATTGATCTCGAGTGGAAAACAGAAGAAAAAAATAGAAATCGTTATCATCTGCTTACAAAGAAACTGGTTTATTCGTATAAAAAATACGTATGTATCATGGTGCACTGGGTTTTTCACGCGTAGGAAAACAAAAGGTCTTGTTTGATTGGCTGGCTGCCAGAATTGACTCGTCTGCGATGCGACCTGTCTGCCATTCTCGCGAGCAAATTTGTCGAGGTTGTGTTTTGCTCGACCGGCAGCCGATGGTTCGCTGTTCTTCCCTGACCATTGGATACAAACGCGCGCGTCAGTTTGGATCAAAGATGCGACCGCGTATGCTGCTTAACGGAAAGACAGGGGATGAACGGCGTAAACGAACGCAAAACATTGGCGACTGTTGGAGAGAACAAATGAGGGAGAAACGGACGCCGGTGATGGATCGGTGATATTCAACGATCGCCCATTACTAAGAAGCAACGAGAAGGTACTTTTTCCGTAAGACAGGTAGCTTCTTCCAAGGTGCCGAGATTAGCTCTCAAGAGGACCTCCGCGATTACTTTCTCGGCGATAATACTTTGACGAGGCATCGATTTCCTCAATTTTCCAGCCACATAACGACCAAACGTCTCGAAATGGTCGTCCGTTACGGAGCTAGCAAACTGTCTCGGAGAGATTTCACACGTCGAGTCCTTCGGCTGACGATCTTGAAAGCTTTCCGGTTGTTGATGACATTTCCTTCTGAGAGGATCGGCCGATGCGGAGGTGGAAATTCTTCTGGCGTACGAGCCCTCTGTTTCAAGGATGATCGGTTGAAACGCCGGAGCAGAGCTAGCTGCCGGGGACGGTACAGGTGACGGTGGCTCGATCTTGTCTACGTCCGTTTGCACAGACTAGAAAACAGTTACGTTGCCAACTGTAATTCAATGCTAGCGATATGGACTATGGTGTATCGATCAAAGTACGCGTATGTGTATAACGATCAACGAACGAACGAACGCGATACAAACAGAGTCCAACGTCCGAACGAACCATTCGATACGTCGTTGCACTGACTCGCGTTGTTACGTTCCGCCTTATCGTATCGCGTTGTTAGGTTCTATCTTATCGTATCGCGTCGTATCGTATCGTATCGCGTCGTGTCGAGTTTGCTCTCAATGAAATAAAAATGCTTTCCAACTTGCATAATCTTTCGCACGAAGTATTCGTGCAACAGCGTTTTAAATATACGAATATATGGACGAACAAACCAACGTTTCGACTTTCTTTTTGATTAAAACGTAATTCTCAGCGCATCGTAACGCTCGTCGAGTTTTCCGATCGATAAAGTCCCGTAAAGAGCAAGAGAAATAGATAGAGCGAAGGTTAAAAAGAAATTAAAAGCGAGACTAAAAATGGCAGGAAAGAAAAGATAAGAAGAGAAAGAAGCTTGTTGCTCGTATCGTATTGCTCGCGAAATATTTATCTTCTCGTTCTCACCGTACTTACTACGTTCGTGATGTACCATCACGACGTTACAGAACGAAACGCAACTTGACGCCTTCGATTACTCGTTCACGAACGACAAATTCGATTTTTCAAAAAATTGAAATACCAAAAGCTTGCGTGTTCGTTTAAGAATACAGAAGTAAAAGTAGAGTGCAAATGAGTATAGATAACAACGAAAGGGAGGGGAAGAGAAGGGACGGTTTTAAGGGGAAAGGGAGAGCGAAAGCGAGAGAGTGCGAGAGTCTCGATTTGCGCAGTCTCGGTAACTCGAGAAAAATTGCACGAGGTCGTACCATCATCTCCTCTTGAGAGAGATCCGTTGGGTTAGCCAAAGCATTCTTAAAGTCTCTCTCTTCATCTAGTGGACTCGTTTCGTTTTGTTCCGCTACGAACTTTAAAATATCGTAGTACCATAACGAAGATCTGTATCGTAGTCGAGGATTCTGGACCATCTTTTGCGAATTGCGCACCTTTTTGTATTCCCTTCTGAACGCGGTTCTAAGCGTGTTGATTTTTCGTATGACAGTCTCTTTATCCGCGATCGGATTAACCTCCCTCAATTTTTGCACGAGAGCGTCATAAGCACGATTTCGAAGTATCCTGTCCTTGTATCCCCTATACCTGACCTGCCACAAGCAGCGGAAACTACGGTAGAGGTGAATGAATTCCGCGAGAAAATCATGCGAGTATCCGACCAAATCCGACATGTTGCTTGGTTCGCGCGGATACGATTCCCAAGGAAGTCGATCAGAAATCGATCTTCGGCTTTTCGATCAATTCATGCACTTACGAAATTCCGTGTTTATATATAGGTGTACGGTCTTTGAAAGAACGTAACGCGATCTTCTCGCCACGCGGTTGACTTACGATCGAACGACGAACGCGAGCACAAGTAAGATAAACGTAGCGTGGATGACCGCGCTCGACGTTCGACTGAGGGGCCACCAGTCCACACGAGTCCACAGGCCGCTTCTCGAACGGACGATCGTCAGATGGTAGTCAGATGTCGATCGTATGCCTGCCTTTGGAAACGCGTACCTACGCGTTTGCACAAACCACCTTGTTGCCGACCAGATCTTTCTCCCTCCAGCAATCAGAGGTTTGCTCGTGCTTGTACAAGAGGCCCTACCACGACAAGCGCTCGACGCCACTCTTTCATAATTACTCACATTCGTTTTCAACGCAGCAGTTTTTTCTTTATACTCCTTTCCTTCTTCTTTTTTTCTTCTATTTCCCTTCGAATTACATCGATCAAATAACTATCCCTTCTTTAATTCTTTCTACTTTTGCGTTAAGTTCTTCTTTACAATTCTGATTCTTCGGGAGAGAAAGAGAGAGAGAGAGAGAGAGAGAAGCGAGGACAAGGTTTCGATCGAAGTGTACGATTCGACTGGAATCAGTGCACTGCACGCAACGTGTTCGCACTAGAGAACGTTTGACAGTCGTTGCGCGTAATCACGTGGTATTCTCGCGATCGTGTAACCGTTCACGACGAATTTTCAAATAGTAGAAAGCTTGAAATTCGCACGGATCCAGTCGTACTTGAAGCGCTTTGTGTTTTACCAGGTTCGAGAAGGTTTGCGCAAACGCGAAGCGTGACAAGAGGAACCGTGGCGAGGTGTTGCGGAGCAGGGTGAAGGCGAACCGACTCGATGGGTCTCTGTCTGCGTCCAATGAAAGCTATTTCCTGCTAGTGTTGCCAACGTGACCGCGCAAACACGTTTCACGAGCTGGTCGAGTGCGACAGTTTATGCACCGCCACGCCTCGACGTGTACCACTCGCGTTCTTAGTGCTTCGTACGCGTTAATTGTTGACGAAAGGTTACCGTTCGACGCTTGCCTCCAGACATTCCCACTTAAATAAATCTCGTGGCAAATCTATCTGTTTTATCGCGAAACTAGCGAGCGCGCACGTGCAAACCACGCTGCATAGTCTCGCGGAATTGGTTACAGTTTCGAGATCGCGGAAAGTATCTCTAGAAAATCGAAATTGCGAAATCCGAGAAGCAAACACGGCCGAAGGCCGGTTTCGCCAGATCGGAGGACGATAGCGCTGCCGCTATGTGCGAACCTTCGCGCCTTATAAGGTACTAGTGGCCAATTCGTTCGTCACTCGATTCCCCGTCATCTCGATTCTCGCGACAAGTCTCCTTCGTCGTTACTTATTTATTTATTTGTTTGTTAGTTATGGAATACCGGCCTAATCAAGCTATAGATTATACTGAATAATTTCGATTTTGAGTTCGACGATTCTAGCTTGACGCATTTCTTCGTGCAAAACGTGTTTTGAAAGATAAGTTGAGGTAAAAGATTGAGAGAAAATACGAGCAAGAGACTCGTAGGAAGTCATAGGAAGAAAGAGAAGAGAGGAGGAATGAAGAGAACGGAGAGGCGGGGCGAGAGTAAGCGGATATTATAAAAGGAGAAAGGCAACGATGTTTAAACACGAAAGACGTACTTTCGCTTACAGATAACACGAGAAAACGAAATCATTGATATACAAATCGTTATACGATTTCGAGAAAGGGAGATTTAGATGGAAGGTGTCGGTGGTGAGCGTCAAGTCAGAACCCTGTCTCTAAATTAACGTTTCTCTCGAAATGTAACGCAGACGCGATGTATTTACACCGAATATGTCATGAATTGACATAAGTTACAGTCCAGAAAACGATACATTGTCCGAACGCCACGCACGTTAGTACACCAGTGTCGAAACATTTAAGGGCTTGCATTTGGATATGCTTCAAACGATGCGATTCGCTTGCCTTTTCCCTTCCTATTTTCGTATCTCTTGGAATAAATTTACCGGTACCTGTTTTCCAGAGTATCTATTTTTTTGAAGTACTACTAACACGCCATTCGCTGAAAATGTATACCACGTACTACATTGAGACAAAAATAATTTGGAAATTAGCCGATAACTCCGAGAATTACAAAGAAAATCTCTTTTGAGACAGCAATTACATATTTCGATCGATCGATCAAACGTGCGATTGCCAATCACTGTAAGTACATAAGGCGACTTAATTCGTATTAGTTCGAGCGCTGTTCTTCTCGTAATCGTTGAGCGAATCCACATCGTGAATAACCCAAAATTACATGTACATATGTTTGTTCGGTACCACTTACTTCGAGTCATCGACGAGCTCGCTGTTTTTCCATTTCTTCAAAAAGTTGTGTTTTCACCACCGAACCGCGTATCACGGATCATTTACCGGTACCAGACAAATTTCTTTAATCGCAACACGCTTGAATCTGTGTGTGGAGAGATTTTAGCGGAGACTGCGGTCCCTAACTTTTCGCGCACGCGCGTCAACTTGTACTTTCTTATCTTCGTATACGAATTTTTCACCGGTGCCCCTGTGCTGATTTATTCTTCGGAATGCTTGGTAGATGAAAATTGAACGCGGCAGCTGAAAATTGCGGCCAGCAGCGTGCGTGCAAGTAGAAATCGTACCGGTGGAATGCACCAGTGGTTCGGACGCTAGCTAAAGTCTCACTGGCGAAACTGGCACCGTTGCGTTGCGTTGGTTCGTTTCACTCATCGTAGGCTTCCACTCGGTCGCTTTCGCGCGTTTATTCCGAGTGTGGCGTGTGTTGGGCCGGGTCAGGCCGAGTCGACCAGGCCAGGGCAGGGCAGAGCAGGGTAGGGCCAGGCCAGGCCAGGCCAGGCCAGGCCACGCCAGGGCAAGGCAGGGCAGGGCCAGGCTGGCAATCGCCGCCGTGTACCCAAACTATAATAGATCGCAGCACTGAATACACTTTGTTTATATAAGCTGTTATGACGGCGTCTAGTTCAAGATCAAAATAAATGGAACTCAGAGTTTCGACTGCCAGTTCCTTCCGAAATACGACGCAACAACCCTATTTCATTGAATATTACCTTGGCGTATTTTGCTTTTTAAGGGAAAAAATGAAAATTTAGCAGTCGCTCTTCGTCCGAACTTGCAATGTGTGTGTGCACGCGCGCGTGTGTATGCGTGTGTATTCTATATGCATGTGTATATATATATGTATGTATACGTATTTTGTGTTTATGGCGGCCTTAGTATTTTGTTTCTTAAAACTCAGTATAGAGACGATATCGAATGCAAAGCGATTTCGATTATGGAAGACGAACGATTACACAGGAAAGAGAGCAGACGTCGGGATAGCGAAAAAGGGAAGCGATTGCGTTTTTCTTTGTGATCAAAGAGAACCTCTGTCGGTCACCGAATCTGTTACCGAGTCACTCGCTTTTCGTTCTCTGCGTCGTTTGCCAAGAATCGCTTCAACTCCAATGTAAACGTGCTTTTTATTCAAATTTTCAGCTAGACGATACGACGACACATTCTCGGAAGGAAGATACGCGCGAACGAATTCAAAATGTTTATCGGTTTGGCAATGGTTATCGTTCGAGAATACGATAAACTCGTTTCGAACAAATCTTTGCACCTTTCTTCTCACGTTCGAAAATATTGCACAAAACGCGCGTTGTTATACATTTGATTTTTGATTATTGCAATGTATTCGTTAGGCTTCGTACGGTTGAAAATTTGATTGGTTTGAGTGGTTGATACGATGTAGGAAACCCACATCAGAATATGTATATAGACAAGAAACAGGAGATAGATAGGTTATGAGTGTGTGCGATGCTGCTACTGTTTGGGAAAGCGGCTTTATGGTTTGTTGGGAAAGAAGAAGACGAAGGGGAAACACCGTGAAAAAAAAAAAACGAAACGATGAACACCGAGTATGAGAAAGAAAGCAAAAGACAAAGAGGACGATACTAATCCTCTTTGTATGGAAAAACCGAGTGGTCCGCCGAGCAGACTACGAAGCAGAGCAGACTTTCGAATAAGCTATTCAACCAGTGCAATATACCGTACAAATATAGCGTATCCCGTCTAGACGACGTGACTTTTCTATACAAACGAAAAGTTACCTCGTTATTTCGCGAGATTCCCATGGAAAGCGCGGCGAACGGTATGGAAAAGCAATACCGAGATGTTGAAGTAAGCAATTGGTCTTCTTTATCCGATTGTTTTCGCTCGTTAAGCAGCGATCGGCAGATTCCTGACGCAAGTCGAAACAGCTAAAAGCTTTTTATCCACGCGGTGCCGCTTTACCGATTGTTCGCGTATAAGCTAACATTCCCCTTTTTTCCTCACCGCGGCGCGACGTCTTCGTCTAATAAATTCTACTCGAACAAAGACTAAAACGTTTCAGACCATACTCTGCGAGCTATACCTAATAACCTGGTTTAATTAAAGCTATATTCAAAACCGGCTCGTCTACGAGTCGTTTCTTCGATGTCCAATAACGCAACTGAACGGTGAACAACCGCGAGGAACTGGTGCAAACTCGATTCGAACGACTTTATCTCAACGTATGGGACGTACAATAC
The DNA here is from genome assembly GCF_051014615.1 of Bombus vancouverensis nearcticus. Classification (NCBI taxonomy): domain Eukaryota; kingdom Metazoa; phylum Arthropoda; class Insecta; order Hymenoptera; family Apidae; genus Bombus; species Bombus vancouverensis. The sequence goes on along the minus strand of NC_134915.1, from coordinate 17,435,167 downwards.
CATTCCCTATGAAAGAACGTATTCTATAATGTTTGTATGACATCGAGTGACAGTTTGTCCCGATCGAATCGTATGGAAAACAGTATAAAACTAGTGTAGTTTTTCAAGCGAAAAATTAATCGGAAAACATAATAGGGGATCGATTGACAATTAATTGACAAATGTGGGACGTCGTAATTTACAATGTCACAAAAATTCCAATTGGTTCTGAACAAAGAATACTACCGATGATTAACGAGAAAACTTGAAAAATGGGCTTTAAACTCGGTATCTCGGTGAAAAGCTTTGTGTCACGCATACATCGTAGCTACAGAGCGATACGAAAGCAGACAATAGAGGGTAAAGTTATGTCAGAAAGAAAAAAGATATTGTGTACTGGAAGCTCTACTATTACTACGATACGTTCCATCAATGACGCAGATTCGTGAAATGAAAAGAATATTTCTTTTGCTCGGATGCTATACATAGGTGTTATACGTATGCTCGATGAGAAAGTGATAGAAAGAATTTCGTAGCAGTCGTCGCCGCGATTGAGAAATTGTAATTCTTTACTCGTTCGTAATCCTCGAATAGTCGCAAAACGTACTATATCGGGATCGTACAACGAATCGCGAAACTACCAGCGAGAGGTTGAATATTTCAGTTCCATTGAATATTCCATAGTCTGTGATGTGAGTATCTCGTTATCGAACCTTGTCTACAATTCCTATCTCACATTCTTGTTAACGGTAGTGCTTTTTCTCTGCGTATAATATTACGCATACTGAAGCTACATTTAAGATCAGGGCCGTATCTCAGACAGTTTGTCACACCCGATTTGGTTGAAATTTTACAGATAGCTTCATTTTCCATTCGAAGGTTAAGACCTTCCGTGCTTCGATTTGATTGAAATTTTGAAAATAACTTCTTTTTAGATAAAAACAACATTTGAGGGAACGATTTTTGGTGATTTGAAGATTAAAATTTAAAATTTTGCGGAAAACGTTTTACTAGCGCAATGTCACTCCCTGCGTTATCGATACAGCGATGAATGCAAAATTGGACAATGAAAATTTGAAGAAGGATATTTACGGGAAGAATCATGAATCCTTGGTATGATAGACATGTACTTAAAGATATCCCTGATACTGCATATCGTATTTTATATAGTTTTGTTTTAGACCTTTTTAAGCGGCCGCCATAAAGCGACTGGCAATCCTTGTTAGTGAGATCGTCCCTATTTTGAATAATTACCTTCATTTTATTTTGTAATCTACTTTATACATTTCAATTGGAGTAATGTTTAATTTTTATTGTTCGATAGGTATGATAGAGCGCGGAGGAGATAAGTATCACTTGGTAATATGACCTGACAATAAACGCGACGAAACTATACTACTGTCGTTAATCAAGAAACACACCTTAGCTTTCGAGTCAGTAAAAATGTTTCTCGCAAAAGTTATTTTTATCTAAAAGGAACCTGCTCTTGCGGAAATTAAATTATTCTTTTGTATGTTCGATCCATTCTTAAATCAATCAATGAAACAAAAAAACCATAACTTTGAGGATGTTTCGTGGAAGAATGCACCGGTTGGTTAACGGGCATAACCAATTTGACCTGTGTGCCATAATTGGTTCGATAAGATTGATGAGAATAATAATAACGGTAGTACTAGTGCAGTAGCAGTAACAGTAGCTGTAGCAGTAACAGTAGCAGTAATAGTAGTAGTTGTAGTAGCAGTAGAAGTAGTGATAAGAGCAGTAGTGACTGCAGTAATAGTTATAGAGCAGTAACAAGCTATGGTAGTGATTATTTTGACTAGAAATAAAAAAGCACATCGACCGCGTTCTTTTATTCCGCGGACTTCGCTAGACATTGTTTCTGAAATCAATCGACAAAGTCAACGAATTAGAAAAAAACTGCGACTTCGATATTAGCAGTGAAAATAATTGTTTGGGACAGGTACTGAAAAAATACCATTGTTTATTTTCTATTAATAAAATTACGGTTCTTACATTTTAAAATGTAAATTATATTAACCGAAAAAGGCATTGTTGCTGGAGCCCTCTGTCGTGCAATTGTGAAGTAACGATGCAGGGTGGTTAGACATGTTGTTAACGGTTTGTCCTCCCCCTAATCCACCTCCAACGCATCCAGCAGCAATATCGCCGCCACCACCACCAACACCACCACCAACAACACCACCACCACCACCAACACCACTACCACCACTGCTGCCACCATTTGTATCGGCAACTGCAACGGGTGCGGCGAGACCAACGTCGCCACCTCCTAGTCCGACTCCGATTCCAGCTGTTCCGCTAGCATTCCTTGTTCTCGGAGGTTTTACGTCTTGTGAAACTTCGTACGTTTGATTCTGTTGATTTTGTAAATTGATTTCATTGTAGACGAGTTCTTGAATCTTCAACCTAATAAACATTTGTCTATCGAGCGGTAAGCTTTTGAGAGGATTTCGAACACTCATCAAAAAATGATAAGTATCGTCTCCTTCTTCTTCTTGCGAGACTCTTAGTCTCTTTTGCAGAGATTCGAATCTTTTTCCGATCTTACTCATCTTACTCATCTTAGGCGGTGGCATAACTTGATGAAGACCATCGTCGTTCGAGAGTAAAGATTGACAAGAATCACCATCTAAATCGTCAAATTGAGTTTCCTCGTGTCCTTCTAAAATATCGATCTGAGGTTCGATTTGCGTTTCTTCTGGCGACGATCGAAGGGCCGCCGAGCAATTTTGCGAAAGAGTGCACCCGATTACTCTTGAATTCATTTGATCTCGCAGGAAGAACAGGCTCTTGAACCAAACCCATTTTGAGTCATGTTCATTAGCGCCACCATCGCATTTTCCTCTATAAGTTTTCTTTAATTCGTTGCGGAAATTGTCTCGTAAGTGCTTCCATTTTGATTTTGCGACGTCCGCTGGAAACGAAGATTCTCCGTTAATTCTTTTGTTACGATAAAAAATTTTTCGAAACTTTCCTACGTGAATAATGCGCATTCGCATGGCTTTGTTACTTTGATAACAAACGACAATTGATAAAATGAAAAATTTATGAAAAATAAATGGCCAAGAAAACATTGCTTCGTCGAGTATAAAATTTTGTAGCGCTCCAAGCGTTTAATCGTTTGCCCACGAATCCAATGGATTCAAATTACCGCGACCTCAGACGGAATATTGTGTAAACAGTAATTAAAATCATGCTCGCTATCAATATTACCACAAATTGTAGGCATTGACTGTAATTAAAAAATTATAGAAATGGCGACGCAATAACGATCGACCGTACGCGCTCTTAGAAAGTAGCCCGTTTTCCAGCAAATAAATTTAATATGTTCAGATTGTAATTGATCTCGACACGACTATATCGTGTACACGTACGTATACACACAAGTTGATCGAGTCGTTCGCTCGGTTATTCGATAGCTTGATCGAGGAATGAAAAGGACACACGACATACACAATACACAATCGCAGGAAGGTGATAGTGGGGAAGGGAATGGTACGAGTAGAAACAGTTGAAAATGTGACGGTAGAAGGGAAAGAAAAAGTGGAAGGGATGCGATCAAAAGGGGAAGAGAGAGAGATTGAGAGGGAGTAAGGGGAGGGAGAGAGAGAGAGAGAGAGATATTGAGACATAGTAAGGGAGGCGTACAACGACGCAGGCGCAAATAGAAGAGGCGGAAAGAAGAGAGAAGAGCGAAATGGGAAGAGGAAAGAGGAGAGAGAAGAGCGAGGCGTATACTCACTGGAGACCTCGCAAGCCCTCGCGATCTCTCGCCACATCTTTAGAATGACATCGCGATTGTGATAGTTGACGTTCTTCTGGTCCCAGATCGCGGGCCTAGCGTGCACCTCAGTGATCAGTCTCTGGAGATCCATCGTCATCGCGTTCCTACGCGCGTTCGCGTTGCATCTCCTGGACGATCGCTTACTAGCAACTCGACGGTTGAGAAGCGTGTTGCCGGAGCTGAGTGAGGATGCAGCCGCGCGCGAGCCGCTTCCTCCTCTAGTTACGTTTCGTTGAGATTCGTTGGTGTGCGAAAGCCGATTTTTCGGTTGCTTTGTTGTCGATTCCTCGCTGGAAATCACTTGCTCCCCTGGCTGGTGTTGTTCTTCCTTGATCGGTGGGATCGTGTCGACAGTTTCGTTGACGGTGTCTAGTACTTTGCCACCGCCACCGCCACCGCCACCGACGACGACGAGCTCGTCCTCGTCGTCGACGTTACTGTTTCGTCGCTGTTGTCGTCTCCTCCTCTTCCTTTTACGCCTGGCGTTACGAGGACTGCCGGCCGAGGAGGAACTCGTGAAGCCGAGCCGAGCGGAGGATCGCAGGCGAGACGAATCCAGGGCTTTTTCCTCCTCGACTCGTGCACGCGTGCCGCCGTCCATACACGGCCGGTACACGCGCGCGTCCAGCCGGGAAGACGCACACTCGCCTCAACAAACGAGTTCGATACGCGAGATGCTCTTCGTCGAAAGAAAGTCAATTACTGTACGCGCGCACGTTCTCGGCGATACGCCGCCGATCCGCCTGGCTGCTTATCCGCTCGCTAGCCAGCGCCGAGAGCCCAAGTCCGAACCTTCCTTCGCTTTTGCCTACGATTTCAGCTTCGGCTTCGGTCTCGCTCGAGTTTGCGCTCGGCTCCGCTCGGTTCCGCTCGGTCCGACTCGGTTCCGCTTCGCGCGCCACCGCTCGTCACCGCTTGTCACCGCTTGCGATCTCTGCTCGACAACGCTGCTCGTCTATCTCCCAGAATTCTTTACAACTATTTTCCTACCAAACCTCTCCTCTCCTCTCCTTTCCGCTTCGCTCCTCTCCGCTTCTCTCCTCTCCTCACCGCTTCAGTTTCTTTCCTTTCCTTTGTTCCTTTATTTTCCTAACTACTATCGTCTCGTTTTCTATTATTACTCAATTTTTTACCTTCAGCCTCAAATCCTAATATGCATTTAATACTCGAATTCGAACTTTGCCCTGTTCTGTCCTGTCTCCTTGGCACTCGCGAATTCACCGAGATTCCTGTTTCATCTATAAAATTTTCCGTACCAATTTCCTATCGGATCTTTCTTCACTTCACTGATTCGGAAATAATCGTACGTTCTACGAATGTGTTTCTGCGTTCGTTAACACGTTGCATTTCAATTGATTTTATCGTTTCCTCTTTAGATTATACATTCTCCTAATAAGATGATGTATCTAAGAAATCGAAGGAATTTTCGTTAATACATGGCTCTTTATATTACAGTTATACAAGTATGATTCGTTTTCCGATTGATGTTAGTCCGAAAAGCTATTTGACAATTGCACGTTTTGGTGCGTGTATTTGTCACTAAATAAGCGTCTTGCGCTCTCGGTTCGGTATTTGTCGGCACGGATCGTCCCGGCTCGGCTCGACTCGGCCCGACTCGGATTCACTACGCCGCGATACAACGCGATACGACGCGATGCGACGTTCACGTTCGCCTTTTGGCCTCTTACTCATCGGTAACGCTTGCCGCTTGCGACTCCTGCCATCGCCATAAACTCTGTCGTAATCGCATTGCACGGCATCGTTTGGCTCGGCTTTGCTCGTTGTTACTTGATTCGATTTATTTAATTCATTTGGCTCGACTCGACTCGATTCCCTATGATTCGACTAATCTCTTCCCTATTTCGTTCGATTCAATTCGATCCGAACCGGTTCGACTAAAGTATCATAAAACACAAGTTAACGAGTACTTACATCTGTATTCAGAAACGATATATCAATCACACTTATATGATAATCTTTTTCGTATAGTTATTTATTAAGCGCGAAGGCTTACTCAAATCTGTTTGTGAAATGACAGAATGAATTTGTTATTAAAATATATAAGTGTAGTCTCTTATTATTATTATACGGTATTATACGTCTTCTTGAGGAGAAACTGCTTTTTCTTAATTGTGATTCGCAATAAAAAAATTAGATAAATTTGTTGGAAATACAAGTACACCTTTAACCACTGTCTGGACTGAATGTATCGTTCCAAATTGAAATTACGAACGGATATATGCATTATACTTGATTGTATACAATCGTGAATGAGTTACAATTTTGCTTATGAAGCAAAATGAAAATTCATCATTTTGAACTTTTTCAAAAAGCATCACCAAGTAATTTTTTAACAAAGTTGTACTAAGTATTACACAATAAACTAGATAAAATCAGAGAAAGGTACTAGGTAGCGTCAAATGTCGGTTTCCAATAGTCGTTCTGGTTACGGAATCTTTTCGTTGATTTTGTCAACGTATTCTTGCACTACTTTCGCAAATTCTTTCTTCACCATATTTGTTATGCTTGTACGAAATATAGTAGTAATAGCTTTGGCCGCAATATTAACTACCGGATCACCTGTATTACATTGAAAAATGACGTTGAACTTGCTGAAAACAAAGTAAAAATTAATCGATTAGAACTAATTCAATATGCTCTAAAAACTGTGCACCACTTTCAAAACGATGGACAGTTGTGCTAACGCAACAACAAATAACAATTACTCGATTTTAACGATCTTGGCCATTAGGGAGGAAAATTGTATAATAAATCCTCCAATTTCATAGGATCTATTCCATGCTTCAAAATAAAATTGTGAATCGTGGGTAACATCGTGTCGAACAACTTATTAACTATAGCCGATACCTTCTTAAGCCTGATGTCATTTTCCCTGTGCCGTAAAAAAAGATATATTTTAGAAGCAGTTGATTCTCCTCAAAGTATTCGACATTTCGCGGATGACAAATACAAATACACGATATTTCAGAGTGAGAATTGTTAAAGTAAAGAAAGGATTCGGAAATACAAATCGTTTACTTTATTTTACACACAACAGCTATACATATATCTTACACTCTGAAGACCTCGATAACCTTCTTGCACGCACGCTTATTCTCAACCGACTCTTCCAGATTCTTCTAACATCTGGCGACAGTCTTTTGTCTCAACTAAGACCTGGACGCCCCCTAACGCTTACACACACATTCACATGTACAGTGTAAATGTATCATCTACCCAACAAGAATATGTATTACCAAAACTGATCATACGATCTAAATGTATATATGTATTTATTAACGATAAATATGTAGTGGCAATAACTTACGTGGTATCGACAAAGCTCGAAAAGCTAGCAGTAAACAAAATAGAAAAAGGAAATAGAAAACCAAGTAGAATTTGATAAATCATGATGAATCGATGCAGTCGAATGATCAATTGTCAACAATCTGGCTCCCGATCATCAATCTTCTCTAGTTTTATTGAGTTATCTAAAGACTTATCGAATTATATCGACATTACAACCATCATTGAAAAATTTGATCGAGCAACGGTATAGATTATTGCAACGAATACGTTGATGAATTATACAGAATTTGGACTAAAAGGAATTTAAAATCGTCGTCGGCCGCATACCCGTTGAGTTTGAATTATCATCACGAAATTTCTTGCTTATCCTTGAGGTATTCTCGAATGTACGTCGCTGCACGCTCGTTCTTCGATGTTTTCGACCAACTTATTTTTCACAAAGTGAGTCACGCCGATGTTGATAGACGTCGTTAAACGATCCACCAAAGTACTCTTACTCTTCTCACGAAAAATTCTACTGGACCCGGAAGACGAAATTACTAGATATAGCATCTTAGATCATAGATCTAGACGATCTTTTCGTCTCTTCCTTATCGGGAAAATAGCAGTTGATAACATGAAGATCAATGGCAATGTTAACGCTGACCGAATTTGTCTCTGCAAATATCTCCTCGCGCTGCTGAATAAGGAGTAGTTGCTGGAAATAATGGAACATTGCTTAAGACATCGTAAAACATGTTTTTTTATCCGATCGAGAAGAATGTTGTTATTAACTATGATTATAAAAATGTGGTCAAACGTAACGTTCGCATCGATACTGAACGTTTCATCTTTGTATACGGCGGTAATGGTAGCAGCACGTTCTATTCTTGATAAGTTGTGTAATATACCCGAAGAAAAGGAATGGGCTATGTCGATATAGACGATAAAGGGAAATAGAGAATACTGAAAAGGAAGGACAAATCTTTTCAATTGATTTCGAATGTATTCCTTTCTTCTTTTTCTCCTTTTTCTCCCTTCTTGTCCTCCTTTTAGGTTATGAATCCGATTATTGACAATTGTTTGTATAGATTCACGAACGCTTTAAGATGAGAAGGGAGATCGTATTACTTTCAGCTTCGTAGAAGAAAGCGAATCGGTTCTATGTTTCGAGAGCGGGTCAATTAGAAAGCGAGGTAGGTATATATGTACCTCGGATGACTTTCAGTTTCAGTGTTTGCTGCGTTCTTGTGCACAACGTATATTACAAAAAAATATTGCAGGCATAGTTGAAAAATAAAATTAGGGATTGTGTTTAATTAAGATTGGCGTTGATAGACTGCCCGTCGTTGTGATAACGTGATATCCGTTCTTCGCTGCTTCGTATTTCGATACTCTTTCTTTATGATTAAAACTCTTTGACCGTCTGTCTCTGTTTGTTTCTCTTCCTCCCCCGCCCCTCACTGTGTTAAAAATATGGTATCATTCCGATAACCTTCTTGTTACTTTCCAACATTGAAAATCGAGTTCTATTTACGAGTAAAGGAGACTCTCGATTAATCGATGAGATATGTAAATCGACGTTTGAAGAAATAAATAGCGAGTTAATTGTTGATGATCAGTTCAACCGGTATAATGTTCGCCCGCTACCGAGCTCTAAGGCCGGGCATTTTGCGTTCCTTTTTTTTTCAACGCATGAAAGATTATTCGATTTTCCGAAGCGAGACAAAATCATGATCACTTCTAACCTTTATCAAGGAGGAGATTAACAGATGTGCAAGAAGGTACAGAGAAAGAATAGCAACGCACCTAAACCGGCTGGCAGCGGAAACGGTCGGCGCATCAAACATAAAAAGAAGATTAAAAAGGAAACACCCAACAGATCTCACAAAGGACATAACCTAACAAACAAACACTCACCACACTAAAGAAATAAATTAATCAAATTCGAAGATGGTATCCCACTGGGGGTAGCCATCCACATGTTATATTATTATACCACTAAGCTATAATATTTTACCAAATGTCCTACTGGACAAATTGTAAAATGTAAATAAATAAAAAAAAAAAAGAACTTCTAACCTTTAAATCAATGCCATGTGTCACGTCGCGTGAGATGGTCCGTGCGACGTCCTTCATTGTCTGAACGTCAAGGCCCAAGCACCATTATACAGACCCTCGATAAATCTAAGGCCCCATCATAAACTGAATCTTATTAGTTTGTAGGAACCTTTAATTCTGCAAGTATTTTCTGGTCTGGTATGTATGTTATTGAAAACAGTCCTTAGGTTTATTGCGCGTACTTATAAATTACGGAGAAAGCGGGTAGTTACCTAACAGAAAAGGTGGATATTTGTCTAACGGAAAAGCCGGTTTTTCCCATGAACAAGGTCACCCGAAGCCACGTCGGTAGGAGGCTTCCTCTTCCAATCTTCATTTAGTAACGTTAGCTATAACCAATGGGCATCGCGGATCGTTACCCTCACTTTTCTAACGAAAAGTGTGTACAACCAATCCACGTCCTTAGTTCAAAAGACACACCCACACCGAGCTTTCCTCCGTAATCATACAAGAACGAACTTCAGATGACCCAGGTGCCTACCTGACACGGCGTGTTCGGCGAGTTCCTGAAGAGAATAAGGCGAGAGACGACAGACATCTGCCACCACTGCGGAGAGGGCAGGGACACAGCGCAGCACACCCTGGAGCTCTGTCCGGCGTGGGAGCTGCCCCGCTACACTCTGCGGCACGCCATAGGAGAAACGTTGACCTCCTCAGCGATTGTAGAAGCGATGTTGAGAGGGTCACAGGAATACGAGGCAGTCCGCCTCTTCTGCGAGCGAGTTATGCTCGCGAAAGAGCGAGCGGGAAGGGAGAAAAAGAAAAACTCTCACCTCTGTAGGATAAGACGATGGAGAAGGATGGCAGTCAGACGACCTAGAGCCGCTCCACCGCCGTCCCAACGGATCACGACTGGAAGGAGCGACAGCGCTAGAGGCAATGACCCCCCCTAACGCCAATTCAATAGTCGGGAGGTATTAGGACTGGCTCGAACAAGAGGACGCGAGAAGGGGGTGCAACGGAAGTTAATTCATAAGAGGTTCCTGAAGCACTCCTGTCACACGCGTAGGATGGTCATCGTGGAATTTTAGTCGGTAGGAGTCCGACACTACTCTGCTGTTACGCGATTACTGCAGCAGCGAGTGTCCATGAGGATTTCTCCGCGTACAGAAAAAAAAAAAAAAAAAGATCGAAAATACACCATGCCAGATCGAATTCTCGAAACGAAACGCAGACGATCACGATCTCATCACAAAGCCACTTTCGATTTCCCTCGAGACACAAAGAAGCAAAGTTTGGCATCATTCGGGAAACAAATAAACTGTGGACCAAACTCTTCCGATTTACCGTTGTTTTTGTTTAGTTTCCGAATTATAAATACTCAAGTGTGCACTTATTTTGTAAATTCGCTTTCACTTGGAAGGAATGCGAGTCTAAATTATCGAACTGGAAGGAACATGGCCTTTCTCACGCATACTATTTGCTGAGACTGTCATACGTATTAAACCTCCTTTGCCGTTGTGATGTCCCAAATAAAATCTTCACAACTACGTTCAAAAACGTATGTTCCAAAGAAATGGGCGTGGTTAAGATAACACATGAGTCACAGTATCCGGACTTCTTAGCCGCTAACGTACAGTATAACTCGAGTGCTCGCACAAGACAGTTTACGCTTTGTTCTTTTTGCGCCAGTAAAGCCAGTTTTTTTCCATTTCCCAATATTTTCTGAAAGTATACGTATGTAAGTACAATACGTTCGAAGAAATCGAATACAACATTGACACCGCCATTATTACTATCACACACACATATATGTCGAGTGAGCGTCCGAATCTAGGCCCGAGTCGTCTTCGTTGCGGGGGCTTGGGGCAGATAAGGATTCCTCACTGAAGCTATCCATGATTTTTTTTTCACACTGAAGTTATTTTTATTGACACACACAGAATTGTTACGGAGTTGACACAAACTCACGATGATCACACACTCGCGACGCTAGTGGCAATGGTCTTAGGTTCGATAACGAATCCGCGGACAACGGGACGGTAGTCGTACGCACTCGCAAAAATCTAAGTCGGATTCTGTGTTAATATTCACTGACCGTAAGGCGTTAATCTTTTTTTCTCGACGAGATCACAAGAGAGAATGACTTTCCGTCCCGGTGATACCTCAGAGGAAAACTATGACGGGGTGTGTCTAAGGACACGAGATCATCGGATTCGTCGGGGATATCCTACGTTCGGAAAGTAAGGGAAATTGACGTTGCTGCTAATTGGCCAATCTCCATATCGGTAGTTAGAAAAGGATGCTAGCCGCCCTCGAGGGAAGGTTGCTAGTGGGAGACGTCGTTCGTGGAAAAATAGGTCTCTCCTGTCTTCCCGTAACTGGGACAAAGACTGTTTATCTGTTGAAGGATTTTAGGTAACTAGATATTAGTGTTTATGACGGTCCTCGGGCTAGCCGATCACGTACTGCGGAGACGCGTCGGCATCTGGTAAACATCCTGCCCGGAGAATAGGATCTGTGTGTGGCGAGCTACGGGTCAGAAACCGTTGGAATGTTTACTGCCACGTGCCGCTACAAATCTTTCTTTTAAGGAGAGCTATAGGGTTACTCAATGCCTTTGTTAGATGGAGAGTTCGTCCTGTTGACCGCGGCTACGTTCGGCGACTAATTGTCGCCTTGAGCCCAAGCTCATTGTCACAAGTCTCAAACAAATACAATTGGGTAGAATGATGGCAAATTGTTTAATTACAACTGTAGATTTTAATTACAATGTTTTTATGGATTTTCCCGAGGTTTCAGAGGGAAGGCACCGGTGTCCTCTTATCTCCGACATATATATGTATATGAAACCTCGGGAGGATCCATAGGGGCATTGTAGTTGGAGTCTACAGTTGTAGACATACATACTGTAATGGTAGCTTTTTTGTTAATATAGGAAAAAGTTACTCAAAATGTTATACACATATTCAAAAATCATTAGGTATCCATAGAAATTATCATTCATAGAAATATTCATAGAAATCATGGAAATAATTATGAATTATTATTTATGATTGCCCGACTGAATTCAGAGACGACTATATGTAGTACAATGTATGGACATGTACGTGAATACTTACGTATAAATGAAAGAAGGCACTCGCCTAGATACAGCTTTGCACGCAACCTCATCGTTTGTTTGTCTAATTTAATAAAGTTAAGATCCATTTTTTTTTTTCAAAATAGTTCGCTCATGACCGATAAAGCGACCTAATAAAATAATTTCTCGCACTGGAAAACATTTTATTGCGCACGATGTCTACGAGCATGTACCTACTAAACTCGGCAATGATCTAAACTATAAATCGATATTCGATTATTTCATCGATTCTTCAAAGTCATCTAACTATATTTAAAACATGATGCAACCTTATCGATAATTATTCACAGAGCTGCTGCTATTTTGGGTATAGTTGCAAAAAATTGTCTGTACCACACAGTGAATTCTGCCTACAATTGTGCATCCGTGACAGCGTATGCGTTACAACGCAAAATGTTGACCTTTACAACATATTAAAAAATCATTGAAATCCAGAATGGCAGCTACTTTTTAAATATATAATTACTTAACAATGTTATGCAAAATAACGAGTATATACGCGATAAAGTGTTAAATTCACACATATATCACAGAGCTTAATCAAAGCTATAAAACGTTAGTTTCCTTCAAAACTTAATTTAAAAAATTGTATCTAGGTATAATTAAATTAGTAAACGAGTGTTGCATCTTTTTGCTTGCAGATTTAGCAAGAGCATTTAAAGGACGCGGAATTCTCAGGGGATATTGCTCTATTTCTTATTTATTCTTATATTATTATTATTTATTATTATTCTTATGAACGATGCAAAAACTGCCAAATGAGCCGCACGAGCATAAGGCTGGCCAAACAAACCAGCAGCCACAGCCACAACATTCTACACAAGTAGATAGCGATAGTATTTCTCCGGATCCTGACAAAAAGGAGACATATGAGCGCCTAGAAATATTTATAAAGACATTTGTTATTAGATTTATAAAAACATTAAACGAATACAGAAATGAGATATCATCAAAAAATAATATAACAGCAGAAAATGCAGCAGGGGAAACAGCAACAAAAGTGATAGAGGAGATCTCTCTGTGGGCATCAATTGCAGTATACCCACTCGTTGTTGCTGCAAAATATTTGTGTAATAGAATTCATAGAAAAAAAGCTAAGACAGTTGTTGAAGTGTTTAGACATATAAAAGAAAAAGAATTAGAAAATATGTTGGCAGAAGCTGGTGGTAATATTTTTTGCAACTATCAAATTCAGTTTAATATGATCACTGATAAGTATTTGGAAAGAGCAATAGAAAAGTTAGCAATAGATGCCACGAAAAGAATAATAAATTATGTTAATCAATGTAAACAGGATAATCCAGATACGAATGTCTCTGTCTCTGTTAACTTAATAACCGAAGGTGTAAAGTTAGGTAAATCTAGACAAAGCTTTATAATAACAGTAATGCAAAAAATCCCTAAAATGCCTAAACTTGGACATACAATTAAAATAGGTGATAAAGAATATAAAACTTCAGAAGTGTACGAGAATCTAGTAGAAATGTATGATGGTACCACTGGTGAATACTGTAGTAAAGAAGGCAATGGTAGTGATTCGAGAAAGTCAAAGGACACATCAGGATCGACACAGATATCAAATGAGGACTGTCACAAGTACATTTTATCATTAGAGGAGGTGATAAAAAAAGCAAAAGAAGTATTAAATAATATGTACAAAAAAGATGATTTTTTTTCAGGAAGAAGATTAAAAGATGAAATAGAAAATATTAATAAAAAGATTGATAAAATGAATGATACACCAAAAAGTATACAGGTAAGAAGACCAATTTATTACAATATGACAAATCCAGTAAAGTCGTTCACTGGAAGAGGTAATGAGTTAAAATGGTTACACGAAAAATTACAAAATGAAGATAGAAGAGCACTAATAACACAAGCGACTGCTGTTATTGGTTTGGGAGGAATAGGCAAGACTGAATTAGTTAGAAAATATGCTGTAGAATATGCTGAACACTATAATAACAATGTTATATGGATAGAGTCTGCAACGGATGAAATTTTAACGTCGTTTAAAAACTTAGCAGTTGAAGAGTTGAAAATACCAATCAATGAAAAAATAGGTGAAAATATGCAAGAAAGACAAGTTAAATCTATTGTTAAAGATGTTTATACGCACTTTATCGACGTGAAAAGTCTTTTTATATTCAATAACGCTGAAGAGTACACAGTTATTGCAAAATTTTTACCAACCTCTTTACCTCCTAGTGCTAAAATACCTTACATTTTAATCACTTCTCGTAATCGGGACTGGGATATAGGTTATGAGGGACAAATACATGTAATGGAATTAAATGTTTTTACTCAAAAAGAAGCTACAATGTTTATTAAAAATTCCATAGAAATAAAAGATGGTTTAAAAAAGGAAGACATAAAAGAGTTAGCAAAAAGATTACAATACTTTCCATTAGCCTTGAGGCAAGCAATTACATATATCAATCAAGAGAAAAAGTCCAGTAAAAGAAGGAATAAAAGATTTGAGATAAGCGATTATTTGAAAGAACTTGATGAAAACACAAAATTACTTAACAAGGGTTACCACAAAATTAAGGGCAGATATTCTGAAACAGTTTTAACAACTTGGGTAACTACCTTAAAAGAGATAGAAAAAGATCAAAATCATGGCATGGAAGCTATAGATATTTTAAATGTCATGGCTTATCTTGCTCCTGACAAGATTCCTGCAAGCGAAATGTTTGATTGTGATGGCGTTGAGCTATGCGATAAATATTCAATGATTGATTTGAAAGAAGGGGGAGTGGCAAGTATTCACAGATTAGTACAGGAAGTAATAAGACTAATGTTGAAAGAGAAAAATAAAGAAGAGGAAGTTATAGAAAAGGCTCTAACATTAATAGGAAATAATGAAAATATATCTAAAGAGAATACAAGTCATGTTACTTCTGTTTGGAACTATGCAAGTAGATATAAAAACTTAGTTCATAAATTTTATTTCGATTCTAACTCTATTCCTACTTGCGGCTATAATAACGCTACCCCTTTGCACTTGCTCGCTGAAAATGGCAATAATGTAGCAGTTGAGGCTATACTAAACGAGGCTATACTAATGGAAGAAAAATTTCCAGAGAAATTTAGTAAGATTATTGATGCTAAGGATAAGTATAACAGAACTCCTTTATATATGGCTGTTGAAAATGGTCACGCAAGTGTTGTTAAACTATTTGTAGATAAGAAAGCAAAAATTGATATTGTGTCTACTATTGTTTACGATTCTCTAACTACAAAAAAGGCTTCAGACTGGACGTTATTACACGTTGCTGCTTTCAACGGCTACTCAGATATCGTTAGAATTCTTGTCGATACGAACAGAGGGCTGATTGATATTGAGGATAGTATTGGTAGAACAGCAGCAGTTTTGGCTGCTTCCAGTGGCCAGATAGACACTCTTAAAATTCTACAGCCTGAGCGATATAATGTATATTTATTGCATGCTAAGTTTCGTGCTGCTAGAAAAAGTGGCAACTTAGAAGATCTCAAGAATTTTCTAAACAACCTTGAGAAGGAACATCAACTACAGGATATAGTAAATGTGAAATTAGGAGAATGGACTCCTTTGCATTTGGCTGCATTTGCTAATTGGCTAGACATTATAAAAATTCTTATAACGAATAATGCCAAAGTTAAGGATGATGAACCTAGCTTCACACCCTTACACTGTGCCTCTTCCAATGGTCATTTAGATGTAATAAAATATCTTATATGGGAAAAGGGAGCACGTCCTAAAGATATTAACGAAGATGGTTGGACATCATTGCATGCCGCTGCTCAAAATGGCCATCTGGATGTTGTAAAATATTTTATAGATGAGTTTAAAGAAATTGATGTAGATATTATTGATAACGCACGTTCTACACCTTTGCATACAGCTGCTTTTCATGGGAAACTTAATGTCGTTGAATTTCTCTTAAGAAGAGGAGCGAATATCAAAGCGGTTAATATATTAGGAGCAACACCTTTATTTATTGCTGCTATAGGCAATAACCGTGATGTTTATGACTTCTTGCTAAACAAAGATGCAACAGTGCTTAACACTAGCGATGATCAAACACTTATTGGTAAGCTTAACATTTCAGTGTTACATGTTGCTGCTGTATATAATGATAAACAAATGATCGAAGATTTGATAAATAAAGGTGTAGACAAGGATATTGGCAATGATATCGGCCTAACTCCAGTATGCTTTGCTACATTTTTCGATAGTTTGGAAGCTACTGAGTATTTAATTGCTAGCGGGGCTGCTACCGATGTACGTATAAATATTTCTTTTATAAAAAAGGTCCTTGAAGAAACAGTAAAAGGTAGTACTTCGAAACCTGGTAGTATGCCTAAATTTGTTAGCACATTGCTTACTTTTGCTAATATCTTTGATAATGGCACAGAAATATCAGTAAATGACTTGAAGCGTACTGTTGAAAAATTATGTAGTTTATTTCCCGATTTTCGACAGCTAATAGATAGTTTAAAGATATATCTAGAACAAAGGAAAAATCCAGATTTAGATCTTCCCTTGCATGCAGTATTTTTTACACAAAAATTTGACATTAATTATAACGATGGTGATGAATAATAGAACGTTTTCGAGTCAGTGGAGTATTTAGCGTAGGTAATAAGACGCGGAAACCTCTCTTGGGGAACCATATCAGGCATCGGTGTTCGCATCGGACCGCCGATAATCTAAACATTTCATCGACATCGAACCGTCGATAATTGGGGGCGGTTAAGACCCTTCCTTGTCCACCGACCTTCTTCTTATCCAATCAGAAACAATGACTATAGCCCTCACTTTCCTAGCCAAAATTGTCATCAACAAATCCGATGGTCCCGTACGCTAGACACATCCATCGCTAACTTTCTTCCGCCGCAGCATCGTCACCGAACTTGACTGGATTCTCAGTTTTAAATCAGTCAACATCTCTGGACTGGTTTTACATCCTTAGATCAGTCAACTTCTCCGGACTGATCTTCTATCCTTGGTTCAGTCGCATCTCTTGATCAAGTTCTACCCTTAGTTCAATCCCTAGTTAACTTATATCTATACGCACCAGCGTAACTATCTATGTCTATAAAGTTGTCGGAATAAAGCGTGAATTGTAACCTATTAACTCGGTGTATACTCGAAATAAAAAGATTGGATGAATTTGTTGAAAATATAAGTACTCCTTTAACTACTGTCTGGACTGAACGTATCGTTCTAAATTTGAAATTACGGCCGGATATATGCACTATACTTGATTATACACGACCGTGATAGCGTTACAAATTTTGCTTGCGATGCACGTGTCGAAAAAAGATATAAAATCTCTTTATTATTTTGAATTTTTACACTTGACAAAAAGATTCACCAAATAACCTTTCATTAAAGTTGCACCAGGTATTACACAATAAATTAGATAAAATTGTAAACTAGATAATGTGGTTTTCCAGTAGTGGGTCCGGTTGAGGAATCTTTTCGTTGATTTTATCAACGTATTCTTGCATTACCTTCCAAAACTCTTTGTTCACCATATTTGTTATGCTTTTACGAAATATGGTAGTAATGGCTTTGGCCGCAGCATTTACTATCGGATCATCTAGAAAAATGACGTTGATCTTACTGAAAACAAAATAGAGATTAATCGATTAGAACTAATTCAACATGCTCTAAAAATTGTGCACCACTTTCAAAACGATGGAAAGTTGTGCTAACGCAAAAACAAATGAGAATTACTCGATTTTAACGATCTTGGCCATAGGGATGACAATTTTATAGTTGTTCATATCGAATGCAATGATTAATCGCATCTCCATATCTCTGAGACGACCATGAACTTCTCCCTTCTTTGTGATCAACAAGTCCTTAATAAGATACTCGTAATTAGCCTAAAAAGTTGATAATTTTTTTGTTCTGTAACTTTCCAGAAATTATCGGGTTATGGTCGAGCCGTTTTGATCGGTTTATTCCCTTACGTCAAGAACGTCAAACGCTAAAGTAGCATCCAAAGTGAGACTTTCATCTTGGTAAGATAAAATAATATCGTTCGCCCGTCTTACGTTCGATAGTCCTTGAAGCCAGCCATTCGTTAAACTCAGAGTTCTGTCGTGAATTATTAGTCCTGACTATAATAAGAGTAAAAGAATGATCGACGTTCAAATTCGAAGGATTTCGGTCAAGTTGATGGCATAAATACCAGTTTTTCAGATACATCCTCCAATTTCATGGGATCCAATCCTTGCTTCAAAATAAATTTGCGAATCGTGGGTAACATCGCGTCGAACAACTTATTAACATTAGCCGATACGTTCTCAGACATGATGTCGTTTTCCCTGTACCCCAAAAACGTATAAACGATATTTCACAGTGAGGACATGTGTTAGCGAAACTGATTATGCGATCCGAATGTATATACGTGTTTATTAACCATAAATATGTAATGGTAAAGACTTACCCGGCATCGAGAAGGTTCGCAAAGGCAGCAGTAAAAAAAATAGGGAGGAGAAGTAGGAAACCAAGTCGGATTTGAAAATCCATGATGAATCGATGCAGTCGAATGATCAGTTGTCAACAATCTGGCTACCGATCGTCAATTTTATCTATTTTTATTGAATTATCTAATGGCTTATCGAATTATATCGACATTATGACCTTCGTTCAAACAGTTGATCGAGCAACGATATAAATTATTACTACGAATACGTTGATAACACGAGAATTGGATAGATACAATGATCGATTGCATACCTTTTGAGTTTAAGTTGTTGTTGGGTAGATGATACATTTACACTGTACATGCGAGTGTGTGTGCGTAAGCATTAGGGGGCGTCCAGGTCTTAGTTGAGACAAAAGACTGTCGCCAGATGTTAGAAGAGTCGCTTGAGAACAAGCGTGCGTGCAAGAAGGTTATCGAGGTTTTCAGAGCGTAATATATATGTGTCGGGGATGAAAGGAAAACCGGAGCCTTCCCTTTGCAATTTTGAGGAAGCCTTCTAATGCTTTAGCCTAGATTTTATCATAACTGTAATTAAGCAATTGTCATTTGTAATTGTTTGATATTTGTGAAAGCGAAAGTGGGTTCGAGGTGATAACTGGTCGCCGAACGTAGCCACGGTCACGGGATTGTCACGTAAAATAACAAAATAAAAAAGGAATTTGAGGTAAAAAATAAAAAAGAAAACTTTATGTTTTTTCTAACATCAATATACTTTACAATCTACTTCCGAACTCTAGGCGTGACTTTCTAAGACTGACTCTTATGATTTTACTTTCGATCGGATCCGATTACTTTCTTTTGTCATCCCTCAACATCCCCACCGTCCATGCATTTGCTAGGCGTCCGCGATCGTTGCCACGTGCTCTTTCTTCTAGAACCTTCGGTGGAAGGACCGTTGGGATGTTGATGGTTCATTAGGCACTTCAGCGATATACATTGTCGCCGAGTGCCGCCACATCTTTATCTCTATCGTCAGTCCGTCGGATTTGAAGTATGCCGGTCGTGACAGGATAAACGTTTTGCCCGACGAAGGTGTGGTTCGGTTGTATCGTTCTCCCTAGAAATCACATAGAATTGTACTTTAGAGATGTCGATATAATGGGACGCACGTTGTATTAGGAATCAATCTCCAGACAGAAACTGCCTAGTAACGGCGTTTCGATCTTTCTCGATGTTTCCAAAGAGTACACAACAAACTTTTGACAGAAATTGCCTAGCAACAACGATTGGAACCTTCTCGATGTCTCCAGCGAGCATATAACAAACAAATGCAGTCGTATAGCGAAAAAGATTTTCATCGGATATTCATTCGTGTGATCGCCTTGAAAAGTGATACATCGAGCAATTTACCGAGTGTCTCAGCAATCGTATTTTTGTGTTAAAAATTATTCTACGCATAGTAAAGAGTTATCCCGTTGACCGTGGATTCGTTTGAACCCCGGAACATTGTCAATAGCGTTAATTAAATTCATTATTCGTAAAACCTATCAATCGTTAATCTCGTTATTCGTTAAATTTATTATTCGTAAGACATATTATTCGTTCCTCTTATTGTTCGTTAAACTTATTATTCTTTAATCTAATTATTAGTTAAACTTATCGTTTGTTAATCTTATCATTTATTAAACTCATTGTTCATAATATTTTGTAAAATCTTGTTTATTCGCGTAAATATATTCTCTGTTTCGTAAAACAATGGCTAATTCAAACGAAGAATCGTTACGCGCCTTAAATCCTAATGATTACCCGACATATGTATAGCTGTTTTGTGTGAAATGAAGTAAACTATTTGTATTTCCGAATCCTTTCTTTACCTTAACAGTTATCGTTATAAGAGTAAGATTTGCTTATCTATTAAGCTTAAGTTCTTTGATATTTTCGACCAACGTATTTTTCACAAAGAGCATCACGATGACGTTGGTAACAGATATCGTTAAACGGTCCACCAAACCACTTTTACTCCTCCTACGAAAAATTCTACTGGACCCGGAAAACGAAATTATCCGATATAGCATTACCTTGGACGCTGCTGATAAGTTCAAAGAAAGATCTTGTCGTCTTTCGCTTATCAGAAAAGATCCGAAATCTGTACACTTGTTACCGATTATAACTGAAACCTCTTTAAAGTAAACTCACGTTCGATGATATAAAAATTAATGACAATGCCGATGTAGACCGAATTTGTCTCTGCATAATATCTCCTCGCGCTGTTGAATAAGGAGTAGTTAATGGAAATAATGGAACATTGCTTGAGACATCGTAAAACACGTTCTTTCATCCGATCGAGAAGAATATTGTTATTAATTATGATTACAAAAATGTCGTTGAACGTAACATTTGCGTCAATTTTTATCTTTGTATAATGGCGGCGGTAATGGCGCCAGCACGTTTCATTTTTCATAAGTTGCGCAATAAACCCGAAGAAAAGGAATAAACGATATCGATGTGGACATGAAAACAAGACAAGACAAGAAAACACATTTTGTCTTTTTTTTCCTTCTTTCTTTCCCTTCTTATCCTCTTTTTAGTTTGCAAATTCGGTCATTCAAAGTTGTTTGTGTAGATTTCTGAACGTTCTAAGATGAAAAGGAAGATCAAGTCGCTTTCAGTTTCGTTTAGAAAAAAGCGAAACGCATTCTCCGTTTCGAAAGCGGGCCAACTAGGAAGCGAGATAGGTAATTAATCGTTAATTTGACTTTCAATTTCAGTGTTCGCTACATACCTATACACAACGTATATTACAAAAAAATATTGCTGGCATACTTGAAATGGAAGATTAAGGAATGTCTTTAATAAGAATATTGACATCAATAGATTGCCTATCTATTATGATACGTGATCTCCTGATGCATTGTACTTCTAAAATCGTTGTAACCGAAATAATCATGTTTACTAAAAACTGTGCCACGATACGAAAGGCGTATCTCTGATTATGAATCGAAGAAAGATGGTCGCAGTGTATCTTACAAAGAACATGGAATTTCCCTTTATTTATCATTAAAAAAAAACTCTCATTCTCACTTTCTTTCTCTGTTATTGAAAGTATGATATTATTTCAATAACGTTGATATTTTCTAACCTAAAAATCGAGCTTTGTTTACGAGTAAAGCAGGCTCAGATTCGACGATGAGCTATGTAAGTATGATATTTGCATATGATCGGATCAATAACATTACGATCAGTTTGCATTTGTCGTTGACTCGAATCGAGGAACGAAAAAGTGAGCTGATTATCTTTACTCAATCGGATCAAACTTCGTTATCTGCAAGTTTCTTTCTATCAAACTCTTTTTTTTCAGCACAAAAAGACTATTGGATTTTCCGAAACAAGACAGAATCATACTCATTTAGAAGGAATTAGAACGAGATCGAATTCTCGGAATGAAACGAGGATGATCACGATTCCATCATGAAGCCATTTTCGATTTCCTTCGAGACACGAAAGAAGTAGTTTGCGAAATATCGTAAATATGTGGAAAGCTGGAAGAGGCATCATTTGGGAAGTAAATAAACTGGTAACCAAACTCTTCCTTCTTCGTTTAGTTTCCGAAGTGTAAATATGCAGGTATGTACTTATTTTGCTATCGTCGTAACAGCTGATCTCGGATCTTGATTTTGTTTTCAGAATCTAGCATTCGCTTCTATTCGCAGCATAACGATAAAATGATCAAATTTCTAAACTATATAATTTTAAATAATAACGACTAATAACATAAATATACCTACGATCTGAAAAATTTGACGAACATCGGGATCGTTAATGAATCCATTCAGCTTTCAACAATACGTTTCGATACGAAAGGCAATAGTTGGCCAATCGAAGACAGTAAAATGTTTCTCTTCTCCGTAATTTTTTCTTCCTTTTTCTGTTTGGCAAATAAAGCAATAACAATTGTCACGCCACGGTAAAAGAACATTGCTTTAATCGAATAAATTAATTCCATTCTTACTTCGGCATCGTTCACTTTCGAAAAATTATCGAAAGTGTTATTTTCCTGATGTGTTACGAATCGATATATTTCACGAGCAAATATTTTGTAATCTCGAATAGCATTGTTATCTGGGAGTCACGAATTTCAAGAAAATCGTTATCGGGTTGAATTCGACAAACAAAATCTATTCTCGAAGAATAGCGTGGACTCGAACCTAGTCGAGACGTCGAGATGAATGTAACGATTCATCGATATTATCGACGCAAATAAATATCATTTGGTATGTGGTGCCCTCACGAAATCAATCAACATTTAGCATTTATATGACATATGTCTGTATTGAACCAACTGCGTCAACCGATTCACCTTTCATCGATCTGCTTGATGTCTTTAAAACTTTAACTGTAATTATATATATTTAATAGTTTGAATAACTATACCATGAGACTGTACTGAGGTATTTTTATCTTCTGTTTGAAAGTGTTACTCTTTACTTTCTTTAAAATAAACTTAAAAGTATAAGAGTTTTTACATTTCGTACCGGTCTTTGCGATGTAAAAGACAGACGATTAAAAAAGTGATGCGTAATGAATTGGAATCCAATTATTAAAGTAATTAAATATTTGGTTTGTACATATTACGCTCCTATTTGTATTTTGCAAACAAGTAAACGCTCAAGAATATACGCGACTGATGATAGGCATGTTCACAATAACAAAGCAGTATATGTATGTATATACATTCGACAAATGTAACATTTTCGACAGTTATCTTGACAGTGACTATTTCATGTAGAATCTATAATCAATAAACAATAATGCTGAAACAGCTTTAAAAGATTTGTTCAAAAACCTGTTGCGATCATTTGCCAAACGAAAAATTCATGATACGCAAAGCGCTTGCGCACACTGATTAAGCTAAGTTGTGATATTATGCAATAGCTCGAAAGTTATCGATTCATAGCGTCTTCATTGCGAAGGAGAGATTACGAGGCGATGTCGTTGTTAAAAACACGTAATCTTACAAAAGCGCGTTTCATGCTGATTTTGTTCGATTCGTTTAGCCTATATACAATGAACGTTATTTTCTTGACGTTTTACATCATTAAGCTTTATTTGTCGTCATCGTCCATACAATTGTTCTCTAACCTACTCCTTATACAATACAATACATACAATATACAGTATTTGTTACCAGGAATACTGGATAAACCAATAGAAAAGTTCGGATTAGTGAACGTTAAGCGTTATAGTCGTTTGGTGTATTGTCGTTTGATTGCGAAATTGATTTGTTTTTCAGTACAACTTTGCGCGATCATACACGTGTCATGCATCGAGCCAACTATAACCGCGCTAGATGGTAAATAACCGAACGAACAATAGTATTGCGCAATATTACGTAAACAACCACAGCCCATTCTCTCTTTCGAAGGATTGCTGTTTGCCAATCAAGGTTGTTTTTTTCGGTCTTCGTACTAACGCGATATCTTCCTACTTGCTTTTTGTTTCTTGTCGTTCATTCGCCGCTCGTTTATTCGATAGTATGTAACTACATACGTATACATATATATATATATATACATGTATACATTCATATCGCATAGTTTGTTTCTAGTATTATCCCAGCGATTGATTCCGAACAAGGTTAATCACCTCAACGCAATCTGATCGACGCTGTAGGAATTATTGTCAGCAACATGCAGCGAAATGCGTAGATATACATATGAATACATGTGGGAACAGAGTCTACTCGCACTTTTGAAAAGAACAAATGATTTTTTATGTAAATTTCCGATGAATTCAGAAGAGGTTAAGGGTGAGAAAAATTTGATCGGAGGCATCGACGAAAGACAACAAAATGATCTTTCTATCAACGCATATATTTTAGCATCGTCGCGAGGAAACGCAATGCGATGAGATGGTGTAGTTGATTACGCAAATGTAGGAGCACAGAGAATTTAGGTCAACAATCGAACGATGTGTTTTGTTTCCTTCCACTCTCCTACGAAGGCAAAAGAAGGCTCGACTGTTGATCCGAGCATCGACGACCAATCAGAAGTTTTTCAGTGGCGAAAACACGAGTCTCGCGTGTTTTCTCTGCCTTGACAAGGATTGTGTTTACGTTACCCACGGCTGCGTTCAGCATGCTATGGGCACGTGTGTGCGTGTTTACAACATACATTTATACATGTGCATATGTATGTAATGTAGTACGAGCGGCACGGTGTATATACATATATTCGCCAAGCGATCGCGCGTGGTCATGATAGAACGTAAGCGCAGTATCGAGAGTCAAGATTCTCCGGTCGCTGACTCAGTTTGACTCGAATGCTCGCGTGAAGTAGTTTACACTTTGTTTTTCTTGCGTCAGTAAAGCCAGTTTCCTTTATTTCTCCAATAATTTTCGAAAGTATGCACGTGCTAATACGATAGGGTAAGTTGGAAGAAATCGAATACTACGTTGGGACCGTTATCAACGCGATTCTTCCTTACATAGACTTTTTCAAAGTGTTTTCAACGTTTGGTAGTACAAAGTACACGATCACGACGAGTGTACCACACTTGGCGAATTTCTCAAGCTTTCTACCACGACAACGAAATCACGGACCGTATTTTCGAATAGGTAAGTGAAAGGAAAAGGACATACTGCGAACGAGATATATCCCTATCTTAACGATTGCAACAAAAAATTATTATTTCCATTTAATTTGATACGATAGTTTCCTTTCTAATATTTTCCTGACCGTGAAATGGCCGTGCGAAAGACTATACGTAGTAGAGTGTATACATATGCATGTATATATGTATGTATGTAGTTATGTATGAATGAAACGAGACGCTCGGCTGTGTAGAATTGTGCGTGGATACGCTATGTGATAAGAAATATAATAACACGAAGCATAATATGTACAATTTTTGTCGACATTTAAAGATTGTTGGTATCTCGAGCTACCAATGTTCGCAAAAAGCGAATGTTGGTTTACAAATGGCAGCTAAGGAGGAAGGAAAGCTAATTGCATAATTCAGTTGTCTATCTTCGCTTTTGTCATTTGGCACTGGTTTCTTCGAACTTGTCACACGTATTTTCTCAGGTTCGATCGTGCTTATTTTTGTCGAAAGCGGTAGAATGATCAAAGCTCAAGGTTTAAAGCGTGTGCTTCTCGTCTTGCGAGACGCGTTGTAGCCTTGCTACAGTTTTCCTTCGAATTATTTTTCTTTTATTTTAATCGTTCTCTTCCGTTCGAATTTTTCGGGACGGAGTTAGAGACTTCGATAAGAAGACGCAAAAAGTATGTCGCCAATGATCGGCTTGAAAAGAAAAATTTTTGTTTCATACGTAAAGCATAGTGTCGAAGAATGGGCAATAAATTAGTCTGTAGGTAGAGACCAAACATAGAGGCAGGAGATTCCGATATTTTATCTTTGAAATTTTAATCGTTTGCCATAGCAATGCCAGTCTACTGTTATCGTCTACCGTTGCCTGCATTCTATTGCTCCTTTGGTTTATTTAATGGGAAACAGGAAGAATAGAAAGGTGAGATCAAAGAGGAGGAGAGCAACGAATAGAAAAGAAGCCACTAGTCCAAAATTAGGTTCGCGTAGACGTGTCTGTCGCGTGTATATCGATCGCGACGTGACAGTAACGTAATTATAGTTCCGAGAAAACTGGAGAGAAGGAGAGAGATTCCGAGTGAAACAACACGCATTTCCGCAGCCTTAACGCGTGAAATCCATTAAAGTTGATTAAAGTTATTTCCGGTAAAAACCTTCAGGAACGAGCAAGTCATTGTCGAATCGGCCTTCGATTAATCATTTCGAAAAGTCTCACCTGAGAAAGTAAAAATGTAAGAATCCGTAGAATAGATAGACAAACAACGGTGAGTCATCTATTTTTCCGAAGAAAAAGTTTCACGATAATTACGAAATCTAATTACGCTTCCATGTGTTTGGAACTTTTCATTTCGAAGTCGGCGATTCTCCTTTTTTTTTTTTTGGAAATTTGAATCAGCGATCGGAATTGTGAAAGGGATAAAATAATTGCATTTGCCAACGCTGTGCTTTCGTTCGTTACTTCTACACCATATTTAAAAAAGCTGATATCGCGTAAATGTGTGTGTCACCGTAGTGAGCTGAAATTGCGCGTATGTGTAGCATAGTGATCGTAAATCCTCACCCGTTGTTTTTTCTTGTTTTATTTTTCGTTTCGCTTGTTTTCATGATTACTTTCGATGGAGCCACGCGGTTACACAAGCCTGCCATTCAGATAAGTTGCGAACCAGAATAACTAGAACAGTATCATTCTTGAAAACGCAGCTTGAAAGTCACGCGATTAGACACTATAAAAAGAGGAACACAGAAAGATGAGAAAAGGGTAAAAGAAAGAAAGTAAGAAAAGAATATCGTAGATAAAAAAAGAAGAGAGGCTGACTAGTACAGCTCCACAGTAACGAACGAGTGAGAAATGATAAATACTCTGAAAGAATGTGTTTCGCTTTAGCTCGAACGTCTTTCGATTTTGGCGAGTCGCCGAATGCCAAGGAACTCGTAAATGTATCAGATGTAACGCGAATATGTAGCCACTAGCTCGTGATTCCCGACCGTGAACTTAACCAAGTTGCAATGTATGTTCGAGAAAATTGTTCGTCAGAATGATTTACACAAAGGGCAAGATTATTTTGTGTTGGAAACAGTTGCTGCTGTTGCTTCTTTCTTTAACACTTTAGGCCCGACGCAAACGAGCGACATATCCACTAACTGTTTCCTCAGTTAAGAACAACGGAGACAGACATATGGTCGTAGCAATATCACGTGAATAAAAATCGTTCGTCTGTATGGGGTCATAACCGGACATATTCAGAGTATTGCATTCTGTTATACATTCTGCTTTAGTGTAATCTGTGTGTAGTATTAACCGTTAACAATATTTATCTGCGACATTTGAATGTCAATGAGACAGGAGATGAGAGAGACGTCACGCGGGGAAATCTCTAACAATTTCGGAAGAATATGTGTTATATTATTAGCATTCAGTAGAATATCGAATTTCTTGAAATTTGTCCAATTACGAATTGCTGATATTTAGCAAACGTTTTCAAATGATAGTGGCAAATGGAGATTTGATTATGCAAGAGATTATCATATATGGATCTGTAGCGATAAAAGCTGAACGATCAAAATACAAAGTTCTTACGTGCCATTTCTAAAACAAAACGGTATATGAAAGCAATCTAATTGCAAAAGTTCCTAGGAAGAAGAAGAACAACAACAAGAGAAAATCAGTAATTTTCCAAAAGATCGAATGATTGAATGGTTGGAGGATCTCGGCTAAACCGATGTTCGATTATTACATTCACTTTTCGAGATCATCTAACCACGTTTAAAACATAATGCAATCTTACTTAACAATGTTACGCAAAATGTTACTAGTATATATGCGTTAAAATGTTAAATTTACACGTATATCGCAAATTTTTATTAGAGCAAAGTTCAACGTTTAAAATATTCTCATTGTTTCAATGAAAACGTATAATCAATGCTTAACAAAGCTTCGACGATCAATGTTTCAAGGGTAACGATAAACCAATTCGACGAAAATAAACGTAACGCCACGCTAGTTTCCTTCAAAACTTAATTCAAAGAGAACGTACCTAGATATAATTAAATTGGTAATCGTATGTTGTGTCTTTGTGCTTTCAGATCTAGTAAGAGCATTTAAAGGACGCGGTACATCGTGATTCCCAGGAGGTCACGTGACGTTGAGTCTTATTGACCGACGTGTATCGGAACCTGGATTGGCCAGGTCTGAACACGTGACCTGTTCTAACGTCAATTTGGGCTACCGTCTGCTGGTAGTCGGCTGAATTTCTTACCGAAGTATTCTCAAGAACAAAGAATTCAAGTTTTAGCCGAATTACGGAAGTGTATTCTGTTGAATAGACACAGTTCTTTTCTAATTTTCAACGTGTATTCGTCAAATCGTTAATGTCGATGCGCAACTTCCACGATAAATTGATCGTAAATTTGTAATCGAAGTATTTGCCCGGCTACAAATTTTTGACAGTTCTCGACTGTCTTGTAACTCGTAACAGTGACGGTTGTATTGTGTGAGTCGTTAAAAATCGTGTCATTTAATTGAAAGGCAATTCAGTTGCAGTTTTCGATTCGCTCGAGCAAGAAACAACGAATTTTCTCAGTTTTACGGTTGCCATCGAAAAACAATGTCTCGATGTGGTTAAGTCACCCTTCAAATCCGATATTTCCAGACACGATGTCTTTCTTCTCGAAAGACCTTTAAACAAATACGGGTGTTCAGTGTCGCGGCAACTTTCCAGTATCTTGTCACGCACGCATCACTGCAACGCGGTGAAATATCCTAACGGAAATACATTTTTAGAGTGGTTTGAGACTATACGTTAGTGTACAATGTACAGTATGAACTACATTGGCAAGTTCATAAGTAACTTTCGCGTTTTCTACAATGAGATCAATGCAGCAACGCTGACCGGTGCTATCGATGTCATCGTTGTTGAACAACCGGATGGATCGTTTACTTGCTCACCTTTTCACGTTCGTTTTGGAAAGCTCGGAGTACTTCGTTCCAGAGAAAAAATAGTAAGCTTCTCATAATTTTTTATCGTTTTTATCTCATGTCTATAATTTTTTCGAAACTTCTGAAATCTTTGTTATAATATCGTGTCTCGTATTTTGTTTGTTATATATTCAAATCTTACCTTTGTAGTGTTTTAAATAATACTGAGTAGTTTTTATAAATTTTATTTGCCATTTGAAATGCTCAGGATACGTAGGAGCAAACACAGAGGAAAAATAATTTATTTTTCATATTCTCTTAACAGGTGGATATAGAAATAGATGGAGAACCTAGACAAATCCATATGAAATTAGGAGATTCTGGAGAAGCTTTTTTTGTTGAGGAAGTTAGTTCTCATGGTTCACCGACTGACGCTGAAATTCCACCTCATTTGGCTTGTTCCCCTATCCCTGAAGACAATTGTTTCCCATCATCTAGATTTAATATTCTTTCTGATCTTCCTCCAGAGCAAACGGATAAAATCCTTATAGAATCTATCTTGTCTACTGAAAGAGAGAAATGGGAGCAAATGTCAGCTTTGCCTCCGGATGA
The DNA here is from genome assembly GCF_051014615.1 of Bombus vancouverensis nearcticus. Taxonomy (NCBI): domain Eukaryota; kingdom Metazoa; phylum Arthropoda; class Insecta; order Hymenoptera; family Apidae; genus Bombus; species Bombus vancouverensis. Next base: position 17,405,330 of record NC_134915.1, on the reverse strand, counting down.
AAGAGAAAAATTCTTAATCGAACAATTCTCTGATCTTCCATTGGAGCACCGTGCAAAATGGCTCCAAATTGCTGCTTTAACTTCAGAAGAGAGGGAAGAAATATTGAAGGATAATTTTGGTGATATCTCTACAGTCCAAAAGCAACAACTAATTTGCAAACAGTATTCTGCTCTAAAAAACGAAGATAAAGAAAGATTGTTCAAAGAAAATTTTCCAGAACTCCCTATAGAACAGAGACAAAAATTTGAGAAAGCTCTATTAAGCGACTGGAAGGAAGAAAAAGAAGAAACACGAGATTCCTTAAAAGGCGAGGAAGAAATTTTTAATATGGATGGTATTAATGATGATGAAACGTGTACAACTGCGTCCACGCCTAAATCTTTTGTAGCTGTAACTTCGTCTGAAAGAATTCGTAAAATTAGCGTTGTGAAGAATGATTTTAGACCAATTACGGAGGATGTGCAAAGTAGCGGCAGTAGAGAAAAATCGAGTGACGAATCGAACGTGTCCATGAGTAAAAAAAATTCAAAGGACGCGAGTGTCGAAGAAAACAAAAGCAATACCAATGCAAGTAAGAAGAAACGGAAGAGGAAAAGCATTTTGAAAAAAAAAGGATCTCAGAGAAAGACTAGCAATGGCAGCAGTAGCCAGACGGAAATAAGCGAGAACGACGCGTCCATTCCGGATGAAATTCTTACCGAATCTGTAAGTTTAATAGTTGCATTTCATATTAATTATTCATCTATTGATCTAGTATTGCTTATTTTGATATGTGTATCAGTTAAAGATATTGAAGGATTCAAATCCAGCTGTAGAATTGGGGAGAAAAGATGAACCTATAGTTTCATCTCAGGAAACAACAGATAAACGTCCTGAAACAGATTTCCATTTCTTCAGTGATACTGAAATTACAAAGTAAGTTTGCCATTGAATAGATTGTGTATTATTGTATTATTGTGCCTATGAGTATGTATAAATGTTAAAGTTATGTATGATTGTACATATATGTATATATAATTATATATAATATTATAGAAATTATGAGAAAGGTGTATGTATAATGATTATTTACATGTAAAATTAATTTGTTTACCCTTTTATTATCATCATATTTAATAGGAATCAGGATTCCAGGCCATGTTCACCTGTTCAATCTGACACAGAGTTTGAAATGCGTAAAATAACGCAAGAAGGTGCTGAAAGAGAGGAAGATAAAAGTCATCAACAGAGTTGGAGATGGGGTGAATTGCCCAGTTTGCCTCCAGAATCCACACACGCACCTCACAGAAGTTCATTGAGTTCATCAAATGCTGTTAATCAACCGAATAGTAGTTAGTACAATTGACAGACAAAAGACAAAAATTATCGAAACGTAAAGATAAAAATCGTAAAAATAAAAAGTATAAAATATTATATTTTGCTTGATCAGTTAATAGATTGGTCTCATCTTTTAAAACGTGTCTTTATATATAAATATAATTTTATATACTTTAGACTAATCAACTATTGTTTCAATAACAGTGGAAGCGCACCGATCTATGCTCAGTGGTATGTTGTCGTTTATGCGGAAAACTTCTCGTGTAAGACGTAATCCAGAATCAGAAGGGATTTATCTTAGTGATCTTAACGCTGACGAACTGGACCCGGAAGTTGCAGCTCTCTATTTTCCTTCCTCTCACAGAGGCCAAGCAGCAGTTAAAAGTAAATAATTTGTTTTGATAAATTGTATAAAATGTGTAATTACTCTAATATCATGTTTGTAGATGGGAAAGGAGTAGACGAAGAAGATACAGAGTCAGGCAATGGACCAAGCTTGCCACAAAGCCCTAACAGCGTTGAAGGAGCTATCGGTGGACCAAAGTCATTGGATAGTGACTTTGAGGAACCAAAACATTCTATATTTGACGGCAATATGAATATTAGTTTATCCTTATGCGGTGGTTTAGATTCTGAAACTGGCCCATCCAAAGAAGTTTTCCATCAAAATTTGCTCCATTTCGAAGATATCTGTTCAGATCCAAAATTATATGAAAATCCAAATTTAGTTGTAAAAATTAATGGAAAATTCTATAATTGGGCGGCCGCTTGCCCGATTGTAATGACTTACGCTGTATTCCAAAGACATTTACCACAAAGTACAATAGAAAATTTATATGCTCAATGTATGTCGTTACCGATGCATGAAGAGAAAAAACAAGAAAGCAGTGACAAACCCGAAAGCCGTAGTGGTTATAGTTCGTGGTTTTCATGGAGACGTTCTGCACAACCAACCAAAAAGTCTCAAGACCTTAGTCAAAGTAAGATGGTTTCCCTTTTAATTTTATTCATCATTTTTCAAGTAATATGTAAAATAATCTAAATTATCTTCTCTTGCGTATTGTAGCTGATGGAGTCGTTGTACAATCGGAACAGATGGAAACCAAAGAAAATACTCCAGTTGATGAAACTGCAAATAGGGAATTAAAGATTGACCAGAATGCAGATTCTATAACGACGGTGACGGAAACGGTAGAACAATCTGCAAAATTAACGAAAGACATCGCCAAGATTGAGAAAAATCGCGACAGAGAGGGTGAAGGTTATAGTGGCAGTGAAGATTCTGATAGTAATCAAAACCAATCACAAGGAGTCAAAATACCTAAAGAGAGAAGATCGTATTATGAATCTACTGAAAAATATCGTAAAACTTTGAGATTGTCATCAGCACAGATAGTATGTAAAAGATTTTTACAACATTCTAACACAGATAAAATTTTCGAATTCTTATACTTTGTGTGTGTGTGTGTGTGTGTGTATTTATCCTGAGTTTGTTATCTTGTTACAGGCAAGTCTTAATTTGAAAGACGGAGCTAATGAAGTAGTTTTTAGTGTAACTACAGCTTATCAGGGGACAACACGTTGTAAATGTCATATTTACAAGTGGAGATGGGACGATAAAATTGTTATCTCTGATATAGATGGAACTATTACAAAATCTGATGTATTAGGCCATATTCTGCCAATTGTTGGCAAAGATTGGGCTCAATCTGGTGTTGCTCAGTTATTTACAAAAATTAAAAATAATGGTTATAAATTGCTGTATCTTTCTGCAAGGGCCATCGGACAAGCCAAAGTTACGAGAGAATATTTGAAAAGCATTAGACAGGGAGATTTATCACTCCCTGAAGGGCCATTGCTTTTAAATCCAACGAGCTTAATTTCAGCATTCCATCGTGAAGTTATAGAGAGAAAACCTGAAGAATTTAAGATATCCTGTCTTAGTGATATTCAAGCTTTATTCCCAGAAGGTTCAAAACCATTTTATGCTGGTTACGGAAATCGAATTAATGTAAATATTTCTTATAAATTTACAATAGCTTCCCAAAATATTTTACTGAATTATTACATAGTATATATCTTGCATTTTGATTGTTTTTTTTTTCTAGGACGTTTGGGCGTATCGAGCTGTAGGAATTCCAACTATGCGTATATTTACTATAAACCATAGAGGTGAATTAAAACACGAATTGACGCAAACATTCCAATCTTCGTAAGTATTTGCCTTTTCTGCCAATTTATATTCTTTCATTATTGTATTAGTAGTTAAACAGACACGCTAATGTAGTGCTCAATGTAATCAATCCTTTAATCAGTTTATTAGCGTATTAGTATTTAATTAATATTTTTATGTTTTTTTTATACAAAATTGCAAAATAATTTGAACATGTTATTCTAAGGACAAATGCGTATATTATGTTGCATCTTCATACATTGCTTTTAGGAATTGCGTATGTACGCTAGGCTTTTCCTAAATGAATAAAGATTAATTTGTTAAATAGCATTATTCATAATTTTGATATGAAAAATATTCGATATTTGTATTTCATCCAGTTAGTAAGAAAAAGAGAAGATATTTTACAGAAAAGGAAAATTTGTTATTGAGAAAGAGATATTGATAGGTCGGATATTTCTATGATTGCAGTTACGCATGTCAGTGCGATATCGTCAATGAGTTGTTCCCGCCACTGCCCATGTGAAACACCTACTGATGGCGGCACAACCGTAGCTGTTTTTTTCTACTAATCCCATTGATAATGGTCTATACAAAACAATATATTTGTGCCATTGGTCCTTTTTTTAAATGCATATAGATTTGCTACCTCGTAATAGGAATATTATTCTATACTCGGGATTTCCTCAGAAAATATAGTGATATTTGCAGTCTCATAGAAATTTCATATTATGGTGAATCAAGATATATTTTACATATAACACAATACATCTCAATATAATAGTTATATATATATCTTTCATAATGATGTATACCACAAATTGTTGAAGCGCAGTTAAATTTTTCCAATGGCAATTTCTTTTTTTTTTATTTTATTTATTTTCTCTTAAAAGTAGAAATTTAACTTATTTCTTTAGTTTGACATTGCTAGTATGCTTTGAGGTATTTGGTTGTGCAAGAACTCCTACCTATCTTCTTATGATTCTTATAGGGTAAGCACTGGTTCTTACATGATTGCTTCTTATCATTTCCATTTTCATTCATCCACAGCTGCCTTAATGTAGATTCATCACCTTAAATGTTACACAGATGAGATGAAACTTTCACTGAAATTAATCATTTTCTCTTGAATCATACACGATAATCATGTTTTATGCGCGTAAAGCTTTTACGAAATAAAAATCCTAAATGTATTATCAGTGTGTGTATGGTAAACTAGTTTTTACTTTCTTTTTGTTTATGCACGAACATTCAACCAAGTACTTCGAACATATTACTCATATGTACGACAAAGTTCTGTGTAGATGCAACTGTGCGCGACAACTGTGTCGATACATTAGGCTTTTTCATTAACATTACAAGCGAGTGATAAAGAAGAATTGTTTCTGCATTACTGAATTTAATCATATAGCTTCACTTTTTAATTTCGAAAACTAAAATAAAAATATCCATAAGAGCTATTGTTTAGAAAGATCTTTGATCAATTGATCAAGCAGTTCATATAAATACTTGCAAACATACTACATATGTTCTTCCTTAGCAGCAAGCTTAAATTAATTTTCGATTTCTAAATATAGCGCCATTCTAATATATATGTACATACACATATACATATGTATATTTATGCTAAGATGAAACTATTATTAGGGTCACAACGAAATGGAATTGTTTCGGCAGAATTTTGTTCATTATATGCATATGTATAATAATGCGATACATATAGTAGCTTATTTCCTATAATGGAACGATGCATTTGACGTTTACCCCAGATTTTATGTTTTCCAATGTTTTTTTAGCAAACATGCAGAATAGTATTATAATAGTATTATGATAAACCCGATACATTCAATTTGTTCATATTATTTTTTCAGATATTCAAACATGAGCTTTATTGTTGACCATCTTTTCCCAGCATGGCGAGAAGAGGCTGCAGATGAATTTAGTAATTTCGCATATTGGCGAGACCCAATACCAGAAGTACCATCGCTTGAAGAACTTTACGCTCAAAAACAAATTACCTAAGTGAAAATATTTTACATATTTACTCTGCAGAAGAAATGGATACATTTTATTTGTAATTTGATAATAATCAATTCTATTAATCATCTTTTATATTTCATATGGTATAGGACATATTCAGACGTAGTGATTCTTGACTTTCAAATAGATGAGACTCGGAAGTAGATTTACACCGTGATGTAGGCTTTAGTAGTCATGTTTTGTTTGTCGAACGCAAGATTCTAAGGAACACTAAATACGTATAAAAGTAATTTATCATCATTTATAAATGATACGTGGATCAGTGTGTAAGAAAGGTAATCTGTCTTTTACAATTGAATTTAAACACATTCCAATTCTCATAGTGTAATAGGACTATGTTGTCAGTTATCAAAGACATTAAATTAGTTTTCAATATAATTTATAGCAAAATTATCATTTAGAGAGCACGATACGAGTGCTTCAATATATATAATTAAAGGACTCATCACGTCATAATGCGCTTCAAGAAGAGTTCAAAGCAGACCGCTTACACGCTGTGCTTCAGATAATCCGTAGATTATTCCACTAAATATACATTATGTTGCTGGTCGATAGTTGAAAACATTTATGATACCGATGAGTAATTTCGATATGGTGATAAACCTGTGTATAAAATGATTTATTAATGCGTTTATATATATCATGCTAGAAAGTTCCGTTTATTATTAACAGAAAACAGTATAACGTAATTCGTACCACTACTACTATTTTTTCCAATATACATCTCGTTTAATTTCACAAAAAATTTCTGGCTTTTAGAAACGTTTAACCGTAACTATTCTAGCATATAAAAATCTAGTGTATTATAATATTATTTAGATATTTATATATTACTTCAGCTAATATATTTATCGAACATTTCGTTAAATTAATTCTTATTTATTTTTATATGAGATCTCTGTTAAATTAATGTGCTGTGAAATTGCCATATTCTAGAACGTAATCATTTGTGTATTGTGATATAATTCGAACAACTTACTAACGGGGTCAGGACGATAACAGTGTATAAAAGTGAATTCGTTATTTGCACTAACAATGAGAAATGTTTCTATCTGATGTTTCTATATAGTTTCATATACGAAGTTATTGTTTCTTCAAACTATGTACAAGTTCTATTTTATAACGTAAACGTGTTGTTGAAATTTTGTTCTTTTTCTTCTTTTCTTCTTTTCTTGATAGTAACATATTCTATGCCTATGTCTTTCAAAACGTATCATCTAAAGATAGTTAAGTATAAAGGATGTTAGTAAAGTAGTATAGATTGCCGTTTTCTGTTAATGAAAGTACCATAATAACATGAGAGAAAGTGATGATCTTAATATTTCTTAACTATTGTCAGTAACATGCAAGAATATAATTGCGTTCCACCAAAGAAAATAGAACCGAAAATATTTTCAGTTTAGAATATATTTCGTATTTTAAATGTGTACTATTAGAATATGATGTTAGAGATATATTATTTGAAACAGTTATAGTAAAGAAGATCGATATCCTGACGCTAACCACACAATGATAGTGCTAGTAGATGCAAATTACTTGACGGTGCAGTATTGTATTTTAATGACATTTAGTTTAACGCAAAAACATTTCCTGGTTGGTTATGAACTATTCCTCAGAAAAAAAAGGAAGGAAACACGAAAAAAGGAGAATGAACTATAAGAAAAATGTAATACAGGAAATGACAATATCTTTTCTGTACCATTTACAAGTCTTTATCATAAGTTTGCTATCACTTTGTAATAGCAAAGCAATGTATATTGATTGTTATTAAGTTTATTATTATTACTATTTTGTTACTATGTTATTATTTTGGTATGATATATATATATATACGAAATCAAATGTATTTAATTTTTGGTATTATTTTATTGCTTCTCTTGAGCTTATTTACTTTTAGAGAGTACAAATAAATTTAAATTTTATTTTAAATTTATGATTTTCTATCAATTTTATTTTATTATTACTTGTGTGTATGTTTTTTGTCATAAATATACATAATATCAGCAATGTCTCATAGGTATTACATAATATTTATAATAAACATAAAAAAAGTTAGAAGTTATGTTTGAATTCATACTCAATGAATATACATAAATTATTAGTTATTGAAAGCATTCCCTAGCAATAATTTAATTACAAAATTAAATTTCGAATGCTTATTCCTGCAACTAATATGAATATTGCTTAACTAGACGCGAATACTTATAAAATAAAAGCAATTTTACACTAGATCCTGTTTCTACGTAATGAATAAAATTTTATAGGATACTGCTACTCATTGGATAAAATATCTTGTTTTATAGAATATGCCATATTAATGTATGTTGCTATATATTTGCATATTACGTTATTTTTATCGTTATAGTTAATATAATATCATCACATAATGATCTAATTCTTTCAAATAGGTTATAAAATTCAGTAGATTTTGTCACATGTTTTGTGATGTGTCTCGTATTATGTAATTTCAAAGTTCCCATGTAATTTATTTGATATTGCTCAGTATTCTGCAACTAAACATAAATACATATGTAACAATGATATATATCTTGTAGCTTTTAAAATAAATAAATAACAAAGTAATAAAAAACTAATCGTTTTGTTAAATAGTTCAAGTTTTATAGGTTTATTCTTTTCACAGCCAAATTACATTAATGGAAGGACGTCGTCAATGATAGAAATTCTGCATGTCCATATTACATTTCATTTATCGAAGTTCTGCTTGGCCAACGCGTTTTAGTCTGTAATCAATAATGAAATACGTAACGAAACAACTTAATTAGCCGTAATACTATAAATATTAGTACATAAATTTTTTTTAATTTAATATTTGAATTTGTTGATATACACCTCATATTTTAATCCCTTTCTATTACGTTTCAAAAATTCATCATTGTCAGATACATCCGAAGAATCGATCGATATCGTACTACTTCTAGTATCAGAATTTACATTAAAAGTCATCTTACGATTATTATTACAAGGATTCTCGGAGCACCAATAATAAATCGTCTATATAGGTAGACAATTAAAGATAAATTAAATTCAGATTTTGTTGTTTTTTGATATCCATGTCATAGGCTAACATAACGATTTTATGATTTACCCATACAATTCCAACAATCCAAAATATAGAAAAATATAGAGGTAGCATCATCATTTTGTTTCATTAAATGATTTAAATAAACAGACAATAGTTAAAAGGAGATTTCATAATTTTGAGGTTTTAAAAATATGTTAATGTCTATTTTACATCAGTTGTTTCAAAAATGTCTAATTGGTATGTTCATATGTTTCTTTTTTTTTCTTTCTTTTTTTCTTTTAACAAAATGTGTAAGTTGAAAAGTAAAATTCTATATCGTTGTGTGTACGTGTATGTGTGCATGCAAATGAGTAAATGTGTGGAAGGAAGGGAGGTAGAAGAAAACACCTACATATATAAATTTGTCTGTTGTATCTATCTCATGTATTATCAATATTTTCTGTTTCCTCTATGTCCATTTGTTCTTCCATATTTTCTTTAACATCATGTTGAGATATAAGTTCTTTATATCCATGTTTCTTGGAAAATATACCTAATGGTATAAATTTAAAGGTAGCCAATGGTTTATCAAGTAATTTCTGCAACAGGAACAAACGATTATTTCATTGTATTTAAGATGTAACATGAAATATAGAAAAACATCTTTACCAAAATCCTCGCTTGTTCTGGATTTAACGTTTGACCCTCTTTACATACAATGTAGTCCTTGATTAATGTTACCACACCCTTCTGTAAAGCTGTGGGCATTCCCAATTGTCTGAAATGAGGTTCTATACTATGTGAAAACTCTGGCATTGGCCCTTCACGTAACACTATAGTTTCTTGAGCAACAAATCCAGATCTAGCATAATCTATTTCTTCATATTCTTCCATCCATTTCAATACCTTAACAAGATACAAACAAATAAATACAAACTTTCTACGTGTCAACAATTAATATTTTAATAGAGAAATATATACCTCTTTCTTACTCCTGTTTGTAAATAGCAGACCGCATTGTCCTCTTAATGCTAATGATAATTTATGAAGACCTTCCGCAGCTTCGGTTTCCGGTAATTTACCGAAAGCTAGCGCTATCACCTTGTTTTTACCAAAAAAAAACCGACTGTCTTTCCATTCCGATCGTAAATCTTTAAGTTTGTTATTGCGCATATTATGTACGGATAGAAGAAATATCCTGTCATATTTCTCAACGCAACTTCTAACATCCTCCACGATTTGTTGTTTCAAAGCAAGGCCTTTCTTATTTGTTTTCGTAAGAGATACTGTGAAATACAAATTTATCAATTACTCGGAGACACGTGAGGCATTTTTAGGTTAGTCTGGGAAAATTATGCATTCGTAATAAAACAGTAAATAAAAGCTATCGAATAATATAGTGTAACGTTACTTTTCTTATCTCTTTTCGACTTGGGCATCTTTTTTGCAAGGATATTTTAAAAATCACTGATAACGATAGGTCTATAGAACGACGAAGCACTTTAGCGAACCAGGAACTTTCTTTACGGTAAATGTACGTGTATTTGAAGAAAATGGCGCATAAACGTAGGGGGTGCGAGTTCCAATAGAGTTTTTAACATTATTCAAACTTTAAACAAATATGTCAAGCAAAAAGAAAAATTGTACAACTTTTAAATTAATTGAAACAACGATTGTAACCGATTGATTGAAATGTAAAGAAGAATGTCAAACTGTTTTTGATTCGGTAATATCATGCTAATGTAAATGCATACAATTTAATCAATTGAAAATGTGTACCTACGTATGTATATATTAGAACAGAATTTTAAAGGAAGCATAGGAATAGCAAAGATATTTGGAAAAATGTAAAATAATTGATGTTGTCAAATGCACACAAGCGAATTAATAGTTTGTCGATAGAGTTGAGAAAAGGCGGGAATGGTAAAGAAGTGTATTTCGAATGGACGGAAAGCGTCAAGTGAATGCAGTTCAAGATGGCGGCTTCCGCTCGTTGCGCCAGTGCACTCTGTGAGATCGTAGTGGACGGGAGCCGTTGAATACGCCGAAGCCTCGACTTTCTAGGCCGTTTGTAACACTCTAAAGGTGAGTCTTTTTTCAAACGTAATTATATGCGTGTGTACAAGTGAAGCAGAGGTCATTGCACGCAATGTCTTTTAAAATATCGCCCGTAAATAATACGAAGTGTAATTGAACGCGGATCGTGTAGACCCCGTAGCCATGCAGTCGCCTGATCTTTTTCACAAGTTGCTCGAAATAACTTGTAACTTGGTCGTTTTATTACATTTTCGTAGTCGAAATCGTTCATTTCGACTCGTTCTCGTTTGATGTACGTCATCATATCGTTTCGTTTATCGAACGAATTATCATTTTAATAAAGTTCGTTAGATTCCAGTACGATAAAAAGGTGGTCTGAAGGTAGTCACTTGCCGCTCACAGCGGATGCGACGCACGCGACGCGACAGCCCTAACGAACAAGATAATTGCCGCCATCTTAGTTGTATAGTTGGTGATGAAATTATACATTTTATGCTTAAAAAGAATCGAAAAAATAATTAGTTTCAAATCTCGCTCTACCGTATACCTACACGATAGTTAACGTATTGGCAGTTGTTTTCATCGAACATAGGAATTTCTTGATATGACAACTAACCGCGTAAGTGTTGGATCGATGTTACAACTAATATTTGCTTGCAATATTTGATCCCTTATATGGTTCGGAGAAATCGGAGATACATTGCGTAGTAGATTTAGCTTGTTCTCTCGCGTACAATATGTATTTGGCCTGCTTCCGCTTGAAATCGTGTTAAAGCACGACACGCGCTTTCCATCTTCGTAAAGGCGTTGTGCCGAGCACACGCCCTTTGACAGGTGAACCGATCATCGTGCTTTCGATATTGCGTCGACACATCTTGCCTGATAAACACCCAAGTCCATATACGTAATATAGGTATCCATCAATAGTAACATTCGATTTTAGTTCCCGTGCGTTAGGTTATGTATAAATTTATGTACTGTCTCATTATTGACCGACATAACACGCGCGCAGTTCATAATCGTCCATTTTTCTCAAAATATGTAGTACGTCATTCAGTTCCGTAAAGTATTTCCACGAAAAAGATTGGACGCAGTAACGCGCCATTCTCTACCTTCTCTCTTGAATTAGTTTATTATAGCGAATTATCTCTCATTTTTTGTGAACGGCAATTTTAGTAGAAGGTACTTAGGCATTTGTTCGTAGTGGAGGACCGTGAATTCCCTTTCTCGCATCTTTCTTTTACTCTTTCTCGGTCATCGAACAACTCGAATTGAGATAAAGTTTACTGCTTTTGCCAAGGTCAACAATGACGATGGCGATGACGATAGTACCGACGACAGATTTTCGTTCCCGTAAGCTTACTTATTAAGGCTCGCTCGTTATCATATAGGTGATGTGTTTCATAAGTTTGCCATTTTGTTATTTCAAGGTGTTTTCCATTCCATTTCTAAATTTATTGGAAAAGTCGTAAACATCGTTGGCACGGTAATTCTATCGATTCATGTCAACGTTCTACTCCTTTTTTCCAGTCTGACCGTCCCTTCGTTCGATCATCATTCCCACCTTTCTCTTATTTTTTTCTTTCCATAATTCGGTAATTTGGCGTGCAACTATTGTAAGTTCGAATTTGAAATGAAAACCCCCGAAATAACGCGAGAAAAGCTTCGAATGATAGTTGTCGCGCTAAGTTTATAAGTAATAATAAATTGGCGAGTATGCGTGCGGTCTCGAGTTGTTGATCGGTATGCTCAAGAATTTGATCGAGCAGTAGCAGGGGGTTGTTCTTGCTGAACGCTACCCTTATCTACCATTGTTCGTTCTTTTAACGTGACGCTATAAACTAAACGGCTAAAACTAGTCGGTTAAAAACAAACAAGTTCTTGCTTGTTAGAGGTTGAAGAAAGTCTCGGTGGTCGTGTTGTTACATGTAGTGTTATATATCAAGGACAACTGTCAATGAGAGAAAACGGTAATTAAACGCGTTATCGAACGGGTAGTCAGCTATCGATTTTATGGTTCTATGGACGGACCATAGGTATAACACTTTGTGGCTGCGATCGAAATTTGTGGAAGTGTGTATGGTACGAGTATCGTGTACGGTCGGAAATTGAATTTTACCGATTAATAAGGTATCTTGGATACGACAAGAACGTCGCGTGTCTCTTTAATCGTTGTTCACGATCGTATTGCCATTTTGACGAGTGATCGCATCTGAACTTTTCTACATTCTCTTTACTGCTAACGACTAAATCGAGTGGTGTTTTCTTTTGTTTAAAAAGAATCAACTAGACAGACTTTCGATGAAATTATTAGTTTTATTCGAGTGACACGCTTGTTTATTCATTCGGAAATATTTTTACGTAATTGTTTATGTTAAGCATCCTTCCGCAAAATATCGACGTTATTTGCGAGTTATTGACGATAAGAAGATATAATCGTAGAGGTTTTTTATTAGCATAGGTGTGCTTGCAGCAGTTTGCACTATTCGCTTTTTCGTATCGTTCCTACGTTACCATGTTTTCAAACGTCTCCAAATTGGTTGCCCGAGTCTAAGACGTTCGAGCAAGCGTCGCATATTATCTTTTGTTCTTGTAGCTAATGATGTTTCAGTAACGTCGATATATCGATTCGACTAGTCGGTATTATAGAGTTTCAAAGTTTCGAAAGATCCTCTCGATTCAGCGAATGTATCGCGAAGTATCGTGTGTATTCGGCCAACTCGTGAACGAACGAGCTGAACCGAATCGAAGCAGCGAGCTTGACATCATTCGCTATTCCAAGACGGCTGACGCAGAAACTCGCGCGAGTTCATCCTGTATAGCTGGCGCTGTGTTTCGTTTCTTCGAATGTACGCACGCCACCTCTAACGTAAATACCAATTGCGCACGATGTTTTTTGCTCGATTTTTTCAAGAATAATCGGATCTGATTTTTGCTGATAGTCTGAGACGAGTAACGTGTCCGGTTCGATAACTTTTCGTACGTTTGATAGGATCTAGTTGATAGGATCTGAATCATAAATCTAGTGATCGATTTGTCGAGGCGGATCGTTTTGGTACGGAAACTATTCGGTTTGTATAAATCGTAATGCGGCAGGAGCGTTTGCGATTTTATCCCTTTTATCGACAACTTTTGCGTGCGGACGCGCGCGTGCGCGTGTACGTGTGTGTGTGTGGTCGAACGTGAAACTAGAAGAAGCTAGTAGTAGAGTAGCATAAAAGTCGAAAGAAGTCTGACCCGTTGCAGTCAACCTTTCCCCCACCTCGTTGGTGTGCTCGATGAACTCAAGTTGGCATAAGATTTCGTCGTAGGTGAATGAAAATATCGAGCGTAACGGAAGACGCGTGTATTAGAAGACGAGTGAATGGCAGCGGTACAAGCACGCACTTGCTACGTCTGTTGCCCGAGTTAGCCATTCGAACACCGGCAATAACAGCGTGTTAAATAAGCACGAGTTTTTCACATGGTTCACCCTTTTCTTCCTTCTTTTCGTTTTCCCTTAATTGTAAAATTAAACGTAAGTCATGGGAATAACAGCAAGATGGTCAAGGAAGAAGCAACGGAGAATGTAGATTTCGTCGAATAGATGGTGGAAATCATCGAGTTGAACTTGTTCGAAGGGAGCAGAGATACACCTGGTTGGAGATGAGAGTCGAAAAAATATAGAAGCAGCTGAAATATCACGCCTACACGTTATCCGTACGCTCTACCACCTGTAGTACGCGTTGTTGATGGTTCGCAAAAGCTCGCCCTTTATACGCATTTCAATCGGAAACTGGTTGCCGATGTCTGGCGCGTTGACACGGCTCTCCACTACCATCGTTTTATTTGCATTGCGTCGTAAATACAAATGTTTCTTACGCTTTCTCACGTACCTATAACTCGCACTTTGCTCGCTCATCGTTCCTACTCGTTGGTTTCTCGATATATTATCAAATCTTGTAGAACACAGCAATAAAAATAGCATGGTGCATATACTATTGAAAATCAATAACGAAATATCCTCGAGTCTGGCGACTACGCCCGGTGCCTCGACGACGCGACGAGGTAATGGAGAATTTCGTTAGGCACGACGAAGCTTGAAAAATACGAGGACAGTTTTAAGCCGGTCCACCTGTACAAGGTCAGTGTCGTAACAGTTACGCTTCCTCTATCCTCGATGGCCTGCACTTCTCTCTTTTTTCTTCGTTTCATTCGATACGTTTATATCGATCATCTATTCTCGAAAAGGCGTATTCAAGTTGGTTCTTCGCGTGAAACGAGAAACTCGTTCATGGCCGACCGACGATCAAACGAGCTCTTTTGCCTTATCGGTTGCTACCGACGTGCTGCGAAAAACCGCTCGTTTCTGCGTCAAATATTTGCCCGTCTGCAAACGCGGAACAGAGAAAAAGCAGCGATATCGTTTAACCGTATCCCTCTTACATATTTCGGCTGAATTTAATCTAAAAGAAGTCACTCGTGAATAAGCTGGTTTGTCATCTGGAAATCGAAAATTGCGAAGTTCTTGCAGTTACCGCGCTCGCATGACGCTCGTCGAACGACTTGCTCTCTTCGGTAATATCGCGCGCTCTTAAACGTTTGACACGCACTGTGCTTCACGTAACACCGTGCATCACTATACGCACCTTGATGCGCAGTCCGTCGCAACTTATTTCACCCGATCTTCCAACGGTTGTCAACCATACCCACGTTCGCTCGCTCTACTGCACAGTCTATGATGCAATTTATTTCACGCTTATCGCATATCGTATTATTCTATAATGTCCTTTCGAATCTAACGTGTTTATCGGAATATTACATACTTCGTGCCGTACGAATCGAAAGCGTGAAATCTAATCTCTTGTTGTTTCGCACTGTACGAAGAGTGATATCGATAGAGTCGTAATGACAGTAACTAAATTACTTCGCTACTTCTCAACGTCTTACCGCTATGGATTCGAAATTAGAAGAATTCCTTCGTATTTGCTACCGAGTTTCTATTACGTGCAATAAGAAGACGGTCGAATCGAGACGGCAAGTTCACGCGTTGCCCATCTGTTTCTCTCTCATGTTTGTATCAACGTACTTACGTTATGCATGCGGAGCTACTATTTTACTTCATTGTTTGCCATCGAATTACCTGTCGTTTCGTATGAAACGTTCAAACGTTAAATTCAGTGGTATCGATACGCTACCTACCACTAATAACAAGCAATGATAAATCGACGAAAGAATCAAACGAAAACGTAACGCTTGAACTTGTCTCTTATTTTCTCGATTACTATCGATCGACTCGTTGCGACTCGTTTCTTTGGTCATCGTCAATGTGTAAGAGCAAGCATGTCAAAGGCGACTCATTTTAAGGATTGCCAAAGACAATTAGCTTGATGCTACTCTGCTTTCGATTGGTTTATGATAGGTATTTGGACTGCCTGTTATGGCCAGTGAAAGTGCGAATAACAATGTTAGATGCTAAACGACAGCTAGTGATGTCTGATCGCATAGCTTTCAAATGTCGAAAGTTTGATCGTTTGAAAGAGAAGAGTTTAAAGGATCGCAAGCAGCTCAAGGTTACGTTGTCTTAATTAAAGGATAGGAAGATTGTTCCTACAAGTGTATGATGATCGCGAAATGGAAGCCAGAGGTTGCTTCGTTGTAAAAGAACTATGAAAAACGGTACAACGCTTAGGACAAAGAAGCATTACGATTTAATGCACGGTTGAATGATTCAGCCACGAACTATATTATCGGTTTATCTGTTTCTTTTACCAAAAAATTTCTCAGAAACAATTGGTCGAAATAAATACCCTATTTCTACAAGATTCGGCAAAGAATGGCAAAACGGCATTAGCAGAGGTGGGGGTGAGCAATGGAAAATGGTGGCCAAGGCAGAAGGGCGGGTCGGTTGCAGGGGTTGCGCGCGCCTCCGCAGATCAATATTTCATTTTAGCTTCGCCAACCAGCTAAAGAGTAAAGGAGACGAAAACTATCTACCTCTTCTTGTACGCGTCTTCTCGATACAACCATTGTATTCTACATAATTACCACTTTTTCTATACTCGTATTCTCGTTGATACGAATCGTCCACATTTGTCTTTTTTTCCTTATCGAACCAAATGCATTCCTATTTTTAATTTGTCTTTTTTTCCTGCTTGTCTTCTCCTTCTCTCTCCCTCTTTTTTCACCTCATATATTGTAGATTTACCGGAAAAAAATCAAAATATATGCACCTGCGTTCGTGACGTGAATCTGTATGAAAATTCAGAAATTATTGAAAAGAGCGAACCTCGAGGCCAGAAGATTTTGCGGAATGCCGTTTTACCGTTTAATACGTACTGCAATTGATTTTACGTTTACGTACTTAGGCTACGAGTTGGCGAACCATACGACGAAAAGTAGTTTCATTTAAAATGAAAATAGAAATCAATCGATATCTTTGGATGTTTATTTGATACATCGTATATTTTCAAAATGATTCGCCGGCAAGAACTGCGTATCACGTGATGATACACGTGTTTTCGCGTCACGTTGAGGATTTGATTTTACGCGCAAGTTCAATTTTCACTGTTCGCATACATTTTTATTAAAATGGAAAATGGTTTCGTCATTCGAATCTTTTCGAAGTGTTTTTTCTAAAAGTATCGTAATAATTATATAAATGCAATTAATTATGCATACAAATAAACGTATGAAACGTTAATATATACGTGAAAATATATATGTACATATATAACACATCGATAAAAAATTATTACGACCTTTCACGATTTCAATTTTTCACGGATTCGAAACAACCATGGAAAATAACATTTTGGTAACTTATACAGCGTAATTAACGAAAAATAAAAAGTATGAGAGAAGTGGACTTGACGTAAAAAGCGATGGAGAAAAGGATGTACCTATCCGATTGATTTAATTCGAGAAAACAAGTTTGAAGGGATATGAGGCAGGAAGAAAGAAAAGAAACTACAAGAGAAGAGAAGAGAGGAGAAGGGAAGGGAAAGGAAAGGAATGAAAAAAGAAAGAGCAATGATATAGAATGCATGCGAAAGAGATATTGAAAGTATATATGCAGAATATATAACGCGTAGCGCTGCGTAGCGCAGCGCAATACGACGCTACGCATCGTATTCCATGGCTGGCGTCCCGGGACAGGGACAACCGTGCGCCACTGCCCCACCCAACCTTTCAAGCCGGCCATGCTGGGCGAACCGATCAATACTTCGGCTCGGTCACGAAGGAAACCGAGGGAAACCGACCTAGGACGAGTAAAACCGAATGCGGACGAGTCCGGGCACGAGGCGCGCCGAGTCCCCACCACGAGCAGCGTTGCCGGCTCAGTCGTGCGGGAGTGGTCACTGAGGGATGTGTGGTACCGTAACTGAGTGACTGAGGAAAAAGACCCGGCGTAGTTTCTCCGCGTAATACGCTCTCGCTCTTTACCCCCCTGAACAAAAAAGAACTAGCAGTACCGAGAGTCTAGTCAGTTTTCGGCCCCCCTCCCGATTTTACGCGAAACTACGGAATACGCTGATCGTATATTTATTTAAGTATTTATTGTACAAAAGACTTTAAATATAGGTAAGACTGCGACGATTCGTTGCTCTGCTTCTTTTCTATAAGTCTATGTCTCGCATTTACTTTTCTGCTCTATCTTTCGAGTTTCTCTCTCGATTTACTTAAATCTCTAATTATTTTCTACCTATTTAGTTTTTTTTTTTATCTTTTTCGTTTGACTTCGTTCTTTGCCATGCATGCCAAGGCACAAGTGATTGCTTCCGTATCTCCTTTATTCGAACCTCCTTCTTGCAGGCCGTATTAGTATTTCGAGAATGTGCTGGAAATTTCGCTTTGTGTCGCGTTTTCCTACGATTAAACTAACGAGTCAAGGAGAGTGAATCGGTTATCGATCTCTGCGGTATAATACTGCGACGCAGTAGAATCGAAGTGAATCGGCGCGGTCTCCGCAATGACGCCGATTCGTTTTTCGCCGGAAGCAAGGTGTTCCCGTTGTTGGTTTCTTTGTCCTCGGCTTGTTCAAGTCCATATCGCGACATGAAGCGGTTGTGAACGCTTCGAGGACGGGGCGTGTTAACTAAGGAGAGAGAGAGAGAGAGAGGGAGAGAGAGAAAGACAGAGGGAGAGAGCGTAGACAAGGAATTTCGCTCTCGCTTCGTGAAAGTAGCGCCGTGGCGCTCCGTTTGACTGCTCCCTCTTCGGCTGAGATACGCGACTACGTCGAGCATAACCTCAAATCATTCATGATAAATGTACACAATTTTTTTTATTTCAAAGCGTTTCGCGCGTTTGACCTTCGGCCTGACAGCGTCAGTTTTGCTCCTCACCTCCCACGGAAGCTACCACTTTGCGTGTCTAAATTGAATGTCTTTTTCTACCTCTTGAAACGTATTCGTGTGGCAACTGGTAAAATTTTATTAAACCTCCTCGTTTCCTCTTGTTTCTTTAGTTTATCAATTTTGGCTAATGTGTTTAAATGCGAAAAATAACGATTTAAAGTAAGCGTAATGTACGTTAACAGAATCGTAATTTATCGTACAGAATATAACGCGTAATATAACGAGATATAGATAGACATAGATAAATGAGAATCGGCCGATAAAATTCGTATTTTTATCAACGTGACAGAGATGTCACGTTTTTCGATCCGTGCGACATCTTCACTAGTATTCATCTCAGTGACTGAAATTATCGCTTTTTGGTGATCATATCATATAAGTTATTTCATTTTCGAGATTTTTAATGCAATGTGGGATTAGTCGTGGTAGGTAATGGATGGGGTCGGCCAATGGGGACCTATTTAGGACCAAATGCAAAGTTAATACGAAATGAATTGTAAGAATCGTTATGGCATTTGAAAGAAGAAAGATAAGGGTATGAAGAAATTGTAAAAGAAGCACGAAATATGTATTTCGCGTTAATCGCTCGTATCGTTTGTCGAAGTAGGTTTGACCAAGAGAAGTAGACGTAGAATTTATATCGGTTAGTTCGAACAAACAGTTGTATGTATTTCGTCACGTTTCATTCGCGATCCGGTTGAAAAATTTGCGCCGGAAATATTTCACTGGCAACGTGGGATTTCTCATTAGTTCTCGTGTAGATCCGGCAACAGTGTCGCCGAGTCTCTGCTAACCTAAAGCCAGGTGATTGCGCGCGATTAAATATAGGACGTCGAATACACCTACCGGTTTAATATTTCCGTCCGGGTTTCTTCGAAGAAGAATTTGGCTGCTTGACCTTCCGTCTATCTACCGTCACGCGGATCGTGCTACTTGTCGAATAATCGACCAATGATAACAACCATACGAAATGATACGAAATTTCGAAGAAATTAACTCGTTCGATTCGCAATTTGCCATTTTAGTATCATTCAATTTGTAATATCGATTCATGGATATATGTTTTCTCCGAGATGCTCAATCGAATCTCGATTTGATTACTAATCCAGCTTGTGATTACTTACGTCGTACATAATTTTATCGACTATTTACACATTAACGTGAAAAACGATGCTCGATGAATGTATATCTTGTAATAAGATTTACGATTAATCGTTTTTCTTGAACGTCGTGTGAGCCAACGTATTCTTGAATATCTTTTTGCATGGTGCAATGTTCCAATCCGATTTATAATAGTTCATAGTAAATACCACGAAACGGAAGCACGCGAACAAGAAATTTTAGTCTAATTTTCATTGCCGTATACACATTTTTACAGAAAAACGGTAGTTTTTCTGGTGACATAATGTTCTCGTGTCCCAACAGTCCTATTAGATGAATGGATGTGAACGGCGATCGCGACAATAACGATTCATACGCAGTTTCTACGTCGTTATATTTACCAGCGTGATAAGGCGCACTAAAAGAAAACAAGTTTCGAAAAACTGCTCATCTGTTTTTCAACGTTGAATCGCACTCGTAAATTGGGTATGCGCAAATTATGAAAAATACGCGTGCGCCGCTTTGCGAATAATCGTTTGGAGGGAGGAGCTGCTTCATGGTTGCTTTATGACAATGATGTAAATGTTTACTGATTGATACGTAAAACACCGTTGTTCGTTACCCCTTTAAGTAGCACAGAATGCATTTCGCTCGAGGAATTAATAACAAAGACTTACCATATATCGCACATACACGAAATCGATCATGTTCCAGCTTTTAAAATTACTTACTTTGAATACCAATGATCGATGTTATAGCAGCGTTTCAGCTTATGATTAGAAGTAGGTTAATAAGAACAGCGTGTTTTATTTTCTTGTAGCAAATTCCAAATTTTTTACTGCTATTATCGCGATAAGTGATGGATTAATCCGTATTTATCGTATGTATAGAGATAGATCGTCGTATTCGAAATTACTTTGCTAATTGATTTTTTCGAGCCGTCTGGAATCTTAAAACGTGAATCGAACGGAGTTTGCGCGTTATTTGTGTGCACGAGAAAGAAAGGAGGATGATCGATACGAATGGGAGTAGAAAACGACTCTGCTTGAAGTCAAATGGAAACGTCGTTAAACATCGGTAGGGGAACGCGTAGAGAAATGGTGGTATCGTTTCCGGTATAATCCGCGATTCATTACTTTCATTCTTGGATGCAGTTGTAATCGACGCGTATGCGTGAGAAGTATATAGATTTGCCTGTTACGTCGCGTCACAACGATGTTCCTTGCCGCCGTGACTCATTGGGGGAGAATCAGGCGCCATATGCGATATAGCTGATATAAAAGCTCCGTGCCGATATTATGGATTCTTTCTAGTTACTGTTGATCGTGGTCGATGATTTTCGCTGATTCTATCTATGAATCGATGTTCTTAACGATCGTTGAGATCGAGAATGTAGGGTAAAACGCGTACAAATACGAAACCGAAGATCTCGGGTGCGCGTGCGCGCGCACGGTCGACGAACGGTCGTAGAACGTGTTAAAAGGAGTCGAGATGTTTAGATGTGTGCCTACTACGGTTTGGCGTTGTAACGCGGTCCGATGCAGTGACTCATCGTTACCATGCGATTATATCCACGTTAGTAAAGATGTCGTTGAAGTTTTATTCTTTCCATTTATGCGCGATCCTTATCGATCGATCATTTTATGGAAGATTTCACAATCGTTATACTCGTTTCTATCCTGCTTAAAAATGTAACGGATAAAAATCGATCGAATGAACATAAAAATCTACCGGTATTAATAGAAACAGGAAAAGGAACGTTTGCAGCAGCTTGTGTCGTTTTGAACATAATCGGTAGGAATAATCACGCGATAACATCATTCCATTGGAAATAATTTGTTAGTTGAGTGCATAATTTCTAGACACGAATCGTGATAAGAGAGTATTATAATTATTATGGATATTATTGGATAAAAATGGTTAGAAATAGCGAAAAATTAATTAAAAGTTCAAGTTTTCAACGTGAAATAGTTTTATGCATTAAATCGATTGAATTGGTCGTTGATCGCAAGAGAAACGTAGATTCAAACAGTGAAATCCATTATATTCAATTCGATTTGATTTAGAACGTAAAAATGTTTGGTGTAGAGCTAAAGGTGCACGTGACGTTCATGGTCAAGGCTGAGAAAGACCGAATTTCTCTTTCGGGTAAATCCATTGTCAATGACCGTTACCAAACCGAATAAAAGGAGAATGTAACTGCGTTTTCGAAACATCTGCTCATCCGTAGCTTCGAAGAAGAAATTCCCTATTTCTTTTCGAAGAAGAAGGAAGAAAATACTCGCGACACTATGTGCGAACGAGGCCAGTTAGGTTGAAGCACACGCGCGCACGGCCCGAGTACGTCATACTCTGTGTTCTAAACGCGTCGGTGAAATCTATTCTCACGCGCGTACCAGCGACTCCCGGATAGATGAGAAAAGGAACTCAGCGACATTGAAGCCGCGAGTTAATCCAACTGTGTTGTACCGTTACGCCTGTGTCGATGTACGTTATGTACACACCTCCTCTCCTCTCCTCTCCTCTCCTCTCCTCTCCTCTCCTCTCCTCTTCTCTTCTCTTCTCTTCTCTTCTCTTCTCTTCTCTTCTCTTCTCTTCTCTTCTCTTCTCTTCTCTTCTCTTCTCTTCTCTTTTCCTTTTCAATAATGTTTTCTTCGTCCTTTCAATTACGCCTGACTGAATTGCCTCGTTGTTTGTTTAGCTCTGTATATCGAGATTTTTGTTTTCTAGCCGACACAATGTCCGTCGATAAGGAGGAATTGGTTCAGCGTGCAAAGCTCGCCGAGCAGGCAGAAAGGTACGATGATATGGCAGCCGCGATGAAGGCAGTCACCGAAACAGGAGTCGAGTTATCGAACGAGGAAAGGAACTTGTTGTCGGTAGCGTACAAGAATGTCGTTGGTGCAAGACGTAGCTCGTGGCGAGTCATCTCCTCCATCGAGCAGAAAACCGAAGGTTCTGAGCGCAAACAGCAGATGGCCAAGGAATATAGGGAAAAGGTTGAGAAGGAGCTGCGTGAAATCTGTTATGACGTATTGGTAAGAATTCCCTCCTTTTTCACTTCTCTTTTACACATTTTATTACGAATTATTATTATGCAATTTCGATTTGACGAATAACGAAATTCACATAAATGGGAAATGTTTGAGTATTTCCTTCTTAAGTGGATGAGACGCACACGATCAACTACGATACGTGCATTATTCTGGTCGGAACATTCTGATATGGTAGATTTAACACGTCCACGGAGCAGTAGCTGGCTTTTGGTGTTTATAAATGGATCGTCTTACATCGGTGAACGATCCTTTCTGTCGCGTCTGCGTATTCCATGGCTGGCAAAAGCAAAGATCGCTCATCGGTTTGGATTTCACGTGGCTTGATTACCACCGGCTCGGCTCCTTGTCCAATAGCTCGTCTTGCGATCTTTTCTCGTCGTCCAACGAGCGTGACAAAACTTGTTCCAGTAATCGCGAGAACATCTTTCTTTATCGCGATTGAATTTGCTTTGATAGCGATTAGCTTGATGCGACGTGTTCAAATATTCGAAACAAATTTACATAAACGCGTTTAATATTTCAAGCCGCTATAGCGACGAGCGTTTGGAAAACGGAAAGCACCGGAGTGTTTCCCAATACTCACTGGCATATTCGTCGTATACTCGCGTATATACGATGGAAACGGAGATTTTCATTTTTGCGCGACATCACCTATAAATAGACAAAAAAATCGATGTAAATATTTAAATAGAGGGGAAAATATGTAAAAATTGATCGCACTGTCAACATTGCAGGGACTCCTTGATAAGTACCTGATCCCTAAGGCTAGTAATGCCGAGAGTAAAGTATTCTACCTCAAGATGAAGGGCGACTACTACAGGTATCTCGCAGAAGTCGCTACCGGAGAAACCAGAAATGGTATGTATCTGGTAATGCGATAAATTACTAACAGCTATACAACTACAACTTTACCGATTCCGATTAATAATCACTGTTAGTCGAAGTTGATTTTTCATCGACGCTCTTCTAAAGCGTTAATACGACGTAAGATTTTGTTTTTTCTTTTTTTTTTTCTTTCTTTTTTCTTCTTTCTCGCGTTACAAAGTTTCTTTGAGATACATGGTAATTTGAAAGTAATTGCACTATCGAAGATACACTGTCTGTAATCTGACATTGAATTCGTACGAGAGAATCGATATACGTCTTTCTTCGAATAGAAAGGTGTCGCACAATGCTCTCGTACCTGTGACCGTCTTCGTAGTTGTACTTCAAAAAAAAAAAAAAAAAAAAGAAAAAAGGAAGCACAGCTGCAACGGCAGGTGTTCTTCGTTGAAACTACTCTCTGATATATTCTTAGATTTAAGTGGATTTGAAAAATTCCATGACGCTCGTCCTATGTCGGAATATCTGTGTATAACGCGTTACACCTGAACAGAAAAACGTTCCTAAAACGTTGGTGGAATTTAACGCCGTATATTTTTCTCGATAATGACAAAAACGTCTGTTACGTTTCATTTCGCTCGTGTATATTCGATGTTAAATTCACATAATAACATACAGAAACAAGAGAGAGAGAGAGGTGTCGTTTCTTTCGAAATTAGTTTGAAACGCGGACAAGTCGAATTACGAGTTTCGTAAATTGATGTCGGTTAGCGTGTATCAGATCGTTCTGTATCTATGTTGTTGTCATTATTACTATTATTATTACTATTATTATTACTATTATTATTATTATTATTATTATTAATATTATTATTATTATTAGTATCGGTATCATCGTCACGTTATCTGCGAAACGTTAAAGATGACTATGTATCGAGGTACCATCGGTGTTAAATTCGAAATATCGACGATTACGAAAAGATTGAAATTTTGCTGATAATTTTGCACGTAATATATTCAGCCGTGGTAGACGACAGTCAGAGGGCATACCAGGATGCGTTCGAAATCAGCAAGTCAAAGATGCAGCCTACCCACCCGATCAGGCTAGGTCTCGCCCTGAACTTCTCCGTTTTCTATTACGAAATCCTCAACTCTCCAGACAAGGCCTGCCAGCTGGCCAAACAGGTATAATTCACAAAGGCGAGGGTTGATACGCATATCGATAATAGAGTTTACAGCAATCGCGGAAAGATGCGAAAGGATGGTGGTGATGCAGTGGAGGCAAAAAACATGATATTCCGCTTTATCGTTTATGGGGTGATGGAAGAGGCACTTTAACCTTTCCAACTTGTCGTGTATCTAAGCTCTGGTCGACTTCTTTTTGTTCGCACAACCGTATAGTACGCTCACGTACACCATAACGAATACTGTAAATGTTCGCGTAGAATTCAGGCGAGCTGGATGCTCGTTTCTTTTCCCGTTTCCTCTTCGTTCTTCCTATCCCGAGGTCCCCTTACATATATATCGCGATAGAGGGAGGTCACGCTCTATGTATACGTTTGTAGAAATTGTAATATGGATTTCCCGGTTTGCATTACAGCGGTAGTCGAGGATTCACAGAAAGCGTACCAAGAAGCGTTTGACATAGCAAAGTCAAAAATGCAGCCTACGCATCCCATCAGGCTCGGTCTTGCTCTCAACTTCTCCGTTTTTTATTACGAGATCATCAACTCACCAGACAAGGCCTGCCAGCTGGCCAAACAGGTATAATTTATAAAAACGAGGATGATGTCGGTAGTGTTCACAGCAATCGTGGAAAGTTGCAATAGGAAAGACGACGGCGGTGGTGATGCAGTGGAGGCAAAAATATGATTTTACTTTATCTTTCGATGGGAAGACGCTTTTACTTTTACAACTTGTCGGCGTGTATTCTAAGCTTCGTGATCGAACTCGTGTATGAATATTTAACCCGAGAAACTTAGTTGCGCACAGGGGTTGGATAGTCGCTCCATTGGTTCCTTCTCCCTATTTTTTATTCCTTCCGATTCCGACGTGCACACACACACACGCACACACACACACACATACACTTATACAAATGTACCTCGACAGAGGTTATGCGCTATCTCGAAATTTATGAAAGTTATAATTTAGATTTCTCGGTTTGCATTGCAGCGGTAGTCGAGGATTCACAGAAAGCGTATCAAGAAGCGTTTGACATAGCAAAATCAAAAATGCAGCCTACGCATCCCATCAGGCTCGGTCTTGCACTCAACTTCTCCGTTTTTTATTACGAAATTATTAATTCTCCGGCTAGAGCCTGTCATCTTGCCAAACAGGTTAGGGATAATCGACAGTTTGATGCTTGGTTGGATGACTATCATAGGTTAAACAAATAAACGTACTTTATATAATTTACAATTGACATCAGTGTGTCGTGGTACTGTGCGGTAAATGCTATGTTACTGAGTGCATACTAACCCATAAAAAAAAAACAACAGAAAGAAAGAAGCTCCTTCGATATTTGGTGTGATCATTGCTGTAATTAGTCTCCACTGTATCCGGTAACCATTCCGCATCATACGCATTTAATACGTATATGTTCGTAACATTTTCTATCTCTAATAGAAATTGGTTAATGCTTTGCACGAATGTGTGATCTCGCGTGATTGAAAGAATGCGGTTCCTGTAGTTTTGGCGCGATTGCTGAATAAAATCGTGTGTGTAAATTGAAATGAACGCGGAATGTACGTTTTATCCAGTTTAACGTTTGCATAAATGTTTTAGGCGTTCGATGATGCGATCGCAGAACTGGACACACTTAACGAGGACAGCTACAAAGATTCCACGCTAATTATGCAGCTTTTACGCGACAACCTCACTCTTTGGACCAGTGACACGCAGGGCGATGCGGACGAAGCACAGGAGGGTGGAGATAACTAACCTTCCTAAGCTTAAGTCCTTTCTAACCTAATAAGAACATCCTATTCTCTATCGTCCCCCCGTCCCTTGAAGTGCTCACCCATCCATCCACCCGAGATCGATTTATTCATTCGCCTGTCCTTTCGTCCTTCGCGTACCTCGCTGCCCTGTCCCTCCTTCCCTGTCACTTTTATTCTTTTCTCATTCCGTTTAACAATCTTCGTTATCTTGTCTGTTTTACTATCCTATCTCTCTTACTCCTCGTTTTATTATTCTGTCTTATCCCTCTTCGGGTTTCCCCTCTATGTCGCCCTCTATGCCTCCCATCCTTTCTCTCTCCCATCCTTTTCTTCATCTTTCCTGCCTTCCTTCTTTACGTCCTTACTTCCTTCCACTTTTCTTCAATTACACATTCGCAAGGGCAACGTCGCCTTTTTTCCGCATCCTTATTTTTTTAATCTCCTCCTCGAAAGTCACGACCTCTTTGTTCTAACGCGACCGCACACTGCTGCCAATGCCACCGCCACAGCTGTTACGCCCGATTCGAAAGCTCGAACACGAGAGAATCTCGTTCTCGACCGTATCCTTTCCTAAAGGATCGATTCACGTGCCGGTCGCTGAATATACTCGCTATTGCCACTCGTCAAAAGTTTTGAATTTGAGTATTCAATTTCAAAAGGAGTGTCGATCTACGACAGGAGGGGGAGGGGGGATGGAGAGAAAGGGGAGGGAGAGAGAGAGAGAGAGAAACGAAGAGAAGACAACAAAAGGCCAAGGAAAAAATTAGCGAATTTATGCGAAATTAACGTAGGATATTGCGTAACCACGCCTCGCGCGGCCCTTAACGAAAGGAAGCGGTCGAGTCGTGAGAGTTACTCGATCTCTTGACAACAAGTTTATCCGAGGGAAGCGTTATTGACTCGTGTTTGTGTGGAAGAACGGGAGAAAACAAATTGTGGATGAACAGAGGAAAGGACAGAGAGAATTTCGCAAACGCTGTCTCATCGTACAACGATAAGGTAGTATAAAAGATAGTATCGAAGAGTATAGAAGAGAACAAAAATGTTATATGTAACGTTATAAGAGAGAAAGAGGTAATCGCTAGTAGATTACGGGGTGTAAATGATGCTGTCGAAATCGTGACCGATGGAGGTAAAATGTTGAATAAACTAGTCTTTGACGGGTATGTAGAAACAGAAACCTGTATCGATATCGCTGTTCAGATGAGACGCGGGATGCGAGAAACAGCCACGAAACACTGTCACTACTCCCAAATCTGCTCACTATTTACCATCTAAAGTATCGCTAAACGAAACAGAGATTCGAGAAGAAACGAAGTGAAAGGAAAAAAGCACGCATGAATCTAATTACATTATATCCAGTTGTCATTAAATTAAATTTCACATTGTCTAGCAAGTACGATATTATTATACGAAGGGAAGAACGCAGGAGGAGAAAGGAGAGTAAAAATACATTAAGTTATTAAGTTCCAACACATCAGTGGTGACTTAATTTTTACATTTAATACTTTTTACATATTGCACGTTAGTAGTACACGAAAAAGTCTTATGCATACACACGCGTGCACGCGAGTACAGAATACTACATTTTGTGTGCATATTCGTTTCCTGTTTTCTATTCCATCTTTTTTATGTGTACGCGTACCCGTGTGTGTATGGTTTATAATTGACACGTTTAAAACGACTCTTTTCTTTTTAAATATTTTTTCAAAATTCGAATTTTTGTCCTTATCATAGTTGCTGTATTATCGAGGTGAGTGAAGCACATAACTTTAAGAATGCATTTTTATCCATCGTACGCCATGACCGTCCGTTGCTAACGCGTGAATATCTGAGAAGGAAGGGGACGCTTGATTTTGATTTCTTAAACAGCCAATCGATACGTGACTACCTCTTAAGAAATTTCTCTCGATATTTCTTCTGTCCTGATTTTTAACTACAATAATTCTCACAAGCTGTGATTCTCTTTCTCTCGTTATGCTCCGCCTCCTCCATTTCCTCTCCTCTCTTCTATCTTTCTTTCTTCCCCTCTCTTCCGTATATATGTTATAATATATATACATATATTATACACAATAATATATATACAACAGATATTTACCGGAAACTCGATTACTAATGTCATGATAAACGAAAGGAAAAAAAAGAAAACGAGAACAAATTATGTGTACGCGTGTAAAAAAAAAATCATATTCTCCTTAATTTTAACATACATACGCAAGTACGCAAGCATCTATACTCATTTGTATATATGTATGTGCGTGAGTGTATGCATGTATATATATTATATATATATAATCAGCTTTTTTTGTCGGCATGATCGATCTCGTGAAATTTGTCGATAGAGTTCGAGGATAATTCGTTATATCCTGCTATTTTGCAAATTTATATTAATAACTTTACAGAATTTCTTCTAAGCAGAGCATTATCTATGAATTCGGTTAATGCAAAGAAAAATGCGAAGTTGGCGGAATGAATTTTTTTCCGTTTGTTCCTTAACGGATAAAAGCTCCATTATAGATCTTGATCGATCACCTATATAGTGACCCTATACCATCAACCATCACAACTTATCAAACAACATGTTTCTTTTGGTATCTCGGGGTGACGTATTCAAACGGCAGATCACAAAGACGTGTAACGGTCTGTGATCGGCTCAAACGAAACCTTGATAAAAGGGACGAACGTTGCCATTTTAAAAATGGGAAGAGTCAAACGATAACGATAACGATAAATCGATCGCGTCCAAATGCAACGGATACGTTCGGTCCAGGGGCGGATTAACATGTATATATGTATGAATCAAGTACTTCTAATTATTTGAGAATTATGGCAAGTCCGTTTTGTATCTTAGTTAAATTCTAAGTAACAATTCCTAATTTTCGCCGATCGAATAAACGAAATTCCATTTGTTTCTATGTTAAAACCAATCATTCTTTTTTACAATATTAAAAATAAATAAACGTTAAATATTTGTTCGCTTTCGTTTCTTTTTTACTCTGTTTCTATTGTTACATAGTCGGTTGAAATCCTTAGAAATCCACCATCCGCCTCTGGTTCGGTCCATTCCATTAGGTCCTAATCTACCTGTCTCGGTAGAATGAACTCGACATATTCTTCGTCTCGTATGCATGGATACTTTTAAGTGTATGTAAAATACGCGCGCTTACCCTAAACACACAGGCGTAGAC
Organism: Bombus vancouverensis nearcticus; assembly: GCF_051014615.1. NCBI lineage: Eukaryota > Metazoa > Arthropoda > Insecta > Hymenoptera > Apidae > Bombus > Bombus vancouverensis. Next base: position 17,375,289 of record NC_134915.1, on the reverse strand, counting down.
TTACATATACAGACACAAAACATATAATAATATACGTAAATGTTTACCATATGGAAACAAATAACGATTATCGGTATTACAGCGTGTGTTGCGTGGGTAAACGTTCCCCAAATATGTTGTACTTTTTAATGTGTCCATGTTTCTGTCGCATTGAACACACAATAGAGTATGAATGAACGAAGTTGGAGTACGAAAACGAGTCGATTTTGCAGAGGTATCCATAAAATCGATTCCGAATAGCAACGTGGGAAATCAGTACTAATCCGTAGATTACGATTTGGTTCGAAAAGTACCGATTGAATCCGTGATTGATAATTTTATTCCTTTTAATGTGCGTTTTCTATCGGTTTACGCAAGTATTAGTTACCGATGCAAAAGAGACTGAGAACTAAGAATGGTACGATAAAATTATGCAGAATGGTTCCCGAGAGAGTCTTCTTAAATCCAACTATAAATGAACCAGTTAAGCGAGTTCGGGTAGATATTATAAAAGGAAATTGACACCATTCTTTGAAGGCAACTACATATATTGTTCTTTAATACCGGTCTCGCGCAGCGCATCTTTAGTAATATTCAATTCCTCTTTCTTTCTCCTTGGCCCTTTTGGAATTCCTAAACCATCGGCGTTCCATCAACATTTGTCCTTATATCCTTGTTACTACAAGGAGCATTAATTCGTTGTAATCGATTTATATATCTTTTTCCTTCAATATTTTGATCTTCGAGTATGTATATATACATATATCTTTTTTTTTTTTTTTATTAATGACATCGTCGTAAATTTACTTTGTAGATAAAGAGAGCGAAGATCTCTTACGGGTTACGAAGGGGTGATGTACAATTTTTGTAATTTTCTTATTTGAATCCTTCCTGCGCTCATTTCCTTTATTCATTTTCTCGTTTCTATTTACTTTTTACTCGATCATTGTAAAAGTTTAGATTAGTGATTTGATTATCGAAATATTTATCACTGTGTTATAACAACAAATGGTAAAACATTGTCCTTCACTTTAATAATTATATAATATCTCGATTCGTAAAATTTCTCTCTCTCTCACTCACTCACTCTCTCTCTCTCTCTCTCTCTCTTTTTCTCTCTCTTCTCGTGGAGAAAGCTAGCCATCGCAAATTTCAAATATTCATCCGCTACATTTTCCTAGTTTCCTCGTCCCGAGTTATGTTGTTCTATTTGTATTTATCATCGATCATCGTAATTGTAAATTATAATTATTATAAACGTTTACACGAAATAATAAATTCTGATAAAATGTCTCAGAAAAGCCATAATCTCGATTGTTCTGCTTTCCAGTATTATCAAGTTCTGGAAGGACAGTATATTCTATATTGAGTCAATAAGTCCAAAAACATAATAACGCTTACATCCTTAACAGTATTTTAAATACAGATTTTGAAAACTTGATTTCGGAGGCTAGGCCAACGTAAGCACAATGTTCCTATACAGTAAGAATTCTTCGTTACAATTAATATTATTATTATCGTTTTCATGCTCGCTAGCTTCGTCATAATTTATCTTCGGTATCATTGATTCGAGATCCATCTTATGTAGATACTGAAGAGAATTAGAAAATAGGTAAAAATAGGTTCGATTGGATGTGAAATGAAAATTGTTTGATATCATTTTCAACACTGATTCGAGCGAATAAAAGCCTAGAAATGGAGGGGATTGGTTTTTAATAAAACAGATTGTGTATTAACGATATTCACTTAAATTTAACCCTCTTGAAATAAAAGAAAAAGCAGTGTTGCAACATTTTGGTAACCTATATTGAAATTAAGAACTTAGCCATTGAATGGGTTCGCGATGTCTTTGTACATCTTGTTAACTTTCAAAGTTTATACGAAAATATGTATGTTTGTATATTCGACTACGAAAATATAGTAATTTAGTTGGCTTTTAATAAGTATCCGTATGTAGATCCTTACATTCTTGTGTCGCGTCATAATTTTTTATTTTTGCATACGTACTCGCATACGTGCATTTTTTCAAGAAAAGAATCCTACTGCAAAATAATTATACAAGTCTTTACATACAATCGACGTAGTTGATAAAGGAACTTTCTATTTTCTTCAAATATCTAGATTCTCTTTATTTCTTTGTCGTTTAGTTTTCTTTTTTTTTCTCTTTTTTCCAATGCAACCGATTATATAAGATCGAATCGGTCTAATAGTAGTTCACGATATTTCGATATAACATTTTTTGTTCCATCGTGCTCTGTACTAAAAATATGAAGTCATAGGGCAGGATAACGAAGTGCATATAACGAGTACTTGCAAAGTGCTTAGTTTAGTTGCGTACTATTTTTTGCTCATAGGGCTGTTATCCAGATCTTTACATAATTGCTGGAGATAAAAAACCAACGAAATTGGATTAAAGTAACAGCAGGTAATAAAATTTACGAAAGAAGTAAAACAAAAAATTGATTTGTTGATAAAATGTAGAAACAACTGAAATAATTTGTTTGAAAATCCGGCGGATCAATTACAGTTGATTTTTTAAAGAATGATCAGTTTTGATGAAATTTATCGCTAAAATCCAAAGATATTCTTTTCATATGTCGTATAAGGATATCTTATTACACCTTAAATTTGTAATAATATTGACATTGTCACGTATAATTTTTTTCGGCACTGTTACTAATTTCTTTCTTTAGAGATAAAAATTCGTTACTTAATAATCTGATCATAGATCAATCTACATACATGTATATATACACAAGACGCCATAAAACTTTTCTATTAGTAGTTGATGAAATTTTGATTTGTTAAAGCAAAAGCAAATAGATGGTATTTTTGAGCTTCTGTTCTTTTCAGTGACACGATTGAAAATAAAAATAACTAAATGTCAAACCACATTCGTAAAGGAGCCGTAAAAGTACATATTTATATATTGTTATTTATGACGTGCAAAGTTCATTTTATCTCAGATTATTATTAGAATGAATTACATTGTCTTTGAAAGGTCGTATGTCAATAACTATTTAGTGAAAATGATGATTGAATCCATAGGTTAAGTCAAGATGTTTTGCTGTTTTATATGTATGATCAAAATAATGAATACGTAGGAAGTTTTTTTTGTAGAATTTATCAATCTTTGCATGTAGCATATAGCAGAATATATAGAAATTAGTTTTCTTCCAACAAAAAATAGAGCAGGCAAAATTATATAAATTTTTAGTAAGCAGAATTTAAAATAGTTTTCGTAAAATAAATACAGCGGCAAGGAAATATCGTATTGGCTGTCTATGTATCACTAGCACCATCTACGGCCACTTCCTAAATTTAATTTTACATAGGCGGAGGGGCGAGAGCTGGATAGCAAATATTACTGGTGGGAGACTTCGTGCTGAAGCACACGTAAAGGTCACCTTCAGTTTTAGTTGGACTCAAGACGCGAGAGCGGTGTCTGATGTTCAGTCAGAGCGTTGTAAGTCTACAAGTATAGGAAATTTTAAAATCAGACAAGAACTGTCTACATTCTAATCTTTATTGGTAACTAGACATATATTTGTTCGGTGAGTTGAAAATTATTTAATTTTCTTTACATATACACATATAAAGGTACTTTTTATAGATAATAAATAACTAAATGACTAATTGTCAGTGACAAAGTGACGTTATCTTGTATACACATTACAATAGACTATTATTCAATTTTTTAATAAATTTATCTGCTTTGCTGCTCATCAGTCTATATATTTTTTAAATTAGTTTGACGTTTTTTTATATATTAATTTTACCTTGCAAATGCAAATGAAGTAATCCCAATGATCTATCCTATACTCAGTATTAACATCGTTATTCCGATGTTTTGATGCACGACAGATTGAGACTGTGCTAGATTCCATTGATTCTTTGAACACATGCTATCTTATTTTAAAATACGAAGGACTGCTGAAGATGTTTCGTGTTGTAACGTTCTTTAACATTGTTCGTGTATTCATTACACTTTTCATTTTTCGCCCTTGATTAATTACTATCTCATGTGAAATAAGTTGTTATTCGACGAAAATTCGATGTTGTTATTTTATATTATATTTATTATTTACTTTGTCATTGCGCGTTAATTTTTGTGCAATGTATGCTCATACAGGAAAGGCTATTACAGTATACTGTAATATGAAAAGTGTATTTCATACATGCATAAACAATGATTGTCACACAAATGTTTGTAATGAATTCCTGAAAATGAATGGGATGCTACTATGTTCATGTTATGACAAAGAATAGAGTTGATTTATAGTGTAAATAGTGTTTATTATTTTAGGTTACATATATTATGCAGGGCATAAGAATTTATTTCTTAATGTCTGTTTAAATTTCTTGTATGTTCACTTGTATAATATAATGTCCATAAAATATGATGAAATATGTGTTTGCACAACAAAAGAGTCAAAGGAAGAAGTTACTTCTTCTCATGTTCCAATCCCAAAACTAAGTAATATGTATTAAGTATAGAATCTATTTTGTTATTAGAACATAAATAATAATAATTTTGAAAAATAATATAAATCTTTTTATCAGATGACAAAGAACATAACTTCCTAAAAGATAAAATTAATTTTTGTACGGCATGTGCCTCAGTTCCGAGCATAACAGAAAATAATATTGATAAAAGTTCAATATTATTTGATATTCAAAAGGAACCAAAAATTCCTCTACAAGTGAGTTGAAAACTTGGTGGATATAACACATTCTTCTTCCATATATTCTTTGTGCTTTTGTATTAGATTGATACAAAATTGAAATGGTTGCTTATAAGAAAATATTTTGATTTACTATTAAATATTCCTCTATATTTCTGTTATGACAATGAGGAAGATCGTGATCTGATTATTAGAAAAAAAGAGACAATTTTGTTTTTGTAATAATAACGAAAGAAGCACATTGATTAATATCTATCTATAAAATAAGTTATCATAAGCACTTACTATATTATTAAATAAAGGAATAAAGTGAATTCTTTATCTAAAAAGTTACAAAAAAAGTTATATTACAGGGATATACTTGGTATCCTGCAGCAAAGATGGCAGAAGAAGTAGCAGCACAGAGGTTCATAAAACCTGGTAGTCATAAAGGTAAAGGCCTTGCAGTCTTTACTAGTGGAGGTGACTCTCAAGGTAAAAGATCAATTAAAAAATAGGAATACATATTAATTAATATTTTATTACTTAAATTTTAATAATAAAACTTATTCATTAGGAATGAATGCAGCAGTTCGAGCAGTTGTTAGAATGGGTATTTACCTAGGTTGTAAAGTTTTTTTCATCAATGAAGGCTATCAGGGTATGGTCGATGGTGGAAATAATATTGTAGAAGCTAATTGGTCATCTGTCTCTTGTATCATTCATAAAGTATGTATTTTGTTTGTCATGCTTTTATTGCAGCTTCATTCAAACTATTATAATTATGTGCTTTAGGGTGGTACAGTAATAGGATCTGCTCGTTGCAAAGACTTTAGGGAACGTGCTGGTCGTAGAAAAGCTGCAAAAAATTTAGTAACTCGTGGAATAGCTAACTTGGTTGTAATAGGTGGTGATGGTTCGCTTACTGGTGCAAATTTATTTAAAGAGGAATGGTCAGATCTATTAAAAGAATTAGCTGCAGCAGGTAAATAAAAAACCGATATTTTTATTGTAATATTATATTTTTATGTATACTTTACTAAGATGCTGTTTCTTTAGGTGAAATTACTTCAGAACAAGCAGAAAAATACCAACATTTACATATTGCTGGTATGGTAGGTTCTATCGATAATGATTTTTGTGGGACAGACATGACTATTGGTACCGATTCAGCATTACATCGTATTATTGAGAGTATTGATGCTATTGTTAGTACTGCATATTCTCATCAAAGAACATTCATAATGGAAGTTATGGGTCGACATTGCGGGTAAGTTGATCATTATGCTTTATTGGTGAAATGCTAAGAATTTTCGTTTCTTAAATAAATAAAAAAAATAGTTGGTTATTTAGTATTTCGAAAGAATTTAGTATTTTAGCACTAAAAATACTCAATCACAATATTTTATAAATTGAAGGATATCTGTTTTCATACTATTTCTTACAAATGTGACAACCTTTTGGATAGGTATTTGGCAATTGTGGGTGCTTTAGCAGCAGAGGCAGACTTTGTTTTCTGTCCGGAATCACCGCCTCCTGTTGACTGGCCTGATAAATTATGTAGAAAATTGGAGCAGGCACGTTGTTTAGGAATTTTCTAAATTTTTTGTTACAGTGTTATTTCTCCCTTAATTTAGTTTAACAAATTCAATAATTTGTGTTGTCATCTTTCATGTATTTTTAATTGCTTAATTCTGTTGTCAGTGTTACACATATTCCTTCTCACCTTCTTACAGTTAAGCAGAATATTAAAAGAACCAAAAATTTCGTTTGTAATAACTTTTTAATGTAAGGATAGGGACAAGTCCTAATAAAGTAATTCAAGGTAGTGTGAATATAATGAAAAAATAAAGGTCTTTCAGGTATCTGACGTTAGCTTCAAGTTTATCTTCTGAAGCATGCTATTGCTTTATACCTGAAGTACCGCCGTCAGGTGATTGGGTTGAGGAACTTTGCAAAGCTGTGCAACAGGCACGTCCTTGATCAATCATTATACTGTCTTTAATGAATCATGCTTTCCTATAATATTAAATTTATTAGCCAGATTATATTGTATTGAGTTCATTTTTATTCATATTAAACGTGTGTCTGCTCCTTCGTCAAAATAGTTAAATTATCAAGAAGAATAGGAATATATTAGTTTTTGGTCATTTATATTATAAATTTCTCTCAGTTTTAAAAGTTTGTTACCAATACTAAACAAGATTTTAAACTTTTTGCAATATTATATTTTTGTAATGTTTTAACAGTAACATTTTTCTTTATTTATCTTCACATTTATATTAGTAGTTTAAATTGGACCTGGCCATTTCACTATATTATAGTTACTGTGTTATATATGTAATGTAATATTTTTAGTTGGCTTTTATAACATACTATTACAGTTACCTGGCTCTAGTGGCAGCCATATGTTCCGAAGCTGATTATGTGTTCATCCCAGAGTGGCCACCTGAACAGGATTGGCCAAACAAGCTGTGCAAAAAGCTATTACAGGTCTGCACATCTTTTTTTTTTATTTTTTAAACAGTTCTATAAAGCTATTTAATTTTCTCATTGCTTGTAATATCACAGAATGACTCCTTGCTTTAAATTTATGCTCTTGTTTGCTGTTTGCTGCTATGCTGTTTCATGAGTAAGAAGAGGAATATTATAGATATTTTAATCTTAGTTTAGTTTATTTGCTTGTAATGGTAAGCTTATTATAGTTACAATATGTTCTTTCAGAGAGTTCCATGTTCCATGTGTAACGTTTAATTATTTCCAAAATTAACTAATTAAATGTTTGGCATGTTTATAGAAGATAAATTGGAACATTAATGTCATTAATTTCTATATTATTATCTTTTCTTTCGCCTACAATTTAATTTCTTTCGAACTAAATTTTTTTTGTAAACGATCTTTGCACTTATCTATGTAACTTTCAATTTGTCTTACGTATACGTATTGTGTAAGATTATAAAAATTTAAAATATATTTTTTAGGAAAGACTCACAGGACAACGACTTAACATTATTATTGTGGCAGAAGGTGCAATAGATAGAAACGGCCAACCAATTACTGCTGAGAAGGTTCATAAAGTTGTTGTAGACAAACTGCAACAAGACACAAGGATTACAGTTCTTGGTCATGTTCAAAGAGGTGGTAATCCATCAGCTTTCGATAGAGTTCTGGTTAGTTATTATATAAGTATATACAATATCATGATGTTCTTTTCCAATAACATATTAAAGACAAAAGTATTAGATTAATTTGGTAATAACTTATAGGGTTGTCGAATGGGAGCAGAAGCAGTAATGGCATTGATGGAAGCGACACCAGATACTGAAGCATGTGTTGTTACACTGGATGGCAATCAAGCTGTTAGATTACCTCTTATGGAGTGCGTTCGTCGTACTAAAGCAGTAGCACAAGCTATGGCTGATAAAAATTGGGAACTTGCTGTTAAACTTCGTGGAAAGTATGTTATCCATACTACATACTGAAATAAAACTTTAATTATATTACATTTTGTAAATATTTTTAGGGGATTTGCTCGTAATTTGGATACATATAAAATGTTAACCCGTTTGAAAGCACCTGTAGATCACGACCCTAGTAAGGTATGTTGCAATTTTGCATATAATATAAAGATTGATATGAACCTAAAGCCTTCTATCAAACATATAAGATTATTAAAATAATAAATATGAAATCAGTTGAATAAATATACAGGTTGTTTCCGAAATCATGGTATGATCGAAAAAGAGACGATTCCTGATGTCCAAATAATTTAAAGTATAGAATAAAGATTTTCCATATGAAGTTTCGTTTCGAAAATCAAGTCTGAATATTCATTACTGAATGTTCACTATTCATGAAAATTCGTTTCGAATTATTTTCTTTCTGTTGTACCACGACTGCGGAACATCTTACATAATGAATCATACAAAAAACATGTGAAGGTTTTTAGTTCTGGTATCTAGAATATATAAAAAGTGAAGATTTGCCTATATTATATCTTTTATTTAATGCTGCTTCAGGAAAGTAATGGCCCGATATTAAAAAAGGTAAATTTGTTTTGAGAGAAGAAAGTATAAGTGTATATATTTTTGCTGAATATTAAATTTTAATGCATCATAAAATAGCCTTTCTAACAGTCTCATCTATTCCTTCTAAATTAGCAATTCACTTTATGTGGACAAGTGAGTTAACTAACTTCTAAATCTTGATGTTATTTTTGTTCTCTTTTGTCTGTTTCTTTTCTTTTATTTCTTTTATTTCTTTTATTTCTTTTATTTCTTTTATTTCTTTTATTTCTTTTATTACTAAACAAATATAACATTGTTATAACCTGTAACAAGTATTTCTGCTAGAATAAGAGAAACCACAAGCATACTAAAAGTCTTGATATCAAACATTATGTTAAATTGCAGAATGCATTTGTTTTTTATGTGCACGCTGCATGAATCGACATCAAATATCCCCACAATATTAACGCCAAATTTTATTACAGCAACACTATACGTTAGGTGTGATGCATATTGGTTCACCTTCTTGTGGTATGAATGCTGCGGTGCGTTCTTTCGTTCGGAACTGTATATATCGAGGTGATAAGGTATCGTCTTAAAAATGAGTACATCCTTATATAGTAATACAAGATCTCATGTTACAAACTTCTAGGTATATGGTATTTGCGACGGAATAATGGGCCTTATGGGTGGAAAATTTAAATTGATGGATTGGCCTTCTGTCACTGGTTGGGTAGCACAAGGTGGTGCTTATTTAGGAACTAAACGTGCTCCACCCAAAGAGGAGCAGTTGCCTCAAATTGCTCAGAGACTTAAAGAATATGGAATTCAAGCTTTGCTCATCATAGGAGGGTTTGAGGTAATGGTTCTTTAATTCTGTGAAGATCTCGGTTATAATAATTCCGTCATAGATCGCGGTGTATTTATTGTTAATGACTTTAATCCGTGTTGCAGTGCCGATTTTTATATAAAAATTATTACAAATTTCATTTTATTAAAACAGATACTATTAATAATTATTAAACCTAGTATAGATATTAAACATTCATAGTAATAAGGATAAGAAAAGTAAAAATTATATAAGCTAATTAGAATTCTTCATTGATGGACGCGTAAGAATCCAAAAACATTCGTCACGAATAATATTAGTACGTTTGAAATATAGAAATTTCTCACGGAAATAACATATTCCTATGACACACATATACAGATTTAATCTATTATATAATAGCTATTCTTTGTCAGCAAGATTTACGATATGCCTTTTTAAGAATATTTTTCAACAAATTCCATATGTATCTATCAGATTAACCGCGATCTCTGCAGGGTTAAAGTAATTCATACACTGTCTTTCAGAATTTTGCTTACTATTATAATGTGTTATTGTTGCTGTTTTTCTAAAAGGGTTATCAAACAGGACTTACCTTTTTCAAAGCTAGGGACAAGTATGAAGAATTTCGAATTCCTATTGCTATGATTCCAGCGACTATTAGCAATAACGTTCCAGGAACCGAGTTTTCATTAGGTTGTGACACTGCTTTAAATGAAATTACAGAGGTAGAATTTTTTACGTTGTGTATATATTATTTTATAATACAGCAATTGGTATATTTCATTTAGTCAAGTGTATCTGTGTTATTCTTAGATCTGTGATCGAATTCGTCAATCGGCGCAAGGTACAAAGCGTCGAGTATTTATTATTGAAACTATGGGTGGATATTGCGGTTATTTAGCTACGGTCGCTGGATTAGCCGGAGGTGCTGACGCAGCATATATTTTCGAAGAGAAGTTTAATATTAAAGACTTAAATCAAGATGTCATTGCGATGGCAGCAAAAATGTCTGAAGGTGTACAGAGAGGTCTTATTTTGAGAAATGAAAATGCTAACTTGAATTATAATACAGATTTTATGCAGAGACTTTTTAGCGAAGAAGGAAAGGGTCTATTTAGCTGTAGAATGAACATTATTGGTATATGTTTAACAATTGATACTATCTTATATTTTAAATAACAATAGATCTCAAGTTACAAAATTTTTTATAGGTCACATGCAACAAGGTGGTTCACCGACTCCATTTGATCGCAATTTGGGCACAAAAATGGGGTCTAAGGCAGTTGAGTGGTTTAGCGAACAATTAAAAAAATATAGTAACGATGGCAGTAAGGTAACGGCGATGGATGCTGATAGTGCAGTTATGATTGGTATTGTGCGAAGACAGTATAGATTTACGCCGTTTACAGAACTTATTGAAGTTACGGATTTCGAGTAAGTAACGGGAATGCATCGCAGTTGATTTTCATCGGAAATGTGTACTTACGTTTCGTAAAATTTTCAGACACCGCATTCCGACATATCAGTGGTGGATGAAATTGCGGCCATTACTCAAAGTTTTAGCAAAACATGAGTCTACATATGAGGAAGAAGGACTTTATATCACTGTAGAAGAAATGGATCTTGATAACGATCCTCTTGTATAAATTACATGTATGTGATGAAAGGTAATGTTCCATAAATATGCAGTGTTAATTGTAGATTTTGTTAAACAGTATTGTATGGCGTTATAATAATTATTTTCCGTTGTTATTTGCGGGAGAAAAAAAAGTGGAACTTCAGATACACAATCGTAAAATTTAATATTCTATGAGATTTAGTATAGATTAACTATTTTGGCGATTGACATGAAATCGCAATGTGTACATGCACATATGTTGTATACCTATCATTTATAGATTGGTTTACTCAATAGTGAAATGCGCTCTAATATAACTTAATCTCCTTAATGTGAATTGTCTTAATAAATAGTAAATTACTGCATATTATTGACATAATCAAGAGTATAGATTAATATTTTGTTTAAAAAATAGTGAATTTATATATTTTGATTGCGGCTTAAAATTCAGAAGTAGGAGGTACAAAAATAGTACCTGAAACATGAAGGTAAACTATATCTTAGTAATATAAAAGAATGAAACAGGTAGTGTGACATCGTAACGAGCATTTTCATTGATGAGAATAAAAAATTACATTCTTGTACTGAATGTACAAGTATTTATTGTCATTGCCATCGGAACGCGCGTGCGCGCGTACACACATATACATACACCTGAAAATAGAACAAATGAAAATATAAGTACCTATTAATATAATGTAAAACAATGTTGAAATATTATAACATAGTCAAGGAACATACAAGATAATATAATTCTATACGAATATGACGATAAAAATTAATACAATTAACGATTTTAATCTCTCAATGCGACATTCGAGTACAATAGCTTCCAGTCTTAGATTTTATGAACATTTTTAACACATTTAGCATCAGATTTGTTATCCTTGTCTATTTAAAATCTCGATACCACTCACAATAATTATATTGCAATCGTATTAATGTTAAAAATGCATGAAATTTTTGACACTTAATTTTTTCTTGTAGCTTTAACAGAAATTCATCAGTATGGCAACGCTTTTAGAGGGTATTATATTCTACCCTTTCCAATACTGTTGGTTGCAATGTGAACTAAGAATCGAATTACAGCTTTCATGGCTACTTTACGATCTTGCGAGTAAATTTAGGCTATATTTGTGGTCTATTAAGATATAAAATTAAACGTAATGTGGCATCTTTCTTAAATGAAAACTTATCATTTGGTTTAGCTTTACCTATAGCTATGAAAAGCTATTTGAAGAATATACTTGTCTACCTCAAAATATAATTTGCAACGACAAGCGATACTTAGGGCAAACTAAAGACCTAAGTCTTACTGGTTGCATATAACATTAAAAGGTTTTGCTAAGATTTAAGGCTTGTGACCACAGAAATATTTAGATTTAATTCGTGTTATTATTATACTCGTGTATTATCATGTGTATTCATCTCGACAAGTCGTACAGATATTAAACTCGAAATTGTTTTCTTGGATGTAGAAAAAAACAATTTCTACAAAATTTTAGAATCGTAAATTTTTTTAATGTTAACGATCATGGTATTTATTGAATTTATTTCTCTTTTAAAAAAATTGATAAGGTGATGTTAATTAAAGTTCGGTGATACAATCAAGAAACACATAAAGAAGATTTTCAAGGAACTGACTGACACGTCCATTTAATATAAAATACAAGTCGTGTTTCGATTTAGAATGTTGCAATATTAAAGAACGTCTACATTTCTGACTACCATTTTTAAAATGTAAACACGTTCATCTAAGTCAACAACAATCAGATCAGGATATGAAATATTTTTATTTGAGATACAGAACAACATCTCACGAAGATAACATAAAATAATCTAATTTATATTTGTCACTGAATCCTAAACTAGTTTAATACAGCAAAATTACGTGCATATTTTAGGGAGGATTATGCATGTTGTTTATTTAAAATTGTTGTTGTAAATGCAAATGATTTAGCAAAATATTGAGACAATAGATTTTGTTGACAAGCATATGAAAGAAAAAATATTATTCAATATAAACGAAACTGTATCTGTGAAGATAACACTCTCAAAGGGTTATAATGATTCTTGAAGATATCCTCTTTACATTGCCTTCGCATATTACGTATGATTGTTAAAAATATAAACTTATTATGGCCTAATCAATGGAGGATCTGCACTTCAAATTTGAACAGTTATCAATACAAGAGCGGATGATCAAAAAAATATCGGATATAAAGGAAATTGTAAAAATGTATAAGGATAAACAAAAGTAATATATTATAAAGCATGTGTAAATAAATACATCGATCCGCTTTTGTGTATGAAAATAGAACTGTTACAACACACACAGACACAAGATGTATTTTATATAACTTTAAGTATAAATTCCGAATTTTGATCGTATATCATATGTGTTCATTTAAGTGCATCAGAGCAGACAGATTATTGTTCCACTGCTAAGCATGCTAATACAAACATATAATGTACAAATACACAAGCGTTAATATCATACCACTATGATTAACTAATAATATAATGAAAATATAACGTTGGAAGAGTATTATTTTTACGATTACAGAGGTATATTTTCGACTCATTGTTGATCAATGAATTTTACAGTTTATCTCTGGCATAATATATATGAAACCTAGAAATTATTTTGTTTCAATATTGAATTGTTAAATATGTATTTTCTCTTTACCGTCACATAACTATTAACATATTTATTTATAGATAAATATTTAAAGTGTCGCGAAATATTTGTGGTGATTGCATAGTTTTAACAATAAATGCATAGGAATATGTATAAGAATATTGTGACCACTAAAAATGTACCTAATACTATTAATAAAGTGTATCTTATAATGTTTCCTGTCGTATGATTTAATATTATTGTTATATTCATCAATTTTATACACATGTGAATAATTTATTATATATTGGAAATTGGATATTGTTTATAAATAATTTTTAATTATCTCTTCATCATTAGTCAATAATCTTTTTTCATAGAAGTTTTAGAAATATATATATATAACAGTTATTTTTGATCCTTGGATTAGACTGATCATCGCACTTACAAACAATAGAACATCCGTATAATAATGTATAAAATATTGTTAACTGAGATAATTTTCATTATATGTCATAAAAAATTAATTTTTCAATTAATATCACAAAAATATGAGAAATACATGCATACCGTATAATATATTGACCGAGTTATATATTTCAAAATTTTCCTGACTTACGTGGTGCCAACAAGTAAAGACAGAAAGCGCCACATTGTTCAATGTTGGTCGCATGCTTTAATTTATTGCTTTCCCGGTACGACGCGTGTTGCGTTGTTGCCTATAGTATATGTATATAGGTATTGGTATAATTGAGTACACGTTGAATTATTTGACGGTACTTTTAATAAGTCGTTGACGCGTGTGGTCACAAGAACGGTGCTTTTAATCCTAGAAAATAATGGTTGCAGTAAAAGGTCGCAAAAATTCAAATAAAAACCCTCCTATATTCAGTCATGAATTCATTATTCAAAATCATGGAGATATTGTTTCTTGTGTGGCTATGATCTTCATAACGGGTTTATTGCTGCAGGTCAGTATTCAGTTTCTTCAATTTCAATGATATTTTTATTTAACCCATACATATTTTTCAAAGTTCGCTAGCGATGATTTTCTTTATTTTTATATATTTCACTTTATGTTCGAAGAACAGTTTATACCTAATAACAGTTCCAATTATCGTTAGTTCGATAACCATATGTTATTTGCCATTGCCATTATTTATTAACCAATACGAATATATGTAATAAATCGAGCTTAAGTGAAGTTATATTAACATAATATTCTTGATTAACACAATGTTCGCTTATTTATACACTATTATAAGTTATAAATTATTTTTTAGGTAACATCACCATGGGCATATACATTTATTGCTATTCATCACAATATAACTTCAGATATTGAAGATCCGACTATGCCAATGAAATATACTACTGGTTGGAAAGACGCATGTGCTATATTTTTCTCTTTCTTGATAACAATTGTAATGCACGCCGTATTTCAAGATTATATTTTTGATGTAAGATGCATTAATTTGTATTTTCTTTATTCTAAATATTTTCAATAAAACCGTTACTAACATTTATATTTTCTTTTTTCAGAAAGTTTCAAAACGTCTACATCTTAGTAAAGTAAAACTTGCCAAATTTAATGAATCCAGTCAACTTGTTTTATTTTATATACTATCTGTTATATGGGGTATAGACATAATTATCAGGTCTGTTATATCAAATATAAATATAGTTATTTTTTATATAATTAAATGTAATATAAATTTATGATTCCTTTAGAGAGGACTTGTTATTAAACATAACTTTATTGTGGAAGGAATACCCTGTGCCAATGTCATTTTCCTCAAAATTGTTCTTTATTTGCCAACTTGCTTATTGGTTGCATTGTTATCCTGAAATATATTTTCAAAGAGTAAAGAAGGAAGATATACCTTCTCGAATTGTACAAGCAACTATTGGATTCTTTTCCACTGTTGCAGCTTATATCTTTAAGTATGACATACATATTTTTCTATGTAGTGTACAATATTAGTTATTATTTTCTAATACTTTCTTATTTTATACAGTTTCCAGCAAGTAGGAATCTTACTATTAGTTCCACATTACATAGGAGATGCTATGCTTCATGGAGCTAGGCTTGTACATTTTGTCGGTAAAAAAGAAAAGGTGACAAAAAGTGGGTATAATTTCATTAGGTATACTGTTTTATATAAAATTACTTCTTTCGTAATATTCTACAATTATTTTGTTACAGTGGCATTCCTCGTTGCTAACTCGATGTACGTTTTCGTACGCGTTGCAACGTTGCCTATTGCAACGTTAGTCTTTTTGTATGGTTTAGGCCAAGTTGAAAGTGTATTCAATTTCGCAACTGGAAATTTTAATATTCCAGTCATAAGATTTACAGCTTTGACCTATATCATTATCTTGCAAACGTACCTTTCTTATGTATTTATTTCGAGGCAACTTAAGCGTGCCCGTGAAAATGTAGTTCCTGTACAAACAACAGTGAAATCAAAACAAAAGCCAAGGAAAAAAGAAGGTAAACAAGACTTTAGGAACTTTCCTATTGTTAACGTACACTGAAAGCATTAATTTTAAGTACAAAATTGATTTTTGTTTAGGAAAAAAAACTGCCATGTCCGAGGATGACGATCTGCCAGAAGTTGACCAAGCGACTAAGAAAAATCTTAGATCCCGTTCATCTACGAAAGCTAAATAAATATATAGTAAAGTAAGAGATTTTTATCTAAGGCTGATCACACAGAAGTACCTATTTCATTTATCTATGTATGTATTATAAACAAGGTTTCTGATATTAGTATTTATGAAAATTTCCATTATGTTAATATCATTTTAAAATGCGAATTACCGTGTGACCTTCACATACATATTTCACGTTTGTATTAAGCGTATATAAACTTTAGACTTTGTATGTGAAAGTTTTCTAATTTTACATGTACAAGAGCATAATTTACACAAACTTTCCGTTTATGCTCCGAAATTAGTAACTCTGAATGCGATTGATTTAATAATCTTATATGTATGATATACTTATACTTCTATGATTATGTATGACTATGCTTAACAATAACAAGAAAATATAATAATAAAGCGTAAAATAACACCATATATTACATTTTGATTTTATTTGCATATATTTTATTGTTCATTATATTTAGTGTATTTATTATAATCAGAGATGAATAGGGGTATCGCTGATGAACATGGAAAAAGTTTAGCCAAAAGTACGCTCTACGAGTTGCCTTTAGCGGTCAAACGGTCGAACCACACGCACATTTTTTGTTTCGGTTATTTTGGCGGTAGAAACATGCGCGAGGAACAGAGCGCACATTCTATGTGAGAAAGAAACATATACACGGAGAAATGTGTGTTCGTAGTTTCGTACTAATTGTATTAAATATATGTAATGTACTAATTTATGTTTAGAGTGGTTAATCATTTTATTTTGCTATTTGGACTATACCTTTAGTTATCAGATATTAATAGCTTTATAAGAAGAAAGATATAAATAAGAATCATAGAACTTTAAGTGTTATTATAACGCGAAAATTATAGTTTTTGTAAAAATGTCAAATATTTAAAATATTATTGAAAATGGCTAAACGAAAAAGTTTAAACAAACGTCGGTCTAGATACAGTTCTGCTATTTTAAATTCCGATACGGATATTTTTGGTGATGGTATGTATTCGCTTGACAACTTTGTCTAGGTTAGGTATTTATATTATGAAACAGTATACATACTATAGTGTTTATATTTCAGAATACCCATACTGGTGGAAAAAGTTGGAAGACACTTCGTTAACGCAACTATCAACTGATTCGAAAATTTTAAATCAAACTAGTCGTCATTTAGATTCTAATTCACAAATAGAAACAAGCCAGGTTACAGGTGAATGGTGGAAAATATTAGATGTTTCAAGTATTCCAAATTCTCCCAAAATAAACGAAGATGTCGTAGAAAAAAGTATGTTCCTTTAATCTATGAAGTATATGTTACAAAACTACTTTTTATTAATTATGACATTTTATTAGATTCAGCTAACAATGTACCGATGTCAGAATCTGAAGAAGAACTTGAAATTGCAAAAAGCAAGCATCATTTGCGTTCAAAGGCAAGAAAAAGCAAGGATAATATTTTTTTGAACGTTTTAAATGATTCTGTAACAACCAAGTCAGACGTTAAAAAGGATAATAATAATGTAATAACGTCGGAATCCGAGGAAGAACCGGAAATTGCAAAAAAGAGACATCCTCTGCGTTCAAAGGCAAAACAAAGCAGAGATAATATTTTTTTGAATGTTTTAGATGATTCTATGACAACTACGTCAGAAGTTACACAGAAAAATAATAATGTAGTAACGTCGGAATCTGAAGAAAAACCTGAAATTGCAAAAAGGAAATTTCCCTTGCGCTCTAAGGCAACAGAAAGCAAACATAATATTTCCTCGAATGTCTTAAACGATTTTATAATAACTAAGTCAGATGTTAAAAAGAAAAATAATAATGTAGTCACTTCAGAATCCGAGGAAGGATCTAAAATTGCAAAAGAGAAAAATCTTTTGCATTTAAGGGCAAAAAGAAGCAAAGGCAATATTTTCTTGAATGTCTTAAATGATTCTATGACAACTAGATCAGAAGTTATAAAGAAAAATAGTAATATAGTAACGTCGGCATCTGAAGAAGAGCTTGAAATTGCAAAAAGCAAATACCATTTGCGTTCAAAGGCAAGAGAAAGCAAAGATAATATTTTTTTGAACGTTTTAAACGATTCTGTAACAACCAAGTCAGACGTTAAAAACAAAAGTAATAATATAATAACGTCGGAATCAGAGGAAGAACCGAAAATTGCAAAAAAGAGACATCCTCTGCGTTCAGAGGCAAAACAAAGCAGAGATAATATTTTTTTGAATGTTTTCGACGATTCTATAACAACTACGTCAGAAGTTACACAGAAAAATAATAATGTAGTAACGTCGGAATCTGAAGAAGAACCTGAAATTGCAAAAAGGAAATTTCCCTTGCGTTCTAAGGCAATAGAAAGCAAAGATAATATTGGTTCGAATATATTAAACGATTCTGTGACAACTACGCCAGGAATTGCACAGAAGACTAATAATATACTAACGTCGGAATCCGAAGAACCTAAAATTGCAAAAGGAAAATATCTTTCGCGTTCTAAGGTAACAGAAAGCAAAGATAATGTTTTTTCAAATGTTTTAGATGATTCTACGACAACTAAGTTAAAAGTTATGCAAAGAAGTGGAAAAAAAAGTTCTAAGAGTAATTCTGCATCAAATAGCGAAACAGTTGCTAACGTTGAACAATTAAACAAGATACAAGGATATAGTTTGAATCACAGTCAAAAGACTGATGATATTTCAAAACTAAAGTCTAATATTTCAAAGAATAAAAATAATGAGTTACAAATGGCAACAAACTACTTAGTTCCTGCAACAACCGAAACATCAGTTTCCAGCGAAACAGAGTCGAATCGGTGTGCATTAAATTTTGAGGATGATTCTATACATTTTGCGATGCCAAAAGCACAGAGTACAATACTCGAAGGTAGTAGTTTGTCTGTACATAGTAGCGCTAAGGAAAGCAATAACGATGACACATATCATAAAATATTAAAATGGAAATCAAAGTTGTTAACAAATAATAATAAGAATGCAAAGAAGAATTTATTTAAAACTGTACTTGAAGATCAAGAAAGTACTATTAAAATAGGAGAAAATGCAACAGCCAATGGAATAGCAGAACATTCACTGAAATCATCAAAGGTCTCTGAAGCACTACATCTTTCTCGATTGCCGTCTTCTCCTTCCAAAAAAGCAATTTCGTCTCCTTCCAAAAAAGCAATTCCGTCTCTTTCTAAAAAAGCAATTCTGTCTCCTTCCAAAAAAGCAATTTCGTCTCCTTCGCGACATTCAACGGTGGTCAAAACGTGTACAAACACACATAGCGAGGAGCCAAAAGGCCAGACAAGCATCAGGCACTTTTTGATGTCGGATAAAACATTGCAAATGTTTTGGGATAAAGAGAAAGTAGACGGAATAAAACGAGAATTAGAGAGGGTGAAGGAACGAGAAATAGCTCGTATGAAAATAGATAGAAACAAGCAAGAAGTTCAAAAGAAGTTGCCTTTGCGGGAAGAAAAAATAAAGAAAATTGAGAAAAATACGAAGTCTACATTGCAGAATCAACGTCCTATGAAACAAGTCCATAAGGCTTTTTTGGTGAATGGGCGAGCGTACAGAGCCCCTCGGCTTCCCCGTCCCCAATACTGGATTACCGATCGTCTTTATAAATACTTGTGGAAGTGTATGGAACCGAGATTCAAGTTGGAAACTAGAGTGGTTTCTGAAAAATTTATACATCAGTTGTCGAGTGTAACAACGTTGATCGCCAAACGTAAATCATACTTGAATTATAAAGCTGAATTGTACGCGTTGATGAAAGAAATGGCACGGCTTGATATTATTCATACTCGAAACGATTTTTACAATTTTTGTCATGATTTCTTTCCCTATGAGCTTCGCGTTAAAACAGTGCCAATGTTATTACCTGGAAACAAGAGAAATATACCATACGACGCGAACACACTGCACAAACCTCTTCTAGTCCCTTGAACTGTTTGTTGTACATGGCGCTGTTACATTTAACGCGATTCATACCACAGAATGTAAATAAATATATTTTCGTTATGTTCAAAGGAAGGAATCGGTCCAATTTATTTCGTATCAGAAGGTTACTTACATTTTATGCCCTAATTAAAGTGATCATTTTTCTCCATTGAATCTCTGTACGTAGAATACAAAAAGTATTTATAAATAATATCGAATAAAATGTAGATGTACATTTGGTTGTTTATGTAATTTGAGCTGGTATTTTAGCATTGGTCAATCGATATTTGAGCGTCTAAATCAATGCGAAGCAAGGCGTGTGAGGATCGAATTGCGACGTTTCCCACGGAACGGACACTCCATGTTCCAAAAGGTCAACGCTTCTATTTTTCCTTTTTTTCCATTTTTCCTTTATCCACACGTCCGCTATACAGTTGGACCTTGTACGCATCCACGTTACCAGTACAGGTGTACATAAGTTCGCTTCTACCTTTCCACAGGTATACAAATTTTCTATTCCTCTTCGTATCGACAAGTATGACAGATAGTTTATCGTTGTTTCGCTGACTTGTCGTTGAAAGAAATATCGTTTATTATCACGCTGAAAATGATTCGCTCGGATGTTAGTGACTATTTCTGTTTTCGGTTTATTACGGATCAACGCGTGACGAAAATCACGATTCTATAAATATTTGTGACAAGTGAATTTGACGTAATGAAACTCGAGCAATACGTGACATAGTGAAAAGAAGAGTAACAGATTAAGAATGGTTCTCTCGGATTTACGTAATATATCGAGGTTAGTAAAAGTAGTTAAACAACCTCGATACTGCGACTTTTGACTCTCATTGAACGAATAAACAGATTTCCCTATTGTCCCTTCTATCCTTGTACTTTCCTATTGTCAGAGAGGCACGTTTGTTTGTGCAATTTCTCGAATCACGAGGAAATTTTGTTCGATCGATTATAACGCGATCGAACGACAATGGTGCCGTATTGATGATTTTCGGGAAGGCAGAAGGTAGGGCGGTAATCGTTGGATATACGATATCGTCGGTTTTCTCTCTCCGAACGAAAGGAAGGGAATACAAAGACGGTGTTATACTTGGGAGAGCTGTCTTAATTAACCGAACGAATCTGACCGAGTCTCGTTTGAAGTTTAATCTCTAATGGAACAGCCGTCGCAATTAGGTGAGACTTATTTTGCGCACGCCATGTCGTGTATAATGTTTGAGCGAGCATCGGGGGACACGTGACACGGCACGCGTCGCTCGTTACTCTATCGATATCGGCGATTGTTTCCTTTAAAAATGATTACGCTCTTTTTTATTTCATCGATACTCCCTTTTCTCTCTTTCTCCCCTTCCACATTCTTTTCTTCGTTGAAAATATGCAACTGTCGTTTCTTTTCCGAAAATTCGATTTTCCCCTTTTTTTTTAAGAACACTGATATGCTTTGACCGATTAAGTACGTATATAGCTTGTCGAGTCACCGGGCCACGTTCAGAGTATTATGTTTAACCGGGGCGAAAAAAGCGGGTGGTTAGATACCGCTGTCGGAAATATTTGGCACGTGCCATGATGATTTGGTTACTTTGCTTGTTCGAATATACGAAGATTAAAAACTGACAAGGCAAAGGGGATACGAGGATGCGTCACGCATCTTTCCGTCAAGCATCTTTTCTCTTTTATTTTATCACGTTGTTACTTATATCGACTTTCGTACATGCTTCCTACATATATTTATGTACATATGGTATGGTAGATATACAGGATGGCGAACTAGTTTCAGGACAATTCAAGATGCAAGTAGTCTTGTTTGACGTCATCGATGTAATTGGAATGGTGCATTGTGACGTCGTCCGTATGACGCTACTTTAGAATCGTTTAACTCGTCCTTATGAAAGGTGACAATGATTTCCCGAAGATGCGACACGACCTAGCAATGATAAAGGTACCTCTTATTCGGTGATTGAAGGCGACGAACGGTCGCGGCGAGCATCGCGTACGAAACGATCGCGGTGTTATGAAATCGTGGCCAGAAACATAAAGGAAGTGTAGCCATTTATTCCGACGAATGTGTAGAGGGATTTTACAAAGAAGAGTACTTACTTTCGTAGATCGAGTAGCCGGTATTGGCGTTCCTTCGAGCGAGCACAGCTCGAATGTTATGACAATTATGAGTTTTCCGTGGGTGCATCGAGGTGGCACGTGGCGACGCGCATTGGGGAGATGGTGGCCGCGTGTCGCCGCGTGAGAACAGCTTCGCTCACACGCGTTACGTCGCGCACGTGCATATCTACTATGTATTGCGTCTACTAGCTTTGCGTACACGCATGCGTACCCGCGACCGCGCCACGCGCCTCTGCCACCCTCCAACTTTTCAATGAGCACTCCTCCTCTTCTTCTCTTTCTTTTCTCTTTCCTTTTTCTTTGTTCTCTCAGCTTCGCCGGTATACATCATCTTCGAACATGGATCGATACGTATCGCGTTTGTATCATCGCGATCGTAAACGACGAAAAAATTATACATTCGCTATCGATACGATTGCAAAGGTCGAATCGATCGCGCTTTAATTCGATTCGATCTTTCACCCTCGTATCCTCTATGGATCAGCGAGTATGTCGCGAGTATGAATACTCGTTCCACTTCCGTTTTAGTATTTCGATAGACAGCGTTTCGAATGGGAAGGAAAAGAAGAAATAATAGAAGATAAAGCAGGGAAAAGTGCTTTTCAAATATGTAACCGATGAGAGGATTGGCGTACGTTTGAAAAAAAGGGAAGAGGTAAGCAGCGAGGTACGTACATACTCGGTTACCCTTCCTCCATTCGTTCATGAAGTTCGCTCTTTGTACAATAAGGTAGAAACGCGATTCCACTCGGAAGTAGTACACAGTGAGTGTTTGAGTGGGGATAGGGAGGTTCGTACAGCGTGGTACGATAAGATCCGGCCAGCCGAGGTGATAAATAGGACCGTCTAGTGGCTCGGAGCGGTATTTGGTCGCGCGACGCTGAGGCGTGCGCATCGAACTGATTCGTTTGCACGGTGAGAGTTCGTATCGGTCAGAAATCAATCTTACAGCCGCCGCTACGTTCAATTTTCCTGACAATCGAAAGGAAATTCGGATATCGGACATGTTACGAAAATTGCTGAGCAAATCTGGTCGCAGACTTCTTAGGGTAAGGCGATGACAATTATCCCTTTCGACTATGTCGCACGCACGCACGTATACACGCACGTTTCTGTCGCATCGGCCGACCTGATTTCTTTAACCTCGCGTTTCGCATCGTTAACCTAGTCACCGGGTTGATGTCGCTATTTTGATTTTAGTTTAATTTCGTCTAATCGCCGTAACGAAGCGAACCTTTCCTCGTTTCCCGTGTACATTGCAAGATTTCTTTACACGTGTCTAACTAAAGCTTCGATCAATTCTATATAGGACATTTTTCATACGACGCAGGGCCGTGTAATTTTCGTCAGCGTGATTTTAGCCTTGCTCGACATTGATTCGTTTAACTACAACCCAACTCGCACGGACATATGCTTTGCTTGTAAGGTGCATGTACTACGTGTATCTACGACCTAACCTACTGCTGCTATATAGTCGGTTCAAAATGTTTAATCGGTTTCAGCGAGTTGTCGATAGAGTTCGACGATGATGTTTCGTTTGTTCGCCGATTAATTCGAATCAATCGGACTGAAACGGTAGAGAGAAAAGATAAAGGAGGTGGTGGAGACTATATCGTATGCCGCTGTTTCGATTTGCAGGCCATCAAGAAATTGTCAACGAGAAGCCGCAAGGCGAAAAAGTCACAAAACTCGACCTCTTGGCACTCGGCCATGCCGGAGTTGGAGACAGAGTCTCTTTCGTGGTCTTTACCGTCTCTGGATACGAAGAGCATCGACACGTTCACGACGTACGTTGCCGACAATTCCGAGGATGGTGGCTCAATGTGTTGCTTCTGTGACGAATACGAGGAGAATCAGCGAAACGAGAACATAGAGAACGAAATGATGATCTAACGTATGCGACGTTACGGTTGCCACGAGTATTTAATCCATACGGTTACTTCCATCTTTCTCTTCGTTGGCCAGACGAATCTAAATCTCGTGGTCGCTGTCGTCGCCTCGAGCGTACTAACGTAGCCACGATATCGACGAACGGGATGGAACATGGAAGAGTCGAGAGGATAAAAAAAAAAAACACAAGTATTGGCGGCCATTTGGATATCCTTTGCGGTTCGCTTTATAAGATGGTCGTACGCTCGGTTATCTTTCGAGTCGAATTTTAACGAAAATTGGACCACGCCGAATCCTACGTTCTATCAAAGAGGATATATACGTTACCTACGTACATACGTACTTTTTTTTTTATGATGCAACGAACCGTCTAAAAAAATAGCTATATATACTTCTTAAGAGCGAAGGATGTAACGTCGGGTGAAATCGAGCCTATTAGATATATTTTTGTTTATAACGTTTATAACGTATAAACAGAGAGAAGGAAAGAATAGTCTAATTACGTACTTACATCGGTCTTCCGAAGAGCGACACGTTGGTAGATACCACCACGTTGGTGGTTCGTCGATTCGATCGAGTCGGATTTTTCTCACGAGCGCTTACTCGTTATTTCGATCTCGCGTCGACTCGATTGGATGCTGGCATTTAATCGTTGATAGCGAACAGAGGGACAGTAGAGGAACTGAAGCGAGAAAAGAGGAAGGAGAAAAATACGTTGTTTCTTAGACGTAAAAAGATATCGATGCTTCGATATATGCAAATAATCTACCTGAAATGCACGATGACGCGCGATTTAAACATTTTCGTTATCGAAAGTATTATTTCTAGAGATAAGATATTTTGCTCACACGATATGCTCACAGAGATATCAAATTGTTTTATGGTACAAATTAGTCCTGAAAGTTGCACTCCTTACGCAAGTACGACAGAGTGCCGGCTACACACGTTCCGCTGGTCGTAAGCTTAGGTTCAAGCTCGCGGAAGAAGCGCGCGGGAGTAAAGGCCGCTCTCGTATTTTACTCGCAGTATTCTTTTCGAATTACCACGTCGTACGATTTATGTTAAGATAATGTCGAACGTTTGGTTCTCTCGTGCGACCATAGTTTTAGGTATAACGTTTGTACGCGTCGTGTACTTACTTGTATCGTATTTACATGTATAGGTATGTGTACAGATGTGTGAAACTACGTGAATCTATATGTACATAGTTATAGGATATGCGCGAATGTACATAGATACGACGATGTACGATAACGAACGAGTGGCGATATCTTATTGTAAGTATGTCCGACGAGGCTGTGACTTTTTAATGCATGCGAATATATCGTAAATAAAATAGTTTTGTCGACGATTATTCGACGTTTTTATGACCCTTGTCGTTGAAGCTTCGATCGAAGCTTGCGTTCGTTCTCGATAACGCAAAACACGTAACCCGTATCCATATGCAGGTACAGCATAACGCGTTTACGCTTGCGATCAAAGAGGTACATAGGTACTTGTACTTGTGCATAGGTGAAGGTAGAGGAGTTACGTTTGGCGATCGATCGAGTGGCGGACACTAACGATCGAGCGAGTTTCTTAAACGCGCGAAATAGGTATGTACAACTAACAAGCAGCGTTCCATGGTAACGTTCGCAAGAGAAGGGAGGAGCGCGAAGAGCAAAGAGAGGCGACGGTAATTCGGCGGCTCGGCATCGAACAATAGCCACGTGCCCACGCACTATTCTTCCTGTTTGACAATTAGCTCGGCTACTCCCCGTGGATTTCGAATATTCGTAAAAAAGAAAAAGAAGAAAAAAAAAGAGAAGCAGCAGCGGCTAATTATTCTCATCGATCGTAACGAGCTGCGCGAATTTCCCGTTTTGCGAACGTATTCTCTATGGAAGGTTTAACGAGTCGCAAAACTGGTTCGTATGCCGCTGTTCGAGCGGAACCCTACCACGGACGCTTACTTTGTTTCTCGTTGCGACCAATAGTTGGCCTCGGCAAGCTGCAAAACGAATCTTTGCATAAGAATAGTTGGCGGACTTTGTCGTTACGAGCACGATGCGTCAGCGGGCATAGCGCGAATCCTGTTCCGGGGAAAACCCTGGATGATAGAGGATAAGGAGTGGGGATAGAGGCGAGCAGAGAATAAGTTGGCAGAAGAGATAAATACTCGCGCGTTTCGATGGTTTCGTGAATTTGACTCGATCGGCGGGAAACGTAGCGGCAGAAACGAGAAGTCGGATATAACGTACGTGTCTATATGTACATAAGTAAATAAATATACGTTATGGTATGTTTCGTTATCGTCGTTTTATTGCAAACATCTTTGAGCGTTTCCTTCCATAGGACGTACGCAGCGCGATACGTTTAATGGCACTTGTTCGATCGATACATCTTCGACTCGATTATTATACAAACGAGCAGACTATATTTGTTACAAGAGGAACGTGAAATATAAAGGAGTAAAAAATAGAAATAAGAGCGAACGATTTCGATCGCGTTTCGTTATTTACAATAATTGCGATTATATCTATATACAAATCTATGTACAACGTCGTGGCTCGATCGGCAGGCATCGCGAGTCGAGTCGAACCGAATAAATAGATAACATCCGCTTGGATGGTTATTAGGTACTCGCATGACTATCGTACGTAAAGTACCGTACCGTGTCGTAACTTAGAAAAGAGAATTCCCCGAGGAGAGGAATACGAAATCAGAAGAGAGTTCTACGTTCGTTCGAAAACGAGACGAGATGATAAGAAGACGCAGGAAGTGGCGAAACTCGCCTAAGGATGGGCCGTGTTTCAGTAGGCCAGTTCGGCACCCCACGGTCTATAAGGTTTACCGTGTTGCTGCTGGGGATACTGGCCGGGATACTGGCCCCATCCGAGCGCGCTACCACCCAGAAGAGGTGGCATAGTACCCGTTCCAGGTGGCATTCCAGGGGGAACCGAGCTCGCCGCCGGCTCGTAGCTGCTGCTCGTCGAAGACGACGTCAGACTCGTCACCGGGGGCACGGACGAGGGCACCGCGGACGGAGGATGATCGCGGTGAAAACTTTGCAGATGGGAGAGCAATCGTAACCTCAGAGGATCCCTCTCGTCGAGGCCTTCCATCGTGACCAAGTAGCGACCGACTTCGGCCGCGCATTCGCCCCAGCCGACCGCGTGGTAATCCATCGCCAGCTTCGTACTGTCGTATCCTTCGGGACCTGTAAAATTACAAGACGATGCGTCAAGTACGCGTGCAGCGGTGTCGATTTTCATTCGAATCGGCGCGTATTTTTCATCTACGCGAAAGGATATGGCAGCCGGAAGGATATGGTACGCGTAGTACGTACAGGAGGAACGGGACAGGTAGCGTGGGAACCGTTTAGACCCCCGTAGATCCTGACAGATGCGCGTTATACGAGCCGCTACGCGCAGGCTGCGAAGATCCAGACTACGCTACTACGCTGATTTCTTCCGCGTTTCTTTTCTTTTTCTTCCTCTTTTCTTTTTTTTCCGTTGCTCGAACGTCGCGTCGGTTCTTCCTCTCGTCGAGAGCGTCGCGCGATTCGCAAGAGGCGCCCCGGTTACGCAAAGACGAATAAAATACGCGATACATCGGTTCGCGTTTGGAAAAATCGCGAGAAATCGCGTTCAGAGCGTTTGGAAAAAAAGAAAGAGAAGGAGAGAGAGAGAGAGAGAGAGAGCGTGATCGTGGATCGACAGAGACGGGAATCGCTATCCGATAGGTAGGCGAGAAGGCAAGGGCGAAAACTACGCGTACGTGTGTGTACGCGCGCGCGCGCGCGCAGATATAAAACGGGAGTCGGTTTCCCACAGGGTTCGACATCTGCCCCGACCGTGAGCAACTCGGCGGTGCCTCCTTGACGAAGGGTGCCACGCGGGACACCCCACTACTACCTAACTCGCCACCAATCGTGGGAACACCACTTCGGAAGAGTCGTTGACTTCCTGTGCTTCCCACAGGATCTCCGATTCGGCTGCAGCTCCTCCCTGCCACCTGCTTCTCTCCAAGGATATCTCGTTCACCGACGCGACCACGCGCTTCCCTTTCAAATCGCCGGAATACCGTTCGATCTCGCGTCTTTCTTCTCTTTTTCTTTGTCCGCTGGATCAGCGCCGACACCGAGATCCTCTTTACGAACGAACGCCGTCGTTTTCCAGCGCCTTCGTGTCGTTTAGATCGCGAAACACGAGCGTCGTTTACATGCCGACCAACGACTCGATCTCGATCGTGCACGAGATCCCGTGAACGACCGCGACTCGTGTTTTCACGATTTTAACGCACAGACGACAGATGGTTTTTCGGTTGCACAGTTTCGAGTCACACG
Source organism: Bombus vancouverensis nearcticus (assembly GCF_051014615.1). Taxonomy (NCBI): domain Eukaryota; kingdom Metazoa; phylum Arthropoda; class Insecta; order Hymenoptera; family Apidae; genus Bombus; species Bombus vancouverensis. The sequence continues at coordinate 17,346,616 of NC_134915.1, read as the reverse complement.
CGATTACCACGATACGTGGCACGCCGCACGGTCAACAGGTGTCTTTCGGTAGGAAAAAGTATCGCTTCGTACCGATTTACGAGAGAACGTTGCTCGTTTGATCGTTTCGCTCGACTCGCTCGAACGTTCTTACAACGTGTCGCGATAACGCGTGATTTTCGGTTGATCGCTTGACCGCCGGTGCCGGGATATCGCCAGATTTTCAGCCTAGCGCTTCACCACCGACGCCACGATATCGCGCCACTTTTGTTTCTCTATCTATGCGCGTCTTACGCATCGACGCGTACGCACTCGTCGTCGTTCGTTTCTTTCTGCGTTTATTCTGCCTCAAGAAGCAAAATACGAGCGATCGGAACAAGAATCACTCCGCGAGACTGTTTTCGCAAGTCTGTATCGGTATCTGTTTCGCGTGCCAACCGTTTCGATCGAAAGGTACGCGATAGAAGTTTCATAATCTTGTGCCTTTGCACGCATATAATACGAGCGAATTTATCGAATTTGTTTACGCGTCTATCGCTGATAGACCTTCGCTTTATCGGATCGTTCGACGTACTCGGAAGATTCTGACGTTTCTGACGTTCTTCAGAAACGAACAAACGAGCAGCGGCTGGTATTTAACCCCTTGCCGTGCCACGTAGCTCGACGAAACTGGACCCAAGCGGTAGGCGGTACGACGTTTACGTTTGGCCCTCGACTTTCCGTTCGCGAACCTGGCTTGCGATAATTACGTTTCGCCCTACACTGTCTGTTCGCGAGTCTGGCTCGCGATATTCGCGTTCGGGCCAAAGATCCTCGTCGGACGAGTCGGACTCGTCGAAGCACGGAAAGGGGCCAACCGGCGTGCAACACGGATGGTGGTGGTCGTCGAGAGGCTTACCTTTGTTTCGAAGCGACCGCAAATGTTCGACGGTGAGCTGCAAGATCTCCGCTTTCTCTAATTTGCCGCTGTGAGGATCTCTCGCTGCTGCCGGCACTAATCTCCGCAGCTCGCCGAGCGACGCGTTTATTCTGTCGCGGCGTTTCTTCTCTATCATTCCTCTTCTTCGCTTTCGCGACGCGTGCTGACAGGAATCGCCTCCCGGCGAATTACAACTGTATCGAACAAATAAGAGAATCAACAAAGCGATCGAAACGAATTAATCGGTGGAAAGCGTAAGTGCACGACCTATGTAACCGACTAACACCGCCGAGAACAACTATCGAATTTATTGTTAACGTTACGGCCGATCCGGGGGTTGCTCTGTTCGCAACAGTCACCCTCTCTCAATCAAGACAATGAGATTTTAATTAGCGCGTCGTTCGAAAACATCTGGACGTGTGCGGCCGATCGGACACGAAACACTCGGATTGGACGCGGCATCGAAATCGGCATCGAAACTTACGGTTCTTTGCCGCTCTCCTCGGAAAACACGTCGTCGCAATCGGAATCGCTCATAGCTCTCTTCAAGTTTCTCTGTTGCGACGTTTGTTGTTGTTGTTGCTGTTGCTGCTGTTGTTGCTGCTGCTGCTGCTGCCCGCTCTCCTGACTCCTTATGTCCACGACGTCGATCTTAAGATCGGGGAACTCGTGACTAGATCTGATTTCGCTGCCCATGTCTGGCCTCATTCCCGACAAATCCTGGTGATGTCGCACCATCTCGGGCCTGTGCAATTCCGGTGGCTGGTGTCGTTGCTGCATCTCCGATGCGGCGGAAGGATGCCTCGGATCCGACCTGTGCATCTCGTGTCTGAGATCGGCGGTGCTGGTGGTAGTGGTGGCCGGATGCCTGAGGTCGTGAGGTGGACGCGGATCGTGATGATGGCGCGGTGCGTCAGAATGCTGCGGCTGATAAGAGGGATGCGGCGGCGGTGGATAGCCCCAGTGGTGATGATGATGAGTGGAAGGCGGACCGGGAAGACCGGAGATGTGATTGGGACCGACCGGGCCGACCGGACCGACCGGCCCGGAGCCGATTTCCGATGACAGCAACGTGCTGTTTTCGTCCGATCGCGCCACCACGACCCTCCACATTTCTTCTTCTTTCTTCGCCAATTGTCCCGTGCTCTCGAACTGTCGTATTCCTCGAAATCGATCGGCGACGCTTTCCTCGCGGTCGAAATCGCGCACAGATCGAAAACAGGTCGTCACTGATTCATCGCAAGCTGTCGCGTCGTACGTTCGTTCGGGTTCGTAAGCGTGCGACGAACGCGATCGTCGCTGTCACTCTTCACCACCACGTTACACCGCGAAGACGAGAGGAAGACGAAGTCGGCCGTCGCGAGATGCGATCGTTGTTTCGCGTAGCGTTGGCCGGAAGTCGATGGTGTCCACGTGTCGCGGCTTCCAGAGGAGGTTCGCGGTCGCGTGTACGCGCGCCAAGTAGGCTCGCGATATATTAGACGATGGTGCGAAACGCGACGCACTCGCAGGCGTGTGCACTGGTCGCGTGGCGGACGACGTTTGTCATGTGCGGGCGGACTTGGGGACGGCACACGACCGCGTGCCCCGTTTCGTCCCTGGCACTATTGGTGGGGACTAGGTGTGCCGCGCCTCCTTGGTGCGGAGGGGGCAACTTCTCTGTTTCGCTTCTCGATCGCAAGGTGAAAACCCCTCTCCTCTCTCTCTCTCTCCCAACCTCTGCGCTCCCTTTAGAAGCACAGGGGTTTGCGACTGGGGGAAGAAAGAGAGCGAGAGACCAAGGGGGAGTAAAGCGGCGATCGGACAGGGCGATTTTCGTGGGAACGCTCGTGGCGCTTAACTGGTCGCACGCCGCCTCTACCCTCTTGTTCGTGCCTGTGCGAGATTTTGCAAAATCTGGGAACGTGACGCCACTCGATGCGCGTTGGCGTTGCGCGCGTCGACGAGCCTACTGACGCCTACCGAATCGCACAAGGAAGAGGAATGCGGTCGCATCTATCGGAGAAAACTGGATCTCGCGGATCGGTCCTTGAATTAGCGTGAAATCGCTTTGCTGGTTCGGCTATCTCTCGACGCGACTCCCACGGTTGCCAGGACTCGCGAACGCTCGCTACGAAGGGTGGCCGGCTACGAGGGAGGGTGCGATCACGATAGAACCGTTCTCACGCGGCAATCGCACGCGGCACGCGCTCCTACGATTATCGCTGGCTCTATGGGAACCAAGCCGACTAATCGTGCGTCGCGTCGTTGACTTTTTATCGAAACCGAGCGACCGCTGCCGATCCGCCGACTATTCGCCGGATCCGAAAACGCGAAAATTCCTCTTTTTCTTCTTCGGCTAGCGAGATCCGAATATCCGAATTTTCGGCGTAATTCGGCGATGCTTTGTACTGATTCGAACTGATTCGAAAGACCGTCGCGGTTGGTTCGCGATCGAAAAGCTCGATCGATACTCCGGCAGAGTTCTAGCGCGATATTCCGCGTCGCTCTGTGGATAGGAGAAGGCTGTCGAAATCGAAGCAAAGTATTTCACCGTCGCTTCCGGGCTGCACGCGACTCGTGCACGTGAAGTCGCGTGTCGCGAATCTTGTCGCTCGTGTACGCTCGTGTTGCTGCGAACGGGCACCGCGCCGTCACTTAGCGCGTTAGCGGTCGCTCCTTCTTCCACTTACGCTGTCCAATTCGAAGAGGTTGCCGCGCGATTTTTTCACGATTCTATCCACGCTTCTATACGCGCTTCTATCCACGCTTCTATCCACGCTTCTATCCACCACGAGCGAAACTGGTAGGGATAATTTTACAAGAGGAGCTTCGCTCGTTTCGGCCTACAAATATTTATATTCATAATTCCGGCCGGACCGACGAGTACGCGCGAAAGCGTCCAGTCGATTCGTCCGATGGCTTGCCCATCTCTTGCACAAACAACGAATGTTCGGTGTAAAGCAAACACGCATAAAATTAGTAGCATTCGACACTTGTCCGGCGCGATCTTCCTTGCGAAAACAAAGGTTCGCAATTCGATCGGACGATGGACCGAAGGGTGATGGACCGCGTCCATCGATCGTGACCGATGGTCACACCCTCCGCCGATCGACCGGTTGACCATCGACGTTGACAGTTGGCACCGCGACACAATCGTCCGATAATTGGTTGATATTGTTCGGAATGCTCGAGTCCGAAGCAACGTGCGCGCACGCATATGCCAGTCCGCGTATCTAAATGATCGCGTGCTCGATTGCTTTACGATTTGTTGGTGCAGTTTCTCCGATCAATCGGAAATATGAATTTATCGGCGATCGCGTTACAGTATCTCCACGCATCCGCGAGAATTTATCGGCGATAGTATTACGAGGATCGGAATAGAATGATAAATATCAGCCCCTACGATTCTACGAACCGTACGTTCTACCCTTGTTTGTCCTCGCAATCTTTCTCCACCATCGAATTCTTCTTTTGTATCGTGTCGTACCTCGGATTCTATGGACATGGAAATACACACGTTTCGCGAGGTTAGTCGCGATTTTACGTATCCGCAAATACGAGCAATTCGATCCTTACCTTTCCTCGCTTCTCCCTTTTCCGTTTCTTCTTCCTCTCTGAACAGTTTTCGACCAATTCGAACGATAGCGAAACATTTTTCACGTTTCCAAACGAATGTCTGAAAATCCGGCGAGTCATGGAACGTCTCGTCCCATGCCATATGTGCCATGGGCACATCGTAGCCTGCCCTTCGCCAATTAATCGACTCTCCGATTAACCGTTGTCCAACTCGAATTACAAGCCCATAGTGTTAAACACAGATCCGGGGAAAAGCGAAAAGTCGTCCTGCGGTCAGTTTCTAGTGTCTTCGGTGTAATTCTGATTCAGTTAGTTCCCATATTCGTTGAAAACGTTGGGCTACGAACAGAAAAGGGACGTTGTATATTCTCGAGAGTGGGGGTGGCCAGAAACTCATCGCACTTAAATGAATATATACATTTAGAAAGTCGAATGGGAATGCTCACACCCTAAAATTATACTTCCATTTAAAAGTCACCCCAATCGTCGCAGCAATTCGCCGCGGTTCGGGGCGTCTCAATTGAAAACAAGTGTAAATCGTCGCGGATCCGCGCTCATATATTAAACAATTTTTTTAGCCGTGATTTTCAAAGGTGACAGCTGTCACGTGCCGATTCGACGGACTGGAACAACCGCAGAACCACGTTCCTTCCTTTCCAATATGTCACTGCACGTCTATCTTCGAAATTTCATTTTATTCGTTTCTACTTTCATAGAATAGAACGACATTGCGTTCAGTTAACCAGCTCCTTGCCACCATGCTATGGAACGATCGATCATGCGTCCAAATTTTACAACATCACCGGCTATTGTACGAATTAAGATACCTTTGATCGATGACTTTTCAATCGAAGTCTGCTATCGCTTGATCCCAGGGGAAAATGTAGCGGCCGTGTTAACGATACATATTGTCCTAACGCGTTAACTCCCCCCCGTTTTTGTTTCAAACGACTCTTTACGTTCTCTATCAACGTAGTGTTTTCCGAACATTGTACGAGATACAAACAAAATTTAATGTTACCTCTGATATTACGTATATAAGAATAAGTAGTCGGTATACATAGTTAGAATAACTAGAATCATCTAGCGGTGAAAATATGAAATATTAACCGAAGAATGCAAGAATAAATATTTTTTATTCGTGATAAATCTCTTTGATCGTTATATCGAATTCTTTATTAATTTCTAACTTGGAAATGTATTTTCTCATACTGTCTCGTATAATTCCATTTCCCATAAATTATAGTTTTCATAACATAACCTTCTTCTTGCAACGATCGCTCAAACGACAAACGTCTGCCCTCGCAGACAACACGTGATAAACATTTATAAGTTGTGGCGTTTCTTGTATTCTAAATATTGTATTGCAAATTATAATACCTGCTTATCGTTGAAATATCGAAATTATTTCAAATATTATACCGTTTCTATATGCAGAAATATGTGTATAAAGTGTATCGTGGATATAATATAACCTTAATGTTATAATACCAATTAGCGAATAGTAAGTTTTATAAAGAAATTGAAAATGTCAAGTGAAACGGGGAACGACGTCACTCATAAAACTCATAGAGAGCGTAATGCCGGTCGTAAAGCGGAAAAAAAGAAACGAAAGAAAAGCCATGTTCAAGAACTTACGGATAAACAGAAAAATCCAAAGGCATTTACATTTAATTCTGCGATTAAGGCAGAAAGACAATTTAGACGGAAACAGGATATAGAAACAAAGAAACAACACATACCACTGGTTGATAGAACTCCTCTTGAACCTCCTCCGGTTTTAGTTGCTATTGTTGGCCCTCCGAAGGTTGGCAAATCTTTAGTTGTTCAATGTCTCATTAAGAGTTACGTGAAACAACCATTAACTAATATAGTTGGCCCTGTTACTGTAGTTTCTGGGAAGAAAAGAAGAATTACCTTTATGGAATGTAACAATGATCTAAATAGTATGATAGACATTGCTAAAGTAGCAGACTTAGTGTTGCTCTTGGTAGACGCGTCCTTTGGCTTTGAGATGGAAATATTTGAATTTCTAAACATCTGTCAAGTTCATGGTATGCCTAGAATTATGGGTGTTTTAACTCACTTAGATTTAGTAAAAAATGCAAAACAGTTAAAGAAAATCAAAAAGACGTTGAAACAAAGATTTTGGACGGAAGTCTATGCCGGAGCAAAATTATTTTATCTATCTGGATTAATTCATGGAGAATATTTACGTACAGAAATAAAAAATTTAGCAAGATTTATTTCTGTCATGAAATTTAGGCCATTGACTTGGCGTACCACGCATCCTTATATTTTAGCTGATAGAGTAGAAGATTTAACATCTCCGGAACTAATTAGACAAAATCCAAAAGTTGATAGGACAATAAGTTTATATGGGTATGTAAAGGATTATATATATATGTAAATATTATGTTTCTTTCAATTTTTAATATTAATTTTTTGTTAATATTGACAGGTATGTGAGAGGAATTCCATTAAATAAAGAAACATCCATACATATTCCGGGTTGTGGCGATCTAAAGATCAAAGATGTTAGTTTTTTGCCAGATCCGTGTCCTTTGCCTGAAGAGTTAAAGAAACGTGCATTAGTAGAAAAGGAACGATTAATTTATGCACCTTTTTCCGGTGTTGGTGGTATAGTATATGACAAGGATGCTGTTTATGTTGAATTGGGTGGTAGCCATTCTCATCAAGAAGAAGAAGAAACAGGCTTGGTTGGAGCTTTAATGGACACACAGGAAACATTAGACCAAAAGTTACAATACAGCGAGCTACAGTTATTTAGCGATGCTGCTCCAATAAAGTCACAGGATATAAGCGAAGATTTAGACAGTTATAAGGGAGAAACTATAATTGATAATGGCAGGATCAGGAGAAAGGTTCTCTTTTCTGATTCTCAATCACTGGAGAATTTCTCTGATGTATCTGATGATAGCGATCAGGAAGATATCGCAGACGATCAGTTAAACAGCGATCAAGAGGAAGAAAGTGAGAATGAGGAAGTAGATGAAGTGGAAACGAAGGCTGAATGTTTGCAGACAGACAATGACGGTGAGAAAGAAACGTATAAAAAGAAAGGCCTTAAGAGAAAAAGTAAAAGCTATAAACCAGAGAATGTTAAAAAGAGGAAAAGTTCGTCAGATAATTCAAATCTGGAAGACAACGACGTATCTATTACGAAGCAAAACTCTCTGAATTTGACAAAAGGTAGAATTTCAAATGTATCGAATGACACGGATGTTTATCGTTCTCTGTGCAAGGAATCGGATATCTTCGTAAAAAATAAGATTAAGGAAGCGCTCGACCAATTAAATTTAGATTCAAGTAAAACAAGCGAGAGGATAAATAGCGAGAGCGAAAGTTTTGACGAATTAAGCGACGGAGATTCACGAGATGGATTAGAAATGGATGACTCGGAAAAGGGAACTGATTTTCGTGAAACTTCCGAGGAAGAAGAAGAAGAAGAAAATATCGAAGCTAATAATATGAAGAAGAAGAAGAGGGAGGAAGAAGTTGATGAGATCGAGGACGACGAAGAAGTTGAAGATGAATTAAAATGGAAATCAAACTTAGTCGAACAAGCCAGACAAGCATTCGAAAAACGTCAGCGAAGTAACAAAAATCTCATGAAAGTCGTTTACGGAGTGTTCGATAGGAACTGCACGAAAGAGGATGAGAATGTGGAGAAAATGGAGGTCGAAAATGACGAAATAGGTGGTATCTTCCGTGTCGTTCAAGAACAGCAGAAACAAAAAGTACAAGAAAAAGAGTTGCAAAATCAAGAAGAATGTATATTTTTTCCGGAAACTCAACGGAATTGGTTGGACGAAGAAAATAAAATACTTGTAGTAAATCGTTTCGTAACCGGAAAATGGAAAGAATCGGAAGATGCAGAAGAACTCTTAAAGTTAGATGATGTAAATGACGAAGAATTGTACGGTGATTTCGAAGATATGGAAACTGGGGAAAAGCATGAAGCAGAAAGTAGAAAAGAATCCATAAAGGATGAAATGGAGGAAAGGGAAAAGCTCTTGGAAAAGAAGAAAAAATTGAAGGAACAATTTGATTTAGAGTATGATAACGGCGAATCTAAAACATATTACGACGAATTGAAACTTGAAGTTGAAAAACAAGCGAATTTAAATAAGTCAGAATTTGAGGGATTAGACGATAACATAAGGGTACAATTGGAAGGTTATCGCCCAGGTATGTACGTGCGTGTCGAAATTGAAACTGTGCCATGTGAACTGGTTACTAATTTGGATCCTACATATCCATTAATTATTGGAGGGTTGTTACATGGGGAAGAGAATATAGGATATGTACAAACAAGAATAAAAAAGCATCGATGGTATTCGAAGATCCTAAAGAGCAAAGATCCATTAATACTTTCTGTAGGTTGGCGTCGATTCCAGACGTTACCAGTTTTCTCAAAATTAGAAGACAACTTGAAAAATAGAATGTTAAAATATACTCCAGAACATATTGCCTGTATGGCACATTTTTGGGGTCCTGTTACACCACAAAGTACAGGAATCCTGGCAGTTCAGGATGTTGCCACTAGGGTACCAGGTTTTAGAATAGCGGCAACAGGTTCTATCGTAGAGATGGATAAAAGCACACAGATCATGAAAAAATTGAAACTTACTGGTGTTCCGATGAAGATTTATAAAAAAACAGCTTTTATAAAAGATATGTTTAACTCGGCACTCGAAGTTGCTAAATTTGAGGGTGCTAGAATAAAAACCGTATCCGGTATACGTGGTCAAATAAAGAAAGCTGTATCAAAGCCAGAGGGATGTTTCCGTGCGACATTCGAAGACAAAATACTTTTGAGTGATATTGTTTTCTGTCGAACTTGGTATAAGATTGACGTTCCAAAATTTTATAATCCTGTTACATCGCTCCTGTTACCTGTCGAAGAAAAGAATCGATGGCAAGGAATGAAAACAACTGGACAATTAAAAAGAGAAAAGAACATTCGCGCACCTGCTAACAAGGATTCTATGTATACACCTATCGAGAGAATGGTAAAAGTGTTCAAACCTTTGTCTATTCCCCGAAGTTTACAGAAAGAGCTCCCGTACCGAGACAAACCAAAATTAATGCCAAAATCGAAACACGAGCCAAACTTCAAGAAAGGAAGAGTAGCAGTAATACGTGAACCAAATGAAGCTAACGTTGCGAAGCTGATGAGAATGATTAAGACCAACTACGCTTATAAACAAAAACAACTTAAAGAAGCTACTAAACGAAGAATCGAGGGACATCAAGCTAAAATTGCTGCCGTTGAAGCACGAAAACTTAAACGGCAGAAAGAATTGAAGAAACAAGTGTTTAGAGAACTTGGTAAATTAGAAAAGAAAAAGAGGTCATAGTGTATATTTGTTTATAAAATATATTGCATTCTAATAGATAGGCTGGCAGTTATCTTTTACCACTTTTTACTTTTGTTCCGTGCACGTTTTGATCGTCCGTATTCTTATGTAAACAATAAACTGTATATAATAAAGCAGTTGTCAAAATATTTGTTTTACTGCATATATTTTAGATAAGTTACAGAATTGTTATATATTATGAAAATATATTATTAGTCCATATAAAATAATAACAACTTTATACGCAATGTATTTATAATATAGCTTGTGATCCACGCCATGAGGCAATAGTATGATGTCCTGTTGAATAATTATCTCCACTCTAAAACCAATGGGAAAAGGATAGTTTGGATATATTTTTTGTTTTGAATATTTTCATCATTCTGATTACCTGCGTCAACATTAGCAATTCGTCTTGAGTGTCGACGATTTTAACGGGAAATGGAGATCCAGGTACAAGGACGCCTGCCCAACGAACTTCGACTCTATAATCACCTGGTTCCGTTGGATCGTATCGACATAAGATTATCCGATCCTTCTGAGTCTCTCTCTGCATTTCTACTCTAAACGCTCCTTTAGGACCACGAACCCTCACCGTTAGTTGACCGGCGCCGGCTCCACGAGTGTCGCAAATAAAACGTGACTGAAATGTTGCTAATACTCCGTGTTCTATACCTGGCCCGTAAACTCGAACCTATTATTAAAAACATTTTTCGCCATTCATCTTTCTCGTTTATGGGCATCATGATCCATACAAAATGTAGATCCTACGATACCTTTGAAGCATCTGGAGCACCAGAAACGCGTAACGTAAAAGGTGAGCCAGGGACATGTTCTCCGGCGTATTTAATGGTTAATGCATGACGTCCAGCTTCTTGAGGTTTTACGTTCAATGTAAACGTTGCATCACCGTGATCGTATAATTCGCAATAAGCAACTTTATGAGGACCAACGCAATGAGCCGTTAATTCGCCTAAATATAAAAGGATATTTAGATTTAACCCACACAATTAAATAACAAAAATAATGAAGTATAATACATACCAGGTCCAGCACGTCTTGTATCAATAAAACTTCTTATTTCCTGACCGACTATACCATGTTTCAATCCATCTCCGGAACAAATAACTCGCGACGCGTCAGCGGCACTCGTTACATTTATTTGCAAAGGGCATCCTTTCAGCTGTCTTCCATTCCAAGACACAGTCATTAGAAGAGGATCAGGCGTTAATGGTATGTAACTTGCTCGATAAACGCTGTCACCTATACGTAAAAACATAATTTAAACAACAAATTATGACGTAATACAAAAAATCATAGTTATAAAAAATAAAAGATATAATTACCTAAATGTTGTAACATTACATTAAGTTCGCTAGTTGGTGAAAATAACTGAACTTTTGGTGTGCCTGTGCCAGCTTGAGAACCATCTATTGTGAAACTAACTTCTTCTCCGCACTTTGCTGATGTTAAACCTCTTCCCCTTAGCAAAACTCGACTTGTGTCTTGTATAGGCGGCTAAAAGTAAGAGATTAATACTAATTTGCTACAGTTATAATAGTATAAACATAATTCTGAATAGTTAAATACCTCTATGTCTTGAACAATTGCTAATTTTGGAGCCCCTGGGAATGGTATTCCGTTAAATAATATTTCTAAACGATGTTCCCCACCATTTAATTCTGGCGGAATGAGTTTCAGTCTATTATTTGAAGTCATTTCAAAAGACAACATATGCTCTCCTATTTTTCCAGTAAGTTCACCAGGTCCAGCTTCAGCAGTGTCGAAACTAATTTTATTTGATGGATGTAATTTTAATCGCCCAACATCATCGCATACAGCCGGCCAGCCACCTTAGAAAAATAAAGAAAATATTTATAAAAGTTAATATATTATTTTTATAATAGCAACAGTAATAAAGGTTATTGTTATTTACCAATTACTCGTAGATTCCGTGTATCTATGATTTTTGGATGCCAGGGAGATCCTGGAAGTTGTTGACCAGCAGAAACAACTCGAATGTCAAATACCCCAACTTCAGTTGGGACATAGGACACATTCCAGGTACCCGGATTAGCTCCGGCTTCAATTATCGCTTTCGAAACGCTATCCGGGCCATCTACCTAAAGAAGGATAGTAATAGATCGTAATAAAGCACGGTAAAAAAAGGAATAAAACTGTAAAACATAATAATATCCATGTAGAATGTGAGTCAAATGAAATATTACACTTCTTGCTAAGTACCTGAACTGCTGGAGGGCTTCTGGTGCCAGTAACAATAAAATGTGCTGTTTTGTCGGCATGACCGCTTAATAAACCTTCTCCTTTTGCACGAGCTTGTCCAGCTGCATCAACTGTACATATTAATGGGCTGTCTGGTATAGGACACCCACCTGAAAAAAAAATATAATTTTCTTTATCTCTCTAAAGTACTTTTTACATTAGTTAAACATTTTAGTGTATACTTAAAGTGTATGTATATTAATCTTACCATATGTGATATTAATCATGTATGTACCAGGTACGCTAGGAGAAAATTCAACCATCTCTGCACCATCGTTGAGCGGAGTAACTTGTAACGGAAGTTCTTGACCCAGTGGACTTGTCGCTACTACATCCAAATCCGCCATTCCAGCATCTGTTTTTATTACTATAACAATTTACGATTACAATTATAATAAAAATGTTATTTTATTTTGCGAAACAAAAAATATATATGCATGTATTTATAATTTTATTATTATACTTTTGAAGGCGATGTGGTCATGTACAGATACTATCATTGGTCCTAGTTCTTGCAGTTTCACCTTGGAAATATCGAAAGCTTGGCAGAAAAAAGGTGAACCTAAAACTGGCTTTGTGCCTTGTAAGACATCAATCTTATACGTCCCTAATAAAATGAGAATATTTCAACTATTAGGTATAATAATATTACTAGTATTATTACTTGCATTTTTAAATTACATACCAACAGTATTTGTAGTAAACTCGGCGAGTAAATTTCCATCTCGATGCTGATAACATCGAACTGGAACTGCATTACCTTGTGGTCCACTAATTACTACATCAAATTCTTTCCCAGGACTTCCTAAAGTTTCGATAGTAAATGAGGTCACTTTGCCAACGCATGATTGATATAATCCTAATCCTGTCGCAGTTACTTCTCTTCCTCCAGTAGGACCACGAACTGTCACATCCAATGGGCTTCCTAACAAAAAATCACACAGTGAATAATGTAACTGAACTAAAATATCAACAGATAACTATAAAAATAGACAATAAATACTGTACCCAATATATGAACTTCGTTATATTTTATGTGGATTTTATGAGGAGCTGCTCGCGTAGGATGAAACATTATATCATAGTGGCCATTTTCTCCTTCTCTAACTACGCTATCGACATCAGCTCCAGCGGCGCGTACATTTACGGTCAACTTTCCGGGTCCGGCTTCTTTTGGTGCAACAACTACAGAATTTTAAAGAATTATTTAGAATAGAAATATTTTATATCTATTTTAATATAAAATTATATTTTACACGTTATACCTAGTATGGTTCCTGGTCGATGACAAACTACATCTGACACTTCCTTAATTGTTACTTTTCCAGGATCGAAAGCTTGAAGTGTCTGAGAACTAATTATCTTGTGACCATCACTGAATATTACGCTGTAGGTACCGACCTGTCGCGTACGAATTTCTACTCGATATAAATTGGATGATAATTTCGTCAGTGTGCACGGAATAATTATACCATCGGGGCCTATATCAGACGCACAGTTGAATTATAATGTTACAGGATGCATCATATAACAATATTAATATATGAAACATAAGTTTACCTGTAACCTCTGCAGATACAGGCCCCTCTAATCCTGGCATTTCTAAGTCCATATATGCTGTATTCCCAACACGAATCATAGATGGTCCATCTAACATTGTACTAATCACTGGACATTTGAACGGACTCCCTATTGGACGACATATAAAATTACTAATCTTTTAATGAATATTAATTAAAATCTGATGAAAAGAAAAAGATTTATTAACCTGGTACATTATCATCATTGAAACTAATATTGACATAATGAGTACTAGTAGTTTGTGGAACGAATGTTACATCGTATAATCCACGAGCACAAGCAACTACTTCGGCCTTAACTGTGTTATTGTCCGTGCTCACTACTAATTCCAATGTCCCCTCACCAGCTTCTGCTGCATCAACAGTAAATGTCGTTGCTTGACCTAATAATGCTTCAGAAAGACCTGATACGTGTACCTGCATGAATTTTTAGTGAGATAACTCGTCCAAGTAAACGATATTTTGTGACACTTTAAAAAGATTACCTTTGTAACATCATAAACATTGCAAGCAAATGGAGAGCCTTTCACATGTTCATTGTCCACTAATATGCTGATATTATGTCTGCCCACTTCCATAGGCACAAAGCTGATATTATATTTTCCTTCTATAGGTTCTATTGTAATAGGAAGTGATATATTTGATGGTGGTGTTACAATTACGTCACAATTTGTTGAAGGAGCTTGTGGATCTATAATAAAGGAAATTAATTGCTTTACAGCTCCCATTTTTAAATTGTGACCTGTAATTATGGCTTGGCCTGCACCAACTACTTTACAGCTGAATGGTGAGCCTAAACATAAAACATTAAATTTGAGTCTGAGGCATCTAATACATAACTGTTATGTATTTGGATTCATTGTATTTACCTGGGACAGGTTCTCCATTAAAGCGAACACTAAGACTGTGTACAGCAGCTTCTTGTGGTTTGAAATTAACTCTGAACTTTGCATTTCCTTCGCTTTGCACATAATTTGGCACATTCTTACCATTTACAGCAACAATAATTTCAAGATTGCCAGCACCAGCTTGACTAGCATTGACTAAAATGAAACATGCGTGTATAAATATAATTAATGTATGAAATATATGAAAGGAAATAAGGAAATATTACACTTACTGCTAAAGAAGACCGGTTTACCAACAACACCACTATTTATATCTGTTACTTTTACTTTATCAGCATTGTAAGCTTTTACTAAGAATGGACTACCTTCCACATGCAATCCATTTATTTTTACTTCAACGCTATGATCACCTATAAATTTTATGTACTTTCTTTTAGATATCCTTTCCATTATCATCGTTTCATATTCATTCACATACCAACATCTTTAGGTGTGAATCCTGCAGTATAACATCCATGGCCACTTTGCTTGACATGAATTGGTAGACTTTCTCTAGTTGGTGAGAGAACTTCTACAGTAGGAGTTCCTAATGAGGAATCTGCCTCTATTGTAAACGTTGTTAAACGATTCACAGACACTTTTTCAAGTCCTTCAGTTATTATTACTTTCGCCGTGTCGCTTACCTGACATTTCAAAGAAGTTAATTATTTTTAATAAACAACTATAATAAATAGAAATACGTAATAATATTACAAGAGCAAAAAAATAAAATAATTATTATACCTGGCAACTAAAGGGACTGCCAGGTACATCCTCTCCATTAAACCTTAAATCCACAGTATGTACAATTGGTTCCCGAGGTGTGAACGATATTGCATACGTGTGAGGACCTTGAGCTTGAGCAGATGTAGGTACGCGACCACCGTTTACCGTCACTTCCAGGTTTCCTGGACCTGCCTGACTAGTTTCAACTAAAAAGAGAAAGAAGAAAATCAACAAATAACTCTCGATATATGTAATATATAATAGATTTCAATATATTATTAACTATAGCAACAATACCTAAGAAAGTTACAGGCATTCCAATAACACCATGTTTAGAATCCTTCACTTTGATAGCAGTCACGTCATACACTTTGCAGCTAAATGGACTACCAATCACGGGAACATTCCGATGGCTTACTGAAATTCTATGTTCTCCAACTACTCTTGGCGTAAATGCTACGCTGCACGTTGTATCTTTGTTGTCAGTGACTTGAGCGGGTACAGCCTGTCCATTGGGTCCTATCAAGTCCGCCGGTTAGTTGTTTAATACAATTTAGTCAGCCAACTACTAGGGTGGATCACATGGATACCAAAAGTGAACAGTGGAGCGTTTATGCGAGTCTATCAAGTTCTTTTCTGATGTTAAGGTATTTAATTATGATAAGCATTGTCTAAAGAAAGCGATATATGTATATATATACAGACATGTTATTATGAAAGAACTAATCACTGGAGCTTTTTAAATAAAAATTCAATAAGGTATTAGTTTGCTTGTATTGTCTGGTAATTGAATTCAAATTGATAGTTAGTTTATATTAGATACTGCAAAGTTATATAAAACAAGTAACTCAAGCAAAATGTATGAAAATTTAAGAAATAGATTAGAGATCGATTTTTGCATTGTTGATATTATACTTAATAGCTAAGTACTACTCAAATAAATGATCATGTTGGCACATTGTCTAAAGCAATACGGGTTTCACATTCAGAGTCTATGATAAAGATAAAATTAACATATATATAGCACCACGAAAATGGCTGTCACGCTTACTTTGATTTAGTAGTTAACAGTAAAATTGGGAAGTGTTAGTCACTGCTTTAACAAACGAATATTAAGGTAAAACCGACGCCTTTATAATATTCTAAAGTGGTAACTAGTGGTAGAAGAACATGGAGACGACATAATGAGCTATCTCAATACAATATTTTTAGAGTATACGTTAAATAAAAAACCCACCACCAGTTATTTCATATAATCCATTACTAAAATAAAAATGAGATTAGTTGTGTTTGAGAAGTCTAGTAATGTCGTAGTCTGAAAGCTGGCCGACCTGCAACAGAGAGAGAATTGCTCTCAAGCTAGAGATTAACAAGATAGACAACACAGAGGCAGAACTTCGTGCAAGTTTCTACCATAATTAACAGACAAGATATACATTACATGAATATTACTAACAAATGTAACAAACAGTCAAAAATTTATTATGAAAGTGATAAATACAACATGGAAGGTGCTTATATATATATATACTTTCGGTTGTCGGCAAACCACTGTGCAACATTTGCAAAAATCTTATAATACTGAATTGGAACAATAAAAGAATATCGTAGGGTATGATGTTGCTGTGAAAATTGTGACATTTGTGTGATAACAGTAAAGATACAACTTTGAACTGAAAGATATACATGCAGGATACACGTATTAATATACAATTACAGTAGGAAATGTCAATGTCAATGACAATAAGAGGGAGATAGACATACCTTCAACGTTAACTTCTAAATCTTCTAAGCTACCGGCAACATTACTAACGGTAAGATAACTTTGTCGTCCTAGTCCAGCACTGCTTAATGCCTGCCCACTCACAGTTACATGACTATCACCACCTACCCGAGTTACAATCGGGCAGCCTGGTACTGTTCGTTTATTGAAGGCTATATTAATTATGTGTTCGCACGCCTCGAATGGTACGAAACTAACTGAAAACCGAGCATTTCCCTGTGGGGTGACTTGAGTAGGTATGTTCTGACTGCGAGCTGATATCGTAATTTCTAAATTTCCTTCACCAGCTTGACTTGCATCAACTATCAAAGCAATAAATATTTTGTAAAGAATTGTAACAAAAAATCGAAAATTGAACAGAAGTAATTTTTAAATATCTTTTCTACATACCAGTGAAATGTGTAGGTTGACCAACACTACCCCTAGCTACTGGGCCAATTAATACTTTATCTGCATTAAATGCTTTAGCTAAAAATGGTGTGCCATTTACAGGATGACCATTATATTCAACACTAATCGAATGAACACCGACGTCTCTTGGAATAAATTCTGCAGTAAAACCACTTTTTATATCTCCAGTTACTTTCACGGGCAATTCACTATTTGGTCCTAAAAAGAATACGCTTTCCTAGCATCACATAAAATAGTACTGGGAAATTTATAATATGATATTCTTACTGACCTCTTACAGAAACTGCAAGCTCTGCACTGCCACTACCATCAACCCCCATATGAAAACTAGCAGGTTGATCTACTGGAATTAATTCCAGGTGATTTAAACTTAAAGTTACTCTACTGGTATCAGATACATTACAAATAAAAGGACATCCTTTCACTGCTTCTCCATTAAATTTTATATCAATGTAATGTGATTTAGCAATTTCTGGTGTAAAAGAAACAAGGCAACGTCCTCCCCCTACTACTTGAACATGATTGGGTACTTCTCCTTCATTGATAGAAATTTCAAGTTGTCCTTCACCAGCCGCACTAGCATCAACTATAAAATTAACAAAGGATATAGATTGACATGTATTATATTTTTTCTTCTATAATTCGTTATCTTTAGTTACCTCTAAATTGACAGGCATGCCCAACAACAGCACTGGGTACATCGGTAACTTGTATCAAACTGCTGTTGTACACCTTAGCAACTAGTGGTCCTGCCGGTAGCTTTTGTCCAGCGATGGTTACTTCTACAAGATGACTGCCTACTTCTATTGGAGTAAATTCAACGCGAAATTCTCCTGGTCTTCCTGACTCTTCATCAATTTTTGCTGGTACATGTCTCTTAGAAGGTGCTAGAAATAATTATTATATATTTATTATACGAAGTAATTAATAAATATAATATCAAATCTGGAAATATACTTAATTTTAGATACGTACTTATAATTTGTACATCAATTTCATTACTATTAAAGCCAAGAGCAGAAAGTTCAAAAAGTGCTGGACTACCAGCAGGGACCAATCTTATGGAATCCCCAATCACTGACATTTTTGGGGCTGGCATAATGCCCACACGCCAGGGTGATCCTGTAAATTTATAATTTTATCAGATAATAATTGTATATATAAAATTGCAAAAATATATACATATATATACATAGTAATATAGTAACAATCTTTAATTGATTATTGTTTCAATATACACCATGAATTTGTTAGAAATAATAGAAGAATTTATATATGACACTGCATCACTTTGAGTAAAATTTTAATTTTCCGGCAATACTATGTAACTCCAATCAGGTGCTTCCTAACCTTTATAGTTAGTATAAGAAGAAGCATAACGTAAAGTGAAGAAGAAAATAGATTTCATAATTATCGCGGGAAAATCGTTAGGATTATATTTATTCGAATTTGACATGAGAATATTTGACATTTATGGTAATTGTAAGAAGATACAAGAAACCAAATTACCTTTACTACTGTTAATATTAAACTAAGAGACCTGAAAAATGCTGAAAAACTTAAGGGAGAAAGGGTAGAATCGAATTACGTTATAAGGGTACTAAACTTCAAAATAGGAAATCGAAACACACAAATCGAATCTATCGGTCAATAATACGGTTCCATTATGGAATACACTTCGATCTCGGCCATAAGCACGAACAGATATTGAGTATTTTCACAATCGCTCGCGCACTAATTCGATTATGATCATTCCATCTTTACTGAACACTAATTGCGAATGATTCCGTTGGAAATCCATTTTAAATATCATTTGTAAACTACAAAGACGAAAAATAGAAGAAAGATCGAATGATCGAGAAAGTCAGAGAACTTTATAGCTTTAATTTCTTGATGAAGAAACGTCAGCAGGTCGCGACTCAGAATCGAGACAGACTCAGAGTCAAGCGACGAGACGGGTGTAGCTGCTGCTACTACTGGGTTGCTGCTTAGGCCCAAAACCAGGGCCGTGCTTTTCTTGGTATACATTCAACAATCCTCTTTCATACTTTTTCCCCTGTATCTATTTTATTCCACATTTACTTTCATTTCGGATTTTATGATCTTTTCCCCTTCATACGATGATTTTTTACCAAGAAAAAAAGACTATTTTAACTAGAAATTAACTTTATAGTATAAATCAGAGTAGGGTTTTAAATGGACATGATACGAGTATGTTCTCCCATCCGTTTCTTGCTCGTTCGACCGGCTACAGTATATTATGTATGTACTACAGTACACGTTCATAGGATACCTGATCTGCGTATTTCGATACTTTAAGGTCGGCCGCAAATAGAAATTTCACTATTTGCATTCAATACGAAATTACTTTAAAATAACTATGGAAAAAGTGTGACTGTATAATTAACGATTAGACAAGAGTAATGATTATCATCATTCGATACAAACGAAACAAATGTGTAATCTTCCATGTATCGCGATTCTATTTAATAATCACATTTTTGTTACTACACTAAACGAATATCACAACACAATACTTGGATGTATAAAAGAAATATAGCTTTCATGTATTGGAATTTCGTGACGGTCGAGTTCGTTCGGTTTTTCCTTGAGAGAGAGTCGGAAAACTAGAGCTTTATCTTTATTAGTAATTTGGCATTGCCATCTTTTATAACCAATCATGCGAGGAGATTCCAATTTGACATAATAAATTTGATATATCGCTTCAATAATAGGACAGTTTGGAAGTGAATTCGCCAGTGTTTGTGACATTTTATGTTAAATACATCTTATACTTTTGAAGTCTGTTAATGTAAAAAGAACAAGATTAGTAATGTTTTTTTATATGTATGAAAAGTAAAAAGGGCAATTAAAAAGCGTTCGATATGTTTTACACGATTTCCTGCTTTCCTTTCGTTCCGAATTGTCTTGCGCTACATTCTTAATGCCAGGAGTTATGTCGAAGAGACTGTGGTTCATGATTCGCTGCATTCCCCGACATAACGGGTCATACGGAAGAAAACTCGTTTCAATATTTTCAAAAATATCTCTTAAATTGTTAACTACTGATTTAAATACGATTAACGAAAAAAAATCTAAAAAAACAAATCTAATTTGTAAATCTAATATCGTAATGAATGTTACATCACTTATGCAATAATAATTTGGAATTAATTATACGTAATGTAAGAATACATAATTTGGCACGAAAGCAATGATGTTATATAAACACAGTATCGTAATTTCCATCCTATAAACGCAATAAATTCTTCTGTAGCGATGTAATTAATACATAATTGAAATTTTCATGGTTAGTACATATTCTAACCGAGCGTTACGGTAATTTGCGCATCACTTGCATTTAGAAATTGTACTTATGTATATGGGTACATTGCAAGTATGTATATATATTTTTTTGATATGTAGATATATCTAGATAAATTCTTAACAACATACGTATTTCTAATTACAATCGATAGATGTGCTTTTACAACATTTTGGAAATAACTAAGAAATAAATTTAAATTAGGGAAATCGAATTAAAATAGCACGAAACAGCGAGAAGAGAAAGCAATTGAAATAAAGAAATTGAAAAATATATCTAAGACGCATTCCACATGTCGTCAAACCATAAGTTATTCTGCGTGGTGCGTTAGAATAGAAACAACCGCAATCATTTCTCTCGTGATAAATAATAACGGCGCAGGACATATTTGGCTTTACAAATGATCGCATAAAAACAGCTGTTCTTCATAATTATCATAGACTACTATTATTAGAAATATAACTAAAAAAATACTCATTATTTAAACATATCAAGAAAGTAAAAAGATATCCAGGTCATTATCGAATACATTTTGTCTTAATAGTAGCTATATATCATGACATATTGATATATTTACATATTAATATTAAATCTCAATATTCTCTAGAAAATCTTAAGAATCATCATAATCATCATTATAGTATGTGCAGTTACGCGAATTACGTTTACCTCTATGTAGGCAGAGATCGACTATCCTCGTTCGTAACCAAATACGTCTACAAGCATATAAAGACTTTAGTGACCACACCTACGGTTTCCTTCTCCCCGTGATATTCTTGTTCAATTAATGATAATATACAAGATTGAATATTACAAAAATATTATACAAACTTTATCTAGTAAATGCTACTTGAAAAGCATTAGCGTTATATATATAAAAGAATTTGTTAAATGTAATTTATCGACAAATATTATACGACGTAGACTGTAAAATAAAATCTAGGCTATCGGAATATTTAATTTTTTCTGATTTTTTTCATGTTAAACATGTTTTTTTCTAAAAACCAGAAATGACATTTTTGAGCTATCTTAATGCTCGGAACAATTGGAAAACTGTACACCAACGAACTTCTTTACAGCATTGTAGGTCACGTGCAATGTATAATTACCGTTGCAAAATGCAATTTTTTATATCGTTAATGATATCCTTCGTAGATGTGCAGTAGCGTAGCACAAATTCTTTCAAATTTTACTTTCATAATCTGTCATAGTAAATAATGTTCTAAACTATTATAAGATTGTGTCAAACAATAAGATAAATTCCCGAAATACCTAAACATTGTATAATCGTATTATATTGTACAACAAAAGTAATATATTTCTACTTAAATAGGGATATTATTGATTGTGCTTAGTTAATAAATGAAAGGAAAAAATTTAAGAAAGAAAGGAAATGATGACGTTGTATATATGTCAGTGGAACATCACGTGGATGCGTGAAATCGCAAGTCAATGACCTGATCAATGACCTGTTGACTCCGACAGTATATGTATATGTATGTGTGTATGCACAAACGTGCTCGAAAAAAGTGAAATAATATAAGACATGCAGATTATTAAATGTAATTTTCGTACAAAATTTAAATATAATATCGTACATAAATATAAGAAATTTCATAAACAGTACTGATTATACTCTTACAATGTAAGAAAACATTTTCGTTAAATATTATGCATTGCACAACTTTATTTGGTAACTCCTTTTACCAAATAGAGAGATTCAATTCTCAAGCAATACCATCTCTATTTAATTATTTTCTTTATAGAAATATATAAAGCTATGAATCACTTTTACTATTAGAAGATTGATACATTAAGGCAGTTTGAGAAGAAAATCGTTCACTCAGGAAATAGAAATAACATTATCATTGTCTAAAAGATCTTCTTTAAATATTTTAAACTTGGAAATATCTAAAATTTTATTTTATATTATTACGCTATATTATCTTTAAAGATTTTCTACTACATTCAGTTTAATTTACTAAATTATTATATTGTAGGAATGCAACGGATTTTTATCGTATAAATATCGAATAAAAAGTGACTTACCAGGGACTACTTCGCCATTGAATGTCATTTCCACAAGGTGTACAACGGCTTCATGGGGTACAAATGATGCCAGGAATCGTTGACTACCTAATGCTCTGACAAAACTAGTTACGTGACCACCATTCACGAGGATCTCTAGATTTCCAGATCCAGCATTAGATCCGTCAACTATAAATTTGAAAGATACAGGACAATACAGATAAATTTGCATTAATACCCTTTATTTTGTATAATATATGTTTTTAAATACATACTTTCAAATTCTACTGGCTGATTAACAATGCCATTCGGAATGTTCCCAATCTGAATACCACGTGCATTGTATGCTTGCGATCTGATATAATAAAGGATTTAATTTTTTATGTGATTATATCTTTATTAATAATTTCAGTAAATACAAACCTGAACGGTGAGCCCTGAATATGTTGGCCATTTACTAAAATTTGAATGATATGTTCTCCAACTTCTTCGGCGGTTATTGTATACGTTAAACCTCGGAGAGTTGATTTCTGTACTGGAATTATTTTACCATTTGGGCCTAAAATCGGATAAATTATATTGAAAAATATATGATCTGCTGTACTAGTAATATACTATAATAAAAAATCTTACCAGAAACACTAACGGTAACTTTATCCGGATCTATACTTTGATCTATGATAAAAGTAGCCGGTCTATGGATCGGCAATGTTTCAAGCGCACTTCCACTTGCAAGTTCGTAATCCCTAGCTTGCGTTGATGAACTAGTAGAGATTCCACTATTAATATACCGTTCGGTAATTCCATCTGTGGTATCCGCACTTTTGTAATAATTATTATTTTTGTTTTTAAGAATTCCATGCGTTTGTGTGCGAGTATTATGACTTTCATTGTTATATTTTTGAGATATGTTGTACTCCGAAGTTGAAAGTTTCTGAGTGGACATAAAATTTGAGGAACTATTGTGAGTATGCAAAATATTCTTTGAATTATAACCTTGAGTATTCTTGTAATTGTTATTGAAATAATTTGGGTTATTCGTATTTTCAGCTGTAGCAGAATTGTTGGTTAGATTAGCAAGAGATTCTAAACTGCCGTAAGATAACAAAGATTTTGTTTTCTCTATAGCATCCCACGAATCTCTTCTAGATGTTCCGCCTACCATTGACGATACTCTAACGTTGCTACTTGTATCAACTGTTCCATTATCTATAGAATCTTTCCTATTATAACCGTTGTCTCTGTCGTTATTTCTTGGACTGAAACTTCTATTGATAGGACTTTGAGTCGCGCTACGATATGTCATTGGACTTCGGTTCGGTGACCGAGATCGCTTTAATGATCCTGAGCTATAAATTTCTCGAGATTCTTTAATAACTGGCGAATATCTTGGATCATGTACAGTCGGACTTGGATTTGGAGAGCGTGATCTACTTATTGTATTGGACGTATAAACGTCTTTCGATTCTTTCATAAAGCTAGGACTTTGTACAGTCGGAGATCTTGAATGATTGTATGTAGTGGTAGAATAAATTTCTTTCGTATCTTTAACCATAGATGGACTATGAAGATTTCGTGAAACAGGACTATGATTTGGAGATCGAGTATGATTAAAAGAAGTTGATGTATGGTATGTCGAGCTAGAATTTTCCAACGAATAATTATTCGATGTCTTATAAGTGGAGGTAGTTTGCTGTACGGGAGAGTATTCGCGTACTCGTTGAGTTGGGCTGGGTAATTTGTACGTAGGCGAAGAATAAGTTTTCTGCTGTACAGGACTCGATCGATCAGTTCCAACCGAAACGTTCAAACCATTCATTCGTCTTTCCAACGAAGATAATTTAGATCTTTCGAGACTAGATTCTTTTGACCTTTTCGATCCTTTTTGAGTTCCCACTCGAATAGAAAATGGAGAACCTCGAACATCGGAACCATTGAAGTATACATAAACTCTGTACTTTCCAGATTCTGATGGGACGAATGAAACTTGGTATTGCATATGTCCAAGATTTTCCACTCTGAAAGGAACGGACTGTTTATCATGGACTAAATCTATTATTACATCGCCAAGACCTCCGGTTCCTGTTGCATCAACGGTAAATGAAAATGGTTGTCTTGGCAAAGCACCTTCCGTATCCAGTAGCTACAAATATTTACTGAATATCATCGATATTCAATAAAATAAATATGAAAATATACAATATAAAAACTGACGTACCTTTACTCCATTAGGATCAAATACAAAGCATGTAAATGGTCCACCTTGTATGTGATTTCCTTTATGAGTTATCGCGATACTCCATTCTCCTGTCTCATCAGGTTGGAATGTCGCAGTATGAACTCCATCATTCTCTTTGACAGGACACGACAGAGATCTTCCAGTGGGGGACCACGCAGTCACATCAATGCCATCATGACTAGTTCCTAAAATTTATTTGTTTTATAAATATAAGTAATTTGATATAATTTCTCATTTATTTCACATAAAATATTTACCGTAACTGTTGACTAGAACTTCGACGATAGATCCTATCGCGCACGGATCCATACCAGGCGATTTAATTTTGGTTAAAGGAGGTAAAACTCTAAAGTAATAGGGACATCCATCTACTAATTCTCCATCGTTATATACCATTAACTGTGACGCAAACAGTAATGAACTTCGGGTATTAATTGCTCATATAATATGCGCAACATGTAATGTATTTAGAATTATCGAATCAAACCTTATGCATTCCGACTTCAGTAGGTATGAAGGTTCCTTTCCCATGAATTCCGTTCCACGTGAGTCTACATTCTATCCGTCCGCTCGGATTTATCACTTCACCACGTACTTCTCTTGTATTTACTTCTTTGGTAAGAATCTCTAATTTGAAATGCGCCTAAAAGCAATGATTATAATCACTGTTACATTTTGTTAATACATATAACAATATACTTGGAAGAATGAACGCAAATAAGTTCTTAGGTAATAATTAACGAACTAACCGGCTGTTGCACTCTAGCGGAAGTGCTATCAATGTGAACAACAATTTGTTTGCTCGCTTGAGGGCGAGGCTTTACCCATTGAAAGTTTGCCGCATACGCCATAACGCCTAAATGTTCTACGTTTTGATCTGCCATATCTTTTGCCTTGAGAATAGGCTCCACGCCCAGTTTTTTGCCTCCGTCAATACCTTTTGAAGAATATATAAAGTAAACATAGTACTTTGCACAATAAAGTGAAAAAGGAAAAACAAAGAGAGTGAAAATACTCTCTCACATGTAACTACACATAAATGCTATTTACCCATCTGTATATTATGTTCCCATGCAGAAGGATCGGTATCGATTTTATCGTAAACAGGAGCTGGTCCACCCAAGTTTCTGACAATGCTACATAAAGTTCTCCCGTCGTTCCAATCGGTCTGTAAGAAATGATTCGAAAATAGAAAAATATTCGTAGTATGGTAATCTCATACCAGTGTAAGAAGTACTCACTCACCGTAAAATTTTGTACTGGATGAGATAATTGTGAGTTAACCCATCGTAATGTTGCATGAAAACCTGGCGAACCTTCCTTCATGAAGTATGATAAATAGGTCATTCCCGATAATTCGTCCAAATATGGAGATGCAAGATACTCCGGTTCCAACACCATAGGTATATCGAATTCACGTTTTGAAATCTCCATAGCTTTTCGACAGTTATACACGCTATAAGTATAAAATTTCTTATGGAATTTCTAACTTGTAATTTGTAAAGTAATTATAGAAAAGTTAAGATTCTGCAGTTGTATACCTATCGTTAGGATCGAGCCGACGCCAGTGGGGAAATAGACCTGGTTGACAATAATCAAGCAACGCACTCAGGTATACGCCTGAATTCCAATCTGTAGTGAAGTTATTGACTCTACATTCTGGCAAGACCGTCTGTAAAATGTGTATGTATTGATAAAAAAAACAGCCTTTAGCTCGTAAGACTTAAGAAGTTTTCCTATGTATCAGCGTGTAACTCAAAATATATAAGAGTAAATCTACTCAAAGTTACTGGTGTAATTACATATATGTACTGACCTTGAGCCATGCAAGCATAAGTTTCCTTGGTGGGAACTTGGACTTGCCTATTTGGTACCTTACAATGAGCGACCATATTAGACCAAGGATCAGTTTCAAATTTCCATTGACGATATCTACGTTACCTACAAAGAACAAGTGTAAGATTAAAATTATTTAAGTTATTTAAATTTCTGTCAATAAAAAGAAACTATACAGATAAAGCTGATCATTACCGTAACTGAGGTTTAATGTTAGTAACTCTGCCATCATTAAGTGTAAGTAAGTATTGTTAAAAAAATTATAAAAGTTTCTTCACGTGTTAAAGACACTTAATAAGGCACTTACGCGCTAGAAATTATATTAGCTGCTGGATACACACATGAAGTTTAATTGTAATGGTGCTAGACCATGATCTCGTAGGCGCCAATAGAACACCAGAAAGGCAATGACCTCGAAGTTTGATTTACAAGCAACGTCGTCACAATTGTATTTTTCATTTCGAAAGATAAGTTTAATTGTGCATAAATGTTATCGTTGTAGCGCTGTTAAAACATTAATTTCGAAAAATATTATTAAAAAATGTGATGTATGGATTTACTTGTATATATAAGTTTATACAAAATACATTTGTGACGATGATCCACATTTAACTATTACGCTTATCGTGATGTGACTCATAGCATAGCGCATACAAGCCATGTGTTTGTGCATTTTGCCACTGACCACCGAGAGAGCTTCTCTTTACATATATATATATATATATATGATTCCGAACATTTTAATTGCTTGATGTTTTATCGAAGAAAATAATCTGTAGTTTATATGGCACATTCGATTAGTAGATAAAGTTTCTCTGTTCCTCACAACCAGTTAGCAAGAAAGAAATTACATAATTAATTGATCAAAAGCACATAATTATGTAAATCGAACAAATCAAGGAATCATGTATGTAATTATACACAAATCATCTAGGAGAAGTACTAGAATGGAAAAGCGATTATTAGATAATGTGACGCGTTCCTTGCTACAGTAATCGTATACATATATGTACTTGGTATAACATTTGTATCGTATTCTATAAGTGAGAAATTAGCGTAACAGAGAATTTATCTCACCGATGTTGACGAGTTTCACACCGTCAGCCTCGATAGCTTGAAGGGCTGTTGAAACATTTTCTAAATGATGATGTTGATTAGCTGGTCTAGGATTCCATCGAGGCAAACGTCGTTTAGTAAGTACCTCGACAAGAGCGCAGAGTCGTGTACCATCGCGAAAATCTTCAACGAGGTCGATCACAGGACCATTTGCAGCATCGACCGCGTGTTTTAAGTGTTCGTTCACCCAATTTCGGAAAGTGTTCGCTTGAATTTCCACCCAGAGATCTTCGTGTCCTTTGATAGGCATTCCTTTCGCTGCCGTACCCTCGGCAGACCGGGCTACGAGACCCACTAATTCTTCTGGTCGTAATTGTTCGGTCGATTCCATTTTTGTTCCTATTGTGTATTGAACAAATTATACCGTATAAATTCTTACTTACTACTAATATAATATTCTTAATTAAAAAATAATAGTTCGAGATAATTAAATGCGAACTATAAATCAAGTAATTTAATATGTTCAGGGCAAGAGATAATAGCAATATCGAACTTTCTTGAGTACAACATAATAATTTATTGACTTCCAAAAATCAGTAAAAGATTCGATTGATTGCACGATACTGTTGCCCCGCGAGTTCGTTAAAATATATCTTATGGTGAAAGTAAATGTCGGTACACTGCTATGTTTCTAATCATCGATGCATCTTATGTAGTTTATATCCGTTAAAATGAAAATCCAGCGCTCCGCTACTTCATTATTTGCATTCATTAAATCTCTTACGGTTACAGGCAAGAGAAAGGAAACAAGAAAGCGTAGAAATAATATTGCAGTTCAGCCATTCTGTTCTCGTGTTCTTTATCTGCGAAAGACGTCTCATCAAAAATCAACCTATTACTAATCAAATTACTAATATGATACTTATAGTAATGTGACATCAATTGCACGTGCCAAAGGAATTGCTTCGTTACGCTACACTATGTTATGACATCACTGTTCTCTCAAAACCTTGTCCGACCGGTGAAGCTTGCGTAAGTATGTAAAAATTTTACATTGAACCAAAACTTCGACCGACGATGCTATCGAACATTACGATCACGATAGAATCGAATTCTCTTGTGGTATCGTACGTTTATCGTGTAATGTTCGATTTCAAAATTCGATTTCGAGATATAACGTAAATAGCGAAAATAAATAGCGAAAATAAATATAAAACCAGCAAGAACAAAATTACCGAGCAACAAAAATACACTTTTAATATTCGACTATGTATGATATTTTATACTAACGTTGTAAGAACGTATTGCAAGAAATTAGTTAATCACAAGAATAGAAAAAATAAGTTCTTTCACTGTTTCGTGGGAAACTTTAATAGAGCACAGATAGATATCGACGTTACAGACTTGCACCTACAGAGCTGATGTATACGAAATTTACTTGCTTTCCTTGCAGCTTCACCACATTTATCTTGCCGAATTTTTGTATTGTCAATCACTCAATTTTTGGCATATTCCACAATATTAATTAAGATTTGGCAGGCGCTAACAGACGTGGTTCTAAACGACTTAACAGGATAATTGTTTATGATCGATGGAAGTCATTCTAACGTAAGATAATAGATAATTTAGTTTCTAGAATGTGTGTACGTAAATTGTGTAGACTTTGTACGAAGAGCATTCGTCGATTGGTCAATAGTTAATGAAGTGACCAATCGGAATCTTCGTTGAAAGAGCGCGATTTGGAGTAGGTTTATTCAAAGAATACGCAAAAGGATAATTCCGAAATTATGCAAAAATTTTGATCGTTAAGAACGAAGTTCACGTCACCGAAATAAATATTATAAACGCAAATTGTTTTATTCATTCACTTGCACAACTGAAGACGTAAGAAAGTAAGAACGTTGTGGTATGCGAACTGATATTTACGTCGTTATACTGCGAAGCAACTTCCTGAACACGAAATTTCAGGGAACCGTTCCGAAGGAACGCTATTCCTTGATTTACACGATTTTTCTTTGAAACAGCTTGCTCCACTCGTTGATAAAATTAGGATGGACTTTAACGTGCCGATATACTATGCGAGAAACGCCATTTTTGGTTGTCGAAGATTTCCGGATCGTACCGTTGTCGACGATTGTTCTTCGACGCGCGTGAGCTCACTGAACTAACATGAAAAACCCCTTCTTTTCTCAGCTCAACACAAGCGCTTTCCGAGACCGTTGGAACTTGGAACACACGATTGTGATGAATATAAGCATGTATCTATACATCCACGGGCCCCGCACTGCATAACTTTCTTTATAATCCAAATAATATATCTTAAACAAAATGAGAGACTACTAAACGAGAATATCTCGATCTTTCCGACAAATAAAGCAAATAAAAGATGATTTCAAATGAAATTATTCCAGCATAACAAGAATTTTTGTGAAATATATCCTACTTATTTCTGTTTGATGCATCACTGAAATTCAGTAACTAGAATCACTCAAATTATTCCGCAAGGTGGTGGCACCTGTCGGAGTCGCAATCGCAAGGTAGCATATCCACAGGTGTATGAACAAATTATGTTTTATTATACATTACGTTATACAATACGTTTTTATGCATGTATGTATATATTGTCGAACAAGAATTTTAAAGATCTTTTTTATATCTGGCTATTCTCAGTAAGCAACTCGGATGGGAGTAACTTCAATGACTGGGATTCATCGTTGTATTCGGATGTTTCTTTATCACGTATTGAAATCTCCAAACCACCCATCTACATAGAATATATCGTTTAATATATTAATTAGTTATATTTAAAAATTTCACCATGCTTTATTATTTATACGGAATCATTAAGAATGAGAAAAATTTGATATAATTATCGATATCATTTCAAAATAATAATACATATTCTTATATAATCTATATAGTTGAATTACTCATACATATTCAACTACATTTCATGTTTCATCAAACTTTCATATACATATATATGTACGTATGTTTATACATATGTCATAACAATATACATACAGTATAAAATGTTTGTCCTTGCTTCTTATTACAATTATTCTTGTATGAATATCATGTTATCAATTTTTTAAGCTGTATAGAATGGAATATAAGATATAAGATAGAATGCCTACCTACCAATGTCTTTTATAAATTAGTCACAATGTAGGTAGGGGTATTAACTAAATATACAATATATATATAAATACAAGATATATTGTACATAAACTTCTATATGTGGGACCACTGACTAAGGACAGGATAGATGTGATATTAAATGGAACTTTGTGTTTCAGGTTATGAAATACCGACCTGCCAGAAAATCAGAGTGTTTCTTACGTCCTCTGTGATTTTTCATGGCGAACATAAGAATTATTACCGACGTACAGAATAAACGTGACATTTGTGGCGTCAGCTTACCAACGGCTTGCTGTTTTACCGATGTAATTATTAAGAACTTTTGTATCTATCGTTGTTATATTTATCGAAATTGCATCCCCTCATAGGCCAGCATCTCCCCTACAGCGAAGAACAGGGTATGAAATGGATTGTATCACTGGACCTTGCGTCTTTATTTTTTAACGTTTCACTTAATCTAACTTGGGAAAATGACAGAAAAGACAAAGGTGAGAGAGTTAAGCATAAATGATAAGACATTCGAATTCGCTTTAAAAAGACCTATTTATTGATTAAATTTAAGAAATTATACAATAATCTTTGTAATTAAAGTTAATTTTATCTAAGTTATTGCACAGCGACATTCGAGACTGATAGGATCCGTCGATGATCCGTCGATAAAAGATCAAAGAAACGATTAGTCATACACAATCCAGTTAATCATTCACATTTGAATCGTAAACTATAATGTTTATAATCTACGCGTCCAATTTTTGAAGGAAAAATTTAGTTTTATGAAAATATAATTTCAATCCAAACCACTACTATTCTGGATCGATAATATCGCATGTGATACAAAAATATTCTGTACCTCGTCGGCGGTGGGACTTCGTGTCTCACGTTCTGAATTACCGACCTAGAAAAAAATCAGAGTGTTTCTTACGCCCTCTACGATTTGTTAGTCAATGACTTAGTCACAGACGTTATACTATACTCGGTAATATCGGAAATGACGTTAAAATGGTAAGAGAACTCGGTATTCAAGACGTGAAGCAGAAAAATGTGTTCTGTATGTCCTGTATGCGTCTTGCTGTGTACTTACATATATATAGTTAATTTTGAATATAAGACTGTGTTAGTATTTTACTTGTATCGAGATCACGTTAACGAGTAGAAGTTTAGAAGATTACTGTCTTGATGCTTGGTATGACACCCAGATTGAATAAAGTATTATAAGTAAGTTTGTTGTCAAAAATTCTATATAGGGTTTGGCAAGGCGCCGGCGCCGCTCTATAAATAGTGCGTACAACGCCAACCGCCGGTCGCGGCTCATGAACAAAGTAAAAGGACTGCCAGCCATCGTTTGTGCACGACGAGATAGTATTGTAGCTGATTGTAGTTAACGGTGGGTCATTTCTGCGTTTTGTGCCATCTACCCGCGAAGATAGATTTATTGGTTCGCTGCATCGTATACCAATCAATTCGATAAGTTTGCGCGTCAAATTTGTTAGAGGGTAAACTATGTATCTCTGTACCATATCAAAGAGTTGCTAATATTGTCGTCAAAAATTATTGGCAAAAGTCATTAAATTCGGCTGTATGTAGGGTGTTTTCTACTTTTTAAAGACGCTACAATAGCACGAGTGTTGACTGGACGATATGCAGCATGTTCGTTGACGCAATGGCACACATTAAGATGTGACTTTATTCGTGATCGCGTCAGCTGATCGACAACCTATCGAGTAAATTAGGTGATTATGTAAATTCTAGTTTTGAATAGCCGTACTCGTGTCCTGCAAAACGTTATCGGGCACCTATGTACCTCTGTGTGACACAATATTTGCGAATTAACCGGCTAGTTCTCCACCTGCCTACAAGAAAAACTAATTATACTATCCGTGACGAAAGATTACTAACTATACAACCCTTTCCACCAGGCACACGAGCACTTTTCAAATCTATATGGGGACCTTGATGGAGATTTATTTGCCTGTCCGTTGGATAAAACTGACTTATGCTTAACGAAAATCGTGGATCGAGTGTTTAATACTTTAATGTTTACAGTTTGAAATGAACCGGGAGAAGTGTCAGAGAGAGGTAATTTATTAAATGGCCTATATATACAATTAACGTTAATATGATTTTCGTACTATGAATTATCTTTTTTCTATAATAATTGATTGTAATATTAATATAATTATTTGTCTATATATTACTAAGCACAATGAGAATAATATCGATTAAAAGAACAATTTATTTGTGAAATTTGTGTCGTAATGTAGAAGTTTTTACTTATCCTTTCGAATACGTGTATTTAAAAATTAATTAGAGGTTCCATTTTACAAGGAATACGACGTATATTTTTAAGCGAGAGACCAAGGATATCGAGTTACATGGCGCGTGAAACCTTGTTTCATTTTATAACCATGGAATATTTATTTTTACGCGACAATTCGCGCGTAAACGTACGTATGCCGTGTCGACGATTCGGTAGGCACATCGCGCTTGTTTTAAATTTATACTACTTGCCATTCTTTAAAAGAATACAATATGTATGCTCGCAAGTAATACACATAGTAGTGTGTGCTGTAGTAATACATTTACAATTAGACTAATAATAATTCAGGTAAAAAGATGTATGTATATATATGTATATATATATATATACATATATATATATATATATGCTGTGGGATTTGATTGAATTTTGATCGAAATAATTACGCGAAATTGTTGTAGCAATGAGATAGAAAATATTACATAGTAAAATTTAGTCAAAAATTTATCTAGTTCATAATATAACGAGTACTCGTTCTTAGCTTACGTATCATCGTCCAATCGTAGTCCAACTTCGCACTTATACATAGATAGTTTCAAATCGGTGAATCAGTGATCGTAGGCTAGCTATAAACAAAGAATTTCTTCTGAAACTTTATATTTACTTTTCACGTAATGTTATGCGGTAGCATGACTGCAAAGATTAGTATTACGTATGTTAAGTCCTTTAACATAAAATACAATGTGATTAGAAACACGATCGAGAATATAGATAAATACAGTATCGAAGCGACGTCGTCTGGCTTACGACTGATTATTACCGATTATTTCTTTCACTCTTTTTCGACTTACATACTCGACGCGTCGTTGGACCGGATACCGTGATATTTGATGTTTAGATCGGCGATTAGAATGGCTCTAGTAATGTTACCCTGTGACTTACCATGGTGGCCTGCCGTCGTAAAGCAACTGGACCGGGCGGCTGCTGCCAGGAATTCCGAAGATCTCGTGGAAGCGATGCAAAGACTACACGACATGTGCAAGTAAGTATGTCGTCACTACAGCTATTTAAATGAATATCACGCATACGCGAATTTCGATTAACCGGTAACGCGAATATATATGTATGATATGCATATCGAATCGATTTGATTGCTCCGTCTCGCGGAGATATTAACGAACTCGATTTTTTTGCTACATGCTGTTATAAAGATACGAGGAACAGTGCATACTGAAAAGGTATCTGATCAAAAATATTTCTAAATATCCATAAAAGATGTACCCAAATGCTCTTAAGTATACAACGCCTATCTGTACAAAAATCACCCATGTTTTAAATGTTTTTTTGTACTGTAATTGTTACGTGTTTTTATAAGTTTTCCAGCCAGCTTTAACGAGTTACCCTAAGCTATTTCGTATTTATTTTACAGCATAAGTCTTGATCCTGAAGAGGACGTACAGGATCCTGAATTATTTTCCGGATTGGCGACATTTCTTGATACCGATCTCGATTTCACCGAACGGGATCAAATCTTTATAAATACGATACCACGAATAGTAGAAAGAGCGAAAGCTCTAAGATCTTGTAAACCTCCGCAAGGTTTACACTTTAGTCTTCAGCAGCAAGGTAATTTGTAATAAATTTCATTTAATTTAATGTCGAGCGATTGACAATAATATAATAATGTAATAAATATCCTGGATAAGACGAAACGAGATATTTTTTGTCTACGTTGTAGGAGATTGCGTGGAGTACAGTTATGCCTTCATTTCATCTTTAATCGCGAACGCGTTCTTCTCCACATACCCAAAAAGAACCGCAAAGACGCACCCAACTTTACGGGACTTCAATTTCACAAATTTCTTCAAACATCTTCATAAGTAAGGATCAAGCTCAAGAAATTGAGTAAAAAGTATTTAATGTTAAGGATGCTTTCAGCAAAGCACAGGATAAAAGGTCAATATGAAACGTAAATGTAATTCTGTGTTATTTTTTTTTTTAGTAACGGGCAAAAAGCAAAACTGAGAAGCATATTTCGCTACTACGACTACCTTGATACTGAAAACGCTTTAGATGGAAAATTAATAATTTCTAGACAGGTACTGTATGCTATACTTTCGATGCTATAGTCTTATCAAAATCTCGTGACATCGAAATGAACATCAAATTTTTAGGTAATGATATCAAAACAGTGGTTAACTATTGAGGACTGGTTAGAGAGCACTGTTCCTTTATGTCCGCTGATGATACGCCACGAGGGTCGTTTAGACAGAGTGGAACCAGAAGCTAAAGTACTGCGAGTTTGCTTTGCGAGTGCGAAATTTGGTGGCGGTGTACTTGATGGTGATGTTACGCAAGAAACCGTACATGTAAATAATTAAAGGCGTGAGAAAAATAATTTCCATCTGGATTAATCGTAGCTTTCTAAAAGAAAAAAAGAGAGACCGAAAAAACTAAACAATAGAGATTGTTTTCGAAATAAAAAGCAACGATTATAGTTATTAATTTAATTCTTAGATAGCAACGCATCCCGAAATGCTCGTGGCAATATTGTCTGTCGAGGGTTTAGAAGACAACGAAGTTTTAATAGTCGAAGGAGTTAGGCATTTATCTAGAATAAATGATCCTCGCAACAGAGCCATATTTGAAGCTCTGCCAAAACCAAATATCGTTAGTATACTATTATCATTTTTCTCAATTTTTCTTTTTACTATCGATATGTTTTCATTTACGCTATTTCTTTGTTATTTTTGCACAGGTAACGGTATGCTGTATCGATCCTGAAGATTATTCACGATTACCTTTGTCACAATTCGAAGAAGATAATATATTACGAGAAATGAATAAATCTTTACTTGGATTCCGACAAAGACATATTCCAAGTAGCCCAACTGATCCTGTAAAGTCAGAATCAGATATAGACGTTACAGTTGCATCTCGGAGATTATCACCGATCGGAGAAAGTTTTAGTAGCACTCCTCCAGAAATAGAAGGGGATGATAAAATATTATCAACAAATAACGGTACCAAAGGAGATACGATAACAAAACCATTATCGAAGATAATTAATAATCACGCAGAATTATAATTCGTATCTGTTTTTAGATAAATCTGTGTTATGTGAACACAAGTATGATATTTTCACAGAAGTTCGTAGCAAACCAAATGGTAAATCCATAAGATCACCTAGTCCCCATAAAGTGTACAATGATACTAGTTATACAAACAAAAGAAATCGGTTTATCGTTCTTGGATCCAGCGGCGAAGTTTTGCCAGTTACACGAAAGTCACTTGGCCAAATGTCGGTTTACAGTAGTTGTAATAGTCAAAGTACAGACAGCTTCCATAGCGCGAAAGATACTATAGATGAAGATTTGGGTATGTATGTAATATTTTTAATCAATCGCCTATATTACAAAACGCGGAATTTATATATTATTATTTGTTGCAATAAAGAGGAAGAAGAACAGAAATTAAGTAAACGCTACAGCACTCAATTGGATACCCCAGAACGAAGAGGAACTTTCGCTCAACGATTAAGAGACGCATTAAAACGAGAAACTACAGCTACTGGAGCTGCTTCGTTGAATACTTCGTTTGGAGAGAGTAGCTATGCAGTAGGAATAAGCGTATCTGGAAGTCACGTTTGCGATCAAGATATTAAGTAAGACAATTTATTTAAATACGCACACTGTACCATAATTAAAAATTTATTTTATCTATATAAAATTATATAGAGTAAAAAGAGGAGGTTCAAGGGGTTTTGTTTTACGAGATGAAACGGTGGATGAAGATTTTTTGAAGGAATCTTTGGAAGCTGAACAAAAATGGTTAGGTAGATTTCGGCAAAATCAACCTATGCTACAAAGAAGAGACACAAGTGCAAGTAGTAGGTACAGTTTCAGCACTGAATACAATTCTGGCAAGTATCACACTGAACATTTTATAGATAATATACTTTAATCAGCTTTTAAATATAATGTAAGGAAACTGACTTATTTTCTTATGTTAAGATTTTTGTTCGGAACTCGAAGAAGTTTACGAACAACTGGCGAAGTGGTTAGAAGACCCTATAACAGCAGATGAGTCTCGTGAATTAGACGCGAGAGATAGAGCAGTAGTTCAATTCGCAGGCTCATTATTAAAAAGAGCTCTTAGTGAATCGTTTGCTGGTGTTCCAGTTCAAGAGGGCGAGCCGCAACCTTTCATTGATTCTACCGACGTAAATCAAAGCCATAAATTAGCTTTGGCTGTGAGAAGTTTGAGTTTAGAGCTAGCCCGTCAAAAAAATAGGAGGCAACAATCAGTAAGAAACAAGATGCTTTCCTTTCCTTCAGTCAAAATTACTTGATCTTTGAACGAAACAATAATATTGCAAACATACATCTATTAAAATGGATTATTAATGATTCCATAGATTATACATTTTTTTATTTTAAATTATTGTATCGATGAAGAATGAGAGACAAACTGAAGACTATTGCTATGTTAAATAACGTTTTATACATAGCCAAATCTCATCAGTTCATTACGCTATACAGGTGTCTGTGTCTGAAGATGTAGAATATTCTGAAGATGCTTTAAGTAATCATACTATGTCAAAAGAGGTAAAGGATATTCAACGTAAAAAGCTTAGAACGGTAACATTTACGTCTGAAGTTTTTCAAACTTTGGTTGATGACGAAACTACCGTGTATCTATCTAATCCTGTTTCTTTAAGTACATCTGGATCTGTGAAAGGGATAAACACAGCACAATCTTTCAATATCAGAAATGACAAAATTGCGCAACAATTCGAATCGAGTATAACATGTAACGTGAGCAAATTTATGTTACAAATATATTAATATAAATATAATGCATGTAATGATATCACCAATTAATTATCTTTTACTATGATAACGATAAATGCCTTTTAAACTTAGTTACTTATTGCATGATGAATTACAAGTATATACTTCTCTATCTGGCTTAAAATATTTTTTAATTGTATTCCCAATAACTAATGATTTGTCTCTCATTCTATCTGATAACGTCTTCAATGTCTCTTACTCGTAGATTAATATAGTATAACTTTTATATTAATATAAAATATGATATAACTTGTTGTGCATTTTATAATAACATTGTCCAAGATTTTATAGTTTTATGTGGTTTGAATTACGTTTATATAAAAATGACAAATAATTTTGAATTTACTAAAATAATCTTTTAGATACCAAGAGATGGTAGTCCACAAACAGGTGGATTATTACCTGTTGCTACAGGCAACTGGGGTTGTGGATCCCGTTTAAGGGGTGACCCACAATTGAAGCTTGTTATTCAATGGCTTGCTGCTTCCTTGGCAGGAGTACCAAAATTAATATATTATACTACAGGAAATCCCAGTTTGTCTAAGGTAACAAATACAACACTAATCATATATAACATTTCCATACACAATTCCATTTGTTTTATCACTTTGGATTTGACATTTCAGTTAGATACTGTGAGTAGAGTTCTTATGGACAGACATTGGTCAGTCGGCGATTTAGCCGCAGCAACATTAAGATTTGCGTTACACATTATTGATGAAAGAACAGAAGGAAGAAATACTCTTTTTGAGGAGATAATTGGTATGGATAAACCAAGTCCTTAGCCCGATTTAATGCTGTCTGTTTTGGTAGACATACTTGCTACCATGATCGAAGACAGCTTATTAAATACTTGAAGGTAATATCAAAACAGTACAACAAACGAGTGTGTGTCTTTTGCAATTCGTGAAAGTAAAATGTACTTCAGAAATTATTTGTGAGATATCTCGCAATCAAAAGAATTTTAGTTTTTTAACATTTGTATGAATCAGAAAGAAACATGAATTTTCGTGGTTAAAATGTTTCATATCAATACAATATCAAACAAATTCGCACAACTTAATGTACAAAAATAACAGTTGTAAATTCTGTACTTTTTAGAGAATATATTATATATTGTACAGGTAACATCAAATATCGTTAGTGCAATATAAATTAAATATTATAAGTAACTAACACAGTTATTTGATGAAATCGTGAACAGACATTTGTCCTAATTCAATAGAGATCTAGTCATATGAAAAAGAAGTCAATTCTGTTTTATGTTAACATAAAGTATGTAACTGGATAACAGTTACCTGCAATAATTAACGAGGCACAATTTATTATACTATATATTTTGTACAGTATAATATTTATAAGTCGTTATATAATGTCAAGTAAAGATATATGTAATAATCATATAGATTTTTAGATAAAGACTTCTAGTCGTATTTTATAGGCCGCTTTTTTATATTGAATAGAATTTATACGAAATAAATTACATTAACGATACAAATTGAGTATATAAGGAGAGAGTAATGTGGCCTCTGAGAACATAAATCACGTATATATATAAACTTATGTACGTATGTATGTATGTATGTATGTATGTATGTATATATATATACTACGAGATGTCTTCCACTACTACAAAAAAATGAAAACAAGAAAGGAAAAAGCGCGCAACTATATCTGTATCAACCATTTGTACATTCTCGATGTACGTTTTGTTTTAAATAATATCATGTAGAATGTGTTTCAAAATTCTTTGTATGTATATTGTATATTAAAAAAGAAGTACGAAGCATGTATTAAAAAATTTATATTACAAAAGTAACATAGAATTTGATTATCCTTGCGAACTCAAACCAAGTATTGCAATATTTATTTCACTTTTATGTTTATTTTTAAGAGGTACAATATCTACTACAGCAATCAATTTACAAACCAATTAAATTTACTGTACTGAATTTCAAGAATATTCATTATAATTTATGGAGTAAAAAAGATACAAGTATAAAAACAATGAATCCTATTCACTTATCACAAGAAAAGGCTCCGCAATCGACGACCTACACCTTGTCTATCATACAAAATATTAAACTTATTAACAAATTGATTAATATTGTTGCAACCTTTTGTTATGATACCAAGATATGTCATAAGACCAAAGTCATTACATTGCTAAAAACACAAACAATATATTAAATATGTTGGCAAATTTTTTTCCTAATGACATTGTAACATATACTTACGTTATAAAAGTCAGCTTTGAATTTGGGATTATTTAAAACTGGTAATCTATGACCCAAAGAACAGGCTGCTCTTAAAACTTCATGATTCCCCTTTAATTCTCCATTTTGTACAGCTTGTACATATTTCAGAACTAGTTTTACTCTTGAATGTAACATTTTTATAGCACTATGTTGTGCAGTAAGATGTTCTGCAACTGTAACAAACAAATCACAGATTTAAATATTATTTTATTTTCAGTTACTTACATAATTATAAATTAACTAAATAGGCCTGAAATTACCCAATGAACTTTCTCCTTGATCATTGCTACACATTCTCGCTACATGATCCACTCCAATTCTTTCCGCTTCCTCTGTTGCCAATGTGTAAGTCAATGGAACAAACAACATTGTAGCTTCGCCATTTACCAAATCAATCACAGATTCATACATGGATACAGAGAGTTGCTGCAAGACATATTAAATACTTATTAAATAACATGCACGTACACATATAGCTAATAATAACAAATACATACATCAGTATTTTTTGGTCTTGGATCAAGTTTCAATAACACAGGGCTTTCGTTAATTTCAC
This sequence comes from Bombus vancouverensis nearcticus, assembly GCF_051014615.1. Lineage (NCBI taxonomy): Eukaryota > Metazoa > Arthropoda > Insecta > Hymenoptera > Apidae > Bombus > Bombus vancouverensis. Next base: position 17,305,557 of record NC_134915.1, on the reverse strand, counting down.
AAAGTTGTTTATGTACTGTAATGTCTCTTTCATTTGGCATATCACCTGTAGTATACCACCCAAGAAAATCCATTTCACTAAACACTTGTTTAAATTGTTCTTCCTTAGTATTATAATAATCTCTATCAATTATAACATCATCTTTAATACATGTAAACATTAATTCAAAAGAATTCATAATTTCTATATTACGTCCTTTTTGCTTGCCAATTAGTGCTCCATATACTAAAATATTAAAATTATGAAAAATATGATCTAACGAAAGAACAACGAAAAATGATACAAAATATATACCTAGTTGATCTGTCCCTTCTTGAGCACGAAGCCTAGTCCAATGCTCGCTAACATTCATTATAACAAGAGGATGAAGACTGATAGAAACAGAGCCAACAGTTCCAGAAGATGCCATTACTTTGATAGCACTAGGAGGATTTGTTGATGTGATATTAGTTTTTCCAGAATTATCCTCGTCAACTTCCATCGGTGTATCCGTTGAAGCCGCTGCGTTATTTTCCTCAACCTCCATAGCTTTTAATATCTATTTCTATTTGTCTGTATAATATATATGTTAAATAGAATTGTTAGTCAATATTTCATGAAATATACTACGTACAGATTTTGTTACAATACCCAATTTCTTAATAAAACGAAGCAGTTCCTTGTGATATTCCAATAGATATTTTTAAATAATATCCTTTATTTAAGTAATATCAACCGTGTAATCAAAACGTCTAATTTGATCGTGTGTTCCTTCGCTATTATGTTTAACTATATATTCAACATTGTCAAATTTAGACGTGCATATATAACTAGATAATGCACGTAATACACTAGAAAATATATTGTTTTGATATAAATTGTAAATTATTATAAATCTATTGCAAATCTGGAATTAGTAATCATGCTCTCGTACTCTACCAGAAGTTGCATAAAAAATACACTAGGGTGACAAAGTTGACAAACCATCTAGTACCTAGCTATATATGTATACTACCGAATAGACTGGAACATTTTTGAAAGGAAATAATTAAGAATTATTAAAATGGTTAATTGTATTACTAATACAGGTATATATGTGTGTATGTGTGAAAATAACTGCGAAAATATATCAAAATGTTCAAACAAAATAGTACATAGAAGTATCCAATGATTAAATCCAATGAAAAGACAGAACGGAAATTGGCGATTTCTAAACTAGCCAATATAAAACAGATAGTATTGTACTTCAAGCAATCATGTTTTTGTGAATGCGATGCGCAGCACAAATGTTATATTGTATAATTTTGTCGTTTGTTTACTCTTGTTTATTTTAAATTAATTATATTATTGAGGTTAATGGATAGTAGTAAATCTTCGGTATAGGATATTCCTTCAACTTTAAGTAAGTATGTACATTAATTAAACAATTCATGAGACGAAATTTTAGGTTAGACGGAATGGATCTCGGTTGATAAAGGGCGCAGTTGATTACAAATGTCCAAAAATTTGCGATCTTTCTTGTTGAAACTGTAAGACGATTTGGGACCGAAATATATTTATTTTACTTCAAGTGCCACTTCTTTTTTTCCTTTAATTACATTTATAATTTTGATAGTCACAAAACAAATCAACTGTACTCTAATTAAATTTATAGAAGAAAGAAAAGAGGTAACATCTGTAATGATTGCATTACAATTTTTAGTCTAATATTTAAGGATAAAGAAGTATTATGCAGAATTAAAGCTATTGAGTGCTTTTATACAGAACTTGATTGTACTGTTAATATTTCTGTACAATGGAAAAGTTAGTAGGAGTTCATCAATTGAAAGAATTACTTAAAAATTTCCCAAGAAACATAAAGTTTTGCTTTGCATATGGATCTGCTGCATTCAAACAATTAAACAATCAGTCTAACAATATGGTGGATCTTATATTTGTTGTTCGCAATGTAAATCAATGGCATGCTGAAAATTTGAAACTTAATCCTAAACATTACGCTCAACCATTGAGATTTTTTGGACATAAAGCAATTACTAATGTACAAGAAAAATGGGGTGCTAAAATATATTATAATACATTAGTTCAAATGTCAGAAGGATATATTGTCAAATATGGTGTAATTTCTGAAATTTCACTAATAGAAGATCTGTTAGATTGGACCGATATATATTTAGCAGGAAGGTTACATAAGCCAGTTAAAATACTCGTGGAACCAAATGAATATTCTCAATTACCTACAGCTCTCGTACAAAATTTACATTCAGCTGTACATACAGCATTATTATTACTTCCACAGCATTTTACGGAAGTTGACTTTTATAAAAAAATTGCTGGTTTATCCTACAACGGTGATTTTCGAATGACTTTTGGTGAGAATAAAGAAAAAGTTAATAACATTGTTCTACCTCAGCTGACATACTTCAAGCAATTATATAGTCCAATTTTACAACATTTTGAAAATTATGTTGATATTCCAAAGTCTGAGAAAATGGCTGTTACCTGTCATCAAGATGCAAGTCCTACAGCAAAAATACATCATCTGAATCAGTTACCTAGAATACCACAAGTTAAACTTGTCCGAGCATGGTCTCAAGGTCCTAGATCAAAGGATACTGAAGATTGTTTACGAGCAATTGCTTATGATCCTGATTGTGGTGAAATATTAGAGGAATGCTTGAAAGAAATTGTATGGAGATCCAGTGTTACCCAAAGTTTAAAAGGGATTATAACTGCTGGATTTATGAAATCTGTTCAGTACAGTGTAGCAAAAGTAATGAAGATGTTACAAACAAATTCACAGATAACATCCCTTTCAAAACTAGAGTCAAATCAAAGTAAAGTCAAAAGCATAGTGGAAGGTGTGAAGAACCAAGCACAATCAAAGGAAACAGCCAAGCGCATGGAGTAGTAATTACATTTATTTTACTCATACTTTAATTCTGTCATATGTACTATGTTTCATACGAATGTATTTGAAATAAAGTTCTCATCTAGTTAAATTGTAATTATTTTTCCTGGGTATTATCGTTCACATAATGTATAGTCGTGTCATGAAATATTTTTATGAGCTAGTTAGAATAATTAAGAGTTAAGAATTAAAATTAATCTCTGTTACATATATATGTATATGGTGTTATCTGTTTATATTAAAAATATATGTGTATTTCTTTTATGTACATGTAAAAAATTAAATTTCTGCTACTTTCAGCAAGTAACTAATTATGACTACGATGGATTCTGACTCGGAGAGTCAGGACAGTGATGAAGGACGACGATTTCGTTTTGAAGCCACCCGTAAAGATAATGTGCAAGTAGATGTAAAATCAGGAAAGTCAGAACAGGAATTTTGCTATAGTGACATAGAATACAAAGACAAAAAAGACAAATCTAAACATGATTGTAATAGAGAACATAGATTTTCAAAAGAATTAAACATTGATAATAAAGACCTCAAATATTCTACTAAATACACAAAACATTCTGTCGAGTCAAGGAACTCAAGACGCGAAGATAATAAAGATTATAAAAGTGTAAGAGATGTCAGTTCGGATACTAAAAGTACTTCGTTATCCTCAAAGCATAAAACAAAAGACCCAAAACGACACAAAAATCGAGATCGAAACGAACATCGAAGCGACAGATCTCAAGAACGATGTCGTAGCAGAAATGAAAATGATAGATCTCAAAATGACAAGCATAGAAGTAAATCTAACGAAAAATATAAGCATCATATTTGCGATAAAAGTCGTGATAAAAGTTATCAATCATATAAAGTAAGATCTGAAGATCACGGTAAGTTTCGAGGAGAGTCTGAAAGATACATACATAAAAGGATGCAGGCAAAAGAAGATGAAGGGCAACGCTTAGAAGCATACTCCTCACCCAAAAATATAGGGCAGGGTCATAGCGGTAATGAATCACTAATGAAACGAGATTTTTCAGTGGAGAGTCAAGGATATAAGGAGGAATTAAATTTATCTGAATTTGATATCCTGTCGGAAACGGATGAAAATATGTCTGATAGTTCGGAAATAAGAAACAGGAACTCACTATCACGACAACATAATAAGAAGTCGAAAAAAAGAAATTTGAGCAATGAATATGATAATTCACCGAAAAAGCACGTGATACGAATCGAATCCATGGAAGGATCGCAAAAGGTAAATGCAAGGAAGAATGATATGTTGTATGGTTCCAGCAATAATAATTCTGGTGCCATTTCAGATTCCTCATTAGGTACTACGTCGCCTATACTGACGGAATCAAGGAAAGATACAGTTGATTTAAATAGTAAGGAAGAAAATTTGAATTTTACTGAGCAAACTTCCTTGCATCTTAATAATTACGACTCTGTAAAAGTAACAGATGTCCATTCATCTCATATGTATGCTGAGAAATCTACGACATATGGACCGGCTTTGCCGCCGCAGTTAATAACTAATTCCCCCACTAGTATGGAATCAAATACAGATGTACATTTTATAGGACCTTGTTTACCAAAATATGATGCACAGAATATAAATGAAAGAATTGAAAAAGACACACTAAATAGTATTAATCGAGATAATATAATGCAAAACGATTCGGATGTTGTCTTTGGTCCAGCATTACCACCACATTTATTAAAGCAGAAATGTAATGATGAAACAAATACAAAAACCATAGGCCCTACTCTTCCAAATACCATAGAGTCGTTTAATAATAATGAAGTAGATCAAATAGAATCTGAAGACGAAGACGGCATAGGTCCATTGCCGGTTAATCATCCAGCGTTAGAGAGTAACTATGTACATAGACAATTGGAACAAAGAGCGCAGCTAATTAAAAGTGAACAAAAGGACGAGGTAAAATAAATCATATTTCGATATTTACAATATTCAAAGACAACAATATAATGAATAACATTTTAGGATTATAGTATGGTGAATCAACGGGAAGAATGGATGATCGAGTTACCTCCGACTCAGATCAATAATTTAGGATTAACAGCACGAAAATTTCGAATGAAAGCAGGTCCAGATATGTCTGATAGGTCGTGCTGGACAGATACTCCAGCAAAGAAAGCTGAGAAACGGAAACAACGAGTAAATACGATATAATATTTAGTAGAGTAGAGAATTATTTCAATACATTAAAGTTGTCAATATTTTATTATTTTAGGAAGAAGAAAAACTGTACAATGTTCAAACATCAATTCGAGAGTTATTTGATGAAAGTAATGAAACTGAATGTCGGAAAAATAAGAAATGTGAAAAGTCACTTTTAGAAATACATCAAAACCAGCTTCAGGAAAAAAAACGGGTATACGTTTATTACATACTTTGTTTTCAGATATTTTGATCTCTCGATAAATGAAACTTTAGTAAATAAAATATAAATTTTAGAAAGAAGAGAAAAAGGCAAGATCAACTGAGCAGGTACTTAGAAGACCATTTGACAGGGATATTGACTTACAAGTTAATCGATTTGATCAAGCTCAGAAGAATGCTATCATTAATAAAGCACAACGTTTGGATGAAAGATTTTCTCGTGGAAAGTTTTAATGAAATCAGAGTAATGTTTCACTTCATTATTAAAATCTGATAGAAAATAACGAACTTGGTGCAATGTATAAATTTGTAATTTGTTTCAGTATAAGCGATTTTGCTGATGAGTGCCTTCACCTTATATGTGTGTATGTGTATGTATATATGTGTATATATATATACACACATTTTTATTTATAATGGAATAACACTTTGATACAAGCCGAAATTTCTGATTTTCCATAATGACCTTTCTTTTTAATATATTCAGTATATTACCATTGTAATAGTTAATTACTTTTTTTATAAATGATGATAATTATGCTGAAATAGTAAAAATATAGTCTTTTCGAAGTCACTCAGGCAAAATATGTTATATACTATGATGTAAATTCAATTAATTATTCCTTAAGTATTAAAAAACCAGATTACATATAAATAATGTTTTTTTAATTGTCTTTATAAATGATAAAGTCGAATTTCAGTTTTGCTATGTATTACACTTGTTGAATCATATATTTTGTAAATGATCGTTCTTCACACTTGTGATGTGCACATGTGCTAATAATTTCTTAACATAAAATATAAGTAACTTAGAAAAGTACGAGATTATAAATACATAGACATAAATTTTACATCCGAAAACAGAAAAGTATCTTCCCTTGTTTGATTTTACTGAGTAATCAGTCTTTTCTGTGATTATTTAAGTACACTGGCGTTGTAGATGTTTTATCTAATGTAAACAGTTGTAATTGTACTAATTATATTAATTGTAAGTATGTATACTTTAAATATACTTTTTACGAAAATCATGTCATATGTTTAATTTGTTTAATGAACTAAAATAAAAATAATATTAAAAATATTAACATCAGTTTTATAATTGATTATAAGAATAACAAATTTAATTGAGTACTACATACATACTTTAGATTAGATTAGAGAATAAAATATCTCAAATAAATATTAGCATTCCTTTAATGATTAGGATATGAAAATAACGAATCGGAAGTTTAAATAAGTAAAGTTTAATCTGTAGGTTAGTTTTATAAAGAATATTAGTCGTATGACATAAAAATCGATGTGTTATAAGCTGACATTTAATTGAATTTAAATTTAGCGCTTGCAACGCGTGGACGTGTACACAGGCAAACACAGCGATGAATATGTTCGTCATGGCTCTATCAGATAGTTCCACAAGAAAATAGAGGAAAAAGTATATGTATGTATCTGTATGACATCCGCGTGACTCCACTCCAGTGATCAAGTTACGTACAGTTTCTTCTTTTTTTAAATAGAGAAATTGTATAGATGGTTTTTGTGTTATGTACATGCGACTGGTCGAATCGCTTTTATCGAAGTAATTATGAATAAGCACGAATGAGCAATTCGTTTACAAAGCTGGGCCTTTGACATTTGCTTACAAATTTTACTCAATAGATTAATCAACTTCGCAGTCGACCTAATGTCGTCGTAAAGATTTTACGTTTTTATCAGTGAACAATATTCACGACGTTTTACGATATCTTTATAACCTCAAATTTTTGGAAGAAAGATTCAAGAAGGTGCAAATGAAATGCGATGTGTAAACGATATGTATCTTATTGCATACCCATAATATCTACGATATTACATCTGTGAATGGATGGTTTGCATGTACGTGCACTTTACGAACCGATTGAACGTTCCCTGCGTGCCGTACATAACGCAGTTTCCTGGATGAAAAAAATAGAGGAATACTAGTATGTATCGAAATTATCTATGTATTTATATTTGAGCGTTCTACTAGCAAGAAAAATTATAGGGTTAAATTTTCATACATATGTATCTCACCGTTTGTCACGTATCTATTTACTTGTGTATATTGTTTTTATTCATATGAATTATTATATCTAGTATTTTACTGTATCCAGTATAACTTGGAGAAATTCAATTATCATATCCTATGATCATGCTAACCGTTCCTCGATATATTACATCGAAATTACGGATGTGCGTCGCACATTAAATGCACAATCTTTTTTCTCATACCAGCAAAAGAATAACATTTATATTTTCTGCTTACGGGTCGTTTATTTAGGAATTAATCAATAATTAATCGTTTACAACATACATATATTGTTAGAAGGGAACGTTATAATTCACACGATATTAGGTACTTTGTATGTGTCTGATTCCTTAATTTCGCTCATTAATTACGTAAAATAAATGGAAATTACTCCACGAAATGCGAATTAACTTCTTTGTTATTGCACGGAAAGCTAATTATTACTTAATGATATAACAATATTTAGCATATCTACTAGTAAATCTACTAATAATCAATCCTTTTAAAGATAAAAGGTCTTCATTACTATAAAATATGTGACTTATCGCTAAGAAATATGTATTGGGAAAAAAGATTCACATTGAAAACTAATGTTGTTTTTAATCGAAATATTTGAATACAAGTTCACAAGCTTCACTGTAAAAATTATAAAATTGTATAATTTATTAATTGCAATTTTATGATGATATGTAAGATACATAAATAAAAAGTAAACAACAATGTAAATAAACAGTCTGAAACTATTATAATCATTTTGGCAGGCTAGCGTTATTTTGTTCATTGCGATGGATACATTAGTATCTTGGGATTAAATACAATATATAATGAAGTCCTTAATCAAATTCTTGATAGAGTATTAAAATTAACAAGATAGTGGATACACACTTCTGATACTTTAAAAGATGAAACAGTGTTGCTTAAGCCACCAACTTCAGTTGTGGCTTACATTTCTTGTCTTTTGTGTGATGTGCAGCAGAGCAGATATTTTAGTATTTTCTGCAGCTGCAAGGCATCAAATTGAAGAAGAATTTAGAGACATACCTGCAAGATTTGGAGGTTTAATACCATCTGAAGGGATTAAGGTATTTTAACATACAATCATATATGATGCTTCTATGATCTTTCCTGTTATGTTATACACATTGGAAAAAATATCGCAGTATTTATACAGATATGTATAAAATATAAAATATTATCTATGGGATATCATTATGTTAATAGTTTTGATAGTTTATAAAAAAATAAAATAATAAACAAATACAAATTAGAAACGAAATAAATACTTTGATTTACGGGAAACTTTTTGTTAGGGGATGGTTGTGTATGCAGAACCACCTACAGCATGTCATGAAATACAGGGCCCTCCCAATATTACTAATTATAATGGTAATTGGGTAATTTTAATTGCTCGCTATAACTGTAGTTTTGAAAGAAAAATACGAATGGCACAGAAAGCAGGATATGACGCTGTAATTATACATAATGTGAACAGCAACAAATTAGGTAATTATTTTCATTATAAAAAATATACATATATAATAATCATCATTGGAAATATTTGTATAATAATATTCCAGTATTGAGAGGGGGAAATTATAAATATATACTTTGTTACAGAACCAATGCAAGCTAGAGATCCTGTAGGAATATTAATACCATCTGTATTTGTTAGCGAGATCACAGGATTGATTATTAAGGAAAATTATTTATACGATGAATTGTATTTTGTACTAATTAATGATGATACTCCATTTAATATAACACACTTGCTCTTACCTTTTGCTATTGTTGTTGGGATATGTTTTCTAGTCATGGTTATCTTTATGGTGAGCATATCCTAAGCATATCATATATTAAACAATGTCTAAATTATTGTGGTAAGTGTTTTCAGCAAATAACTATATTTAAAACATTTTTTTGTAAATTACAGATTGTTAGATGTATTAAAGATAGAAGAAGGCAACGAAGGCATAGGTTACCTAATTCAAGTTTGAAAAAGATTCCTACGCATAAATATACAAAAGGCGATCCATATGAAACATGTGCCATCTGTTTAGATGATTACGCAGAAGGTGAAAAATTAAGAGTTTTGCCTTGTGCACATGGTTAGTATGTGTTTAGTGCAGTTAAACACATTGTTTAGTACATGAAATGTTTTATAGTTAATATTATTTGTATCTTGAATAATAACGTATCATTTATTTCCAGCTTATCATACAAAATGTATTGACCCTTGGCTGACAAAAAATCGTAGGGTTTGTCCTGTTTGTAAACGAAAAGTTTTTGCGGCGGATGAGCAAGTTGTTACTGACGAAAGTGATTCGGATGCCGATGACACGACACCTTTGATTCGTGAAGGTCATCAAGGTATGAAAAAAATCTTTATTTTTCCATATTAAAAAATTCAATTACAGAATTACTTGTATCGTATGATAAGTTATATTCTACTAAATTGGAAATATTTTATTAGGAACTCAAGGTGGAACATTTTCACGACAGAGGGAGAATCCTTTTAGTCGCGCTAGAAGGCCGGAAACAAGGCAGCGCGATATGATCCATTCAAGCAGTAGTTCTGATTCTGAAGAATTGTTTGATACTCCAGATGATGAATCTAGTATAAGTGCTGGAGAACCATCTAGTGGAACGGTTTTCAGAGCGTTTGACATTCATAGCATCAATGGTAAGAATTATTTTTATACATCATTTAAATGTGGTTTTTATTAATCCTCCCATTGCAGCTTAACATGATTCGTTATTCATTAGTACCTACATAGTTTGTTATATGGTTATAGTGTTCCCTAGCACTGTGAGGGTTAATAAACAAAGTAGTGAAAAAAAGAAAATAGCAACTTTAATCATTTAATTAGGTGAGTTGCCGGACTTAGAGTGTTCTGTGAGCAGTACTAAACCACACACGGTGAATTTATATACTGATGCTGAAGGGTTGCCAGCCCCTGTTGCTCAAATAATAAATCGCAATAGACGACCCGTAGCGAATTCACAAATTTGTGAAATTGGATCTGTTGTACCAATTGAAAATGAAGCTACAAATATTACTGACACTGATTATGAAGAGACCGATATTCACGTATAAAGTTCGATTGCATCTATTCTTTTATCACATGTCTATGTCTTGGATAAAATTGGTATGTTCTTTTAAGGTGTTACAAAATTTGATATAGATCACTAAAATAATCGTAACTATGAAAAAATGGAAAATTTTGAATGCTTCAAGAACTTTACCTTTTATTTAAAAGAACTAAAATTATCTCCACTTGTAACTCGGTCAACTAAATGGTTTGCATTAACGTGCATGTTCTGTAAACTTATATCATTTGTCTAGCATTCTCACCATTCATCAACCATTTTTTCTACATCGTGTATTTTATATCAAGGTAAGAGAAAATTTCTTCTTCAAAACGATCTGCCATTGTTTTAATAGTAAGAATAATTGTTACCCTATTAATTTGTTTTAACTAAAACTCATTTTAAATATATGAAAATAGTTTAATAGCGTTAAGACTGCAAATTATTTTTTTAGGCATATGTCTATGTAATTTAATCTTTCAGATATATCTGTTAGTCGTTTAAAAAATATTCGTATAGAAACAGTTTACCCAAAATTATTATAATCAGTCCACTTGAAATATTCACTTATTTTATTCAAAGTTTTGATCAACATCGTTAAAATTACTAATGTTTATTTACAGTTTTATATTTACAATTATGGCCTAGATATTTTATCTTTGCACTCAGCTATCGATTAATATATCTACATTTATCATTTTCTTTATCAGTTACCATGATATATACATAATTTTCTTTGATAGACGAATAGATATACTTTTAGTTATTTTATAAACATTAAATGATGATTATTGGCGATATACATATATACATATAATGAGAGAAAGAATATTTTTTAATGATATGATGCGCAACATGAGTTTGTAAATATTATTTGTTATTGTATATACATACATACATATATATATATATATACATATATAGGTTAAGAGACCAAAAATAGAATTTTCTTCAATGTGCAGAACATATAAGATATAACTAAATACAATAAAATTCTAATACGAAATATTTGTTTGTTAAACACCTTTGATAGAGAGTAATGGTACATCTGTAATATCTTTTTCTAAAATGACGTAATAAAATGTAATTGAATGTTTTTGTCATGACGTTTTCTGTATAGGTTCTGTAAACTTTTATATATATATATATATATATAGACAGATAGAAAGGGGAGCTTTCAGCCATTTCCTAATAACGTGATAAAATTATCTGAAATTAAACTGCGTACCGATATTAGAAAAGCATATTATCTAAAGAAAATACGATTACGGAATTACGGAAATTAGGAAATGATTACTGTGATTCGATTGGTGTTTAAATAAAGTCTTTTGGGAGAAAGGAAAGTTGTATAAAATTGTGTAAATAGCCGGTATGTGTGAACTTATTATCCGTGCGCGCGCTCGTATGTATGTATGTATGTATGTATGTATGTATGTATGTTGCATGCATGTATGTATGTATGTATGTATGTATGTATGTGTGTATGTATGTATGTATGTATATATATATGTATATTTTACAATATCAAAGAATGAATTTTTACTTGATCATTATGATGTCTAAATCGAAAGATTGGGCTTGCTATCGTCTTATTGTTTAACGTTAGATGTATTATTCGGATAAAAATAAAAAGATATTTATATTTTGTGTTCTACTGTATGTAGTTTTTCTATCACTATCGAGATAAAGTAATTTATTTAAATAAATAGAGGGAGGAATCGTGTTTCATAGTACATTCAAAATACATACTGGTTCATTGTGTTAATTGTTCGTATAGAAACATGTTACTGTTGTCCGATAAATTTTAGGTCCGACATAAAATAAGGAAAAGAGTAGGAAATTGCATTTCGCGAAAAAAGGAAACAAAGTGTGTATAATTTCATGGAAGATTGTTTTGATACAAGAGAATAAAGAAGAGGTGGGAGACTAAAATGACTAGAATAGGAAAGAGGATAGTGGTGGAGGAGTAGGAGGAGAAGAAGAAGGTAGGTACAGAGAGGTGATAATGTAGGAAAGTTTTGCGGTTGTACAGGGGGAAGAGGTTCTAACAGCGTTCTGTTGAGAAAGAGTGAGTGGCCGCACGTGACGACACAATGCCATTTGAATTGGCCTCCTTGTTAGAAAATCGGCCAGAGACGGTCACGATGACGAGGAAAGATCGTGCTCTGTTCTTCGTAGCTTCGGCCTCTTCAACCTTCCGAATAGCTTCATCCTCTCCACCTTCGCTATCGCAGCAACCCCGATTTCTTCCTCCACCTCTGAATCTTTCTTATTCATCCTCTTGATCTTTCCTCTTCTGTTACCCATACCTTTCGACATCCCTTTTTCTACCTCTTGCTGCTTTTTCATATGCGGTGATCACAAAATCGAGCACGTCCGATGCTAATAACCAGTCAGATTCCGACACGTACACACGTAATTGTAATTTTTTTATTTTTTTCTAGTTATTTCAAAACAGTTTCTCGACGATATGGATGTGTCACATTAGCGACCGAAAATTAAGTAATCGAACGTTTCTATCAATTTCCTCGTATCGCAACCATTGGTATATCATTCAGAACGTGTTACAAAAATCTGTATGTATTGTTAGATAACGTTTGTAACGCGACGCAATTTGTCGACGATTCATCGCTGTAATCGCATCCGCATATTCAAGGAAGATATTATAGCTGTTACATAATGTTTAACGCGATGAATGAAAATTAATGATTTAGTACGGATACAAAATTATTATGGAACAAGTAATTTTTGCCGAGTGTTCTATCTTATCGCAATCGATAAATCTTCGTTCTCGAGGCGATTTATAAAAATAGAATTTTGCCGTTGCGCGAGGATCGAGGAAGATAAAGAAAACGAATTCTAACAACTTGACCTTACGTTTACCTGCGTCGTGTTTTTATACGTTCTATCTGTTAATAGCGTTTAATGTCCGTAACTGACACCGGATCGACATGCTAAGTGTTGTCGGAGGAAGGAAAGTGGTGGAAAAAGAATTGAAGATACAAATCTGAATATTCAAAGAATATACTTTTTAAAATTCAACTCACGATATTAGACAAAGGAAATGATATTGCGATAATTAGTGCACATGATACGAGCGGATCAAAATACGAGATCAATGATGATCGTACCGCGTGTATATTTAAGCGTGTACATACATATTCCTTGCCAATGATCAGATGTCATTGCGATCGAAGTTAGCTCGAAAGAATATAGATAACCGCACGTTTTCATGAGCACTAAAATGCCGGAGTCTATTCTGCGAGGTATTTATCAGCGTTGCGTGATCACGTTTTTGAAGTTTTTATTTCCGATGGCTATCTGGCTATCGTAAACATTTGCAAGGATTTTCTATCGCTATCGCTATCTTTCCGCTATCGTCAGGACACGAAGGACAAGTAAAAATTTTCATGCGCGCAGGAAACGACGTACAAATTTTAGGATATACTTGAACGAAAATCATCTTAAGATTGAGAATGTTCTTGACGTACGACAATGTGACACGATACACGTGCAAATTCTACGAGACCGATAAATTCTCTACCGTAGCCGGTATGATTCTAAATTAAAGCGTAAAATACCGATGACAAACCATAGGTGAGTTGGTACACTCGTGAGACTCTGACTAAGTAGTCCGGCTCTTATCTCTCCAACTTTCTGAAATTTCGTTCGTTCGTATCGGTATCTCGATCGTATAGACTTTGACGGTTGACTTAACCTACGACCGTGCTATATCGCGAAGGATATACAACAATGTATAATTTAGAGATTACCACCACAACGCGAATTGCTCCAGTAATAATCGAACGGGCTAGTCGTTCGCGTGACTAACCCGTTGCTGTTGCTGCAGCTGCTCGCGAATTATCGATTCGCGAATATTTCCCTTCGTCCGTGGTCATGCGCGGTAATACTGCCGACCTAACTTTCAAACAGGGAGAGCGAATAAGTACGAGAGAGAGGGGGACAGCGGAGAAGGGCGACGGAGAGAGAAGGATCTGCTGCGAAACGTCCTTGGTAGGATACGCCTTCTCGTGTATGCGTATATCCGTGCGCAAGAAAACGTGGTCGCTCTGGATGCTAACGCGGTACATGCGCTTTGCGCCTTCAATGCTGCATCGTCCACAGATATATTTCGAACATCACGGTTGCATCTACGGCGATACGTCCTTAGACGTTGACGATCTTCTCAATTCCGTAAATATCGATGTTACTCTCTCCAACAAAGATAAGTATCAGACGATCGTCGTTTAAACGAACGCACGATTGCGTCGCATCTTGGAAACGCAGCCATTTATCGAGATACGATCAGTCCTCGAAAACGGACGATCCCTTACGTTCAACGAACGAAGCGATTGAGCATCGTACGAGCAGGGCAAGCGGCGGAGGGGGAAGGTGGGAGACAGGAGATACGAACGTCTTTCGCGAACACGATCCCAAGCAATTAGAATTACGTTTCTATCGGATCTGTTACGACAGTAGGTCAACGAATAAAGGAGGCGCGACATCGAATCCGAGGATATCTTAATCCGACGCTTTTTTCAGACGCTCGACCTCGCGTCGGTCCCGACCACGGTATCTCCGTTGTCCGGGAATTTCGGATATAGCGCGAACGCGTACGATTACAGGAATCTATCGAACGTGGAAGAAGGAAGGAAAGGAGCTCGGAAATGCCGAACGAGACGGTAATTACGGAAAAAGAGAGAAAAATATGGAGCGGAAATAGGCGAACGGTGACGAGGAAAGGTAATTGTTGCTTTCTCTGAAAATGAAGGAGCATCTCGGTGGAAATTGTTCGAAGGCCGAGAGATCGAGTTAAAGTTCCGAGTGAGAGTGAGAGAAAGAGAGAGAGAGAGAGAGAAAGAAGGACGGGGGAAAGAAGAGAAATAGAAGTCGGAGACGGTAACGATAGACGTTGGTAGTAGAAACGATAGAAGCGACGCACTGCGTGGGGCAGAAGGCAACCGGCAACGTGTGTACCGTTGTTTTTAGTCGAGAGACGGAAAAATACGGGATAAAGGGGTGAAGAGGTGGAAAATCGGCGGTAGGGGATCGTGAAAACTGCGTAACGGGGAGGGAGGAAGCTGGAGGAGCCGAAAAGCGAGTTAGGGGAATAGCGAGAGTAGAGGAAGGGGTACGAAAGAGAGAGACGGACAAACGCGAAGCTGATGGCAAGGCAAGGCAAGGGCACCGTGTTGGGTGGCCGAGGTAGGGGAACAGAGCGAAGGGTAGAATCGAGGCGTAGGGAAACAGGCATCAGGGTGGAAATGGTTGGAGCTCGCCTGGACGAGAGCGATAAAAAGAAAGATGGCGGATCACGGGACACTTTTCTATTCCGTAAACAGTATGCAGAACGCACGGCGTGCAGATCAACCGATGCCGATCTGGTTCGATAAACGGTGATGGTGTTTAAGCGATCGATGTTTATTCGCAGGCTACCGATATCGATGGTTTTTCGACGACGTACCATCCCGTGGTTAATTTTCTTTCGCGAGTAATAGCCGTGGACGTGGACAGCGAGCGAGAGGCAACGTAGCTGATATTCCCAGAGGAATATATAGGAAAGGAGGATAGGGGTGAAAGGAGCCGAGATAGAGGCGCGCGCAAGAGATCCACCCGAGATTACAACTGGTAGGAATACGTGTATAGAGGGGAGAGAGACGGAGACCGAAATAGACGGGGGTGGGTCGGTTGGAAAGGGAGGCTAACAGGGGAAAGAAGGAGAAGGAGCGAGTTAAATAGGGAGCGGGTGGTGCAAGGTAGGGCGGTGAAAAGAGGAAAATCGCGTGCGAACGAAAGCACGAAGGGGATGGAAAAAGTATGGGGTAGAAGGAGGGGATGACCGGTAGCGGATAGAGAGAGGGGATAAACGGAAGGAGAAATTTCGACGTATGTGTGCGTGTGCGCGTGCGAATTGGAAAGACAGAGCAGCGAGAGAGCGAAGGTGCACCGAAGTTTCCGTCGTCTCTCGAAGAGGGACTCTCCGCACGTTCGTCATACGACCCGCGCGCAGTTGCTGGTGCGCGGCTACGGGGTCGGTGTTTCCGCGTCACGCGCACGACCCCAAAAAGTGTGTATGTGCGTGCGTACCTGCGTGCGTGGTTCGAGCGCCGTCCGCGTTGCAGGATTTCTCATTTACGCGACGATAAACGCGGGATCCTGCCTGTGGAACGTTCGCGTACGAGGGTGAACAGAGGAAATCGCAGGTGACGAAGGAGAAGAAAGAAGAAGGGAGGGGGAGGAGAGGTAGAGAAACGGAAGGAAGGAAAGAAAGAAAGAAGAAAGAAGGTTGGACGAGTCACGATCGTTATCGGTCGCGCCACCATCCTGTCGATAAAGGTTGCTCGCCCGAAACCGCGAAAAGTGGATTCGTCGGTTTCGCTGGAACACGGTATACTTGGCCCCGTTTCGCCTCTTTCCACGCCAGTACCCACGGCCTCCAACGTTTCCTAGTTCTGAGAAACGAAAAGGAAAACGAAAGAAACGCGCGAGAGGAAGAAAAAAAGGAGAGGTTCGTCGGTCGCGCTGGTCGTGGCATAAAACTTCCTTCGAACCTGTATACGATGCGTCGATAAGAGAAGTTGAGCGAAGGAGTCGCGCGCGTATCGATAACCCGTCTGTAAATCTGTGCCGAATCGTGTGCCGAATAGAAGCAGGCGCGTGCCAGTCTTCCTTCGCCGGATTCGACCAAACGAGTCGACGTGACACGACGCGATTTTAAAGGTGCGCCACGGTCGAGACGGAGTACGGTGCCACGAGGAGCTTGGCGACAAGCTCGCTGAAATTTTAGCCGAAACGAGTCGTCGTCTGTGTTCGAGCTACGATCCGATGTTCGTACAGCGAGCAAGAGAAGCGTTTCGAAAGCCCGTGTGAACCGATCGGACGCGCGATCCGTCCGTTTTGTGCCTCGTCCAAGTGTCTCGCGTATCGAAACGGCTCGAGTGGAATCGTCGAGTTTGTAAGAAGGTGGTTGCCCGAGGACGCGCGGCGAAACGACGAAACGATCGAACGAAGCGAACGTTCGTGCTAGGAAGTCGACGAGGAATACGCACGGAAAGGAAAGAAGAAAGGAATCGGTGAATTCCTTGGAAGAAGGAAATATTCCACGATCTTATCGTCGTCTATCGTTTGGAATTTCCATCGTCACGGTGTAGAGGGCCGTGCGCGCGCCCCTCCGCGCGCGCGCGCGCGAGCTCTCACGCGCGGATCCTGGTGCGCGCTACCATATTTGTCAAGGGTAGTCCCCTAACCTCACTTTGCCACCGAGGAAGCAATCCTGTCTGTATTGTATACGAACGAGAAGCGAAGGAAGGGAGAAGAAGGTGTCTGTCCGGATCCGTGTCGGAAAAAGTTACAAAGGATAAGAGGAAGCAGATAAGAACTCGTACGGTGGTGTTGTCGGGTAAGAAACCAGGTATACGTTGACTGTATCGGGAGAGCGAGCGAGCAAGGAAGAGCAAGACAGCCTGATAGGGTTGAGGAGAGACGGAGAGAGAGAGAGAGAGAGGGAGAGAAAAGCACAACGAGGTCAAGGAGGAAAGGTTAGGTAAGAGTACTCGCGCGGAAGGTGGATACTCGGCAGGCTACTGGCGAACCTGCTTGGGGTGTGTCCATGAAGCCGACGCAATGGCAACGAACAAAGAAAACGACGTCGGTGCCGTGTAGGCTGTCAACGTGGTGGCCGTTGAAGTTGTCGTTAACGCGGTGGGACGCGTTGCCGTGTAATCGGCAAGCGTGATCATCCGCGATAACCGAAGGGGGGCAGACAGAAAAGGGAGAATAGCCGGGCGTTTAGGATGCAGCATGAACCTCGGTGCCCCGTATCGGGAGCTGGTGAGCCTCGGAAGGGGGACTACGGTGTCCAGGTGCTTTCGCCGGTCGAGAGATCGCAGGTCTCCGTCGTCCTCGAAACGGGCAGTATCGCCGGCGTCGTCGTCGCCACTGCCGTCGTCACTGCCGTCGCCACTGCCGTCGTCGTCGCCGTCGTCGTCACCGTCGCCGTTGTCGGCGCAACAACAGCAGCAACAACTACTACCACAACAACAACAACAACAACAACAACAACGACGACGACGGTTGTCATCGCGTTTACGATCGTCACTGTCTCGCTGGTCAATCTGGTCGAGAGCTGCCGTTACCGGCGTGGTTGCAGTGCCGCAACGGCATCGGAAGTGGCGGCTACCATCTGGCAAGAGAATCAGATTGCGAGAAAGAGCGAGCGGGAACGGGAACGGGATCGGGATCGAGATCGAGATCAGCAACAGATTCGCGAGTGGCAGGTGGAACGGGAGCGAGATCGGGAACAGCGGCGGCGGCGACAGGAACAGCGGCAACAACAGCGACAACAGCAACAACAGTTACAGGAGCGTTCGAGCGAAAACGAGAGCGAGAGCGAGATCGAGAGCGAGATCGAGAGCGAGATCGAGAGCGAAGAAGAGAGCAGCAGCGGGATTGTACGACACGAGGAGTCGGTGGTGCAGGTGGCGCGGCAGAAAGAAGAGGCGAAAGCGGTGGATCATCGGGTGCAGCAGCAGCGGCGGCGGCGGCGGCGGCGGCGGAGGCGGCGGTGGCACGAGAATCCCGAGTGCGTGGAACGCGTGGTCACGCCATTGTTATTACCACTACTGTCATTGCCGCGCGAGTTGGCGTCCGGTGTTTTCACCACCGTGCAAGTTATCGTCGCGTTGGCGCGGTTCGAGTTGGCCGTTCGCTTCGCGGATCACCGTCGAGATCATCGTCGAGATCGCCGGGATCGTCGAGAAGGAGGCCGCCTGCTCCAGGGGGACTTCTAAGGGCCCCGCCGCCCCGGGCCGCTCGGACAGCTGTCATCCGGCTATCGGCTCCGGGATATCTACGAGCGGGGCTGACATCATTTACGAGTCGTCTGGAAAAGAAAATCGTCTCGATCATCCGCGGGGAGGAAAGCGACTCGCCGAACAATCTACTGTCCCTCTTTACGCGCAAATTCGATCCTCCGTGTATCGGTTATACGATAGACACCGGCAACTTAGTTACGACGAAAGATTCGCCTTGCTTCGATCGGCAATCACGGCCTGCTCTTCGATTTGCTCTTCGATTCCCCGAGACAGTCGGTGTTCGTTGCCGCTGCAACCGAGAAGATCCGAGTCTCGACGATTTACCGACGAGAATCGCCGCGGCGACGCCAGCACGGAGGCCGTCGATCGCGTCGTCGTCGACCCGCGGAGAATCGAGGAACGAGGTAGCGCGAGTCGCCTCGGCGTTACCGACGACCCGTCGTCGTCCGTCCAGCGAACAACGAGCACAGAAGCGAGGAGGAGGACGACGACGACGACGACGACGACGAGAAACGGCAGAATCGAGAAGCATACGCGGCGAGCTAACAAGAGCCCCGATCTTTGGTGGCAGCGATGCGGGGCCTTGTGCAGTCAGACGACGGGAACGTACGCGATCGCAACAGGGATCATCAGCGAAACAAATTCGATATCACGATATATCGTCGGCGTCGATATCATCGAAACGGATATCGTCGAGAACGGAAAGGCAACGTGGACAAACCGAAGGATATTGGACCGCGTCACGAGTCAGTGGCGTGGGCCGTCGACGGGGACGATCGTCGTCGGGACGGACCGGGGACGTTAACAACGTTCCCGAGCTTGTGTCCATGCGGCTCGATCCGCCCGAATTCACGGGACCACCATCCACGTCGTACGATTGGAACAACGGCAACGACCGCTGCTACTCGTCCTCGGGCTTGCCTCTTCATTTTCTTCCGCGCCGATCTACCACCGCGGGAATCTCTTTCTTTCGTTTCCGACTCTCGGCCCCGTTCGTTCGTGGTTCCGAGATTCTCCAACGGCAACGACAATTCACCGCAGTTATCGCATACGGTGTCCATCATCGTCGATTCTTGTCGTCGGTTCGACGTTGCTGCTCGATCGAGCAAGGAAACGGATCCGAAACCAGAAACGCCACTGCCTTTCGTGTCTCTTACGACTCGGTTTACCGCAGCGAAGTGCGCCCGCGCATTCGCACGCTCACCAATATTTTGCAGAAAAAAAGCGGTGATTGTCGCGTACAGCGAGGGAACGATCGGTTCGAGTTCGAAAGCGAGGAAAAGAAAAACGTCGATGACGATGCCGACAACGGTTATGACGACAATGACGACGACGACAACAACGACGACAACAACGCCGACACCGTCGAAAACAAAGATGACGACGACAACGACAACGACGACGACGACGACGACGACGACGACGACGATGACGACGACAACGACGACACCGACGACAACGACGACGACGACGACGAAGACGAAGAGGACGAAGATGAAGACGAAGAAGACGAAGACGACGAAGACGAAGACGATGACGACGACAACGATGTCATCGACTACGTGTGTTACGTCAATGACCTTATTTTATCGACGTGCCAAGCATCGAGGTCACGGTCTTGTTATACCGGAAGCAGGAAACCGAGAACGAGATGGAAGAAAGATGACGATCGGGATCGCGCGATCACCGAGGAATCCGTCAATTTCTCTGGAATTCGTATCGCGAATGTTACGAACGTTCCTTCGGTCGATGTATTTCCTTACACTGCCTACAATGACGAGGACGATGATATCGGAAGCTACCGTGATATCGGGGAGTCGTCGCGTGTCGTCGCGTCGTCCCGCGAGATCGGGAACGTTCGTGTTGGACAGGAAGAGTATCGAGAAGAGACGAAATTTTGTCGAGACGTTGGCAACCACGGGGACAAACTCCAAGTGAGAAAAGTGGTGGACGATGGTATTTGTGACGACGGAGAACGTTTTCGTAAATTTCGAAGCCGTCGTAAGCGGAATGCCGATTCGGGACGCGATACGCGCGGAAAGGTTTGCGTCGCGAACGGAAACAGCGGGAGACGCGAGAGCCACTACACTGCCCGGTTCCAGAAGCCGATCATCCCCAACGGAAGCAGCGAGAATGAAACGAAACTCTCGAGGAACGGACCAACGACGACGAAGGTATCCAACAACTGGCGCGGCCGAAAGTACGGATTGCTGTTCATCTTGTATTTATTGGCTTGGCCGCTGGTGTGTTCGACGAATCTCTCCGGACAGTTCATCTCCGGTTTTACCCGTAATCCATCCCTCGGCCCAGTCGAAAACCTTCCGCGGCACAATGTCACGCAAATTTCCTCCTTGTTGTTGTCGTCGAGCGTCGCTCATCAACGTCAACAACATCAGCAGCGTCAACAACATCAGCAACATCAGCAGCAGCAGCAACAGCAGCAACAACAACAACAACAGAAGCAACGTTATCGGCAACTGGAGGAAGAGCACGGTGTGCGAGAGCAATTGGTCCGGGACGCCGAGTACGCCAGTAACGGACATCACCGTCGCCGTCACGAAGAACAACAACAACAACAACTACTACAACAGCGGGAAGACCAAGGTCGCGAGCAACGAGAGGTGGAAGAATCGTCGTATCGAGATCGCGGCGAAGCCGTTTTCGAATCCGAATCGACACATCCTTACAACGAATATAGCTGGGAGATGAACCAAATAAATCCTTGGTTATCGGCCTGCGATCTGGCGGGCCCAGCGCCGGCCGATCTTCAGGGTAGCTGCGGTCCACCGGAAGTACCGAAATATTGTCCGGTCGCCTGTGTGGCAAGCTCGAAGGGAAACGGCGGTAATGGAAACGATGCCGAGTTCGTCGAGGTGATCGAGAAGGTCAGGGTCACCGGAAGGAATTGTTATTGGTCGACCGGTGGAAAGAAGGAGGCAACGACAGAGACAGCAGTGGCGGAATCGGAACGGTTCGACTCGAGTTCGATAAAGTCGTCCGGGACGGACGGCGGTGAGGTGGCGAGTGACAAAAAGGGAAGGACCGACCGAGAGAAAGCCGAGGGCGTACGGATGGATCCGGAACAGTGCCTTTTTTATCTCGAGGAGTCACATAAGAGGGACATCTGTCGGGATGATTTTGGCCGGACCAGTACGCGAAGTTTTTTAACCCCGAGGGAGAATCGATATTGGTTCATGAGCGGGTTGCGTCTGCGGCACTGCTGCGACCACGCGGTGGTCAACGCCCTGGCACCTGGCAAGGGTGGTCCGCTCGAGAATGTGCTAAACGGTGGCCAGAAGTGCGTCGATGCCCTGGACAAGCTGTTGCACGCCGATGTGTTAGCCGCAAGATTGCATTGTGAGTTCGAGGAAGTGCTCGCGCGATACGACTGTGCACAGCCCTATTCGGTCATCTTCAACTGCACCCACTGCAAGGTAACGGCTCTTCACGCTCTCTTCTCTTTCCTCTCTCTCTATTCTCTCTTCTTCTTCTCTCCGTTTGCTCCTTCTCTTCTTCCTTCGTCTCTTCGTTTCCTCCCCCATCTCCGCTCTGTTATCGTCGAGCGTACTCGCTCGACCAGCCTTTAGCCGATAACCGACCAACTTGCAAAGTAATCGCAAAAGTTGGCAAACGAAGCGCCTCGTCTCGCCGATAACCGTCGTCCTCGTGAGATCTTGTCCCCTCTTCTTTCCCGGGAGATGAGGGAAAACGCGGAAACACGGTATTTGGCAGACGAATCGGCGGGACGCACCATCGAACAACCGAACGATCTCCTCTTTCGTTCGATTCAGCGCAGAGAAACGTTTCGCGCAGAAAGTTTGCCAATTAGCTACGAATCCCGTTTCCCTCTCTCCTTGTACGTCCGTTATATTTCTCGTAACGAGTATCTTACTTAGTGCAAATTCTTCGCATCGCGCGCAACTTGTTCCACCTTTTCGCGCTCGATAGCGAGAGTCTCGGGAACATCGCGAAGAAATTGATCCGATTAATCGTGCGATGCTACCGACTATGAAAAATCGTTCGCCACGGTGTGCCTTCGGACTGCCGCTGTGTTGGTGGCGCTAAGCTTACACGGCGTTAAAAATTTTCGGCTGATCGCGCGGACAGAAGTTTACGCGAGAAGAGTAGCACGAGCGCGATATCGATTCGAGCGATTAGCACGACCATTCGTTTGCCCCATTTGCGGCTCGTGATTTAATGCCATTATATACATATGTATGAAGCGACGATTCGTTTCTTCGTTCGTTACCTCGATCTGCATCTGCGCTCCGCCTCGAACTTTCGTCCTCTTTTTTCTCCGTCGATGCTGCGACTATCCGCCAGAGAATCGTCTTAAGCGCGTCGTTGCATCGTACGCGACCGCGACACGTTTGGAACGCGTGCCGGATTCTTCGTGGGATAAAACGTCTGATTGTCGAAAAAAGAAAGAAAAAAGAAAGAAAAGGAAAGGGACTGATTAATTAATTCTGTTCAGCGTTCGATGAAAGTTGAAGAATCGTTGACCTACAAATTAGGAGAACGAAAGTGGATGAACGAACTTGCACGAGATGGCCAGGATCCCGGTTACGGTACGCGAGTCTGTTTTATATAACGCGAGAACGCGTTAAATGGCGGCTGATTGTGGGCTAATCGGACGGGTTCGTTTATTATTCATCGGCTTCTTTTTTTTTTCTTTTTGCTCGAACGAAACGCGTACGAAAAGAGGGCATCGTGGTGGCGCATCGACGAGCGAAAATTCCTAGCAGAACGAATCGAAGCACGTGTACCGGGATCCGACTAAAATCAACGTTAAGGACAACGTATCGGAGATACGAACGTGCCTCGCGTCTCGATCCCAATCAGTCGGGTCGTTGCCAGACAGCTAATCATCGAGCGCGCTTCCTCCGGATTGATGTTCTACCTTTAGGAAGGAACGCGGACCTATACCTATTTGTATTATATTTGTAATCCGTGTATTCGCGATATCCGGTGGATGGCGCAATTTCTGAAAGAAACCTTCGTTACGCTATACTTGCTACTTGTTCGATTAGAACTGCTCGTCTCTCCTCGGCAGCTACCGATATTGTTTTAACATGCAACGAGTTGGTACGATCAAGTAGTAAACTAATTTGTACGACGTCCCCGACGATTATATCGGAAATCAATTTGCAGATATTCCAGTGCGTTGAACATCGTGGCAGCCGTTATCAGTCACGTGTCGATCGGTGGTTATCGGTTTTTATCGTTGAAACTTTTTCGGCCCGACCGATTTCCCGTGCGATCCAACGAAACTTTCTACATAACGTCCGAGCATTTTGCGTTACGTCGTTACGTCGCTATAGGTAGGTGATACCGGAGCCAGCAAGGGTTGAAAGGTCCCGAGTGCAGGTGTACCGGAGACTATGACCGGCGCAGTTGCAGTTGCAGTTAAAGTTGCAGGCAGGCGACGGGCAGCCGGTCATTGCTTTTCTGTGCTACGAAATTGACGCTGGCGCCGGCGTCGGTGTCGGTGTCGGTGTCGGTGTTGGCGTCGGCGCGTTTACGCTGCTTGCAGGGTCTCTGTGTATATAGGTGAGCAAAGTATACACGCGGATCGTCCGAGACAGATATAGAGGGAAATCCTCGCGTAACCTTGTTAATGGCTCGTTGTCCCTTCTCGAAACCGCTGTCCGAGCCACGTATCGTTCGTTCGACGTAACGAACGATTAGCCTGGAAAGCGAACGTTACGCGTCCAACCGTCGACCATTCGGCCTCCGAAAGTTTACGTTTCTTGCCCGTCGTTTCGCCCGACGATGGAAAACCGCGAAATCCGGTCGCGCGATTAGTGCGCTTGCTCCAGCCTCGCTCGTCCCTTGGTACGTGCTACGAACATGTGCGTACTGTTCTTACACACGCGTACGGACACGTTGGCGCGTACCAAGTGGTTTAACGATTAAACGTCAAGTATAGTCAACCGTGCGTCGGTGCGAAACTGTTGGTTGGCCGTGGCAGCTAGTTTGCTTACGACTTGTTCGTAATGACGCGCGTGCCTCGGATAAGCCACGATTTGCTCGTAAACTACGTATCCTTAGCGAACGAAATTAGTTTAGTCGGCGGTAGTCGGCAAGGCGGAAAGCGTAACAGCGATCTCGTATCGAGAAAACTCGTTAGTACTCGTCGTAGATGGGAAAATTCGGCACGAACGAGACGAACGGCAGATCGCCAGGTTAAAAGAAGGAGCGATCGGTAAGGAGCGTGGATGGCCGGACGAACGAAAGAACGGTTTGCAAAACGATAGAAACGCGGGAAAGAGGGAAAGGCGAGAAGGGAAGCGAACGATGGAGCGCGGAGCGTCGCTCGAGGGGAAACTCGAAGCAACGAAAGATGGTGGGAAAGAGACGGAGAGACAGAGAGAACGTACGGTACGAGGTAGCAAGATCGCGTTGCCTGTTGCCAAAGAAACTTTTATTTGGCGCGACTCGTAACTCGTTCTCGTTGCCTTCGAGCGAAATCCGAGCTCGTAATTCCGATAAAATACTTCGTGGACCAACGAAAATGGCAAAGATTTTCAGTTGAGATGGCTTGAACGGAACAGCGCAAAAAACTGTTTATGCTTGGCTACATTTTTGGCGAACGGTTATTACCGATGTACAATATACGCAGTTGCAAGCTGTCCGATGCAGTGCGCGGCCACTCCTCTTCCTCGTTCGTTTCCTACGTGTGTACATTATCCATATACGTGTAGCTACGTAGATATACGCGCATAGCTATATATCGCGTGTCCTATGCAAGTTATGCATACATGTTACTCAACGATACGACGTTGATGTCTCTCGGCTCTGGTGCAGAATTCGACGTAGGTGGACACTTGGGGTAATTGGCAACAAACTATGCGGATGAATGCGACTCTGTCAGAGTGTTCCTTATTATGTCGACTAGCTAGGTGTTTCCTTCCAGTATCTCTCGTTTCCGATGCGCCACTCTATGCTATCTCTCTTTTGTTTGAAATTTTCCCTCGTTTCCATCGTCCACCGCGTCCGTACGTTTCTCGTCGAGTACGTAACGCGCGTCGACCGATCGAACGACCGGCTTTTCCCGTAATTTATCGTTTCGCTGTTTCAACTAAGCGTATTTCGGTAGTGAGCAGATAGACGGATTTGGTAGATTTTCGCGCGGCTTTACGCGATGCATTACGAGGAAACGATGGCTTCGTTGCTCCGCCGTTTCGACCTTCGAGCGAACGAATTACGGTAATCGCGTTTACCGCCGCGGATCCCAACTTTTCAGAAGCGTTACGACACGCGCAAAGCGTTACATTCGACGAACGTACGGCGAGCTGCGACGAAGCGACGCTACGTGAAATTCGACGACGGAGGAAAAGCTATGATTCGCAAAGGGGGCGAACTGTAGCTCGAAATGAAAATATCGGTCTCTCGATACGATAACAAGTCGACGAGATAGGATGTCCCCGATAAATGTTTAAGCGGTTAAATCGAGTTTTCGCGGGTAGCGAGGTGGCTAACGCGTCTCGTTCGATCGATCGTTCTAACGAAGGCGAATTAATTAACAAAATTGACGTCAAGCTGGACCGTCGACGCGAGTCGACGCGCGAGACGACGCGTTCCTCGATATTGCTGGTAAAAATAAGCTGCGTTAATTTCGGCCGGCCGGAACACTGGTGGAATCGAGCGACGAAAGGTCGCGTTAGCAGTGCTGAATCGAGTTGCCGTTTTATTCGAACGCGGCCCTGTTCGTCTGTGACGTAGTCTCGACCTCGGGTCTCCATCGTTTCTTTCAACTCGCTCGAATTAATTAAACAAAACTGACGTCAAAGCGCGACCGCCGCTTCTCGAACTATCGCGGACGATACTATTTCCTGATACATATTTATTTCCTTGCTTGTTCCTTTAACTCTTGCCATTCGGCTTCCAGTTGCTTCCAGCTATCGATCAGCCTTACGACTGTACGTGATCTTTGCGACGTAACCGTACCATTTTACCATACATACGTATATACAGGGTGGTTGGTAACTGGTGGTACAAGCGGAAAGGGGGTGATTCTACGAGAAAAAAGAAGTCGAAAATATGGAATACAAATTTTTCGTTCGAGGCTTTGTTTTCGAGAAAATCGACTTTGAATTCTCGCTCGGTACGCGTGCACTTTGTCGCGTCTCGTTATAACGGATGTCACTGTAGACTGTTGTCTCGATGGATATTATCGCAGTTTAAGTTTGTTTTTGCCGTAACGGAAAATTAGGAATACATGATGAAATAATACGGAGTAATCATAAAGTTTGTTATTACAAAAATTGCTGAAAATGTTGCCCTCCTCGCTTAACTCCGCTTGACTTTTATTTACGAAGCCATATTAAATCAATTGTCTATTCCGAAGAAATCGCAAGTTGCGAGCAATTGGAAGAAAAAATTATTGTAGCCCTTCGTACTTTAAAACAATCGAATACGTTAGGAAGTGTTTATAGAAATTTAATTGAAAGAGCAGAAGTACGTGCTCGGCAGAATGGGCAACATTTTCAGCAATTTTTGTAATATTATTTCATTATGTATTCTTAATTTTCCGTTACGGCAAAAACAAACTGAAACTGCGATAATATCCATCGAGACACCGATCTACAGAGTGAGATCCGTTATAACGAGACGCGATAAAGTGCACGCGTACCGAGCGAAAATTCAAAGTCGATTTTCTCGAAAACAAAGCCTCGAACGAAAATTTTTTATCCTATATTTTCGACTCCTTTTTTCGCGTAGAATCATCCCCTCTCCGCTTGTACCACCAGTTACCAACTATCCTGTATATAGGTACTACTGCGAATTGTAACGCGTACGTCGCGTTATCGCGCGTTTCACCGAGTAATCGAGAAAAGGAATTAATCGGACAGAAACGGATCGCTCGTCGGACTTGATAATCGGCATCGTATGTCGTGTCGAAGGAACGAAAGGATACGCGCGTGCCGAACGTCTGTCACGGAACAGATTCGAATCGAAAGAGTCTAGAGGAGGGAAAGAGGATAGCGGAATAGAGAAAAAGGGGAATCGGAGGGGTTGCTCCGAAGGTTGGGGTGGACGAAGGATGGTCGAGGAGAGGGGAGCCGGTGTAGGAGAGTAAAAGGGGTGGGAGGATGCGAGGTGCAATCAATAGCGAGATTGCCCTCGCTCGGTAGCTACTCAACGCCAATAGAGGAACGTTATAGACACGAGCGTAGAGCTGTTAGCGCTGTTACGATTGTATTATAGATTCGCTGCTCTGTACCGGATTCTACATAGCCGAAACGCGTGCCCAAGGTATCGCCATCGGGACTTTTCGATCCGTCTGTCGGACGATACCGCTGGCGTCGCGCTTACAGTTCGATCGGCCACGATCCTCCGTAGCCGATAATAAGAGATAATTTGACCGTGACCTGATACGATCGATCGTTGCTCCAATCTGTAGACGCCGCTCTCTGTCGTAAAACGTTGGTAAGATGATGTTGGAAATATTACGTTTGTTTTCTATTGTTGTCCCGCACGTGTTCGCCGTAATAAAGTCGTGCAAATGGCTTTCCTTCGTGCAAAGAAATTCTCGAATAAAATCGGGGCTTAGCTGCCATTTCGTACCGGCTACGAGTACCTATTATTCTAGCCTGCACTTGGGTGCTACGAGTACTCGAGAACTGTGTTGCACAGCTCCTTTTCGCGTCAAGATTTCGCGCAACTCGAGCGAAACGCGCCTCCAGCCGCGAAATCCTTTAAATTTCTTACCCTCGTCGTGACTCAGCCTCCCTACGTCCTTTTCTCTCTTCGTCCCTTGGCTCTCCTTCTCTCGCTCTTCTCTTCCCTCTGCGAGAAACTAGGCAAAATACCTGGCGGAGGAGAACGCCGGCAAGACGATCGTCGAAGAAACAAGGGAAGAAGAAAAAAAAAGACGCGTGTCTCGGGGAATAAGCAGATCGTGTCGAGAAGTCTGGCCTTTTTATAATTCGACGACGCTGTAGCAAATGCGACGAACGCGATAACAGAAACCGGAAAAATACTCGAAGAAAACAACCGTCCTGACCCATATATCGGACGGAATTGCAAGGCATCGTCGAATTCGGTCTACTCTCGCCAATCTTTCTTCTCGCCTACTTACCGTCCCCTCTCCACTTTTACAGCACGCGTTACGTTCCTTCGCGTGACACTTCAACAGCTCGTTCTTACTTTCGTATAGCAAAAATACTAAGTTTACTCGTCGTCGATATTTCATTCTATAGCTGGTTGTTTTAATCGAACTGAAAAGAAACGCTCGCTGACGTTCCTTCTCTTTCCGCCATACGTCGACTACTGGCGAACGTACCCGAGTGGCAACCGTCATTTAAGGAATAGAATGGAGGAAATCGGAAGTCTGCTGGTCTATCAACTAGTTCACGAAGTTGCAACTATGCGATCGTGTAGTCACGTGTGCGCTGGTTAGCAACTTACCGAATCGATATTGCAGGCATCCTCGTAAAATATCGACGGCTGTGAAATACGTATATGTACGTAGATTTACTGCGAGCGCATGCTGTCGGATAATCAGCGAATAAGAATTCACGTTCGCAGCTTTATACGCGCTTACGAGACGTTCCGTTTCTATTTTCTTTGTTTTACTTTATAGTCAACACCGTTGCGAGACGTAACCTTACCGAAAGATTCCCCTCGAAACTTTCTATTATCTTTGAGAAACTTTCTCTTTCCACGAGTATTATCCTTCGAGGTTGCAAACGTTTCTCGCCATAAAATTGCACGGTTTCGCTTTCCTGTCGTTAGTCGATGAACATCGACCAAGAAATTGGCAACGGTTCGTGTAATTGGTAATCCTAGTAGCCGACGTAAGCCTCGTTGAGCGCCAGAGACGTACTCGATAACGACCATCGAGACGTACACGTGCACACGTCTCAACACGAGTGTACTTCTCTGTTTAACGCAGGTACCGAGCGAGGCGAGTACACGCGATACGATCGAAGGTGTTGAAACGCCACGAATTCATCGCTCTCCCGTTTGCCCATATCGACCTTTTCTTCTCTTCTTTTTACGAACCTTCCGTGTGCAAGCGAAGGATTCGGCATGCGAAACTGAGCGATTAGCATCGTGGAAAAGAGCGTACTATTTATCACGTGTATGGATGTAAAGGCGTCTATTACGCGGCGATATTTTAACCACGGATTTAATCTGATTCCAACTTGCCACAACTTTCTATAATTTATAGGAAAGATTCGGCAAGACATTTATTTCGCTCGAAGAAGAAACGACTGATATCGAACGTCGATAACTCGTTGGCAACGGGAGCATCCTATCGCTAAATTTACACGATCGAATTGCTTGTGTTTCGTCCCTGAGATACGCTAGCTTCTCCCTCCGTGCTCCCTCGATTCTACTCGTTAAAGTTTTCTTCTTTTCCTTGTCGAAGCGAAAGACAGGAAAGTTGGCGCGTGAGAAGGCTTGCCGTTCGATTCGAACGAGAACGTCGAAAGAGTGTGAAGAAACAGCGATGAGAAGAGAACGAAGGTGAAATACGAACGATGGTACAGCGAACCGGATAACGCAGAACCGGAGAGGCAATGCTGCGCGGATAAAACACGGATCGATGTCGCAAGGGGTCGACATCGAACATCTTTCCGTTAAAATTCCTTCGGTTTGGAACGAGGGAATCGATTCGACCGAGAGAAACCAGCGACTACGATGGAAGGGCCTTTTCTTTCGCGCGACCCCGTTTCTTGCGAGTTCTATCTTCTTCGACCTCTGTCTCCGTTTGCCTCGCACGGCCAACGATTCTCTGCTAGCGATGCGTATCGCGATAGTCGTATCTAATTGCTTGAATTGCGAGCAAGTGTAAAACGTTGTTTGAAGTTTTCACGGGTATAACATCGGTGAATAGACTTTGTAAACAACGGGTATCGGTTCTCGTCCTGTGGCTGTACAGTCAGAAGACTTTTTCGATCGATACAACGAAACGGCACAGAAGAATGAAAAGGTTCTAACAGGACACACGAATCGTCCTCTTTTACGTTGGCGCGCGCGAAAAATACTTGTCTCTTCTCTCCACTCTCCATCGAATCGCTATACGTGAAAAACGACGGGACTACGAGCGGATATCGTATCGTTCGCTAAGGTTTCTTACGCGCGTACATTAGTGGACGCTTACGTACGATCGGTATACAAACAAAAGGAAGTCCTATCGCACGTGGCTGCAGATGAAACGAGGTAAAACAGACCGCTACGAAAATCTCAGCTATAGAACGAACGCTTTTGTTTCTCATCGAGGGGGAAATACGTATGTACGTGGATGAAAGTAGCGCGCTCGACTTGCGTTAATCGCGAAGAAAAGAAATTCTTTGTAATCGTTCGGCCTGTACGTCTTTCAACTGTAAAACTTACTTGACCGAGACAGCGTTCTCTCTCTATTACCATCGATGCTGGTAGTTCAAGTAGGTCAAAGCCAGAGGTCGCGCGTTACAGGTGAAAACGATATCCGATCGTGCGAAACACGAACGAGCAACAAAGGAGTGGCAATTTTTTCTTTCTGTTTACCTTGTTAGGAAGCTCGAGGAGAGGCGTAGTAACGTCCTGGAGAGAACGTTGAAAGCGAGGCTCGGAGGTAACGTGGTTCGCTTTTACGCGATACGTAGCGCAGGTTGAGACTTTGCGAGCAACGTCCAGGGAATACAAGACCGTGTGTGGTCGCCACAGTTCCCTCGCGTCCATTTAAAAATTACAAACTTTCCACGGCTGACCGCTAGGAAATTGCCCGTGAGAAATTCCTGCTTCCCGCAAACCGCTTCCTCGTTTCCTTCTACTTTTTCACAAACGATCTCTCGGCATCCGCGAGCTCCACGAATAGAGGTACCGTGTCGCGAAACCCTCGCAACGAACGGCGGTCGGAGAAATTAGGAAAACGAAGCTCGATCGATAGAAGAGCGAAGCGAGTCCTGTGGCAGCGAACGACGCGACGCGATACAGCGCGAGAGGATAAAGGAAGATCGAAGGGATCGTTGTTGTTCGCCATTGGTTCTTCGTACGCGTTGGTCACCGTCGTATCCTTCGCCTGATCGATAACACCGTACACGTGCAGGAAGATCTCCTCCAAGAGCGTTATTTTCCTCGGTTTAACATCGACGCTACGCCATACGTCTTCACGGGGACATCCACTTTTCTCTCGTCGTCGTTTACGTTTCTCTTCTCCTTTTCTCTTCCCTCTACGCCCTACGTCCTATCGTTGGACAAAATTAATTTTCAGCATAGCCTGTAGATCGCCGATACGTACCAGCGGATAGTGGTTCCCAAGCTGAAATCGATTTTCCGTGTTTCCGTGTTTCCAGAGGGAAGAAAGACGACGCTAGTTGGAGGCTGATATTTTCGATTCGCCTAGAAACGGCAGCGGTAGGAAATGACGAATTCTATCTGTGTTTGCGAGTGCTGCATAGGTATATTTAGCTCGTCGTATCTGGCGATTTTTCTGCTTCTACTCCCGAGCGATATAGACACCGATATAGACACGGTCGGCTGTTCGTAAATATTCGAAAACTTTTATCTGGAAATACCCAAGGGAACGCGGTGCCGTTCTTTCGAATCGCAGCCCGTGAAACAGTCGTCATCGTCGTAATCTGATACGAACGAATTTAGGAAATAGGACGACCGCGTTTAAAAACTCGATCCTTGTTCCAAACTCGCGCAATTGTTCGTCGAATTTGCAACGCATACCGGATGGGGGATAAAACTCATCGACAGCTAGGAAGTGAGCTGATAACTTTTTATTTTTTTTTTATATATATTCCAGGATCAAATAAGTCTATCGCGCGACCTTCGATCCACGTACGATCGCGTACGTCCTTAAATCCTCTCATCAGGTAAACGTATGTCACGTGGCGGTATCACGTTACCACCGCGTACTCGCCCTTCTTTCGATTATCGATGTTCGTTTCACGTTCTGGCCTCTTCGACGCAAATAGCTGCAACGTAACTAGCTATTCAACGCCGTAAATCGATCTCCGAGTCCCGAATCCGCCGCTCTTTCTCCAACTTTTGCCACGAAAACGTTAAACAGGTTTGATCCGATCGGTTCGCGGCCCTTCGTCTCTCCCGCTTCTCAAATCTTCGGCGCTGCCCGAGCGCTCGATGCGCGAGACGTCTTTAAACCTTTAAATTTTACATCGGACAACTAGTTAACACTTTACCGACCGCTCGCGGTTCAACAGCGCATACGCACATCTGACCGGCCCCGACTCTGTTTCGGTTTCAAATTGGTATGAAACTGTGTGACGCAAGTGAGCAAGTACCTTAGTACTAAATAACGAATTAAATAAGAAAGATTGTCGATAAAAAGTCGATTAATCGGGTATCGGTCGGTAAAGCGTTAAAAAATTGCCTTGTTCCACGAACGGCCGGCTAATTTCAGCGAGGGATACTTGGCGCTCGGCGCAACAACACGCAACGATCTCTGTATCGCGTTAGTTACAAACTCGCTGGTTCGGGCACAACTCTGCGGTGCATGTCACGCTCGCGCTTTGCAACAATAATTTCTCATTCGCGGCGATTATTTATTCTCGTCGCACGATCTTCTCGTTGTCTGGCTAAATGCTTATTGTCCGTTCAGTGGAATCGTCGCTGCTTGATCGTTAACGGCCTCGAGTGGGATACGAGCGACGCTCTCGGTGATTGCTAGCTCCGTCTTTGCCGGTGGGTGGTTTTTACGACGATGGACTGCAGTGAGAAACCATGGCGTTGCAGTCGCTCGTAATAGGAGAACACGGTGATCTATTAACCTTTTGACGACCGACAGAAACGATAATTTTCAATCGTATAAAGCATGGAATAAAAAAGAGAAGAAGAGAAGAGCAGAGTCTAACGAGTGACATTTCATCGCCTCCTTCTCCTTCCGATTCGACGATATCATCGGAAAGGTCTAAGCGGTCAGAGTGGTCGATGTGAAGCTATACGAACGGTAATTGTCGCGTTTAGCGCGAACCACGTAAGCGCCGTGAGGGAACGTTTTCAATTTTCGCTCGCGTAAGTCGGATATCGGAGATTCTCGGGTCCCTTTGTCGACCGTTGAAATTCATTACCGCTCGTATTTACAGCGCAATACCCAAGTTTAATAAGCGGACGCGTTTACGGCCGACGTATGTACATACATCGTTCGACACGAACGAAGCTTCGCTCAACGACCGTGATACGCGTACGTATCGTTCTTTGTTCGTAATCGTCCGACCGAACGACATCGAATTCTACCAAACTCCGTGCCCACTGAACGCCAATTTCTCCGCGTTTTCTTCGTTTTCTCTTCTCTTCTACAGCCTGATTTATACGATTCGAACCACCGCTTCCTTTTCAAACGAAAATTTAGCGATTTAGTTGGACAAACGGTTCGTTGATCGAGCCTGGCTGGGAAAGCAACGGTGTGGAAAAGGAGGAAACGTCGTGTACTCGAGGCACGTTTTGTCGTTCTTTGTTCCAAGTTGTTCGAGCCTTTGTGCGGCCGGAGAAGCGACACTTGCCAGCGGCTGTCGTCTTGCGAGCAATTGTCTCGGTAAGAAGTGGCGCCCGGTCGACGTATAAGAGCGTAACTGAATGTTTTTTCATTTGTTCGCAAAACTGCGCCTACTCGAAGAAAGTGGACAGCCCTCGGGAACCGCGTTCGTCGTAATTAAATCGGTTCGTCGTCGAACGACCGCTCTTGCGATCGAAAATTTCTTACTACTCCGAGGCAAAGGAGAAACGACGAGACGGTTCGGCTGATCGATACGTCCATCGTCCTCGTTCGCCTGTACAACGTCCCTCTGGTCAGCCCTCCGTCGCTGTCCGATCGAAGGTGGGAAGACGGGAAAATTTTCATCCGCGTTTACACGACGAAACGTCGTCGTCTCCGTCGTCGTGTTTCTAGATCCTTCGCAATGGCGTTTAGGTAAGGAGATCGCGAGAATTTCATAGGTATCTCCGTATGATTCCTTTTCTCTTCTTCGTTTCTCCGAAACAACGCGCTGGGAAACGCTCGAAATAATCGATATTTACTTGGCTGGGAATTTCGCCGTTGGAAAATGTCGATCTGCGAGGTTCGCGCAGCTTTCATTTTCTGGGGCGAAACTAATTGGAATTCGGCACGCAGCGACCGAGTAACCAACAATATTGAAACTCGCCTGTTTGAAAGCGGTGCAGGTGTACCTATCCGTTAATGAAATCTACGCGAGAGCAAATCTATGCCCGGTGAAATTCCGAATATCGAACGTCGGAAGAGAAGACGAGCGTGGTTGGACGAAGCAACATTTTCCGTTGTTTTCTCTCTGATCGCACATCGATAGAACGCAGACGAGGGGAAGGACGCAGGAGAGAGAGGCACGCACGATCGAGAAACGTCCTTATCTGGACGAGGACGACGAACACGCGAAGGCAGGATCCAACAAGAGTAAGAGGAGGAGAAAACCACCGGGACGAGGCTGCAGAAGGTGCAGCAGGAGGCTGTGGAAGCTGGCTCGAGGAGGGGTAGGATTTGGGGTAGCATTGGTAGAACGGTGGCACGGATATGGGCCAGGTAACCAGGTCACCGCGACTAAGGGCATTGCTTTTGCAACCGCCAACCACCGCCGCGCGCCACCACCGACACCCCGTCACCCCATTCGAGCTGCTCTAACCTTCCCTACCCCTTCCCCTCTGGCCCCTTTTCTTTTTTTCTCCCTTTTCATCCTTCCATCCTTTTCCACGTTTCTCTCTCTCTCTCTCTCTATCTCTATCTATCTATCTATCTATCTTTCTCTCTGTCTCTCTTTCTTCGTCGCTTCCCTCATCGTCACTCGATACACGACGCACGACACGACACGTCGAACAACAGTCGCATCTCTCTGTATCCGCGATAGGCATCTTTGTTCCTCGACGTTGTATCGCTTGACGCATCTCGCGTTTCAGCGGTGCTCTTATTTCTCCTTTTCATTCTTCTCGCGTCTTTTCTGCTGGCGGTCTTTTCGTCGTTTCTCCGGAGAACGAAAAATACTTTCTTTCATTCCACCGAGCTATTCGACGGAGATCCGTCGAGGTTTCTACACGGCCGAGGAATTTGCCGCGGGACTGGCGATAGAATTTACCACGGCGTTGCAGCTCCATCGAGGGAACTTTGACGGTGGAAAGGAATCGCGTCGCGGACGTTTTCTTCTCTCCCTTTGCTTCTCCATGTTTCAGCTGTCGCAGCTACGAAAAATTGCAAAGATCACGCACGGCCACTCTCCGTGCCGCGTGTTCTCCATTTCCCATTCCATCGAGCCCCTGATTAATTTCCTTCGAAGGGTGGAGGTAAATTTCGCGCGTAACGTTGCAAGAACAGCTGGTCGTCGCGAGAATCGCAGGCATTTCGAAGATCGAAAGGCTGACGACTCGTTGACTCTGTGGCGGCACTCGACAGCACAAATACCGCCACTCGACGTAAACAACTAACGGACGATGGTAGCGCAGTGGTTAGCGCATTAGATTACGAACGTTCGGAATGCGGGATCGAATCCCAGCGACCGAAGTCCGATTTTTATTCCACGATTCTAAATAGGAAGAAAATATAGCAGTACCCCCAGCAGCGACATCTACAGCCACTCCAGCCACAATCATCACGGACACGACTTATACACCTCAACTCGTTCAGGTTTGCACGAATTACGCATTCGCCCCGTGCGATCTGTACATTCGCCGTTTCCCTTTTCTTCTCCTCCGCTCGCTTTCGCAGGTAATTAATCCGGCGCACTCGTGGCACTCGTGGGCCGAAAAGCTCGTTCGCGAGCCAAGTGCGGCGTATAAACGAGAAACACCGGAACCGAGGGCTACGGTTTCCGGTTGCACGAGCATCGTTTGAAAATTTCCCAGCGGGCAAATTAGCACGTACGCCAGGTCAAGCCGAACGTGCCTCGTGCTAGCTGTGTCACGGTCGTCGCGATCGAGGCTTCGTTCGTCGCGAGACGCTTGTCCGATCCTGAGGATCGGCGGTGAAATCGTCGGTTAAATTACCCAGTTACGTGAAACGAAACACAAGCGCGGTGGCGTTTTTTCTAGAAAAAAGAAAGACGAAAGAATCGTTGGCGCAAAGAGCATTACTAATTTCAAGCCTCTCGTCTTTGATCTCGACGGCCTGACCGAGACAAAGGATCACTCCGGCGTATTCCGAAAGAGGGATAAAATTAATGTCACGGATCCGGGGTGAACAATGACAGGCGGAATTACGGGTCGTTGTATGCGCTGTACGTGCATACACGCGTACACAGCCGCGCGTCGCAAAATACGACCACACGGATACTCGTACGGTACACACACGCAGACCTCTGGCTGCGCGCTATCTGTCGCCCGTATCGAAGAGAAAGAAAAGTAGAGCGAGAAGAAAGCAGGTTCGGCGTCGATGTACGTTAGTCCGGGTGAAAAGGAACGAAGTACGCGGTCCATCGCGACCGGTGGAACGTGTATGGTCGTGCGAACAAAACGCACCATTTCCACCGACTATATCCGATTTCCCATTTCTTTGCTCCTCTCTCTCTCTTCCCAGTCCGACCAGTGAATCGGAAACGTTGATACGTGGCTGCTGTTTCGTTCGTTATTCGGGTTAAGAACCATCTGGTCGATCTGACGAAAAAGGAGAGAGAGCAGAAAAAAAGGGACAAAGAAAAGGAGAGAAATTCAGTCGGCGGGAAAAAGACAGAAGACGGGATGATCGGATAGGAAGGAGGCGGAACGTACCCGCGCAGGTTGCGACCCGCGTCGTCGCGCCACGTAACCGCGAACGCATCGGCGTCGAAGAATTCGGCGGAAGGAAATCGGAAAACGACGTATTGTTCGAAAGCTGCGCTTCGTTATAGCGATCTAATTGTAAGCGAAGGAAGGGTAGGGACGGCCGATCGAGGGGGATGAGTCGACGGAGCACAAGGTGGGAGAAGACTGATCGGCGAGCGACGAGACACGAAGCGGGAAAAGGGACAGGGTGGACGAGACGGCTGAGATGGGAGACAGAGGGACGGGGTTGCGGGTGGAGCGAGTGGAAGACGAGCAGCACGAGCCGGGGTTGGCAGAGGGACGAAAGGAAGGACGTAGCCCGAAGGGGAGGGTACCGCATCTGCCTAGCTCGAACGTAGATACTCGACAGAGGCTGGAGAGAATTGGGTCAACCAACTTGGAGTGCGTACTTCA
Organism: Bombus vancouverensis nearcticus; assembly: GCF_051014615.1. Classification (NCBI taxonomy): domain Eukaryota; kingdom Metazoa; phylum Arthropoda; class Insecta; order Hymenoptera; family Apidae; genus Bombus; species Bombus vancouverensis. Next base: position 17,267,212 of record NC_134915.1, on the reverse strand, counting down.
GGTGTAGCTACCTATCCGCCGATCTACCGTCCTAGCGTTCTCGGCTATTCCTTTCGCGTTTCTCGCCGAGCAATCTTTGCCCTTTCTTTTCTCGTTAACCGTGCGGCGAACTGCCGTCGTTCTTGGCATTCGTCGAGTCGAAGAAGCTGTCGCAGCCTCGGAGTCCTTGCCACAGCTTCGACGCCGATTCCACCGCTCTATTTTCCAATCCGACGAAAAGACGCGTCGATATCTATACGCGAAGCTACGATACTCGCACCGTGAGATATCGTCGCGTTGCCGCGAGTTTGGCTTTACGAACAGTCTCCCTTCTGCGTCTCCGGACCAGACAGAGGGTAGCTCGTCCAGGGTTTTCGCAGATTACGTCCGCCGCGTTTCTTAGTCGATTCTTTGCGATTCGTAGAATTCTTCAGGAAGCACTGTCATCTCCGTTAACTCGCAACATCGTTCCGTTCGAACGCAGTTATCGACGACTCGTTCGTTTTCGATAGAGAAAGAACGAAAGGAAAAGGTGGCATTTGCGCGAACAAAGTCCAACTCCGACAAGTTTCGATCGTATCGGGTTGGCAACTGTCATTAGAGGTGGTATTGTCAAAGTTCGCGATCACTTAGGTGCCAAACCAATAGTTCGTATTATATCGTATCGCATTATACGTTGCCTACTTGATACGGCAGCCGAGTCACGCGAGTCTCTGCACGAGCGAAAAATCGCAAGACGCGACTGCTGCCTGTACGATGCAATTCCAACGCGCCGTTGTATGTCTGGTCGCGCGAACGGTTGCAAATGAAAAACGATGCAACGGCCGTTAAATCGCGTTAACGCGTGTACCGCGCGTGTCGTATGTACCGTGCGACCGTACGCTTTCGCCACGGTGAAATTCATATTTTCCAATTGGGACGCGTGCTTGCGTCGCGCGTTCCTTTGCGACCAGCAATTGGCGGAAAAGCGACTTTATCGCGACAGGGATCGATCGTGAGATTCGGCCGATCGAGCGTTAACGAGCGGATTTTGGCGGCGAGAAGCGAGCTGGTCGGAGATTCGGTAGAAACCAGGGCAGAGGCAGTTACGCCGAGGTCGTTGCTTTTCGTAGATTTGTTCCGGGTCGCTCGTTTTCGTATGGCAGCGGCCGTACAGCTGGACTTGCCGGGCAAAGCACGAGCCAAGGTTACGGAAGAACGTGAAACGCGTAGCCCGTTTCACGATCCTGTATCACAGGGATACCGAGCAGCGCTTCTTTCAGCTGTGTACACGAAATACTTAATAAAGCGGAGCGACGAGAGACGAGAAGCAGGATAACGAATACGGATAGAGAGAACAGCCGGGGATAAGTCGCCGTGGCGAATAAAAGGGTTTTCCTGCAACCAGAGCGTAATTATAACGCGCTCTTAGAGGATGCGCAGAAAGTGTAATATTTAAAGTAGGTCAGCCACTGACCCGTCTTATTGCCTGCTCTGACCTCCGATCGTCGCAAATAGAACTCCGAAAACGGAGCGTAGAAACGAGAAGAGAGCGATAACGTATCTTTTGGTCGCACATCGTGCGAACGTGTTTTCTGTTTCTAGCGGTCGACTGGAATCGGCCGATCCGCCGCGTTCTAACGCAGACTAAACAGATCGTTTGTGATTGCAGGAAGCGTATAGGAAATGGGTGTGCAGCTCCCTGGTGCCTTACTTTGCTCATGGGGAACCACAGGACTTGAATAGCTCCAACAACTGGGCCGGAAGCAGACTTAGGCCCTGTCGGTCCTTTTGCCAATCCGTGGAGCAACGTTGTCCCTATTTACTTCCGGGTGATCGTGCTCCCGCCTATCCCACGCAATACGCCGGCGAACCCACTTTTCTTTGCAGAGGTAACTCTTTGGTCGTGGATGACGATCCGCCTGTACTTTACCACCGTCCTCTTACCGCTTGTCGTCCCTCGCCCTCTGTCGAACCACGCACCACATCGCACAAGGGTAATAGCATTTTTGGCACCCTGTTCATCCTCTTCAAAGTCGTCCGACCAAATGGCCGATTTCGAAAGGCGGATAATCCTGTGACGAGACGCGTGGCTGGTTCGAAGGAAGACGCGAGACGCGGCACTTGTAAACGGAAATGATTTCAGATCCGAATATCCCCGAGACCGGAGAGCAAGCCGCGAGGGCATTGCACAGCAGCGAAGAGAACGAGTGCTGCTTTCACGCGTGTTCCGAGGAGTTGCCGGGATCGGGCATTTGCGCGAATTGCACGGACAAGGAACCACGGAGACGCGGCAACAACCACGATCCTCCAACGGCACCCCGTTGCGAAATTAATCCCATTCAACCGGCTTCCACAGGTACGTACGTTCTTTCGTCTTTCTTTACGCTGATCTCTTCGCGACGGTCCGATTCTCCGGTTGAAAGAAAGTGCGTCGAAAACGTCGCGGAAGAACAGCAGCGACAGTTGGATCGCGATCCCTCGCGCTACGAATAGCGATATCGTCAGACGCCGCGGATGGCTCGAGCCTCGGTTGCTTTCCTTCGTACGTTCGTCTCTTTACCGCGTAGAAACGTGGAAAGACGCGGCGTACCGTAGGTTGGATCGGACGTAAGACAAAGGTTCTGCGTTTTTTGTTTCGACCAGGTGGAGGATACGAAGAATCGGGATTCACGGACAGCAGCCTGGAGCGCGAACAGAGACACGACTCGTCCACTTACTCCGCAGCTGCGTCGATTTCGAGTACGGGGCGGCAACAGGGAACGTTGGTGTGCGGAACCGGCGATGGCGTCGACTCGATCGCCAGCGTTTCCTCCTCCGATCGATCGGCAGCCTCGATCCTTCCGCAACTCTTCTGGCTATGCTCCGTTTTAACCAGCATCCTCGGCAACGTTCGAACGATTCCCGTCCTCTGGATCGCCAAGATCCTTCTGTGGCCGGTCGTGCCGCTCGATGGCAACGAGGGTAGCGATGGTCGCGATCACCGTGCTAATCGTTGCGGTAGCGAATCAAAGTCGAAGAAAACGAGCGGCCTGATAGACATCGTCGTCTGGTTGCGCCGTTGCTTTCGCGGCAACTACGTCGGCGCGCGTTACCGTGCGAACCGGTTGCTGGAAAAGTGGCTGGTGATCGAACGTCGATGCCGAAGCTGGTGGTGTCGCTGCTGGTACTGGTGGTGGTGGAGATGGCGAAAAATATCATCGGCGAGCGGTCGTGTCCGATGGAAATTTCGACCTCGACGGCCGCGTGAGAAAAGTCGTTTCGCTCGATTCGTCGACACGCGTCATCCTTCGACTACCGGTGCTACGCTAACTCGTATCGTTGCAACCGCCGCCGCCACCGCCACAACCATCGCCACAGCCATCGCCACTACCATCGTCGTCACCTTTCCAACCACCGTCGTCACCACCATCCCCACCACCACCACCACTACCACCACCACCACCACCACCACCGTCGTGAAAAACGAATCCTTTTTCCATTTACGAAAGACGTATCGTGATTCGTTGTTGTACGAGCGTTGGATCGAGTGTTTCCTCGTCGATTCGTTCACGGTAAAGTGCCTATGGCGACGATGGTGCTGGCGGTGGTGGTGGCTGCGCCGATGGTGGCGATCACGAGAAACGCATTACGGCGGATTCGTCGGAACGGCGATATCGCTCGGCAGGAAGGATCGTTTTCGTGGTTTCCGGCGTGATCGAGACGAAGCGGCCAATCGAAAAAGGAAAGAAAGAAGAAGAAGAATAAGAAGGAGAAGGAGGAGAAAGAGGAGAAGACGGAGCAGAGAGGCTTTAGAAGTTTCCGAACAGTGGACTCGATCTTGTTCGGCTGGAAGACGACGTTCGAAATTATTCTCGAGGAAAAAGGACCCACCATAGAGCAGTTCGTCTACGCAAAAGCGTACAAAATGCAGGTTTTTTCTATCGGTATATCCAGAGCTCTGTCGGCAAGTACGTATTTGGCCGTACCTTTCTCGATTTTCAACTCTCGATAGATCCAACGTCTTCGAGCGAAGCACGCATCGCGGAACGACTGGAATCCGAGAAAGAGCGTACAAGAAATGCTGGCAGACGAGCGTTAGGAAGCGGAGAGAGGAAAACGCGAAACGTTCGAAGTACGTACGTACGGAGATGAAAAATACATGGAACAGAGTGTGAGAAGGATCGGGAGGAAAACTCGTGCGACGTAATTTTCCGAAAATGTGTACACATGAAGGAATAGGGGAAAGTAGAAATGGGGAGAATCCGGGTATCGAAGAGACGAAGAAACACGTCGACGTCGAAACACGAAGTTCGCACGTGAGGACAAAAGGACGTGAAACAAAACGATGAAATCGTAACGTCTGTCGCTAATAATAATAATAATAATAATAATAATATTAATAATAATAATAATCATAAGAATAATAATAATAGTAATAATAGTAATAATAATAATAATAATAGTAATAACAATAATAATAAAAACAACAATAACAACAAGATCAAGAACAACAATACACAACAATAATTAATTAATTAAAATATTAACGAGGATATCGACGACAATGACGGAGACGGTGACTGCGACGGTAATTGCAACGACGACTATGACGCCGACGTTTCGACGATAACGATGGAGACGGCGCCGACGATGACGACGACGACGACGACGACGACGACGATGACGACGACAACGACGACAACGACGACAACGACGACGACGACGACGACGACGACGATGATGAAAACGATGATACACAAACGATAACGATAATGATAACGATAAAATGGTGACAAAGGACAATGAATAAATAATAGTTTACGGATAATAAAGTAAATGATAACGATTAAATAACGAGATAACGATAAAAGGTGGGGATGATACAATGGAGTAACGTTAACGTTAACGATAGAATGATTACGATTACAGTTATTGTTACACGTTCGATGCGTCGTATGCATTCGAATTTAACGAAGAGAACACGCACATATACACTGAACACACGGAACCAGCACGTACACACAGATAATTCGTTATTTCGCGAGGAGATAAAAAGCAAGAAAGAGCGAGCGTCAGAGGGGAAGATTGCGCCGTAGTATAACGAAGCGAGAACAGCGTACGAAAGAGAAAGAGCGAATACGCGCGGAGACGCGAGAGAGGTAGCGAATGCGAGAGAGCGTGAAAACGGTGGAAGTCTCGGGAACGCTAGGGGCGAGAAGATGCCAGTACACGTTTTCGTATAAGCCGTTAACGATTAACGAGACATTTAAAAAAACACAAAAAAAAAAGACGTAGGTAGATAGTACTTCGGTCGTGAGACAGAAAATTGGAGAGCATGTACGAAACGCGCGAATCAAGATTCGAGCAACTCGACTGCCGAATCGATACGAGAAGAGAATTATACGACGGTAGAACCGGCAACGGTTAGCACACGGAGATAAATAAACACGACGTTATCGAGGTATAAATATGTGTTCGTTTAGACATTACGATAAATAAGTATTGCATTAATATAGACGTGTAACGATATAAATTAAAGGAGAGAAAAAAGAGAGGAAGGGCGCGAGTGTATATGCGTACGATTGTGAGGGGTAGAGAGGAAGAGAGAGAGGAGGTGCGAGGCGAGGAGAGGAGTAAAACGATAGAGTAAACGAAAAGTAGAAAATAAGAAGAAAAAAAAATTGCAAGAGAAGCTAGAGAACATACGTTGACTAGAAAAAGAAAAAAAAATAAAACGTAGGAAACTGATGAATTTTTTATAGAGGAATATTCTAAAGAGATATTATGAAAATAGTGGTATAAAGGAAAAAAAATTTTGTTTTTCACGTTCTTTCCTGCACAGTGTACGTGGCTTCGAACTTTTCTTTTTCTTTTTTTTTTTTTTGAAAACGTTGAACGTCACACACAGGATATTTACACGTTACGAAATAGCACGTGTGTAGAAGAGAAGTCTACGAAATCGATTATTTAAAGGAGAATTAAACGACACCTACCCGCAGAATAATTACTTTTTTCATTGTCCTTGAACTTTTAGCGGTAGATGGAGACACGAGAAAAAGATTGTTCACACGCTAGCGTTACCATCTTCTTCGAATCACGAAACTCGCTTGCACATACCGCGGAACACCATGATAGAATTTCAGAGGGGACGCGTTTCGTTTCAGCGTGTGGATCGTTTAAAACAGGTGAAATCGACGAAGTATATTTGGAAAGACGAAGAGTCGTTCGTCTAACGGACGATTTCACGCTGAAATGTAAACATCTGAACGCGCGTCGAAAGCGTAGGATCTCGAAGACGCGAAGGTGACCGAACGAAGCCACGAGAGCCACTATGCGGAGAAAGAAAGCAAGAGCGAGACAAGCACCGAGCGAAGAGAAGAATCGTCGTCATCGTTGTGTCGTAAAATTGCAGGAGGTCGTGCACAAGAAAAGCATGTCTTATACACTTACTTACACGCATAATAGAGGTACACGCATATACATACGTGCAGCGTACACGGAAATAAGAAATGCATTCGCGGAGATAAGGAGAACAGACACTGTGTCCCGCGCGTGCATTCATTACGTTGTTAAACATTGTCCAATACATAATTGTTACTAACGTACATTTATAAGATGAACGAAGAGAGTAGCGAAACAGAGAGAGAGAGAGAAAGAGAGTGAGAGAGGGAGTGAGAGGGAGAATCTGTGTACGAGTGTTACAAGGAGAGACAGAGTGCGAAAGACAGCGCGAATGAGAAGAGGGAGGAAGAAACGAGTGAAAGTGTGAAAGGAAGAAATCGACTGCAAACCGAAGTTAACAAAGGTATGGCCAATGCACGGGAAAAAAGACATATAAATATTATAAATATATAAATAGGTATTACGCGAAAGAATTGCCAATGGGGGAGAGAGAGAGAGAGAGAGAGAGAGAGAGTGAGTGAGTGAGAGTGAAAGAGAGAGAGAAAGAACAAAGAAAATAAAACCATGTAGATGAAACGGTCTTAAAAAACACGATTGCTCGACTATATGTAAATATATGTATTTACATGTATATGTATATATGTAAAGTTTACGTGTATACATATGTATGTACGTTGTGTGGGTGTGTAAACGCACATGTGAACGTTCATGTATGCGCACACATGTAAACATATATACACCTGTTCGCGTATGTATGGGAACTAGCGAGAGACAAAGAAAAATACTAGCGATGCGACGTATGCGTGTGCCGAGAGCGAAAAATAACTAGTGAGAGTCTGGCTATCCGCGACTGCTTTCCGTGCAATTTTTGCGGTTGAACGAAACAGTGGAAAAGAAAAAGAAAAAAAGAAATGATATGTATAGCGGAGTATGCGAAAAGGGAAGCGTATGGCCCATAACGATCGAACATCGACGAAACGACGGTCAACGGAGAGGGGGAAGGCTGCTAGACGCGGTGTAGACTTTAAGGCGATTAATTTCCGGTGAGGGGCGAGAGGATGAAACGCACAACACGCAAACGCAATTACACGAGTTACATTTTTTCGCTTGAACGACAGACGAGTCCGTCGAACGGTAACCGGAGCAATAACTTGAAACGCGTTGATATGGCAATTCCGTCGAATACGATCGCCGTGATGTTGTGCCTGAGCGAAAGACGGGAATAAGAAAAAAAGAAAAAGAAAGAAAGGAGAAAGAAAAAATGGAAACAACAAGGTGAAAGAATGTTCGTCCGTGTTGGATGGTTAAGAGACACGGGTGTACGCGCAGCCGTCTCCGTGCGTACACACTCCGTACGTACGAACGATGACGAGTGGAGAAGAAAAATTGAAACGGCCGAGAGGAACGCAAAGCGATAGCCAGCGCCATAAGTGATCTATTCTTTCTTCCTATAGGCGACCGCCATCTAGCCCAGATTAGTTTCGGCGAAGCGACATTGGTTGTAGGAATGGTTCAGCCTGACACGAACCACGAACCATTGAATCGTAAACGCGCGTGACTCGTCGGTGACGGGTGCGCGAGGTACGCGCAATTACGCTTTATCGATACGTAAATACTCGCGCACCTACGCGTACGCGCTTGAACGTAAACATAACCAAGACGGATAAATCGATTTTAAAAGAAGACGCACGTATTACGTTAACGCGTTAATCGTCATGCTGGCTGGCTTTTAATTCGCGCACGATCTATCTTACTTGGAAAGCGACGATCTCTGAAACAGACTAATCTAACGTAGGGTTTTAACGATAAACGTTTCAGTAATTTGCCGGAACCACGATTAACGCGTTAAAATTTATCCAACTCTCGTAGATCTACTCTCGCGAGCTTCGCTCTTTTCGTTATTTCGTCTCTTCTCTTTCTATCGGTTCGACTCGTCTCAATTTTCTTGTCGATCATGCCTCGTCGATCGACTTCCGGTCGATATTACTTCTCTCTATTAACCGCGTTTCGCATCTTCGAGAAACGATAAACCATAAATCGGTACCAACGCCGAAATGTTTGCTCGCCAACTTTATCGTTCTCGTAGATCGCGTCTTGCTCGTTCGTTCGTTCGTTCGTTCGTTCGTTCGTTCGTTTAGAAAATGATAAGCAATGTTCTTGGACCATTAACGAAGGGAAAAATCGACGGAGTAATAAGAATATTTTCGCATCGTTGATTCCGATATAATTTTTTTATAGATTATACTAAGAAGCAGCGAAAGCAAGTGCGTGACGATAGGAAGAATGGGTAAGGAAGCATCGTGCCAAGTACACGAAGCCCTTTCCTAACAGCGTATATCCGCGTTCACTGACCAAAGCTCAGCTGCGTTTCGAACGTTCTTTCGATGTTCTCGTTTCTAAAGAGTCTTTAGAGACGCGGTCGCATTTACGTTCCGATCGATCCGAAACTCCGCTCGAATCCGAGGAGCTCTCTGCGGTGCTTCCTCTTTTGTCCATCTCCTCCCTCCTTTTTCCGCTATTCGCGCTCGAAAAGAAGCAATCGATGAACGGCGATTCTGTCTCTTGTTTGGAATTCTCAATCGCGAATCGATAACAACCGTCACGCCCATTCGCGATATCGCGGTGCTAATGCGCCTAACGCGCTTCCTTACGAGAAACTACTCGTTTCTCGAAACCCGCGAACCTTCGCTGTCGAGCTCGTAGTCGCGGATTTCTCAACGAATCCGTCATCTTTTGTTTCAAGGGGAAATTCGTTTCTCGCGAACGTCACGCGGACGTTGCACGCGAATATTGTTTTCACCTACAAAGGGAAAATAATAAGGTGCGAATGGGTGGAAGCACGATAATATCGTTACAGAGGTAAAAGGCCTGTGCTTCGAGCTAAACCGTTCCTTTGATCTTCCACGTTTTTACGACTGTTACTGAAAATTCATTCCGACCTTTTTCACTCCCGTTTTATCATTCTCCCCTTTCCTTCTTCTTTCGTCTTCTTTTCGTTTTGTCCGCGTCACCTCGCGAGATCGACGACGAGACGCGACAACGACCGTGGTCCCAGGAATCCGTACCCATCTGACTCCAGCAAGTTGTTCGTAAAAGAATTAAGAAATTCCCCTATCCCCGTGCGATCCTCGTAACAAATTCGTTGAAAATTTTCCTTGTCCTCTTCCAACTGTTTCTTATCGTATCCTATCGTTCGTTCGTCTTTTCCTTCGTTTCTCTCTGTCTGTCTGTCTGTCTATCTATCGTTCGTTCTAGTAAAAAGAAAAAAAGCATATCGCACGACAAGACCAAAGATCAAAACACGAGCAAAGGATAGTGAGAAAATCGCACAATGCTGACCCATGGTATCAGGATCAAGGTAAAAACACTCGTTCGATCGTCGATGAGAGACATTTATTTAGCTAATACGGCAAATTCGCTAGTTTTACAGAAATGTTTCGATCATTCGCAGCGTTGCTTCTCTTCTTTTTCTTCCTCTTCTTCTTCTTCTTCTTCTTTTTCTTCTTCTTCTTCAGCCTTCCACGCTGTTAACGCTTTAAATCAAAGAAATCGAGAATAACGCGACGTGAAAGGGCAGATGTACGCTTCGCGTAAGGGGGCTTCGCGTGTATCCGAATCGTAGAACACGAAGAAAAGGAAAAAGGAGATGGACAACAGCTGGCTATCAGCCGTCGAGAGAGAAGTTTTGGGCGAGGGCTAGTTTGAGCGGTGCTCGAGTTTCGACGAGGAGGCTAACCATGGGCACGTTGATAAGATAGAAAAAGGTGAGAGAGAGAGAGGGAGAGGGGGGAGGGGGGGGGAGAGAGAGAGAGAGAGAGACTGAGAGTACTGCCACATAAAATTAGCGAGAGAAAAAGTTGAAGCAAGAGAGTGTCGAAGAAATAGGGTTGGAACGGTGAAGGGATAGAACACGTGGGTGTGTGTACGTGTGCGTGTACGTGCATACAATGTGTGCGTGACAGAGGCAGAGAGGCAAGAGGTGCAGACTACGTATTGATTTCGCAAGTCTCCCAACATAGAGCGTTTGCATAAAACAGGCCAGCAGCCTGTCGACGTCGACGTCGACGTTTACGTAGTCACAGTCGTGGTGGTTTCGTAACCGGGAACGTTTGCCCGTTTCTTCTTTTTTTCCTTTTTCTTTCTCTTTCTCTTTCTTCGATTATCGTTTCCCTTGTTATCGCGACTTATACCCACGGCCGCCTATGAAACGAAGTTTAACCGAGACGACCCACCGGTATGAAAGTACGACGACGAATTAAACCGCCGATTTGTTCGGTAAACGTCTCGTTGCGCAACTTCCGATCCAGTCGACGTAAATTTCACGGCTGAAACAGGCACATCGGAAGCGTTTTTTCCTTTTTTTTTTGTTCCAGAACAAATCTGAACGAATTCCTTCTCGTATCGTCGAGAATCTTCCAATGATTCTTTTGGTAATTTTGTCATTCGCTGCTCCCCCCCCCCCTTCCCATACCCTCTCTCTCTTTCTCGCTCGTTTGCCCACTCGACTGCTTTCTTCGCACGAAATAAGTTCGAAATGTAAGCGATTCGCAATCCACGTTCTTCGCGGATAAATCCCCCACGTCCTCCCCCTCCAGAAAAAATCCGGCCTCAGGTTTCGGTCGTTTAGCCTGGCATTTCTTTGAAAAGAACTCGATCGTTTGCGCGACCTTCGATCGACCGGAAGTCTGTCACAATTTATTGCGAAACGAACGAATTATATAAAAAATCAAGTACGTGCGTATACAAGTGTGAATGCGTGCATGCAAGAGCGAACGAAAAATATGTGTGAGAGAGAGAGAGAGAGAGAGAGAGAGGGAGAGAGAGAGAAAGTTAAAAGAGCCACTGCCTTAGCGACAGCAGGATTTGTGCTAGAAACAAGGCCTTAGAAAGTAACAAACCAGAAACATAATTAGAGTTAAGTAAGTCTGTTGTTGTTAACCAAAAAAAAAAGAAAAAGATAACGGTACTTAGAGAAATCAGGAGGACAAAAATGTTGAACGTATTGTAAAACTAATTAGCAGTTGTATTTAAGCGCGTAACGTAAATATATACTTAACCCCTCGTGCCCGCAATTAAATAGGCGTATTAACGCATAGTTTTATGTAGGATTATTAAACGTCGCTTGTCGCATACGAAGATAGAGAATACGAAAGGGCGGGAAGCGAGATGGAAAACAGAGGAGATCGGTGATAAAAAAAGAAAGAAAAAAAAAGAGAGGGAGAGGAAGGAGGAAAATGGAAAAGGAAGGGCGAACACGGAAAGAGAAAAGGAAAACGAGGAAACGGTGAGAAGAACGCGTCGCTTTTATTATACGAGTATCGGTACTCGCGAAATTCTTTGTCTTTCTCTTTGACTTTGTTTTCTGCTCTTGCCTTACGAAAACAACAAAATGAAACGAAACGAAATGAAATGAAACGAAGCGAAGGAAAGAGAGGAAAACAGGACGCGCGCCGATCGTGGATGCGCGTATCGGCCACGATACCAGAGGAGAGAATCGTCGAACGGACGACATGTTCGATGGAGGAAAATGAGATTTCCGATAGCGTGTCGCACTCAAAACTACCACTTTAAATCCGATGTTAGCGTAGCGTACGTATCGTAAGCTGTCGACATTTATACTATGAACTATGAGTAATTGTAGCGATCATTGTGAACATAGTTAATAGTATAGATTAGTTAACCGCACTAATTGTACCGAAAAGTGGATTACATTTAATTCCGAAAATAATTATCGAAGTCTACTTCAATAACGCGTACTTACGTTGTACGCGAATCAAGCCGAGTTAAACGAACGAAAGAGTGACTAACATACAAAAGTGAAGAAGAATGAAAATGTGAGATAAACGTGTGTGTGAGAAAGTACGTTTGAGAGCGTGTGTGTAAATGAACAAGTGGGAAAAGAAAAGAATTTGGCGAAGGGGAAAAGGAAGCAACGTGAAATTCAACGACGGATAAGAATCGAATGTATTCTCGAAGTGGAGGAAGAAATAGAAAGAATTAGACAAATTGCGGGCGCAAATGGCCGTGCATGCATGGACTTGTGCATGTATATTCGATCTAGCGTGTGTTTCTTCAAAATGCGTCGCGGAAATAAAACGAATCTACGAAATCGCGATAGTCGACATAACCTCTGAAACGACGACTCGGCGCAAACCGAGTAACAAGCATCTTTGAGTATATTTGCCTATTTTCGGTATTCGCGATCGTTGTGCGGCCACCTACGTACGATGAAAATCACGTGCAAGTACACGTACACGTACACGTATACCACGTATGCGATACGATTTAATTATCAAAAATATGGTTGTTTCGAGCCCATTCGTCAGCCTACGCGATAATTTACCCCGAGATCTCAAGATATCGGATCGCAACGTCCTTTTTCAAATATTTGCCCCACGAAACAGCGACTATTGAAATGCGATCAATTATCCGTTAACTAATTAGGTTATTGATTTGATCTAGTTTCTAGAGTCTACTACTGGTAATAGCTTCCCCGTACACGTGACCTACACACTATACATTCGTGCAGGCAAACACGTGCCACGTTGGACTGTACCATTCCAAGACGAGCACAAAAATCGAGATTCGATCAACTTTCTTCCGTCAAGTCTAATGGAATGTTTCCTAAAACTCGATCTTCTTTTCTCCGATTATTTTACGACGAAATGTTAAAATGTATCGACGCCATTTTCCTCGCACGATAACAGCTCAAAGATCGTCGACTCATCGAATTCGGCGATACGATCAAAGCGATATCTCTAACCTCTGATTTATCGACTAACTCTCTTAAAGTTTGTTCTCTCGACGTAGAAAGAACGTTGTCGGCGAAACCTCGACGTTCGTTTACGTTTGCTAGCGCAACGTTGCTTTATACCAGTGAGAAAATCGTGCAGATTTTTATTGCTTTCGTGAAACGAAGACAAATCTTTATCTAGGAAGGACTTTCACTTTAGTGTATAGCTCTTCCTTGGCTATAACGCACGATCTTGAGATGTACGTGCGGGTGAGTGTGCGTGCGTGTATGAGAAATAAATAGAAAGGAAGTTGCATCGAAAATACAAGTACAAAGCGCACAGGTAACGGGAAAATTAAAGCTGCCGTCTTAGTCCATGAGCGAAACGAGATCACGAATCTTCCTTTCGTAATCTTTATCGCCTTTTCTTTCTTTCTTCGATCTCTTCGTTTACTACCTAGCAATTCTCGCAACAAATCACTGCTTGTTCGTCGGTTGCTCAAACTTCCAGAATTCGACTTTCAAACGCGAAGCTACGTTTTTAATTCTGATCGAATGTCAATAGGAAACAGAGTAAGCAGCCAAATCGCTGCTTTGTAGATCACAGGAAAGAAAAAACCGGCGTTAAGAAACGTATCTTACGATACTTACGGTATATATATATATATAGTATACTATATATATACTATATATATACTATATATATACTATATATATACTATATATATATTATATATATAGGAAAAGAACGCGTTAACCCGATAATAGCCGATCCTGGTAACGCTACGCATTTTGGAGACTTATTAACGTGGTCATAGAAATTTGCAAGTTTCTGATTCTTGTGCTGCACGGGGAATATACTACGAGACATATAAGCATTTATAAAATACACAAGAAATGCGCAACACGAAGAACTAACAGCCCTATAAGATGAATAAATCTGTAATTTAAGAGCGAACGCACGAACGAAGGAACAAAAGAAAGAAAAGAGAGGAAGATGAGGTAAATACGAATGCAAGTGAGAGAAGATCGTGCGCGTGGTATGCATATGCGTATGTATGGGCGTGCGAGCAGCAGAGAGAAAGGAACTTTGCAAAAGAGAAACATTAGAGTTCCGTCTTTGAGTGTTGAAGAATGTTCATTTGTAATTGTTTAAATCTAACGAGAAATGTACTGTAAAACTATAAGTACTATAGGCACTAAAAATATATCATTTGTTGACATGAAAAAATAAAAAAATGATCCCACTAATGTAAATTATTCCTGGCACGATGCCGTGCGAACGATCGGCGTGAGTACAAATACACATACGCGCGCATTGCATCGATGTAAACGTCTTTAGCAACGACGAAAGTTATAAGCGAAAAAGAGAACGATACGTTGTTCCGTGTTAAGGATTATTAGGTAAGAAACGCGATTCTCTACTTTCTAGACGAATCGGTCTGCGATTCGATCGAAAACAAGAAATACGTCAATTAGATACCTCGTCGAGTCTTCGTCTCGTCGAGGTTCAGGCTCGGCAATACTAAACTCCTTTCTCAACACTTGTCCCTATCAAAGAACATACCTTGAGGGATAAATGTTCGAAACGAGTAAATTGTTGGTGTTCAGAGTAACGCTTGTGCATATTTTTTTAACGAATTCTCCCCATTTGATCGTATTACCGGTCGACATATCGTTTGTTTCATTTTTTACTTTCTTTTAATTTCCTTTATCACCTTTTCCCGCCTAGTAAGTAACGATGAAACTTTATGACGCGGTAAGTAGGATATCGTTCTTTTGTACGATAAATTGTGGCTAATGTATACGATGGTTTTAGTTTAATGTATAGAAAAAAAGAGTGGCAGGGATCGGTATAGCTGAATGCACAATCAGAAGCAATTATTATCAAACAAGTTTGCATGAAAAATTTTTATTTACGACGTATAATGGATGTATTATGTACAACGATTGGAATTATAAAATTCGTCTCATCGTCATTTTTCTTGCCATAACGTTCAAGTTTTACGTTTCTTGTTTCGAAACATACTTCTAAATACAAACGAACATTTGAACGGACACGATGGATGGCTTTGCTTTCGCTGCAAATAACTTTTTCAAACTATTAACGATTATACGCGTTACGATGAATTACAATTAAGATGATTCCAGCATCGACGTAATGACGGCAAATAAATAAGTGTGAATTAAGTAGAAATAGGAAATAATCAAAATTTCGTTTCTTCGGATTATCGCCTAATTGCTTCGACAACGTCAGTGTAGTCGTCGTTATTGATGTTGATGGTGCTGTTGCTGATGTTGCGTTGTCTTGGCAAGAGCTTCCATCTTGGATTGATTCTCCGGGGGAGGCGGAGATTGCTTCGTCTTCTTCTTCTCTTCCTCGTTCTCTTTTACCGATGGAGGTGGTAGTGCATTCAATAAACCTTGTCGAAAAAAAACTATTTGTTACCATATTTGTTGTGTGTACATAAGGAGGGTGATATGTAGAATATACTTTCGTTTCAAGAGATATACCTTAGTTTATACCTTAAGAGTTCATACTTCTGAGTAAATTGAACGATAAAGAAGGTGAAAATGAATGGTATAAACGACTTACCAACTGTTTCTCCTTTAAGGGAGGCGCCTGCAACGATAAAAAAAAAAATAGAAGTAATATTTTCGCACTTTAAATGTCAAACGTTTAAGATTCTGCTAAAGAGCGAGTCGAGAACACACCGTTTCCACGATATTTGTTTAATTGCTGATAGACTTGCTTCATTCTCTCGATGTTGATCCTGGAGCTCTTGCTGTGATTCACCATCGGTAATGAATAGTCTTTGCCAATAATACATTTGGCTGCACGTTGCACGCTAAGTGGTGCGTTCCACGGTTCATGAATATATCTCGTAGGAAAATTTTTCAAGATCGGCAAGTATCGCCTGTATCAAAATAGAATACAAAAGAAAACAAATCACGAGACGAAGTCATCCGGTATCGTGTATAGTATAGATTGCGAGATGTCGAAAGTCAAAATCACAATCGAAACTCTAATGCCGAAGAAACGTCGTTTAGAAGCGATCTAAAGTTACCTAATGTAATCGCCATTCGGATCAGCTTTTCTGCCGAATCTCACCGGGCAATAGCAGTGGAAGAATTGTTGGAAGAAAGAACTGCACGATAACCACATCCACATTCCCGCGTTCACCGACCAATCAGCATCTAGCAACAACTCGTCGAACACCTTTGACAAAAATTTCGATTAACTTTGTATCTCGCTAAACGAACTGGCAACCAATATGGCAAGAAAGACGATCGACAGAGATGAAACTAATGGGACAAACGTCGAACGAAACGGACTTAAGTAGTTTTATGATATCGCGAGACAGCAAAGTATGCTACAGTCAATCCTCTAGAATGCTAGTCGAAATGTCAATGTACAACAAGTGGCATTTTACCTTCATTCCTTCTTCCCAGGAGATCCAAAGGTCGCCTCTGGTTAAGAAACAGGCGACCGCGTGTCTAGCCAAGTGATGTATCCAACCTTCTTCTCTTAGTTGTGTCATGATCGCATCGATCCAGGGAAATCCCGTTTGGCCCTGTCCGACAAACGTCTTTTACGATTTTTTTATGAAAACTCAAGAAATAACGGACGATTTGTCTATAAACGAATTCACTCACGTTTGCCCACTTGGCAAGTGCTTCGACATTCTTGTCCCAAGGGATTTGCACGCAAATTGGATTACCCTGCATCCGATCGAAATTTGGGTTCTTCGTAGCAGCGCAGTAAAAAAATTCACGCCATAAAAGTTGCCCGTGCAACGAAAGCGGTGGTACGGCTTTCTTTATCTATAAAACATTGATACGTATAATCTTTCAATCGAATGTCGATGATTGTGACTAATTTATAATTTACAATCGCAGCAGTTGCGATCCACGTCGATTAAATAGATAATGTTACCTTACCTTCTTATAGAGGTCAGTGAGCTGATAATAAAATAGCCGGGTACTCAAGCATCCGAATCGTAAATAAGGCGAAAGACCGGTTTGACTGGGCAACAATGATTGCGGGGTCATTTTCGGTCTGCCGAAACTAGCCACCCAGGCCTTCCTTTCTAGATGACGCTCCAACCGTGCCAGAGCCTCGCTTTCGCCTCCAACCCATACAGGCGGAAGAAGACCCTCCGTGTCGAAGCCTGTTAATCATTAGGATAACTAACTCCTTACAACGAAACTCTCGATCCAGTTCCCTCTACATAGCCGAAATAATCACTCGAAATAAATACGCGATAAACGAACGCGTAAATTTACCAAGTTCTTCGAGCGTTGGAACACCGTAATGATCATCGTGGTCCTCTTTCAGAGGGGTGTAGGCCGAACCTATGCAAGCAGAAGTGACAGTCGGCACCGATGGTTCTGGAGGATCCATACTGGCAACCACATTTTGAAATTGATGATAAGTCAACGGTGGCTTCCCTCCGTTCCTCTCGATGATCCTGAAACGCGAAAGACACGATCGTCGATGCTCGCTGACATCGTCACATACACGGGGAAAGAATATTACCAGGAAATTTATAAATATTATCGGAACAGAAAAAACATTACACCACTGGAAGGACTAGTGGATAGCTCGTGACGTCTATCGACGACCAATAACCGGCTAGGGAAGAGAAGCGAATTTAAGAATGGAAGGTCGATCGAATGATAGTATTTCCACTCACTCGTCCAACTTGTAAAGAGTATGCGAGACCTTTTGCACCACCGAGATACCAAGCTCCTTGCAGAGTGCCGAGATGTTGTGGTCTCGCACGCGTCCGAATGGCTCTGGATCTTCCTCGAAGGTCAAATTCGTGGTACCCCATTCCTTGAACAATTTCGGCAGAGCGTCCGCCGGCTGACCTCTTATCACGAATAGTCTGGAGTTCAATTTTCGCAAGGAGCAGTCGAGATCTTCCAAACACTGTAGCAAGAACCTGTGGAAAAACCGAATTGTAAAGCGAACTGTATTTGTTAAACGTTAACTCGCGTACTCACCTCCACTTATTGATGCCAACGTTGGTACTTCCGGCGAACCATGGATCCAAAACGAACACGCAACGAAACGTAGTGGCTCCGGTAAGACCTTCCCTCAGCGAAGGATTATCGTGAAGCCTGAGACCTTTGCGAAACCAATGAACCGTATGCTTTCCACCCTCGCCACGCACCGTCACATCCGGATTTATTTCGCTACTACGACTACCCGTCATTTTCCCTCCTCCTGCTAGGTCGGTCGATTTTCTTCAAATTCGTCTTTTCTCCGCTCGATCTTTTCAAATTTTCGGTAATAACAGCGGTGTTCTATTAAACAAGCAGCACATTTTTAAACAACTAAACAGCTCTCTCTCTGCTCTTCGTATCTGTCCCTGCTTGTTCTTGTCACTGTTTCACAGGCACAGAGTACACACACACTCGCGCGTACATACAGATGCGGGCGCGGGCACACGCACATACATATACGCATACGAACACAGACGCAACATTCTTTAACATCTTTTTTTAATTTTCTTGCCCTCCCTTCGTTCCTTTTCCCTCCCTATGTTTTCCTTTTTCCGTCGTTCCTCTCCTAGGAGAGAGATAATCCGAAGGATGCACTTCTTTGTAAATTTTTAAGTTAACCACCTCGATGGAACAGTATCTTCAGTCTTCGAGTATCATCGTCCTGACAAATCGATTCCGCCTCGTTTTTACGTCATCAAAGTCGAGAACAAGATCGATCGATTTACTATTCTCTCGATCGAGATTTTCTACCGTCTATGGAAAGGAAGAATTCCTGCCGCTCAAACGTGATCGATTTATATCGCGCGCCACTATCTATTCTCTTCGTAGTTTCTATAGGTTTGACTTTTCCTTATCTTCTCCAATTGGTCCTTTCTTTTGTTTTTTTGCTACGTCTCTAGCGTCTTTTAATCTTATTTGTCTTTCGGCATCATTCGATCATTTAGTAGTAGCTAGAAGTAGCTATTACAGAGCTATCCCAGGAGAGAAGGTAGAGGAAGAAAGCACGGTAGGCGATATCGGGGTATATTGTCTGGAAATTTTTTTTACTTTGCATTATAATCTTATAAAACACTCTTGCAGCAGTAGGTCTCGATCATTCCGATTTAGTCCGATACGAGCTTCGCATCGGACACCCCCAAAGAACAACGAAAAAGAAAGAGAGAGCAGTGAATCAACGAACCCGTGCATCGGTATATCATGCATCGCCTAATTTCTACGTCTGACACATTTCCGACATTTCTACTGTGGTGCACGTTACGCGCTAACTGACGTATGACGTATCACGGTCGACTCTACTGTAGTACGCAGGGAGGGGAATCGATAGTAACAGGCGTTCGGTTTATCGTTGCCGTGTTATTATGTCACACTCGTAACATTTAGAAATGTCTGCGCGAACGTAAATACCGTCTGTTAAGTTCCGTTCACCCGTGTCAATCGTCTTCTTAAACCTTCGTACCAGAAAAGAAGAGTGACGATTAACGCGTACGCAAACACTAACGAGTTACGTGTTATTTCGATGAATGGCGACAGGTATCAAGATACAAATTGAAAATTTATCGCACTGTGGCTAGCTACCGCAACTTTTATCGATTACGATTGGAACGATCGATCAGAACCCGAACAGTCGAAATCACAGAAGTATTATATCCCTCTATTAGTTATTTCTATTTATAAACAAATCCGTAAAAACATTAGAAGTAAATATGAATAAAAATAATGAAATAAAGTCTATCAACGATACGACGTATGACAAATTATATATGTATTGTAGTATTAGGTTTTTCTTTCTGTGAATTAATTCCAGGTCGATTCACGTAACTAGCACTCCCCGTCATGCCCGAATATAGACGAGTATTATATAATTATATGATTGTAATACCTGTTTCTCGGAACGTGAAGTTTCGTGGACGGAGCTTAGCCTCTTTCGCAGCCACTGTCTATTCTCCTTGAAATTGATTTCGGTGATCGATTGATTACCGGCATCCTTCGTTCAACGTGCAAATTGTCACAGCACACATCTTCAACGATAGGTCTTCAACTTGATCTACTGCGATAAGAACCAACAGCATCAGCAATATCGAATGGTATATCTACGAGGCGATCGAGCTTTCTGACTTCAAAATTACTCTCTTAAATCCAAAGTTATAATTCTTCTAAGAATAATGTTTAATTTTCTAAAGTCTTTTTATAAGATCCCTTTATAAAATCCTTGTACAATTAAAATCGTTTAAATTTAATTAATTAAGTAAAATTCATTTAGACGCTAAATAATTTCGATAATATTTTGCAATTTATATTTTTCCCTATATGCTATTGCTATAATCGCTCTCTTTTAATGGCTTGAAAAATGTGACGCAAATATTATAAATCTCTGCACATAGTCGTGAAGTCGGGGTTCTGTCGATAAAAAAGGACGCGGCATAACGATACTTGCTTCTCAATATGCACTGTTTCATTTAATGATAATGGCTGTATGTGTTACGTATATCCATAAAACAAAAGTGAGACAAATGCAAATAAACAAGTACAACAATTTGATAAATCGTTGCAGCAAAGATCGATTGGATAACACAAAAGCTGCATGTGCTTATCCGCGATTAATGTTTACTTGTAAATATCGATCATCCAATTATAGAATGAATATTGTGTCAATCGACAAGAAATCGTTAGATGATCGATGAAAAGCAGGAAAGACACGCTATAAAACTTTAAGATGATACAAGATAAAGATAGTTGGTTAAGAATGTCACTACTAGCAACAGAAGATTGCGTTGCGATAACCGGAATTAGCAAGGGAGCGAAGGTGAAATACATTGGGAAGCAAAACGTCTAACGTGCATTTACGAACGAACACTTACAATCGTGTGGATGCGCGGACATTTTAATGTATCCGAATTCGCGATATCGTTGAACGTTAGTTAAACGACGCACTGGACAAACTTATCAGAACTAGAAAAAACAGCATACACATTCGGTTTAACATTCCACGCGTTTAGATGATTGAATGATCATGCAAAGATAATAGTAACTCATTGGTAAGATCGGCGGCGATTGTTGCGACCGGTGAAATTCGATACTTGTTTCGGATAATGGAATTTTTCCAGCTTTCCGGGAGAACGGACGTAAAAGTAATTTGCAACGAACGAACGAACGAACATGGATGCGAAACGCGCACAAGAAACAGTTGCTCGCATATGCCAACGTACAACGTACAACTTGTCCAGTAGACATAGAGAAGGAGAGATATGCTGTAAGAGCAAGGGGACGCGGAGCCACGCCGAATGCAACGTGACAGCGTCCCCGCGTACCTTGCAATTGGCCAACTCGATCACGTGGTTCATCGGTCACGTTGCACCCGCCGTGGTTCTATACGCCTCTTCTATGTATGTATATACCGCTTATCATTTCCTTTTTCCTTTCCTCTTACTGTTTCTTTTCTTCTTTTATTTTAGCATTCGTACATTCTGCTCATCGTTCGTTCTGTCATGCTCTGAATAGGTAGATACCGTTTTTTTTCCATTTAATCAGTCGATATCGTTGCACTTAATTAACACTTTTCGCGGAGAAAGTGGATCGTCTTATTATTTTGTTATTTCATACAACCGATGCAAGGATTACTGGGAGATGCTGCAATTGTTCTTTTTTACTCCACTCTGTATTGACTATTATCGACTGATTTCATGCGAAAATTTCATAGACTTTAATATCAAACCTAATCAAAAATTCTTACTCTGGTCTGTAAACGCATTTACAAAATGATCTCTACTTTACAAAAACTATTGTAAAAGAATTCATCAATTTTTCTTGCTAGCCCATAGAAATCTCATGAAAGCTCATTATATAAATCTCGTAGGTTAGGATATTTACCTCTAAGATACCCTTGACCGAATTGTCACGCGCATACGCATTACCATTTTTTTCAGTACATATTACACTATAGATATACACCAGTGATGTAACGCGATGCAGCTGACTCGGCGTTGATACATCGATCACACGCTGGATTCCATAAACAAATATACTCTTTAATTCGTTTAACTGTAAATTTTAATATCGACCGGCGCGTTTAACT
Organism: Bombus vancouverensis nearcticus; assembly: GCF_051014615.1. NCBI lineage: Eukaryota > Metazoa > Arthropoda > Insecta > Hymenoptera > Apidae > Bombus > Bombus vancouverensis. The sequence goes on along the minus strand of NC_134915.1, from coordinate 17,245,052 downwards.
TAATTGTGATTTTACAGTATTGATAATTTTATTGGTTGATACAAATCTATCCAAGAAACTTAACTATTCAGACAAGTACAAGTATACGTATAAAGAGAAATGTTTCGTAGAATAATTACATCTGTTTATTTGTATTGATACATAAAAGGTATCAGGAAGAACAATAGTACAACAAGGTACTCGATGATTGATTCCTTCCCATTACTTTCGATACATTATTTCTATCTGCAAGTCGTGCAATGTATATAAAAATGACTTTTCAAAAATCCATGTTATTCACCGTTGTTACATTATTCTTGTATTCGTTTTTCTGTTTTCAAATCTGGATTATACATATCTCGCCATTCCTTATTTACTGATACATATTGTTCGACGATATCATGTAATTAATCTATATGTAAATATTTTCTTTATACATTCGTAAATCTTATAGTTTAGTTAGTTTAATCCCTTTGAATCTTCATCAATACGCACTTTTAGTACATTTGCGCGATAAGTTGTATTTGAAGCTATAATGTATTAATCTTGATTAATTTACTTCCTTCGAAATCGTACACTAGTGTATACGATATTTAATTATATCTACTAATCATATATATACATATATGATTTATGTATTGTATGAATGCATGTATGTATCTACGTGAATTGAAAGACTATCACTATTGACGGAGTAAGAAATAAATCTAACGAGATGTCTGACGCATATTACTCTATTATTGTGTAACAACATGTTACAACGCTGCTATGCAACTAGCGTTGAAGCACCTCGATATCATACTTATGCGTTCGCAAAAATTCTTTCCACTTTCTCCCTATTTTACTTCTTCCACTGCCGCCCCCACTCCGTTCACATTCCCTCAAATCCCCGTCGTTCATCGTTCATCAGAAATAACTTGTACTCTGTCGATGCTATTAATTCGTGTACAACTATAAACGCATGACGTAAATAACAATTAGTAAATCATATGTTTGAAGTCTTCTGGTCGAAACATAATTTATGTCTGCAATATTTTGTTCTGTGTACCGCGTATGAAGTTAAAAAGATACACATTTCGATCAAATTAGTCATTACTTCGTCGAAGATTTAATACTTTAGAGTACGGTAAAGATAAGAAAGAAAGAAAAAAAAACGAAAAAGGAAAAACTGTGTGGAAATGAAAAGAAAATGATCGGAAGAGAGACAGAAAACTGTTGATACGTACAACAATTACAAATATTCCAAAATATTGCATATAACAATATGACATTAGCAATACGATTACGAAGCGTACAAAATCAAATTTCTTTCCACAGAAAGATTTCCCGGTCAAATCACTGTGTGAAAAAACAATTTGTCTAACTTACGAAGTTCGGTTAGAAACCGAAAATGCTACAAATTTCTATAAGATTAATAATAATAATAATATTACGCTTATATAATTTGCTACCAATCGTTAAGTGCGACGTTTTACCATTGTTAATTCAGTGAAATTCGTTAGATTAAAGGACATTAATCAACGTTGCTGTGGTAAATGATAAGACACAAAAAAATGCTCTATAAAACAGGAGAGAAACAAGATCTTAATTTTGCTTGGCCTATAATTGCATTTAGCAGAAAACTAGAGCTCTATATTCTCTTGTTTTTATATAAAAGAAGATAATACTATTTCAGATATAAATGTGATACTAAGTTTTAATGATTACCTTCATTTTTATAAAATGAATACTTAACTGTATAATAGTACCACTACGTATTTTGTGTGTATTGTTTTTATACGTAGTAACTCTTTTTAAAGCTATAATTTTAATCTCAAGAATCCCATTTTTTATGCGTCAGTCGAATTGTGTCTCCTATTAATTATTATATAATTTGAAGACAACAAAGAATAAAAATGCTTGAGAAAAAGCTTTGCTTTTGTTTCTTTAGGATTAGTTGTTTTTCAAAATACCTTATCGCTTTGCGATTTAATACAGTACTTTTCCATTTTTAACATCAAATGTAAATAAAATATGTTACAAAACACGATCATATACGTTCATTAAACATTTTCCTGAACGCATTGTGACTTTTTGTCTCTTTTTACGGTCATAATAATATATCCAGGTACGCACATCAAGCCACGCAAATAATTCGATTAAGATAGATAAATTATTGTACAATGTGTCATTCAAACCTTTCTTTTATACTTTATAGGAACATCCATGTGGAAGGTTCGCGATTTGCCGACATAATGATCCATGTTGATAGATTATTTTATACGCTTCGGAGGTCTACCACGTTTCTTAGCCTCAGTGTTTACAGTGTGGTTGATAATCGATGATTTGGCAGTATGCGAATTCATTGCTTTTTGTACATTTCTCCCGGCATCGATTTTATATAAGTCTAACTCAATCGTTTCACTCTCAATCGCCCTCCTAGATCTTCTGGTTCGAGCAGCTATTCCTTCCATCTCGTCGAACTTTGCCTGCAATCTCTGGGCCAATTCAAAATCTTCCTTTTCTTGAATAACTAATCTTTCCATTCGTTCCTGCTCTTTGATAATTTCTTCATCCGAAAGAACATTTTTCTCTACAATTATACTTGTTTCAGTAGTATTATTATTCTCTGATATACATGTTTGCATCTCGACACAAGATTCAGACAAATTACAAGTGTCCATATTGTCCATATGCTCATATGTTATATTTGTGCCACTATTTATGGAACTGTTCGTGTGTCGTATCTTTCGAGTTGTTCTTTTTAAGCCAGAATTGTTATTCTGGCAATTTAATCTTATAGAAGGATCTCCTTTTTCAGAATTTTCTGTACTAGACTGTTTTTCTGGGCATGCCCTTCGCTGTTTCGATTTCGATAAAGTAGCTCTAGTAAACTTAGTTCTACTTCTGTTCTGTACTGTAACAGGAACATCATCTGTCATCTTATATTCAATCTCCTCTTTCCTACATAGTCTCTTTCTTGTGTCTCTTTTCATGATTGTTTCTAAACCTGACGAGGATACTCTATTGGAATTCTTTTTATCCGTGTTTATTTTTCTTTTCTTTATTCTTTCCGCAATATTTTCAATTGTTATTTCATTCTCGCCTCGTATTTCGGACTTCTCATTGTAAAGTGAATTTAGCTTTATAGATTCAGATGGAGAACTCAAATTTCTCATTTCGATATCACTCATATATTTCATATTTGTTGCAGCCTTAATATCTTGTTTAATCCATAAAGATTTTTGTCGTTTAGATTTACATACCATGCCGTTTCTAATATGAGATTTCCATGATTTTTGTACCTTTCTAATATCTCTATGCTCTTCTAATATTAAGTTTTTACTGATTTTAGTGCCATTAATTATATTATTCACATTCTTAGCATAATTCTTATTAGAATCAAATGATACCTCTGAAATATATTCAAGTTTATGGATACTATCGTCTGTTTGAAATTTTGTTTGTGATTGATTACAAGATGTTGATGGTTTCTGTTCAATCTCTTCTTTACACACATCTTTCTCCTTAGAGCTCTGTTTAGTTTTCCCTACGATATTTAAAAGTATGATTGTTTCTACTCGTGTGACATTATATCCTGTAAAAACTGCATTGCATTGTAAAATTAACCTACCTCGAAATGCACTCCAGGAACATCCAATAATTCGTTTCAAATGTGCCTGAGATGGTGGTTTAGGTACAACGTTAGATATTCTTTTAAGTATAGGAACAACTCTAATTAATTTTGGATCTATTTGTCTTCCATCTGTAATGCAATATTATACAAATTATTTAAAAAAGAGTTGAAATTTGAACGTAAGTGTATACAATAAAAATAAAATTCAACCTGTAGACATTTTTAATGGTGTTCTTGGCATGGCCTTGATAGGTTTAAAATGATGAATTTCTTGGTTAATGCTATCATGACTACCAGCACTTTCAGCACTTCCCGTTCTTTCGTCATCGTCTCCCGAAGACACACACACTTCCACACTTAAACTTTTCTTTTTACTGTTTACAATATCATTTGGTACATGCAACTCTTCTTTGCTCTGAGTACCATATATTTTCGAAGTAGATGTTCTAGGTTCCAAGGAACATTTTGAGATACAAGGTTCAATTATTTTAGACACTGTTTGATGCTTTAAAGTTCTTGAAATAGCATTATGTACAGTTGGTTTCTGACAACAAAATTTACTTGTAGGATCATTACATGTTCTAGGCAAGTTTGCATTGTTTTTTATACTGGACGCATATCTTTCTGCACGGATTTTAGATATTAATGCAATATTTGACCTTCTTAATCCAGGATTATCTTGAGAATCTAAAAGAGGCGGTTTTTCATACTTTGAACTTTGCGCTTCTACGTTATATGAATTTACTTCAGTCATAGTGGCAACATTCAATCTTGAAGCATGAAAACAACTATTAGATACATTAAGAGAGTCCTTATATTTAGAAACTTCTTTGTGTTTGCCCACAAGCTGTTTCTTTACTAAAGATTTAGCAAGTAACTGATCTTGAGTTAATTGAGCTAGTTGTTGTTGCTGTTCTTCTTCCTGAATTTTGCGAATTAAAGACTCGCTGGCTATCTGCTCAGCTTTCCTTTGACATCGTATTTCTTCCTCTGCCATTTGAAGTTGCACTTCATATTCCTGCCGAATTTCTCCAGCTGCACTAAGTATTTTTTTAGCACCAGTATAGTCTGTAAGAGAAAAATAGTTTATTACACATCTATTATATATAACGATCACATAATTTCAAATAACATTTAAATCGTACTTTGTTTTCAATAACAACAAATAGGAATGATAAGTAGCACAAAATAATTCCTACTATTACAAAATTGTATTTTTTTATTTTTGTGAAGATTCATTTTATACTTTCAATCATACATACGTATTTATACATGCGTATATTTCTATACATATTAATGTTATGATAATATATAACTAAAGAGGTTATGTTACATTTGTTTATCTTGTCTTATAGGAAACTTACCAGCATCCAAATCGATACTTCTGTCGTCACCGCTATATTTGCTTTCAACTTCTTTAGAAAATTTAGTTCGAATTAATTCCCAAAGACCGTTATTAACTAATGTTTCGGTCTTCGTTGCTGTACGTAGCCAAGAACCGACTCGTATTCTACAGAGAGGGCAACTCAAACTATTGTGTTCGAAAGTACCTTTCAAACATTTTAAGCAAAGATTGTGTGTGCACGGTAATGTTACTGGCTCAATCAGGATGCTGCGGCATACTGGGCATATTAAATCTCGTAGACTAATATCCACCGATGGTCGTGTCAAAGAAATATCAAATAATTTTGACGTTCGCTTCAAATATGTCGCCATCTTGCCATATTCTTTAAAGAAACATAACAACCACTATGATCATTTCGAGAACCGTGGTTCTCTTACTGAATGGAACACTCGCAAACAGCCTAATCGAAATTGCAGATCTTTTATAATTAATTGCCAGTTCAGTATACAAAATATAATTTTTTTAAATTAGAACCTATTTTGATTTTTGTGGAAATATACCTGTCTTTAATATCTTTTTCTAACAAGTTTTCTACTATATATTTTTGTCAGTATTCTAATTATTTTTGTAATTTTGCAATACATATTTTCTAAACATGCACGACAATAATAATATTTATAATTCTATTATTTAACAGTTAAACAATGATTAATATAATATACCATTTCAATAATGAAAAATTAAATACTAACTAAGAAAATAAAAAAATTGTATTCTGATTCTTTAAACTGATCTACTTTAAAATATCATATAGGTGAAAGAAGATATCAATGTATAGATTTTGAACGATATTTATATTGTTTCACGATTTATAAATCAGATTTCTTAGGGAATTTTACCACTTTATGCCAATAGATACAACAATTAATGAAAATCTCTAACATTTAACGTATTGTACATTCTCACTAATACATTACATGCATTAACATAGAAAATTGTTAAACAATTTTAAACAATTTTTTGAGGTCCTCTGTTTAACATAAATTATATACCATTGAAAAGATCTTTTTTTGTACTTTATTCCTTTTGCCTGTTTTTGTATTTAATTATAACATTTATAGGTAACAAGTTGGTAAGCCTTATAATCGATAAAAAATATGTCGTAGGTCTTCCCCATTTCACACAGAAAGTAACAAAGGTCAGGAACGTGCTTGTTGTATGTAAGGAAGTACGTGAATTTATAATCTCACGCAAGTGAAACAAAATTTGGGTTTGAAGTATTCATTAAAGACACAAAGATCAATAGGTTTTCTGGGAAAGTTGTGAAAATGACTCGGAGTAAGTTGCACGAATATTATAATATTATTGGATGCGTCCGAAAGTTACGCATGTTCAAGCGGACATAAAGTAATCTTTCATAAAAAGATAAAAATGAAATAGGATAAGATTTGGTCATTTGAAACTTAGCTTTCGAGAATATCGAATTTGAAAATCCATTTCATAACCGTAACGTATACAGTTGATGTGGCATTATAAATAAAAATCTGGTCAAGGAACATCGTGTAACAACAATTTCTTATGTAAAAAATGTAAATAACGATTTTTTAGTTAAAGTATTCCGTAATAAATGTGGTCATGTTATATGGCTGCAGATTATTCAAGTCGCGCAGTTGTATACGAACGATATACGTCACACATTGCTCGATTTCAAATTTAATTTTCTGATATGCTGAACCTTGAATAAATATATTTGTTGTTTTATGTGTTCTTCTTACTTTGTCATGAGGAATTATCTCGTGCCCGCTTTTATGTAACTTTTACATGCATTCTATATATTACAGTAATAATATATTAAGACAGAAAGCAAATATATTTACATATGTTACACAGGAAAAACGAACAAATGTCCTAACGAACGAACACCTGTCCTAATAGGTGACATTGACATGTCCAGCTCAAAGCAACAGATACATGATTCACAATACATAACACATTTTTCACGACATTGGACAAATTACTCACAACAACAAACAAATGATTTACAAAATAGTATTATATATTACATATTGCATGCTACAGTAATAAGAATATGTTTCCAAGCAAAATCGCTAATTTTGAACGTCTCAGAAATTATTAAGTTTAGAAAATAATTTAATCGTAAAAATTTTAACAGTTTGTGATCTTCTACATGAGCATAATATGCTGTATTGCATTAGTTCTTTGAGTAATCAAAATCAATACTTCAACCGTAATGATCTTATAAATGAGAGCTAGTAATGGACGGTATGAAAGATTTATGATATGTATCCAAATTGGCGATTTACGCTTGAGGCTGTTCTCTTATAAGGCAAAAGATAAATGTATATATATATATATATATATATATCGCACAGAAAAGAAGGGCAAAAAGCAAGCATCCACATCTGGATCACTTGACATAGAACAAGGGCCAAGTGGTATACCACAGCAAGGGCCAAGTGGTAGACAACAGCAAGGGCCAAATGCTAGACAACAACAAGGGCCAAGTGGTATACCACAGCAAGGGCCAAGTGGTAGACAACAGCAAGGGCCAAATGCTAGACAACAACAAGGGCCAAGTGGTATACCACAGCAAGGGTCAAGTCAACGACAACAACAAAAGCAGACACCTTTCTCACCAGGGAGACAGTCACATGATGTCCAACCGCAGGCATCTGGTTCAGAACAGCCACAGCAGGTATTGTTTATACTTTACTGAAGTCAAAATGAAATTGTATGTAGAAATATTAAATGGTAATTTGTATTTTACTTTTGTATATTTCTATTTAGGTAACTGCTGTAGTTCCAAAGAATAAACATGTGTTTCCAAAAAGTTTGCAAGAAATGTACTGGAATCAGATGCCACAAAAAACTAGTGTAGGAACTATGGGCAGAAAAATTACAGTAGAAACAAACATGTTTAGACTCATCTTTCCTAGAAATTTTGAAACAAATGTTATTCATTATGATGTAGTCATTACACCAGACAAACCAAAATGTTTTTTAAGATCTGTTTTCGAAGAATTTAGAAAAATACAGTGTCCAAAGAGATATCCTGCATTTGATGGCAGAAAAAATGCATATAGTGCAAATGATCTTCCCTTTGGTGATCAAAGTGTAAGTAAATAAATAATGTGCTTTTATGATTATACATATACATAGTTTCTTAGTATCTTATATATTTTTGTTATATATATGTATGTATACATTATAGAAGGAAGAATCAATAACTCTTTTTGATAATGAATTCCAAAAAGAAAGAACTTTCAAGATATATTTAAAAAAGGTTGCGTTTCTTGATTTGTCATGGATCAAAAATTTAAAGTATGATGCATTTGAGTCTGACACAAAACAGCAATGTATTCAGGCATTGGATATCATTTTGCGCCATGGACCTGCATCGCAATACGTAACGGTAATTTTCTTAAATAATTCAAATTTTATTTATGCAAATATTTGATTTATATACTATCATATTAATTGCATGTGGTAATGATATATAATATATATAGTATGTTACGATAAATTTAATATTATTAATACATTACTTAACATGTTGATAGGTCGGTAGATCACTTTTTCAAGCACCGGAACCGGGTAGAGTTGTGTCATTGACGAATGGTTTAAATTTATGGTTTGGTGTATTCCAATCTGCTATAGTTGGATCTAGAGCATACTTGAATGTAGATGGTAATATATTAATATAATAATATTATTACCTATTGCTAATTATGCATATAAATTTTAATATATTTTATGAATAGTTGCACATAAGGGATTTCCTAAAGAACAGTCAGTTATTGATTTGATGAAAGAATTATGTCAGAATCCTAGAACTGGTACAGTGCTGGAGAATCTAACTCCAAGGGACATAAAATATAATCGAGATAAAATAACGAGATTTTTAAAGGGATTAAAAGTACAATATGAATTACAAGATCAACCTAGCAGTAAAAGAGTTTATGTCATAAATGGATTAGTCGATTGTGCAAGAGAAAACAGATTTACTTTAAAAGATGGAAGTACTTCTACGGTTGAACAATATTTTTTACAAACGAAAAGATATAGAATAAAATACCCTGAACTGCCTTGTATTTGGGTAGGATCTAAAAATAGCAACATTCACGTACCTGCCGAGGTAAATATAAATGAAAAAGAAATATGTTTACATGATTAAAGTTATTATACCTAAATAATAATTAACGATACCTGTATTCATATTTTACAGTTATGTACAATTATAGCTGGACAAGCTATACGGAAAAAGCTGGACGATGTTCAGACTTCTAAAATGATTCGCGAAACAGCAACTAATACCCAAATACGTAAAGAGAAAATTATGAGTGGTGTAAGAGGCTTTTTAAATAATTTTTATAATTGAAAACTGTCAAATCAATTTGTTATCATTAACAAAGTAAACTAAAATATAAATATGTTCACAGTTTGCTAAGATGGATTTGAACCATCAACCAAGTTTACTGAATGAATTTCATTTCTCTGTACATGGAGAATTTGAAAAAGTGCCAGCAAGAGTTCTTGAAGCTCCCAAGTTACAATACAATGACAGACAAGTTAACGTATTTAAGGGAGCCTGGAGAGCAGACAAATTTTTAAAACCATGTGATTTGCCAGAAAATTCATGGACTATATTAAGTTTAGACGGATACGTGCGTGATTCTGATTTACATAATTTGCACGATAAACTACGACGCGATGGTTAGTACGTTAAAAATAAATTTTCCAACATAATATTTAAAATATTCTTTTATAGTAACATAAAATTTTGTTGCTATATTACTTTTTAGGTTCATCTCTGAACATGACAATTAATAGGGCACTAACTCCATTCGCAAAATTAAGATTAGAAAATGATATTACGAACATTATTGCTTATTTTGAGCAAAAAAAGAAACAAAATATAAAATTAGTACTAGTAATACTTCCGAATATGGACAGTGCTTACAGTAAGTATGGTATTATTTTATACATATACGAAAGGAAAATTTTTAATAAAATGTTTTATTGACTGTAGGTGTTGTGAAACAAATTTCTGAACTTAAAATACTTGGAGGTATTGTAACTCAATGTATAAAACAGCAAACTATGAGGAAATTAAATGATTCAACGGTTGGAAATATTTTGTTAAAAATTAATTCAAAGCTTAATGGTGTTAATCACACCTTTGCTCGTTCTTATCGGTAATATTATCTCTTATGTTTTTTATAATATGCAATATCTCACGAAAGTATTTTGATACTCCTAGAAACTTTGTATGTATATTATACAAAATATTTTGAAATTTCATTAGTACTATAACGAGATACGACTACAGCGATTATATTGTTAAAATTTGATACGGATCTGAAAATGTATATAGGAGTTACAAAATATGTATTTGAAGCATACACTTCACAAAGATGACCACAGTATTTGAACATTCAATTATTCATTATATTAATAGATCACAATACATATATAATGAGACCATCTTTAGCGCTAATTGTCTACTATTTATGCTGCATATTAATTTTTCCTGTTTGCAATAAATTTCTGGTACATTTTCATATTGGTTGCAATGCTATTATGATTACAATAATATCTCATTATAGAGTTAGTGAAATTTCAAAAAGTTCCGTAGAATGAACATTATATATTCATAAGAACTTTTTGTGATAAATGTTTCGTGAGCTACTATATGTATATTGTGCACTACTATATATTTGCGTTTTATGTACATAAAGTATTATTTTCTTTAGTCCACCTTGTTTAAGAGAACCATGCATGATTGTTGGTGCCGATGTGACTCATCCATCCCCTGATGCGACGAATATACCTTCGATTGCAGCTGTAAGAATCTTCTCTTCATTATCAAATTATCGAATCATGCAAAAAAATGTGTATATATATATAATACCGTAATTTAGATTGCAGCAAGTCATGATCCCAATGCTTTCCAATATAACATTGAAATAAGACTTCAGCAGCCGAGAGAGGAAATGATACGCGACATGGAAGAAATTATGATAATTCAGTTGAAGTACTTTTATGCGCAAACAGGATATAAGCCTAAAAGAATAATCTTCTATCGGTAAATGGATTAGAATATTAAGCGATATGTAAGGTTAATGGGTAAATTCAATTATATAGAATATTCTTAACAAATACTTATTTACGCGTGTATAGGGATGGTGTAAGCGATGGACAACTTTTACAAGTGATGCATTATGAATTGGAAGCAATAAAAAGAGCTATAAATCATTTAAACAAAAGTGAAGACCGTGACATTGCGATCACATTTTTTGTAGTTCAAAAAAGGCATCACATACGTCTTTTTCCGACTGACAAAAGAAATTCCGATGATAGAAACTTTAATGTACAAGCAGGCACTGTCGTTGATACAGAAATTACACATCCAATTTATGGAGACTTTTATCTTGTATCTCATGCTAGCATACAAGTAAGTCCTATATCTTACATTATATTATATGCCGTTAAAAGTAGTTACATTAATAATTAATAGAAAAAAAACACTTATAGGGTACTGCTAGACCTACGAAATACAGGTGCATATGTAATGAAAATCATATGCAGGAAGATGAAATTGAGCAACTTACGTATTATCTTTGTCATATGTTCGCACGATGTACACGATCTGTTAGTTATCCTGCACCTACATACTATGCTCATTTAGCTGCTTTTAGAGCAAGAGCATTAATACACAAGTAAGTTCGGTATATGCATATGTATTAATGTCTCATATATTTATTATAAAATTATTTATATGTGTTTGCAGTGTTCCCTTAAATATTGATAGGCTCGGAGAGGAGCAGAAAAGCAAAATGACTTTACAAATAAACAAAAATTCACCTATGTTTTTTGTATAAGATATATATAAAACATATGATAAAATATGATAAAAAAATGGTTAGACATTATTTTGACTTATTTCAGTTAATGCATTTTTAATTTAAGAATTTATCTTCGCATGCAACGTCTGTTCTACATGAGATGTCAGTTAATTATTTCTTTCACGGTTGCTTTGTTCATTACTTACAATACATAAATTACGTACATAAAATTTATTACCTTATTATTAAATAATTATTCTTATAATATAAAAATATTATATATTCATCGTATAATTAATTCTATTTGAATGTAAAGATGTAATATGCTGATATGTCTAATATGTCTATACCTGTAATATGACCTATAATGCTATCGTGCCGATATCATGGGTTTGATAGTCATGTCATGAATCATGTCATAAATCATAATAAAGCGTAAAAAGAAATATTGTACTTATTTATATATTTGTGTGAATCTGTTTATATCGTTTAATAGTGCAAGAAATTTTATCGATGGATTTTCTACAATTTCTGCATTCTGATAATACGTTAAGTCTTGGTAATGGAGTTTGGGTAAATTGCGATTCAACATTCGTCTCGCATTTTACAAATTTCGAAGATAACGATTATTGTCCCTGTAGAACATAGAATATGTAGTCTTTAGAAAGGTATGTTAATTTTAATTTATTTAAATATTTCACTTTAGCATATGTAATATTGTACTCTGTACATAATGCATTTGTATTTTATATATGAATGTGTATGTTTTCTTTTTCGGATAGCTTTTATATCTATCTTTTACTTTTGGTAAAAAAGTAAAGATAATAATAAATTTTTCTTTAGAAGGATTAAAATATACAAGTCGAAAGTAACACATGTATAAATTACTACACATTTATTTACTAGTAATTATAAAATAGATACAAATAAATAATCAAATATATTAAATGTTAAGTAAAGTATATTCGAAACAAAAAAAAATATATGTTTACCCTTTTCTATGATATTAATCACAATTGTTTGAAATGGAAGAACAATTAGTAGGGTGCATCGAAAATAGTTACCCTATAGTCTAGTAGTAAACAAACGCACATAGCTACAAAAGGTCATCGTACATATTTCTATTCCTGTTGATATAGTAGAAATCGATTGAAATGTATCACTTTATCATCATCATTAATTTTGTGGATTTAAAAATATTATGCACGTATGTTGTTTAGATGTATAAGGTAAACAATATGCTTAGGACAAAGTTTAAGTATTAGAATTGGTTCTTTCAGAACATATAAATCCTATTAAATAAATATGTATATAGCAATATATATATTATATAACAGTACTTTTCATAATATCATGTAAGAAATCCAATTACTAGTCATTAACAGAGGCATAAATATGAATAATAAGAGATATTACATTTATAGGACTTGTTGACTGAATAAAGCTTTGAAAACACGTAGGGTAAATTGCAGTCGTAGTGTAGGGAGAGATCTAAAATTGGAGATCGGTTATTACAGCTACAGTTTTCAAAATTATCACACATGAGACAAAAATTTATAACTTACACAAATCGGTTAAAACCGGTGTAAAAATTTTATGAAATTTCATTGTTATCTTATAAAATAAATTTAACAAGCTTCCATTTCTATAAAAATTTATTAATTGAAATTTTCAAATGAGTTAATTATTTGCGAACTCCTCCGCTCTTGTTCCACTTTAATCAATCTTAGCTCTTGTTCATATCTTATTCTTCCACAGTTTCTCACCTTGTTTCTCTTTATCTCGCTTTATTCGTTTTGTTACCTTTTCTTTCGTTCACCCTTTATTCTCTATCCTTTATATTTTCTCTCTTTTCTCTCCTTTTCTCTTTCTGGTGCTTCCTCCACTATTCTCTTCCCTTTTCTGTATATAATTTTGCCTCCGTCTAAGGTAGGTCTCTGTTCTCGCGGATGCTTCACGTGACCAGAACGTCTATTGATTCTTGGAGGTGAGGTAGTGCATGCGCCCTCGTGCTCGCAATATCTGCTGCCAAGGGGGTATGTGATACGCTGAAAACGCTGCTCGAGTTCCGTTCGCCAACAGAAGAGACGTAAAGGGGCTATCGTTGTATATAGAGACGAAAGGGTGAACGAGAGAAAAGACAGAAAAGGGGAGCCACACGGTCGTAAAATCTCAGTATCGCTTCGTGGGGCGCTCGTGCACGATTCGCTGTAATCGCTATGATTACCATAGTTTTCATGAGGTATGTTTATTTCTGTCTCTCTTCACCTGAAAATCATTGATGTAGTTAGACAGCTTTTTCAGTAATTTTTTCACGGTTTGTGATTACATATAAAAATTCTTCGGAAAGTTCGATATTACTAACGGAAATATTTACTAACGGAAACCGCTGCGATAGAATATTACTTGTTGTATACGTGTCTTCAATTCTTTTATTTATTTCCTTAGTGTTATAGAGATGCTTTTCATTGCACGACGGTCGATCATGTGACGTTCTGCGCGTGTTAAAAATGTGAAAAAGCAAGTTAACGAATGGCATAAAAACCAATATTTGTCTAAATAAACGCGTGTTATCGTAATCTGAATTCTTGACCAAAATGTACGACAAGATTTCAAGATGTATTAGCCAGTTGCTATTGTTTCACTGCAGGTTCTAATGCGAAAGTAAACAATGCTTCGATGACGTGTCACATTAAACGTTCTCCTTTTACGAGTTGTATCATTTCACAGTGAATCTTTCGAACATCACAGTTATTCATATATTCCGCTAATTAAAATTTTTTCCTTTTCCCCCTCTATCTTCTTCGTACCAAGTTATTACACCATTTTCTATCCTCCTCTATATGTTTTAACGAATATTGAGTTGTTCATATTTAGAATTGAACGTATTGTAATTTTCTATTTTTCGAGCAAAGATTGTTTTCCTTGCAAGCGAGCGTCACAGAATGTTTCAAGCTCATAAATGAATTGACATTTTTTGCCCTATTCACGTAATATATCGTCGTGGAAAGTTCTGGACTAAGAAACGTTCATGTTTATACTTATCTAATAACAAGGAGAATTATTGTTCAAATCAACTAGACTCTACAAAACTTTCGGTTGAAAATAGTTTTTACGAACTTCATGATCACCGCTATCTATTTACGTGTAATGATTCATCTTCAACGGCAATGAATAGAATTGACGATTTCTGCTTCATTGTGCATCAATGAAAAACTGGCGTAACGTAAGAAAATGGACGAGATGATTGAAAGATTCTTTATTTTGATTTCAGAAGGCAACTACAATAAAAGTTTAAGGAGACACGTGGACCATGCCAGGTTAAGGGGCGAAGTGGTGACCTAAAACTCATCCTTGGTTCTGACCCTCGATGCTTACGCTACGACTGGTGTCGACTCATTTCTTGAAGCAGCCATAGGCAGTGCCCTTCGCCTTACAGAAAGGGCTCGATGCGATGTGCCGTGATAGGGACATGAACCCAAAACTAGTCAAATTAAACGATCTCTTTTTAACATCATATTGGTTGCCAACATCGATTTAAAGTTGCTCGAAGATTTCGTGCGAGTGTCGACGAAGGACTTTTCTTCGCCGGTCCCTTCTCCTTCGAAAGTTTTCATATTCACCCGTCCTTCTAATTTTCATTATTCGCTTACCCCACACATTGTTCCTTACCCTCTGTTTAACGAATCTCTTCCGTGCGGAACTGAAAATTCGTGACTTGCTGTAAACGTCAACGTCATTATCAACATCGGCACAACATCACTATCAACGTCAACGCCACCGTCAACGTTCACGCCATCGTCAACATCGAAAAATCAAGCTGTCACGGAGAATAAACATAAAATACATCGAACAAAAAGATTTCATAACGAAATAAACAAGGTGATACGCAAAGTTTATTAAAGAAAGCTTCATCGAATAAAATACTTTACTCTTCCGCTAGCTATCATTTCGCAGTCAAAAGAATAATATGCAAGATAATTTCGAAAGTACTTTCTTACCAGGTATAACATATCCACTCGGGAAATCGACTGCGAAGGAGAGCAAATAACCAAAAAGTGTAACTCGAAGTAGTATCCAGGCTGAACTCCATCTACTTCAACCTGTGGAGGGTCGCGAGGGAGTGTATTGTGAGTTTGCAGTTTTTAACAATTTCTATAGTAAATTTCGGTAAACGTGCAACGACAGACGATTCGTCATTGATACTATCCGATACACGATCTCAGATAGAGCAATCGTTGTCGTCCTGATGTACATTAAAGAAGCGCATAGCATAAAAAGTTTATCGATCAACCTACTCTTGAGAGATTGAATATCGCAAAGTCCATTGTTCGATCGGTATCGAATTCTCATCGACACAGGCATATTGTCTTCTGTCTAGATTTATCGTGAAACGCAACTTTGCAGTAGACGTTGAAGAGTTAAAAATTACACAGTTGCTAGTTCAACGCCATAAAAGTATACTTTATTCGTTTGATATTGGTAAACTAGCTTAATAGAGACAAACAAAAATTGTCAATTTAATCAGTGCGGCGGCGGTGGCGGCGGTTCGCGTTGTAGACAAAGTGGGATGAGACGTCCTCAGCAAGATCATCACCATCTCCACAGCAACCACCACCACCATCATCATCATCATCATAATCATCATTACTATCATCAGCAACATCACCACCATCATCATGGATCTTCGTCGAGTCCTACACGATCTCGACAAGTTCACGACAAGGTAATTTCCTTTAAGTACGTTTCACGTTTTTCAAATGTCAATAATTTATACTGAAATTCAATTATTTCCAAGGACGAATCCCGTTTAGCGAAAGTGAAACGCGTTCTGACAGTATCGTTATTAAGACGTAACGCAGGATCTACGAGGGTCTTTGGTACTCGACTAGATTCGATCGAGCCATACCTCGACACCGGTGTGCCTTTTGTGGTGCACCGATTGTGTAATTATATCGAAGCTCATGGATTCCAAAGCGCCGCGGTGTTCCGTCTGTCCGGTGGAAGCCCAAGACTGGCAGAAAGATTGAGGGCCGCGTTTGAGAGAAGAGGAGATGCTGACTTAGAAACAGCAGCCTGTCCCCCGACTGCGGCAACGCTTCTTCGCCAGTATCTAAAAGAATTACCACAACCTGTTGTACCATCAACCCTTGTAGCTAGGCTATTGTCCATTCATGCCCGTAAGCATCTGTTACTTTAATTACTCTAGCACGCTGCCTTTTTTCTTTTCCACTTCTTTTTATGTAACATGTTCATTTGAAAAGAAAAAATCATAAACCATTTGTTCACAGAAAATTATGCTAACGATCATGACTGTTGGATTAATTTAACGAAAGAGCTACTGTCAACTCTGCCAACCTCCCACTATCGTTTGCTTGGTTACTTGGCTCTTTATCTAAGCAAGTACGAAGCCAAACATGGACGTAGTGCCGGCGTTTGCGGAGTGTTCGCCCCTGTAATTCTACCTCATGTTCCACCTGCTACCACCCTTCTTCGTGATATCTTAGCCGAAGCATCTGTGCTTTTTCCAGATTGGTAAGTTGCATATATATACACCTTTTTTCTTACCTTTTTCAAGTGCATGCATTTGCTGTAAGATGTAGTCATGTTAAATTGGTCAAATGAAAACCTGTTAAACCTGTTAAATAAATATCGCGATATCCAACTTTGTGGCTCAATGCCAGATTTGAACTATATAGGCCATATGATTATTGACCATAAATGTGCATAAACCGCATTATCGTGATTCAACAGTTATATTTTTAATTAATTCTGACCAATAAAAAGAAAAAGATAAAGACAAGATAAGTTTAAAATACACGTAATTTTAACTATAAGAGAAGCAATTATAAATCGCGTTATTATCAGTGTTATCTCATAAAGAAATCCAATCGGTAGGCTTGCAATTACATGTTAGCACGTCTTAAAACTCTTGGCTCGTGTTCGCTCACGTGTATAGCTCAACTTCCTACGGTTCTACGTACAAATAGGTATGCTATTTACATTAAGTCACTTTATGTTCTCAAAATACCATTAAGTTCCTTGTATTTTGTAAACTTATTTTTATTACATATATTCGATATCATCGTTATCGCAAATTATGCTCGCTTCCTATTAAAGCATACGTATCGATCCTTGATCTTGATGGAATAATTCAATACCGACGAATGTTCTTGAAAACGCAGTCGATACTTCCTTCTGTCTTATACTTATTTTTCGATTAACGTTCAAGGTATACGCCACGTGCTCTTGCATATCAATATCACAGGCATGCGTTTTAGATCGATTTTAGCGTTTTCAGCTGTAACTATAAAGAGAGGAAACGTCGCAAAAATTTTTTCGGCTAGCATTTTTTTCTTTTCTCACATTAAATACGTAATAAAATATCGGGTGTTTTCGATCAATATGACTGCATTATTTCAGTAATGCCTCCTCGTATTAATACCTTCGTATGATAGATACGTATAATGCAACGTATCGTCTCTGTTTTCTTATGGTTTGGTCAGTGATATCGTTGATATATATCGTATGACAAAGAGATAAAGTACGATTAAAATTCGAGATATATATATGTATGTATAATAAATATAATACATATATGTATATATATGTATATATATATACATATATTGTATTATATTTAATAATGAGTAATTTATTAATGTAAGTACTTTCATCTTTTACGCAAGAAGAAAAAAATAAAACAGTAACAAGGCTTATTTACATACATATAACGACGAGTTTGTTACATTTACATGCAAGTCAAAAGAAATATTTTTATTTCAGACTCGAAAACTTAAAAATTTCTTTAATCTTTTGTCTCTTTCTCTGTCAAATTCAAACATTAATTGCAAATATATACATAAATTTTGCCTTATTTTATATGTACGAAACATCCTTAACATTGGATTTAGTGTATTCTATGTCATTTCATAGCATGGAAACTTTACCCAGATATTTTAGCTAAAATTATTTTAACTTTACCACTAAAGTGCGTAGTTCCTCAATTTAGCCTGAAGAGATCGTCCAGTCACGCGGTTCATGTTATTCAACCAACAATGTACTGTTTAGTACGACAAAAAATACGAAGAAGAACCTGTTTCTTATGCGTATCGAAATAAACGCTTAAACTCGTTAATAGTCATCGACTCGTATGAAACTGCGGCAAATAACGTTTTTGCTATTTTTTCGTAAAGTTGTAGAGCATGATTTTGCATAAGTCATCAAATCAAAGGACAGGTTACGATAAAAAATTCTTAACTGTTATCTTCGATAATTGCTAAAAATTATAGACAGAGAAATCATCAAGTTTTCTCTTGGAAAACAGGATTACAATAAATCCTATATTAATTTTTATCAACCTTGAAATCCAAGATTCGTCGGCTGCTCCCACTCGTCCCGAAGGAAGACAAATTTCATCGATAAACGAAAATTGGCTACTTTACAAAGAATTGAATTTTTACGTAGAAGAATCGAAAACATGCTTTTCGTCTAGGATACTACGGACATCTTAGTTTTGTCTATCCTAAGTAAAAATTATTATTGACTGATTCAAAGATGCCTGAATCAATCATATGCGTTTATAAGCTCTAAAGTAATCGTGAATCACGAGTCATTGTGTTTTATAATCGATGCGTTTGCAACATATGTATATCATGCAGTCTAGTCGTTCGAGGCACTGATCCAACAATGACGTAATCCTCCTTAATAAGTTTCGTCCATCTTAAACACTATCATAACCATGCACAAATACATACGTAGAATCGTTACGTAGTTACGTGTTATGTATCCGTAGTTGAAGGAAGAGCCGTTTGGCACAAGCCGGTTTCAGCAAGAAACACGCCTACCAACGAAAATAGTTCAGAAATCGAGATCCCTCTACACGAAAGTTGGCAAAGTATATATGTATTTAGCATACAAATGGAATCGTTCATACACACGCAGTTTAGCTTTACCTTCGATCTTTCGGCTATTTTCGTAAATAAGTAAACGACAAGTTTTCAAAAGAGAATGTTGACTGACAAACGTTATCGAACGAGTTTACCTAAAAATCGTTGGTATTTTATTACTAGTGATTTTACGATGTAGCTCCGTGCTAAATGTACATACATCGTCGACCAAAAATAATGTTTCGTTGACGTCAAGGTGTCAAACATGCGGTCACAGATATCCATGTTACATTTGTTATAGATCGTCATTTAATACAATTTCATACTAACGAAGAAAATGATTTTAATCTTATTTCATTTCGATAGAGGCGGTTATATTATTGCACGTATGGAAGAAAGAATTGGAACTAATTCATGAATTATCTGTCATAAATTATAAATCATCGTAGGGATCGACGAAGTCATCGTTAGGGGCATCGTTGGAACCACTGGGTATCGAGCTATTATCGCTGTCATGTAAATTACAAAGTCTCATTTATTAGATAAAAGTATTTTATATTGTCTTAAAAGAGTAGGATTCGTATCGAAACTATACTCATAAGTTAATCACGATATTGCCAGTGACAACAAGCTCCAAACCGGTTTCGGAGGGTTTGTTTCTTCCGGTGCAGCATAGGAAAGCAGACACCGTAGTGGCTTCTGTGTAGTTTAGCATGTGAAGCATTGCAACAGAGCTATGGAGTTTGGGTGAAATTCCTATGTTAATTATGGTCAATTTTACGAACGCGTAACCAGTGCCAACAAACATGAGTCAACGGGAATATGGATAGAGAAAGAGTTTCCATTCGATCGATTCTCGAGGCTGTCACGTGTATTACATGTATATTCGCTGTATATACACTCACGGTTGATAGACAGTAAGTAGTAACGCTCGGGAAGTCGCGTGCGTCACGCTCGTCACGCGCAAAGACGAACTACAAGATCGGTGTCAGTTGAAGGAACAGAATATAGAGAAGAGTCGATCGGCAACAGCCGCAGTCTAATTTCTGACTTGTTCGAAACTTTCATTTGGTCAACGCGTACCTTCAAATCGGAAGCAACGTACAACGCGCAACGCACGCGTTTGTGAACGTGAAATCGTCCGTGAATCCAACTAATTTCTTCCTCGAAAATTCTAGGTTCTGTGTTTAGACTCACGACTTCTAAACGTGTACTTTCATACGAATCAGCAGACATATATCTTGACTAATTATGCGGGAATTAAGTGTTGTCTGTTCGTTGTGAAGGACAGTAGTTCTTTGGAACTTTCGATCGAAAAGTGTTCGCATTTCTTGCGTACGAGTCGACTGAGAACGCTCTCTCGTCTAGTTCTACAAGCAGACGACTATAAATGTTCCATCGAATCACTGAGAGACTTGTGTTCGCGCCGGTGGTCCGCCATTGGAAAAGAAAGTTGGTGTTCGTGATTACATGAATAACTTCTACTGCAAAAGGGATACGCGTACAGTAAGTTTATTGCACGCATCACCAACATAACAAATGCAAATAAAGGGTCGATTCCTTTCCCGTTTTCCGTATTTATCGACGATTCCTCTTCTTATATTTTCATGTTCATACTTCTTTCAAACGGAAATTCTTTTCTAAAAATACAGATAGACGAGTCGCAATTGGTCAATTCCAAGTATTGCAAAAATACAACAAGGCTAAGAAGTTGATCCATTTAATGTGACAAATTATACAACTTAATCATGCATGATATTAACGTAAGAGGTAATTCGATTTAAGAAAGAAGTCTGAAAATAGGAATATACGATGTGTTGTTATGTAATGTCAGCGCGATACGAGATCTCGCGGTTTTATTAAAATCTGCTAAAAAAGCATCCATAAAAATGCAACTTTTCTTTGCCTTCATGGTAAACATGTACTATGAAGGATATTAATTATTTCTGAGGACACGAGGATGTATTTCTTACGTACTTCGTTGCTAAATAATCCTTGCATTACTGCAAGTTTTTTAATCGATCCCTTTTAACGGATATGCCGACAATTTGTTACTTACGATTAATCGATAAAACAGTTCACCCTGATTTAAAATACATAGCTTAAGAGGAAGCAGTTCCTTACATTAGAATTCTAGTAAAAATGTTTTCTCTTTTTAATTTAATTGTTAGCCTGTTCTCACTTTTTATCTTGTTTAACTTTATTCGTTCGCCACTAGGATATGTGCACACAATATAAAATATCATTTGGGACGATTATAAACGTCGATGTACCTTGAATGTGCTTTTCTGTACCTGTGGAGAAAATAACGTCGTTACATTGTCAAATATGAATGTGTTTCCATGGGACAGCGAGAAAAATCTCACCAGGAAAGCACAATAAAACGCGTACTGACGTGACCTACCTCGTGGTTGGCGTTCTCAAAGGCATTTCTCTCTAACGCTGATCGATCACAGTCCACCGTACCTTTTTTCTCTTGTTGAAAGAACGACTCGACTCACTCAAGTATGTAACTTTTCAATTTCCCAACGATGCATTGGGTGCTGCCAGACGAGTCGAATCTAAACAAAGATATGAAATTTCGTAGCATGGTATTTTTTTTATTTGCATCTTAATATTTTAGAATTTAAATTAAAAAAAATTATGTTTCATTTGATTTATAAAACTTTTGTATATCTATTTTTACTATAGTTTTTAATACCACTTATTTAGTATCTACATATTAATTTTTTAAACGTTATGTAAAGGTATTACGAGCTTCTCTCTTACTCTTACTCTTTCTTTCAATACACTTTTACTTTTAATTATCTTACGTTTCGATTATTTCATTCGACATGGTTAATTTTTTGTACATTCTGATCGAGGCGGTCCTCACTGGCGTGGCAATGGAATTTTCCAATCCCTCGCGTATTACGAAGGATAAAGCAGCGTGTGTAAAAATAGGAATGTTACAATGTGTATAACAAGATTGAGGACTTTGATTTCGTAAAGCACATTTTACTTCTCACTGCATTAGGTCTATTTTTGTTTCTAATATAAGTTTTGGTTTAGTAGTATCGTTCTCGTGAAAAAGAAATACATTAGCGCAAGAACCGGTGACTCACTTGCAATTTCCTCATCTTTTATTATTATTATTATTATTACTATTCTTACTACTACTGCTAGCAGTACTACTACTACTACTACTACTACTACTACTACTACTACTACTACTACTACTACTACTACTACTACTACTACTACTACTACTACTACTACTATTACTATTACTATTACTATTACTACTACTACTACTACTACTATTACTACTACTACTACTACTACTACTACTACTACTACTACTACTACTATTACTATTACTACTACTACTATTACTACTACTACTAAAATATCTTTAATAATATCATAACATAAAATCTTGACTTAGTCCTTTTACTTATTGTATTTATAGAATTTTGATTTATATAGAGTACTTTTCGGATTCCTTTATCAATCATACTTCACTAGAATAGAAGGAACAGCACTTTAATAGGAGCATTTAACTCTAATGATGGGTTTGTTTTCAGCATCCGAGATAACGTGGTGAACGGCGTGATCTCTGCAAGTGATTGTAAGATTTGCAAGGATACAAAGGACGAACCAAAAGATTTTGAAGGAGCGTCGTTGCTTTGCGCGCTGAAACCGCGTAAGCGTAAAGAACGTCACGAATCCTGTTGTCAAGAACGAAAACTGATAAGGTACGATAAACAAATGGAGAAAGAAAATGCTTTAACGAAGTTATAAAGATTATATATAAGACCAGTTTGACTTCTCCTATTCTCTTTCAACGAATCGAACACTTTTAGAAGTAGTAGCGAGGAGCGTGTTCTTGAAAGTCCCGCTGAAACCACGGACACGATTAGACGTGTGAGCAGTCACGAAGATTTTAACAGTGAAAAACATTTGCATATTTTATCTCAGCTCGGACAAGACATGGGTCATGGTGTGGTGAGTTTTTTCCAATATGCAAGTAATGTTTATTACTTTTGAATTCAGCTTTACACATGTAAGGTACTTTATTTACAGAGATGCGGAAGTCTTCCCTTACATGAAAGAACAAATGTTTCACCTGTGTCCAAAAAAACTCCACCAACTTCGTCACCGTGCGAGACAGCTTTAGAAACAGAAAAATTTGAATGCGATGCCGAGAAATTGAGAAGCAGCGAACGCTTCAGTCGAAGTATTACTCCGAGAGGACGAAGGCAGGCTCGACGAAGGAGGGTGCATAAAGTTACAGACGCAGAGAATTCTAGTAAGGTAAAATTTCTATTTGTTCTTTACATGTGACATGTAACAAAACAGAATCTATAGAATTTGTATTAAATTGAAACAAAAATTCTTTCGTTAGGAAAACGAAGAAGAAACCGATAATATTTATGTCTCATCGAATCCTAATAGTTGCAATGGATCTCCAGCACAAAGTTTTTTGGAAATGTTGAGCAGTGGACCGAGCCGATCGCCATCACCGGCTCGTCCTCCAACAGTTAGTCATGAAGATCTAAATAATCCCAGCCTAACTAACTGGACTTTTCAACGACAAGAAAATGTAAACAAAACTAGGATAAGCTCAATTATATTCAATGACAATATTACATATCAATCTAATATTTGTAGGACGAAGCTGCCGATGCACGAGTAGAAGCTATGCTTTCTCCAAGAAATTCTTTATTACTACCTAGACGTTTTTATTCTGAAAATGAAATGCAACCTAATGCTCCGAATATCGCAGAACTTGGTTTAAAAAATTTAACCAAGTATATAAATGGCTTGAAAAAAAAGATAAAGAAATACGAAGACGAATTTGAAGAAAATTTTGGTTATCGTCCAAGTCATTCTGATAAGATGAGCAACAAGGACATCAAACGATTGTGTACAGAATTAAGTAAATTGCGAAAGGAGCATAAGTTATTAAAGGAAGATCCGGTGAGCGCGTTATTAGCTAATGCAAATAACAAAACAAGAACAACAACTAACGGTAGTCCGACAAACAACAATAACAGCCAAGAAAAATCTAGAACAGTTTCGATGGAAGAGATGATAAAAGAAATAGAAAAAAAACTAAGTGAAAAGAGATTGAAATATAATAGACCCGAAAATATGGAAGAACTAACTTATGAACAATTAATAGATGAAAAAACTGCTGTTCAAAAAGCTTTGCTTCATATTGAGAATACTTTTGGGAGACCAGTTTCTAAAGAAGATAGAGCTGTCGTGCGATCTTTATATGATAAATACAGAACTTTAAAAAGATTACTTATTAGAGCAGGCGTGGTAAGCGACATATTTTATAAATCTAATAATAATCCTAATTATATATATAATTGTATGTATGTACATATAAATTATCTTTAAACTTTCTTTCTGTTTTTCTTACAGAGCAAAAATAAAGATAGCATTTCAGAGTTGGCTACTATTTTGGAACATGAAGCAATGGATTTTACATCATCTAATTTACCTAACAATCCATCTGATACAGAGAGGAGAGCTAGCGAACCTGATATGTCACATAGAGGTATTTTGGATTGTATAGATTCAGTAGATCAATTACCAACTGATAGTGATAGTCAGCACAGCAGTAGCGAAGGAAGTCGTAGTAACAACGAAAGTCTTCACGCACTTCCACAGTAAGTTTTTAGTATATATAATTCACTAATATCTATTTCCTAGAAAGGTATTAACAACTACTTAATTTGATATTAGAGAGGAATTATTGGTACAACAGAAATTAACTAGAGAAGAGAAAAAGCGTCTGCGACGTGCTTTAAAAGAATTAGAAGCACAATTCGAAGCTCGTGCCGGCCGTAGAATGCAAAGAGAAGATCGTGGCCCGCAAGTCACAACCGTTTACGAATCATATAAGCAGGCTAAAGCAAAGCTTCGACTGATCGATGCTCTAGTAGCTAAAAATGCTTGACGCAGTATTTAATGAATATCTTGAAATTTACATACATCTAACAATAAAGAAAACTTCAAACATTATAAAACATCCGAAATATATGCAGTGGTTATTATAAAACCGAAATTTCATACAACATTCATAAAAAATGCTATTGTGCAACAGGAGGCAACAAAAAACATCTATCCAAAATGAAGGATATTAAAACAAGACACTAGTATATATGTCTGATAATTTGAATTTATCCAAAAATCAAAATATTTTAAGAGAACAATGGAGAGGCTGTCTCTGGCTGTAATACTTTGACTTCGTATGTATTGATTATAATTGGCCAACAATCTATTTTAAATCAAATTATCAAACCGATATAAGAACATGTATGCAAAACTCTATTCTCAACTACTCATATACTGAAATCTCAGTTATTGAAATCAGTATATTGATAAATTAATTTACCTTTAATTCTGATAAAAATGTTTATTGCGTGTAATATGATATTTGTACGAAATATTTTCAACGACAATTTCAATTATTCTAATTAACTAGATTGTTTTGATAAGACTCTTGTTATTTTAATGACTCAGTGAAGTGCATATTATAAAACGATATCATACGATAATAAATAATAAAATTAGTACCAGGTTAGTATTCTGAACTCTAAACACTAATAGTTAGAAAGTAACAGTGGCTACCGCGTTATAAACAATCTGTCGATTTGCATTCAATTTCCTTCAAATACTCAACGTCAGATTCAATAAAGTAAGGAAATGCTTATTGCATGGTTATTGTAAACTGCCAATTTATACGAATAAGTACATCACATAAAAAAATATTAAAGAAAAACATGCCACTGACCTGCTCCATTTTACATATTTCTACTAGTGTTATTTAAAATTTTGTCACATTTTAATAGAAATTTTAAAAAATTTACTTCTTCCTATTTTATATTATTTGCATATACACGTATATTGCATCATATTTTTCCATGTTTGTGCATTTCTTTATGTTTGATTAAATGTTGAGTATGTAAAAAAACAAAGACATAAAGAAATGAATTATTGCTTGAAAAATTATTATATGTACGTATCTTGCTATATATCAATGGATGCTAACATGCAAAAGTAAACTACAAAAGAAGTATTAAGGACGAACAGTGACAAATTATGAAAATAATTTCATAATTGAAACGAATTTAACGAATACATTGTATGTTGACTTCTTTTTTTAGTAGGCATTATATATTTACATACGTCTTTGTACTCTATCGATTAATAATATTATTGCCATTTTCAAATTACTATTTTTAACAAATTTATATCTTTTTTTATATTACATGACATAGGATATCACCTTCTTTAAAAGCTAATACATCAATTGAATGAAAATAGAAAGAACAGATATTTAGATTCTAGATTATACATTATTTAAACTAAAATTGATATTTATTTCATTAGTCGAAGATTATCATCATATTGAATGTTGAGAGTAAAGAACGGATCTGTGGGGTTATTTGTAATGTAAGTACCTTGTAAGAAATATCACATGTTATAATTGTAGAGTACTATAAACTGTTACAGTCTTATAGCTGTATTAAACATATTCATTAAAACCTCGTTAATTTTTCCGTTTTATATTTGTGCAAGTAAAATTTTAAGGCAATTATTCTGAAATATAATGCAGGTATGACGTATATAAACAGTAGCCTTAAAATTCAACTTGATAAAGCGTCTTAAACGAAGGTGCTAAAGTTTCAGTTTTAATCTTATCAAACAAAAGAAATGCTTTGCGAATTTTAGCAACATGGAAGTGCGCCGAAGGGGTTCGCGTTTTTAATATTATGATTTTGCAGCAAACAAGAATTACAGAGCTTAACTAGTACTTATGTATTAAGAACTAAAAAATAAAACAATGTAGGAAATATTCTATAAATTATTATATATTTATACATATATGTATATGATTTTAAATCTTGACTAAAATCAACCGATGTTCAAATTTTTAAATTGATTATAAAAAATTGCTGGAATATATGCGTAGTTTCAATTGGTTCCTTGCAACATATTTTGGTTTAATCTATGTTTTTTTGTTACAAACAAACTTATGGCGGCCCCAATTCTTTAGCGCTAATCCATTTCGCACACTCGTATGAAGAATCTGATTTCTTTGAATATATTAATATTGCATTGATCCAGTCGACATTTGTTATAAAATTTACCCGCTGAATTAAAATATGCGGAATTAATGGAACAGAAAAAGATTTTTTAGACCAAAGCATTTTTTAGTCTGTGATATAATATGAGAGATATATTATTTATGTTAATATGGGAGAGTGTGTGTGAGAAGGACTTCATTTTTTTTTGAGGAAACGATTTCTTGACGTGAGGAAATGTTTTCGGTCATCTCCTTCGTAGAAGGTAATCGAGATTGATGATCTGTTTAAAAGATCGTAAAATAAAAGTAGTAATTTAAGTAACGTTACATTCTTTTATACGAAAAAAAGAAAAGAATGAGAAAGAGCGACTGAAGTAGAAAAATCAAAAGTGAAAAATCCGAATAATTTAATTTAATTTAATAAAACTTACAATTTTTTGTATTTTTTAATAATCCAACAAAACTATATTTTAACGATTAATTTCCTTTCACACGATTTTAAGATTTATTATTGTATTTACGAATATATTTGCAGAAATAGGCTCATTATATTTTATTAGTCTTTTAAAAAGACTAATTTTATATTAAACATCATAGATATCATAAGATATTCAATCAATTTTGGATGTGTATTAATTTTTATGATAAAAGTAAAAAAAAGATACTGCTTCAGGAGTAAAATAACATTTTCTGTTAACGTTTTCTGAAATAGATCTCGTACATAAAGTACAAGAGACATATCTGTTGATGTGTGATTTTGTATAATCGCTTACAAGATAAATATTATTGCCACTATTAGATTGAAATTTCGTTTACGAAAAATATAAATTGCTTTTTTATTTCATAAAAATAATTCGCTCTTGATGATGTATTTAAATATTAAAGGTAAAAATAAAAAATAAATAAACAACAATTTTAATTATTCTGCAGCGTTTGAAAATATGAAATTGTGTATATACGTATAAACGGTATGTATAGATGAAAAGCAAGGGCGTATATCAATATACGAAACTAAACAAATCTATTAGTCGTTATAACAAGTAGCATGTAGAATTGAATAAAAGAAAAATATGATCTGCTAAAAATATTGTTTTTGTTATACTGAATAACCTTAACAAAATCCTTGATATTTCTTTTATAGTGCATATTTTATATTTTAATATTTAGATTAATAATCTTCTAAGCATTATAGTGATAAGAAACAAATCTCTTATCGGGACCACACAATTGCTTACTTAAGAAAAAATATTACAAATTTTATTTGCATTATACTTTATATGTGTTTATCATGTTTTATCAAATTTCAGACCACTTTTTGTGACAATACTACATAAAAAATAGTTTCAATTAATATCATGTAACAAATTTGTTAATAATTTCAGCTTACGTGATAAATATGATCCACATTGTATTGTTACCATGATGTTAGTTTCAATTGCTTCTGAAATGTTTGAATTTGCCGTAAGAGACCAGCTAGACGAAGAGAAATAGGTTCCCTTGTGACAGCACTATTTCCCCTTTTGTGAAAAAGTCTTTGCTGAAAATTTGATCCATTTGATCCATTAGATTTAGTTGATGTAAATGGCATAGCTGCATACAATTTATCTGATCCCAGTGGAATTTCAGTTGATATACAAACGTAACTGTTCTTTTTTTGTAATAATTTCATTTGATGTTTTAATGACATCACCTAGGATTAAAAACATCAAAACATTTTTTATAAATATTGGTATTGTGTATAAGCTGTAAAATATCACGATTTAGTCTAAGTATAAATAAAAAATCTGCAAAATAATCTTACCTCTTTATACAAGTTAACAACAGCATTTATCTCATCTTCTTTAATGCTTAATTCTTTTTCTAAATGTAGTATTTCTTCTTCTAAATCTTTATCACTGTATTTTTTTGCTTTTGCTTGTAATCTTTCATATTTTCTATAGTGTGTGTACATATGTTAAGAAATATTAGATTAATATAGATTATTGAGTTTTACTTTATCATTGGTTGACTTAACTTACGTGTTCATTTCCTCGAACTGATCATGAAGGTTAATGAGAACTTCCCTTATTCCTTTAGAATCTTGAGAATGATTAACTGTTGAGGTATTAGAAATGTGTTTATCACAAATATTGCCCTGTAATGTGTTCTAGATTAATATTTTTAAACAATCTATTCATCTAGATAACTTTACCTGATATATTTTGGATTGCATTTCTGGGTTTTCCATCTTTGTGTTTACATTTTGTTGGGAAGCAAATAATTTCAACATTTTATTGTCTGTTACATGTAGTATTGTATTCAGTGTATTCAATTGATTCTCTGATCTAGTATCCTGTAAATAACAAGAAATATTTTTATGTTCTGAAATGAAAGATGAACATTTCCAATGATATTACATTTAATATTGTCTACTAAGCAAACCTTTTTCTTATGAAAATTCCCATATTTATTTACACTGCCATTAATTCCTTTTTGTAAATTCTGATATTGCTCAATATTTGATTTCAAATTTACATTTAAATTACTTATTCCTTTCCTATCATATTTTAAAAACATATTTTCATTTTCTAATAAATGATCACCTTTACTCATAAACAAATTTTCTTTCTGTATATGTATATTATTCATTTGGGAATTTATATGAGACAGTTTACTCTGTTGATTGTTTATCTGTTCTACAAGAACAGATGCAGGTTTCATACCTCTGCTAATTTTACGAATAAGAAGAGGTGTCACTCCTGTTGCAGCAATTTGCCTTGTTTTCATAATGCTCAAAACCTTTTGAATAAAGAAAGATTGTAACAATAAGCATAGCTTACTTTTATATCTAATAACATACTTGCTGTATATTTAAACCTAAATTATGACTTGGGGTTACAGAAGTACCCACTACAAAGGGTATATTTTGAAAGTTAAATCTACCGAAATATGAACGATTGGCTCTCTTTAATTTAGAAGCTAAAGTTGGCATTTCATAATTATGAGTAACTATTGGGTCGCAATATGATGCTTGTATAATTGCATGTTGACACTGATGCGAATTGTACTCTTCCATGGTACATGCAGGACTGGTTGAAATTTTCAAATTATTACTTAGATCATTATTAATTGTAATCCTTCCTCTGAAAATAGAAGTTAATATTATATTTGATATTATATAATATCATTGCTATAACCACTACCATGAGTCCTTACACTGTTTTCTGATCAGTTTGATGTTGCTTTTGAGAATAATTTTTGGGACAATCTACATTAACATCACTAACATTTTGATAATTATTATCTTCATATTTTGGTTTTATGGATATGTTTTGTTGTTTATTCATAGCTGAAGATGTTAATATGTTAATATAGTTCATGTGATGTTCAAGTTTTGAATGTTTACTAGGAATAGCAGATGTGCTACCACTCTTTGCTGCTGCATTATGATAAATTTCCACTACATCATTAGATGTTTGTTGAGACTTGAATGTATGACGATTACTTACACTATCTAAAATATACATAAAAATCAATATGAAGTTTTCAAATGAACATCTTTATATGATACTTTTTTGTTTTCGTTTTTTTGTATCCTTTCTTCCTAAAAAAATTGTATCTCTTGTAGTTACAGTACTCCGTGAATTAGAACAGTGTATTTTTTTTCTTCGTCTTTTAATCTTCAATGGAACAATGTCATCTAGCTTACATAAGGAGCCTTTCTTGCTTGATAATGCTGAAGAAATAGCTTTTTCTTTTTTTTCGTTTTTTGTAGAGACTTTACTTTTATCCACGGATCCATCTTTAACATTACCAGAAATATTTAGTTTAATATCATCTTTTGCAGAAAATGATTCTTGAAGTAAATAGCTATTTTGATTATCCAGATTTAATTGTTCAAAAGATTTGGTTAAAGTTTCATTATTTCCTATTAATTCTGTAGAATATTCTGTTAGATGCTTTTGATATGGGAATTGCCAATTGTAATTGTGTTCTTCACACTGTTAATAAGATTTTTATGAATATAGTTATGAAGAACAACTTCATTTAGAATGCATATCAAATATATTCATAACTTAAACACAATATACATACTGCCATGTTATCTTTCTGAGTTGGTAGTAACGATCTTGATTCTGTGTTCTGTGAAATAGCATAACTTTGAAGTGTAATCGAAGATAATTCAGTTTCTGTTCCTTTCTGTTTATTTAAGTTCTTTTGTTTTTCTTTTTCTTCTTCTTTCTTCTGCAGATTATTTTCTGATAAAATATTGGCTAAATTTGAAGTTGTGAAAGGTTTATCTTTGTGGATCTTATCATCTGTAACATAGAGAATGCATTTGAATTTATTTTTTTATAGTTCACAATAATAAAAGAATATACAGTGAAAAAAAATATTTTGTTGCATTTTATTGCATCATTTTCATTTAAAAACATACATAGCGTATCAGAATACTTTTCCAAGGAATTATTACAATTCACTTGTCTGGAAACTATAGTTTCATCATTACTAGAAGTCTTTATTTTACAATTTTGCCAATTTGGATCACACAAAGTCTTTTTAGTTTCTTGTATTTTTGGCATATCATGATATAACATTTTCATATATTTCATATGAGATTTTAACGAATCACATCTTTCTTTCGTAGAATAGAACCATTGTTTTACATTTTTCACGTCTAAATGAATAAAACTCAACATAATTAAACTAAATTATTTCTATTACTGTAGTGTAAATATAACATATAGATTAATACAAGTTATTTTGATATATTTAAATCACGTATGCAAAATATATAATTACCAGTGTAATATTTTTTCTTGTAATTAACATCCATATTCTGTTTTTAGTTAATAAATATACATAGTTTAATTACCAAACAACCATCATTAGTAAGATTAATAATAAAAGTTTTTTGATGGATAAAAGAAATTTGTAAAAGAAATCTATAAAAAATTCAAAGAATAAGAACTCACAGGTTACGTTTTTATTGTTTATCGATTACATTTTTACTTATATATCTTTTGTTTCCAACATGTTCTTCTTTCATTAAAAGAAAATCGTCTAAGGGAAAATTTTAGTTTTTAGTCAGCTTCTTACAAAAGCTCGTAAAATATTTAAACATGTATTACCCGTTCTAATATTGACTTTCATTTAACTTTTCAAACATTTTAAAAATTACATTTATTATTCCAATGTTATTATTAACTAAAGCATTTGATTTTTGTTAAATGTACCAAATTGTAAAAATATTAAATTGTTTTAAAAGTTGCCTATAGATTTCTTAATATTAAATGAAAATCAAATTTATTTCTAGACAAGTAGAATGCAAAAATGTTTGCAATAAATGTAAATAAAAATCATACTTCTTAATTATAAGACTATGTAAGTGCTACAACAATCTAAAAATACTCAGAAATAATTAAATTCAAAGATAAGTTTAAAATGAAAAAGAAAAATCTAGAATAGGGAAATCTCTGGTAAATTTTTAAATTGAATTACTGTAATACTGATTTGTAATATTTAGCCGTTAGGTGCGCTGAAGTCTGTTTCTTGCTTATAGATATGTTGTACTTTAAGAAGACGTAGTTCGGTCTAATCCTGAGTTGTAAATGGTGGATGGCCTGTCATCGTTGTCGCGTTAACATCAGGTACGTAGATTTGTATCTCATTTATGTTTGATTTTTAATTATGACATTAACGAAAAATAATGATGATTTCTACGAAGAATTGTTGATCGCCTTATAAAGAACATCAGTTCTAATAATAAATATTATTCTTTCTTGAAATCTTGTTTCATGACACCTTTGATTACGTAAAATTATTGCACCAGACGAAAATAGTCACCTGACTTAAGAGATATAGTTATTTCTTTCGTATTTTTTTTTTAGAAAAGATCCTTAATAACTTTTAACATTTATTTTACACTTTCATATTAACCCATCAATAATAAAATATTCTTAATGATTGAATTAAATAACCTACAATATGATTGTGTTCAAATGAAAAATATTATCTTTCATATATGTAGATATAAATGTAATTGTGTAGTTGCAATAGGTATTTAGAAATCTATCGTAAATTCTGCACTTTTTTTCGTAGTTTCACTTTTAATAAGATTCTTAGATTCATTTGTTCTTGCTAATCCCTATCGGTATGCCAAAAAATTGACGTTTGACCACGTTTTTCGGACAAATGTCATATGTTTCTGACATTGTCTAATTGACAAAGGATTGCGTCTTATTTGCATAACTGTTTTAAAAACTAGAAATATATTTTAATAATCCTTTGCTATTTATTTTTTATTAAAACTACTATATGAAGTAATTGTAAGTACGTATTGATATACACACCGACTACTGATGTTGTAATGATAGATAATTCGTTATCGTCTGTATAGCGTAATTAATATGAATAGTTTTTGTTAACTTCAATATGAGTTACACAATGTAATACCATAATTAGTGTTAGTGACACATTGAATTTTGATATTATAAATTATAATCTAACCTAATATTTTTGTTTTAAATGTATATCTACTTATGTTTTGTAACATGTCAATAAAGTTGAATATAAAGAGTTTATTATGAATCTCCTTAATGTGTTTTGATTTTCTTGTTAGCTTATCTGTCTTACATTAGTCATTTATTATGATAGACTATGTCATTTGTGCAGACCAGTCTGCATTATAATGCATATACATGTATGTTCTTTGTTTTACCATTAATATACTTAAATTCATATCCATATATATTAATATCTTAGTTTCAGCTTATGCAAAATTTTTGTACATTTTCTTAACAACATCTGTTACACAAAAATTATTTTAATGTTATTAAACTATAGAAATGTTAAATATCATATATATTTTATGTTTTATATGCAATGTAACATTAGCATCTTTTGGATATTTACCATTTCTCATTTTATATACCTCTAACATGCTAATGTTCAGAAGCATAAAAAGAAGTTATATTTTATACATGAAAAATATATAAGTATGTATGTACATTTCTAATCAACATAATTTGAGTAGACATGCAGATTTAGATATGCTATATCAGCAGATTACCACTTATATTATTTCAAAGAAATATTTATCAACAACAATATCTTAATTATTACTTTAAAAAATGTGTATCTTCCATAATTGTAAGTGGTATACATATACTTAGAGTTATTGATTTCATCATGTGCTAAGTTTTAAAGTTGGCACATCATACATGGTTGTGCAACTGAAATCTACAATTAAAATTAAAGAGAAATTTAAAAATATTTTTTTATAAATAGATTAAAGTCTTGCAAAAGACTTGATTACAAAATTTTTTTACAAAGCAATAGGACATATTTGTTCTTATTACACAAACATATCCTATGGTTTTGTAACAAAAGGATTGTTTAAGGAAATATGCTGTTTTCTTTAAATGCAAAATGTATTATTGGTAATTATCTATTTTTTCCAATCTTTATATGAAGTAAAGTTGATAAAATTTGATAAAAGCACTAAAGATTTACTAGTAATTTTAAATAAAAACTATCAATTTTGTGAGTAATTACAGATAAAGATCTTTGTACAATACAATCTCAAAGATAATAATGTACTTATATACTTGTAGTTTTAATCATATGAATTATATATAAATAGTTTAGTTATACCATAAAATAATGTATAAATATATGATTTATAAGTTTTGGATACCTAGTGAACAGATATATTGATACTAATATTTGTTGCAGGTAAAAATGTATAAGGCAAGGACCCTATTTAGTACATTGGCCCCTTTAGCGCCACGAATGTGCAGGCCTGAAAGGTTTGCATCATGGTTGGTTCGAAGCCATCCTCTGACAAGGACCACACAGGTGATAGTTATCGAACCAATTAGAAAGTATAGCAAGGTAGCCACAGAACCTTTTCTCAATGGCAGTTCCAGCACTTATGTAGAAGAAATGTATAATGCATGGCTACAAGATCCTCATAGTGTACATGTGGTTAGTAGTAAATTCATGGAATATATCCTTGTTATTGAAGTAAACATTAACTGTAATTTTTTATGAATTTTATTACTTTTATTTTTAGTCTTGGGACTCATTTTTTCGCAGTAGTACTGCTGGAGCTGCACCAGGTCTTGCATATCAGGCGCCTCCTTCTCTTGCTCCAAGTCATAACCAAGTTCCATTAGGAGCATTATTACCACTTGGTGGTGGTACACAATTGAGCCAAATACCTGTTAATGAAAAGATTATTGATGACCATCTGGCTGTTCAAGCTATTATTCGTTCTTATCAGGTATGTTAATTTTATATTGCGTATTTAAAAAAACTGGGATAACAACAACTATGTTTCAACAAAATATTATGTTTCCAAGCACCAAATTTTTTATACGTGTGTATTATTATTAAATACATTACAAAAATTTAATTATATTTTTTATTTTACATAAGATATTCAATTTAAGTGAAATTATATAATGTTTTATGGCTTCATGTTAAAGCTTTTAGATGTTCTATCTTATCTTTTTGATTATTAGAAAAAGTGTCTTAATATTTTGACTATAATTCAGTCATTATTTGATCTTGAAACATTATAGCATGTGTTCTAGAAACATTGTATGTATGTTTTATGTTGAAGGGAAATTTCTACTATCATGCTGCATGTGATATCAAATAAGAGTTTTGTTTCAATTTCCACATGTCCTAATCTTTATTTCTTTTCTTAATACCATATTTATGTTCACTAATCTAGTTGATATGTTAGTTCTGCAATTGATAAGAAGAAAAAAAAAGCAAACTTATGAAACATATAGGACATAAGAAATTGATACTGAAACTATTTCATTAAGGGCTATCATGTATTTCATGAAATAATCCATCATTGCGTCCTATCATTGAAAAAATATTTCGAGCACTGATTAAGAATGTCAGATTATATTCAAGTATTGCATAATAGCCTTATTTTATTAGATGCTTATTGCATCTATCACCTCTAGCATGTTTTACAATTAAATATTTCCCACAAATTATGTGTTAGATTTGTGATGTAAATTATAGCTCTAAATTATAACTTATTAATACATATCTAAAAAAGAGGAAAACCAATAGAGAATTAGTAAAAGCATAAAATGATATTAAAAGGCAATTGATCTTCAGAAAGTAAATTAAAGTTATATTTTTATATTATTTTATATTTTGTAAAATTATAATTATACAAATATATCAAATGAAGTTAAAATTTTACCCAAAGGTTACGGTAGCTTTAATTTTAAGAAATATTACAGATTTCGTTTAAAAAATTATGATGCATACTTTTATATGAGTTTAGAATTAAAGGTTAATTTAAAGGGGTTAATTTAAAGGTCTAAATTGAAAGTTTTAATGTGCTATAGCAATAATTAGTGAATAGTTAAGGGGTGATTACACTTTTAATAGCAATATTGTATTTCTATAATGTAGTAATGTATGGTAGTTAAAAAAATGGAAAAACTGATATACATTGGGGTCCTTTTGGAATTATTTATTGGCATATAGGCTCGAGGTCACTTAGTTGCTGATCTGGACCCACTGGGTATTATGCAAACAGACCTGATACATAACCATTATGCAGCCCGCAAGGGATCTCCTGAACAAGTTCTGCGACAATATATGCTTGGTAAGGCTTTTACCCAAACCAATTCCTTAAAGTATTACTTTAGTTTTTATATGTATAAAGTAAAGGTGTGTTTATAAATGCTATATTACAATGCTGGTTTTAGATTATATCTGTTTAGTTAATTTTGTCAAAATTTATGTGATTATTGTGACTTTTAAAGTACCAGAGCTTTTTAAAACACCTTCACCAAATATATGTCACATTTCACATCATAAAAACAAACATCATGGTTTCTATCATATGCATTAACTCCTTCTTAACCATTATCATACCTTCCCTCTTCATAAATAATTGGAGTAATTTATGTGTATGTATTTTAATAAAGAAGATTTTATGAAATACATGAAATTTATAAAATATTAGTAAAATACAAGAAAGAAGTTGTTGGATTGAATATATTGAGAAGGTGTTATGTGAATGTAGATTCATGATAAGTTTTACTGATACTGAAAATGTTCTCATCCCTCTTAAGGAAGAGTGGGATGTTTATCGGTTTATATTTTGCAATTTGTATCGATAGTATGTTACATGTGTATGAATAATGTTCTTAAGTTGCTTCTTATGATAAGTGTATTAGTATTTATGACGTATTTTCAAATATCATGCACAAATAAACTGTCTAAGGTAAGAAAATGTATTGGAAATCATTGCTATGCATGCTTGCAGATGATGTTAGCAGCTTTGCTTTTATATGTTTGCAATTATAATTTGGAATGTTTGTTTCTGGAACAAGTTATTATTTAACTATCTATATCGTATTACAACCATTAGTTTCTGTTTTGTGGAAGGATATTTGAGTTATGTTTGCTTAATTTAATCCTTAAAAAATAATAAAATAACAAATAATAAAATATTCTTGTTCTAAATACATAAACTAGGTTTAGTTATAGAAAGCATGTATATAACATGCTTTAACTGTTAACATATCAATATTAACGAATATTTATTTTATCAATAGGTATGTTTGCTTTTAATTACTGTGATGTGATGTTTTTAAAAGATAATTTTTCTCTTTTTATTTCTTGAAAACATATGAGTCAATATTTTAAGACACATTTAAGTGAACATTAGTCACAGTGATTTATTTTAATGTTTGTAATGAGTTAAGAAGTTTGAAGAACTAAAAACTACTTGGTTCGTATGAATGTGGCGTTAAATTGACAGATTCGTGGCCATCATATCGCTAAATTGGATCCACTTGGCATCAACAGCGCTGATCTTGATGATAGACACCCACAAGAATTGCTCTATAATCATTACTCATTCGGTAAGCCTAAATAAATGTGTTTCTGCATAAATCAAAGGAATGAAGGTCCAGAGTGTACTTTATGTGAGGTATTACTATGTATTAAAAAGACTATCAAAAATTTAACTGCTTGAAGTAAGCAATATTTTGCTTCATTATTTCTTTAACATTGTCCTAACTTGAAGATGTTTGTGTAATAATTTACTTATTTCACCTACTTGTTATTATTGGAAATATCATTTTTATTATTATGATTCATATTTCATCTCATTTTCTTCCTGGACACAAAGTACAGCATAATAAACAGAAAAGATACCTTAAATCTAAACAATATTGCAAAGTTAGTTACAGTAAAAATTGATAAAATGATATTAATATTGTTTTTAGATAAATATATTTAGTGGCGAAACCTTATTGTAATACATATAAAAAGAGTTTTGCTCAATAATTTAATTATTCAGTTTAAGCATAATGTCCACAGGGAACAGAGCACATACTACTACTTACTCACAGGAACTACAGTACAGAATAGCTACACTTATGAAAAGTATGTAAGAATAATAATTAAAATGAGAGTTCAATTTAAAGCTTTTGTAAAATATTAGTATTTTTGTGATGGTTCGCTATGGGATTACATAAAAATTGGCATTAAAGGTAAATTGTAAAGGTGCTTGGGTCCTTTATATGAACATTGATTGCTATATTTTGCTGTAAAGGTATTTGTGCCAGGAATAATTTTTGAATATTTTTTTTTTTGGGAAAAATTGGAGGAAGTATAGGATAATAAATAATATTATTACCACACCTAACAGTTTATGTACGATGTAATAAAAGATGTTTGTATAAGTATTTTTGTAGAGCATACTTTTCGCAAATACTTCCTCCTCAAGTTCCTATTTATTTATTAAATGATTTTTGTATAATCTATATGTTTTAATATCATTTTTCAAATTTCTACACTTTTCTGTATCTTATTTTATTTTATAAATTGTGTGGCCAATGTGTAAAAATTTTGTCATATTATTGTACTGTTATCATTTTAGTATTTTTGGTGATTGCTTTTATTAATAATGCTTCATTGAGTTTTACAGCTTTGTATTTGAATACTTTTTTCAGTTTTCCATTTATTTCTCTTCTTACAAATATTGTGGAGAGGGTTTGTTATAATCTTAACTATTTGTTTTTTTTTAAAGAAATGATGCATGTATATATCATGTGCCAAACATTTTGTATACATATATTCACATATGATATTAAAAGAACTATTTACATATATTTATAATGCAAATATAGAAAACACTGTATTTGAGTTTCATGCCATATAAAATTCTCTTTTTTTGCTTCATAGTTTACATTTTCAGTATCAGTTACAAAAATATATACACTATATTTTAATGAAAAGAAGTGCGTACTATATATAATAAGTAGTTATAACAAAAGAGATGTCTTTTTAGATATATTTGGAATTAATTATCCTATGTTGATTCTATTATAAATACATACGTGACGTGGCATTGCGTTTGCCTTTTATTATATTCATGTTTTTTTAAAATAAGCAAATATTTCATTGTTCGATTTCTACAGAGGAATCCGATATGGATCGTATTTTCAAGTTGCCATCCACCACTTTTATTGGTGGCAAAGAAAAATCATTGCCCCTTCGTGAAATCTTAAAAAGACTAGAAGCTGCTTACTGCGGCCACATCGGTGTGGAATTCATGTTTATCAATTCTTTGGAACAATGCAATTGGATTCGACAAAAAATGGAGACTCCTGGTATTATGGAAATGACGAATGATGAAAGAAGACTTATTTTGGCTAGATTAACTCGTGCAACTGGGTATATAAAATATCGAAATTAAACATTTTTACATTTACACCAACAATAAAATGTTTATTGTTATATTTTGTATTCTCACTGTAGATTTGAAGCATTCCTTGCACGCAAATGGTCATCTGAGAAGAGATTTGGATTGGAAGGATGTGAAATTCTGATTCCTGCTATGAAGCAGGTAATTGATAAATCAACTGAGTTAGGAGTTGAATCCATTGTCATGGGTATGCCTCATCGTGGCCGTTTAAATGTCCTTGCTAACGTTTGTCGTAAACCCTTGAGTCAAATATTCACTCAATTTGCGGCTCTAGAAGCAGCTGATGATGTAAGTGTATATGATATTTACAATACGAAATTTGATCTTGTCATTTATATGGATATGTTTTACTAATTCTTAATAATCTAGGGTTCTGGTGATGTTAAATATCATTTGGGAACATACATTGAGCGTTTGAATCGAGTAACAAACAAAAACATTCGTTTAGCTGTTGTGGCAAATCCATCTCATTTAGAAGCTGTCGATCCAGTAGTACAAGGAAAAACTCGTGCAGAACAATTTTATCGCGGTGATGGCGAAGGCAAGAAGGTACACTATACGGAGTGATTTACATTGATAACAAAATTTTATTACTTCTCTGGAAGCTTCATAATTAAACTGATATTAACAGGTCATGTCTATTCTTCTGCACGGCGATGCTGCATTCTGTGGGCAGGGTATTGTTTTTGAAACAATGCACTTGTCAGACTTACCAGATTATACAACTCATGGTACTATTCATATTGTGGTGAATAATCAAATTGGATTTACTACAGATCCAAGACATTCACGATCCTCTCCATATTGTACTGGTAAGTATCTCATCATGCACATAAAAGATAATCTTTTTGTGTTCTAAGGTTACTCTAATCATTAATGATTTTATGAAAGATGTTGCAAGAGTAGTGAATGCACCCATTTTCCATGTAAATTCGGATGATCCTGAGGCAGTAATGCATGTTTGTAAAGTTGCTGCAGAATGGAGAGCAACTTTCCATAAAGATGTTGTTATTGATATTGTATCATATAGACGAAATGGTCACAATGAGATTGATGAACCTATGTTCACACAGCCTTTGATGTATCGAAAAATTAGAAATACTCCACCAGTTTTAGACATATATGCCAAAAGTCTTATTGATGATAGTGTTGTTTCTGCTGAAGAAGTTAAGGTACTGAAATAAGAAATATTTTACTTATTTGAGTATATGTGACTAAGTTTTTGTAATGATATTACAGGATGTTAAAGATAAATATGAGAAAATTTGTGAAGAAGCATATGTCAATGCTAGACAAGAAACACATATTAAGTACAAAGATTGGTTGGATTCTCCATGGTCCGGTTTCTTTGAAGGAAAAGACCCTTTAAAAGTATCTCCTACCGGTATTAAAGAAGACACACTCATTCATATTGGAAAAAAATTCTCTTCACCACCACCCAACGCAGCTGAATTTGTGGTTCATAAAGGTAAATGTCTCTCTAATTATGGATGAATTAATTAATTAGATATATATTAATTTGAAACATATAAACATACAGGTATCGAGCGTATTTTAAAATCTCGTATGGAAATGATAGAAGCGCGAACAGTTGATTGGGCTCTTGGAGAAGCTATGGCCTTTGGTTCTTTACTTAAAGAGGGTATTCATGTTAGATTATCAGGTCAAGATGTAGAAAGAGGAACTTTTTCACACAGACATCATGTTCTCCATCATCAAACTGTGGATAAAGCTACTTACAGACCACTGTGTTATCTTTACCCAGATCAAGCTCCATATACTGTATGCAATAGTTCTTTATCAGAGTTTGGTGTACTTGGTAATGTTATGATATTACTTAAATTGGCTTTATATATATGTTTTAATGATATTACGAATAAAAATATTTTTTTTTGTTAAACTTTTAGGATTTGAATTAGGTTATTCTATGACTAATCCTAATGCACTAGTGTGCTGGGAAGCACAATTTGGTGATTTCAATAACACGGCACAGTGCATAATTGATCAATTTATCAGCAGTGGTCAAGCTAAATGGGTACGTCAATCTGGTCTTGTAATGTTACAACCTCATGGGCTTGAGGGAATGGTAAGTTCTTAAATATGTGTTTAAAAAATTTGTTATATGACAGTATATAATTATCTACATGATTGTCCGCCTGTTCTAGGGACCTGAACACTCCAGTGCCCGCTTGGAACGTTTCCTACAAATGTCTGCTGATGATCCAGATTATTTCCCTCCTGAAAGCGAAGAATTCGCTGTGCGTCAGTTACACGATAGCAATTGGATTGTAGCCAATTGCAGTACACCAGCAAATTATTTCCATATTCTAAGAAGACAGATTGCATTGCCATTTAGGAAACCTTTGA
Source organism: Bombus vancouverensis nearcticus (assembly GCF_051014615.1). NCBI lineage: Eukaryota > Metazoa > Arthropoda > Insecta > Hymenoptera > Apidae > Bombus > Bombus vancouverensis. The sequence goes on along the minus strand of NC_134915.1, from coordinate 17,202,162 downwards.
TTTTAATGACACCAAAATCGTTGCTTCGTCATCCAGAAGCAAAGTCTAGTTTCGATTTGATGCTGGAAAATACAGAATTTCTTAGAGTGATACCAGAAGAAGGTGTAGCTTCTCAAAATCCCAGTAATGTTAAAAGGATAATTTTCTGTTCTGGTAAAGTTTATTACGATTTAAAGAAAGCACGCGCGGAGAAGGAATTGGACGATAAAGTCGCCATTGTGAGAGTCGAACAGGTAAATATTAGTTGCTATCAAATTCGAAAACCTTTTTGTTTATTTTCATTCTATTAATTAAATTTACTCGTATTCTTTTGTTTTTATAGATTTCACCTTTCCCATACGATTTAGTTAAGAAAGAAGCCGATAAATATGCTAATGCAGAATTAATATGGGCTCAAGAAGAACACAAAAATCAGGGTGCATGGACATACATTCAACCTAGATTTCATACAGCTTTGAATGGAGCTCGTTCTGTATCGTGAGTATCGAAATTCAAACAAATATTAAGATCTGTCTTTTGCAATATGTATGTATAATTTTAGCTTACAAAAATACGTATAAATTGCTCGTGTTTTCATTATAATGAATTTGTGTTGCAAAATCACCTAATTGATACTTGTAACACAAATTATAAAATTTTGGTTGTGCAATACGTTTGTCATATGTTTAGCTGTTCACGTGGCCCAAATTTTTTACTTTGTCACAGTTTCGTTTTCGATGTAATTTATAAAATTTTGATGTGTGTAAATATATCACTAATAAGCAATGTACTTAAGCACAAAATTTATCAATAATTTGTCTTGTACGCGTGCTTGCTAAGCAAAGCAAAAAATTGGGCCATGTTACAGCAGCGGAAGTACGTCATACGACAGTAGGGGTAGCGGAGGGTGGTTTAGTGGTTGGTTCTCATCAACTAAACCAACGAATGTGTCCGAGTCGCTGTCAATAGAATCTAATAAACCCAAACAGAGAACATTAAGGTAATGTTGGTATTTGAATAGGATATTTATTATAGCTTTTATTATCATACTTTAATGTAAATATATGATAAGGTATAGCTGTAGAAGGATATAAATGTATAGTTTATGATTAACTTTGATTCGTAAATCTAAATTTTTGTTTCAGGTACGTTGGTCGCCCGACAGGTGCTTCACCCGCAACAGGAAGCAAAATGCAGCACCTCAAAGAACTAAAACAATTACTTGATGACTCCTTCGACGTTTAATTATACTTCGTAGCACTATGTAGAACACATTTTATTTATTTTCTCTTATTATATTTGTTATGTTCCCTTTGCCTTGCTCTATATACATCCTAAGAGGAGATTAACATAATTTGAAATAGTTTCTTCATTACTGATTTATTTAGATGAATTAACGTACACGCACGAATACTTTCTTGATCGTGATAAACCTAGTTAAAAACTTTTTATCTAGATTCAAGATATCGACTTTCTTTTTATTTGATTCCTATTTTACGATGCTGTGGTCCAATCGTAAAAATTAATACATTTTGAAACATTTCTTTGGTTTCATTAAAAGAATAATTAAAAGATTAATCTAATACAAACATATACGCAATGAGTAAGCCATGTAAATATATGCATTTCATTCTTATTTAATGCTTGAATGCGATCCTGTATATTTTTTCTTTTTAATAGGTGACATATATTTATGCTAGTATGTGAGTTGAGTGTTGAACCCGGTGTATGATTGAGTTAGCAGAAACATTTTATTTTATTATGTAAATATATCACAAGAACAAAAATTACATTAGCAAGAAACCTAACATGACTTACTCATTGTCTAAATCTGTCGTTACAATAATCGAAAATATTCGTGCGTTGACGTTTGTATTTTATTCGTTTGTTAATACATAACTTTATGAAACGGATAAGATTAAGAAAAAAGTATTATTTTTAATTTATACAACAGTTTACGCAGAGTGTAAATAATCGATTGTTACGACTGTGGAGACTTAAATGAAACTTTTTGGAGTTTGATAATGTTTATTTACGGCAATTTTTTTATTCATTTATTTATGCCGTAGCGAAAGACAGCCAATTGATTTAATTCTTTATCGTTGCTTTATTTTTATAAAGAATTAAATAATTGGTAGGTTGGTAGAAATATATAAAGGGATATGTCGTAGCATTAGACTCGATTACGTAATGTATTGCGAAAATGTAGATTATGTGAACTTAATAGGAAAGAAAAAATGTTTACGAGATCGAGTCGTAATGTTACTCTTCAAAAAGTTCCAAAGACTTCTCTAAAAAGGTGGGAATAGAAGACAATTCGCTAATGCTAGTTGGAATATTTAAAAAAAATTATTTTATTGTTATTTTATCTTAGCCAATGATATACCTTGGTTGCTCCATAGTCTGCGAAGGCACAGTATTTATATTCTACATGTGAATCATTTGAAGAATGAGTTTTATGAATGGAATATCTGTTGTACCATGTCACTGATTGGAAAGTATTGTATCAAATTTAAGTTATACGTAACAATAGTACACGATATTTTGTAATCCGCTAGAATACGATAGATGCAATGTGGTCCTAAATAAATTGCGGTACTGTTATTCCACTCATCATTTCTTGTTATTACATGCATAATAACGACGATATATACATGTATGCTCTGATATTAAAGTTTAATAGGTCAAAGTTACGAATGAGAATAAACTGAAGTTTACTTACATTAGTACACATATGTCAGTATATCGTGGTAAATATTGTAGCATCTTATGTAATTAAATTATATTAGCCATTATCAGGTATTTTTAAATAACCTTTCCCCTTTTAATAAAATCTAGTACTTTTTTCCCCTCAATTGTAATACTAACTATTATTTAACGTCATTAAAGACTGAAAGGACATAATAAAATCGTCATTTCGTCATACATAATTCACACTGAATGTTTATTTAATTGCATAATTTTTTATCAGAATGTGGATTAAGGAAAGATTTGACATGTTTTGCAGCATATAAAATTTGCACCAACTTGTAGAATTTGTAGAAGAACTACAAGTTTTATGTTTTAAATATAATTAAATATAATATCATGTTATTTTAACAATTTTTTATCGCGATTAATTCTTGATCAGTTTTAATTTAACATTTGTTGCAATGAACAATAAATAAAATATATATTTATATTTTATATTATATAAAGTACATTTATAACGTCAGTTCGCAAATTAATAATCAGTTTGTCCCAAAACACTATACATGATCCTCTTGAAGCTGTTACTCTGGTGGATTTTTTCACCGTCGTCATCAAGAATATTTACCTAGAAAAAATTATAAATTACCATTGTAGTTGAATAAAGTGATATCGTTAACAAATTTTATAAACGCTTGGCATTCATAGTAATACAATACATATGTTTGAATCATTTGAATGAATTATAATTTTTGAATTGGTTTTAAATATTTAAGGAGAAGATTTTTTCTGTCACCATAAAATATCTTATTCAGTATTTATAAACAAATGTATACGTAAAAATATGCAAGTGACATATACGAATCGACATCAGATTTATGTAAATAATCGTTTGTGATTATAATGTGTTTATAAAAGGGAAAAGAATTTCTATATTCATTCAATTTATATAATTACAAAGACTGCCGTGAGTCTATTAAAATTAAAATGTTACAGTTAAATGGTGACATCGAGTGATCTAGCCGCACTCAGCCAGTAAGCATTCCTGTGGCTAGAGTTACCAGGACATTCTTTGCACCGGCCGCCTAACTGCCCTATTTGAAGAAAAAAAGTAATTCTGTGTTGACATCGTACAGTCCCGAACAAGACTCAAGCTCTAAAGTCTCTCCTATATTATTTCAACTTTCAACCTAAGTATGTATGTCTGTGATGTATGGCTTCAACATGTAGACTTTAACGTCGACCGATCGTACAACCTCACTATATCGTTTCTACCGACTTTACTTATGTGTCCACGTACGTATATTCTATACATGTATGTACATATAACGCGGTCAAATGACGCTGATGTAAAATCCGAATATGTATTTAAAGTTTTACTTACGTATGGTCCAGCTGGACTTTTTGGTCGAGCGTGGTATATCTGAAAATATTTATTGATCAGACAAGAGTAACGTTTAGATAGTAAGTAGAATTTAACTATTCTATATGCATACCCTATTTTGGTTAACCTTTTGCGGAGAGAAAACACCGGTGCGCGCCGGTTGTCTTACTTCCTGCACTACGTCACCAAGAGCCTCCTCTTGCAGAGCCTTGTAAGCCTCGCTCTTGCTCGGGTCGTACTTCACCGGTTTCTTCGAGCTGTACCATTGTATCGCATGTGTACACACGGACTATTTTTAATTCATTTGCCTCGATTTTGTCAGATCGGTTAGCAGCAGCCAGGGTTATATCGCCAATTGTTTGTTCGAGAGCGACTTTCGGACCGCTTCCATGCCCTTTTCATTAATCGAGTCACAAATATGTCTCAACTAAATCTTTGATGCTTTTCTCGAGAATCACATGAGGTGTAGATTCTTACATTTAAGATACTATATTTCACTAATAGGATACAAATAGCTGCTTTTAGTGATACTGATTTGTAATTTTCGAGAATTGCTTCTTGATTGTATGAGTATCAAAATTAGTAAGGCTACTAATTTGCATGAACATTTACTCTGATTAATTATTGATTACTTTCAATGGTACAGCATGCAGAAAAATATATAGTATGGTTATTCTAAGAATTTCCTTTGAAACTTGTTTTTTTTTCTAGCTTTTCCGTCGATTTTATCGATTTACTTGAAGTCACAACAACAAATTGCAATATGTATGTATCTATGTAGTTATATGCATCACGACCCTATAATTACGATTTATAGATATTAAACTGTAAAGCAAAAGAGTTTGAATCAATAAATACTTTATCGAACGATTATCAAGAGCTTAATCACGGATCAGTGGCCACGCTCATTTGCCTTATTAAAAAAGAAAGAAAGAAGGAAGGACGATAAACAATTTTAAGAGAAAGAAACAATTGCGAGACAAGGAATGTGACCAATGATTCTCGTGAAAACAATAGAATTTGAAACTATGGATATACTACGACGTGCGAGAAGCATCGAAAAACGTCTCGAACTGGATATTAATTTGGTCTATTGAATTGCGGCCACACATTCTTCGAGGCGGCGGCTATGGCCTGTTCTTTCAAGATTCTCGCTTGCTCCTGTATTTCCTGTTTCTGTTTCACGAAGGAAAAGTCTATGAAAATGCTGGAAAACAAACAAACTGCACGTGAGTGTTATCCATTGTGAAAAGGAAACAACAGTGTAGGGACTGACAGCTGCGTTTTCTGTTCTACGTCCATACTCCCGTTCTGATCACGTGCCCGACAGTCTATAACCAATGAATTGATAAATCCTCGATTTGCAACTTCCGATTAATGTCCCTCGCACGTAAACTATGGGTCATTTTTTCGATGCATTATTATTCAAGTTATAATTTTAAAATATCCGTTAGTTAATGGCGCCAAGATCATAACTGCTCAGAGTTAATAGTTTGATAAGTATCAGCATCCAGCAAAAATTTAATAGTATTAATGCTAGTAACTTTATTACGCTACTGCAAGCTGTACGGCGTATTAATATTTGTTTTATGTATATCTATTTATTACTTACGGTATAGCGGTTGTTTGGCTCTTTATAGTGTCGGCAATATTTTGTTCGGAATAGAGTCCAATTGGTGAGTTAAATTGCTTGTGGACAACCTAAGAATAAAATTGTACGAGATAAAAAATAATAACTGCAGTAACTGCAAATTTATTACAATGGTATTGTTCGTTTAAATCTTTTCTTAAGTCATAAATTTACCACTAAACAAATTGAAAATATGTATTAGTTGGAATTTCATAATTTATCGTAATAACGCGTCTATCAGTTATTTAATAACGTTTTAACACGTATTCAATTAGTTATTTGAAGCTTAATAATAACTTCAGTTACATTATAAAATAGACTTAAAGTTTAGTTAGAAGAGTACCTTGTAGAGATGATATATAAATTTAAATTTAAAAAATCGCTTGATAGGAACAATATACAATTTGAAACAAAAATGTAGATTACATGCCACATAATGACGGTTTTTACTAAAAGCAAAAGCATATTGTATCGCACGGAAGCAAAAGCGATTTGAGTATAAAGTAATCCAAACCTTTGGAACTTCATTCGGTCCCAAGACACGTTGAAGTACCGTTTCTGCCACCTAATCAGATGTTGCACAAAATATATATACAAATTAATATAAAAGATTGTCCTTTGTTTCAAGCAAATCGAAACGTAGGACAGTTTTTCACAAATGAAGCATTTTTCAGCGCAGGATTGAATAAAGCGTACCTTTTGTTTCATAGCAACTTCAGGATGAGCTTGTTCGTAATGATGCGGTGCCGCTCTGATCATCGGATTGGGATGATGGCGCAAGTAGCATTCTCCAAGCGGAGCATCCTTTTTTATCTTTGCACCTGGCAAGACCAGAGGAGTTGTGCGGTATGGCTAAAAATCGACGCTATCAATAGTATTCAGATCATGTAATATACTCCTTTATGTTTATCGATTATGAGTGTAACTATTTCAACTGTACCTTGAAATAATGATACAAATAATGATACGAATGGTAAAAATAAGGTACGAGTAAAGTTGTAATTAATCGATAAAAATAATTAACGAATTATGTGTAACGAAAAAAGTGTTTAATAAGCTAAGTAGGCGTGAAATATTCTGCCAGAACGGTGTCAATTACCAACCAACGAAAGCTAAAATAAGCCATTATTAAGAGGCCATGATGACCGATGACACCTCGTTAATTTTCGACACTGTTGCAATAACAACGTATGGCTTTTATCTTCAAACGTGATTAAAAATATATTTACCGATTATTTCCTCGATATTGATGTGTTATTTTTCCGTAGGTTCTCTATTTACGTTTAATTGCTTTTTTACGATGACAATTCGTTAAACGACCAAATATCATTACAACGAAGATGATATTTTTGGCCAACTATAGCAACCGGAAATGAACACGCACTGTGAAATATAATGCTCGACCACCATTAGTTTCAAATGAAAGGTATAAAAAGTATCTAAAATTTTTGGTACTTGGCTCGTATCTGTACAATGAGAAAATTGCATAAAGCCGTGGCGTTACAAACAAAGCGTTTGCCAAGTATTTCCTGCGATTACGTTATCTATCGTTCTACACGGAGTTTTACGCAGAATTACGAAATTATTAAAAATACAATTGTTACATTTCCACGAAAACTCGAGAAGAGTCGAGAAGATTGAAGAACAGAAACCGTGGGCTATAAAGATGTAAGATGATTATGCTTGCTTGATGTTGTTTGATCGGCTGTCGTCATTGCTAAAAAATGACGAAAATGAGAATGTCAAGTGGAACGATGTAGAAAGAGAGTGAACAGCAGGATAAAGTTACGCGTCGTATTTATAAGACGCGCTTGCAAGAATAGAAGATCGAATTTGAATACAGTCACTATCGACTTTGTTTCGAACGAACGACGATTGAACGACCGATGCAACGATCGATGCAACGATCGATGCAATCCTGGCTTTCACGAGATCATTAATTATATCAAATAACGATTATTTCATTATAAATGGGTCAGAAACATTATCTTAGAGGGTGAGTAACGGTCTCTCTCTTTCTCTCTCTTTCTCTCTCTCTCTCTCTCTCTCTCTCTCTCTCTCTCTCTCGAAATAGATGAAGGACCCTAGCCGGCAAAAATAACGTGTACCCCGTCTGCTGCGAAATTTTTCTCCGCCACGATCAATGCTTGTCAACTCTTGATTAATTTTTATTATCATTGATCTTTTTAATTAAAAAGTTGAAAGCACGATTAAAGTACTTCCATCGAGTATCTACTTATGTCATATACTTATATCATTATTAACTATCCGTCGAAAATATGTCATTTCGGAGAAGGAAGTTGTTTTCACGTCGTTTTATAGAATGTCCCCGAACTAAATTCGGACGCACCGAAACAGTTGTTTCGAAAATTGTTTATCGTTTGGCTCGGTAGCGATGCACTGAAACTCGAACTACAACAATGAAAAAACTTTCTAGATTCTGCTGGCAAGGTACACAGGAAAGACAACAAGTGTTTCGATATTTTGTAAATTGAGTCACAGTATCTGATAGACCAAAGGTCTGGTAAATTAAAATGTTTCTACATAATCAACAACGATCCCTGTCCTATGTATTTCTTTCGTGTTGATTCCCTTAGCCTGCGATAACGTTTTTCAACGTTGCCGAAATAATTTTTTAACGAAGCAAGTTCTTTGGAAAGTCAAGAGGACAAGCTGTAAGAGTGTCGTTGTATGACCCTCTTGTGTTTGAGTAACCCAGATCTCATTTACGAAAATAGATTAAGATTCCAATGAATAGTCGGTAACATGCTTACATTCGTTTTATTGCATCGCGTTATTAGTCAGTCATACCCCCTGTAATCTTTTTTCAATTGAATCGTTCTTCCTTCCGTTGCATTCGTTCTTACAGTGTGCACCGTTTCGTGATAAGCCGTATGCAAGTTCGTTTGCTTGTCTTTTTCAGTGTCATTAGGGTAGAATCAAGACCTAGCCCTACTTTTACGGAGGGTGTCAAGGTTGGCACTCGGCGACGTAATTCAAAATTTAGATCATCTTATGTTACGTGTTCGTTTCTAACGAGTAATAGTCGATTTCGATCGCTAATCCATATCTTTAAATTCTTTATAGAAAAAACGATTGCTGTTAAAATATCCGTTCTGAATCAGTGTCGACAGATACGAGAAAAAAAATAATATAAGACGGATGAGAAGGAAAACGTTGCGTTAGGAACAACACGGTCTTCTTTCTCGATGCTGTGTTGTTTTATTTTCAACAATGATAAGATATTTTATCTTGTTAACTGATGCGAAATGTCAACGAGACGATAAAAATTCTTTTTTTGAATTAAGACTATTCCTGTCCGTCAAGGATCGATAATTCAACAAAAGATGAAAAGAAATTGCACCGCCGTAGTAACAAAGATTGGATAGATCGGCATAAAGTTCTGATTAATTAAATACTTGAATGATATCGTAACGATGATGAATTATCGATATTCGACGAAACATGGAATAGGTTTCCTTTACTTTTAATGACTGATAACTGTTTCGTACCCAAAACACGGCAGCCTCCTCCTCTTTCGGCTGGTGTTCGATGTTGTGACGATAAATGGTCGTGTAAGCCGGCATCGTTTTCTTAATCGAACCGAAGTTCGTATTCCTGCAACTGCGGTAGCACTCTTAATCGAGAATCGCTTTCTTTTTTCCCCTCTTTCCTCCCGCTTTCACCGAGAAGTTACTTCACTTTTTTCCTGTGGATCTCTCCCTTACGAATATTCGCTAACGCACTGCCTCGTTGCGCGGGCGGCACTAACTCTGGTCTTTTCCACGCGACTCCTCTCGCGCTCTTTCTTCTCCTCTCCACGTATTACCGACGTATCTCGATCGTTCCTACGTTTTATCCTCTTGATCGGCGATATAATTTTCTTGTCGATCTCTATCAGCTACCACAATCCTTTTTCTTGCTAGCAGCATTTCCTCTCCAATATAAAAAATGCTTACCGAAACGATCCTTTCGATAGAATAATTACAACCCATTAAACGATTAATTTCTATTTCGATTGCCATTTGTATGTATTTTTGATCGATTGTGTCACATCTGGATTCGAACCAAATCCCGAGAAAACTAGAAAATAGGTATTCTTAATCATTTCAAATGTGAATTGTTCTTCGAATCAATCATTCTCGCATTCGTTTCTTCTTTTTTTTCTTCTTTTTTTATTTGTACATTCTGCTTGTTACATACGTTCGTTAACCAGGCGATGTTTTCTTCGATATAACGATTGGTATATCTCGCGACCTTGGACGAATATCCGAAACATCGTGGAAAATGTTTTCCTTGGCTCAGCGTGCCTTTTCATCGCCGGTTTAGTTACTTATCATAAGCAAATACAAACGTTTTGTACCGAGTTTCGCTATTGTATTTCCCTTAAAGTAGCCATAGGACTACTTCGGAGGGAATCTAATACTCGATGAATCGTTTATTGCACGAACAGAGTATAACGGTTAACACGTACCGTTCTCTTGGAATTTCTCTAAGTTGACATTTTGTTGTTGCAATCGGCAGAACAATAAGAATGTGTATTTTCAAGCGGAGACTAGGATCGAAATAGTGTTCCGAAATCGTTCTGGATCGCGTAGTATTGGATCGGAGAGGTGGTTTCGATGCAAAAGCGATATTTATAGCGTGGCAACTGCCTCTACGTGGACTTTCCGGCATCGTGGCGGGCCAACAAAAATATATTCACGCTTCGGACGTCTCGCGAATAAAGGCGTCTTCGTATCACGAAACTGTACGTACATATATAGCTATTGATCTCTCAAATCTTCCGAGACTGTGATTCCATCTGACAAAGTCAGCGGTAATCGTGTCCCCGTCGAAATCGTAAGCTTAACGAAGAGTGTAAGAGAATAATCCGCTACTTAGCTAAGAAGACAGAGCGATACGCGGGGAGTGGTAGCCGTATAAATGGATGGATTAACAACCGGACTAAAAGCTCGACTAAAAGCCAAAGACGAACGAGTAAATACTCTCGCCGTTTCGACAAAGGGGTTCAAATCGATCTATGTTTAACGATCATGTACGGATAGCTTGCCCTAAATTCGTTATTAAACGACCGTAAGATCATTTTTCCACTTGAACCGAAATCGAATACATCGTACAGCTTGTTGACATCTTCGGATAGAATGCGGAAATAGCAAATTATATTCGACGGATATTCTGTCATTCCACAACTACTCGGTGATCCAACTATGAGTTATTGAGTTTCAAAGCGTTCGAACGACATATTTCGAAACGGTGTGTAACTTGCCAAATGCAATATACCGTGTACTTTGAAATACAATAATTTATATTCTAGTCGCATGATATACATATAAATTCATTACGAAGAACGATATTATGCGGAGCATGCAGAAGACGATGTCACTTTTCAACAATTATCCAAGTTTAATCCAGTTGCTCTATTTATTTCTTATTTCTTTATCTTTATTTCTCTCGAGTCTTTGACGGCACGGAAGCTATAGAAAAAAATATCTAATTTCATAGATAACGATCTCTGCTCTACTTAGCGAATGATTTTGTCGTTTCGCCGGATGGGTTTGTTATTTGCTTGTCAATCTTTTTATAGAGTCTTTTAAACGATCGACTTTCCGATTTTATTTATCTGTGAATCTAGAGCAACTTATCGGACATTATGATATTCAGAATGTACAGCGGCGACGAAACGTCGTCGAAAAGAGTTACAGGGTGTTGGAAAAGAATTATAAATACATCCAACAATCGTGAAGACGTATCATTCGCTTCATCTTCATAGTATTGCATTTACGGATCAATGAACTACTCTGGTAGTTTGAACTAATCAGGCGACGTTTACATTCTCAAATTTAGGAAGCGCTATAGAAAACAATTTTCTTTTTTTTTTTTTTTCAAGAATCGATGTTGCAATGAAATGCTCCGAGTGAATGACAATCCGTTCTTACTATTGTCTCCGAGGCCATACCGTGTGTTACGTGGATTCTATTGTTTGTTTAAAATACACTTGCTAAAATTAATTGTCGATGAGATAGAAGCGAGCAAATACTTACATTCGCTTGATCGTTGTTCAAATTCTCGGGCAGAACGTTGAACATAATATATATTGAACGAGTTTATTACAACAGGACGAATAGCGATGTAGATTGCTTGCTCCTGCGTGTGAATTCGTGTTTCAAAATCTGCTGAAAGTACCTGCGACAAATTGGCTCTCTCTTCGCGAACCTCATCGAGATGTTCGTGCGGTAAGTTAAGGTGTTCCGGTGAAGATGCAGGCGGCCTGTATTCGTCGATTAAAGGCGGCGGTACGGGGCTCTTCGGTAATTCCGACGGTATTTTCCGTTGTTTAGCTCTATAGCGGAATGGGAAAGTATCTTACTAACGAATCAATATGAAACAAATTCCTCTCACGAGAGCTTCGATGATACTTTCGACGATCACTTTCAAACATCTGAATTTACTATACAGAAAATAGATTTTGTTTTAATATCGTGTACAGACGTAGCGTAACGATAATGCTTCAACGTTAGAAATTTCAAAGCGGATCAAAACTTGCTTTATCGATCCCTGAAGTTATCAGTGGTTTTCCCTGGCCCTTTTTAATATAATACATCGATCAAAGGATACAAAGACGTGCATTTTTCGCCTTTACTTTAATTTTCGAAGATTTTCTACGAAACGAAGGATTCGAAAAATTCTATCGTAATTGCAAGAAAGAAAGTGATCGTCGAACTAACGATGATGTTTCTTGATGCGATGAGCTGTCAATCAGGCGCTGCGATTAAAGTATGTATAAAATAAGGTAGGGAGAAGTTTAATACGAAGCGTTAATAGTCGTGTTACGTAGCAGTAGTAGCGTGCCGATAGTAATGCGATAAATCGAACGCATAATAATAAAGGTGGAATTGCTTTCTGACAGACTAGTGACCGCAGCCCTGTCGCCAGTGTTCAACTGGATAATCGGAGATGACGTGGTAATGTTGATACGAGATGCATTCGACGGCTCAGACCTTTCGACCACGAGCCTTATTGATTCAGAGTTTTGAAGAAGATTCTGCGCGTCTACATGCCTCACATCTCGCGTGTCGTAATCGTCGATTTTCTTGATCACATCACCCCTCTGAAGCGTCTCGTTCTCCGACTGCAAATACAAATTCCATCGTAAGATAACCACGCATCGTTGATTTTCAAAGGCTTGCTATTTCTTAACTAACGTAAGAGAATTCTACGTTCGAGGCATCGTTTTTTAATAATTGAAATAACGTTAGTTTGACTCTCTCTCTCCGACTATAACAATTAAAATAACAGGCATGACATCGGACGTTGTAAAGCTGTATTAGTTACATTATCAACAAAATGTTGCTATCAAGCGAATATCAGAAACATAAATACCGCGAATATCGGTGTTTTTATATTCTAGATTATCGCGCGAAAGATGCGAAGACCTGCCGTTTAATTAGAATACGTAAAGTAATATGCAATGACGATTAAATGATAGAAGCATTTGGATAGCGTTCAAATGTGTTTACGATTTCTCTGTGCTGCATTTAATAGTCATGTTGGATAAAATGCAGTCGAGGCGATCAAAAAGACGCACAAGATTAGGTCACAAGTGTCAGCTAGACGTGATTATGATTTAACGTATACGGTATAATCTACAGGCATCTTGTACTTGTTTAAAAGCGTGACGATATTAGGCGGTAGTTAATTGCTTTGCGAATAGGATAATAATCCGTTTGTAATAAATATTCGTGTATTTTAAATTGGATAGATATCGTTGTATGGTAAGCAGCAACAGCAGCAGCTTATGTACATTAGAAAATGATCTCCATTGCTTGCTGTTCTCTGTTATAGATAGATAAATAGATTTGCTGCAGATCCAATAATAACCATAAGCTGTATGCATCTAACAGTAACAGTAGACATGAAAGAAGAACTCACGCGGGTGACGACGATCGGTGTACCCAAATCAGCGCCTCCAGCGATACGTATTCCCCAAGGTTTGCCGGTGCTGGATCTCTTAAGCTTCACGATCACCGTTTGTTTCCTCGTCATGCTCTACTCTGTCTATCAGAACAACGCAATCGCGTGTTTATAACGAACGGAAATCGCAGAGACCGATCGCTAATTTGAATATTAAGAGCAAGACGATAACGAAAGAGCACGAAAAAAGGTCAAAGAAACGAAAAGCTTTTCCAATCAAATGAGAAAATTGATAAACTGCGAGATCGTTGAGAAATGTACGACGACTCGAGGCAATATCGAACCCGTGCTTACGCTCCTTACTGGCTAACGAGGACTACTGGCTGCACCGCCACTTTATTTTGACAGGCTTTACTTTTGTGAGCTTAGTTACCCAACTACCGGCTCGCCGCTTCTGCTATTCTGGCCCCATTTCGAATTGGCATACCGTGTGTATTGTTCTGGTGCGACCTGCACTCATTTCTCTGGCATTTGCGGCCTCCCTACCCTTGCTATGCCTACCGATAGGATCAATGATAGTGCATGAAATTAAATATCACAATATTATAAATTCTTAGTAATTTTAACCCGCAAACATTATTCTTCCAAAATGATCCTCTCTTTACAAAGTATGCTTTAAACGACGAATGAAAGTAAATATATACTTGTAAAAATACTTGTAAAAAAATATGCTTGTGTAAAAATACTTTAATTATACGATTAATTATATGACACGTCTATAAGGAATCAGAAAAATGTCGCCGGATATTGAATGAATGTACAGAATTAAACACTGCACGTAAATCATTTATTAAACACATTCATAAATTACAATGGGTGCTTTCCTTCAAAGTTACAAAGGAAAAATATGCCTGTGGATTGCACAATATAATCTTTAAAAAAAAAGCGATGCAGGATGAAACATAGTCCATCAGATTACATCATCGTAAATTACAGAGGAGAGAAAATGAAGAAAAATGTAGGATTTGATCAGGCTGCTACATATGTACTCACATAGGTTTCGTAAAAGTTGCCTACGGAAAATTTAAGAGACATCTTCGCCTCAAGCTCTTGAAACTCTCAACCGCACTTTCTTCTCTTTTTCACTAATTGTAAGTGATATCTACGAATACTTGAAAGGGTCTCTTCCTTATGTTGTTTCGATCTAATTGACTGCACCGTGATTAATGAGACTACATCAAGAAAGGAAGAGAAATAGTAAAAGAGAGTACATCAAATAAACCGAGAGGAAGAGATTGTACGTAAGTTTGACTTAAATTAGCAACCTATAGCGCGAAAGGTTAGTCAATCACACTTTTAAGAGTGTACCGTTCTAGTGACTCATTTATCTCGATTTACACGATACTAAGAAAGTATATACATAACAGCCGCATTCATCCGAATGATATCGCATCTAAATTAGTAATATTAATTGCCTGTTATTTGTTAATACCCCGGTAATATTGCTAACTGTTAAAAATGAACGCCGATAGGAATGGAGCTAATTGTACAAAGGAGGAAACCTTAAAAATGTTAAATAACTCTACTGTTGACGTAGATAGATCGATGATACACAAATAGATGTTAATGTTACAAACTGATATACAAATTTAATATAGAATATACGTTATTTTATACAAATTATTTAGTACAGTTCTTTCGAGAGATTCAAAGGAGCGTCATATTTTTGTCTATGAATATTCTTCACTAATCGCTCTACTAATTACCATTCGACGAATTTCACTGGTGCCAGCGCCAATTTCATATAATTTGGCGTCTCTTAAAAATCTTCCAGTCGGATAATCATTTATGTAGCCATTTCCACCTAAAAGAAGTCTATGCATTTCAAGAAACATTTTAAATTAATACATTTTTATCGGAAATTAACATTATGAATAATTTACCAAGTATCTGAATTGCATTCAACGCAGCATTAGTAGCACACTCGGCTATGTAAAGTATCACCGCGGCACAATCTTTTCGGTTTATATATCCTGCATCGCAAGATCTAGCTACAGAATACAAATAATTTCTGCAAACGCTTAAACTTGTATACATATTTGCTATTTTTTCCTGAAATATTAATGTCAATTTGAACTTTTAGAAATTTCGAGTATAGAACTTGTGAACAAGAAGAAAAACTAATTTTATACTTGGATCATTTGAAATTCTGCTATTCGTTTTCCAAATTGTGTCCTCGTATGTGCGTAATCAAATGCCACATCGCAACAAGCCTGAATAAGTCTAACATGTAACATATCAAAATATAATAACTTTATAAAACTTAATACATTATCTTAATCTAAAATAAAAGATTTTACCCTAAAGGCCCCGCCGATAACGTTAGTCGTTCCAAATCTAGACCACTAAATAGTACGTAAACGCCTTTGTTTACTTCCCCGAGTATATTTGTAACTGTAATTATTCATTTATGAACAGAATATAACAAAATCATATAAGTTATTATTATATATAATTATTATATTATTTTATTATATGTAAATTACCAGGAACTTTACAATCTTCGAATACAAGTTCACCAGTGTTGGAACCTCGCATACCTAATTTATCTAACTTTTGAGCAGTACTAAAACCTTCGAAACCTCGTTCTATGATAAATGCCGTAACACCGTGTTGCGGTTTAGCCGCATTTGGATCCGTTTTCGCATAAACGACAAAAGTATCAGCATCGGGACCATTTGTGATCCAAAATTTATGACCGTTTAAAATGTAGTAGTCACCCTTTTTTTCGGCTTGCAATTTCATAGAAATTACGTCAGATCCAGATGTCGATTCTGACATGGCAAGTGCCCCGATATGCTCTCCACTACATAACTATAAAAGATATATACGTAACAAGATTACACATTAGATATAAATTCGGACATTACCTTTGGTAAATATTTGTACTTCTGCTCTTCCGTCCCATTTCTGTGAATTTGATTAATGCACAAGTTTGAATGAGCGCCATAACTAAGACCTATAGCACCCGATGCCCTGCTCAATTCCTCTATAACGATAATATTATCTAAATACGTACCACCTGTACCACCGTATTCGGATTTTGCTGTTATTCCTAATAAACCTAATTTGCCAAGATTCTTCCAAAATTCCTGGAAATAATTTCTAAATAATTAATATAGCTGAAACAATATTTCATGCTTCCTTTAATGTTCGCTTACTTACACGGAGGTCGTCGAAATTATTTTTTTTATCGATCTCAGCCGCTTTTGGAGCAAGCTCCTTTTGTGCAAAATTAAATATTAATTGTCGAAGCTACAAAAAACAAGCATGCTTTACTTTATTAATACTCGTATCTGTGTTAATTGAATTCAATAAATGATGTAAATGGAAAAGATCAGACTTCGGTTATAAGAGTAACGTAGATTATTAAAAAATGATTTGTTCCAAATATCATTTTAACAACGTTAGTATGCACGTATAATCACTCAATTCGAATTCTATTTTAATTTTACTAACCTCTTTCTGTTCTTTGTTTAGTCCAAAGATATCATCATCTACAGTATAATATTTTGAAGAATATCTCACATTAAATTTATTATTTGACTTTAAAAACTTCCATAAGAGGGGTCTCATAAATTTACTGGTATAAAACTCCATGTTTTTAAAAATCTACTATGGATTTCAGAATTGTGTATATATAAAACTGAAAGGCAGCTTTAGCGGTATATATACGTATGTATGATAATTTTCTTATCTACTACTTTACATTTAATCAGTACTACTACTACTAGCAATACTACTAAATATTTACTAGTTAATATATTGAAATACATATCAGATATTTTCTTCCCAAAATTATATATATTTGTATGTATTTACATAAATAAAATTGTTATCATATTTCCGTTTTAATATTTCATGAAATATTAATATAGATTTTGTGACGATGTATCTAAAAACTAACATAAATTTTACATGTAAACTAATATGTACATACTTAGAATCTAACATGGCTTGCACACAGCGCTTACAAATAGCGCATATTATATTACGTTAAATTTGAGTGTGCTTTAAACGTGGTTCATATCTAACGCCCACATCATATCAAAATATTACAGTTTACAAATCCATTTTTTTTCCTATTTTATTTTACCACATATAATTAATAATTTTTATAGATTTCTATTACGTTACAATATCGGAACAATCAGATGAATATGATTCGATGAAATATAGGTTAAGAAAGTGTAGCGGTGAAATTATTTCTCCATCAAGTTGTTTTAATTCTTACGCTATAATATATACTTTTCATAAACAGAAAGATGGGAGAAATGAAAATTAATATTAAGTCGGAAACAAAATATAATAAAGTAGTAAAACATATTCAGGTATGATGGAGGTTGGACTGTGGTTTATTTAACAAAATTTATTATAAGCAATTAATTATAAAACTACTTTTTTATAGGATAAATGGAAACTTGTGCCTGCCTTCCTCAAGGGCAAAGGTTTAGTTAAGCAACATATTGATTCTTTTAACTACTTCATAAATGTGGAGATAAAAAAAATTATAAAAGCAAATGAGAAAGTACTTAGTGATGCGGATCCTTTATTTTATGTAAAGTAAGCAATATTATCTTGCATATTAATTACACACTATTATATTGCACCACTTACTACATTATTTTCTTTTGTAGATATTTGAACGTTCATGTAGGTCTACCAGATGTTGAGGAAGGTTTTAATGTAACACGTTCTACTACTCCACATGAATGTCGTTTAAGGGATTTAAATTATTCGGCTCCAATTACAGTTGATATTGAATATATAAGAGGTCACCAACCAATAATCAAAAATAATTTACTGATTGGCAGGTATAAACTAATAAATATCTTTGAACTATTAATAATTAAACAATATGAACTGAATTACCTGTTACTTTCCTAGAATGCCTATTATGTTAAGAAGTTCAAATTGTGTATTAACTGGTAAATCGCATTTTGAATTGTCAAAGATGAATGAATGTCCACATGATCCTGGTGGTTATTTTATAGTGAATGGTCAAGAAAAAGTAATTTTGATACAAGAACAAATGCTTAGAAATAGAATTATTTTAGAGGAAGATAGTAAGGGATGTATTGTAGCATCTTGTAACAGTTCCACTCATGAAAGAAAAACCAAGACTAACATAGTAGGAAAAGCTGGAAGATATTACATGAGACATAACATTTTTCAAGATGTACGTACATTGCAGTTATGTGGTAAAACTTGTGTGAATAACGTTTAGTGGAATATAAATATATTGTTGTATATAGGATATACCTGTGACAATAATATTTAAAGCAATGGGGATTGTGAGTGATCAAGAAATTATGCAACTTATTGGTACAGAAGAAGAATTTATGAAAAAGTTTGCACCCACTTTAGAAGAATGTCACGTTTTAAATGTATTTGCTCAAAATCAAGCATTAAGGTATTTCATTAAAAAGTATAAGAAGTATTAATGTATATTATGAACACTGATTACAAGCATTGTTTCAGGTTTCTTAGCAATAAAAGAAAGCAAAAAAGGTATTCAGTCATAAAAGCTAGTGTTACGGATGAAATGAAGGATATATTGGCAACCAATATTTTGTCGCATGTTCCTGTTAGTAATTTAGTAATTATGATCATAATATAATATCTAAAACGGTATTACTATGATATTTGGTGTTACAGGTTATAGATTTTAATTTTAAAATGAAGGCAACCTACATTGCTTTAATGATTCGTAAAGTTATGAAAGCACAATCTGATGGAAAACTTATAGATGATAGGGATTATTATGGAAATAAACGATTAGAACTGGCTGGTTCTTTGTTGTCTTTGATGTTTGAAGATTTATTTAAAAGATTTAATTGGGAGGTATTATATATGATAATATTAAATAAGGATCATAGTTCAAATTATGATATTTAATGTTTGCAGTTAAAACAAATAGCTGATAAAAATATACCAAAAATTAAGGCTGCACAATTTGATATTGTAAAACATATGAGACAAGACCAAATTACCAATGGATTGGCTTTTGCCATATCATCTGTAAGTAAATAACTAAATTCAATATATAGATAAAAGTATGTTAATATCAGATTACACACAAAAAATATATTAAACAGGGTAATTGGACGATTAAACGATTTAAAATGGAACGACATGGAGTTACGCAAGTGTTGTCTAGACTTTCTTATATTTCTGCACTTGGTATGATGACACGTGTTAATTCTCAATTTGAAAAAACCAGGAAAGTATCTGGTCCCCGATCTTTGCAACCATCTCAATGGGGAATGCTCTGTCCTAGTGATACTCCTGAAGGGGAAGTGAGTGTTATTTCCATACATATACTTCAATCGAGATTATTAATTATGATACATAAAATTATTTATACAATACTTTTTATAGGGTTGTGGTTTAGTTAAAAACCTAGCTCTTATGACACATATCACAACAGAAATTGATGAAGAACCAATTGTTAGATTGGCCTTTAACTTAGGAGTTGAAAACGTTAATATACTTGGTGGAGAAGAAATCAATAATAAAAAAGTTTACATGGTATTTTTAAATGGCAATATCCTGGGTATAGTAAAGAATTATCAGAGACTAGTAAATGTTTTTAGATTATTACGAAGGAAAGGTCTAATTAATGGTTTCGTTTCTATACATACACAGCACCAGCATAGGTAATGTTTATCTAAAATTTATATAATATATGACATTACAATTTTGTATAATTGTTACAATGTTCATAGATGTATTCAAATTAGTTCTGATGGAGGACGATTATGTAGACCATACATTATTGTACAGAATGGCAATCCACTAATACAAGAAAAACATATAAAACTACTTGAACAAGGAATACGAAGTTTCGAAGATTTTTTACAAGAAGGTTGGTAAAAAATATAAGAAACAAAATTCTGTCATGTTTTTAATAATATTATGACATTATTATTAGGTTTAATTGAATATTTGGATGTGAACGAAGAAAATGATAGTTCTATTGCATTCAATGAATCACACATTAACGAGAAGACAACACATTTAGAAATTGAGCCATTTACATTACTTGGTGTTTGTGCTGGTCTAGTACCATATCCACATCACAATCAAAGTCCAAGAAATACTTATCAATGTGCTATGGGAAAGCAAGCAATGGGAACTATTGGTTATAATCAACGTAATCGTATCGATACATTGATGTATAATTTAGTTTATCCTCAAACACCTATGGTTAAATCCCGAACAATAGAACTAATAAACTTTGATAAACTACCTGCTGGTCAAAATGCAACAGTAGCTGTTATGTCTTATAGTGGCTACGATATTGAAGATGCTCTTATTTTAAACAAGGCTTCAATTGATAGAGGATTTGGTAGATGTTTAATATATCGAAATGCAAAATGTACATTAAAAAGATACGCAAATCAGACATACGATCGAATAATGGGTCCATTGATTGATTCCAATACAAAGAAACCTGTTTGGAAACATGACATAATCGATAGTGATGGAATTGCTGCACCTGGAGAAATGGTGGAAAATAGAAAGGTATAGTTTTAAACATTGGTAGTAACAAATAAGTTGAATTGCATATATTTACATAATTAGCAAGTTCATATATTTTTTCTTTTTGTAGGTAATGGTAAATAAATCATCGCCGGCCGCAAATATAGGTCCAGTGAATGCTGGTAATGTTCAAACGCAAACAGAATACAAAGATGTCCCAGTTGTTTTTAAAGGACCTGTTCCTGCTTATGTTGAGAAGGTTATGATTTCCAGTAATGCAGAAGATGCATTTTTAATTAAATTATTATTGCGACAAACTCGACGACCTGAGATAGGTGACAAATTTAGTAGTCGACATGGACAGAAGGGTGTAACTGGTATGTATTTACACATACTTTATCATTTAATTTTGCAAGTACATTAATATTACTATCGACCTTTATACACAGGATTAATTGTGGAACAGGAGGATATGCCATTTAATGATTATGGTATATGTCCTGATATGATAATGAATCCACATGGTTTTCCTTCACGTATGACAGTTGGGAAATTGATAGAATTACTTGCTGGTAAAGCTGGTGTTATAAAAGGAGAATTTCATTATGGCACAGGTACAATAATAAGAAATTATTGTTTTGATAATTTTTTAAAATACTAATTTATAACAATTTTCATTTTTATTTAGCATTTGGAGGTTCAAAAGTTAAAGATGTTTGTAACGAATTGGTAAAGCATGGTTATAATTACTTGGGCAAAGATATCTTCTACTCTGGTATTACAGGAGAACCATTACAAGCGTATATTTATTCTGGACCAGTAAGTCGATGATATCTTAATTTTTAATTTCAATTTAATATTGATCATGTACATTATTATAAGGATATAACTTAAAACATAGGTATATTATCAAAAATTGAAACATATGGTACAAGATAAAATGCATGCTCGAGCACGAGGACCAAGAGCTGTGTTAACGCGTCAACCAACGGAAGGTCGGGCCAAAGAAGGTGGTTTAAGATTAGGTGAAATGGAACGGGATTGTTTAATCGGATATGGTGCTAGTATGATGTTAATAGAAAGACTCATGATATCCAGTGATGCATTTGATGTTGATGTATGTAACAAATGTGGCTTGATGGCATATAGTGGTTGGTGTCACAGTTGTCGTTCTAGTTCATGTGTTTCTACGATTTCTATGCCCTATGCTTGCAAGTTACTTTTCCAAGAACTTCAATCTATGAACATTGTACCTCGTTTAACATTAAAAAATTATTGTGAATAGTTTGAATCAAGGTTACTGATATTCATATGTAAATACAAGGTAACCCAGTTAAATGCGATCGCCTAAATATCTGCCTAAATAATTAAATATTACGTCACTTTACATTATGTTCTATTGTGGAAATGTGATCCTTGAAATAGCTTAAGATATTCAGGTGATTCCATTTAACTGGGACATTCTATATATTCACAGTATCTGTGTGTGTAATTTAATTTTGCTGAAATATTGATAAAAGTATTTTTTATTCGTTAAGTTACTTATAAAAATATATAAGGTAATTATTTTTTACTGGAAGACATTAAAACATAGATTTCTTTGAATCAATTAAATCATATCATTTGTAGTGTACTATATATGTAACTTATATACACATATATATAACAAATTTAATCAACAAGTTATTTTATAATTTTAACTACTGGAAAGCTTATTACATATGTGTATAATATATTAGCAAATGGGTTTTGACCATTTAATTTGTCAATACAATTACTTCAGCAAACAAACAGATTTCTGGAGTTTCAATATAATTCTTGCTTTGTATTAATTTTAATTCAATTTTTCTTGCAAGTTGGGATTCTTTATCTTGACATGCTAGTAAAAATTTTGAAAAAAGTTATTACCATTTATTTTATATCTTTATATAAGGAAATGATGAAGAACAAATACCTTTAGAATATTCATAAGTTTTTAGTAGGACACTGTATAAAGAATTTACAGTTTTTTCAATGGCAGTTTTCATATCATTTTGCAAATATGTGTGAGCTAAAAATAGAGCAGCAAAAAGATCTCCAGAACCTGTAAAACTAGCTGGTATTTTTGGAATATTGATTTTTATTAATTTATTCTCTGAAATTAAAATAAATTTTATATGAATTTGGTATTTTCAAAAATTTTATTTAGTCTAAGTGTCAATCTTAATTACTTCATTACCTTTATTTGTACTAATTATTGCTGTTAGTTTATCATTAATTTCTGTTGATGAGACAGCTACTGTTTGGGGGCCAATTTTATGTAATACAGTTACAGCATCTTGTAATTCGGACATTGTATTGATTTTTATGTTACTTAATAATCTATAATAATTAAAATGATATTATACATTTAATTTATATTAGATTTATCAATGTTTATAACTTACTCCAATTCAAATTGATTTGGTACTACAATATCAGCCAATGGTACTATTTCTTCTCTATAAATTTCTTTCAATGCTTCAGGAACATACATTTTTCCATTATCTCCCATAACAGGATCACATACTTTTATTAAGAAGTGTATGATTAATAAAATAATATTTTTAACAAATATTACTTATTTATGTAAATTGTTTACCATATATAAGATTTGGATTTTTATGTTTTAATACACGAACTACTTCTGCTATTTTTTTTAAAAATGAAGCAGAACCAACATATCCAGTAAGTAAATGAGTATAATTATCTAAATTATTTTGTACTAAACCATTTATTAACTCCTCTGTAAAGTAATTATAGTATAAATTTAGTAAAGTATACTGTAAAGTAATTAAAGTATAAATTTAAGAAATATTTAAACTATTTTTTATTGATTACATTCTTTAAACAAATTTTATCTTACCTAAATCTTTGTCATTTAATACTTGGCCTTTGAAGACCTTGTAGCCAGTATGATTGGAAAGCTGAACAGAATTAATTGCATCCACTTCAAAGCCCAGCAGCTAAATAGAACAGATTATGATTTTATATTTTTTATTTTGTGCCCAAGCGATTGCAACTTTATTGTTAAAAATATTATTCATGTAATTATTAAATAAACATGCAATGAAGCATGAAAATCATTTTTAAAGTACGAAAGAATGAACTTACTGATAAAACATTGGTGATAAGACGGTGATAAAAATATGGTTTCTATAATAAAGAACATATTGTTTACCTGTAAAGGAAATACTGCACTTTTATTACCAACGTAACCAGATACTACATGACTTTGTATCGAAAGAATTCGTGGTGTTTTTTTAAAACACATGCTTGATCAGCTGATATTTAAATACAATTTACAGAACGTGATGAAACTACCTATTCAATACTTTTTCTTTGGTATAATTTGTTTACACCCCACACCCTTTTAGTCCAGAGAGATGATATAAAGATACGCGAAAGAATACGCAAGTCATGTATTACCGTGCAAGTGAATGTGATATGAGAACAGAAAGAGAACGCTACATAGAGGCGTCTTTTATTCTTGTCTAATTAGGCATGACACTAACGTCGCACAGTTGATCAGTGTATTATACTTATAGATTTACTATACGAGTGTGCATGTGTTATTAGACAAGGACGCAAGAAGTCTCTATGCAGTGTTCTTCTTCTATTCCTGTATCGCTTTTTCAACTCTTTCTCTACCTCTATCTTTATATCACTATGATTTAGTGCCACTAAATACTTTATTATACACATGTATATTTATATAATGCTTCAGAGGTACATAATATTTTTTGCTATCTTTCAGTATTTCATTATTATTGGTGCATTGAATCTTTCATCGAGGCTGTTTTCATGTGACAAATCTTTTTTTAGATGTAATATGTAGCAAATATACGTAATATCTCGTAATTTTAGCATACGTAAAATATATAAAATATATAAGATTTAGCATCCAATGTATTTCTCTGTTACACATTCTAAAAGTTTTAGAGCCCACCGCGCTGATGGCATTCTGACTATTTTTGTGTCAATTTCAACGTTACCGATTCGATTCCATCAGAGAGGAAATATTTGATACAAAATCAGATTATAATATGTATCGCCATAGTAATTATATTTAAAATCAAATGCAATGCAAGTTACAGTATTTTATACATCTTAGTGTATTTTTATATAACATATAAATATTACATTTTAATAATTATTGAAAGAGTAAATTTTTCTAGAGTAAATATATATTATATGGCTGATGGTAAAGAAAATATTTAATGTAACGATCGAGTAACTTAAAAAAATTGTAGTATTTTTAATAACGCATCTATTTTAATGTTATTTCATGATTTGTTTGTACAGCTAAGAAAAGTATGGCGGCGTGGGAAGGCGAAAAATTTCAAGAAATCGGGAATGCCGATGATATCGAAGAGAACTTTAATAACATTCTCGTGACACATGATCTTCAAGATTGTCTGGATGATAGTTTAGATTTAACCAGTTTTGGGAAAGTGTATGAAGAAAGTGGTGTATTTGATTACGAGAAGTATTCCGATGACGATGCTCCTATAGACGAAAAACTATCAAATAATAATGTTACCGAGTAAGATCACATAAACTTTTAATATTTATTACTTTGTTTATAATACAAACTTCCTTTATATGAGCTAGATACAAATATTAGAAAATCAGTGAGTAAGATATAAATTATTAACCTCTTAATTTGTAACAGCAAACAGTGTTTTGTATGACGTCCTTATAAGGATATAAGATATATAACGTATTTTGAAATTAGATTTTTGCTTTTCAGTGTAAAATTTTGTATTTATACAGTGAACGAAAGTCCTTTATACATTATTGGAGTTTTTAATGAATATATTTAATTATACAAAATTTAATTAATTTCATTTTCTTTCAATTATAGTTCAGAATATATTTTTTCAGTTAAGTGTATTTTATATTTAATAACTTGTGTTACTATTTTAATAATTTCGTATACTTTTGTATTACTGTGTGGCAATTAATATTTTATCATTCAAAGTATTTTTATTAATAATGTAAATACAATTGTTGGCATGACATATATGTATATAAATATATATTAATATAGGTCAATACATTCAATCAATCCTCATGAAATTTATATGCGTATCCATTCTGGCCGAGATGATATTTCAACAAGTAAATCTTCACATACAACTACTGCAATTCAAAGCATAGTTCCAGATGCAAATCAGAAGCATATTGGTCGATATACCTGTGAATATGAAGGTTGTAATAGGACATATAGTACAGTTGGTAATCTACGTACCCATATGAAAACACATAAAGGTAAAAATTTTATGTATGCATATATCTTAATTTATGAATAAAATATAGATTTTTCATAAAAGGTTAATTTTTACTAAGTTTGTATAAACAAGGAATAAAAAGATCTTTTATATTATTAATATCTAATGTGCTTTATATGTAGCAGCATGTCATGATAATTTTATTTTATACTTCTCAATTATTTAAAATATCAATGGTAATGCTTTAAAATTGTTCTTATCTTATTTGTGTAATAAAATAAAATTATTATATGCTTTGCATGTTATGCTTGTAGTATAATGTTTATATTAATTTGTCTTTCCTTCTTTTTGCCTGCTAAGTCTGAGGAAAATAAGGTAAGCTTATGAAATGTTATCAATTGGTGTGGTACTTGTTATTAATGAATAAAAAGGTATAAAGTCTGCTCATGTTTTACAAACTTTTCATGTATACTTTCTATTGGTTATAAAGTCATCAATGCTGGTATAAAGGGAACGCTTCGACCTGCATGGCTTTCAGATACTGCAAGCAATAGGTAGCCCAGCAAACTTTTTATGTGGAAGGAATTCTCAAAACTTTCAGGCGAGTATCGATTTAAATGTGCAGAACCAAGTTGTGGCAAGGCATTTCTTACGTCGTACAGCCTTAAGATTCATATTAGAGTACACACAAAAGTGAAACCATTTGAATGCAACCACAAAGGCTGTGAAAAAGCATTCAATACCCTTTACAGACTGAGAGCTCACCAAAGACTTCACAGTGGCAACACATTTAATTGCGAAGAGACTGGATGTGTTAAATTTTTCACTACTCTAAGTGATCTCAAGAAACATATACGTACTCATACTCAAGAAAGACCTTACAAGTATGTTTTTTGATACTTTTCAACTGATTTTCATCTTCAGCTATGTGCTGAATATAAACACACATTACTGAAATTTTAATATACAATTGCAACTGAAACACTAAAACTATGGATTTGGTTTTGCACTATTCAATTTGTATAATCTCTTCTATCTTATATCAAATGTGAATTACATAAAGCAGACTACATATGCATATAATATGTATAATGGATAAAAACATTATTTTTTTAGATGTAGGGAAAAAGGATGTGGTAAGGCTTTTACAGCATCACATCATTTGAAAACGCACAGAAGAACACATACGGGAGAACGACCTTATGTATGTACTGTAGGCAATTGCAAACGATCCTTCACCACACCGCATAGTTTAAAGAGTCACTTGAAGACTCATAAGAGAACGACTGATATCGACGAAACGGTACATAACAAATTTTGCAGGGTTACTATGCAGTTTTCAATGTTTCTATCGTATTGTGTTACTTTATTACAGAAACATGAAGTCAATAAAGATGATTACAGAAACCAAAGAAACAGTGAGATATTGAAAACCGAAATCGATGTTGATGAAATAACGTCGAGAAATACAAATGTGCCATGTTATGCCATTATACCGTTATCTTCTAGCAATACACAAAATAAGGAAAGTATTACTTATTTATCTATTGAAAATCCAAATGATCAGTCATCTTCTACAAATGATATGATAGATATCTTAAATCAAAACAGACTAACCAAAGAACTTGATTATAACATCACTAACAAAGATGCTGAAAATTTAAATAAATCAACAAATGTCACTGTTCTTGCGTCGGAAAATATTGTCATAGATAATTTTACCGGGCATACAATTGATAATTTTAATAATAATGAAAGTTATGACAAATTTAAAATATTCAATGAAGTAAATAATTCGAATTTACAACGGGAGCAAAATCAACAATATATTTCCAATCCTTCAACGAAAGTGCAAGATAGCAAGGCAAATAATACAAATAAGTCCAATTCACTAAATTTGGAGCAAAAAATTATACAAGACGGCCTACAAAATACTATTGTTCACATCTCAGAAGGAACGAATTTTACAAGTGATGTGCAACAATATGTAAATGACAATACTATTGCTAAGAAAGTTTATGATAATAAAACAAATGTAAGTGCGGTTGCTGAAAACAATAATGCGACTTTGTACAACACAAATTCTGTTACTAGTCATGTATCAAATATAATTAGTTCCTCTAGTGAGACTCAACTCTTTGATAGTGAGATAGGAAATTTACCATTTATTAATGATAGTTTACGAACTGGATCTCTTAATGAAGTTGAACATGTATTGAATTGTAATGTTATTACAACTACGCAGTCGGAAGCTATTGAACTAGCCATAGCATCCGAGGAGGAAATACCTTCTCCCTGGATAGATGTCATGGCATTGGCAACCCCATCTGCTTTAAGGCGGCAGTCCTGGTCGGAATTGAACGCTTTTCCAACAGCGGTTCACTCATTAGTCGACTTAGTTGAACCGGAACCGTATCCTTTACAGATAGAAAATGACTTGCATCCACTACAAGTAAATAATGTAAATTTAGTAGACGTGGAAAACATTAATACCGAATGTACCGAAGTCACATGTTGTAAAGAGAACGATAAAGATAAAGAAAGCGAAAATAGAATAAAAATAAAAAAAAGTAGAAATATCCTACAGGAGATTACAGCCGAAGCAGATATATGCAAATGTATCGATTGTAAATGTGATCATCTACAAAATTGTCAAAATTGCTCAAACAATACAATTCCTGAAATGGCTAAAAAGCACGTTTCATCGAAAATAGTAGATGATTTAGTGTCCTGTATACAAAGCGAATGTGTTTGCGACAATGAGCCCGGTGGTTGTGGGTCTTGTTGTGTTGTGATTTGTTTAAAAACATTGCAGCAATTGCAAAAAGTATTCAGTCGTAATTGCTGTAAAAGTACTAACAGTATAACGTGTTGTAGAGAAAAATTGTTATCCCCATTAATGAAGTGCCAGTTAACAAAAAACCAATGAGGCAAATACTTTAGTGTGTAACTAGTCATGTCGAAAGAAATATTTTTACATAAATATTGAATAAGAATCGGTTATTTATCGTAATATATAAGCTAATTTTTCTTATAAATGTCAATGTTTAAAAATTTTGTCTAGAACAATCGAGAGTATGGGACTGTGTGTATATATTTGTATTATGTTTCAAGATTTTGTTATATAGATGCAATATGTAAATGTTATATATTTTTAAAGTATGTCAATTTATTTGTAGATTTTTTACTTAAAAGTTTTTAAATGTACATCGCTGTTGAATAGTTTTGAATAGTTTATAGAAAAGGAAAAATTGCATTGTGTGCTGTAAAAAATAGAAAAATGTCATTGTAAGAAACGAAAATGCCAAATTTGATATTTGTATATTAAGACGAGGGTATAACATATTTTAATGTGCAATTACCATGTACATACAATTCTTATACATAATGATTGTTGTAAGATACTTAAATTCATGTAATATTGGGAATCAACAATATTTATGGATTTATGTAGTATTTAGAAAAAATAAATTATCTGTGACCATGCGAGTGTGTGATGTACTAAACATATTAATAGTTGAAAAAATAAAATATTTATTGTTTATCAACTGTTTTCTAATGTACAACGCTCAGAAGGGAGGTGATTCATCAACTTAAGGAGATTAATTATAAAAAAAAGTGTGGCGAAGTATGAAAATAATGTTAATGTTGTTAAATATATGAATTTTTGAATTGCTTACAAAGTAAATCACAGAAATTTTTTAGTCTTTGTTGTATTAAAAGTACTTGTTAAATGTAACAAAAAAATCAAAACTTACTTTAAAGTATGTCTTATGGAAAAAAGATTGTTTGATTAAATAAAATTTTACTAACGTGTAATAAATTATTACATAAAAGTACGTACCGTTATTTTCTTTCTGTAATAAGTTTGATTACATGTATGCATACATATATATATATATATATATATATATATATACACACACAGGCGTGCTCGCGCTCGCGTATATATAATATAGCTGTATAGCTTTAATATTACTGTATTTTCATGTAGGAGTATGACAGAAACATGGAAAATATGTTGCCTAAGGATTTAATGTTATACAGTTTGATATTTTAATATATACACAATAGTTGCACAATGTTTACTGCACAGCTTGTACTAAAGCTTCTGCAACTTCAACCGCAATTGCTGCTTCAGCCTTATCTTGTTCCGACGATGCAGATGAAAGCTGTTGCTGAGCTTTACTAAGAAGTTCTCTAGCTGCAGTTCCATCAAGATTTTCCACGGGGTGAGCTTCTTCCGCCAAAATCTATCAGTATTTTTTAATTTGCAATATTTTAGGGTAGAATAACATTAAAAACTATTTAACAGTTTGCTGCTCTTATTTAAATAATATAATGTATCAAATATATACCTGTACGCTGTTGTTTTCATTTATAGTGACTGTCCCTGAAGAAACAAAAACTTTTTTGACTGTCCCATCTTCCTCGTATACTGTGACTACGCCTGGTTTTAATACAGCCAAGGTAGGAACATGTTTTGGTAAAATACCAAAAGAACCAGAAAATGAAGGTACATCTACTTGTTTAATCACACTTTCATTATAAAATACCTGTAACACAATTTCATTAGAAATTCATAAAATTGAAATTTAACAGAATATGTACATGAAAAAACCATGTGTTCACTTATACCTGATTAGCCCCAGCCAATGTAAACTTCATTTCATCGCTAACGGGTGCATCGGCGTAAGTTCTTTTTTGATTACGAATATATTTTAAATAAGGGCGTAAATTGCGTGCGATGGTAGCCATTTTAATATACTGTAACAAAAAATTATTCGTGAAGTTTTATGTAAAGTTGTATAAAATGATAACTGGAACTGGTTACATCACAATTCGATCTACATGCATTGTTCATCTCTTACATTTAAACGAGTTAAAGAGGCAAGATACATATATGGAAGGCAATTAAATTTGACTGCAAGTTCAATACATTCATCTTCTAGATTTATTTAAATATCCTCCATACTGTAAATACTTACGTTATGGCAGTTATCGAAGATGTAAGTAGAAATTGGTATCAGCCACTGCAAGGAGGCAGACGAAATCCAAACCAATTAATACATATACATAGTACCAAGTAGTACAGATGACAAGGTTTTTATTATGCTCAAACGATGGCGTTACTATCGAAATGTTTCAGTAACGTCCTCTTTATTGCCTACAGTTGCTAGATTTAAATAAAGCTGCGCGAATTCAAGTTCTCTTAACGAAAATAATTAACTTGATTGAAATAAAAGTGTTCAAGAAATTCAGTCTGTGTCTCTGACATGCAAAATTAACAAAACTTTTGCATTTAGAAAAAAACTTCACACATGAGTTACTTGTAATTATTTATTTAACCACACAATGTTCATATATATACATATGCATGTATGTATATATGTACATGTCTGTGTCGTTATTAATTCTTCATGTGTGTTAGCAGGTGCTGGTATCATGTATGTAATACATTCAATTTGTATAATACATCTTATATCTAGATCGATTTTTACATATTTTACATACGGTTCTAATTTCTTGTTAGCTATTTAAAAACAACATCGAAGAAATTACCTTAAAGGCTTATACTTTAACCAGAGCTTTATGTATCACAACGAATAATTATCAGAATCAATGAAACACGTTGAAGCTCGACTGTAACTTTGTTGTTTCGTTCGTTCTTACCGTGCATAATGCACCGATATTTTCTGAAAAGTGTTGTCCGTGGTAATACAGCTGTTAGCTATAGATTTCTGCTGGGGTAACTCCGGTTTTTCTCCTAATTTAAATGCGTGGAAGAAAAATCGGAGTCCGATCGTCGGGACTTGAGAATCCGAGTCCCGAACGTAAGTTAAGGCGCTAACCACTGCGTTGTCGTCGTCTAGTATCGAGTGATGATGTATTTGCTCGTCGAGTGTCGTTACATATCCTTTGATGCGTATTTAAATATCTTTTTTTATATCGAACATCCTGCATTCATTAAAATTTTTTGTTATAATTAAATATTTACATAATAAAATATTTACAACTATTTCGAATATTAAAAAAATAATTAATTTTTGATTATAAAATCTGTTATAAGGAAACCAGCTTTCATATTAGTGTGTTAGCTTCGATGATAACTTATAAAATAAATGACGTTCATGGGAAATTCCTTTTATAATTACATATGAGCAAATTGTTTCTGGCGTCAAAGATGATTAGAGTTCTATAAGTCTATTGTGGCGTGTAATATCTCCTCTTTTTCTATTTAAACGTCAGCACCATCAGACGAAGTATCCGTACTATCGACTATGTTTTCTTGGTGTCTCGATTTTAAATGCCTCTCAAGATCTCTCCGTCTGACCAAAACTTTTCCACATAAGTCACACCTGTATGGTGTTTCGCCCTCCGAGTGTAGCCGTACGTGTTTATTCAAATTGCTAGGATCTCCGAATGGTCGCAGGCAATATTTGCATTTTAAGGGTTTGTAACCAGTATGGGTTCTGTGAATAGAAAGAATGCAAAATTTTCCACGAATATTTTTCGTGATGAACTTTTCGATAAGAAATTCGTCGAAAATAGAGAATAATTCCTTTGAGAAGAAAGTCGAAAACTTGGAGTAAGTAGTACTCTTACTACGTAAGTTAGATACTAGATAAAACGAAACTCTGAACGGTATACTGACCTGATGTGGATTTTCAAACCATATTTTCTCGAGTAAACTTTTCCACAATAAATGCAGAGGTGTCCTTGCTTAGATTTACCGAGATTGCTGATTATGGTTTCCATTTGTGCTGCATGGATGTCGGTACTGATCGGTGCGGTAGTCGTTTGCATATTGTAGGGCGTTAAAACAGTCTCGTTCCTTGTTAGTGGATGGATCTTTTTAAGGATGCTGCCTTGATTTGAGTATGGCTGGAAAGCAGACTGTCGATGAACTGTATCTTTCGTTATAGACGGCCCTCTTGTCGATGGTGCTGGTTTGCTTGGTGAAATTTGCGTGGATGAAGAATTAGAAGATAGCGCGTTTGAAGAGGATGGAGAGGGTTGATCGGAACACTTCGATGGATTGATATTTGCAAGCTGAACGGTATTATCTATGGTTTTTATTGTGATCGGCGATACCCTGGCAGGCGGAACTTGCGGCAATTTGGTCAGTTCGAATTTGAAAGTCGGATTGGGGAACAGGTTGAGAGATAAGCTTGGTCTCGGCGACAAGTTGAATTCTTTGCTTAGTAACGTCCAGAGATGACTACTGTCCAGTCGATTGCACTTTAGGGCTAAATGTATTTTCAAAGGATTTGGGAACTCGAACAAGTTGTTGCATATGTGACAAATGTAGTGAGTCTGATCTAAAATCAATATACACGTCTTTAGGTACAATTTTACAAAATGCATATTCGCTGTTTATGCAATTCCATCGCTTCTTACTTTTATTCTATCCTATCTGCTGATATACGTTTTACCTTGTATGTTACATGGTGACAAGAATGGTATATTCAACATAGCGAGAATATATTCGGTAAACCACATCAGCAGTGGTTCACCGGGAGTTATGTCTCTTATCGTTTTCAGTATTACACCTTCGGCTGTAGTCATTAAGAGCACGTTACAGGCTTGACAGTCGTTTGCAAATTCGATGATTTTTAACCAGCAAGGAGTGGTCACCAGCTTATTTACGCAAATCAGGCGACCTTCCGCATCGATAATTTCAACCTGCAATTCATCCGTGCAGTTGAAATAATTTACACGAATTCACTTTTCTATTTCGGCAGTCTATTTCGATATCACAAACTGTATTTTTCATACATACATACTGAATTCCCGTTGCACTATTCTGAGACAGTTTTTTCACATCAATGATCTCCGTCGAAGAATCTTTTCCAATGGGCCCCGCAGCTCTGACGATAGGTTTGTTTAAATATTTTTGGAATAAAACGATCTTTTTGTAGTCTTCAGCGTTCATCATCAAATTGTCCTCACTGCACTAGATACTTTATCTCATGCAAGAACGATATGGCGAACACTGACCTTGGTTGGTATTAAAGTTTCTCGATGATGGTAACACGATGTCGATCTGTCAACTAAGTTCGAACTGCATTCCGCACGTGGCTTAAATATTCGGTGGGCTCGTACCCCGAATTGAGTATCAGGGGGTTAGACACTCGCTCCCCTCCACTGTTACACCCTATACCACTGTTAGTATACGTGTAATTGTATTTAAAGAACTAGTCAAGGTTAAACGGCCCACGTGCTTACGACTTGCGAATCCTGGTGCTTTACCAACTAGGGGAAGAAGTGTAAACGTAGGTATGGGTGTGGTTAACGTTAACGAACGACGTGGGCCTTTTCAGAAATTTCGAGAAAACGTAAAGTATACTTAGCAAGATTCGCGTGATCCATTATTTCAGATAACTGTTAACTGACGATACGTTAAAATGGAGCCCATCGGAAGAAGAACTTAAGAATAATAACTCCACTAATTGACTGCCCCTACTTTCACTAATTTCGAGACGTTTAACACGTCTAATGAATTTGTTACCACAGGTATAAGGAGAAAATTATGTCCTTAACCGAGCAAAGTAAGGGTTAAGCGATGATTATAACATTCTCATGGTTGTTCTTTTTGTTGTTCAAAGCTAATTGCAAATACTATAAACGCCGTATTGTTTGACCCAAAAAATCGGCTATTGTCTATGGATGATCCATTCTCCGTAATCTCTGACATGTATAAGGATTTTTTTGAAGATTTCGTTGTATGTATCGAATGTACATGCAAGTATTGTATCTACAACCGCGTAGATAAAACGATTTCCATAACATTTCACTTATCGCCGTATCGTTTAATTTTCTCATGGTTTCAAAGGATTCATGCGTGTTCAATAGTTCAGCACCACGGTTACCACTATAAACTTATAGTTGGTCAAAATATCGATATTCAACGCTAGATCTCCTACATCTACTCTTCTGAACTATATACCTTTTTTCTGGATCATCGTCGATCTTGGTTCGCGTTTGGTTGTGATCACGGAGCACGTGATACGTACAGGTCATGCAGCCGTCACCAGGAGCCGGCTCTGACTGAGTGTTTCATGGGGCTATAAAAGCCTCATGTGAAAGGACATTGTTTGGCTCAGCTGCAAACCAACATAGCTCCCATGTGAAGGATGGGGGATGCTGCCGAAAGGTGCATCTGAATCAACTGTTGATTAGGAAATTAAGTGGCTCATTCTTCTCGCACGCGTGCGTAGATCGTGATCGAACGATATCGCTTGGATTTACCTAATCGTTCTTCGATCTTTACGTTCTCCTTGCGAGCTAACTTATTGCAATTTGGATTTCGACTTATCTCCGATGGTCGATTCTCTTCTTTTCGCAAACGTACTCTTTTTGCTTATAACGTATATGTATACAGACTTATACTGTCAACGAAACGCAAACAAGATTTTCACCTTTTAAGTTCGATGCATTTCGCAATAAGGAATCGTTCTTCCTTCGAAAAAGGCGGGATACAACCTTACAACGACAGATACAACGAAAGACAACCCTCTGCATTGATCTGATTTGTAAAACAATCTACGATAATTAATAAATTACGAAAAATAAGTTCGAGAAAAAGTAGTAGACGGGTCGACCTGATAAGCTACGTACACGTACGTATACGTGTCTATACGTGTATGTGACTTAACGAAAACTGTTCTCGGCGGACAGTAATTCTTCTTGATGAGTTGCTGTCTTTTCGGATTTGAACTTGGGACAGCTGAAGAAGTTGGAAAACCGTTTGGAAGCCTAATGAGCTCTTCGATCTTCGATATGATTCGTTTGCAGTTACGTAGTTACAGGTATCTCTAGTATTAATATCTAGTACCGACCGAGGTTACTGATACTTATCTAAATCTGCTAGAGAGACATTTCAGAATTATTACAGCAATTTAGTTTCCGATAAGGACTCGATCGTCGTGATAAATTTCCGGTATTACTGCTTAAACCTTCTCCGATTGCTGTATTTAGGATGGGTATATTACATTTCGAACAAACGTATCTACAGGAAAGCTGACTAAAAGAACATTTAATTTGAATTTTCGTTTCGATATTAAGGTACAAATTGGCGCTGCCAAAGTAACATATTCGTTAAACCGAAGGAAAGGTAATCAAAGGAGGGGCATGGTATTTCCTCGATGGATTTCCACCATTGGTAAAGTGATTCATCGCGGATGAATGGTGCCGGACCAGGGAATGACACGAGTGTTCACAAGCTGCACCATCCCTTGTACCAACCCTTGTCCTGGTCCCTCGAAACTCAAGCACAAGTGGTCTTTTGCCATCAACCACATAATATTGCGTACCGAGCTAAGTTGCGGCAAGCGTTCTTCGAATCTTTTATACTTTCTGTTTCGAGCCGGTGTTTCTTCGTAATTGATTAATTATCGTCGATTGTTTTACAAATCAGAGGGTCGACACACGACAGGTTGTCTTCCGTTGTACCTGTCGTTGTAAGGTTGTGTCCTTTTTTAAAGGAAGAACGATTCCTTATCGCGAAATGCGTGCTACTTAAAAAGTAAAAATCTCTTTTGCGTTTCGTTGATAGCATTTCCATGATGGCTTAGTCCGTCTCTTAGATAGTTTTTGACATCGTCCGAACTTGGAGTTCCACCCTCTCGTTGTCTCTTTCTAAAATCAGGGTGCATTGAAAGAACCGCAAGCCAGTCAGCGAACAAGTGTTCCTCCGTGACCAATGGACCCTTGCACGCATGTGCGCGCTTCCCAATGCGATATTAATATCGCGATTATCATCTACGTATTATTGCCAACCCCTCGTGCGACGCTCAGAACAAGTCTGTAAGAAACACCCTGTTCAGTTTGCGCGTCCATGCTCTGTTACTTGCAACGCGTACTATGACAGTAGTATCACCGTACGTTTACAAAGGCACTTGCAACGTCACGTGCTCTGCGATAGATCTTCAACAACGACTTTTCCGTACATTCCTTTTTCAACGCATCGTCCGTACGCTCTGTCCTAATTTTACTTAGAGGCCTCTTTATGTCGTTCGATGGTTAGACGACCAGTATGAATTTCAATACTCGATAGGGAAACTTAAGTGCGAATCTTTGGCTTCGAGCCTTAGGTGGCATCGAAAATCCAAGCGCGATCCCTTCGATACACAGAGACGTAACAAATCTTATTGTTCAGCGCCCTATTACGAGATTCTATAGATATAATTCAAGTTGTATGTTACAGGGTAAAGGCTGAATTATGGTTGGCTTTACGGGGAGGTGACTATAAATATGATTCGTTTTGGTTCTGCAAGTGTCGAAAATATGCTCCTGATAGCTCTTCCAACGAGACACTGGTTCGCGTGTTGTTAATATTTGCCAAGTATCTTTGCAAATACTAGTTGTTTGCTGGTCGTGGATTTAATCTAAAGATAAAAATAATCTAAAGATAAAGATTACAACGAGTACATGTAAAGGCACGTTGAGATTTGTTGCAGTTAAAACTTCGTTGCTTCGGTCACGTGTCGTTGACATATTGCTCGTGTCTCTCGACGTCGAGTGTTCTGTAACGTGACACGTGCCGATCGAATACCCTATAACACCATTACTGAGAATGCTTCACCCCGCGTTCAGGTTCCTATTTAACCATTATATACCATTAGGTATTGTTTACTTGATTTTAAGGGAGTCACTTCATTCGATGATTTAACGCAGACAAATACGCGAAGTCTAATCAAGTTGCCATTTCACTCGCAGCAGCGAACTTTTCGATTATCGGCTAACTGTTGTTCGAAAAATATTTCCCTCTGGTATGCTTATTCGTAGACGTTAACGATATTTCGTTTTAGTATTTAGTTTTTACTTTAAAAACGTTCCTTAAGCCGACCGTCGAGTGGCAGTTGCGCAAGTTGTAGAAAAAGAGATCATTTTGAGAGGAATGTTCGCAACGAAGGTTTCCCGCGTATTGATGGATAAAAGAAACGCGCTGAAAT
Organism: Bombus vancouverensis nearcticus; assembly: GCF_051014615.1. Taxonomy (NCBI): domain Eukaryota; kingdom Metazoa; phylum Arthropoda; class Insecta; order Hymenoptera; family Apidae; genus Bombus; species Bombus vancouverensis. Next base: position 17,163,813 of record NC_134915.1, on the reverse strand, counting down.
ACAGGTGGCATGGATCACATGGTGGAACAGCGTAGGAACCCCCTATGACCGATTAGACTCTATCACGGTACTCCCTTCTTGAATCTCCCTAAAAACACGATTCACTTGGCACACGAGTTTTGTGCATATAATGCAAGGTATCGGGACAATTCCTCCCTCTCCTTACTCCGCTTAATTTAATCCAATACGATATGGCTCCCCTCACCTTGTCGTGTTCATCGCCGGAAGGGGTGCGTGGTTTAAGAGGGTGGGTGGCTTTTTAAAACTGTGCCGATCTCAATTCACCGTGAAACCTCATCCTATTATCGTCTATTTAATCCTGATTGAGCCTGACAGGTTTTTTTTACTTTCGCGGTGTACCGACGAATCTTATCTCATTTCGAGAGAACGTCGTTGAATCTTCTCTTTTTAATTCTCGCATTCTGTTTCTTTCCTCTCCTTTTCGAATATGAATACGAATAAATTTCAGCGGGGAAAGCAGAGGCATATAATGGCACACGACGTAACGTAAAAAAAGAAAATTTGCAAGTGTACGTGTATATTGGTAGATACACAGGGTGGTTGGTAACTGATGGTACAAGCGGAAAGGGGGTGATTCTACGCGAAAAAATAAGTCGAAAATATGGAATACAAATTCTTCGTTCGAGGCTTTGTTTTCGAGAAAATCGACTTTGAATTTTCGCTCGGTACGCGTGCACTTTGTCGCGTCTCGTTATAACGGATCTCACTGTAGACCGTCGTCTCGATGGATATTATCGCAGTTTAAGTATGTTTTTGCCGTAACTGGAAAGTAGGCGCCAGGTATGCGCCTGTTTAGTATATTTTACTGCTGTCACAACTTTCATTTTTCGAAGCTACGAACCTTATTTTTTTCTTAAATTCCCAAGAATTGGTCTTTTTTATTTTTACCTATCTCTGTTAGAAACAATGTATAATTATACGAGAGAAAAATAGGATCGCACGTTGTATTCGAGTTTCTTCCGAAGTGCGCATAGTTTACCTTCGTAATCTGAAATAACAGACGAGCTGACAAGTGAAATTACGTCGGACGGTTTTAGCGACGTTCGTATTTTCGACTTAACGATCGCCTGCACAGCTGCATTTCCGTGTACAATAAGAGATAAAAAGATAAATTGACGACAAATATATGGAGCTCGATTTTTCCTAAATTATACGAAGGGAAAGTTCATCGGACAGAAGTTACACTGAAAGAATAGAGGAAAATAAAAGGAACATAAGTAATATACGATACAAGTAATATATAATATAAGTAACATAAGTAATAAACATTTCGTTTATTTGCATCGATCGAAGTATCTTTCGTGAAACTAATTATCATTGCGAATCTTTCGTTCTCCTATGAATCTCAGTCGATCGACTCGTCGTTGTTCTTCCTCGATTCGAAACGAACCTGGAAACAGTAATTAATAAATTGTAATTGTTCCACGTGTGAGAATTAATAGAAGAAGATAGAATTGCTTTTAAAAGTCCAGCACGCACGAATATATTAGAGAACGGATAATTAATTTCTGATGGATTTTCGTGGAATACGGCTGTGGTAGTTGGTGTTTGCTATGGGGATCGAAAACGCGGCGGTGACCTGTCACGGAGCGCAACCGGACGAGATGGATTTGTCTCGCAGCTGTGTACACTGCTTAATGTAGAAGCCAGTGAGATGGGGATTGCTCCGGTGCTGGTGGAGGTGTCCCTAAATCCGAAAGCTAACTATGATATGCTCGTTTTTCAGTCGCAAGATCAACGAGTATCAAAGCTTTGGCAAAGGACGATCCGAATAGTAAAAAATTCACCGACTTCGTCGATCGCTCGATGACAGTTCGTTACGTATTAGTATAGGAGGCTTATTTCGTTAACTTTACGTACGAGAATGTTTGATCGACTCGGTTGACTAAACGGCGTCTGAATTTTCGATAACGGGTGGTTCGTAATTTACGAAATTTGGGTCGTCCCCACCATCCTCGATATGATCCATCGACGGTTTTCTTCTCCTGGAGACGTCGTACTCTTCGCCGAGCTTTTTGTATGCTTCTGCACGATTTTCTAGAATTTCTCTGACGATCTCTGAAAGATTACAAGAGGACAGAAAAATTTGTTACGAATGTAGGTTAAATGGTTGCAGATTTATCATTTATGGTCTGTTTAAAGCGACGATAGATAGCGACAGTAGGAATTCGAGTCGTTATAACGCGACGCAGCGTTGTTGCGTCAGAATCTCGTCGTTAATAAAATGTGATGTTTACGATTAGTATTAGGTCATCCCATAAGATCGTGCCGACTTTTGCGTATACGTTTCATGTGCCGATTTATAAACATACGGCGATAAGGGGCCAATGAACTTGAGCTTAGCTGATCGAGAACAGACTAGAACAGATTTTCGTGGGTATAAGATCGTAATATAGCGAACACAGTGACTTCTAAAGGTAAAAAATCACGAATGAAACGCGTATCCATTCTCGACATCTCGTGTTGTATGAATTTCGGAAAGGAAGTTCTGTAACGATTGCCACGAAAAACATATCTGTTGTTTACGGAGAAAGTGCGCTTTTATCTCGCATCTGTAGGAAGTGGTTCCAACGTTTTAGATCTGGGAATTTCCGTTTAGAAGACGAGGAACGCTCCGGGCGTCCTCCTCGGACGGACGAAGATAAAATTCGGGATCTTGTTGAAAGATCACGAAGTTTGACAGTTCAAGAGATGTCGAATGTTCTGAAAATACCTAAGACAGCGATTCATAGGTGTTTAAAAAAAATAACATATGTGGCGGATCGGTATCAACAGGGCGCCGACAGGTCGAGGCATGAACGCGGCGCAATACCTCCCGGGCGATCCGCGGGTACCAACCGCCAACACCAGAGGGCTACGACGACGAGTCTGTCTATCTCGCTAGTGGTCGAATATACGGGCGCATGATACAAATACCGCACCTAGCGAGACTCCCTCTACGTCTAAGGCAGCGACTACCAGGCATAGGCTTACTGACGAGTCCACCGGTAGTCCCAGGACGAAACGCAAAACTAACTTTTCATCCGCCACACATATATAACCGCTTGAAAAACGGCACGATCTTATGGAATGATCCAATAGTTTCGACTTAAATTCTTTGTTCTTCCTAAAAGACTATGAAGGACGAAATGGATGGAATGGATCTTCCACGCAATTGTGCGCTGTCTTCGCGGTTAAAAGCGTCATTAGGAGTACACAAAGAAAAGGATAGGACGTTATGTCGGTGTTGTCAACATCTCTGTAAATCTTGAACAAACTTCCGGCGAGGTAAAAGTCGTATTTTACGAAGGGTACGCTAAAACTTTCTACCGTCTTCGAGAACCGTTCGTCTTGCGTGGTCGAAATTATCTAGAACCACGGGTGTTACGCCATGCAGCTTGCCATAGGTCATATTCTTATCTGTCGATCGCGGCACTATAATGTCGCAGACGGATCGTCGCGGCTGCCCGGCAAACAAACATTGTAGTGGCAAGCGCATGGTTCATTAAGCAGGGCGACCTCCAGAAACGTCGACTCGTGGCCGTTATTTTACCTCGCGTAAAAGAATGTGGCGCGATCCGAACGTAGTGGGGGTCGCCTTCCAGAAAAAACGAAAAAAATCGAAAGGCGTTCAGAACTTTTCGAGAAGTCGAACCGTCAACACATCTCATATATCGCGCATTACTTATCAACCAAAACGCAGTTACATTTTTTTTTTTTTGTTCCATTTATGTGTTTCTAGTTAATAAGTTGTTGAAATAAACATTAATTTATTTGTGTTAATTCTGTGGAATTTCATCGAACTACCCTTATTATCATAATCGAAATAAGGGAATCGATCAGTTCGTGGCGTCGATTATTTAATCGTAACGGGAACTTACAACTCTCGTTGACGTGCTATCTCGCGATCGCGTCTCTCCGCGAACGGTCGAAACAACGGGAGTTTTCAGTATGTCGGGCCAAGTTAGTAATAAGTCAACGATATTTACCCATGAGTAATTCCCTGCTCTCGATCATGTAGCCCATTTCTTTTTTAACCTCCTTCATCAACCACGGCATGAAACCCTCTTCGACATCTGTGAAAACGAATATCGCAGCTTTTTATTAGAACGAATTGATTTGTTGCTAATCTAGTTGAAAAAAAAGGAAGTGGGAGAAATGGGCGAACGCTTCTTTCGTTATCGAATTATCGGATAAAGATTATAAATAAAGAAAAATTAATAAACCTTTCTGAACGAACTAATTCACAAAAAGTAGCAGTGTTCTTGAGTGTTCACGAACCAGCCTTGATTTCGTCCAACAGGAACCCGGACATCTTCAAACCTTCGAGAACCGCTGGTAGAAGTTCGGCTATATATCCTGTTAAAAGAGTAGCCGCTGCGATTCGTTCTTCCGTTTCCTTTCGAGCTATCATCGCGTCCTCGTGTTGCCTTAATCGTTGATCCTGTCGAACGAATTCGAACGGCGATGCTTAAGAACGAAACTTTTCGAACAATTAATCGACGATGTACAAACCTTCTCTTCTCTCAGCCTCCTTTCTTGTTCCTCCAGTCTTCGCGCTTCGGCTCTTTCCGCAGCGCGTAGTTCCAAGAACTTCCTCTGTTGCTCCCTCAAAGCGGCAATCTCCTCCTCTTCCAGAACTTCTATCAATGCCTGTTCTATCGTTTTACCAACAAGCATCTCGAGAATCGGTTGCACCTCGAAGTCGAAGTCGAACAGCTGAAAGTAAGGTCGTTTGCTCGAACGATCGATAGCCGATCAAATGTGTAACATTTCCAAGAAGAAGAATCGCCTGGATTTTCTCCAACTTACGTCACCAGGCTCGATTTGAGTACTAGCATCTTGGCCAACTTTATCCGGGCAATATTTCGGTGTCGGCGGTCTATCCAAGAAGTAGTCCGTCTGTGTCGCGACATCGGTTTCGTCTGGTTTGTCGAATAGCTGCCAAATATAACGTACACTGTTCGATTACGTGCTGTTGCAAGACACTCGAGAGGGCAGTTCGACGAATCGTCGAGGATAGGGCGACGTTGCTCACCTCTTCGAGGTAAACTTCCGTTTGCACCGGCTCGTGCTTGCGACCAGGAACCGGCGGTGGCGAACCTGCCCTGGCGACCAGAGCTTTAGTAGCTTGTGCTTGAGCTCGTTTCCTCGCCAAATTCCTCCTTCTGGCTTCCGCTTGCCTCGCCGCTATCGATTGTTCTCCATCGATCTAAGCCAAATGCGTAATTACGTATTCTTCCATATACGTGCACGAGTTGCGGATAGTTCGTTCGGTTCGTTACTTACAAGGATAGGAGGAGTGGCGAACGTGCTTCCCCGGACGACGCGACGGTCAAACATAATATTCCCAAAAGGAATCGGTTGATCGCTGTAAAGGGAGGAAACGAAGGTACCTTACATATTTCGCGAGCTAAGTTGGAAATCTTGGGCAAGCGTCGATGAATTACATATCAGGGTGTATTTTAAGTTGTACACACGTGTACGTTACAATACTATCAGTATGTATATATGTATACAAACGTATCTACGATCCAAGTGCACGCAACCACACTCGATGATCTTCAGCGTCTCCTGCTTACACGCAACGAAATTATTTACGACCTTCTCGTTTCTACCGTTCCCGACACGCTTTGTTAAACGCTTTACAAGCAAACTTTAACTACCCTTTCGTGTTACTCTCTCTCTCTCCCTCTCTCTCTCTCTTTTTCTCTAGTACGTAAGATAAAACGCAGCGAATAAGTTTCCCAAAATGTTGGCAAACTTACGTCGCGTCGTTTCTCTTCGCGGTCTTCGCTCGGTCGTCCAAGGTCGAGGCAGCCATGGTCGTCGCGTTCGTCATTCCGAGAGTAAAGTCGACGGTGGCCTTGAGAGCAACCGGACACCTGGCAATATGGCTGCTATGACGTACTTCCGGCTTTTTGGTTAACGACGCGAGTGATTTGAACTTGGAACGCAGCGGACAACTATCGAAGTCCTCGGTGTCGTTAGAGTTCGATGCGATGCCGAGAAGAGACGCAACTTCCGGCGGTGGCATCAGAAATTCGCCTGTCTTGACGGTCGTGATGAATGGTTTTCTACGGAAAATTTGATTCTTCTTTGCGCTTTTACGCTGCTCTTCCTTCTCTTGCTCCTGTTCCTGAAGTTTTTTCAGCTTCGCGTTTAGAACTTCGTTGAAGTCTTCCGTAGACAAGGTCATACTAGGCTTTATCGCTGGTATTTTATCCACCGATCGTGAGCTCTCCTGGCTTCTGCTTCGTGCTTCTCTCCTCAATGGATTCGCTTGGTTCGATTGCAAATTCGCTTGCACCAAATGATCGTTCGATCTGCTGATACGTTTTCGATCAAACAGGTTGTTTTTCACGTTTTCCAAACAATCATCGACTACCGATCGATCCATCTCACCGCAATCGTTCACACGAAGAAGAGGCAGATTCGTGTCCAAGCCATCTTTCCGAAGAATGGTAAATGCCGGAGAATTCTTTCGTTCGAGATCAAAGGGATCTCCGTTGGCTGTGGGCGCCAACGCGGAAATTCCAGCTGGCATGTTGTCCGCGTTTTCAGGAAGTTTTACGGTAACTTATACCGCGCATTTTCGAACCACACGGTACATTGATCGGGTTGCCGTTGGTTTTCCTCAGGTCTCTACGTACGTACGTTTCATCTGTCTTGCTTCTTCTGTTTTTAAACACGCGGTGAATCGAGATCAGTTGTTTGGATCGAGGACGATAGATCGAGAAGAACGAGACGACTCGAGCGCTTGCACGATGACCACTAATAGATCCGCAATCGTGCGAGCGTGTTCACGGACTGGACAATGTCCTTAGAATCGACCGATATGTACCGCAGACATGCTACACGTATATTTTTACCCAGCGCCCACTCAATAACGCTGACCATCGCGAACTTTGCGCATGCCTAAGTCATGCTAAAGGGGCTCGAAATCGGTGGTAACTATGACCACGTATGTCCGTTGGTGTTTTGCAAAGCACCGCGACCAGAATTTCCCCTCAACTATCCGACCTCCTCCGTCAACCTCTTCTGGATGAAACGTTCGCGTTACGTTTCTACTTACTTTGTCGCTGTATTTATACTCCAGCAAAGATCAACGGCATCGTTTAAACTGCCTGATCGCGTGTAATCGTCAATTTAGTCTTTTGCCTACGCTCCTTCCCTTTTAATAACGTTGCTGTGTATATCGATCATAGACGTTATTGCGTTATGATCCGCTTATGATATCGCAAAAATATTCGAACGTTTGACGTACGATCAGCGGGAAATCGTCACACCTCTCTCTTGGACGAGTATATTATGGTTATTGTTGAAGAAAAACCTAGCCATCGTGTTCAACGTTGTTTACGCGTTTCTTCCTCTCATTTTTCTATTACAAATTAACCTTTCGTTTCTCTTGTATTATATGTATAAATCGCAGTGTCACGTTCGTCCTAAGTAAGAAACCGTGCGTGGCGATGTTTGAAATTGATTAGCGAAACGTAAGAACAGCCAGCTATAATAACGACGAACATAGGCGATCGTAGTAGCAGTTTTCCATGTCAGAAAACTGTGTAAAGATTTCATGAGTTGATATATGTACGTGGAATACGTTGAAAGTTCCAGGCGATTGAGAAAGTTTTCATGAGAATATAAGAAGAGGTTTGAAAATTGGCAAATATGATGGAAAAAGATGATGAAATAGATGGAAAAATAGAAACAATTTATTTCGTTGATGCTTGCCCATGATCTCTTGAAAGACTTCCTAACCAAATGCCGCGATTTTTCTATAATCTTTCGAAACGTTTCGAAAACTTACGTGGGTGGATTTCTATATTTCTTCTGAACATGCAATATTGCCCTTGGACTCTTGACAAAAGTATAAGTTTCTTTTCTATCTGCTTCCCTGGCCGGTATATTGTAAGAGTGAATCCCACGATTACACGTTCGGCACATATCCGTTCTGGTAGCCATCTCTTTTCCTTAATGTAGTTATAAATGTAAATATTAATAGATAGTTTTACTTCAGCCAATCGTTATTAATCGCTCTTTTTGCAAAAAATTCTATGAAATGCCTGCTGTAAGGTTGACCACAAATTCGTAATGGTTTCAAAGACCAACTACTTGTGTACTTCAGTTGTCAAGGAAACGCAAAGAGGAAGAGTTTTCCTTATGTGTGTATTGATATAACTTTTACGATAGTCGACCAAGATTTTATATTAATTAACTAAATATAAAACTTAAAACAATTTTTAGTAGCAACATTATTAACTACCGTTATTTTGCACTTGTCTATTTTTCTGTAAAAGAAGGGAAAGTTTAAATATTTTTAAAAAATTGGTTGAGATTGATAACAATTATGATTAGTTTTAATATTTTGTTTTAGAGAGTATAAAAATATACATTTATGGTTAGTACAACTGAGAACTATCTCATCGATACTATTTTTTAGACCGAAACTACAGTCGGTATAGATGGTACTTACCAATATTTACCGTACGATATAACGAAGACATATCGATCGAAACTTCGACTGTACCGTTGTTTGACTCTTTCTGAGCGCCGCTTATAGTCGGCATCCACGAGATGGCCTGTGGATACGAGCGATATCTATAGTCGGCATCCACGAGATTGCCTGTGGAGCGCCCAGATTCGTGGTTAACGAATGGCTTTTAACAGTATGCAGATGTTCACACTGCATCTCAGTGCTGTTTCACAATAGAATTGCGTGCAATGGTCCTTGTAACTCATATTGCCGGGCATCGAATCTATAATTTCGACTTGTCGAAATGGGATTAAGAAATGAATAAAATATTTAATTACTAATAAGAACTTATACGAGAATGCATATTAAAACCTTATATTCCGTAATAAGTGATGTAAAACTGGTACGACTATTACAAATCTTATATGATAATATAATACAATGATAACGCTAACAACAGGTAACGCAATGGAAACAATAACGCACGAGAGATTTCATATCGAAAAGGTAAAGGTGCGAACTCGGCTAATACAGACCTTTTGTACCCTTTGTCGTAGGAGATAAGCTGGTCTAACCTACTTGGAGACGGCAACTTTCCCATTGATGTTTGCTGTTATCAGATGCAAGCCTCGGATGTCAAATATGCAACAGCCTTTCGTAGATAAAGCAGTTCTTAGCAATCATATCGGTAAAACGGCAAACCATCGGTAGGCACAAATGTCATGCCTATTCTGTATTTGGTCGATATAATCGCTGGAGAGTCGCTGTGATAATTCCGTGCCGATAATGTTGTACCGTAGGAAATCGCAGAGGACTTCAGTTAATGGCTATACTGAAACATTGAATGGTCGCTGCACAGCCGACTGCCGGTTTTCATCGCTGCCATGGCTATGATAAACACTATGAGAGGTGTGGTAGGTTCACTACAAACAGTCGAGTAAGCAATATAATTTTTTGATTTACATTGCGTGAAAAATATAAATGTACATGAATAATCTCTATTAATTGTCCATTATATGCTTTTTTTAGACGCGGCGATACTTGGTGGGGTAATTACATATATTGCAGGTTTATTGTTAATTATAAATAAATAATTTTCAAACGTTAAAGTTTCAATACTAATTAACTGGAATATATAGTGGATGTCTTTAGTACTATTTAATATATGACAGAATATTTTTAACAAGCATATGTTAATTTACAAATATTTTAACGGTTAAATTAATTTAATTTCAGACCTTATTGGATTAAATCTTACCAGGAGACTTTCAGTACCTTTAAACATATGGGGCTTTGGGAATATTGTTTTGAACAGTTTAGATATCCATATTATCAGTTTGACAAAGAATTTGATAGATGTCGTCACATTTTCTCAGAAGAATATTATCTGATTATAGTATGGTTATTGCCAAGGTGGCTAATGATCGTGCAAACATTTTTTACACTTTCTCTCCTACTCTAGTTTTTAGCACAAGCTGTGATTGCATTAACATTAGTCTGTTAGCCTTTAAAATTTGTATTGAATTACGAGTAGTCGTTTTCAGCCACTGCTTTTGTGCGTTGTGTCATAGCAGGTAAATAAAAGTTTTCAATATCCTATCATGACGATATAGCAAAAAATGTTTATGACATTCAAATAACCTTTGAATTTTAGGTACCTTATTGTTTTTAGCAGCACCAATATTTGGAGGGCAATATTGGCGTAGAGACTAGTTAATGTCTCCAAACTTTAACCATTTATCGTGGTTATACGATTTGGCAGTTATTTCATTCGTGTTACATTGGTTAACTACATGTTTGTTGTATCTGGGTGCGAAAACTGGTTATAGACTGCGCAGGGAATTTCGAAATTTAGAGATGCATATGCAGCCCAATCTACACATTCATCAAGGATTATCAAGGGAAGGATATATATAATTTTTTGTTATATATAGATAATAGCAAGGCAATATTTGGTTATAAAACGAGCTTCGACTCTGTTTGACAACATTAATTACAAACGAAAACTTATAGATCTGCTTTCAAAGTTTTCCTTGTTATGTGACATAGTTCTGTAATTCAGTTTTCAGTGTTCTCAGCGATAGTATTCGATTCCGTGCATTTTTTATAAAAACCTGTATCTCTGGATTAAGAGAACTATTTTTACATTTCTATATCGTCGTTTTATTTATCGTTAATATTTCAAATATATATCTAATTCTAAAACGTTTTAGATATTACGAATGTCTTGTAATTACAACAGAAATAATTGAAATTAAAAAATCACAAGAAATAACATATCTTTGTAATCATTTTTTACTCCACAGTTTTACGTAATAAACGTTGGTATCATACGGTATACTTTAAAAGTAAGCTGAATATCTTACGAGAGTAAGGTACTAATAAAAAAAAAATATCAAAATGAAACAAGAACTTACAGAAGCATCTACGCGGACCATCCTCGAATCAGAAATAATCAATGGTTTTTCTTGTTATCAAATCAAATTTGAGATCGAAAAACATGATTTTGAGATACGTTTTAGATGAAATTTCAGACGGAATGCGCGAAACTGGTTTGAAAGTGAAAGCGGGTATCGAGTTACTGGTCACATCGGTACGATAGATACCGATTTTGTTAGTGATAGTTACATTGGAAACGCATCTTACCGATTCATGCCAAAGCTGCTCGAAAATGCAGTCAGAACCGTCTGATTTAACCTATTGCAATTAAATCGAGTGCAGAGGTTAGAACGCTGGAAAACACAGTTTTACGGAAAATATAAGTTTCGTAACTTTGAAACATGACACATGGTTGCATCGTACAGATCTTCGATACCAGAGAAGATAGAAATTGTCGAATTATACCAAGATAAATTTAATTTTTTCTTTGTATTTCTTGTTGTTACCCTCAGGTATTTTATGTTCCTTACGCCATGTAAACACTGGTGGGAATTTATCCTCGTGAATTAACAATAATAACGATGAAAACGCTGTTACAGGTAATTCTTAGTATTTTTTTAGAATGTCCGTGGTCTTCGTCGAACCATTATGACGAAATATTTTAAATGCTTGGAAATCCCAAAATCGACATTAACGTTTGGGTGGCTTCGAGGACATCGGTTCCTGCATTAATACCATGGTATACACACACGCACGCACACATATAATATATGTATATATATACATACATAGGGGAAAGGGCGTTTTCGGTTAGTTAGACGATTGAGAGGTGGGCCGAGAATGCTTGTTCTTCCTGATTCGTTCGAAAAGAGGAAGAAGAACGTATCGAGATCGATTCGAATGAAAACGAAAAGAAGAAAAAAAGAAATAGAGAAGCAAGAGGAGAAAGAGAAGGAGGGTAAGAACGGTGAGGGATGCGAAAAGGAGGATAGACAGAGGATAGAGACAGAAACGCAAGAGCAGAGGCGTAGGAGGAGATGCAACGCGAAGAAGGAGGGACGAGGAAGAGGGCAAAGATTTTGGCACCCTGCTGAGTCCCCTAATTGCCTCGCCATCCTTCCCTCGAAACGTCCAGCACGCCCTTGAACCCTCTCCTCGGTCCAGCTAACGCGGTCCTAAAAGCTTACCGAGACCCGAATCTCTTCGTTCTTCTTCCATCTCTTCGGACCACGCGATCTTTCTCTTTTTCCTCGTCTACCACACCTTTCTCCTCATCCAGAACGCTGAATAAGCAACATCATCTATCACACTGCGCGAAACGATATATTTGTTTTCGCCGGACCTGTTTAATTATTTACATCCAGCCCCCAAGTGGAACCGTCTAGTTCGCTTTGCCCCTCCTGCGAGCTTTGTCCCATGTCTTCGCGGCTCGCGCTGGTACTCCTTCGCTTTTCGCTTGCCCGATCCTTCGAAAAAGATTACTCCAGTCTCATCCCTGTCGTCCGTCAGCGAGGTCAGTTCGCGGATCTTGGCGTTTTCGCACTGCCCTAGAAATCGTTGCGATTAGCGCTTCGCATCGCGTGCTATCGCGTCGATTACCGATCGAGTCGCGAATCTTTCACCGAATAAATGTATTGGACGGGAAAAATGTAAAAATGGAAGAAACGTTCGAAGGAAAGATCGTGCCGCAACCGGCGCGGACGGATGGTCGTAGGGAAGACCAATTATCGCAGTGGAATGTCCGTTCTGGAATCCGTGATGAAATTTGATCTCGCTATTGGAACAACCAGATAATGACTAGGAAGTCTAGGGGCGTGGTAATGAGGGCTGGGTCCGAGCAACTCGCTCGATTCTCTCGGCGTCTCTTCGCTATTTCGCGTTCCACGACCGGGCCCCCATGCCTGGCCCCATCCCGCCAACTTTCCTAGTCCATCTTCTCTACTCGGTCTGTGCTCGGTGATAAATTACGCTCGAGATATCGGCACCTCCTCTTGTTCATTTGCCAAGGGTATGTATGTTCGCGTTGCTCCTCTAAAGACACCCTTTGCGGTTAATCCCGAGGCTCCGTCCAGTCTCGAAGGTCGCTACTTTGTCTTCATCGTCAGTTTCGTACGAATCTCCTAGACATAGCGCGTCGATCTCGACGATAATTGGGAAACATACCGGCCAGGAACTGTTATTCGACGAGAACCTCGTATCATCCTGCCAACTACTCGAAATAACTTGACTTTTAGGATTAACGCGGAGCAAATATCAGCTCCTACGAAATTTCTCGATAATTAGTCGTTGGAGATGTTTGACGACGCTTGAAGATATTTTATGCAGGATCGCTCGTTTCGGTGAAAAGGAACCCTTGTTTGTTTTACGCGACCCGTCGATCGTTCGGTCGACCAAACAACAAGGATAAAGGGAGGCTAAACAGGAAAGTATCTCGTAACTGGCAAGCGTTGCGTCGCCCTGGACGCGTCCGCCACCCGAGAGGCTCGTTTACACCAGTCGAGGCAGCAGCTTCTCGCCTGCTCGCCACCTTTGTCTCCATTTCCATTCTCTTTCCTTCTCCTCTCTATTCTCCTTCTGTTCTCTTCTGTTCTTCTTCCGCTTACCGAGAAGACAGTGCGTATGTGTGTGTGTGCGTGTGTGCGTGTGTGCGCGCAGGATCGAAACGTTGCATTCTTCGCGGATAGAGGAGGTCGCGCGACCGCAACTCGAATTTGGAACAAGGCCGATCTAATGTACGGACAATGTTAACTGATGAGCAGAGCTGGACCCGTTGCAAGAACAATGCAGTCCGAGGAAAACAGAGAAAAAACAATGGGTTCCTATTAGCATCTACCTGAACTTGTTGGGTCTCCCGCTCTGACAGCGGTGGCTCCCTTTTTCTCTTTTCTCTCTCGGTCCCCGAGCCCTCCTACCTTCTACCCTGTATCTTCCTTTCCACTCAGCAACTTTATTTCCGTGGAATCGCTCCACCCGCTCGTTTCACGGTTCCACCGCGCCCTAAATCGATCGTGCGTTCGACCTTTCGACGGTACGCCGCTATCGATAGAACCATGTTTCGACGTTTAGTTAGTTTACCTGCGGTGCGGTCGTCCCACTCTTCCAGTACTTTGTCCAATATTTCGTTCGAACCGCTCGGGATTCGACCGTTTCGTAAAATACCATTAGACGATAGATGGAACATCTTTCGAACGGCTGATACGTTCTTCCAACAGTTTTATTTCATCGAAATCACGCGATCGGTGGACTTTGCAGCGGCAGGATAAATTCCTGGAGAATTTTCCGCGAGAATGGAACTCGGCTTCCCCTCGAGCCGGTCTATTCTTTGGAAAATCCACTTGCGATGAAAATACTTGGAAAGTTTGAAAATTTCGTCTAGACGACTTCTCGATCGTAATGAAAGGAACGCCGGAGACGTGTGCGGAGAACGTTGCGAGACTCTCGCGCCGCGCGTCGCAATTTTTCCGCTCCGAAACGCGACGGACGACGACGTCGCGTTTCTATCTACAACGGCGAACCTAGCGTTTGGCAAACGGATGGCGAACGCTCGATCGAAGGAACTGGACGCAACGGGACGGAGGGAAAGCGATAACGGGGATGCGTTAAAAAACCGCAAGAGCCTCGGTGGAGCGTTCCGGATCGATTAACGCGACCGTACAGCTTGTAGAACAACGGGTCTCGTAGTAAACATTTATTCGTGGCGTTACGTTGCGCAGTTGATGGAAGCGTGGAAGAAAGGCCGCAAGATCTCGGAAAGGATCGAAAGGGCGTTCGTTCGTTTTTCGGGGCGAGTAAGTATCCTCGATCGCCGCGAGATAACGAGAGCAGCGCGTAGATCATGTAGCAGGTTCGCGATCGTGCGCAGATAGGTCGCGTCGCATTTTGTTCTTTCGGCGATGAGAGCAAGGATCAGATAATCTTCCGGAGGAAAAAAAAAAAAACACCCTGAATAGTCGTTCCGCACCAGTTCCTGGTACCGGAAAGCAACGGCGCAACCTGCCACCGGTCAACCTGTTGTTGCCGCTGCTGCTGCTTCTGCTGCTGTTGCTGTTACCGGTCGTAAGATTTGCCTGGTCGGTTTTCAGTTCGAGATCAGGTAAAACAAAGAGCGACCCTCGGTCTGCACGTAGCCCGTGAAAAATGGAGTTTCGCTTCGAGAGGAAAGGTGAAAAAACGTGCGTGGTCACGAACGCGAAACAGTTAGAGATCTGCTTGCGTTTTCCTCTTCCCTGTTCTCGCCTTCATCGATAATTCTTATCTGTCCGAGACTGGTTGGTCGCTGGTAGAAGGACCGAGTCTCGGACGATTCGTTCACGCTGTTTCGAACGTAGCTAGACACGTGTTCTCTCGTTTCTTCGTCTCTCACGATCGCTACCAAATCGATAAACGGACGACGCTAAGACGAACGAGAAACGCGAGACAAACTATGATCTGTTATAAGTGGAATGGAACGATCCGTCGATCGACCGTATCGCGATCGACGCAACGATCGATCTCGTGAAAGATCTCGGGGAATCGTGGTGACCGAACGACCGAATACGCGATGTAAATCGATGGACGGAGAAATATTTGAACGACCGGACGGGCGTGTTCGTCCGTGAATATATCGAAGAGAGCGAGTTTGAGACGGGGCGGAGAGGAGACAAGGAAACGAGCACGACACTGCGGACGATGGACGGACGTCGCGTCGCATCGTGTCGTCGGCAGGGACGGCCGCGATTTTTCGATCGAGCATCGGTAACGGTCGCGACGACCAACACGGAGACCGAAAAATGAAAAGCAAAGAAGGAGCGATATCGTTTCGATCGCCGGAGATACATAAATGCATTAACGAAGACGTTGGCTGTGATTTTACTTCTGAACGTCTCACGCCCTTTGCTTTTCCTGTCGGTCTGGCGAGACCTCTCGTTATCTGAATCACGTCGCTCCAGGGATATCGACTCGCTGTTCGATATCCCGCGTCGATGGCTACCGCCGCTACATAGATAACGTCGAAATACATCCATTATTCAGCCATTTGATCGCGTATTAGTAGGTATCGAAATGCGTGCCACGGGCTTATCGGTTATGCCGCGCCGTATCGCCGCTGTTACTTTTACGTAAGGATACGACTTAACGCATGCGTCCGAAGGACGTCGAAAGCCGTCACCTCCGAGTCGTGTTTTCGTTTCTTGCTTTCCGCTCTCGTCATCTTCCGAGATACGCGTCTCTTTTCCGTATCGCCAATTGTTATTTCGCAAGTTCACGGTACGGGCGGATCAGATTTCCGTCGATTCGATCCGCTAGACGATCCACAGGCGATCTATCGACGCGTTCGTCGACGAAATCCGGCGGATACCCGTTCGAGCGAATACTCGGAGTCGAATACGAGTCGAATACGAGTCGAATACGAGTCGAACAGATTCGATCCGTCGTCAGTCACAGAGAGAAGAAACTCGACGACCCAGTGTGCGGCACGACGAACGCGTATCGCGTGTACGTACGCTTTACGAATTCTTGTTATCGGATTTACAAGAAGGCGTTAGGATGTCGCGCGGTAGAACAGCGGGATCGAGTCTCCCCGCGCGGGAATCTTAGAAAGTGTGTCGAAACGATAAAAGAGAGCTAGTATCCCTGGAGATGAAAAGAACGCGTCAAATTTCGATGGGGGAGCGGACACGAATGGAAAGGGGGTAGTCGGACGAGCGATCGGTTGGAAAATAGGAAATAGAAAGCCGTGAGAGAGTGGTTCATCTGCGTGAATGGGACGATGCTGTTGCGTACCACCCTCGCGTCCATCGCGTCTCTCGTCTTTTCGCGGCATCGTCTTCGTGGCCGAGACAGCAGCCGAGGCCCATAAATTCTCCGCTTTAGCTATTTAAGCGATAGATCATGTTTTAAACAAAAGTCGCTGTGATCCGCGTCGGATCGAGAGAAAGAAAAAGCGACGAGACGGAGGCAGTGCGAAGGGACGAGACGACAGGGAACGCCCTGAGTTTTACGCCAACCATACGCGCCATATACCGGACCAACCCCATAAATCCTTCATCCGCCTCGACTCTGCCATCCTCGCCGCTGTTTTCTAATATTTTGATTTATGCCGCTTTCACTCGGCTAATTTGCCGGCCTTTATCCTTTATTTGCGTGTTTAGGGGTGAAATTTGTCCCTCGAGCTCCGGGGTCTCTCGGCTACAATACAACTCCGAGGATCGCTTTCCGTCGATCATTGTCGACCAGGTTCTTCGTGTGGCGTTTTTGTTCAACGATACCGAACGAGCCACGCCACGCTCGAGAACGGCGATCGCTTGCCAAACACCGATCCTCCGTAGGGATAGGGAAAATATTTTCCAAATACGTGGCTCGACTGTTTCTCGCAGGCGAGACAGGACCCGGTCCGTCGTTAGATTACGCGAAACGATCGTACGCGTGTCGCGCGTTTTCTTTCGCACGGATCATCCGTAGCCTGTTCCGACTTTCGTCGATGCAGGATGAAATTGCACTTGGCGCGATTCGGTGTACGCTCGCGGAGAAAGGAACGGCGAACGGCGGCCGCCGTTTTTCGAGGGCGGATGCACGAACCATCGAGATGGAACGACGAATCGTAAATTACGCCGCGCGATTTCTCTTTCGTTCCGGGCCCGCTATCCTCGAGTTCTGTGTTTGCGTGTGCGCGCATTACGACCGTTCGAAGGAAGAGAAGAAAGAAGGGCGGGTGGAAACCGGGGGTCGATCCTCCACGCTAAACTTCCTGTGGATCCACGTGGCTCTTCTATTGTGTCGCAACGGTTCTAATGATTCGTTCTGATCCGGCCTAGCCCATTCAGGCCGAGGGGGTTAGGTTGTTTTCATGGCGCGGAATTCCGCGACCCATCGTGCTCTGGCATCGACCGTGCCACGTAACGACCATCTAAGTGTATGCTTTGGTTGCGCCGCGTATATCGCGAAAAAAATACGACGCGACGCGATCGATCCTCGTTCGATGGTCGTCGATCTTTCCGGAATCGCGTATCACGCGAAAAAACTCGGTTGCGCAAGAGACACGAAACGAAGGGTCACTGCGAACCCCTGTATGGATCTCCCATACGGGGTATTTCCATCGATGATTGGGGTGAGTATTCCGGGGTATGGAGTCGTCCGTAGACGAGTAATGACTCGGTAATACGACGGGGATGTAACACGCGTCAACCGGAAACGATTCAATCCGGAGTCGTCTCTGCTCGTCGTTTCACCCTAACTGTTAATTCATCCGTTCGTTAAGCGACACAGCTTTTGCGCGACGGTTACCGGGATCGTTCGCCAACGATCGTTGTTTCCACGGCGGTGTCTTCGCGTCCAAGGATCATCGTCCTCTCTCTCTAAAAAGATTTAAAATCTCGAAAGAAAGATTTAAATAGACTTTAGAAGTACGGGGGAGACATCTGTTCGCGGATACCTTTGTACCGATCGTACCATTCTCTTGCGACGTGTCGCTCGGAGCGTTTCTTCGAAGCTGGTTAACCGCTTCGACGTAGGAATAATAGAGCCGCGGTGACATTTTTAAGAGCATCTGGCCGATAAGCGTAAGGCAGGATGAGCGCTGGAACAGATCGAAGAATAGAGGAAGAACGAAGTACTGTTTGCGTCGTACGACGCGATTCGATTAAACGTTCTCGCGGTTCTCTTGGAAGAAAGGAGCGCATGCCCCGGCACTGTGGCACGTTTGACGTGGACCGTTGGCTGAGCATTAATTTTACGGTCGATGATTTTTTTTTTTTTTCTCCGTTGAACGATCGCGACGCCCAAGAAGAAACTCCTATTTGGATTCGTCAGCATTCCGGGCCCGTCACGAGGAATGGGCCGTCGTTTATCAGCTGGGCGTGGGTGTGCAGCCGGCCGATAATAAATTATTTAATTAGTACGCTATTTAATCAACGTTCTGGCGGGATGTCGGGACAAGGCGCGTCGCGAGATTTCACAGCGATCGATTTCAGCCGTTCGCGGAGAGCGGACGAGGTTCTCGCATCGGTCGCACGATGATATCAGAGATATTCGGTTAGGAGAAGAGGTGGAAACGGAAAGACAGAAACGAGGGGGAGGATAGGAGTGGCGCGAGTCCCGAATCCGACGCTGAACCAGGAATATCGGGATAATGCATTGGGGTCCGGACAGGCCTTGTTTATAATGGGTTGAACAAGGGTGCTAGAAGCCAGTGGGGGCTCCGGCCCCCCTAAGGCGCGGGTCTTATGGGGCCCCATAGGGACCGGCGGTGTTAACCGGCGGGCAGTCTCACTGCGGTCGGTGTTTGCTCATGAGCCGCGCGTGGTATTTAGGGATAACAAGAGGGCCACTTCATCATCCGCAGGAACGACGACCCCACGATTCCGTTCTTTTTCTCTTCTCGGTGCCCTATCTCCTTTCTCCTCCGCTTCTCCGTCGTTTCCTTCGATTCTCGTCTCTTCTCGCCTCTCTTCCTGGCTCCGCTCGCCTCTGCTCCCGTCTTCCCGTTTCGCGAGTCTCCTCGTTGATCTTCGATTCGATCCCCAGGATCCCCCGATATCGTCTTGCGAACGCGTGTTTCTCCTTCGGGATGCTTCGCAGTCGTGTTCGGACGTCGAACCATCGTGAAACACGTTACATGGCGGTTCGTCGATTTCCAAAGATTCGAAGAATGCGCGTCGATCGAAACGATTGGTACGTTGCCCACGGTATTTAGAGAGCGAGGCCGCGATAAAAAATCATGGACGCCAGAAGAGAAGCGCGAAGAGCGGTGCTTGGCTGCGAGCTGGCCCTGTTGTGTATCGATCGAGAGATCGACGAATGAAAATTCATTGGAAGGGAAGCTTCGAAACGCGGATCGATCGGTCGACGGCTGTCCGAGAAATAGATTGCCGGCACTCGGTCGACGGTTGACCATGCCAGCGTACCGGTTCGTCCCGAAAAATCGGCGTTCTCGCCTGGGATATGGATCCCCTTTATGGTAATGCCGTGTTTATGCGTTGACAGTCGCCGGCG
Source organism: Bombus vancouverensis nearcticus (assembly GCF_051014615.1). Taxonomy (NCBI): domain Eukaryota; kingdom Metazoa; phylum Arthropoda; class Insecta; order Hymenoptera; family Apidae; genus Bombus; species Bombus vancouverensis. Next base: position 17,143,991 of record NC_134915.1, on the reverse strand, counting down.
CTTCCGAACCAGGGAAAGTATGCAAATCTGTCGTAGTCAAAGATTGAATTTCATTTCGTGTCTCTAGGAAAGGGGCGACCTCGATGTCCGACACAGCCGTGTCCGCGTCCGCGACGGAGATAACCTTTCGACACTCGAACGACCAACGACTCGACGACCTTTTGACGAGAGCCTTCCTGCTTCCATATGCATCAACCCCGTCGACACCGGCAGACGGCCCTTTTGATTTCCACCCATCGGCCACGGCTCCGTGCCTCCGCGACCCTACCCGAGGTTTTCACCCCTTTCCTCCCTATCCCTCTCGTTCCCTCTCTTTTCCTCTCCCGTCACTTATTTCGCCCTCTCGAGCGCGCCGAAATTACGCTTCGTTGTTTTTCGCTCTCCCGCTCGCATGCCAGCGAGACGCTATCGCCGTCGTCGCTGGCTGTTCGCCTTTTATTTGTCGCGTTCTCTCGATCGATCGCCGCGAATCTCGCGAATCACGCGAGAAACGATACCGCGTCGGATGGCGAATTCTCCGATGACGGGGTCTCTTCGGACGGGGATAGAACGAGACAAGCAGGCGTTGGTACAAAAGATCGGAATCTCTCTGGATGTTCATGAATTTCAAGGGACGAGCTTCGAACGGGTATAATTTTTCCATTTAGAGCCGGCTGCCTGAACGAATCTGCCCAAGACTCGCTCGATCTATCGTACGATCGAGACGATACGCGTAAACAAATGCGCGCTAATGCGAACTATAATGTCGTCGGTTCGAAACTAACGACCCGTTTCTGTGTCGCATCGCTTTCACCGATCCTTGCGCGGCCTGTCTCGTCAAAGGTAAAATATCGCTGGACAGGACGAGACGAGAGAGGTCCGAGGCGGTTCGAGATTTCCGTTTCTTTCGCATTCTTCGTGAATATCGTACGGTCTATCGGTCTGTTCGACTTCCTATCGCCTGCGTTTTTATACACCGAGATTCCTCGATCGGTCGATTTTTTCCAACGTCGATACACGCTCCGTGTCTCTCGCGAGCTGTTCGATTCGCTTCGGTGCTGGAAATCGCGCGACTATTCTCGGACGGAAAGTAGGAAAAAGAAAAAAAGAAAAAAAAGAGAGAGAGAGGACAGCGGGCGTTCGTCGCGTTAGAGGAAGAACGTTAAACGACGAAGCGGCTCGTTCCCGGAGACACGTTCTTCCCGGCCTTGACCAGCAGGAAATCAGAGTCAGCACGAGTTGAAATTTGTACAAGCTGAAACATCGTCGTCTCGTCGGCTCCACGATAAACTACGCGTTTGATCGGCTTGTAAACGTCGGATCTCTGGGATTCGAGCAGGCTGCTCGAGGGAACCATCGACACGGTCGCATCGACGCATATTTAACTAAGCGATGGCAGCAGGCGCAGCAACCACGAGCGGAATGTCTCGGGGCTGTGGCGCGTATCGCGGTGAACGAATCGCGGGAGGAAATATCGATAACGGAAAAACCGATTCCAGATATTGCGCGAGCTATTTTTCAGCGTTTTTATTAATACCCTAGCCCGGCTCGCATGCCCGGCCTATGCCCCGGCAAATTAGGGTGAAGCACCGCTTACTCGTGAATCTTTTCGACCCTTCGTGAAAGGAGATGACTATCGTTTTGTCCTCGAACGACTACCGTTGCTACCGACGAAAACTCATGAATTCGACGCTAATTTATCGTCGAGGACCGCTCTTCCCTTCGTCCCCTGCATCCGGGATGACGCCTTCTACCTCCTCCGGAGTAGCTTCGAAATTCTCGCTGAGTTCGAGAGATTAATCGCGCACTGCCTTGGAAACGGTCTCGCGTAGCGAATCAGCCCGCTTTGATTTTTATCCTCGTGACGCGAGACGACGCCGCGTTTCCACCAAAGGTAGAGGTAGAGAAAGGAAAATAGGAAGCAAAGTCGTTCGTCGATCGATAGAACGCGCATCGAAAAGCGAGAAAGGAAAATTAGAAAAGAAATTCAAACGCCAAGAAGAAGAAGAAGGGAGAGAAGAAGAAGGAACAGAAGAAGAAGGAGAAGAAGAAGAAGAGAAAGAGATCCGTGGTGGCGAGCTCGTGATTCCCTTTAGGCTCGAGCTACGTGGATCCGCGATCCGGCACAGCATCGCATACACACACAGCCGCGTGCGCCAGGGGGATAATAACCAATTATTTTGGAGTATATAATTAGAAAATTACGGAGTCAGCTCCGACACAACGCAGGGACCCGCTCGGTCTTTCTGTCCCTCTCTTCTTCTGCCTACCGAGCGATTTCTTCTTCTTCTTCTCCTTCTTCTTCTTCTTCTTCTTCTTCCTCCTCCTCCTCTTCTCCTTTAGCCTTTCGTCCGTCCCTTTTCCTCTCGCGGTCACCTCTTCGTGTGGCGTCAGAATTGAGATACAGATACCACGTAGACCCAAAGTATAGAGCGTGTGTAAGTTGCAGAGTCGCATGTGCTCGATCTCTCGGCTTCCCTCTTCCTCTCTTTTCCGCGTGGTTGTCCGTGTTCCTTCTTCCCTTGTTCTTCTGCCATCGCTTCTTGTCCGTTTTTCGCCCTTTCCTTCTTCGGCTTCGTCTCGGTCCTTCTCTCTCTCTCTCTCTCTCTTCTACCGCTGCTCGTCGTCGTCTTCTCCTCCTGTTCGTTTTCCATTGCCGTTGAATGCGTGTAGGTGAGGGTGTAGAGGTGGGCCGACCTTATGGCCCTGGGCTACCGGGCTTCGTACCTAAGTTGCTCCTCCTATACGGGGTGTCTCGCGTCGAAAAATCTCGTTAACGCGTTCCCTTCGTCGAATTCTCTCGCAAGAGTATTCCGATGGCGAAGCGCACGAGAAATAACTATACCGTTTCGTTTACCGTTTTCCAGTCTTTCACAGCAGTTCGTAACGCCTATTTCGCCTTCTTTCTCGTCGGATCGTCGGACAGAGACGATCGACTGGAAAGCGAAAAAGACTCGGTCAAAGTTGTCCCGTCGGTACCTGTTGCGCGATTCTTTCGAAAGATTTCACGCTGTTCCATCGGACGAGAAACGTCCGATTAACAGGTCGTTTCTGGAGTCGGCGACACGACGCGACGGTGGTTCGCGCGAACGAGTTCGGACGCCGCACCGTGTATAGAGAAGAGCGAACCACTCGGCATGCAGCTCGCGACGTGCTAAATTATTAATCCTAAATTCTTTCGCCGCCATAATTCTCGTCAGGTGATTCGTCTCGAATTAGTTCCTATTAGGTGGTAGTCGGCCGGGTTAATTCTCGGTCTCTACCTGGCCAGCGCACTCGCAATTTAAAATCGAGTTGTCGTCGTTGGCGGTTTCAGTGGCACGATCGGCCGTCGTGAGCACCAAGGCAGGTTATTAAGAGGATTTCGCAACAGGGAATCGTCGCACGATTACGATTAGAGGAGAAGCGGCTCGTTACTCGAAGGTAATCGACCGAAACTCGTTGGCTGGCTTTCTTTCGTTTTTTCACGAATGAAACGAGCTTCGATCTGGTCGTCGCGTCGTTAACCTCGGCTATCTAACGGAAACTGGTAATCGACGATTCGTTCGATTCGGACGCGAACCAGCGTCCACTCGAGACTCGGCTAAAACGGTTCTCCGACTCGTTTCGTCGTCGTAGTCGGAGTACCCGCCGGTTCCTGTCGGCAAGCGCGACAAAGTTTCACGGTTGCGAGGTTATCGGAGTGGCGAGGAACGCGTCGCGACACCCAGGTAAACTCGATACGCAGCCAGATAGGAAATCACGGGTTTCGTCGACGATAGATTACACACCCGGTACAGAAGCTTCGCCACCCACTCGAAGGCAGGTACAGCCTCGACGGATCGTGATACCCCGCGGACAAATGCCGATAATTGCATTTTGTAGTTCGTGAATTCCTTCTTTCCGCCCTCGTCTCTCAGCCATTCGCCGCTTCTTCTCTCCGACTCTTTCTCTTCGCTTCTTTCTCGTCCGTCAGCCACCGACCCTCTACGCTTTGCCAGAAATCTCGTTTTCTCCTCTCGTCGCTCGTTGCTCCCCTCCGCCACTCGGACTAGTCACGAAATCGGCGATATTCGATCAGGCGTACGGTCGACCCGATTAAGCTCGAACCGTTTGATCGTGTGTGCTTGGCCGCGATTTCGTATTCTCATCGTAGGATTGCGTTCTCATGGTGTGTCGTGTACGCTCGCTTTGTCCCCTGTCCACCTACGCGATGCACGCACGATCTTACGAGAGTCACGGCTCGTGTAGCCGCGTCGTTGCTGCCTTCTTTCGCGCGGTAACCGCCTGCCGATCGCGTCGATCGCGTCCTAGGAGTTCTTCCAGCTAGCTGGTTTTCGCGGCTACGGGATGCGAACGCGGCTGGAAGTTGGTACGACGCGACGATCGAAGGTAACGCGAGCGTACGGCAAGGGAGGAGACGACGGTGCGTCGTTTATCCAACAAGATGGTATCTGAATCATCGGGTCCGTGGTCTCGCGGACCGTACTTGGAAAAACTAACTTGACGGGCGATCGTTGGAACACGCATAGCGAGATACAGCCAGTCGGCTAGACAGATTAGAATCTAATCGTTTTTGCCATCCATTCGTATCTCGCGGGCGCAGCTTAACGCGTAACGCGGTACGTAAAACGACCGGTCGACTCGCGGAAGTCCACCGGACGATCAACGTTATTAACGTGTAATGCACGCGTACTGGTTCGGTTCGATCTACGATTGGCCTCCGTATACCTCTCTGTGTGGTGTGTGGCTCGCAGCCAACTCGTACCCGCGGCCATGCCGTCGTAAATACGCGGTTGACGGCGAAAGCGAAGGCGAAGGCGCACCGGTGCTCCGACTTTGTTCGCTCTTTGCGTTTTTCTGTCCGTTCGGGATCGCCTTCTCTCGCGTGTTCGGCGTGGAAAAAAATTGCAACGAGAACATCGGCGGATTAATTTAAAAGCACGACGTAACTCACGATCGATTAATGCCTCGAGATTACTCGATCGAAACGTCGATCGTTGGAAACGCTCGCAGCGTTTCTTCCACTTCTCGGCATCCGTATCCCTTCGCGTGGAATAGTCGATCGAACGTGTTGCGTCGCGTACGATTCGACGCCAGAATACACGCGTACGCGTTCACGCTGGAACGCCGATGCCTAGGGGATGCGTAACGCCAACTCCTTCGTTCTTCGCGTTCGTCCTTCGTATTTTCCGTCGCGCCACGACGACGAGCCCGACGACCGCAAGAAAATCTCGTAGAAGCAGAGCGGCTAATCGGACGGCGATAAACTTTGGCCAAAGGATCGAACGACGACGACGACTCGCGATCGTTCAATTTATCGTTGCAACGGCTACGATTTTAGTCGCCGCGATCGCGTTCGTCCTTCTTTTTCCACGCGATCGAGGACGTTCCGTGGATCAAGAGGTGGGAAAAGACGAGGTTCGCCGCCTCGTCTCGATAAATCGTTCAATTAGCCGAGCGTAATATACCGGGGCGAGTGTGTGCTAGCGCGCGCGCGTTATCACCGACGACAGGTTCAACGATATCGCGACTAAGGATAACCGATGGGCAGAACTGGTTGCCGTATCCAGGAGGGATGAACGCGCGCGACCACGGATGCCCGATGGCCGTCGGCCAGCGGGTTTCGAATCGAACGCGAGGCCGTTTGCCGTTTCACCCCCGACAGGGACGTACGACGAACGAGCGTTGCGAGGAACGAGGTAGGAGGATATCCTCCTTCGTGTACGTGCGTGACGTCAATATGTCCAGGGTAATAAGATGGCCGGCGATAAAGTGGTGGGTGTAGATACAAGATAACAATCAGCTGCAGTAGCTCCTGGCAATCTCGTGATTACAGGCTTAGCCTGCAGTCTCTCGGTCTCTGTTTCGCTTTACAGCGCGCGCGCGCCTCTTCTCTCCCTTCTTCCTCGGTGCTCCTTGGTTTCTCCCCTTTCCGCGGGCATCCGTCTTTCCTCGCTGCATCCCCTTTTTTCTCCTTTCGACTTTCTTCCAAGGTTTACGATACGTTCGACGAGGGATACGCGGATAGAAGACGAGACTCTAGCGACTGTCTCGCTCTTCCGCCCGCACCCTGGGACTGGCACGATGTCGCGCGGTGTCCGATACCGTCGTATTTACCTTTTATCGCGTTGCCTGTCCGGTTTTTTTCGATTTTCGCGCGTCGAATATTACGAGCCGACGGCGCAAAAGGAGAAGGAGCCGCCGCGCCAGTTCGGTACGACGGCGACGGTGGTAGGGCGTTCCATCTCCCCGACCTCTCGCCGGCCCCTTCGCCAGAGGTACCTCTTAATAATAATTTTGATCGGCAAATTGGCGTGGTGCATATTTCAGGCTTCGATCGTTATCTCGCGAAACTTTCGGCCCTTCCTGCGGTTCCGCTGTGCGACGGTAGAGCGACGAGGAGGCTGAAACCGGGCAACCAGCCCGCGGGCTCGCCTCGCACGAAACAACGCTTCGCGTTTTCGTCCCGACTCCCTTGGCCGAGATCCTTTCTCGTCCGCGTCGAACCGCGCGTCGTCCTTTTTCCTCTCTTTCCGACGATTTCCCATTTCTCACAGGACGCGCTCTCCGGTGTCGCAGCGAAATCTCGTAACGTGGCCGACAGTCGCGTCGCGTCACCTTCTCCGAGAGAAGTTTCTCCGGCAATTGCCGCCGGTCCTCGGAGTTATCGCGACTGGCGTGCAAGCTCGAACGCGTCCGTCAGTGGGATCGACGTAGGACGAAAAATCGCGGTTTCCGTGCCGGGAGTCAGCCGCGCCTCGGTCGACGATCGCCGACGGTAGTTGGCTCGATGGAAGTCAGATCGGCGCGATCTCATCTTAATTCGATTGCGCCGCGAGAACCGACGAGGGACAGCGTTTTCGTACCAGCGTTCCCCACATCGAAGGACGCGAACGGTCTGCCGAATTCCTCGAGAACGAATCGTCGCGCGAATCGTCGAAATTCGGCTCACGAATCTCTGGTTGTAAGTAAAACCATTGTCTTTCTCTCCCCTCTATCGTTGACACATTTCCTCGCGTTGGTCGCATCGTTCCACGCGCGTGCCATCGATTTCCACCTCGTCCGACGTTTAAACGAGCAGCCTACGTGAATTTTTTCCATCTTCTTTTCCTCCGTACCGTCACGGACGCGGACGTCGTTACGATCAGAAAGAAGGTTCTGACGGATCTTCGAATCGCGCGTGCGATTATCTCGGACGAAAACGTTCGCCTGGTTCGTCGCGCGTTGCGTTACCGTCGGTTCGTTGCCGCGGCAAAAGTACTTTCTCGCGCTACCACGCGATGGCAGCACGGTTACCGCCTGGTGTTCGTGGATTCTTCGGGAAACGTGCTCGCAAAGGGGTTGCCCTGGCTCGTTTTTCTACCCTCTTCGAACGAAAAGCCCGTGCACTGCTGCCACCTATCGAACGACTTTTTCACCCACCATCCCCTACCCTCTCTCTTCGAAGAAACATATCCCCCCTTTCCACCGACGTTTGCGTTTCATCGCCGCCAAAAATTCCTGCTTTTCTCCTCGTTCGCTCTTCGTCCTACCTTTTCCCTCTCTTTGATTCCTTTCCCTTCGCGGACCACGCAGTTGACGGTCGCCGGAAGTACAGCTCGACGATGACGTTGGACTCGCGAGGAGACGCTGCGGTGCACCGTAGAATTCGTCGACGTATTTCGTATTAAAATATTAAAATATTAAAATATTCGTTCGAGGCATAAAGCCGTCGAAATTACGCCGGTTACACACGGTCGTCGGTTCACGCGCAGGGCTGGTCGAGTATCCGTTCAGTTTTCGCGATTCCTACGACCTACCGCACGTTCGTAGACGCTTCGCTCGCGGAACGTCACAGCGCGGCGCGTCGATCTTTCCACGGCGAAACACCGAACCGTGCGTGTGCGCGTGGACGATTTTTTGTTCGCGTCATCGGCCATCCGGCTCTTCTTCTCCGACGTAAGAAACGAACCTTTGCTCTTTTCCCCTTCCATCGTGCGGCGAGCCGGTGAAATTTCATCGCGCGCGATAGCGAGCGTACGATCGACGGACGGATTTTGCCGACAGGATCGGCTTTGCCACAGGATCGGCGCGAAACGCGCGGACCGTTTCGTGTCCTGGTGTTTTTCACGAATGTTTTCGCACCCTACGGAGACGGAAAGGTGCGGGACAAGGTGCAGTCCGGGCACGCTCCCTAGGGTCGTTGGGTCGGAAAAGAGCGGCTAAATTATGCGAGCGAACGTTCAGGTAGCGTGGAGTTTTCGCGTAGTCGTGGTCGGGCCGTTCCCCTGCCGCGTCTCTGTTTCTCCGCGGAAGGGCATCGACTGTTTCGCGGAGTGTTCGCCTCGCTTCGCCCTTCGCGTCACGCAGCCACGTAGCTCGCGCTAGCTGGCTACCCGTTCCGTCGGGTCCTAAGCAAATATTTCAGGGCCGCGTTCGATCCAATTTGCCGGAACGGTGGTACGCGAGATCGAATTAACAGCGGCCGACGGTCGGTTCGGAAAGGGTGGACGCGAGGGGCGGAAGGTGGCGACGGAACGCCAGGACGAAGGAGGAATCGCGAGAAGGTGGACAAAATCGCGACCGGGAACGATCGCGCGTGTAATAAAGTTGGCAAAGAAGCGATAATGGCGGGCCTGCGTTAAAACGCTCGTAATTCCAGCGAAAGAGGCCTCGGCGGCGTATAATAACGGGCCGCGTAAATGACAGAGCCGAGGATAATTGGCATCGGTGGTGCGCTCGAAATTCCTAGGTTCGGTAGGAGCTCGGCTATACTTAGCGAGGGAATCACGACAGGCATCCCCGCGTGTCGGTGGTTGCCGCTCGCGCTCTTCCGCGATGTCAGTCGATATTACGACGCGCCGTTAGCCCGAGGACGTGTGCGTGCTTACGGTGGACGCGAGTTACAGCCTGTGCGCGGCGATCCGCGCGTCCGTTCCGCGTGCCAACTATCGGCGAGGTGAAACGAAAAGGGCGAAAGCCGGAGAAAGGTCCGTTCGGTGCCCTCGTACGACCAGGGCCACAGGTGCGAAGGCGCGAAGCCAGCTGGGTAGTCGAAACGGTACGACACAGGCGGATCTCGGGCACACGATCATCTAACTCACCCCTCCCGAGGGGTGGCTGGCACGTACTGCATAATGCTGCTACCTGTGGCTCTCATTTAAATGTACTAAACCACCTTCCCCCTCTCTTTCTCTCTTTCGGCCTGTAGCACGGTCGCTCGACGTACGCCGTCGATTCGCAGCCGGCGAAACAGCCTTTTTTTATCCCAACGTTTCTATCGATACGTCGCACCCCCCTTGGGGCCCTAATTAATTACGCCCCTCTGCCGCCGTCCGCCGGGGACCTGTTGCGTACGACGTTGCGTTTTCGTTGGACGCGATTTCGTTAGACGTGCGGCTTACTCGTCGCGTCTAGGAGGACACCGCGTCCAGAAGGAGAGGTGTCGCGGTGCGATCGCTGCCGACGTTCGTCCGCTGCACCTGTTGCACCGTGTGTTTCGCGAACGCGAGAAACGAGCTCGTGCGTGCGGTTCCACCGTCGCCCGAAGACTCCGACGACGAGTGGAAACGGTGTTCGCCGTGCTATCGATATCGAAATTAGAACCTGTTGCGTTTCGTTGCGTTTCGTTCTTGGACTTTGGCGAATCGTGTTCGCAGAGACGGCAAGCGGAGAAAAAGGAAAGTAGAGAGAAAGAAAGAAAGAAAGAAAGAAAGAAAGAAAGAAAGAAAAGAGGAAAGGAGAAAGCGAACGAGAGAAGAAGAGTTCGCCGTGGAGAATGCGAGCAGAGACGGTTTTAAATCGCTTGGAAAAGGAAAAGTGTGGCGGTTCGGTGCTCGTAGGTCGGTAGATGTTGAACGGTTGTGTAGCGGCAGCGGCGTCGGCGGTGTCGTCGGCGGTGGCGTCGGCGGTTGCTGCGTGAACGTCAGCTAGCGAAGGTAGTCGAGCGGTGGCTCTTGAAACTCGGCGGCGGCGGCGGCGGCGGCGGCGGCGGCGCTGGTCGTAGGAAGGCTGATAGTATGGATGGAGGGGCGAGGGGTGAGCCGGGGTGAGAGCAGTGGCGCCTGGGGTGCGTAGGCTGCCTCGGAGGCGCGGTCGGTTCAGGTTCCGCCCGACGGTGACGTTCGTCGACGGCCACCTTGCGATCGGGGCCAATGGTAGAGCGAGCGACAGGCTTCGGTGGGGATGTGCAGGACGGTGGCGCGCATGACTCGGTTCCACCGAGCGCTCCGGGAGCCTCGGGAACCTCGAGCGAGCTGCGAGGCGAGGCAGTCAGTCGCTCTCAGCTACGACATGCATAACGCATGAGAGAGCCCGAGCGAGATCTTTCCGAGCCGTTGTCGTCTCTCCTCTGGCGCGCGCGCGCTCGCACACACACACACACACACACCCACCGACGCAGATAGAGAGACATCGCGCGAGGAAAACACACGCGCGCGCAACCCAAGACACCGCGCCGTGCATCGACTTTAATTCTCCTACCGTGATCGTGCTCCGTTCGCGACATACACCACTCGTCCTCCCGTCTTCGCGAATCAACGGGCCATCGCGAGTTCACGGAGCGAGTATATCGCCCCATCGACTTCTGTCGCGAGTGTCGTCGGTCCGTGCCGTTTAGTCGCCGTCGTTCGACCGATCGCGATGATAACGCGTCACGACGTTCGCAAGTGATCGCAAGCACAACGCGAGTGATATTTCTGCGTGTCGCCTCGAGTCGCCTGTCGGAGTACCGCTACGTACTCGACGAAAGGACGCGACGCTGCACGACACGACGCGACACGACGGTGTGCCTTTCTTCGGTTTTGTGCAGTTGCGAACGAAGAGTCGCCGAGCGGAGCTGTGCAGAGAGCCTTCGCACACGGTGGTGAAAGCAACAACGTCTCCGTTGCGCGGGGTTCCTCCCCGGACGGATCGACATTGTCCGCGTGAACATCGGATCTCGATCGTTTCGAGCGCGCATCCATATCGCGGAAAACTATGGACGAATCGTTCGTGAGTTCGACGATGCCTGTTATTCGGGATTTGGTGCGTAGTCGCGAACCATGGACTGTGCGCTAGCTGCGTGTGATAGGTGATCGTCGATCGAATCGGACGAGAGGAAACGATCTTGCCTCGAGGCAGGAATTCGCGATCTGTGTGCCGCGTTCTGTTCCAGCATCTACGTCCAACGAGCATTTGTGCGAGATTTTGCGCGAGACTTTGCGCGATCGTACCGCACGTCAACGGCGAACGGAGGATATCGCGGCGTGGCGAATCTTACGCGACAGACACCCGTGGAGCTGGTGAGCTAAGAACGGCGGGGACAGCAGCAGGAACGACGGAACGCGAGTTGCATGGGTGAAAACGGAAGAAAGAGGAGAAACAGAGGGAAGAAAGAACGACGAGGTACGTCGACGGAAGCGAGAGGAAAGGAAGGAGGAAAGGGTGCCCTGTAAGGGCAGCCCGAAGGCTGACAGCGAGCGAAAGCGGGCGAGAGGATAACAGGAAGGACGGGAAAGACAGGAAGGAAGAACGGCGACGGAAAAATCGGGAAGACAGGAAGGAAAGAAGGAAGAAGAACGGAGAGGCGAAACCTCTACACGAGGGGAAGTAGATGGCCGCTACCACGTACATGCCTATTAGTAGCGCAGTGTCGTCCGAGCTGGATGGTGGTTCGGGTACCGCGATCGGGATGAACATCGCCGTAGGTGGCTACTCCTCGGGCTCGCCTCGTAGCGCCGCCGATGCCGGTGAGATGAAGTACATGCCGGCGCCGCAGCATCATCACCACCATCATCACCATCATCAGGTGACACCGTCGCCGTCGCCGAACGGATTGTCGCATCCGACGGCCAGTCTCTCGTCGGCGAATCCCTGGGTGAGCCTGCAACCGAGCAGCGATCACTGGGCGGCCTCGATGGGCATGCACCACACCAGTCATCATCCGCACCATCATCCGCACCAGGCGAACGCCGCTGGACTCGACGTGAAGCCGCTCGCGGCAGCGGCTGCTACCGCGGCAGCGGCCGCCGCGGCCGCCAACGACCAGTCGATGCATCCGCATCGCGGCGGTCCTCACCAATCGCCCGGAATGGCCTCGCCGCATTCTTGGCACGCGCCCGTCGTCCCGTCGGCCCATTACAATCCGAGCGGTGGCGCGGCCTCGCCCACTACCCTTCAACAGTACCACGCAGCGATGAACGGCATGCTGCATCCGCATCCGCATCAACACCATCCGCAGCTTCACAATCACCAGACCGCCGGTTTACATCCGAACTTGAGGGATCCCGGGTCGCCGGTCAGCCACGCGATGCATCCCGGCCATCCGCACGACAGGGATCAGAGCGCCGGAGAAGAGGACACGCCGACTTCGGACGACCTCGAGGCGTTCGCCAGACAGTTCAAACAGCGGCGCATCAAGCTGGGCTTCACCCAGGCGGACGTCGGTCTCGCGCTCGGTACTCTCTACGGCAACGTCTTCTCGCAGACGACGATATGCAGGTTCGAGGCTCTTCAGCTGAGCTTCAAGAACATGTGCAAGCTGAAGCCGCTGCTGCAGAAGTGGCTCGAGGAGGCGGACTCGACGACCGGCTCGCCGACGAGCATCGACAAAATCGCCGCCCAGGGCAGGAAACGAAAGAAGCGAACGTCGATCGAGGTGTCGGTGAAGGGCGCGCTCGAGCAACATTTCCACAAACAGCCGAAACCGTCCGCGCAGGAGATCACCTCGCTCGCGGACAGCCTTCAACTGGAGAAAGAAGTGGTCAGGGTGTGGTTCTGTAACCGACGGCAAAAGGAGAAGAGGATGACACCGCCGAACACGCTCGGCGACGGAATCATAGAGGGCGTGCCGCCCGGACACCAGAGTCAGCCTAGTCTTCACCAGGCATATCATCCGCAGGATCATCTTCACGGATCGCCGATGGGCCACAGCCACAGTCCGCCGATGCTCAGCCCTCAGGGTCTGACGGCGCACTCGTTGGCGGCTCACTAGCGTTCGCCCGGGCCTCCCCCGTTGGGCCTTTCGATAACTTCTCAAAACTCGGCGAACAATCCGGCTTCCTCGCCGCCGGAGACGCTCCCTCCGTTCTATCATCATTACCTGCAGGCGCGCACCGGCAGCTACTCCACCACCTCGTAGTAGCTGTGGCCAGTCGACCATCTTCTTCGCGTGCCACGGCCGCGATGCGTTTTCGCTCCTAGTCGAGCTCGCTAGTAGCGTCGCCGTCGTAATCGCGCCACCCCTGCCAGGCTCTCCTCCGTCTCATCGACGAGGTTCAACGGGGTACAACGAGGCCGAGTCAGAAGCCAGCCAACGGGGAGGCTTTCTTTTTGGCGCGATTCGAATCGCGCCCACCAAAACGCTCTCGATAATCGCCGATCGGCTAAGAATCTCAGGGATAACGCCAATGTCGTCTTCGCCGTCGCCGTAGCCGCACCATCAACAGCAACACCAACCGACAACTACAACCAGAACAACAACAACACCAACAACAACAATAACAACTACAACAACAACAACGACAACGACAACAACAACAACAACAACAACAACAACAACAACAGCAGCAGCAGCAGCAGCAGCAGCAGCAGGAGCAGCAGCAGCAGCAGCAGCAGTAGCAGCAGCAGCAGCAGTAGCGACCATCGTCGTCACGAGCCTTCGCTACAGGAAAATTCATCGATCGAATTGACTCTCTCTACTCTGTTCGTTTCGATCTGGAAGGAACGAAGGTCTCGCGGCCGCGATCGTCCTCTTGTTTTTCTCGGCGTTATTTAACCGCGCGATATCCCGGTGTCGAAAGTGCGCAGTATTTCTCGTCTACGGTTGGTTCGATCCGTCCGTCTGTTTGCTCGTTCGTTCGTTCCAAGGATAAAGGACGTTTGTTGTCCTCATCGTGACCGTTGTTGTTATTCTCGTTGCGATTGTTTGCGACGTTTCCGAGACGTGAAAACAGATAATAGAAAGTGCGAGAAACGCTTTTGTGCATCGACGAACGACGAACGCGCGCTATTCCTCGCGACTTGTCCCGAATGGGGACCGACGGACGGATGACCATACCGAGGAAAACGAAAGAAACGCAGCCAGAGGCGAAGAGCGGTGTATTCGCGCGGGATTTGTTCCAAGCAAACCCGCCGGATGATGTAACATAAGTAAATATGGACTGTAAATAATGTACTAGATAAAGCTAGTAAGTTAAGTAAGATCGCACATCGCCGTCTTCTTCGTTGCCGTCGTCATCGTCCTCCTCTTCGAAATCCCCGTTGCCGTTAACGCTGGACGAGAAGCAGGTTTCGATAGTGGAAACGAAAGAGCATGGAAGAAACAAAGTCTCGGAGGGAACGATACGGCGCGACAAAGTAAACGAAAAAAAAAAAAAAAAACGAGCAGATTGTTAAGAGGGACAAGACACGCGTGAAACGGGGAAAATACGCGTGTCGGAAAACGTGTGCCGAATCCTAGCGACAGCAGAACTCCCTCGCAATGAAATACCCCTTCTGTATAAAGAGTAAGTATATATACACACGTATAAATAAATAAATAAATAAATAAATAAATATATATATGTGTGTGTACACACGCAACACGCACACACACACATATATATATATATATATATATATATATATATATAGAAGCTCTAAAAGTCGATGTATATAAGAGAGAAACATATGGCAATGTGGAGAGGTTGTAGCTACATTATGTTATTGAGACTTTTATCGTGAAAAAATCGTTTCGCGGGAAAAGAACTATTGTAAAGGACAATAGACCTGTCATTATAATTTATCATTAATAGGATGATTTTATTATTATCGTTATTATATTATTCGTCGTCTTTATTGTCATTTATTATTATTCTTTATTATTACGATTATTATTATTATCATTAACATCGCTATTATTAATGTTATCATTAGCATTCTGTTGCCCGGAGGCTAATCGCACAGAGCGAGTATTTTGCGTTTTTCGTCGCCGCCGGGCATCGGTCGCTCTTCTTTCCTCTCTCTTCTCTTTTGCTTCTCGCGTTATTCCGTTTTTCGCACTTTCTCGTTTCTCTTCCTCTCTTCTTTCTGTCATTCTCCCGTGCTCTCTGATCCTTGCCTGCTCGTCTTCAACGGTGCCCCGTTGCTTCCGATCGTACCTCGCAACGAACGCCTCCATAATCGAAAAAGTCGCCTAGTTCGCGGTCCTTCTTAATTCGAACGATCAAAGTTCGAGGTGAATCCGACGCGCGTCCCATCGAACCGATATTCGTTTCACTGCGGGCTCAGTCACGCGCAAATCGGTGTTTTCGCCGTACGATCGGCCAAGAGACTCGTTCATCGGCATTAGAAGCTGCTGCGACGAAGACGTTTCGCGTGGTTTTCACACGGTTCGACGGGTCTCGGCGTCGCGGTCGCGAACTCGTTACATTTCGAGGTTGAGACGTCGTTGTCGCGATACGCGGAAGAAACTAGACGTACGTCCGATGACATCGGCTTTCGCAAACCGTTCGGAAAATTCGCCAGAGTATTTACAAAACGTAATCGCCGTCTGTTCGATCCTCGTTTTTCGTTTTCGCTCGGTCGTACATACGTCTCTCTCTCTCTCTCTCTCTCTCTTGGTTTCCCGGTTTTCGTCGAGTATCGAACGAAAGCTGCGTGTCTTTTCGCCGGCTTGTTCGAACGTGTTCCCATCGTCGTAACGCGTTCGTTACGATCCAACACTCGATAAAATTTTTTATACGTTGAATTTTCTCGCCGCGTAATTGACGCACCTACGTCTCCGAATGCTCGTGTAAAAGGACAAAATATAACGGCCGGTCGAACGGCCAGCGTAACAACGTAGGATTTGTGCCAGGAATGTCTGACTTGTCGCGATCAAGGGTCGGACCACCCCCTCGATATTTCTCAACGGCTCGAATTCGTCCGGTGGACAACCGGTGCGTCCTCGTTCCACCTTGTTTCCCGATCTACCCTTCGAATCGACGTTTCTACTAATACCGGAACATCGACCAACGACGTTTAAAAAATCATAAAGCCGACCGTTAAACCGTCCCGGTACCTATTACGAATCGTTCGGCGGATCCGACTACGAACAACCTGGAATAGGTAACGCGCTCGTCCCGACGACTCTATTTAGGGGCGGCGGGTTTCGAAAGCAGAGTGGCCGAAGTATGTATAGGAGACAGATTCAAATCGCGGCGATGATCACGGCGCGAGCTGCTCGTTAGAAGGCGTTTAACGTTTGGGACGCGGCTAGTTTCCCTGATCCGTCGTCCCGTTTCCGCTAATGATACGTTCGTACAGGCGGGCGAATCTTTCGGGCTCGTTAAGACGTTGCTTTTTCTCCGGGCGGCGGTTTCTCTCACGAAAATCGTCGATCGGAGAGAGAAAGAGAGAGAGAGAGTAAGAGAGAGAGAGAGTAAGAGAGTAAGAGAGAGAGTGAGTGAGAGAGAGAGAGAGAGAGAGAGAGAAAGGAAGAAGACTGTCTCGAGCCGGGAGTCGTTTCTTCGATTTCTCCGCGCGATTAATACGACTTCATTAGGCGACAATTCACGGAGTCGACGTTTCGTGTCGGGATTACTCGCGTTATCGGTGACACGGTTTCTGTGATTATTTGCTCAACTGGCTCGAGTGTCGGCGCTTTATCCGAGTCCGGCCTCGGCTATCATCGCGAGGCCGCGATTTCGATACGAAGCGGCCTGACGCGAGGACGAACGGAAGCGAAAGAAAACGCACCCCGACCAACGATTTCGCGTTTCAAAGTCGAGCGAAATCGTTTGTACGGTTGTTTTGTTGATCGTTGTTTGTATAGCGGCGCGTATCCTTTCGCGTTCGGTCGCGTTCGCCTCTTGTTGTTCGATCGTTTGTTTCACCGAAGACGGCAAAGGATAGAGATCACGGATCGTTGTATCGTACGGACACCGTGTCTAAACGTACGCGATTTTATTGGTGCAACGAATCGGCGTTGTTTTCCGGCTCGACACGCCGCGCTACGACAAACTGCGACAGGATACGCGAGGCGTTGCGTTCAATCGCCGTTTTGTAAATAGAGAGAAACGATGTGTGCGAAGAAACGATAGAACAAAGTGTCTTGCTAACACGACGCTAAAGGGAAACGGACGGAATCGAAGAGCGTGACACGCGACGAAGATTATTCTTCGGAGAAAATCGCAGACTAACCCGCGTCTCGACCGTTTCCGCCAGCCATCGCAACGATTCCGAATTTCGGCGACTGTCGCTCGTTAGCGTGATCGAGCTCTTCGATTTCCGGCTGGTTTTCAGCGATATGCGTGAAACTTTATGCCAAGGACACAAGGATGCGCGCGTGAAAAGTGCAACAGAGAGCGTGAAAGAGCGTGTGTGTGTGTGTGTGTGTATGTGTGTGTGTGTGTGTGTATGTGTGTGTGTATGTGTGCGCGCGGATGCGTGTCCGAGAGAAAGGAGAGAAAGAGAACGAGTGGCAGAAGCACGAGAGAAGAGGAAAGAAAGGTAGAGAGGCCGACGACGAAAAGCATGTAAAGATCGTACGCAAATCACGCGTAATACGCATAGGATGAATCGAATCGAAACGAAACGTAAAAACGATCACGAATGCGCGCAAACTGTAAACAGCTCCTCCTTCTCCCTGTATATTATTATAATTAAACATTAATTATTATTAACGTAAAATAAAGATCTGGCGAATGGTGGTGACGTTTTGTTAGAATGGCAGAAACTAAATTACTACTGAATTTTAATTAATAAACAACATGAAAGTAATACAACAACGTACTTCACGTCTTATGCTTCTTTTGTCAAGAATCATTTTACCCGAAGAAAGCGTACGACCCACGATGGCGGACGATCAACGCTAGGGCGTCGTTCACTGAGCCATCGGTGATCGAGTAATCGGTAAAGATCATCCGTGGTTACTCGATGGTTCGCAAAGTCGCGCGACTCGCGCGTTAGAACGTGGACGAATCGATCAGAAACTTTCGAAAAAGGTTGCTAGCTGATTTCGAAGCGCGACTAAGCGCCTCGCGAGCATCCTTCTCGTAACGATTATTAACCGGGATAATGAAACGAGCACGCGTAACCGTTAATCATGCCGATAGGCGAAGCGACAAGCGGATAATTAATATTCAGAAAGAAAAAAAGGAAGAAAAGCACGTTCGATCGACGCGGAATGAACAGGGAAACGGCGATTCTATTCGATCGGCGATTTCGTTTCTTCCATCGACGTAACACGCGGACGAAGAGAAACGCGAAGAAATTGATTTGCAGCGTGCGATCGCTCGGTTCTCGTTCGTCGTTTCCCAAAGAATCCTCTCCACGTACGACGATTCTTGGACGCGCGTGTGGACGATCGTCGATGTCTCCACGTTGATCGTTTTTTCCTGGCGAAAAATACCCGGCTGTAGATCGATTCGGTTTCTTTCTCTCGAGTATCGCGCGTCGGATTAGATTCCACTTTCTATATCGGCGAAATTTTGATTGCCGCGCGACGAAACGAGATTGCACGGTCGCACGCACGGCTCGTCCCTAACGACGGAGTAGTTAGCGCGTTTCCAATCGCGTAGTCATGATTCCAATCGGCCGCGAAATAATTGGAGGTAGATTCTGGCTGGTCCAATTTTTGCTCGCGGAAGCGAGACGCTCGATTGGAATCGGCGATGGAAAGACGAGGCAGCTCGCTGCGTTGCGCAACGTCTTTTGGCAAAGCAAACGTCACGCTAGATTCGCGTCGATCGACTACGATACTTTGTACAGCTGGGATTTCGGGATACGCTGGAAACTTCGTGGAACGCCGAGAGGCCGTCGATAAGAAAAGATATGGTCGAGTGAAACGCAAAGAGCCACGTCGTACGCTGGTTTAGGGAAACGCGCGTGACTCGCGGCGTCGTTGACGCGGGCGTTCGGATCATCACGATTCGGAAGCCGATCAAGCGTCTCGTAAATCTCCGTGCGGTTATCGTTTCGCAGTTTGGTCGAATCCGTTTGATTTCGCGTTTCGCAACCGAGCGACGGAGTCTCCTCTTTATTCGCGAGTTTATACCGCGTGTCATGGAATAAATCTCGCGCCGTGTCCGAGAGGCGTTGCTAGAAGGTGTCGCGTTACGATCTTCCAGCTACTCGAGCGGCGTTCGCGCGGTCGGACGGTGATATTAATAATCGGACAGACGATGGTCGATAGCGCCGACAAGTAGTAATCCAGCGTTCTCGCGTAGACAAACCAGTCGGTCGTTCGGCAGATTTACCGACGCTCTCTGCTCGAGAGCTATAACGATCCTTCTAACGCTTCGGAGCGAACGCGCGCGCGAGCTAGAAACGACAGATCGATCTCGGGCGAAACCGATAGTCGATACGAGCGACGAGTCACGAGTGACGGGCAACAGGTTCGTTGGGAAATCCGCGGATGAAGACGCGTAAGACGGTCCGATGGGAAAGAGAAAAGAGGTTGGACGATGAGAGTCGGTTGGACGTTCCGTCGGACACGCGCTTCCGGTTTCTGCGTGAAAGACGAGGCGAGACGTTCGGCTCGTGCTGCTTCGGAGCGCATCCACGCGAGTCCGATTATTACGTGGAAGCGCGAATTGCCTTTAATTATGCATGGCAAGGAGCGTACGATTAACCGGCGAGATACCGCGCAGGGGTGATTATTCCTTTCCTCGGGTGAGGAATTCTTTGTTCGGTTCGTGTTTCGAGGGAAATCGACGAGCCAGCCTGGAACGGACAACCGTTAAATCAATTTTAAGAACAGGTTTCGATCCGGCGAGCGCGCTTCTCTATCGATTCTAGGATCTCTCGAGACGCTGTGGCGCAAAACGAGGCGACAGAATTTTTGCGCCGCGGAATGACATAACCAACAGAGTCGACCAACCGGTCCCCCGTTGCCGTCATTGTCGTCGTCGTCGTCGTCGTCGTCTTCGTCGTCGAGGATCTTTGAATTCGTCCTCCTAACGAGATCGCAGCGCGATTAGTCGGTCTTTCTTTAACCCGCGAATCCATCGGCTTGCGTAATATCCGTGTGTATCGGACGACGGCGAGCGGAGAAGGAGAAAAAGGGATGGGAACGCGCGCGGCAGTGGAAAAGGCGCGAAACCAGGTGTCGAGTAGGAAATCGTCGTCGGATGGTTTCACCTCGTCGGTGCGTGACACGCGCGAATAATGAGTGCCACTTGGAAAGGGGGTGAAACCATCGGCGTCGGTGAGGTGGGAGCCGATTCGCAACGACACGGTACAGACACGGTGAGCAGCGGTGCGGCGTGGCACGGCGGAGGGGAACGGAGAGAGAGAGGCGATGGAGAAGGCAGAAAGACGATAAACAGAGCCGAAGAAGGAACGACGAGAGATCGCGATGAACGAGGAGACAGAGAGAGAGACAGAGAGAGAGAGAGAGAGAGAGAAAGAGAGAGAGAAAAAGCAGCTGGAAGGGAAATAGAAAGCAAGGCGGAGGACGGTGATGGAAGAGGAACGCGACTTCGGGAGGCGGAAAGTGTGGCGTACTGAAACCAGAATGGAAGATGGGAGCTGCTGGGAGCGGGAAAGAAGAAAGACTCGAAAGAGCGAGAGCGAGACGAGGGCAGGGAAATTGAAGAGTGGCGGAGCGAAGCGCAGGCGCCGGCTTCTACCCCCTTCGAAGCCGACAAGACATGCGCTCTCGGAAGCGTTCTTGTTTCCTCCTCGTTCCTCCTTCGGTCGGCACGTCGGCGGCTCGCAACCCTTCGCTCGCCACGGTCGTTTCGTTCACACCTACCGAAATTATCGTTATAGGCGTACCGTGACGTCTGCGTATAACACCGCAGATTCGCGGTTACCGTTCGTCCCCCAACGCTCTCGTCGTTAAAAGGGCTCGTCGATACGTCGGAAATATCGTCTCGCGAATTACGCGTTCGATCGGGACTGCCATTAGACGTTGAATCGTCGTCATCGCACGATCCAGCTTTCCGATCCGCGTTCGAACAGCTTCGGCGTCCTTCCTGACAGGTTTTTTCGCCTGGATGACTTACGGCGCCAGACCAATCGGCCGGTTGACATTCCACGACTCGCGCGCATTGGCAAAGCGCGCACGGCGTTGCGTCGGTTTAAACAGTCGGTCGAGATAAAAGTATAGAGAGGCAACCTGGTAGCCTTTCGAGGCGTGCGGCGCGTAACGCGCGACCTTAACCGGAACACCGTAATTACAGAAACACCTTTCACGAGGTCCTCGAATCTTTCTCGTCCGTAGTCGGGCGTCGTCGTCGTCGCGGCCGTCGCTGCGTTCGTTCGTTCGCGACGACGGTGGCGGAAAACAGCCAGCCGTCCGTCCCGTGTCGTTCTTAACGTATCCGCGAAACTAGAAGCGCGTTTAATTCACGACGCGTCGTCGCGTAATCGGCGAGTGACTCTCCGGGATCTCGAGAGTTTCCGCGAGCGCAACGCTCGACTCGTTGACATTCCACGAACGCATTAGCGAGGCGTGAACAGATCGTGACAGCGGCGCATTGATTTAATAGCCGATGCCCACACTAGGAACGTACGGCGGTCGTCGTTGTTGGCCGTCGATGCGCCTTCGGTGGCGACGCGGTCGCCGTCGGTCGGTCGTCGTTGGTCGTCGTTGGTCGGTCGGCGTGGTCGCGTACCGATCGTCGCGATCGGTGTCGCCGATTCTGCCGTTTCTGTTCTGTCGTTCACGAACGGACGTAGGTATACGTACTTACGTCCATCCGTGGTCGAACGTGCACGGCCGAGAAGGAACGAGCGACGTCGACGACACGCGGCACTCGCGGCACGCGTGTGCGGAGGAAACAATTGAACCTCGTCCTTCTCTCTCTTTCTCTCGCGCTGTTGGCCGTGCTAGTTCGCTTCGCCTCTTCCTTTTCGTCTCTCTTTCTCTTTCTCCGCTCGTACCCGCGGCTCGTCTCTTCCTCTCCGGCCTGGCAGCGAAGCTTAATAAGCACAGCTACCTACATTCCATTTCCGGTGCGCTGACGTCACTTGACAATCCGGCTACGGACAGCTCGTCGAGCCACGTACGAGCCTCGTCCATCCTTTAGGTATACCCACACCTCTCGCGACCGACGTTTCACCGGCTACGATTTCCTCTCGTGGCCTCCGATCGACGCCCAACGCGTTTCACTCCTCTCCGTCTCTTCTCCCCTCCGCGATCCACCATCTTCCTCGTCCAGCGAGGACGCGGCTCGACTCGTCGTCGGTTCGATCGCGTCTCGCGACGCGTTTTTCCGACCCGTTTCGGATCCGTTTGGACCTCGCGTTCCGATTTTCAACGCGAACATCGATTTCGCGCGGTTCCCGCGTCCATCTCCGCCATCCGACAATCGCCACAACCGGGTTTCGACACTCGGGGACAGTCTCTCGTTTCGCCTCTCCGGCTTTCCGACGGTTTTTCTCACGACGCGTGTCACGATATTGCGTAGCGGCTAGAACAGCAGGGACGGAGGGAAAGAGAGAAAGAGAGAGGCAGAGAAGCGATCGCGCGTCGAAGCAAAGCAAGCAGGTAGGCCTTGAACAACTCCGGACCCACGCGCATAGCTCGCTAGGAGTGTTGGCTCGTATATAGAGGCATTCTCGGTTGGCGCTGCCGGGCAAAAGACAGATAAATAACTCAGGTATGGCATTGGCTAAGTAAACGAGCCTACGCGCGCATTCGCGAAACGTACACCTGTACGACTCGCGCGTACAGCTTCGTTCTCCGTGCGCACGAGTACACGTTTAGCCACACGTAAACGCGCTTCTCTTCGCCTCGCCTTACCTCGTTTCCCCCTTGTCTTTCGCCTTTCTTCGTCGCACCTCCGCTGCGCTCGCTTTCTCTCCCTTGTATTCGTTGCTCGCGAGCGGCAAACACGCGCGTAGGCGTGACTCGCGAGAGTGCCTCGCTGATTCTACGGACGACGCCGTTTTTATACGCGTCGAAACAGCGGCCCCGTCGTCCGTGTGCGCCAGCGTACACGCGTGCGGCCGGCTACGCGAGAGCCGATCGAGGCCGTAGGACAACGCCGATCGAAAACCGCTCGTACGTCGCTCGTTTAGGTAGCGGATGATCGTGACGGGATCTGCCAACGCTCGCCGCGGTCTCGGCGTCGAACGACCTGCCCGGTTCTCCAGGAAAATTTCCGTTCGTTTGGTCGCCGATCCGCGACAGAGCGAAGCTTCGCGACGACGGATCTCGCTGCTACGATATTCCGTTCGTTTTCCAGTCGTTCGGCATCTCAATTCGGGATCTCAATCGCGTCGAATTCACGCGAGTACGCGTAAAATACGGGCGAACCGGCGTGGCGGTCGGTCGGCTGGCCGCACGCCTTCTTACTCACTTATGAAGTTAATTGAGGGCAAACGTCCACCACCGATCTACTGACTAAGCCAAAAACATATGCAACCGCGAAGCCGCGCGACGCGCGACGCCCGCGTAATTGCTCGCTCGACCCGCTCGCGCGACCAGTCGATCGCGTGGAAACTTTTTCACGGGAAACCCGACGATCGGTGCCCTCTGACACTCTGGCACCGTTAGTACGTTACGTTACGGCCGCCTATGACGCGTGGGGTGCTACGTTGCGCTTTCAAGGCCAGTTTCTTCGTTTTTCTCTCCTTCGTTCTTCTTCCCTCTCGTTCGATAGGTGCCGTTTTTGCTCGCGTGCACTCGCGAAGATTTATCGCTCAGCCGATCTTTGACGCTTGAATTCTCGCCGTCGACCAATCAGTTTCCGGAGGACTGTGTTTTCTGCGCAGCTCTCGTTGCTTCGACGAGTATTTTTGCATCAGCCGTAGAAAATATCGAATCGGGTCTCCCTCCCTTGGCGCTTCCACTTTGTCTAGCGGCTCTACGGACAGCCGAATAAACCGTACCCTACCGGTTGGATGAATTTTGCTAATGACGTGACAAGTTACAAGTATTGAGTTTAATTATGGTAATGCGTCACCGGTGATCTATTTGCATTGCTAAATAACGAAAACACAGGTGTCGCGGAAATATCCCATCCCAGGATAGGATACTCGTGCCAATGGGAAAGAAATTCGACCGATCTTCGTTCCTCTTCTTCGCTCTTCGCCTCGATTCGCACGAATCGACGTCTGGGTTTAGGTTTGCCCGACGAACGATCGAACAACCGCCACGACTCTTTGCCTAACCGGATGGATGTTTAAGAAGGAGGCGAAACGCTTCGCTGGAAATTCCCGTATTCGTCGATTCGTTCGTAATAACACGCCTTCGTTCGTCCTTTTCGCGAATCGACGATCGTTTCGCTTGCTGGATTTTTCGGGTGTCGTTCGACCGTCGATTCGACGTGTTTCTCGAGCTTTTACAGTTTTTTACGTTTCTCGTCGACCGTGTCGTTTCCTCGCAGGGTCTGGCTGTCGGCGACAAGAACGCGAACGCTTAATTCCATTGTACGTCACACGGATCGGCGTTGACTGGAATTCGTGCCGTCACGCTTTCAGTTGGTACGCGCGGCTCGATCGGTGACTTTTTTCCACGGGTCCACGGCCCTTTTCCGCTTACGTGACGCAACGTGCTCGTGCTACGTGCATTTCCACTCTGTCGTCGAGGCGATCGTTTCGTGCGTGTGCCGCTTTGTGCCCGGCAAACAGAGCCAAGCCGACCCTCGAGACCGATATTAACCATCGGATTACGGCGTTTCGTGCGAAAGCTTCCTGCCCGACCCAGCACCCTCCCCTAGCGTTTTATCGCGCGTCACGCTCTTTTTCTTTCTTTCTTTTTTTTTTTTTTTTTTTTGACGCAATCGGCTTTGAAGGTCTAGCCGTGCACGACCCGACGGCGAGGTTTCGAGGTGTTTTCCGAACAGACGGACAGAGTGCTCGTCGACGGTAATTGGATCGACGAGTATATTTATCGGTGGCGTTGCCGCGCGCGAGCAACATTTGCAGACAATCGAATCCACGGTGCAGTCGCCGACGAGTAATTCGATCGAGCTTTCGGGCAGAAGAGAAATTTGCAGCTGTACCGGGTCGACTCTCGATCGGAAACGAGCGGATCCCGGATGGATTTATAATGGCGCGACGCGTCGAAGATCGGGGAAGGACGCCGGTATGCGAAAAGTTTAAAAGGACGAAAGGCTGCTGGTCTAGTCCGGAGGGTTGGAGGGAGGGAGAAGTCGGGCGAGCGCGTGTCTGGTCCGCATGGAACGCGTGTCTCGTGCCGTTGGCACATTCCGCATGACCGCGGGAGGCCGATAAAACGTATGCAGATTAAAACATTTTATTTGAATGATAATATAACACTTGTTGATGCAAGCGCGTTGGCCTAGGTTAGCATAATAAACATTATGTAGATCTGTACGGACGCGGCGAGCTATCCGTTCCGGCTACGTCCCGCCGTTATACAAACGCCTGTTAACTCTCCTCTATGGCAGAGGCGTGCGCGCCGCGTTCCAGTGTTGTTTCTCCGCGTACCAACGTCCCCCCTCCCCCTTCCAGTGGCTCGTTCTTCTCCGTCCGCACCCCTCCCCACTGCTGCCTGCCCCTTACCGCATCCACGAGACGTTCATTCATTAAAACCGGGAGACCGCGTGCATTCTCAATTTTATCGATGCCCCGATCGAGCCGACGCGCGCTCTTTTCGTACTTTCGCCTCGCCGCATCCTCCGTTTCTTCCTTCTTCGCTGCCCATTGATCGACCGCCGTCGAACGCGGTTCCTCGCGCCGCTATCAACCCCACGACTATATCTACCTCGTTGCTCGCCGTCACTTCGTTCGACTCTGTGGCTCGTCCTCGCGTCCGGATTCCGCGAACCAACCTCGCCTGTCCGTAGGTGTCGAGGGAAAATGTCAAGGAGAAGGTGTCGACTCGGCGATAGGAAGCGATACGAATCGATACGAGGCGATAGAAATCGCGAGTTTGTTCCTCGGTCGAATCCGCGTCTCGTATGCCGTGCGTGTCGTTTTGCCAGCTTCTCGACGTTCGGACGCATTCGTCGCTCGTAAGATCCAGTTACTCGATGTACGTACGCGTCGATCGCGGTTAAATCTGGTCCGGAAATCTGGCAGGTCGATCAGTCAGCGGTCGCTGTTTCGCAGCGGTCGCCCACTTCCACGTTCTTCGTGGCCACGTGGAAACGTAACATCGCGCGCGATCTTGCCCGTCACGTCGTTTCGCGGAAGCGCGTCCTTCGATACGGGCCCATCGTCGACGAACTCGTTGGAGCAGACGCGGAAGGAAATTCTATCGCGCGAGCAAAGGTCGAGAAGGAACGAGGGTGCTCGAGGGTTCTCGCTAACGAGAAATCGGAAACCGCGAACCGAGTTAATCGGAATTCGATTCGATCGAAGGGACTGCTAGCCGGTTCGTTTAAAGAGTCCTGCCGTTGTCGCGCGATTCCGGCCGATCGACCGACTCTACGAGCCGAGAGACAAGAAAGCGGCCGACGCGATTTTCGTCGCGAAGCTCGTTCTAGGCTTATCCGGTGGAAGACGAAATGGGTCGAACGGTTGCGGCGCGAACTTTAGCTGGCAGACTCGTACAGTCGGTCCGTCCGGCACCGAGTGACCGCGATAATAGGACCTATGACACGCACGTACGCGCACACACGCGGTCGCCCAAGTTAAGTGGCCGGCACTCGCTGAAAATAATGTTCAATTCCGACGTAACAGCACCTATGACCCTGACTCTTCTCGGTTTACCTTGAGCGCTCATTCGGAAATCCAGAGGAATGCTCGATCGTCGAGTAGGCGGTGAGTCGACGGTACCACTCGACGTTTCGTCGAATTCTACCGCTTCCGTGTCGGTCGTCTAATCGTCGTGTCTCCGCGATTCGCGATCATCGTGCCGTCTCTTCGCGAACGCGATCCACCGAGCTAGCCAGTTAGCCGAAATGGCAACGGTCGATTCATAGACGCGACCGTGGCGTCCCTGACCCTCGAAGGGCAGAAATGGGAGAGAGAGAGAGAGAGAGAGAGAGAGAGAGAGAGTAGAATCTCTCGGGCCACTTTCAGCCCGCGTTGCGCCGCAATCGGATGTAAATGCGATGCAAATTTCGGGGAGCGAGGGACGAAGAGTCGGAAGCGCGGAGCGGCGCTATCGAGCTAGCGAATGTATCGGGTGGCGCGATAAACTAGAGCGCCGTGAAGCGGAGCGAAGCCGGTTCGATACCGGCCCGAAGGGATTGCGGAGCACGAATTCCGGCCACGGGCCCGCTGACAAATTTAACGACCGTTCTCCCCGTCAGTCGAACCACGCCACGCCGACGAAATATTTACCTGCGGGAAACTCCAGCTCGATAGCCTGCATTTAGTGTACCGACACGCTCGATGCGACGATACGCTCTCTCTTCCCGCCGCCGCGTTACGTATTCAGAGGACGTCGGTTCTGGCCCCGTCGGGATCCTATCCATGTCGCGCGTCCCCTCTTTAATTGCTCGATCGAGCAACGGTTTCCCGAACGTTTCACCGATTACCGCCTTTCCCGATATTCCAACCGATGCTCCACGCCTTCCCAACGAGACCTCCTCGCGCTTTCTTCGTCGCAGCAGCGATCGATCCGCTCGGCAATCGCCCTGGCTACCGGGTTCGTCACCGAGAACTCGAGCCGATGGCGTTCGGACCAACGACAAACCCGAATTAGATCGTTATCGGGGGACGATTGTCGTTCCTCGGCCGTGGAATTCGCGGGGAAAAAACGCGTACGAGCGACCGTCCTCCGGTACCGGTGATCGTGGAAACCGCTGTCGAGAAACCGGTACGACCGTTTCTACCCTATCGTCCATCGAACGTAATTCGACGGCTGGATCCGCCGGAGACCGTTTCGTGCCGGTCTCGTCACCGATGGAAAGTTGTCCGAAAATCGAGTTACGTTCGCTGGAATCGGCGTTCGATGGCGGAGAACGTGCCGTGCGATTCGCGCGTCTCCGTGGCGTCGGTACGATTTAGGCTCGTCGATTCGAGACACGGATCAGCCTTCCATTCCGATCAGCCGCGTGGGATTTTCATCCAGGCGGTGTACGATCGAAGACGAATCTCGTTTTTTCCACTTCCTTTCTCGAGCCGTAGCTCTCGTCGTATTTGGTAAACGCGACACACGGAAGCGTGCCAAGCAGATGGGACGAAGGTGGCAAAAAGTCCTTCCTGAAATCCAATTCCAGGCTCGGCCACTGGGACGGTTGGTCGAGATCTTGTGTCGAAGGGTGAGCGCCTCGAAGAACGGGAAAAAGATGGGGCGGGGATGAGAAGAGAAGGGAAGCTAGGCGCGTAGAGACAGAAGCGAGGAGGCGAGGGCAGGGTGTGACTCGGTAAGAGCAACACGGACTGGGGGCGAAAAAAAGAAACGCGTGGAATTAGCGGTCGGACGCGTGCAATGCGGACGGGTCCGCATTGTTGTCCGGTCGTATTAGCGGTGGCTACGGTAGGCGAGAAAAGAGACGCGGTGTTTGCAGGAAGGCGGAACAGGGAGAGAAACGAGAGCAAAAGATTCCAGAGCGCAGCGTCTCCGCTGCTGGTTTTTCGCTTTTGTTCGCAGCTCGTGTTACAGCTCTCGAAAAAGAGACGCTGTGTTCGCGCGATTTTCGCGTTTTCCGTTCGCTTTCCTGTCCGTCGAGTCATCGCGTCGTCGTTATTATGGCCATGTTTGTCGCATAAACGTTCGGCCGGGTTCGCAATCCCGCTTTTTTCACTCTTCTTTTTTCGCATCGAGCTTTATTGCGTCACACGTTTTTTTTCCGCTGAACGTCTTTGTTCGAGTTATTGGAAGTTTGCCTTGAACTTTACCATCGGTACGCGGCGAGAACATGCATCGTTACACGCTATCCGCGACTAGGTATTGTAGAGTTAACCGTTTCAAACATACACACACACACACACACACACACGCAGAGCGTTAATCACGCGTTTAAATTGCCGTGTTCGTCGCGATTATAAAATTTGTCACGTCGATGGTTTCTCGATTTTTGATAGGCACGGGGCTGCGACTGTTCTCGGTGCATGGTAGATCGCCAGCGTCGAGTAAAAGTTTCGCCCGGACAATGCGATATCTTGAAAACTTTGCGCAGAGACACGAGCACCGGCGGAACGATGTTAAAAGCGACGACAATTTATTCCACGGCTCGCATCGGTGATAAATACGAGGCGACATTGTTGCGTCGAATCGGAAGACCGGTGGCGCGACATGTGTCCAGTGACGCATTCCTTTCTCCGTTTTATGGACCGAGCATAAATTCCGCGGGAGCGGCGCATCCGTGGGCACGATTTCAATCTCGGGCCCTTTCATAAAAGAACTCGCGCGCGCCCGTAAGCGAGCAATAATTCTCCCTATTCTACACGGTGTTCATTAATTACGGATGGTACGCGCGTTGGGAAAAGAGAAAGAGGAATTATGGATCCGCGTTTATCCGTGCATCGGCCAGCCATGCTCCAAAGCGAAAGATACGCCAGTTGGCAGTATTTTTTTCGCGGTGTCGCGCGATAAGCCTTAGCAGCCGCGCGATTATTTATTATTCTCGAAATTGCTTCGGCTACCTGGCGAGCGAAACGCGAAGCGGTGCGGAGCTGCGACGCGTAGGAGGCTGCGACGGCCGCGGATGACGTTGCAAACGCGAATCCCGGCGTTTCCGAACGGAAGGACGCGTGAACGTTCACGTTCGTCGACGCGATCGTTTCCAGCGAGCGACAGTCGAGGGTTTCGTGCGCGATCTGCGAAACGGGAGCGAGGCCACGCGCAGCGGGAGACCGGACTCGCGACAGCCAAGCCGACAGGAGCTGGATGGAAAACTCGCAACAAAAACGTTAATGCCCGGCAGGAAACAGTTTATAATCCGTAGAAGTTAAGATGAAACGACAATGGGCTGCGCGAAGCGTAATAAGGGGCGCTTACAGGATTACACGCAGCCAACGGCCAGGTAAACGCGTTTCCCGCGCGTCGTCTCGTTCAGGCGGCATCTTTCACGGGACGACGACGAAGCGGAGTGTCGCTGCAGCCGACGTACGCGCGACGTACGCGTTTTCGATGAACGAGCAAAAACGAAAGTACGGAGAAAAGCTCGAACGACGACGTACGACGAGATTTGAGCTGGAAGCGGGTGCAAAGAGAGAGAGAGAGAGAGAGACGAAGGATTCGTACAAAGCGGGATATCAATTCCAATCGATCAATGGGGCTTCTCCGGACGATTAGCAGGCGAACGGCGTTTAGCCGTTAAATGCGACGTTTCAGACCGTAATAGCGGCAATTATCGTGTTAGTAGCTATATTCCGAAGGCATCTGTCGCTTCGTACCTTTCGCCGTGTAATTACGTCTCGTTAAGATCTCGGGAATGTAATCCGGCTGGCGGACGAAACTGGAAAACCGGCGAACACGCTAGCCAACCCAACTATCCGATCCCGATACGCGTCCTTCTTTTTCTCTGCTGTTTGCTCTCTCTCTCTCTCTCTCTCTCTCTCTCTTTCTCTCTTTCTCCCCTCTCCTCCCTTCGTTCCCCTCGTTGGCTTTTTCTCCGTTTCTCTGGCCCTCTTCCGCCATCGATCAACGATCGAGTGCCGTTTCTATCCGAAACGGGAAATCTGCTTTTCGCGCCTTGGTCGACCTTGGTCGTCGAACGCGCAAAATCGAGGACCGAGGCTCGAGAACCCTTCGTAGCGAAGATCGAACAGGAAAGGTTGATAGGGCGCGGTCGAGACGCGGGACGAGAGAAGGAACGAGGCTTCGTGGCGCGTTTAGAAACGGCACGTGAACTTTCACGCACGAGTCTCGGCTGTCTGTGCCGGTGACGAAGCCCACGGACGAGAGTAGGAAGAAGTCGGGTCCAGAATGCCGAAGGTGAGCTCCGAGGGATACGTAATCCTTCGAGCATGTTCGTTGGGCACGATCCTTTTCGGATCTCGGTCGTATCGAAGCGCGGTACGTGCCGCCGAACGATCCCGCCGTTTATCCTGTTCTCGGGCTCTTCCTCGACGACGGCGAACCGTCGACGATCGTCGCGACGATCGCAGAGCACCAGGATGCCGTTTTCGCACGGCGAACTGGATACGTGCCAGTTATCGATTCGCGGGCCGTGATCAACGCCGTAAAGTCGGCGAAGTTATTAAGACACCGTGATAAACGTCGACGCGAACGAGAGGCGAATGGAATGGTTGGCCGGGTCGGGATCCGCGTGCGCTGTACGCGTTTCTCCGCTAACGGGAAGCGATAACGCGCGATCGCTTGTCGCGAAACGGAGCGTCGCTGTAAAGCGATACGCGTAACGACCGTTCTCGAGACCGGGCATCGGCAAAGTTTTACAGCGACGTCGCGCTCGCGATTATCGTAAAACCGAGCGTATACGATTTCCGCTGCGTTTACGCTGGAAAGAACGATGCTCGGTGTAGGATTTCCAAGAGAGAGAGAGAGAGAGAGAGAGAGAGAGAGAGAGAGCCGCGGGATGCGAGAAACCAACAATGGGAGATGACAACGGGAGCGAACGATCGCACCGAAACCAGGGGCTCCACGTGCGCGCCACGCTACACACCTTTCCGTGATAGAATTTAATGGTGACGGATCGACGAGGTGGATCGATGTTGGAAGGGTCGTGGGTCAACGCGAAACCCGGTGGCCGCGTGGTCTTTGTCGCCGCGTCGACAGCCACCGGTTCGTACCGGTCTCTCGAGTAAGACGAATCAAGAGCGAGAAAAAGTGAGAGAGAAAGAGAGAGAGAGAGAGAGAGAGACAGGGCAGGTGTCCTTAGGTGGTTCGCGCGGTGACTCGTCATAGGCGTGACCCAACAACGCTAGCTGCTACGACGACGACGACAACAACGACAACGACGACGACGACGACAACGTTCCATCCTGATCGCGTCATCGTCGTCCACGACGCTCGACTTTTTCTCCTCGCGTAGATAATATCTCGCGACGTCGTTACCGCATGCCGTTCGATACAGGACGGCGGAGCGTAGAGAGACCTTCGATTCGAAGCGGAGTCCGCTCGCGGCCGCGCGCGGCTGACTCGCTTCTGGCCTCTCTCGATCGATTCTCCGCGACGAAATCTCTGGTTCGGTGTGTGGATCGCGCGCCCGTACAAGAATCGACCCGTGTATTTACGCAGTTTCGCGGCCGAGAATTTTTCGAGAAGAGATCGGACACAGAGAGAAGGAAGGTTCTCCTAGAGAGTAGAGACGTGTTCTCTCGCGAGAGCGACAGAGAAGCTAGAGACCAGGTAGTAGAGTGGATAGTAGGCAGCCTGGACTGACCAGCGGGTGCTCCGGATCCGACTGGACCGGTTTTGCTTGAATTCCCTAGGAGTTCTAGCCTTCGGGACTCGCGAGAGTGCTCGGAGGATTCTCACTGGCCACTGGTCCGCGCTGCTTGTTGTTGCTGCCGTTGCTGCTGGTCACCGGTCGCTACTGCGACGCACAAGACCGGACGAGGACCACTCTTTGGCCAGTTCTGCTCTCTCGCTCGGCTTTTTTCTCCCGCGCGATCGCTCTTTCCTCCGTCTTCGTTTCTTTGGCCGTT
The DNA here is from genome assembly GCF_051014615.1 of Bombus vancouverensis nearcticus. Lineage (NCBI taxonomy): Eukaryota > Metazoa > Arthropoda > Insecta > Hymenoptera > Apidae > Bombus > Bombus vancouverensis. The sequence goes on along the minus strand of NC_134915.1, from coordinate 17,111,684 downwards.
TCCCCGGCTGGCTGTTACCCCAGCGGGGAGGAAGTTTCGCGCCGTATCGGCGGACTCGTTCCTCGGTGCTACCTACTACGTTTCAGCGTATCATTTATCATCGGACGAGAACGCGCCTCGTCGCGATCGTTCTCCGCCTCTTTTCGCTGCTCGCTCTCCACCGGCCGGCTGCCTCGCCGATCGCTCGATACCAGGCCCGTGAACCAGCTTCGCGACACCGATACGACCGTCGCGTACCCACTATCCGCCGATCCGTTCTCGGAAAAAGCCAAACGGTCGAAAGACAGGCCGAGTGGACGAGTGGATGCACCGTTCGTTGCTCGTCCAGCGATCGCGACAACGAGACGCGACGCGACACGACGCGACCACGGACGCGGATACACGGCTCTCGGATTCTGCGCGATCCAAGATATCGCCGGTCCGTTGCCTACCGCCGCTGGATACCGCATCTACTGCAACTTTAATTATAGCAGTAGCCGCGTAATTTGTCTTGTTATCGATTCGAGATTTCGCGACCAGACGGCCCCCTGCTTGCACGTCTGCACGCCAAGCTCGGCTGCGCTGCTTTATCGCGTTTACTTTCCGTCGCGGAATCCCTCGCCGCGCCTCTTCTTCCTTTTCTCGTACCTCGTTTCGCTGGCTCTGCTGCGCTCGCACGACCGTCACCGTTCTAGTTTCTAGCTGGCTATTATGTTTCCCTCCGGAAGGGAATCGCGCCGGTTTTTAGCTCGGCCTCGGCCTCTTTCAGGCCGCATTGGAATCCAGTTTTCGAATCGAGTTCATCCTCCTTGAACGGTCCAGGATGACCGTTGCCCGCAGAGGAGAAGTCGCTAGACACGCTACCGGCCATCCTAACCGTCGCTTTGCATCGCGTCGCCACGGTTTTGTCTCTAACGGCAGCTCGCACGTACGCACGCACGCACGCACGCACGCACGCACTCGTTCACGCACGCGGACGAGGATTACGTTCGCTCGGAGGGTTGACGAATTCGCTCGTCGATTAACGTCGTCCAACCGGCGACACTCGTCGTCGACTCGAACGAGTCGAGCCGCCTGCTCCGATCGCTCTGGGCTGTGGGAGAGTAGATTTTTCATCCTCCGGTGGTAGAGGCGCTGCTGATTCTTTTATTTACGACGGGTTCTTCGTCGCGGCCATTTAAATTAATATCGTCGCGTTTCCCTCGACCGCGAAGATTAATAGCTCCCGTGGCCCGTAACGGAAATACGAGCGAATTGCGGAGTGCCGATTTCCCGAGTCGGCAAGGACCGGAGAACGGGTCCTTGTTTACGCTGCGGGCAGCTAACGCGCGAAAATTCCGAACGACACCGTGAAATGCGGTTTCGGCTCGCTTTTATCTCGCGTCTTCCGTTCGTTCGTTCGTCGCTCGCGCTCGCGTTCCGTTCGTTTGTCCGTTTGCATAACGTCCTCGAGATTGTTCGAACGCGATCGAAAGTTCCGGAATATTATTATGAAAATGAGCTGGCAGTTACGCTCTCGAACGTCTTTCTCGCGCAGCACGGATGCAGATTAATGCAGGCGAGCGTTCATTATCGGGTCGGCCACTTAGCGTCGCTAATGTCCTAATAATTCCGATCGCGGCTATTATCCAACCACGGGAAACCTAACGTGTAATCGATCGGATTACGTTAATTGCACGTCGGTTGTGTCGCGACGGTGGGAGGGCCGTGACCGTGTGGTTGCAGCGGCTGCTTCGGGGAAAACTGGTAATCGAGTCAAGACGGATCAGAGCGGCTGACTCTTTCCGTAATTTCGCGGGGGAGGGGCGCACGGCGCTACTCGTTACCGTTCGATAGTGATACGATAGAAATCATCAGTCACGGCAAGAAACGTCGTTAGCGCGGCATTAAACGCGGCCTCTTATCGAACCACGTATCTCCAGAGAAATACAATCGCGTACGACCCTGAGATCCCCTCGGATGCGAATAAATTGAAGGAAAAAATGCGCGCAACTGATTCGTTAATCCGTATCGCGTCATCGAGGAGACGCGGCGCGAGTTGGTCCGTGGTTGGTTGGAAATTTTTGTGGCCGAGGTTCTCCGGATCCGGGAATTCCATCGAGGCCCAACTATGTAACGAGTGAACACGCATAATGATATTAATCAAGGCGGCGCGTTCGGCTTCCTTAAAATTGCCGGCAGGCTCAATTTCTCACTTAAAATCTAATTAGAGCTCGGCGGAGTTCTCGGGCTGCCGTGGGCCAGTCCAGAGAGAAGGAGAGAGGGAGAGAGAGAGAGAAAGTGAGAGAGAGAGAGAGAGAGAGAGAGAGAGAGAGATCGTCGGCAGGATGGGCATGCCGAAGGGTGACCGGTCGGGAAAGGGGTGGGCTGCATTCGTGCGGGAAGAGGGGGGGGGCGGGGGGAGGGAGCACGGGCCGAAAGTGGCCCCGCGACTTCAACCTCGACAAGCCACAACACCGACAGCCCACGGAGCCCAAGCTAAGGCACCACTTTACCAAATTGCAGTTTCCTGCCTCGTGGATCGTCGTCGATCGTCGATCGTCCCGTGGATCCCTCCTGTGGACCGAGTATCATCGCGGTCGTCCATTCGGGATTCGATTTTCGACGGTCCTCGCGGCGCTTGGAACGTGCGGAACGAGCGGTCCGCCGATTGCCCGCGATCCAGACCCTCGGACCGCCCTCATTCTCTTCGGATTCGAGGTAAGACAGCTGTTTCTCTTATTCTATGCGCGGTTCGGTCGGCCATCGGCTTTTCGAGAATGACCGTATCGCGGAAAAAGGAAGCGGGATCGTGGACGCGAAGAAGGTCGTACACGGGGGATGCGGACGAAAGCGAGCGTTCTCGGAGCCGCACCGCGGGGGAATTTACGATTGGAAGGCGAAGGGTAATCGGCAGTCGCGGGATCGTGGATCAACCCGTTGCGATTCGTTAATTATTACCATCGAGTCGACTAGAACGAGTCCGTGTATAGCGGATCCGGCACAGGGATGGGGGTGGGTGTACGCGGAGAGGACAGGTCGGCCGCGAGGGGGGCCGCGATGCAGAGGAGCAAAAAAGACGGTCGATCGTTAGCAAGGTACAAATTTCGCCATTTGCCGCAATAAACCTTCGAACCCGCTTGTAACTTCTTCTTATGGGAGGCATGAGTAATCGCCTTGTTAGCCCTTATGGCCTATAGCGCTCATACGCTCGCTCCCTTGTCCATGGGAGGGGACAACAGCAACGGCAACAACAACAACGACGACGACAACAACATCAGCATCAGCATCAACATCAACAACAACGATGGCAAACGGCAACAACGGTCGACATGCACGCACAACGATTGTAAAAAAACGAACAGACGGGAGGGGGGGGGAGGGAGGGAGAAGAAACTGCGACGTATAAACGATAGGGGTATGAAACGCGAAACACACGCGATATATATACCCCATCGACACCGGAGACTGTGTAACGAGCGACGCAAAGGATCCGCCGATCCTCAGGTAGTAGAGAAATCGAGAAGGAGCGAACCGGAGAATCAGGGGAGACCGGAGGAAGCAAGTCCAAGGCATTTGCGTTGTAACCGAGAAACGAGCAAAAAACGAACGCGCGCCGACCATGCGGACAGGAACCGGGAAAGAGAGAAAGAGAGAGAGAGAGAGAATAGAGAAACAGAGCTGGCAGGGGTGGTAGCGAACCGAGGAATCCTTTCGTATTTTCGCGTTTCTTTCCTCCTCTCGCTCGTTCTGCGCCAAATTTAATTATCTCGCGCGCCACTCCACTCTCTACCACTTAATTAGCGACCTATAAATTAAAATATTCTCTCGACGTCGGAGAAATTCTCGCGATCTACGACAAGCAACGACGCGGTAAGAATCGATCGCGTCGAATCGTAGCAAAGATCCTTTTACCGAGCGCCGATCGCGTTTTATCCACGCGAACCGTTTGTCTTCTCGTCGGATGTCTCGTCGTCGAGGTACGTCGGTATCTCGCGAAATTTCGATCGGACGGAGGAAAACGCGCCACACCGATGCCCAAAAGTGGCCGACGTTCTTCTTCCTCGAACGTCTGCCACACCCGGGACCTCCGACACGAAGATACGCGGCGGAGGCGCGGATACGTGGACACGCGTGTGCGTATCCTTGCCTCCAAGTCGCGTGGCCCCATATCTTCAGAAGTAGCCAGGGGGGGTCCGGCGAAGGACAGCGAATGGGGACTAACACTGTTTTATCGTGTAGCCAATTAATAACGTTTCCCTGGCCTGCTCCTCCGTCCCTTTCCTCCTCGCCTGCTTTCGCTGGGAAGAAGAGATCTCTGCTTAAAGATACCCGGGGACCGTTCGGGACCCCCGGAAGGCGATCTCAGACTCGTAGCTGGCCAACTCCGTGCCCTGCACGCGCTTGTTCTTTACCTACTATTCGTGTATCGTCTACCTGGAAGCCCCGTATCCTTGGACGCGAGCGACGACGGCCAAATTTCGGAAAAATGTTTGCGGATGATGACATTAAGAGGATTTTGCTTGTGATGTTGCAGCTTACAGATTTGTCTCGTAGCGTGCTGCTGCAAGCGATCGTTCCAGAGTCCTGTCGCAGCCAGGCGCATCGTGTCAGTGTGGAAATGCATAATTATATAGAATTACGGTATAAGTTGTGTTAAATCAATGTTAATCGCTGTAGCGAAGTGGGGTATTACAATAAATACATTATTTTATGTAAAATGTCTTTTGTTCGTTTAACCATCCAGGATGCGAGTGCGCGAACGTACGGTTAGTCTACGCGTTCTCGGCCAGCTGCCGGTCTTGCAATTAATCGTCTTGAGTCTTTAAAGTATGCACGAGACGGACAGTGATCGATTATCGTAAAAAATTGCTAAAAAACCAGTATTACTTGAAAGTTTGTTTTATTGATAAATAATAGAATATTCTCTTATTCCTTGTAGTAGGGTCTGTCATTTTTGTCAAGTAATCATTTAACGTCATCGTAGATCACGATGCCTATTTTCAATGAAAAATCTCACGTCAATATATTATGAAACAGTTCTTTCGTATTTCCATTCCTTTTCGTCTTATTTTCTCGAAATCTTTCAATATCCTCGTGCCTTGCTTCGAGAGTCAGTTCGATAGGGAAATAAGAACGATCTTACAATTTTTCCCATCGTCGATTACAATACTTTACGTACAGTTTGAGATCACGAAATACCACGCATAACGTTCTACGTGTAATTCTGCCGTATCGTAAGTACATTTTTCAAATTCTTCCGCATTTACTCTGTGGACACTCGATACATCGCTCTTCGAAAAATAGCAGAACTGTAATTTAAATTTTTCTCGACAAGCATGTTTACGGCTATCTAGTCCACAGAACTGAGCAACTCGACCACCATACCAACAAAGTACTACGTATGCGACGGAAAAAGGCTCGTCGCATAATTTGCACCTGCCATCTAAATAATTCATCCATCGTTGATGCAACGCTTAAGGCCAGATTTTCTGTTCTTTAAACGATTCGACTTGGAAATTAATTCGCGAATTATAAGATTCATTTTAATTAATTCTCTTGTCCGTTCTTGTCCCATTTGTTACGAATATCGGTCACTGGGCGACGAGACGCAAACGCGTTACGATTACGAGGCGACGTGGCAGTCGTAATCGACGGAAAGAGAGCCACTTTCGGAGCTTACGACGCGGACTTACGCTCCGCACGAAGAAGCTCGATCATTTCGTATTTTTTCTAGGGTCGTTCGGCGCGCGTACCGAGGGAAAGAATAGCTCGTAAAGAGCGGCTGCAAAGGTCGGCATCTGCGATGCGCAATTAACGAAAGGGTTTTCGCCTGGCGTCCGCCTCGTTCCTCCGGCGCGCGCGAGATACCTTCTCCGGCACAGCCGCCGCGCTCGTTGACAAGCCGTTTGATTTACAACGAGCTTTTATTTTTTAATCTCGGCCCAACTGTCACCCTTCCCTCGCTTTTGTTCGTTTCGCGCTTCTTCCACCGCTGTCGCAGCTTTCCGCCCATGGCGGATTATCGAGTTCGATTCTCCGCTCGAAAGCGAACCCGCACGGATGACAGAAAAGTTGCGAAGAAACCGCACGACGAACGATCGCGTCGCGAAGCTCGAAACACGCCGTGTTCTCGCTTAACTCGGGATTTGGGACTCGAGGGTACTTAACCCTCGGGATGGGTTACGAAATGACTTTATGGCAGATCAGAGGCACGGCTCGGATTGCATAAGGGGGTGCGCGTTGCGGTTGCTCCGCGTCCAAGGATCGTTTCGACCGTCTGACAACGAGCAGACGGACCCTCGAGAATTTCGCAAATGGAATCCTGATTGCGCGTACGCGCGACGTCGGTTATCCTTTCGTCGGTCGGTCGATCGTCGTTTTAACAAACGCGGCCGCGTACCCTCCTTCTCGCGTGTCCAATTCACGGACACGAGGGAAAACGGTTAGCGGGCGAGAGGGAGAGGGCGAAAGTGCGAGCTCGGTGGATTCCAAAGACGACGGTTAAAGGAGCATCCGGGTAGGCGACGAAACTCGTTCGGCCGTTCGACGAGGCAATTTCGCGTGACGATCGGCTCGCGCGAGAAACCCCGAGTTTGAGCACCTCTTTGTAATTTTACGTTGCCGTGGGGTGGCTAAAGCTGACGCAGTGGGGTAGGTGGTCGAGGTATGCCCAGTAGCCAATTCCCGACTCTGGCCTCGACTCGCCGGGTCCATTCATCGCCGAGCACTACGTGACCGGTTTACCAATCCAGCTCTTCCTACACCAACACCGACGCCCCTGTCCCGTCTCTACCTTTCGCCTGCCACCGCGTCGTCGTCGGCCCGCGCTACCTTCGCACACGTCTACGTGTATCTGCCAGACAACCCTCCGAGTCATATCGACCGACCAGCTCGCCGTGCTTCGAATTCCCCTCGCGCGCGATACCGAACTCGTCTCGTCCACCGTATCCCGTAGCTTTCCTTCGACTTTTCGATCCTTCGGCCGAGCTTGGTTCGCGAACACGCGGTTACGAGGTTCCCCGCGAAACCTCGAAACGCGTTCGAAGATCGACGCCTACGCGAACCTTCGTTAGAAGTTGGATGAGCGCGCGTGTGCTCGCAGGGGGCGTCGCTCGTCGCGCGTACACGATCACGACCACGGTACCAGAAGGAAAAGGAATAGAAGAAGAAGGTGGAGAAGCAGGAGGGCAGGCCCGATCGGCTCGGTTTCCACGCGATGATGACATGTTAATGTATGGATACGTAGTACGTAAGAGCGTGTCTGGATGGACGGAGGGCAGGCGAGGCGAGGAGGAGCGGAGGCGAGAAGGGCACGGTGGTGGCAAGCACGAGCCAAAGGAGGACCCCCTTTCCTGCCGGATGAGTTTCTTTCGGTTCAAAACGAACGGGTCCTCGGCCCCGACATCCCGAGTCATTGTCGCCCTGCCTTCTTCATCTGCATACAATGCCGGAGACATCCGCGGCTCGAACCATCCCCCCTGCCGGCCCCCGCGCCCCGGACCGCCCTCCGTCTCCCCCGACGTCTCGACGACCCAACGTATCATCGGAATATCGTTAATATGCCCGCCCATCGAAATTACCGAACGCGCGACCGAACCGAGAGCCAAGGAGAGGCGTCGAAGCCTCGTAGCACGCGCCGAGACCTACGACCGGTTGTTTGCTTACGAATACTTTCGGCCAAAGTTTTTGCTCGCGCCGGGCCTTTCCACCGACAACTCCAACGATCGCGTTCCTTCGTCACGAACGCGGAAAGAGGAGCGACGCGCGCCAACTGTTTGGGAAATTGGAAAATCCGGACGTCGAACAGAGGGGAAAGAAGAATCCTCGATTAAGAGCAGAAGGTCGAGCTCGTAACAGTTAGTCGTGTGCCCCCTTTCGAACCGAATAGCGGCAACAGTTGCGGTTTATGAAATTACATCCACCCTGATGCTCGAGACACCGCGTCGCTACGTCACGCGTTTCTCCGCCGCGAGCTTCCAGCGAGTTCTCGCGCGACGAGACTGCTCTTCCTCGTGCAACGCGTGAATCGTGGTCGCGCGATGGCCGATATTCGCGCGGCAACGAGGTAAAGCGGCGCTGGAAATTAAGTAGAACGACAGTTTTTGCAAACGTGAGATTTCGGAAGGGTGTCCCTCGTCGTATTTGTCGCGAGCACCGCGCGGCACAGGGACGATTTATATTTGGGGTGGAGCGTGGAACGCGTTTCTCGGCCACGCTCTATAATATCCAGCACGAGCATAGCCATCTTTATCTCTGCTATTAACCCCCGGCAAGTAATTAAATTAAATGATCCACGGTCCCTCGATCATCCGGCTCCTAAGTGCCTATTTATTCCGACACCCTTCGAACGTTGCGCGATCTTCCATCGCCGCGAACGTTGCGTGAATTCCGAATCGCGTCCCTTCGAATTTCTCCAGCTCGCCCCTGTCGATGACGATCGACGCCGAAACGCGTAATTGCCGTTCGTACGTACTTGCCCCGAAGAGTTTCGGTGGCCGAAGACGAGCGAAGAGGAAAACGCGTTCCGTGAAAGCCGGCGTCTAGGTGCAGCTGGTTCGAGATTGTCGAAGGATGTTGTATGCGAATAGCGAGGCGAAGGGGGGCCCCATCCGGGGCCGATCGAGCTTTCTCGAGTACCGACGCGCAGAAAGAAATCGGAGGGAGGGAGGCGTTGGCAACGAGGGGCCTGCCGCGCTACGAACCTCGCACGCGTTATAGCGTAGAGCGTAGAGGGTCGAACGGCGTTGCCGGCTAGCTCCCGAGGGAGCTGCGTTCCATTTTGCATAAATCGCGAGACACCCCGCCGTAGCGAAACCTCGGGGAGTTGGCGGAATAGCTCGAATCCGCCGGCACAGCGATCACGAAGGGATGAAAGTGCCTGAGCCAACCGACTCGTCCGATATTTCGCTCCCTTTTTCTCGGCAGTCGCAGAGACGCGAAGCTACTACTCGACCTCGGTGAGATTTCCTCGACGATTCACCGAATGCCAAAATAGTGGACGCCGAGGTTCGACCGAGCGGACACGACAGGGACGCGTCGAGTGGCTCGCGTCCCTCGGAAATCTAACCCTCTTTCGCGGGTCCGCTTAATTCAACGTTAACGGCAATATGCCTCCTCTGGCGGCCACGGAGCAGTATCGTTTTATAGTGGGCGCGCGGTAACTCAGAGACAGCAGGATGGCACAGGGGATGCGAGATCCCTCGTATTCGCGATATGCGACGAATCTCGTTCGATGGCTCGAGACGAAACGAAACGAAACGAAACGAAAGGATGGTTGTGGATGCGGTTAACGATTCGAGTTTCGCGGTTCGTCACACGGAGACGTTCGACCTTCGAATCGCAGATTCGCGACAGCATGGAATACACGGCAACTGGTAAGCGTGGAAAAAAGTGAAACGCATTTGGCTGCGTCGCGTTCCAACTGTCTGGCGTTCGTTAGTCGCAAATCCCCGAGCCGGGAGGTAGGTTTTTTTCGAAAGGATCCGCACAGTCATTAGCGGGAACAGTCGTTCGGCGACGCGATCCAACGATCGATCGATCGAAGGCGATCACGATTGATCGCCCGATAAGGCTCGTCCCGTGGAACCGGTAACGCGCGGTATCCTTAGACGTACTTTGGGTAAAACGGTAATCGAGCAGCTGCGACCGGTTGCATCACTTTCGCATCGGATTTAAGTCGAGTCTTAAACCTTGGCTTAGCGTCTCGATACGTCGCCTCGTTCGACGGGAAAGTTTGGCCGGGTTTGAATATCGGGAACGCTTCCCCCGACCGGCGCGTTTTCGCCTGCTTATGCCGCTTTTGTCGCGTGATTGTCTAAGCGCGAGTCGCGACATCGTCGTCGTCGTCGTCGTCGTTGAGCGTACGCGAGCAAAAAGGTCGAAGCGATCGGTCGAATCGAAGACTCGAGAGAAACAGAAAGGTCGAAGAGAAGCGGTCGGATGGCAGAACAAGACAGGCTTACGCAAGTCCCATACCTGTAAGTTAAGATTAACCTTGCTTAGCGGCATGGAGCGTGGAGAGAAGTACGGGGACTGTCGGGACCCGGGCCGGTTAACGAACGAGGACGTTTGACGGGATTAATTTATGTCCAGTTTGGTAACCGAACGAACAGATACGAGCGCCCATATCAGGAGAGAAGACGCAGGAGAAAGGGGAGGGACTGTTTTCAAGTCGCGCGTACGATTATCGTCGTTCGATCGGAGACTTTGGTTTTAGGAAATAACGTTGGTCTCTTGCCACACATCTTTTCCTCCGATCTTGCGCGTTTCTTTAACCCGTAATCCTATCTCGAGGGTTATACGATGTGTAGACGACGATCGCCTTGCCAAACCGACCACACGTCCATTTACTTTCAACTTTCGCTCGAGGTGACGAGAAAATTCGCATCTCGTCGTTGGACGGTCTATCGTCGACGTAAGATTCGCCTCGAGCCAGTCGACTGAGATACCACCGCGAGTTCCAGTGTCTCGCGACTAATCCGCCACAGCTTCGGCCCTCGTCGGCGAAGAGGAGAGTCCTAGGGGAGACCGGCGACGCTTCGAACGCTCGTTCGGCGGTTACGCGGAGTCGGCGGAATTCGGCTGGAGCAGCTATCCCTCGCGTAAAACTGCCAACCCTGTTCTCGAGCGTTACGACTGTTCTCGAGCGACACACGCCCAGCGAAGGAACGGCAACGATTCGAAGGAAAGTTGACGCACCGTTTAGTCGGAATCGCGCGTTCAACGTAGGTCGATGCAATGTCCGAGAATAGAACGGTTTTTTCAGCGGGATGTCAAACGATCGAACGATTTAATCGAGAGGGGGCAAGACACGCGCATTTGTCCAGCGTATGGTTCGCCTAACGGTAAGCGTGCTATTGGCAAGGGTTTGCTCCTGTCGCGCGGCGCTTATACTTAGATGGTTTATAAATCGCGTGGCGATAGTATCGGCGCGACGATAATAAAGGCCCGGTCTCGGGCCATTGCGCACCGGTTGCCCGCTACAACGATCTTTCGTGCTACGTAGCACGCTGACAGCGGCTCGCTCCCGAATCGAGCAGCCGCGTCCTCGATCGCTCGTCTCGCCTTGCCTCGCCTCGCCTCGCCTCGCCGCCGAACGAGAATCGCGGCGAGTCGGCCCGATGAAAAATTTCTTTTAAATCGTCCGTCTAATTGCGATTTGACGAGCTCGGTCTGGTTAGCCGGAGGCTTCCGTGTCAGCGATATGGTCGCGCGTTGTTTCAAGGCCCATCAGCGGCATGATCGATGATCCACGAGCAGCGAGCAACTTGCCAAATTTCACGGTGAAGCTTAACGAGAGTTCGCGGAGCGGCCGAACCAGTCCCGAGCTGGGCGTACAGGCAACGCCGAGCGAGCAAACAAAATTTCGACGGTTATCGAGCAAGTCGTGATCCTTTTTATTTGCGCGCGTTTGATCCTCCACTACCATTCTCCTTGAATCGAGCTTGTCCCCCGGAAGAAAAGAGAAAGGAAGAGAGACGGCTCGTTAAAGTCGCTAGTCCGATTTATTTATCGCGAGAGGAAAGGTGGCTTAGCGGGGATCGGTTCGAAGGTTGGTTCATTGAGCGGCGGCCGGTGTCTGGATCGGCGAGTGATTGATAGTGATTTGGCAGATAGCGATCGGAGAACGCAGAGAGGTGTGCACCTGACGGTGCGTGCGAGACGAAAAGAGAGAAGGAAGATCGGGTCGGATCGACTGGATCGGCCGGATCGGTACGGCGTGGCTCGGCCCGGCTCGGTTCGACTCGCCTCGGTTCGAACGCGGCTCGAGAGACTAACTAAAAAAGAGAGAGACAGAGAGGGATAGAGAGAGAGAGAAAGAGAGAGCGAGGGGGGGAGGCAGGAGCTAAGACGATCCAACAGACGAAGGTGGCTTCTGCGTGCTTCGAAAACCCATGGAACCTATTATCCGAGGTAGGCAGCGGCTATCGGCGAGGAGCATCTTTCCGTGTGGGTGTCCGAATACCCTTAAGACCCCATAAGTCGAGTGCCACCCTGCCGAGAAAACCGCCCCCGCGAACTGTTCGCTAGACACCTCCTTAGACACCCTTTCAATTTCCTATATGCCCGATAATCATCTATTCGTCCGGATCTCACCGCGGGTGGAACCTCCTCTATCTCTTCCTGCCTTTCTTTCTTTCTTTCTTTTTACGTTTCTCCCCGTCCTCCTCCTCCTCCTCCTCCTCCTCTTTTCTTTCGTTCTTCTTTCGTTCGTTCTTCCTTTTCGATCGCTCGCCGTCTTTCGCTCTCGAGGTTCGCCTATCCTGGCTTTTCTCCAGGGTATCGAGGACATCTTCGCCGGACATAATTGGAAGTATCGAGATTAAGGCGGTCGATAGCCGAAACGAGAATATTAGAGGCACTCCGAGCTCGATAAATTACAAAGGTGACGTCGGAGAAGCGGTCCGGCCGGAAATCGACGGTGAAATCACGCCACCCCGGAAATCGTCTCGAAAATTTCTCGCAACGCTCCTCCCGGTGGTCACCCCTGCTGCTGGCGTCGAAGGAAGCCAGCTCGACGTCCGTGACAAAGCATTGTTTCCCTCGCGCGGTTCGTAATCTATAGCCTTTAAATTTTCTAAAGTACTCAATCACCCGGCGTATTTTTATGCAAACGCCGTCTCACGAGGATCCCCGGACCTTAGCGAGGCGTCACAATAAAGCCATGACGTATGAATCTACCGGCGACATAAACTCGACGCGCATATTATTAACCGCTATTTCACGAGACTCGCGTCAGGACCGCTTACCTGAGACCCGTCAACCTACCGTCCCGACGCGTTTGCCACCACCACGGAACGAACACCGCCGCTGCCCTTTTCTGCTCGGGCCCAGTCGTTCCTAGCTGTTTTTCGCGCAGTCAAGTTCACCGCGATTTTTCTCGAAGATCAGACGACCGATTGGCATCCATCGCCGGAACGAGGCTAGATACGCGCCGCGTGTCCCCGAAACGGCGGTGTTCGTCGATATACGAATATTGGCGAGGGAAGAGAGACGCGAGCTCGTATAATTGGAAGTGCGCCGGGGGCCACGAAAACGCACGGCGTGTAAACTGTCGAATAAGTAAGGGACCGAACACGAGGGCCGCCCGTACCCGTTCGCTTCTTGTAGTTTGCGCCGTGTGCTGCTGCCTGCGCTTCATAACGTACGGCATACGTATCGAGGAGGGAGGGCCGAGGGCCTAGGGATGCCACCGCCGCTATAAAGAATATCCGAGAGACCGAGAATAAAAGCGGCTTGACTTATTTGAACCACCACGACGGAAGGAGAAAGAAACGGAGACGGGGCCCTGGACGTCGAGGGGCAGAGAGACGCAATTGGGTAAAGACAGAGGAGAGGGTCAGGGACCGAGATGGAAGACGGCAAGGAAGAATCGAGGGGGAGTGAGGCCCCGGTCTAACCGGCCGCGAGACCTCGTGCAGCAACGAGGACCAACAGCCGCAGAAGCGGTTGCCGAATGCCGCTATATCGTTCGACCTTTGCGATCCGAGCACGCGTGCCCACACACGTCGGTGTTCGCCTATCGACCGACCGATTCGCGAATCTCCGTCCGCGACGTCAGATCGAGTAAGTAAGTCGAAAGCGTAAGTCGGTTGGCGATAAGACTCGTCGTATCTAGCGTTTCGACTTTTATACGCCGGTATGTCGCTGCCGGTATCCAGCGAGCGGAACAAAAGGTCGGGCGCGTTAATTGCAGAGAGCGGATAGAGTAGCTACGATAGAGGCGTATGTTGGCCGACGTTGGAGAACGCGATGCAGGGAACCGGATAGGCGGCAACGCGCGTGGACGTACGGTGAGACGCGATGAAAGGAGCAGGGCCACTAAGTGACGGTAATTATCGTAAAAACAGTGATTTTTCGCAGCACAGCGGTCGACTATTTATAGAGGCCGACTCACGTCGATCGTCGCCTATGCGACGTTCGTATTCGCAACCTCGTAGCTCGTACACGCATTCGCGCACACCGCCGAGTCGAAAGATCGCCGAACAGGAATTCCTTCTATCGGCGAAAAAGTAAACCTCGTCGTTGGCTGTTTGGACATTTTCTTTCGGTCGACGATCGTTCGACGTCTATTTCGACCGGCTTTCTCCGACCTCGTCGCGTTCGCGATCTTTCATTACCGACGCAATGTCACCGCGTCGCGCTACGTACTTACACACTTTGGTCTTTAACGAGTTGCGCAACGTCTGTTTGGAAGGTGTCAAGACGCTCGTATCGTTCGCCGCAGCGCTAAATCTTCTCGCGGATACGGAAAGTCGGAAAGTACGGCGCGATAAGGATACGGTCGCGTTGCTTAGATCCGATAATTTTCTGTTCGCAGGACATCTGGAGTCCCGGCGATGGACCGCAGGGAGAGGAACGAAGGAAAAGAGAGAGAGAGGGAGAGAGAGAGAGATAGAGAGAGAGATAGAGAGAGTTAGCGGAGGCTGAAGAGCGACCTTAGGCGACGTTACGAGACACAGCGAATCCTTTCAGAAGCGGCTATGTTTATCGACGTAATATTTGCTCGTACGTCCGCGTGGAATGAAGCGTACACGCAGCGGTGAAATTTGTTTAATTTGTCGAGTGATAATTTAATATAATTTTTTGCGCAAACGTCGCGCAACCGCGCCGCCTGTTCAGAATACGGTCCAAACGACCACGACGAATCGCGATACGAGATTTCGCGGCGATCGGCTGATCGATGCGACGCGTCCTTTTCACCCTTTCGACCCTTCACTCTCGCGCGTCATTTTATTTTCGCCACGTTTATCGTAACGGCGATTGTATGGAAAACAACGTGTACTGTAAGGTGTCTGTGTAAAATTGTTTCTTTCAAATATATACTTGTAACAACGTTGCTTCGTGTTTGTTTTATCTTTCAATTACAACGACCAACCGACCCGTCATTTTTCGAACAAACGATGGATCGACCAAAGATCGATTCACCGTCGACTTTGCCTCTCGAACGGATTAACCTCGGATCGTAAATACTGGTTGTCAGAGTCCGGAGTCCTGGCGGAATGCTCGATGTTCCAGCCTCGTTATCCGCGCGACGTTTCACGCCCCGTCAAACCGTGGAAAGACGTCGACGACGCCTTGGTACGTCACCGTGTAAAAATCGGCAGCTCGTTTTCGAGATCGAGTTCGATGTACGACGAGGTCGCTGAATCGCTCGCTCGTTCGTCGTCGAATCGAAGCGTTTGCGGAGTGAACGCGTTTCGATTAATTTCGTCTATCAAGGGACGATCGGAGCGAACGATTATAGCTCGGTGGTGGGAAACGGGAAGAACGGAAACGCGTAGCGTTCCAATAATTTCATTAGACCTGGCAAAGGCCCGCTGGCTAGTGGTGGCTGGATTTTTTTCTCCAACGACGTCGCCACCTCCCGGAACAAACAAATTCAATTTCCCACGTACAAAGAATCGCTCGTTAAAATCGGAATCGCGGATAGCCCCGATCGTAATTGTTTTCATTTAATAAACCGGCCGGACTTTCGTTCCGATATCGGGAAGTAATAAAGAGATTTCGTTAAAATTCATGACGGGCCGATCGAGCCGCGCCACGGCTTACCACGGAGGTAAGTAGAGAGCGAAATGCATCAACAACGACTCGATCGATTCGGTTTTTAATAACGGGGACCCCCCTTCCTTTCGTAATGCGACGCGAGACCGAGTTCGGTCGAGTCACGGGGTGTGCCGTGTCGATTAAAATTTCCGCCGAATATCTGCTTGCCGGCGAACGACGCGACTTTTCCAGCAGCGTAAACTCCGTTAGTTGGAAAGGAGTGTCGCGCCTTCTGACCCATACGCGTCAGAATTCCACCTAGCTGACCTAACTTCGCAGTTGCAGTCGCACCCACATGGTCGCCTTACCCGAACGAACGCGCGCGTTGACAAGTTTTCTGCTTTTAGCGTACATAACGGCTCGCCGTTGTCGTACGTCGAGGAGGAATTTTTCGACGAACCGCGCGTCAACCGTGCAACGTCCGATAGACGCGCAACGGACAGCGGACAGCGGACAGCGTGCGATAAGTGGCGGAAACCAGTAAAACGAAGAAGAAATCTGACGGGACAGAGCGGGCAAGGGGGGATCCGCGGTAATGGCAAGTGGAATCGCGAAAATGACGTATAGCCGAACGGTGAACGCGCGCGAAACAATTTTCGCTGGAGGACGCATAAATCGCGTCGCTAGCAGGAAATTTATTAAGCGCGCCTAACGACAAACACGCGCATACGTTACATCGTTCGATGGCGATGTGGCGTGGCGTGGCGTGGCGTGGCTTGGGTTTTGCCGCCGCGGCGTATCGCGAGCTCAGTAAGACGTCAACTCGCATTCTTCTATGAAACCGCGCGTCTCGTTTTGTCACGGTTAATGAAGTTACCAGGCTCTGTGCGAGCAGCAGCGTGTAACGGGCTTTCGTATTCATCGGTCAATTCGCATTAGCATTATACGTCCGCCGATCTGGTAGTCGCGGTTATAGTCGCCATTAATCCTTCACCTTCCACGAGGTACCATTAATCACCCGCTTTATCATTTTCCTATCGTTTTAATAGAATACACCAACACGTGGCGGACGTGTGCCCGTGTTCGGCAACGCGTTTGACCTACATATATCGGCGAACGACTTTGAACGACGCGACGCGACACAACGCAACGGTCTCGATCGTAACGCAATTGCGCAACGATTCGGCCGCTAATTAGAAAGCGTTTCTTCGGTAAAAGCGGACGCACGCGATCCAACGAAATCGCGATATGCAACTTGCGGTTACGCTATAGCAGGTGGTCAGTGGGGATTGCGGCAACCGGCGCAATATCCACGGTTGTCGCTAGACAGATCGATGGACGGCGAATTTTCCGCGGTGGTGCGCGCTACTTTTCGTCGAATCGCCACGGCCTTGGACTCGAACGGATAGATGGAAAAGCGTCCGCGGCTTCTTGGCACGAGAGCGCGTTGCACGTGTGCGAAGGTGCGAAAAAGAGGGAGGCGTGGAAGGGTGGCGGCGGCGGCGGCGGCGGCGGCGGCGAGAAGGAAAAAGAAACGCGAGTCGGAGAGCGAGAAGGGAAGGAAGGACGAACGGTGCATACGCGGCATACATTAGCATAGGTTTGCTCGGCACGGGCTGTTTCATAGGTGGTTAGTTGGCACGCGACCGTCAGAGGTTCGACGTAGCCAGTCGATGGAGAGAAGGGATTTCGAGCAACACGCAACGCTTTTTGCCGGCTTCGAAACAAAAGCCTCGACCCGGCGCGGTCGGCGATTAGCCGAGGAAACCGAGACGCGTGTCGCGTACACGCGCGCTACCTTCGAGGAAACCTCGAAGAAACGGTCTGGTACCGCGATGAGATGGAAAGATGAAAAGAGAGAAGACGCGCGCGCACTCAGCCACGCAGGACCGACTCTGCTCGACGGCCTTAGAGGTTTTAATGTTATGCGGGATTCCCTTACCCCGTGAATGAGACGAGAGAAAGAGAGGACTGAACGGCAGAGGGTGGGGGGAGCGGGGAGAAGGTCTGGGGCCCGAGTCTCTCCTGCTCGTAGGAAGCCGTTAACCCACTTGTTCGTCGTATACTAATGAGGATGAAAATGAGATGACTGCGTTTATTTTAATTTCATCAGGTGCAAAGGACGTCGGCCGTGCGCCTCGACTGCACCTGCCTGGCTCGTGCCGACCTGGCCGTTCGTGCTCGATGGACCGCGTAGCGCCGCGAATTATCATTCTCGATGACTCTCCTTCTGTTTTTTCTCCGTTTCGACGTTTCCGTCAACGGGTGCGAGACAAACGCCTCGAACGAATCGAACGGCCGAGGCGGTTGACGGGGGGTGGGGGTTGGGGGAAAGTGGAGACGGCTTCGATCGGATCTGGGTTAGGAAAAGATATCGTTGTCGTTCCTTCGGCGGTTACTTCTTCCACCAACAATAGGAAGCTTTCTTCTTCTGCTGCTTCTTCTTTCTTCGTCTCTCGTTTTCTCTCTGTCGTCCCCTCTGTCCGTTACGTTTTCGCGCCGATTGATCCCGATTCGAGGAGGCAGCAGCAGCAGCAGCAGCAGCAGCAGCATCGACGCGAGAATACACCGTGCGTTCGAGACGAAAGCTATTTACGTATGCACGATTGTCTCGTCGAGAAGGAGAGGAAAAAGAGAGAGCGTCGAATGGCAGAAGGGTTTGCGAAGGGGTGCGGGCGAGAGAAAGGAAAGAAGGAAGGAAGGAAAGAAGGAAAGACGGAAGGAAAGGATTTCGGTTCGCACACGGTTCGACGACGATGCCACGGAGACGATCGTCTATCTCAGGGGTGTGATCTTCCCAACCCCTCGCTCACCCCCTTCTCCCCGGTTGAGCAGGAACGAACGCGGGGGTCACAATGGTTTGCATACACTTTCCCATAGGGATGACACCGTTCGAACGTATACCTGGACCTTTAAACGTCGGTCGAAGAGAGAAAAGGGATACGTAACGTATGGAGATCTATGCAAAATCGCGCGTACCTGAGCGGAGGATATATCCGTCCGATAGCACGGGGTCACCCTTTCCACGGTGTTTATTGTTCCAGATCGGTAGGAGAAGGGTTGCGCGCTGGCCCGTACCCTCTCCACCCGTACACCCCTTTTCTACGGCCGTCCGCGTTGCCTTCTTCCACGCACAGTTTCTCTTTCCCGGCAGAGCAGCAACCCTTGAATTTTAAATTATGCAACGACCGGGCCACTGCCACTGGCAACGAGAAGCCGAGAGACAGAGGGGTAGAGGAAGAGGCTGAACCAGGTATATTCAAATGGGCATATTACCTGGGCTCTTCCTATTCAAACAGCCAAGCTACCTCGTAAACCCCCTTCCTCCTCCTACCGATCATCGGAGATTTATAATAAAAGCAACACAGTCTGCCACCAGCGAAGACTCTCGCAAAGATTCTCACGGTGTCTCCTCTCGACTTCCGCTCCTCTTGTTCCCGACCATCGCTACTTTGCCTATCGAACCGATGTCGGCGGGAGAGGGGGAATCATCGACGGCGAGGACACCACGGCACCGATGCGTTTGCATCTTCCGAACGATCCGCAGTCGTTTACAAGGGGTTCGATCGGTCGACCACTCTCACGAGAAACCGTTAACGTCGCGTTATTCCGAGCGACCGTTTCACGCTTTCCAACGGACTTTCTCCGATCCGTCGACTGTTCGATGCGTTCGTTCTCGACTCGGCGTCGCGTTACGTTACGTTACGTTACGTTACGTTACGTCTTGTTTCCAGTTGCCGCGGTCGATCGTGCCACGGTATCGCGAAAAAAAATCGTTTGCCGGAAGCGCGAGAAACGATCGAGGCAGCGCGTGGCGATGTTTCCGCGGCACGGCGATCAGACGCGTCTGGTCCTACGGTGGGTTAAGGTCATCCCCCTTGTCGCGGAATCGGAAATTAATGCAACGCATCGCCGGGACTGGCTACCTAACGCCAGGCGTAATATGCAAATGTCGAGGCCGGCTCGCGCCTCGTCGAAACGAGGAAGAGAATGGAAGATCCCCACTTTCTTCCTTTCGCTCTCTCTCCCTCTCTCTCTCTCTTTTCGGCTCGCACTATCTCGCCTGGCTCGCGTCGCCTTCCGTTTCGTTCTGTCTCGTATCTCGCGAGCCGGACCAGCATCCATAGCAGCCCGTGGAAGAAGCGAAGAACAGCGACCGTGGAGAAACGAGACGAAGAAGGAAGAACCGATGAGCCGCTATAACGCTACCCCGTACGTGTTCCTTCTCCTTTTCGACTTTTTCTCTCTCCCCGTATCTCCGTCGTACACACCGACTCTTCCGACAGATAAATAATTCATCGAGGCTGCATGCTTTATGACGATTATGCTAATCCACGTGAACCTGTTACCACCGCTTACCCGTGCGCATGCAGCCTGAATGGACGATGCAGGGAATCGTAGGCGATACTTCGCACGCGTCCATCGAAACGTCCAACCTACGACACGAGCCCGAGAGGATGCAACTCCTTCTCTCCTCTCTTCCTTTCTTCCCGCTCCAATTCGCCCGATTCATCGTACATCGAATAATATCCTTGGAACGCTCGTCTCGTGCCGTCGGTAGTATACGTGAACGAGAAAAGAGGCGGACAGGTGGCCTAGGGAAGCTTCGACAAAATGTGGGAAACCGATGACCGACTCTCCTTGTCCCTCGTTCACGCTCTTTTCCCCTCTCACTCTCTCGCTCTCTCTCTCTCTCTCTCTCTCTCTCTCTCCCTGACCGTCCATCTACGCGCACGAGCTCGTCGGCCCTTTTCTCCGTCCTTGGCACAATGACCCCACGAGATTCCTTTTTCGTTCCATTAAAGTTGCATCACTCTGCCGTACCTCCTCGTAGTCGATATTTATCGCGCGCGATGGAAAAAGCCTGTCAGCTTATCGTCAAACGACGCGAACGACAACGACAGCCACCGCGTAAAGAACGCTCGACCGACGGTTCGTTTGATTTACGCGCGAAACCGGCCGGGGATTTCGAGGAGGAAAAGATTTTCGGACGCACGACCGGTCGCACGCGTGCAAGCTAAGTAGAACGCGTTCCACTTGATCGGTCGTTTTCGTGGCTGCCGTCGTCAGTCGATGCGTATCGTAAAGAGATCCGCGCTCGAACGAAACACCGCGATTTACGGGTCGCCGTGGAGGCGTTGCTCAACGGTTTTCGAGCGACAACGAGCGGAACGTAACGTCGTGCGTACCACGCTCGATGGACGCGTAAATCCAACCACTTTTACCACCGCCTCGTCCACCGACCGCTCCTTTCTCTCTTCTTTCCTCTTTCTCGTTCTTTCCGCCTGCACTCCGACGCGCTTTTCTCACGCGAACGAACGCGTTTCCCGTTTTTCCACGGTAACTCGATCGCGAGCGTCGCCGCCACCGGTTAATTACGTCGAACGACACGGAAAATGTCGCGTTGCCGGACCGATCTATCGATCGATCGATCGATCATTCGCCGTCAGTTTCAACGGTCGCTTCGTCGACGTAGTCGGCGGCGAGGAACGATGTTTGCCAATTACTGAAGCAGAACTACGCAATCAGCGGTGGTTTCTTTCGCGCGCGGCTGAACCAGTTGCAAGGAATCGAAGAGCGTATCTTTCTCTTTCGGCCAGCAAAGACGAAACGCCGCGCGGTCGAGAGCGTGGGAGGATAGTCGTCCGCGCGGCGCTCTAAAGTCGAGTAGACCCGGAAACCGAGTCGAAGCCTGGACTCTCTTATCGCGTTTCAGCTTCCCCAAGCCGGCCTTTTATTAGCGTTGCTAGTTATCCGGGACTATCTAATAAATTGTTCGCGAAGGGGCGCGAGTGCGTGTGTGCGTTTACGATTAGATTCGTCGTCGCGGTTTCCAGCTGCCAGGCGTTCGCGTGGCTTCTGTGGACTTTGCAGTTTCTCGCGGCGCAACGGTGCGCGTTCGTCTACTAGAAATTCAGTTAGGAACGTCGACTGGAAATTCCGACGGTCTATGGCAAAGTACACGGTTCGCAGAGGCAGCACCTCGTTCGTCGCGTTCGAGTCGCGAGCGAACGCGACGCGACTGCTTTTTCGGTGGAAAGCGGGCCTCTCGCGACACGCGAGACCGTGCACCGGAGGGACAGAAAAAAGGACGATTCAGGTTGCACCGAGCGTATACGTTCACCTGAAAAACCACGACTTCCTCCAGGTGCGCGCGACCTGTTCCAAAGGCGTCTCTCTCCCTTTTGCCATTACGGGCCTGTCAATGGGAGATAGGCTCGATTCCCCGTAAGCGACAGACATCCGATCGTTCCATTTCTCCTCGATGAAAATCGCGGCGCGCGACGATGCCTACTAGCGTTTTTCTAACGACTTGCCACGGAATCGATTCGATGCCTGCGTCGCGTTCCAACGACCCGTTCGTGCCGATCGTTGCAACGAAATCGGCCGAATCGATTTCGTGAGCGGTACGCGAAAATGCAAATTTCCTTTCGATCGAAGGGCCGGAAAGGGGTCGGTTGGAAATTCGAATCGAACCCAGAGCTGGTCGCACCCCGTGCCACGTCAATGGGGAGCAGGTAGCAGAAGGAGCATTACGATCGACAGGCAAACACCGTGCGCTCTTCTCTCGATCGGCAAGTGGTGGTGGCTGGGACGACGAGCGACACCGCGACTCGACCGAAGAGGTAAGCGTATCCGGCGATGGCTGCGGGCCGAGTTAACGCGTTTCTTTTATTATGACACGCAACTGGAGCCAAGCCGACCCTGCGCAACCGTTTAGGGAAATTTCCTTCCACTGTTATTCAAACGAGGGTCCAACCGAAAACGCGACCCGTTCGCGCTGCCCCGTCAACCTATGCATATCGATCATTCTTCGATCCGATGAATGCGCCAACCAACCGAACCAACCCTTCTGCCTCTGTCGAAAAGGCATCAACGGTTTTTTCTCGTTCGCGTCCTTGGTCCTCGTTGCGAAACGGCGACGATTCGGTCCGCAAGCATTCGCCGAACATCGCCGATGTTACTCGGTCAGCGTCGCATCCTTTTGCCGCCGCGAGTTGGTCCGAGTGTTTCGTCGGTGTAAACTCGTTTCGCCGCGACCTTCGGTGGCGTTAAACGAACGCTATTCATCGAACTCCGTGCGCGTTCGTTCGGACGCGTGTAAACACACGGAACGACGGCGAAAGGGAAGCAAACGGCAGACAAGGTGGAATCGGGGGAGAAGGTTTCGCGGACCGCGTTCGCGAATTTTCCAAACGGGACGCGTGTGCGCCGCGTAGAATCCAGAGACGAGGTTCGCTGCTGTTTGTGTTTGAGAAGTAAATTACAATAATCGAATAGACGCGGGCTAATTGCCCCTTTGGTTTCCCGTCTCCAGCTTAACCCCCGTGTTATTCGCGCGAACAGCCTTGCGCGCGATCGGCGCAGCCAAAACCAGGTTTTCGTGGAGGAAACGGTACGGCGAGAAACGCGGGAAATAAGCGTATCGCGTCCAACGAGATTTTTTTTCTTCGCTAAACGAGCAAAGTGGAACGAGCGAACGGCGGAGTCCACCGGTGTTTCGAAATACCAGCTAGGATTTCCGAAGGATTTATTTCAAGAAGCCGTGTTCGCGACACTCGGTGACCGGTGCTTATAACCGGACGCACTGGCGTGGCATTAGATATACGAGTTAACGACTTAGAAAAAAACGCAGGCAGGAATGTCACCTGTTTGTGCAAGTATCGACATTATCCCATTGCGACGCGATAAAATCGAGCTTAAAAGCAAAACAGGATATTACTTAAGCGCGAAAACATTTTGTCTTGAGAAACACAGCCGTCGTCCGATTGATTTATTATGTCGACCGGTGTTCCTCGCCGAGATACGCGCAGGAATACCGCTGAATCGTCGGCGATGCGAAGCGCGAGAAAGAAATTCTGCCGATGCGTTGTCCCGCTGTTTTTCGAATTCCTGCACCGTAGAGACGGCCAATGGTGCACTTGGTCGACAGCTATTATCGTTTTACGAGCTCGTAAAGGAATTAATAGGCATCGACGTCGTAACGCTTAAAATACGTCTCTTTGATTGGACAAGCGCGATCATGGTGACCGATAGCACGGCTATCTCGATAGTAATCGCGGTAGTAGTCGCGGTAGTAGTCGCGGTAGTAATCGCGGTAGTAATCGCGGTAATAATCGCGATGCGATCGATCGGAAACGGTTTGACGCGACGGAAAATTTGCGATCGAAACGGACAGAAAATAAAGCGACGTGGAAGAAAACAAAGAAGACCGTTGCGTACCGTCGTCGACCTCTGGTTCCTGCGTAGTTCTGAGCTGTTCTCTCGCGCGCATTGTACACACTGCGCGATCAGTGAGCAAAGGTAAGCGCGAACGCTCGCCGCCACGGCGAACCGAGAGACGTATTTGTAGAGGCAGCGAAACTAAAAGAAGAGAAGCACAGAGAGAGAGAGATAGAGAGAGAGAGAGACAGAGACAGAAACAGACAGAGAGGAGAAGAGATACGTTGGCCGAGGAGGATAAAGTTGAGTCGACGCTCGCCATTACCTGCGAGATTCGTTCTAGCTTCCAAGTATTCCGTAGTTCGTTTGCTCCTCTCGGCGGACACCAAGAACCGCTCGACTATTTCGCCGGTGCGACGACGCGCCGGTCCCATCTTCGCACCGGAGGGGACTCGTCTCGCTCCGAATACCGAGAATTTCGGCATAGAGAAGCCCGCGTTCGTGCGCGTCGCGAAGGAGCGTCGCGACCCTCTCGAATCAAGGTCAGGCTGTCGGTACCACCGACGCGACCGTTCCGTGCCGTTTCGTCGACTCGATAGAGGGGGTTAGATTGGGGGCAGAAAAGCGGAGTGAAGAATGGAAGAAATGGTTCGCTGGTGGAGCACGGTCGTGGTGAAAAGTTGGTCGAAAGAAGGTCGAGAATCGAGTTTAGCAGGATTTTGGCGGCGAGGTGTGTAGGGCGACGGAGCCGAAATAGCAGCGGGGAATGCTCGCGGCTAGAGGCGAGAGAGGCCAGCCTTTCGGGACCCGGTCCCCGGTCCCCGGAGTACTGGCGACTGGCGATTATAAAGAACAGTAAAAAAGAAACGAGACGGGAGACACCGACGGCGAAAGAGAGACGGGACGTGAGCGAAGAGAGGAGCGGCACGGCGCGTATAGGCATCGTTGTTGGCTGCGTTTAAAAAACCAGTTGTGCGAGCCAAGCCGACAGCGACGGCACTCGCCGGGCCATCGAGAAAACCGGCGAGAAGGTGCGCGTGGGCCGCACGACTCCTATAAGGACCACGCTTTCGAGCCCTTCGCCGCATTCAGACGCTTCCACGGTTTGTTTTCTGCCGGATAGGTGACTCGACTCTCGGCTCAGCTCGGCCCCAACCCTTCGACCGACTT
Source organism: Bombus vancouverensis nearcticus (assembly GCF_051014615.1). Lineage (NCBI taxonomy): Eukaryota > Metazoa > Arthropoda > Insecta > Hymenoptera > Apidae > Bombus > Bombus vancouverensis. Next base: position 17,086,904 of record NC_134915.1, on the reverse strand, counting down.
TCGCTCGGTTCGATCGTTTCGCTACCTCGGGACTCTACTACCTTCCTCTTTCCTTTTCCCGTTTTCTTGGATGGCGCGCGATTATCCACGCGCCGTGCGTATTCCGTAACGACGACTCGTTCGCCGAGTTCTCGAATCGCGGCATCGACGACCACGTCGCTGTTGCTCGAAAGATTACTCGAGAGAGCGCCGGCATGCAACGAAAATTATGCAAATACGATGCAAATCCCGGAGCCGCGTGACGCTAATCCGCGTCACAATATTGAAGGTAATTGGTCGATCTGGGATTGCTTGGCCCGCCTTTCTCTCGCGGTCTTTCTCCGTTCCGCTTTCACCCTCGCCGCCCGATCGCGCCGCAAAGTACTCGGTAGCCCGGAAGTCTTCGTCGCGGAATAGATTTTACAACGTCGAGATCGTACGGGTAACAACGGCGCGAACCGAATCCGAGGCTCGACGCTTTCGTAAAACCGGGATAAGTCGGTGCCAGATCTCTCTCGGTCTCGTTTACGACTAGCTCGTGAAACCTTTCGTAGACGCGAGACGCGCGATGTGTTCGATCGGATCGGCCGAATCCGGAGGCAACGCGCGAGAGAGCCCGCGCTCGATTATGCCTGAAAAGATCGTCCTTCGGTGTTCGCCTCTTATCGATCCTCGTACGGATCTCGTGTTACGGTAGACGAGGGGGAGGCAAAGGGGCGGACTCGAGGTTCATTCATGCCGGCCGGTGGAAGAAGAATTATCTCGGTCGGGCCCGTTATCTGTGCGACGTACGTGCGTGTAAGTACGTAGCCAGCTCGAAGGTAGTCACGAACCCGAAAGAGATACCGCGCGATTCCGAGCGGAAAGCACCGGAGAGTGGCGCTCGGCGGAGAAAGAGGCGCGTCTAGCCCGAGGCAAACGAAGAGAGAAAGAGAGAGAGAGAGAGCGACGGTCCGTTCTCGTGGGGGTTGATGAATGACGGGCGGTTAGCCACGACCACGCTAAAGTTATCTCGGTAATCTGAGGAGGCGAGGTCCCACTGTCTTACGAGGAGTTTTATTATGGTGTTTCTACTTGGCAAGGGCGAGGTCAGCGCGGGCGTGCGCTACGCCGAGGCCTGAAAACGAGACTGGGTCAGTCCCGGTTGCATCAGAGACGCATGGAAACGGAGAAGAGCTTCCCGTCGTCGTCCCTCTCGAAACTCGAATCGTTTCGCAGCTACGAGCTGGCAGTTTCCATCGTTCGACCTTTCTCGAGGCCTTGACCCACTCTCTATTATAGACTCCTTGCTGGCCAACACGATCGTCGCTCGGTATCGCCTGTCGTCGCGTTGCTTCGCCCGAACTAATCCGATGCCCGACTTACGGCCGCGATTCGCTGGCCGATTTTCATCGGAGAAACGGGTCCTCGCTCGTTTCCGCGAAACCCACGTCATAGCGACATCTACGAGCGCAGGAATCGGAGCAAAAGTCGACGGCTGCCCTTCGACATCGGTAACCTTGAGTCGGATAGAGAAGGGTCTGAGAGAAAACGGCAGCATCCCCGTTCGCCTGGCCGCTCCATCTGTTGCCTCTCGTCGGTAAGGGATTTCGTCGCGGAAACAGTCCCAAAAAGACGAGGAGAAAGGGTGGGCCCCCTTTCGAGTCCACCGTCCCTGCCGAGGTGCCTTACCGGTCGTGATTCTTATCCCTCGTTCGTTTGCAGCGATCGCGTTGCAGCTGCAAAGGGTTGGAAACTTCGGCGTCGCAAGATGCCGCCGGGTCGGCCTCGAAAGTAGGCCATCAGCGCGCAGTTTTCGTTAGGTCGTCCGCCGAACGATCCTACCCCGGGCGTCGTCGTAATTTCTTGGTCCGCAGATAATTCCAATTATCGTTTAGACGAGCGCCGGTAACGTTCCTAATAACCATAATCAGGGTGGCGATCTACGTCGTGCGGTTATTTTCGTTCCGGTGTTTTTCTCCGTCGTCGGTCGCCGTGACCGGCGCGTAGATCCTCAAGCCATCCGGCTTCGACGTTTGCGGCGAATCGACGAAGCGTTACCGGGAACCGACAACAAACTCCGATAGGCTACAATTATCTGCGGCGAAACATCGTCGTTTCTCGGAGTAACGCCTCCAGTCTTTTCGAGAATCCACGGTTTCCTTCACGGCGATTTTGTTTCTATCGTCGCGTGATCGGGCACGCGCCACACCGTGTCTATCAACTTCCTATCTCGTTGCAACGAGTTTTCGGTAGGGAGTTTTCGGAACGAGACCTTCTAACGAGCCGATCGAGCCTGCGGCTCCGACCTTCCGAGATTCGGGGATCGTGGGGTCCGTCTGTAGCGACCTTTTCAACCAACTCGTCCCCGAATACTCGGAAGCAGCACGCAACGAAACGGATCGCGATGCATCGGATCACGCGCGTCCCTCGAACCGCCACGAAGGAACACCGACGTCGGCGGAGACCGGCGGTGCGCGAGCTCGGTTTTTGCTCGCAAAACTGCCTCCTTCGCCGTGACACGTCGGTGAAGCCGATGACCCAGCATCCCGTGGATTTGTTCGCGATCGTTGGCTGCGGACGAGACAGAGCGAGAAAGCAACGCTTCGCAGCGGGTAGATACGTTAGCGCGGAGATACGCGCGTTCGCTGGTAGCGAAGGCCGATGGAAAACCACGGCGAGAAGGAAAATCCGTGCGTACACGCGTTCGTCGCGTTGTTTTCTCTCGAGTCTGAACGGTCCGCGGAGGCGAGGAAAGCGCCTCGAACGCGAGGAGAAGACGGATCGACGAACGATCGTCGTGGAAAGCTGAAAGATATCGAAGAAACGACGGGAAGGCGTTCTCTCTCTCTCTCTCTCTCTTTCTCTCTGGAGCGCAAACGCAAACGCAACCGTGTATACCACGATGCGTTTACTACAAGCTTACCGACGCGCCATTCACTGGACCCCTATGAATGAACACGGACGAACGCGCGATGGCAACTTTATACGCTGTAACGCGACCAGGCAGAGTGGTTGCCGGACCAAAAGAAGGAGAAAGAGGGGCCCGTGCACCGTTGGATAGAGCGAACGGCTCGTCAGATGAGAGAGGGAGAAAGAGAGAGATTTCTGGAGGAGGGAGAGAATGGACGGAGAAGGGAAGCTTGCGTGGACGCGAAACGTATGCACGCACACGCCGATCGATCGAGAGGTTGCGCATTGTATTATTATTCAATAGCGATAGAGTAATTGATCTCGCAGTGTCTTTCTCTCCCTGCCGCGAGGCTGTACGCATTCGTGTAACGTTGCGCGCGTGCGTGCGTGGACAGCTCGGTGGAAGAATCGCGTGCAAAGGAGCCGCGAATAGACGGGAGCGAGGAAGAAGGCGAATCCGGTCGTTTAATGAGTTTGATATGGAAGGGCCGTCTCTGCTCGCGATCTTCGTTATTCACGGGACGTCTCGGCTCGGCGGCTCGTCACGGTCCGATCGATCGCCGCGCGTCGTTAAATCGCCCTTCGATATCCATCTAGAGGACGACGTCGATGATAAACCGCGGCTCGTTCGCGATTCGTTTCGCCCCCGTGGATCGCCCCCTCGCCCCCCTCTTCGATTTAACTTTCAGAACGATTCGCGTCCGAATTCACCTGCTTTCGCTGCGCGACCGATCGACGCTGCATCGGTTCCTAGCTCGATCCGCTCGAGGAACGTTTCTGCCAAATTAACGCGCGTGGAGAAATTCCCCAAACGAGGTGTTAACCTGTTCGTGGCCGGTCATGGGGATCGAAGAAACGTCGCGTCGCTCGGTTTTTATCGCGTCTCGAGCGGCACGATCGGCATTTCGAGTTTCAAAAGTTCTCTTCCCGATGATTTACCGCTAGATTTCTGACCTTTAAATACAACCGGCGGCCCGTGTTCCGTTCTCGACCTCTCCGAGACTACTTATCACGTAATCGGGAGTAGTTATACGGCATCCACTTTCGTCGATGCGAAATTGTCCATTGGAAGCGAAAGGTACGAGGCGAGATACGGGTCGAGCATGTATATTATTGTGTATTTGTCAGGCTGCGGCAACGGGCCCTCCCATACCGAGTTCTCGCTCCTCCGTCGCCTTCTCCTCCACCTTTTCCATCTCCTTTCCACCCCTGTCTCCGTGTGTCGTACGTACAACCTGCATTCCCGTAAGTATAATTCCCGCCGCGTTGTTTGTATGCACATGTAAATGCACGGGTATTGTGTTTGCCGATGCCACACCACCACCGCTGCCGCACCGACGACGTTCCACCGTGTCCCTACACGAAAGCGTTAAACGCCGAGCGCTGTCTCGAATTCGAAACTAAACGCTCCACGTCTTCGTCCTAACGCGATCTCTCGATCGTCTCTCTCTCTCTCTCTCTCTCTCGTCGACGATTCACCGGTTTTCCATCGTATCGTCGCGATCGGCGATCGCGTCATCGCGAGATGACGGAAAGTTCGATCGGCGCGCGCGACCAGCGATCGCGCGCCGTGAAAGCAACGCGAAAGATTCGCGAATGGCTCGTCCGCGCGAGCTGCGCCGCGTCCAACGCGTTTCTACGCCGTGGGACGCGATCGTACTCCGTTAGCCGTGTGTAAACCGATGCGAATATCGCGTTGCATCGAATTCCCCGTAACGATAACGCTCGGTCGCCACGAGGCACCGCGCGGCTCTCTTGTGAAGCAGACTTTAACACCAGCCACGTTGCCAGCTGAACCATCCCGGGGCAGCCCGACAACAGGAATGCCGTGTGTTAAAATGCCTTCTGCGGTTGTGTGTTGGAATCGTGTGCGTCCCGTGCGTCGCGTTACTGTGTGCGTGCCTGAGTAGGATGCGTAAAACGTGCGTCTGCGTTCTCCCCGTGCCCAGCCTCGGGCCCAGCATCACCTGTCTTCCCTCTCCCGACCCTCCCCTCCTCGCCCTTCTACAACCACCTAACTCTCTTCTCTTTCCTGCCTTTCCTTTCCCTTCCTTTCCTTCCCCTTTTCTCTTGCCTCTCCGAACCCTTCGCGCATCCCGCTCCTCTCCTTCTATCTCCGTCTTCGCTGCTTTCTCCTGCGATCTCCGCCTCTACCACAGAAACAGCAGATCCCCAAAGAGAGCCTGCAACTAGTTCGATCTCGCATCTTCGATTTCACTTTCGCGTGGCCGTTCGATTTACGAATTACGCCGTTCGCAAGTTACAGCTGCAAGAGCGCGAAACGCGAAGCGAAGCCAACGAGCGAAAGGCAATTTTTCCGAGATGGCAATTTCGAACGTCGCGGGTCTCGGGTCGATCGGCGGCTAACCATCGGCGATCGAAAATTGGAAATGGTCGTTCGCTCGGAAGGGGTTACGAACGAGCCGAGATTTCCACGTGGCCCCGACAGGCGCGTGCTTGCGTTTACGGTGGTTGCGGTTTTGCGGTTTGTACGACAGGCATCGTCGTTCCTCGGCATCGCTGTTGCCTACCGTGCGCGCGCTTCCGAATCGTCTTCAACGCGTATCCGCGTAACGTTGCCGCGAACGTGGCTACCGAACCGGAGACCGTTGGCAGCGGTTACACTTGACGGCTGGAAGGAAGTTTCTCCTGGAGGATCGTGCACGAATCGTCGCGAAGCGAGCACGAGCGAGCGTGCGAAATCCTGTAATTTCGAGTAAATTCGAAGGCGAGCGTTTCACGTTATCCCGTGGCGTCGGTGCCGTGTTCAGCTATTCTCGGCAATGTTAAAAGCCGACTCGTTTAATTTCCTTTTTTTCGTCTGCGCACGGCACATCCCACCCTTTTGTGCGCTGCACCTTCAGAGGTCTGCACCTACTCCTTCGGGCCCGTTTGAGCGTGCTACGAGCTAAACGTGCCCCGCGGGGGCCCACGGTCCGGCAGACCCTCGCTTTTACCCTTGACCGATCTCCCTTCGGACGCGTCTTCTTCGACAGTGCTGCATCTACTTGGTATCTCGCCCTGCACACCGTGTCGTCGTCGGTTCTTCTACGGGCACCGCGTCAGACACGTTTGCCCGACTCGTGCACGCGTACGCGCAGCGGATAATCGAGCCTCGAAGTAGCCAACGATTAAGTCGAGTTGTTGTCATCGCGGTAGCGTAACTCCAATCTATTAAGGTTATTATTCTAACGGCGTGTACAGGTAATCGGAGGATTATGATTTCGCGCACAGCAGTGGAACTACCGTGCCTTTCACTTACCACCAGGAGACACGGATAATAGCTCCGATCGGCGGTGTAGTCGGTGACGCGTGCATACGTAACTCGTAAGTTGGTGCTTCGGAGGGATCTGTACGGTGCGTTTCTACGCTTACGTCGCCACGAGGCGGCACGGCGAGGGAGAGAGGGAGAGAGTAATGGAGAGAGAAAGAGAGAGAGAGAGAGAGAGAGAGAGGCCCTCGACCTCGGAACAGTGTTACGTGTCAGGTACCATAGCCATACGCGTGAATAAGTTATGGTCGGTCTGCCATATCCACGAGGCAGCACGCGTGCATCAGCTCCGGTCCACGCTTCTCTCGGTCTCTTGCCGACAAGACCGAGAGAACGTCGTCGCGTTTCCTAGTATCGAAGACGTTAACCTTGTACAACCGGTGACCGACGGCAGCAGCATCATCGAACCGACATATCGGTGTGTACATCGTTGTTCCGATGGCGTCGCATCGTATCGCCGATTACGAAATCCTCGTGAAACGCACGCAACGATACGTCCAAGCGTCGCGACCGCGCTACACGCCCGAAGATTACGGAAAAAGGGAAAAAAAAAAGAAGAAAAAGAAAGACGGTGTCCGGTCGGAGAGCAGGATGGGCGGAGCGGAGAGACGTCGTCGACGGATCGCGTAGAAATCACGAGGACGAGACGAGAAAGGGTGGGCGGAGGGTGGAGGCCCAAGGACTCCCCATCGCGAACGGTGGCGCGAGTTATTTTCTGCGGAACGTAATTCACGTCGGAGGGTTGGTGTGGGTTCTGGTGGCCCCCTCGGGCTCCCGTCGCTCGCTGGCATTGTCCTCCTCCCGAGTCGCATCTTTGAGCTGCCGCATTCTGCGTAGCGTCACTTTATAATATTTACAGCCCTCCGCCAAATTCCTTCCGCACCGTTTTATCCTGGTGACCGGCGCGGTGGCTGGAACAGAGGGAGGAAGCAGGGCTGGCCCCGCCGGTGTGCCGCTTCCTCCGGTCCCCGATTCGAGCAGAGGGTCCTATCGAGAGACCAGCGGCGGCTTTTGCTCGATTTTCTCCTCTTCTATCCAGCTCTCGGCCCTCTCGGAACAAGCGGAGAAACGAATTTCGGGAACGGTCCAGCAACTTGGTCCAGCTAGTAGGAAGGAAAGGGGAACAGGCGGAGGTTATATCGGTGCCTCGGGGACGGAAGAGAGACGACGGAGAGAGAAGAAACGAGGGAAGCGATCGTGCATGCGTCTTCTATTTGTTAGGAGTTAGGAGGCAGAGGCTTCGTCGGCTCGTAACCGCGGCCTCTTATAAGCCCCCGATGGGGGCCCCCAATCGGACACATGAAAGCCAAAAAGCCGAAACTTGTCGTTGATCTAGTGCTCCAGCGGCCGCTTAACTAGGGCCCGATACCTTCGGATAAGGGCCCCCGTACCCGAAACCATCGACGTTTCGACTGCGAGGACCCGCCGTCATCTATTATATCCGCCAACCACCCTTTATCGGGATTCTCCCGCCGACTATCGGCTACCATGATTCTTTTCGATCCGTTTCGCCACGACCCAACACGGGGGTGGATGCACGCTCGCGTCCCTTTGTTGCGAAATCGGCCAGACGAACGAACCTCTGCTCGGTCGCGTTCGTTTTTCCTGGCCTGGAGCGCGGCACCGCGTTTCCACGTTTCTCGATACCGGCGATCCGCGTTACGCTCTATCGGGCCGGCGCTACTCTCTCGATTGGCAATTAACGGAATCGAGATAACGATCGGCGATCTCGTCTCGTAACTTCCAATCAACCCGGTGTCGTCGATCGACGATACTTCGCGCAAACTTCCAAGCGGAGATCGTTTTTCAAGTATCTGAAAAAAGTGCGGAAGCGTAGTCGAGCCCGTTGCTTCTTAGTAGCAACGGGACAGACGCGCAAAGTCTCTTTCGGACGAAGAAAGAATCGTAGCGGCACTCGACGACAAAACTTTCCAACTGTTTCAAGTAACATCGCCGAAGCGTAAGTGACGACAGACCTAACGCGTCATCGATATATTCCTACGGTCCTTCCGCCGAATACTTGAAAGGACGAACGCGTGCGTAGCGGTGATACGAAGCGAGGGGCGACGAAGGGAACGAATCGGACCGGGAAAACGGTTGAGTCGTAACCGAGTTAGTGAGAATCGAGAGTCGTACGAAACGAGTCGATAGCGAGAATCGTCGATAAATACGCCGTTAAACACCGCGGGAGTATTTCATTGCCATGCTGCGGGTCCTACGCCAAAATCACCTGAGAATTTTTCCAGGGTACGTCGGATTTTGCGAACGGGCAGAGAACGGGCGTCTGTAAGTCGGCAGTCAGCCGAGATTCAAAGGATCGTCGTGTTGCAACGACTCGCCGTTCGTCAAGGCTCTTGGCGCGGCTGTACAGGCGTCCCGTAGGCGTCGAGCGTTAAACGCATTCCAACTTAGAGGTTACGCGTTGCGAAATCGCAGCGCGTGAGCGTTGCGTCTCGTTAGCCGCGATTCGCGCGACCTTGCCTCAAGTTCAGCCGAGTCACGGTGCATCGCGACCGATAAGGAAAAGGCTTCGTGACTTCCTCGGCGAGACGCGGCCGGTTCGCTTCGAAATCTTAATGCGAGACCGGAGAAATCGATCGCCAGCCTTAACGCCGACCGTGTGTCGTCCGTTGACGAAAGCCGACGTGTTTTTTTCCCCAACTTGGCTCTATGCAAATGTCGCGGGTCCGATAAAAAGTGATCGGTCGAGCGAGGTGACAGAAGCGGTTGTTTTCGAGTGGCGCAATTTCCGTCACTGGCGTCGCTCCTCGCGTCCAAGTACGAACACGGGTTTCCCCTCGTTCGACAGAAAAAATCCGACATTGAAGCATGGATAGCGTGGACCGTGCTTATCTACGGCTCTAGCCGAACTATAATTTTAGTCACGATTCATTATTTCGGCGTGCTAGCTTTTCGAAGACGCTCGGAGAATTTATATTCACGATTTGCGGCTGTCTCGCGCGCCACCTTCTGCGAGAGAAGGAACGCGAGAACGAAAGAACGGTATAAGCGGAATTTCAACGTGTTGCCATCAAGGTTGGCCTAGTCGGTCGAAATGTCACCCGGCGTGCTAAAAACAAAAGACATCGATAGCCTGTAAGTGCCTCGGGATACGTGTACGCGCCTTAACGCCTCTGCTCGTCCTGCGGAAGACGAGGCGCGTCGCGTCGCTTCGAACACCGGGCCGTCTCGAACGAGGTCGACTGTGCGCGCCAGCTCCGGGGGAAAGTTCGATTTATGACTACTCGGTTTGGGAAGAACGACGCTCGTGTGTGCCTCGAAATCCCACCGATAATGTTTGTTAACGAAAGGTCGCCTCCGGAGACGGGGAATATCGTGGCCGGGCCTACTTGTAGCGAATAGCCAATTTTAGGCGGCAACTCGTCGCCGCGATTTCTATCTCGATTCTTCCATCTACCGACGTCCAGTATCTAACGTATCCCGTAATCCGAACGTTACGAATCGTTTCGTGGACGTTGGACGGCACTTACGATCGAACGCCGACTTCGTCGCTGACTTTGGACTCTTTCGCGACTTCCGTCTAACTGGAATGATCGAGCGATTCTCACGATCGACTCGAGAAGCACCGCGCGTATTAATCGCGGTCGTACGAATCGCGAAACGACTCGCGATATCGATGTTGTGCGCAGCACCGAGTCGTTTCTGTCTTCGCGAGGTTGTCCAGCTCCGTGGAAACGGCCAACCAGCAGTCGAAGCCAACCAAACGACTTCTACTTATTGCGTAATTCCGCGGTGACGAAGGCGAGCGGGATCGCGACTCTAGACCATTTATAAACGTTTGTACATTATATATGTATATATATATATATCTATATATGTATAATATATATAGTATGTATATACATATAGACACGTATACATGCGCTATACACAGCTACGTATACTCGTAAAAACGATGCGCGCGCACTCTCGTAGCTCGGTACGACCGATGTTCGGTCGCGTGGCAGTACATAGGAGAGGACAGGTACACGTACATGTGCAAACAACCGAGGCTTTTTTTCCTAGTAGCCGCTCGTTTTCCTTTTGCCGTTCGAACGAGACCGCTCGATCCACGATCGCTGTTCTTTTTCGCAAATTCCACGAGACCGCGACGAAGCGATTCGCGGCGTTGGAAATTTCCTACGAGGTCGGTTGCGCGTCGTATGGAACGAGCTTCGAGATATCGAAGGAAAATCATCCGGCGAAGGCGATCGCAGGTACGCGCTTCGGGGTGAAGACGGCACGGCGTCGCGCTAATTCAAGGACCGTGTCGCGGAACGAGCGTGAAGCGAAACGAAGCGACACGTGGAGGCATCGAGGCATTTTCTCGCGCGAACGGCACCGTATCACTGGGACGGGCACCGTGCTGAGCGTAAATTATCGTCGACTGACACGACCTCGAGGCTCGAGTATGGACGAGAGTAGGCAGTAGCTGGACGATCGAGTGCCACACGATCGAGATAACGGGGCTTAAACGTACCTAAGGCGTTTCGTCCACCGCGAGAGACGGCAAAGTGGGGCTCTCGTGGTTCGCTCTCTCCTTGCACAGGGCTTTTACCACTTTAACCTCGGATTCTCGATACTTGGCCGCGATAGAATTTCTTTAGAAAATAGGCAAGCGCGATCGCCGATTTTTCGCGATAAACGCGCGCCATTGATCGCAACTCGGACAAAATCGGCCGAGATCGTCCGTCAGCCGTGGCAGATTCTTGGTTTCGCAAGAGGAAGAAATCTCGTGGAATCGGTGCCACTGCCGCCGCCGCCACCGCCGCCGCGTGGTCTGTCGCAATAACGTCCCTTTTACCGCGAAGAAGGTGAACTACATATTATTCCAGCGTGGACGCAGAAACCGGGAAAAATAGAGGAGACAAAAAAGAGGCGAGAGTCACGGATTCGAAGGTATCTCGGAGTGTCTAAAACCGGTACGGGCAGCGGTACGGTATCGCGTATCGGGGCGGAGGGGGCAAAAACGAAGGAGAAAAATGAAACCTGAATTTTCGATCGGCGATCGTCGTAGATCGAGATAAAGAGCGGAGGTAAACGGAAGCCAGGCGACACTGGTTCGTGGTCAGGCTTTCGGCCGGGGAGCTGTTAAAGAGTTGGGAGCGGCTCCGTGACAGAACTGGTCTTAGAGAACGCTCGGACCTCCGAGACCTTCCTCGAGGTGTATACGAGGGAACGTTTAACGTTGCGTTTCGTCGCGGACGATGCTGTCGCTGATGCGGCCGGTACGATTCGCCTTGCGCGAAATTAGTCCCCGGTGCCACCACCCACTCTCTCTTTCTCTCTTTCTCTCCTTCTCTCCTTCTATCCTTCTATCCTTCTATCCTTCTATCCTGCCTCCGACCACGACGATAATAAACGTTTCTTTCGGCCGACGTTGGTGCAAATTATGCAAGAGTTAACGCGTCGCGGCGAGTTCTAGGTTGACCGCTTCGTTACAAAACTTCGTTATAAGCGCGGTAAAGGCTCGCGCTCGTATCGGCCGAGAGGAAAATCGAGGGAACACGTACGAATTAATTAATTAGGTGCGCGTGCGAACTCGATCGGACGTCGTTTCGTTCGTTATTATTTAGCCGCGGAAGAAACATAAAAACAAAGAGTAGGAAATTACGTAAAGCGTTAACCGGTTAATTTATCCGATTCCCACGTTGGACGTTGAGCGTGGTTGCGCGTTTTTATCGAAATACGTTTATCTAAGCTCGAACGAGTTTCGAACGGTTGACGGGAGGATTCGCGCGGAAGCCGAGCGATTGCTCGTAATCGATGGTCGGAACGGAGCGGAACCGATACCGCCCGGATTCCTCGAATCAATTTTCGCCGATGATATCCCGATCGATCTATCTATCGATCGATCGATCGGTCGGTCGGTCGGTCGGTCGGTTGGTCGGTTTAAATGAACTCGTCCGGAGGAAAGGGTGACGGAGGTATTTATGCGCGGCGGTGTGCGCCGCACGAAAGCCACAAGGTCGAGCCGCATTAATAAAACAAACACAATGTACGACGCAATTCTGCATTCAAGTAGGCTGTCCGTCCCCGAGGCGACGGTTTCCACGTACGATCGACAGCTACTATCTCGAGAGTGCCGGACACCGTTCGTGCCTCGCCGTTGTCTCTCTATCCCTTGCCCCGTCATTTCACTCTCTACCTTACACTACCTCGTATCGTGTAGTTTCTCCTTTCCGGATGCCACGATCTTTCCCTCTTTCGAATTGGGTTTCGCACGAACCTCGTAAAATCTAGGTAACGGTAAACCGCTGAAACGACGTCCGCGTTTCGCCTACTAAATTATCATTAACCTCCGGGGAATCGAATCGCAAATTAACATTTCGCGTAACGCGCGCGTCTCGTCGCGTCGGGTTACCGGTTCTAATTAGCGCGGCGATTTTTGTCTGCGAGCAAAGTAGCGAGCGTCGTTGTAGCCGCGGTCGTCGTCGTCACCGCCGCGGCACATCCGGTACCACGAGTCGTTTCGAGATCCTTTTATAGGAGATGCCACACCGCGTTATTATCCAATGCATTCGTAATTAGCTCCTTCGCTCCTCTTCTCTCGTCGACCAACCTCTCGGCGGTCTCCCTTCTCCCTTTCTCTTCGCCCTTTTTTCCCCCGTTTTTTACGAAAAGAGGAAACGATCGCGGCCGATCGTTACCGCAAAAGTTCCGATTTATCCGGTAAAACGGCGAACGGCGAAGTTTAGTCACGGCTGATTTTCTCTGGTATCTACGACGATCTGGTTCTGTCGATGATGTAACGACGACTCGAAATGTCGTCGGCCTTCCAGGCATTCGTTCCCTCTAGACTCCGGCGGAATCCGAAGATCGAGTCTTTCCCTTCGCTCTTTCGTCCCTGGCACGTTTCCTCATCAACGTTTCGTAAGCTCGAATTCCGAGGTACCCTCTTTTTTTTCTCTCTTACTTCTGCTTCTTCTTCTTCTTCTTCTTCTTATCTTCTTCTTCTTCTTTTTCTTCTTCTTCTCCTCATTTCGTCTTCATTCTCCTCGTCGTGTTTCGCGTGATTTCACGTCGTTTTCGGCGACCGATTGCGAATCGATGAATACCCGGCTCGTAATCTCTTGGGAGATCCATGGGCAACCAGTGCTACGAAAATCGTGGCGGCAATTGGGTCGCGATCGCCGATCGAACGCGATAAAAGTCACGGTATCTGGCTGGAGTTTTCGTCTCGCTTCGCCGTCGCATCTTTCCGTTCGATCGTACTATGCCCATTTACGCAATCGAGCGCGTTAAGTACGAGTTTTGCCGGCCGTTCGAGCGAACCTGAACGAGCGCTCGTTAAGGTGTCTCTCGTGGACACAGATGACGTCGTCGAATGAACATTGCGACACGTAGCGACAACTTGCACCGTGCTGGACATCCTTGACTACTCGCGCATACCGTAGGGAAAAAACCTTCGTCCGAGAATACGTTGCGACGTTTCGTCTCGCAAAATCGTGCAACTTCGATTCTACGACCAAAGCGAAAAACAATCGAAGAAACGGAGTTACGTGGTTCGATTGGAAACGCGGCCGCGTCTGTATTCAGAAATTATTCAGGTTGACGATAAAAGCAACGACGCTAGCCGCCGATTTTTATCTCGGACGTTCTAGACGAGAGACGAGCGCGCAACGTAGTTTTTTAAAGTACAAGGTGTGCACATCGATGATGTAGTCGGATGGAAGTTGCGACACGAGCTGCGTAGCTCGCATGGATGGCGGCCATCCTTGACAGCTCTTGGCTCGTTCCAACCACGGTAAGACTCTCCGTATGAGACCGCACACGCCCGACCGACCGACCGACCGACCGACTGACTAACTCGTCTGGATCGCCGTGTGGGTCGTCCGGCTGCCAACAACCGCCTGATCCAGCCGTTCGTTCCGAACGTCCGCGGAAAAACCATAATCGTCATCGAGCAGTCGCGGCCGTTCCGCCACGCTGATTCTTCGCGTTCGTTCGTATCGTCGATTTCGTCCGAGATACCGTTCGAAAGGTTTCCAACTAGGCGACCGCTCCCAACGATTCCAGACGGCACGTGATCGTTCGCCAACCAGGCCAACCTCCGTTTTCGATCTTTCCACGCTCGACACTCGGCTAAAAGTTCGTCCGTCTTTCCGTCGGGAAATTCTCCCCTCTGTTCTCGATTCGATGGCCGTTTAAACTCGGCCACGGGTTCGAAACTTCGACGATTTTAGCCGAACAGCGGCTAGTCTCGATTTCGAACTTGATCCGACGGCGGACGCTCGATCGAGCTACGTTTTCGACCAACGACGGCGTAATGTTAGTGGAATCTTACCACAGGCAGTAAATCTGGCAAGAAAGCCGATCTCGCTGACCCTGATTGGACCATCGGACGCGGACGAACAAGCTCGATATCGAGGTTCGCTTAATTTCCTCTCAACGGAACACGACGACAGGAATTATTGGCTACGCGCGGCAGTTAACTATCAAAAATCTGAAGCGATAGCCTGCCGCGACCGTCGTTTCTCCGGGGAACGACGTTGACCTTTTAGTTGGTCGCGCTCGGTTCGTCCAAGCTGTTTCACGCTGCCCGACGAAAATTAACCTGCGATGTCGCGCCAGGTGCCGCTCGACCAGCGAAGAGGGGAGCGAGTAGCCGTGTAAAAAAACGCCTGTGTAACCGTTGTAACGTGCCGAGGAATATGCGTGTCCGATACATATTTCGGGGTGAGGGCTAATTAGTCGACACGGTGTAGGAAAAACTGGCCACGTAGAGGAAGATCGGATGGTAGATAGAAAATATTCGAGCAGGTGAAGTTGACGCGTCGACCTTGCGTTTCGTTAACGCGTCTGCGTAAGTTACAGTTTCATTGGAAAGGATTCGGCCGACGTAACGTACGAAAGTTTCGCAGCGGCGACGGTAACGGTACGGCACGTCGAATCGAAGATCACGCGGAACCAAGGTTGTTTTTCCAGATATGTGAAAGACGTCGCGGCGTTTGCACGCGCTTTGCGTATCGCCAACCGGTTACAGTTTTTCCTCTCTGCTGATACGTCGCACGATTTCATCGTTTCTTTTTTTTCTTTTTTTTTTTCTTTTGGATACCGACGCGAGCGGTACGCCGAGAGAAACGAAATTCGAGGCGTCGGTACTGGAACGGCGAGAACGGGCCAACGATCGGATCGTCGCAAGAAGAAAGAACGGGATGGAAATTACGGCGATGCCGGTGTGGACAATGCGCGCGTTCTCGGTTCTATACGCGGATGACCTTTGACCAGAGCGTGCAAAATAACGCATAAATTTAAACGGGGGCCTTTTATCGCGTCTAAACGAGTTCAGCTCGAAGGAGGCCTCGGTGACATAGCGAGCGTTGGGCGTGCTCTGTGTGTACACGCGTGCGTACGAGCCTCGTGACACCTGTGTTCTCCGTTAACTCGCCTATCGCGGACACGAACACGCACGTCGAATATCGCGCGACACCGTTCACTTTGCCGCTGAACGTGCAGCAACCCGAAGCCACCGTAAACCAGTATTCGTCAAATCGGGAGGTGTGTCTGACGTAGAAGTGGGAGGTACGAGAAAGTTTGAAAGAGGCGCGAAATCGTCGAATCTTGGTCGAATTCGACGGCAGTGTCGAACGACGAAAATCCGGAAAGACGAGCGAGCGGTCGAACGGGACGCGCGTTACGTTCCAGCGCGGAATCCAGCCGTTTCTTCTGGTAGCGCGCAAGCGATCTAACCTTGACATACGTGACCAGGATCGATCGGTATCGTTGCACGGAGGCGCGTACCTGCCGTAATTTCGAATCGCAGACATCAACGGGTTACGCATTATCGTATTGCTAATGTCTACCTTTGACTTTCAACAGCCGTATCTTTGTACGTGTAATTGGTAGCGCTAGATGTAACGTTAGCAGCTACATAATTGCAACGTTCGAGCTTCGAGTATCGCCAACTCGTAACTAACTATTACAGCATCGTTCGGAATATCATTAACGCCCCGTTAAATAGCCACGACTTTATCTGCTGGCCGTTGAAATGGTTGCGTCTCTGTCGAACGAGGGGCGTCGCTCGTCGCTCGCGAAAGCGCCGTTGTATATCTCTTGGAAGGCGAGAGATATTTCAGAAGTCGGCGAGAGATCGTTCGACGAGGCAGGAGAGAACGCGCGAAACCGTGATCGCGTTACATATTTAAATACGACCCGTCGAGTTCTCGCACAATTTTACGTGGCGATCGGCGAGCGCCGCGCGGGACTATTTACAGCTACGGGAAGTGGTCGACGGGAGGAGAAGAGGAGGATATGCAGATCGTATGGTAATCGTGCCGCAAGACAAGCGCAACCTGTGTCTCGAAAAAAAAAGAAGAGGAGAAAAAAAGGAAAAGAAAGAGAAGAATGGACAAGGAGGAAAAATGCGGGAAAAGAGAAGAAAACGCGGAGGGATCGTGACGCGCGATCTAAAGTCAACGACGGAAATTTTCGAGATCGACGACTCGTACGCGTCGACGCGCCGACGAATGGGAAAACGATGCGCCGTAAAAACCGCATTTGCACACCGGCATCGACCGTTTTCGATCGTCGTCGCGTCGTTGATTCGCCAGCCGACTACCACGGATCGTAATCTTGTTATCCGGCAACGAAACACGATTTCCGACTTCTCTTCTCGCGCTCGCTGTTTATCACGCTCGCGCTGTTTTTTTCGATCGCGTCTCTCCGTTCGTCGTCCGTTTATCCGGTGAAACGCAAATCGCGGAATAGGCGCGCGCGACGCTATCGCGCATTCGAGACGCGCGTAAGACGGCACAAGGTAAACCGCGATCGGACGGCTCCACGGCCTTTCGAATTCAGATCGAAGAAACGATCGGCGATACGATTTTTGCGCGATTCTTTCGTCGCCGTCACCGTCGCGGCGGTACGTTACGCGGACAAACTGGTTTGCTTACGTTGGCGTTTCTCGCGGTTGAAAGGACGAGCAGAACGAAAAAAAGGTACTTTACGAAACGGGAAGGGCAGGTCGTGTCACATACCGGATTTTCCGGTATATCTAGACGTAACTAAGCGTGGCGGAGCGAACCGGCATGGGGGAACAGGTACGACGCAGGAAGCCGGTATAGCTACGTACGTACGTACGTACGTACGTACGTACCTACGTACATACGTGCTCGTGACTTTTCGCGATACGCGTTTTGAATTAAGCGGCTCTTGTCCTCGCGCGATTTTACACGCGGTAGCGGCCCCCGGGGCAAGTGTCAACGGGCACTGTACAGCGTCGACCCCGCGCAAGACCGGCTCTTTTCCGCGCGAAATCGCTGCCAACGAGTCGTTGGCCGCTCTTAATAGCTGAGAGAAGCCGAGAGAGAGAGAGAGAGAGAGAGAGAGAGAGAGAGAAAGAGGTACACGTTGCATCGTGACTCTGAAACTTCACCGATGGCGAACGACGCGGTCGATTAATCTCCGACGAAATCGTCGATAGGCGATAAGCGATGACCGCGGCGATGGCCGTGCAACTGTTGGCATGGGATCAATTGAAAATACGGTAGCTGGTACACGCAACGATTCGGTTGCAATCGGTTTGATTAACGAACGGCCATAGCAGACCATAAATAAAGTTCTCCTCGCGCGCCGCTCCGCGTTACGTGACCGCGTCACGTGCAAATTGCGCATCGAGATACAAGCGCGGTTTAATAATGAATTTCTCGGAAGCGACAAAAAAAGACCGAGCAACGTTTATTAATCGATCTCTAGTTCTCGGCTCGTGTACGCGATAATCTCGTTGGTCGGCTGTTGGCCGGTATCGCCGCAGCGTTACGGGTCAGCCGCGCTTTCGTTCTTAGCCGAGCGAGCGCGGATCGTGCTTTCTCGCTTTATGGGTCGACCACGCGAACCGAAATCGCCATCTCGTTCGTTACCGGCCCCTTCGTCCATCTCGGCGATCTCCGAATCTCGCGAACGAGAATAACGTAACAGGCCCGGGTGGTGAACAAACGCGTGGTCGTTCTACTCGCGCAAAGTAGTTCGATTCGCGGTTACTTGCGAGTACTCGCGCGAACGATGGGCTCGCGACGACTGCACGGTCCTCCGTTGTTTTCGCCTCCTTAGTGACCGGCGCGCACGGCCACTGGCTAGAGCTTGATCCGTGGATTAATTATTTATGAGGCGTGTTTCATTCATTCGTTAAAGCTCGGTCTCGAGATCATTATGACGTGATAATGTCTTAATTAACGATGGTTAACGAAGCCCTATCGCTAGAATCATTTTGCTTTATAATGCAAGCGACCGACGGCCTCTAAACGGCGAATTAACCCACCACTGATAAACGAACCGAAGAAGCACGTGCTCGCAGGATCGCTCGCTACATAGGTTACGACCAAGGCCCGCATATTTCCCGAACGAGCTCTTCGTGGTTAACGCGTTTAGCTCCGGGTACCAATCGCGCAATCTCTCGCAACCTGTCTGCCTCCCCTGCTACTCTTCTCTTATTTTCTGACCTGCCGTTTCGTTCCCGCTTCTCTCGGCCCGCACGATTCTTCGTGTCCACGGTTCCAGCTCTTCCACGACCGACGTTTCCTTTCCTTTCCCCCTTTCCCCCTTTCCCCCTTTACCGCCTCTTCGCTTCAGGTTTCCGTTTCCAGTTTGTAGCGCGCGTCAAATACCTGGAGATTTGGCGAAACGTCGATCGATTATCGTCGAAACGCAGGGGGACAACGACGACGACGAGTTGACGATCGACGTAATAACAGACAGGAGGATGACTCTGTGATTCTGGTTGTTTAAACGGCAGCGTACCGCGATCTCCGTGGTACGTACGCGCGATCGAAAGGAGCAGTCGTTCGTACGCGCTCGTCTAAAATGGTATCGCGAATCGCTTCATTAATTATTTCAGCTTCTTTGCCAGCCAGCTATGGTATTAGTTATTTCGACGTGCTAGATCCGTGTTTGTACGAAGCTTGAGGCCTACTCGAGCGATAATTAATAGCGCCAGACGCGAATGAAATCATCGTAACGTGCCGTGACTGATTGCGTTAGGGTTACCGGGTATCGAGCGTACTCGCTACTCGAACCCGCGCTACGGGAATATAAGATTAATATTAGTTGCTCACGATTCACGAGACCGCGTCAGCAACGACGTTCGTTACCCTCGGCCTCGCGTACCTGCTAATTACCACGTCGAACGATCATCGAACGATCAACGGCGAACGATTATCCAGGCGGGATCGTTTCGACGGACGTTTCGCGGAAAGCAGAAATCGGATGGACGTGGCGCGGAAACCACGAAAGCGATACGACGCGCTCCTATCGAAATTCGCCGTACGATTTCTTAATTGGCAACGAATTCGAGTTACAAGTTGGTGGATCGTAAACGAGCGGAGCCGCGAAATCAATAACAACTTTATCGAGCAAGTGGAAGGTAATCGGTGGATTGCGTAAGCCGTTCGCTCGTTCGAAACGGACGAAAAAAGAAACGGGGCAAACCGTGTAATCCGCTGATGGAGGTGTCTATAAATAGAGAGGGATTCGCGGATTCGATTTTCACTCTCGTAACGGAATCTCGCCCGGGCTCTCGGCCACGCTCTTTCTCGCCTCCGTTCCCCTTCGTCGATAATTCTATTATGTACGGTTTAATGTACAATTAACCGATCACTTAGGGCCTGACGTTACGCCGAGTCACGATGTCTTATTAAGTCTCTACCACCGTGAGCAGTCTCGACCACGCACGGTGGCAACCGGCGCGGCACGCCTCGATCCGGAGCGAGCCTCCGTTGGACTCGTCCCCCCCGCCCTCCCCACCCCTCCATCATCCCGCTTAACGATCCTCGTCTCTCGTTCGACTCGCGATTTTCGCGGATAAACTCGCGC
Source organism: Bombus vancouverensis nearcticus (assembly GCF_051014615.1). Classification (NCBI taxonomy): domain Eukaryota; kingdom Metazoa; phylum Arthropoda; class Insecta; order Hymenoptera; family Apidae; genus Bombus; species Bombus vancouverensis. The sequence continues at coordinate 17,066,953 of NC_134915.1, read as the reverse complement.
TCGCCGTTTATACGATTCGTCGCGTCGTACGATCGACTCGTCGCCGTTCGACGATGACGCGCGACTGTCGATCTCGTTCGGCCTCCTATCGGGATTAATTTCGAATCGACGCAGTGTCTTTTATCGTCACGTTGGAAATTAATTCGAAACTCGCGAGAAAACACGTCGTTAGATGGAGAGATAGATAGATAGATAGAGAGGGAGAGAGAATGAGAGAGAGAGAGAGAAAGAGGGAGGGGGAGGCGATCCGAGTCGATCGTCGCAGTGCTCGCCCGCAGGATGCAAGTTCCCGCGTAACGAGTAGCTTGACGGGGAGTTGGCGCGAATCGGCGAGCGGGGATCGGCTAATTTAGGAGTCCATAAAATTGGCCGGTCCTTTGGTCCCTTGTCTCGAGCTCCGATCCCTCTTTCTCCTTGGAAGCCCCACCTGAGACACACCGTGTACCGTCCCTAACGGACCCACACCGATGATATTTCAGTGTTAATTGCGCCCAGTATCTACCGTTCGAACCCGGGGCTGACTTCTAATCTCGGGTTCATTAGGGGCCCCGACGAGCACCGAACTATTTTCAGATCGGGACACACGAATGGTAAGCTCGGAGTCCGCGGCTGCTCGGCCGGCCGAGACGGAACAGGAGGACGAGCAAGAGGAGAACGAACGAGTCGATAGGGTCTCTGACGACGATGCCCGCAACGGAAAGCGCAGGAGGGAGCAGCGGCCTGTGCAAGGATGAGACGCTACGAGCGAAAACAACCGACTGTTTCGTACGTGTGGGATTCGAGGTGGTCGAGGGGCAAAAACGAAGACGGGACAGCAAGAGCAACGAAGAGCGGATGCCATCGCCGATTTCCATTTTAATTGAACTCAACGCAACATCATACTTAATGCCAGGAACGCGTCAGAAGCTCAAATTAAACGGCCACGCTGTCCCGCTTTATCTCTCCGTACATTCGTCTCGATTGGCCGTCCGATCGTCCGCGGATGCCCATCGATTATCCGTTCTGGAATTCACGCGGGAAACCCGTTCGTACGTCAGCCAAACCGCGCAACGCGCTTATTCATCTTTCCTCGACAGGGATCGTTGTCGGTTTCCTCGAACGCGCGCCTATAATATAAATCGCAAGTAGAAATTCCTCGTCTTTCCGGCGAACGATCGAACTTTCGCCTGCTAACGATTCCGCGGAACTCCGACGCGCGCTCCGACCGTCGAAAACCACTTTCCACGAGCAACGATTCGCTCGGTTAAGAGGAGAAACATCGGGACCGTCGTTGGTGGTTACGCTTTTTCCGTCAGGGGGTCGTCGCTTCTTGCGATCGCCACGATCCGTCTCGATCGCTCGATAACCCGGCGAAAGCAAACTCTGCTCGAGATTCAGTCGGTTGGCGCGAGGAGGGGTAATCGTGGAGTTGCACGCGTCGAGATTACGCGTTCCACGATGGAGTTTCTGTTTTTCTGGTTGTTACCGAGCAGCGACGTAGGAACCAGACGTGCAACGACGTACGCCAGTCGTTCGAGACGAGGAAGAAGAGAGTGGCGAAGCGGTAGGAACGTCGAGATTGCCTGGCGCACCGCTGCAGGCTTGATTTATTGACAGGAAAATCTAGTCGTCGTGTTCGTCGGCGTCGTCGACTCGGTTTCGCTTACCTCGGCCCGACTTCTGCTCGTCTCTCGACGAACGACGACAGAAATTTTGCCGAATCAAAAATGACGATGACGAATCGATAGCGAACGGGCAAATAGCGTCGCTCAGGCAAGAATCTCCACAACTTCGATCGCTTGTTTATTTATTTATTTATTTATTTATTTATCGAGCGAAAGTACTTCGGCGTACAGAGAAAAAGGTACGGAATGATAGCGAACCGTTGTAACCCGATAAAAATGAGTGATACGTTCGGTCTGGAAATAGCGTGCGAACGGATCGAGTTGAGAAATATGCAGAATTTATCGACGTTAATCGATACCCGATCGAGGCAGCTAAACTGGCCATAAAGGGTACTTTATTTAGAGCGTCCGATGTAACAGGTATCAGCGCGTTAACGTCGACAACGATGCGATCAGTTCGAAGAAAGATACCGTTTCGGGACGAGTAACAGCACCGTGGAAGAACCGTCGTGGGCGAACGATAGGTCAAACGTAAGACGACGACGCTCGAGAGACGCTAAACTCAAGACGAGAGAGTACCGCTGTATATAGCCCATAGCGGAGATCGTAAATAGACGAACGCGTAGGACAGCTCGTATTACGAACACAGTCCGAGACCGAAGAAAGCGTTGCACCAGCGAATTAACGTTTGCAGGCGTTTCGGAATCCGATGAAACGATACAGCGGGTTACACGGTATCGGTTTTTACGGCGAGGGAGAGCACCGTGGCGGGGCTTTGCATCGTTCGTCCCTCAACGACGGACGAGCGTGTCCGACTGGATCGAAAACAAGTACGATCGCCGCCGCTGCCACCCCCTCCCCTAATTTGATTCCTTATAATCCGATTAAGCTGGCTATTAGCGGAATCGACGCGTCGACTCTGCCGCGATCGTAGCTCGTTCGGCACGAGCGGATACGCCGCTAATGGATTTTTCAGATTGAGATATCGTAGCTGGTACGCGACCGTCCGATAGCGGTCGTGGATCGTGAAAGGCCGCGAACGGTTACGGTAGCTACGCGCGCGGTTTCTCCCCTTGTTGTCCCTCGGTCGAGGCAGCGAGAGACAGGCGTGCGTGGATTTCGCTTCTCCGACAAAGTCGCTGGATCGAAATGGAGCGGACCGAAATCGCAAGAAAGTCGAAGGGAGAGGAGAAGGGAGGAGAAGAAAGGAGGATCTTTGCGGTTGATCGCACCAGGACGAGGGAGCAGGTCGGCGCGAGAGGAGGATGCCGCTGGTGGAGGATGCATCGGGCCGGATCAGAGAAGAACGCCGCCGTAGGCTACCGGTGTTGGGCAGCTGCAGGGCCGGGCGCAGGACGTGGCCAGCTTTTTCTTTCGGACGTCGATTCTTCGAGGCGAGAGACGCGGTAAACTGCGCACCGATCACCGAGCGCGGAACGACGCTTCGCGGTGGAAGGCGCGACGAGCGGAGGCGAGGACCGAAAAATCGGTTACGTTCGGCCCTCGTCTCTCGCGTTCGGCTAGGGGCGAAAGCATTGAGATGCAGAGAGCGTTGGTGCTACCGTGCGATGGTCCCGATACCGCCTAATGGACCGACCCCGCCCTCTTTTCCCTTCGCCCTCGTCCTCGATCTTTCTTCTCCGCCTTCCAGCACCTTCCACCTTATCTCCCTCCCGCCGGCCCTCCATCCCTTTTCCTCTTTACCTACAACTGCATTCTAACGCCACTTTTAACTTCCACCTCCGTCGCGCTTCTCCTCCTGCCGCTGCCCCTCGACCACCTCCGCTCCCGCCCTCGCTCGCTCGCTCTTTCGCCTCTACCCTCGTCCGGTCTCGTCTCGTCTCGTCTCGTCTCGTCTCGTTCGCCCTTTTCCATCGAGTTTCTTCCTCGAAGCGCGGCAAAGAACCGATCGGCCGCACTTCGCTGGCTGCCCGAGGTCTCTCCTTCTCTCCGTGCCTTTATTCCCCGCTTTCGAGTGATAACGACCCGTCTTCCGACCTGACCTCGTGACTTCCATCACGGTGAGTCGCCCACGAGTTGCCGTTCACGTGCACGACTCGTCCATTACCCTTCGCGGTCGGACAACGATCGAGAAGTTTTCAAGCGGCGATCCGTGGCGGTGGCAGAGAGAATCGAAGAGGCGCGGGAAAGGCGGGAAAAGGTGGAAAGAGGAGAAAGGAAGACGGGAAAGACGGAAAGCGAGAGATCAGCTCGTCCACGCACCGTGCGTTTTATGCGCGTACGCGTATCCGCGCGGAGGGCCGCACACGGTAGCACGGCTATAACCGCGTCGCGGCATCATTTATATTTACGAGACACCGCGAAGCCGAGCCCAAGCCGCATTGTTACCGCCCAAGGGCCTTATAGCCGCTGTCTGGCCCTTATAGGGCCGCCACGATCTCCGGCTTCTTTCTTTCTTCGGCTACCTTCGTGAGTTCGGACAAGAAGGAGGACGGTTCCTTCGCGGTGTACGGTCGTATCGCGTTGTCTCTCGCGATCCTTCGATCGACGTCGCTTCGATTTATGCCCCTCGTCGTTCGTATACCTCGTGGTTCCCTGGCAATTTACTCCGCGCGGTGGAGACCACGCGATTCGAACGCGATTTTCTAGCGCCGAAACGTTTGAAACGGTTTGGCGAGAGCAAAGATACGCGAGACATCGACCCGTGCCGAGACGACGAAGCAGGGTCGGCCGAGAAGAAGAGATTTACCGCGATGCAACGACTCGCGCCAATCAGCCACGACACGGCGCGTCGCCGGTGTAGATATTTCACGGTTATTGCCAGATAAACCACAACCTTAGCGCCGGATGTAGCACCGCCGTTTGGGGAATAGACCGCATCAATGATGCAACGTTCGACCTCGCAGCATCGGCCGCGCGTTTGTCTTCCTTTGGGAAGTTTATAGTCGTGCCTATCAGGCGGGACTTTGCTTCCGTGATGCGCATCATTCTTCTCGCCGCGCTCGCCGCGATCGAGATCCCTTCCACCGATATTTTACCATCCTTCCGAACGACCGTGTAATTGCTTTTAATCGAAAGACGAATGGCCAGGACGCAGCGAATCGTCGGAACGAGCAAAAGTGGCGCGAGGAGAAAGTTTACCTTGAAAGAGCTTAGCGTTGCGAAGATACCTCGAATCGATCGCTTTGACCGAGGAACAGGCGCCGGAGGTAATCGAACGATATAATTCACCGCCAGCGACTCGTTCCGTTCGTTGGAAAAATTCCCAAACCGGAAGCCCGTACTTTTTTGCTTCTTGTTTCCTATATATTTTTGTTGTTTGTTCGCCTTGACCCTGAGAGACGATAATCGTCCTTCCGCATCGTCGAGCCGCGACGAGATACGTCGAGAACGACGGCGATACGTAGCAGTGCGAGAAGGCGAATTCTAGTTTCCGCTGTCATCGTTCTCTCCCTTCCTTCCTTCCTTTCCCGTTCGCGGAACAAGAGGGGTAGTCATCGACTGTAAAGACATCGACTCGTACTCGAGGGTAGCTCTCGTGAGTGCAAGTGAAGGCAAGGGCTGTGCGCGTTTCTGCTGATCAGCCTGCTGAATCCCGAGTTCCTGATGGGGTCGTCGCCGATCGAGAAGAGACAGGGAAGGGAGAAACGACGAGTTTTAAACCGCAACTCTATATCTACACGTTCCTGGATCCTAACCAACCCCGCGTTTCCCTCGGGGATTTCGGTGGAAACGACATGTCGCGACAGGGGTAGCGCACGAAACGCGCGCGGATACACAAAAATTTGCAAAATCAAAGCCGCTCCCGTACGAGAAATTGCTCCGATTAAAACCTTTGTCGTTGGAACCTACTTTGCTCTGAGAGAGAGAGAGAAAGAGAGAGAGAGAGAGAAGGAGAGAGAGAGAGAGAGAGAACGAGGGCGGAGGAAAGAGAAACGGAGAAACGTAATAAAGCGATCGACTTATTTTTATAAAAGAGACGAATCTTCGGGGAATAGCGTTGTTCGACGATAAGTTCAAAATCGTGTCGCGATGCTCGTCGTCATAAATCGCGCGAGCGGAAAGTCACTCTCCGGTAAAGCAAGTGCCGAGGAAAACCGAAAACGTGACGGTCCGTGGAAACGGGGATAAGAAATCACGCTGGAAAGATATAAAATTCCATCAATTCGCGGCAGCACGAAACAGTTGCCGATACATTTTTCTCGTGGGTTGCGCCGGAGAGCGCGCGACGAGCCGGCACCGTGGCCAAGAGCGACAGAGACGGGATGCTCCGCCTTATGTATTTGGGGTTTCAGGCCTTATTAATGATTGATCGAGGGATATCGACGTCTCCCCTCTGACGCGACTGATATATAGACGCGGAGGGGCTGCTTGGCATGGCTTCGCACGTGACACAATAAAACGACGTTGCCGCCGTATCGATAGCTTATTGCCAGACTTTTTATCGATCCTGATAACTTTCCGTCGCTCTTATTCCGGCCTGACGCGTCCGATCGATCGGTCCAACTTTTATATAAATCGCACGTGTTTCTTCCATCGGGGTCCCGACGTTGTTTTGCCAACAGATTAGCCGAAAGCAAACCCCGCGGGGCTACGCTCGTGTAAATCGTGCGCGCATCGATCTACGGATGGTCCATGTTGCTATCGATTTATCGTTATTTTCCCAAGATCGATCGATCGTCCGGCATCGACGATACCATACGCTCGTACGGAAACGTCGATTGCGGAGAAACGCGTCGCGGCTTACGTCCCCTCCCCCGCCTCCACCCTTCGCCCCTGTCGAGTCCAAGAGCCGAAGAGAGGAAACGGTAAGAACCGAGGGCAATTTAATTCGCAGGAAGGAGGACTAATCTTCGTAAGAGGCGTGCGCGCGAGTCTTAAAGCTACGAGGCATAAAACTGCGAAGACGAGACGCGCGGGTACGAGAGCGAACGCGGCGAAGGTGGAAAAGCCACGTGAATCCCCGAGGGTGGCATTAATCCCAGTCTCGTCCTCCCCGATGCTTACCCATCTAGACAACGGAGACGAAGCAATCATATTTTCTGCCCCAGAGGCACGATACGTGTCAATGCGAATCAAGCTAACCGATCTAACGCGAATTCCGATAGCGTCTGATTTACTTCCGACGTCTCCTCGCGCGCCAATCCTGCCCTTTCCCATCCTCGCCAAGATTACGCCGTTCGTCCGAGATTCCAGCGAATCTTTTTTTCCGCTACGTTTCGCGTCCTTTCGCTCGCCGGGACAGCGTGATTAAACAACGACGGCGGCCGAAGGAATTGGCACGCGAGTTCGCTAGTCCGAACGCGATCCCGTCGTCGCGGTGCCCACGGAAATTCGCTGGCGACCATTTTCCCTCCGGTTCTGCGCTCTTCTACCGTCGCTGCTCCTCTCTCCAGTCGTTTCCACTCTCGTCACGTATGTAGCGAGAAAAATTGCAGCCGAGCGCTTTACTCGGTTCGCGTTCTTCACGCTCCACTCCCTCGTCGCCTCCGCTACTCTCCTTAACTCTCTTCCCGAATACGTTCAGCGGCTACGGAGGGAAGAAACCCCGCGTTAGTTCCCCGCTGCTTCGTCGCTCGATAAGAGGGCTTAACAAATGAGAACTGGTTCGCAGCGTACATAGAGTCTTCCCCGCGTGGCAGATTTTCCTTCGACCGGCAAAGGACTCGACCTTGCGATCGTACCGGGCGTCCATTCAAATTTCGGGCAACGCGCGACTCGATCCCCTAGGAAATCGAGCGTAACCGGTTACGACGTTTCGATGGGATCGGAACACAACACCCTCTACCGCTCGGTTCTCCCGCCGGGCTACTTGCGTGCTCCGCGTTATTAGACGCTCTGCCGGGAGTACGAAAAGCTTCGAAGTTCAATCGTACTCGATGACCCGCGACGTCTTCGGTCGTCAAAGGGCGGATTTCGCGCGCGTCAGCGCTTTCGAACCGCTCGCCACCAATCGCGCGACCTATAGAACGAATTCCACCCTTCTCTCTCGCCGCGTTTCAAATCCTTTTATACTTTTCAGCGTCGTTGTCGACTTAACCGTTTCCCGTCAGACTCCCGTCCACCCCCCCCCCCCCAAGTGGAACGAACAGCGAATTGCGGGTACAAGCTCGCTGGCGAAACGATCGCTTTACGATCGCGCGCGTACAATTTGCACGTATCCAGTGCGATTTGTAACGTGCGACGGATACCGCGGAGTGGCAGCGGCGTCACGAAATGCCGTTATTTCCTCGGCGATACAATTACGTCGTAACGCGGTTCGAGCAACGTGCACGACCCGAGGTCGCGTCGTCGATCTTTCGTCTTTGCTCCATGCGCTGCTCTTAATTAACTTCTACTTGCCGAGACACTTGACCCGCTAACGCGCTAATTCGAACGCGACGCGACCGCAAGGCCGACACACTGCCTCGCGACTAGCGCCACTGCGACGATTTCTCTGGCGCGCGCGTTCTCGAACGCTTTGGCAAAATTTGTTGGCGATAGGCGCGTGACACCGGCGAGTAACGCGCGATCCGCTCGTTCTCACGCACTCTATTCGTACGTTCGACGAGATGTTTTCTTAATCGTGTCGGAGGAAGCGGCGGTTCCCTATCGGTCGATCTCGGAACAAATCCAGGGTATCTCATTGCCAGGTACATGGCGTAAGCGACAGACCGGTCGCACGAAGCTTTATGTAACCGACGGTACGTGTTTTTTCCTTGGGCGATTTCCATCGGGATGGACAAGAGCTGGCAAGGGAAGACACGCGCATCCTGGGTAATCCGTGACGACGCGCGCCTCTGCCCGGCTTCCTCCCTACCCTCTCTACCATAAACCGTCTTCTTCTTCGCCGCTTCGTGTTGTTCGCTTTCGCCCATGCTCGTCGTGCCGCGAGCATCGCTGTTCCTCGTAAATTCATACGAATTCGCTATAAGCTTCTATTACCGTCGATTAACGGGTCTGTAATTACCACGGTATACGACCGAGTCCCGTCATTTCGGTTCTCGTGAGAAACGTCGGATACGGTAAAGTGATTATTTTTGTGCGCGCGTCGAGACATCCGAGGGGAGAGTTTAAGCGCGACGCGATCCGTGTTAAGCTACGTAGAACGTTGGAAAATCCAGCTACGGCGAATCGACCGCCAGACTGCCGGTAAGAATCGCACGCGATCGATAAATTCGCCAAAACGAAACGATCCTGTCGTTTCGAAATGCCGCCGAGAGAACAACTCGATGCTCGGCGAACGCGTCGATCGGGTCAAGAGTCGGAAGACGATGCGACGCGCGTTGGCGAGGATCGTCGGACGCGTCGCGTGTTTATGTCACAGCGGTGGAAAGGCAAAGAGGAGAAATCGACGGGTACGACGAATGGGTACGAGGATACGGGAAGACATCCGGAGCGCGCTATAATCGCGCGATATACGCCGTCGTACCTGTCGATGGAAGCTCGCGCGCGTGCATCGTCGAGTATGCAAATGACGACTCGCCTGTCCGTCACCTTAAGACCGACCGGTGTTGGCAACCGAGACGATTGCGAGGCGTAAAACGCGCCTTTGTCACGGCTTCGGTTACTCGCTTCACTCGCGACCATCGCTCGGTTAATATCGTGGTCGGACGAACCAACGATTATCCGGAACGGCGAAACGAACGTAAAAAAAAACAGTGAAACGGCAAAGTCGTCGACGCCGTCAGCGCCGCTGTCGAAAGGATGGAAGGCTGGGCGAACGGTTCCGCTATGGCAAAGAAATCGGTCGCTTTTAGTCTATCCGACTGCTTTGAAAAACGTTTCGCGTTTAACGCGCGGCGCGTAGCGAAAGTTTGGGTAACCGTGAAAGGTCGGATAGCGCGAGAACAACCCGGAAACGTTCCACTTTCGCGAGGAATCCTCACGCTTTCGTCTCACGTGGCATCCTCGTGGTGATTTTCAACGGCAACGTGGAAACGGCGCGTGCTCGGGATGCGCACCTTCGCGTCCTGATTAGCAACCCAGACCGAGCGAAGGCCAATGGCACCCTGGCTGTGCCTGGTGGATGGCTGGCTGGCTGGCTGGCTGGCTGGTTGCCTTCTGCTTTCCTGCCTGGTCCTCCGTACTGCCACGCCGGCATAAGGGGTGGTAGCACGAGTCGAGTGCGAAACGCTAGCGAAGAACAGAGAAAGAGAAAAGGAAGCGAAACGAAGCGAGAGTGAGAGTGTTCGAACGAGCGAGTATGAGAGAGAGAGAGAGAAAGAGAGAGAGAGAGAGAGAGGAAAAGGGGGTTGGTTGGTAGTACGGTGGAGGCGCCGTCGGTGGTGGTGCCGGTGGTGGTGGTACGCGGTGCACGACATAAATATGTATGTATCATCCGCTGCGACCTGCCCCACTACCCGACTAGGTCAGACTCATGCTTCATCACAATGAGCACCTTGCCTTGCCTCGTCCTGTTCCTTTCCTCTTCCCTCTATTCAAGTGGATGGTACGAAACTATCCGATCGAAAACCGAGACCAGCTGATCGATTTCTCGTCCGACCGGACGAGTTGCAGAGGGAAAACGGAAGAAGGTGTGCGAGCGATCGGCGGTACCGACGTCGCTCAACGAGTTCGTTGCTATGCGTGGCCATCGATTCGCGGGAAAATCGGTGGAACGGCGACGGCGAATACGCGCGAGCCAACGATCGAACGAAAGAAGCGAGCAAAGTTCGAGCGTCTGCGGCTTGGTCACTGGCACACGGTCCTTTCAGCTGTGTTCGATCACTGACGTTGCACGCAGCCAGTGACGTGGGCTCTCTGACGTCACCCACGCTTCTCTCACGGGGGTTGCGCAAGGTCTGGGGAAGACGAGGGACGCGACGAGAGGGCGGAGGGGCGAGCAAGCGAAACAGGAAGAGGAGGCGGAGGGACGGGGTACCGAAGGGGGCTAACGGCTCGAAGGGGGGTAGCTCTTACATATTTATGCCGCGTTCTACGCGCAACACCCATCCCGGGGGCGGTTGGAACCAACCCCCTCTGCGTTTCCTATGCCGGTGGCTAGGTATGTCGACCTTGTGCGCGCTTTCACGAGGTGCCTGCCTGCCTGCCTGCCTGCCTGCCTACCTGCCTACCTGCCTGCCTGACTGCTTGCCCGCCCGCCTGCCTGCTTGCCTGCCGATGCTAATCAGCTTGCTTGATAGTGCGTTGTTACCGAGACTACATGGATGCGCCTCTATTTGGGATTCTACGTAATTCTTGGGATAATGCGGTAGTTGGCTGGTAACCTCGTTGAGAACGACGTCGGTGCTTTGCCAAGGAAAGCATTAACGCTTTTGTATCCGGTGGATTTCGCCGCCTCGGTATCGTTCCGACTTCTCGCCGGAATCGAATATCCGCTTTAAACGCTCGCCAACGTTTATCCGTTCGTCATACTTTTTTTCCTCTATCGTTAATAGACGCCCGCGGCGGTGTTTGGCGTGCGTCGTTTCGTCGTCCACGGCGAATCTCTCGGACGGAGGAGATTCCTCCGGGTCCTGGACGAAACAACGACGCGACGGTTACGGCGGCGGAACAGAGGCGTGGTTGGTCCCCCGAGGGTTATCAATCAACGGCACCGAGTTTTACGTTACTCGGAAGGTTCGCGAGAAACTGTCGTCCTATTAATCGTGGCCGCTAATGACGACCGGATCGCGGGAACGGCGCTCCGCTACCGGAGCAACAGCCAGCAGCATCGAAGGCACCTTTCGCGTCGTCGACGCTACCATGCGAACAGTCACGCGATCCAGATCGCGTTTCAACTGGCCGACGTGCAATTATAACGAGAATGCGCCGAGAGCACGCACTTTCAGCTCCGGGAAGAGCGCGTGTCCCGTGCCGGAGGACGATTTTATTCTGTGGACGGGAACCGCCTGATCGCCTCGCGGAGAAATCGATCTCGCCTACGGACTTTTGCACGACATCGAAAACGGCAGATTCGAACGCGCCTGACGTTTCGCGTTGCCCGAGGATGCGCCTCCTGAAACACCGTTGCAATCCTGTTGCGATAATGACGACAGGAGGCCGCGATCTCCACCACGTACATACGTATTCCAACTGCCGTGCGTCGGGGATGGATTAAATGCAAATTAAAACGTATCCAGACCGAAACACACCGACCAGATTCCCCGATAAAATTGCACTTTACTCTTCTCCTCGGGTCCGTAGCCGTTCGTCTTCGGACAGGGTCGAGCAGACTCGTCGTCCATCGTTAACGTCCCTTTCTTCCTTTTGAATACGAATCTGCCAAGGATTGGCGCGCGATCCCAGAAAATCGTCGACTCGAGCGAACAGCTCGGTTCGATCGATCGAAAGGTACGACACGACGCGAAGAAAGGTGTTGTTAGCGGTGGCGAAACGAACCGCCGTTTCCGAGAGGCTCGATGATCGACGATGGGTGGATCCATAGGACGGATACGACCGGATAAGAAAAGACAGCGCGTGTAGGCTACGATTTATCGATCGATAATATCTTTGCGTAAAACGTTTACGTCGCGAACAAACCCGCCGATAAAACTGTGTAACGCGTAGCGAGTCTTTTGGTCGCGTCAGCTTCGTTCGCGATAACAGCCTGCAACAGCCGTGCTCTCTCGGTTGTTTCTATTCTTTTGGCGTCACCCTTAACCGGTCTCTTATCCGGTGCTTCGCGACGATCCCGCTAACAGAGATTTTTACGACTCGGCAGGCGAATCGTGGAACGCGGCGGCTACGCTCGACAAAATTACTCGAAAGATCTCTTAATTCTCCGAGGATCGATGCGTCGATGCGTCGATGCACGATGCATGCAATGGAAACGAGGTTGATCGAGGAGAGACGGTTTACAAACAAACTCGTAGACGCCCACGCTTGTACACGAGCGCACTTGGCGCAGAGGTGCACGCGATCGTTGGACAACAAGGTGGACGTCCCGTAATCCGTGGGTTAGCGCGTCGGGTATCGGGACATCATTTCCCAGGAAGTTATTGGCAATCGCAGCTCTTCCACTCTGCACCGCACTCAGCTATTCCCGTTCGACATCGACATCGACATCGACACCGAACCACTTTCTCGACGCGTAATTTCGTTCGTTAAATCCCAACGATCGATTTCTACGCACGCGAGGTAGCGTTAAACCGATATACGCGTACACGTGGTATGCGTGTGTGTATCACTCGTATATATGATATCGAGTCGTAGGTTATTACGAAAAAGTTAATAAGCGGGAACGAAGGACACGGGTCCGTTCGAAAGTGGAGTGACAAACCTCGGACAAAAAAGTGAGAAAAGTGGGACAAGTAGGTCCCGGGCGCGAGTTAAAACAGGGCAAATGAGCGGTTGCCGGTTCGAGCGATCGGTGTCGATAACTGCGATTAACGCGATTACGTCGTTCGATCCTTAATCAAGAAGGATTTCGACGGCCAGCGATTCGAGCCGGGGAACGACGTTTTTTCGCGAGTAATGGCGCGTAATGAACGCGCGGTGGTTCGTACGCTTCTCGCCACGGTCTCTCGTCTTTCCTTCGTTTTGCCTACGTTCCTCCGTTGACTTTTCCGTCTCGTTTCAACCTTACGGTTCGATTACGTGGACGAGGACACATCTTGCCACTTTGCGACCGGACTGCAAACCGAGCAGGACTCGACTAGATGTCCTTGTGCTTTAAATAAATGCGAAAACAGTGCCTGAACGACGTCGATACCGCGTAGCGCTCCTCTTACGTTTACTTCGAGAGAGGCGAGTCTCCTACGCCTACGCGCGTTCTCTAACGTGTCGTCGTCGTTGCCCGCTCTCCCGTTGCACTAGTCTAACTATCCGCGTTCGTTTAACCGCATCCCGTTTCCTCTAACTCTCCTTTTCCCTTTCCCGCCTATCGGCTCCGTTGTCGTGTCATTCGCTTCGTTACGCGGAGAATCGATGTTTCTGGCATTTCTTTAGAGTAGCGCTCATGCAAAACGCGTGTAACAGGATGCGGTTATCTCTCCTATCCACCCTTCCGTCGTGTAGCGCTCGATTCACCGATAACTAGAAAGGGAACTTCCGTTGCCAATCAAATGAATCATGCCAGAGATCCGATCGCCGATCGGCCGTTGTTGCGCGGCTACCGCCGCGAACGCCAGCCAACGACAGCGAATTCCTCGCTCGACGAGCGAACGTACAAACTTGTACACGAATCGCGTATACAAGGTATAAACGGTGCAACGACGATTAAGATAAACGGGGAGGAGGGCACGAACGACAACGTTAGAGGGCCGATAAACGAGCGAATCGAAGGACCAACTACCACGGCGACTGTCGCGCTTCCACCAATTGTACGCGTGTAGCTTCGAAAGAGAAGCGAGAAACGAGAAGCGAGGAGGCTACTACGGCGGAAGACGATGGAAAAAGGAGAAAAAGCGAGCGAGCGAGCGGGCGGGCGAGTCGAGTAGGAACGAGGCTCGGGGCAAACCGATCGCTTCTCTCCCACCGCACCCCAATTTTAATCAGGACCCGAAATATGCAAGCAGGATGAATGCCTGCGAGCTCTCCCGCCGGTACTACCGGGCGTTACGATGCATGTAATTTATTTTTATTGCCACCAATTTTTTTTCTACCCCTCGATCAGCTCCTACTAATTTCGAGGAGGTGGTGCCTCCGCGAGAGCCGGAGAAAATACTGCCAGCCGAGAGGAGACCGTGCAACGCGTCAACGCCGTTTCCCGATCGTCTCCGTTTGCGAAAGTTCGTCCGTTCGATTGGTCGACGTCGATTACGTCGCGAAGAATATTCAACGATACGAATCGATCGTCGAACGATCTCCGAACGACGATACTCCGTTCCGTAGAGCCTAACGAGCCGCGATTAAATTCGAGAAGCGATCTTTGCTTGGTTCTGCCCTGCACCGAATTACAGAGGGTACGTGGCAAAATTATAACATTAGACCGGACTCGAAGGTAGTTCTAGTTGGTAGATCAGGTTAGATAGCGCATAGACGAGGTAGCACCCGGTAAACTCGTTATCAGATCGATGTAGCGAGATACATATCGTATGTACGGAGATAAACGACGAGACGATGGTTATGAAATTCAACGACGTAGGGCTGGCAACCGCGAATCGCTCCAGCTAACTCATTCGTTCGACTTTTTACGTGTACGCCTATAAACGCGACGATATACAGGAACGCGGTTATTCTCGGCGATCGCCGTTTACCTTCAATTTCCTCGAAGCCACCGGTGTTACTTTCCATCTTGATATTTCCATCTCCCTCGACTCGATACGAAGCGCAAACATCGCCGCGACAATTACGTTCAACGATATCGCGCGCACGACGATAATTAGTCGGCGACGAGGCGACGACGACTCGGAAATATCGACGGTTTCTTTTTAACCGCGAGAAGTTTTCGTCGAAATCCTTCGAATCAGCGTTTCGGTCTCGGGTTAGGTTTGGTAAACGGCACGGTTGATCCGCTATCGGGAAACCGACGACGAGCGCTCACGGTAGTTTTTCCGATTGGAGGATGATGCCGCGTGTCCCGGTTGCTCGCTTTAAAGGTGGCTAAGATTTATAGGAAGCCGGGGACGCGTCGGGGGTGGAGCAGCCGGGGAAAGGAAAGTGGGAGGAGACATAGAGGGTAAAAGAGATACACAGAGTGGAACGGTGGGTTTTGAGTTTGAGCCGCGGGGGTTATTGCAGTAAGCCTTCTCTTGGGGGTTCAAGAATATTACTATCCGCGCCAAGCCTACCCTACGCCTTCGTCTAAACTACCCATCCTCCCCCGACCCTCTCGAGAACCCGACTCGGATCCTATACGAACGCTGTTCCGTGGCGCTTACAGTCACCCCGCTTTCGCTCCGTCTCGCTAACGCGAGAAGGAAAAGCACGCCGAGCGAATCGAGAGCAACGGAGAAAAAGGGAAAGCCTTCCCTCAAAACCCGACCGCTCATACATGCTTTGCCGATCTTTTTAAACGCGGCTCGCTTAAAAGAACACGGTTTACGTTTATAGCCGTTCATTCGGCGAGAGATCGCAAGGGAGAAAAAGAGAAGGAAACGGGACGCGACTGTACGCAATTCGGCACGAAGCAAGGGCGGAAATGCCGAAGCCTGGGGTGTGCTCTGATAAGCAATAATGGTTCGAGAGGAAAACGAACCGGTCCGATACCGTTTTCTCCATTCGTTCGTAATTTTCAATTTATCGATAGCCCTGGAAATTAACTAATTTTCTGCTACGCCAGAGGAAAGCGTCTCTCGCTTTCGAATCGCTATCGTTACGAAAACGAACGTTGCCAGGGAGCGAGAGAGAGAGAGAGAGAGAGAGAGAGGGAGAGGGGGTTGGGAGAAGGAAGAAAGCACGCGAGAAACGCGAGGAATCCGATTTGCATGAAAAGATATCAAGCGACCGATTGTTCCTGGTGTTCGCGAGACTTACCAGACGACTCGATGCGGTTTGCTTCGTTTTCGTCGAATGGCCGCCGACCGATTCTCTCGGCAGAAACGAGCGCCGTTTCTTCTTCTCCGATTCGTCGACCCGCGACACGGTCGAATTAGTTAGAAAATGAATTAAAAGTGTAATCCACGGCCTGATTGAGAGGGTCCACGTGCCATCGAAGCAAGAGGAGACTTTGCCGAGATGGAGAGCAGCTCGGTCTCGCCTCGTGATTTCTTTCGCTCTCCTGGGGACCACCTCGGAAAAGAAGCCGCCTAATTAAACGCGGGGTCGATTCGCTACGAATGAGCTACCTCCTTCCGGAAAGAGTATTCTTTTTCTTCGGGAAAAGGCTCATTTTCTTCTGAATCACGATCTCCCCTGAACGACGCGCCATTAACTTCTCTTGTTCCCTTCGTTCGCGAGAACTTGTATTATCGAGAGAAATATTACGGCTTCGAGTCGGCGCATCCTACACGTACACGTAGGTCAGGTACGTAGTGGATCTACGCGGCAAATCGACCCGGCTGATGCAACGAAAGAGAGAGCAGAGGAGGAGATATCTGGCCGATATAATTTTCAAAGTGGCTAGTATCTTCCGATTTACCTACAATTTACTAGGCAGTTTCCCCGTTTCCAGAGCTCACGGAAATCTTGCGTTTTCGACGAAATCCCTCCGAACGGAAAAGGGATTCGACGAGGGTCTCGCCCTTGCTACGGTTCGTCCTAAAGAACGTTTACGTCTCTAAACCACGGCCCGATCTTACGGCCGGCTTAGTCCCGTTTTATTTAACGCGTGTTTAAAACTAATAAAACCGGAGTCTCGAAGTTGGAGAGTCGCGTCGCGTCGCTAGATCCGCAATCACAGCCGAGATCCTACAGCGGACAAAACGCGCTAGTCGGTTTTCTCGTTTAACGTGGCTTCGCTCGCCGACGAACCGCCACCACCACCACCACGAGGAGAAAAAGCAGGGAAACGAAGATGACGAAGGCTAATATCTGGTTACTCCGGGAGTTCTGATGAAACTTTAACTGTGCAAGCTAAACAATTATCGCTTAAGCCTGCGGCAGCTTACGGCGCAGTTTCTCGTCATCCTCGCCCACGCGGTTTACTCCGCCGAGGTAAACACGGATCGTTAACGCGATTAACCTGCTCCCAAGTTTCCACAGAAACGTTCCACCGATCTGGCATCGGGCGAATATCGGTTTTCGCTTACGAATCGGTTCCGCGTTTCCGATCGTACCGATTCGATCGCGCGAACGTGAACGCGATCGAAAGAGCCGCGAAAGCAAGCCGTGCGGCGCGTTAAACGGCGGCCGGAGAAAAGCATTTTTGTTGAAAAGCGCAAGGTGCGTGATAGAAGAAAGCACGGCGGCGCAAAAAATCGATAAGCGCGCGTTAATTTATGCGTTCGTTCCTTTTTTAGGTTATGCCATGAATCAAATGTACCGACAACTATGTACACGCAACATTCGCGCTATAAAAATGCGTGGATATTTCCATAATGTGAAAAAGGCCGATTAAAATCGTGTATAGTATGCATTCTTTTTTTTTTTTTTTTTTTTTTAGCGCGCGATTAGCCTATTTTTTTATTCATGGAGGAAAATACACCGATCGAGAGAAACGCAACCGCCAAGGAAAAAATCAATGGTACGAAGGTGATTTTGCCATGGAACGCACCATCGTCTGGCAGATTCTTGCGAAAGCGGAGTCCGTCGTGCGCACAATACATCGGTGCGCCGAGAACAAACTTACCGATGCCAATAAAACGATTTAAGACGGACGCTAGTGTTGGCCCGTGCGCTTTCCCACGACTCGTTCCGGTGCGTTTAACGCCGGTCAAGGGAAGGTCCCGTGTCGCTAATGCGAAACACATGTTGAGGATTCGTCTCGCACCTGAGATTCGCCCGTTACAGAGAAGTAAACGAGAGTGGACGCTTGCTGGGGGTTGTTCAGGTGGTTGTGAAAATAAAAACATTTTCGGGGATGGACACCTGTGTCGAGCCCACGTGTCGACCAGATGCGACCATTCGCCGGTTCTTTCTACCTAACCTGACAGCGACAGGTACTTGCAAAAACCCTGCTGTTTACGTTACCCTGAATTTCTACGTTTTGTTTGCCGTGTCCTCGGTTTTCCTTTTCCTCCGTCCAACTTTATGGCCGTGATTCATCGACACGACCATCGATGGAAAGCAACGCGGAACGAAACGGCAAATGGATTTGTGATGTGGCGGCGGCGTTTTTGCCCCGGCTACTCGCGGCAAAGTCCATCCGTAGGTTGTAAAGATTTTATTCGCAACGAGCGTTTAAACGCGACGTTAATAGGAGGATCCCGCCATTCCGCGGTAGCCTACTTGTACGAATTTAAACTCGTCATTCTCCTTGGCTCGGTCGCGCGGAAAGAAGGAGAAGAAGAAGAAGAAGTAGGAGAAGAAAGAGAAGGAGGAGGAGGAGGAGGAGGAGAAGGAGAAGAAGAAGAAGAAGAAGAAGAAGAAGAGTCGTATAAATATCTTATCGCGTGGCTCGCGTTCGGTCGTCGTTTAGCACGATCGTTAGTTACGTTTCTCCTGTCGCGTCGGTTTCGACTCGGAGTGACTTTGGGGGTTGAAAGATGGTCGGCATCGTTTCGGCGCGGCTAATTTCCTCGTCGGCGCACCATTCAAAATCCGGATCGCAGCTGTCCACGCCTCGAAATCATTAAAAGCAAGTTAAACGCCCCCGAAGGACGGCTTTACGAGTTGGCCGCATTCACGGGCCTAAATTATTACGTTATAACGCAGCAGTCGGAGATCCGAGATTGGGTTTGGCCGTGAACGAGCCGTGTCCCTGGGCGCCCAGAAAAACGGGCACGTACCTGACACGGCCCGTTTTCCAGTGACTTACGTCGAAATCTACGACAGTGTATGGCCGCATGGACGAGACTCTACGGCCACCGACCCGACAACGTCCAACCGTTGCGTCCCACAGATTTCGGGAATTTAAGACGAGATCCCTTTTTCTGGATTCTATCGGGCGGGCCTGCTCGATACCAGGCTACGAGGATCCCGTTAATAGACACGGATCTTGTTTATCAATCTATTACGCGCACTCATATAGGTATAAATTAGCGTTTCGATCAGATAGCCGTGCGATATTATTGCACACGTATGCGCGCGTATCTGCCGATCTGACGGCTTACTTTACGCGCTCTCGTGCAAATATTTCACGCGGTAATTAGCGCAAATCGTAATTTAACCGGGCAGACGGCACAATACAAAAGTGGATAAGTCGGGAGATTAACGAGCCCGGTGCCGTAAGAAAAATGAAATATTCAAATGTTCTGGAAAAAATATTTTTTTCTTATCTCCGCCGCGGTAATATCTTCTGGTACGCCGTACCGCCCTGGTCGTGAAAAACGCGCGTAAAACCGAATAAAAAGCCGAGTCTTCTAAGCTCTTCCCAATTATAAATGAAACGCCTTCAGCACGTAACCGCGCTCATAGAACATTAACATTAACGATAACGTACGGTGTCGACTCGGCTTAGACTAATCCCGTTCGTGACTGCTTCCTAAAAAAATACATATGTATGTTACGAAGAAAAGTCGACCGAAACAAACGAGACCGTTACGAAAGGATGGTTTAGTTGCGTCTAATTGTACGATACTATTCGTCGTACAACGCCGTTTTTCATCCGTCGTTTTTCTCGATGATCTCGAGCGACTCGAGCGACGCTCGTTTGGCCGAATCACGGAATCACGCGTTCCACGGTTCCGTAATACGGCGATAGCCTGAAAAAGAGAAGAGAGGAGGGACAGAAGGAACGGAATCGACCGACCAAGAGGTATCAGGGTACCAAGAGGTGTTCTTCCTTAAAAGCAATCGGTTGTACTACTATTTTGAACATTTCGTCGGGGTTGAGCTCTGAGATATAACCAGCCGAGATGAAATTATAGTCGCTCCGTTTTAACCGAACCTCTAACTTATGCGCCGTACACGCCGCTAAATTATGTAACGCCCCACGTAGATACTCGACGGTCCCGCTGCTACAGGATGTTTCTGTGTACCGATGTTGTGCCGCGATTCCGCCTTTATCCTTCCTTCTCTTCTCTCTTTAGTTTCTTGTTTCGCATCGCTCTTCCACCGTCCACCGAGCAATTTGTTCGCTAACCGCCTCGTCCCTTCGCCAACGTTTTGTCATTTTGCGCTTGGGAAATTTTGTCAGAAACACGTGGCTATTAAAAATAGCCGGGTGGGGGGGGGGGGGAGGAAGAAAAAAGGAAAAAACGTGTGCACGTACATCGAACGACGGTTAAAGGATCGATTGGTCGTCGATATTCAAAGCGCGAGCCGGATCGCGCTTTGTCGAAGCGAAGCGCTCGATTCCTTCCTCAGATAGTAGGAAAAAGCATTTTTTTTTTTTCGAGTACAATTGCTTTTTAAAGAGATAACCGCGAAACGAGATCGAGGACACGCGGGCTCCATAGGACCTGCTTGTCTCTGTCTTCCGAGGCTGCTCTTCTCCGTTCCCCTCTCTTTTCCCGGTTCTTGTCGTTCCGGACGGAGGAAGATGGAAAGAAAGAATGAAAAGAGTCGAGGGAGTACGGTATGAAAGAAAGGATCGAGTAGTCGGTGCTCGCAGTCTGGATGTAACCAACAAAGAGAGTGTCGAGAAAGGCAACGATTCCCTCACAATACCGCTCTGATAAACGAGGCGACATTGTCCGTCCGTCTTTCCTCGCGCTCTCGCGCCGCCGCTTCTCGTTTCCTTTTGCCCTTACGACCGGCAAGCGGCACAGCTCCTGTCACTTCCATCGCCACGTGAAAAGACGTCTCTTCTTTTCGACGAATCGAACACGCGACCCACAAGTAGGTCGCGACACGTTCGCCGCCATATCCGTGCGATTTCTCGTCTTCGTGCCAGCACAGGACGGCGCAGGGATTTCTCCGTGTTTCGCGAAAATCGTCGGTGTTCTCCGTACGACGAAGAGGCGAGAGCAAAAGCAGCAAACGTTCTCTTTTCTTCCTTAATCTGTCGAACTTATCGCCGAGATAAGAGCGAAGATCGAGAGGCGTGACGATCGATCCGGTTGATTTTCCGAGACGTGGCCGCGCGGCATCGTTTCGCCGCGTTGAAATTGCGGGTCGACCGTCCGGTTGGCGCGGATTTAAGGCGAGAGAGCGAGGCAACACGCGCGGAACGCACGGGACACACGCCAACGGAGACACGGTTCGAAGCTGCAATTTATGTTTAACTGCCCTGGCAGTTCGTTAACGAGGACCCGCTACGGTCTTTATAAGCGCGACGTGTATCTACGATCGCCTGGCTCGAATTGGGTGCAGTGGACAACACGTTGCCGCGGCTTTCCTCTCCTTCGTCTCTTCTTTTTCTTCGCCTTCGTATTTTCGCTCGTTTAATATACCCACAGGCGCATAAATAAACGCCTAATTGGGCCACAGCCGATTTGTTTCTCCGCTACGTTGCACGGCATTCCGTCTCGCGCGTTCTTTCCACTCTTCTCTCTCGCTTTCCTTCGTCTTCGTCCGCTTTCGCGTCCGGCCTTTCCCTCGTCGATGAAAACCATCCGCAGATTCTTGGGATTTAGCTCGGCCGCCTAGCCGATATGCTAATAGCTGGAATCGCGGGCATAAACGGCGCACGTTGAATCGATCGGTTCTAGACGCGCGTTAGACGTTTAACGTTTATTTTATTCGCGATAAGCGTTCGAAGCGTCGAACGTAACTTAATTTCGTCGGCTATCTGCGGAACGCGCAGAGATACGCGGACGTTTGCTCGCCGTGAATAGCTGGAAGACGAAAAGTTATACCTCGTCGAGGGACTTATCGAATACGTCAGTCTGATTAATGGCACGTATTTTGGACGATCCAGGCGAAACCCGAAAATTATTAATTTCGCGGGGGACGTTGACCTCGCGCGCTTGGCCATACTCGATGATTTTTATTTCTCGATACGGTGAGGTCAATGCATTATTCATGCCCGATTCGTTTCGTCATTCTTTCACGATCACGTACACGTAGTTTTGTCGTAAAATTTCAGCAACGATGATCCGCAGGAGGGGAGGCAAGAAACGTGATATACAGTGCGCTCGCCAATTTCTTCCACGATTTCGATCGCGCAGAGTTTCTATTTCGCGGGCGTATTCGACCGACAGTGGAACGCGAACGAGTGAAACGTTTCGCTGCCGAAGAACGCGCCGTAAAATGTGCAAAATCCGAACGCACGAGGAATAGGTAACGCGTTTCATTAGCAGGTATCTTTATTAACTAGCGGCGTATCTTTATAGAGAGCGGCTAAAATTTGTTATCGCGTTCGCGTACGTTTGACGCGCGTCTTAATGACACGGCGGTTAACCAAAGAAATTTTGCAGAAGGCAAGAGAGAGAGAGAGAGAGAGAGAGAGAGAGAGTCTGGTGGAACGGCTGGAACGGCCGCGCGCTCGTAATCTCCATGGCTCGCAAGCCAAACGATAGACAGGGTGTTACCGCTTGTTTTTGCTACCGAGCATTGTCGTCGGAATTCTCGTAAAATAATTAAGAGAGGCTGGTAGCTGCCGCGACGATGGTATTTTAAAGGGTCGTAAAAGGGACGTTAAAACCTCGCCGTCTCGGTCCTTTCTACCAAAGACATTCGCCATCCGGATGATCGCAGGTTTCTCGACGGGTACTCGCGCCCAACCGCAACGGATACGCGGGGAAAACTACGCTCGTGAAAAGCAACCGTGACGCGTCGCGGCGAAATCGGCTCGAATAACCGAACGACGAAGGCAGGCGCGCTGGTCTCTGCCGAGGAACCGATTGATACGTGTGCATACGTGCTACGAAAGCGTGGTGAACGACGAGTCTCGGCAGCCGCGAAATATATCGAAAAAGGATCCTTTTGACATAACTCGCCGAGTTAAGTGCGCCAGGTCCGATCGAAAACGAGAATCCTTAAAATGCCACGCACAGGCGACGGACGAAGAAGAAGTCGGCGAGGGCAAAGGGGGTCTCTCTCCTTGTATCGGACACGGCGAACCAACGGTCGAGGAAGTGAGAATATATGTAAATATAGTACGAGGAAGGAGAAAGACGGCGAATACGGCAATTAATTATGTATACGCCTATAAAACGAAGGCTCGCGCTTTCGAGTCCATAAAGGATGCCAGTAAAGTGGGAGAGGAAGGGAGAGAGAGAGAGAGAGAGAGAGAGAGAGGGACAGGGTGTTACGTTTATGCATCGTGTATTATTTGACGGACCAATTATCTCGAGAATTCGCATCGTATATTCTCGCGTTAAAATCGGGAAAAATCGAGGGTGATACAGCTACTACCGTATAGATAACGCCGATTCTCGCTTACGTAATCCTAACCAGTGTGGGTAAACAACGCGCGTCGGCACGGCCGTCGTTACCGTAGATAATTTTCGGCAAGTAGTTCTCGCGCGCGTAAGAAAGTCGTGCGTGGGATTCACAGCGAAGCGTGAAAAACTCGCGAACCGAAATATACTTTCGTGCGAGCGGTATAAGAAATCGTAGCGGCACGGCGTAAGGTAAACGCACGGCTACGGAAAACGATTTTCTCGTTACGCGTTACGTTTATCGCCTCGATTTTCTCGGCGTTAAAAATTCCACGAGCTTTCGCCGACCGGCGTAATTTATTTCCAGCGTTCGACGATTAGAGGTTAAATAAAAAGAGCGTGCGATGAAATATAGGTGATAAGTTGGCTATTTTTCTATCGTCGTGCAACGCACACGGCACAGGGCCGCCGCGGTCCGGCGTGTCTCGTTGTTATGCAAAGCGTTTCTCGGTTCCGTCAGGTTGGTTTCGACTATGCTGTCGAATATAACAGATATCGCTATCGACGTGGACAGAGAACGCCGCGCGACAGACGGCTGCTTTCGGTGAAATTTACCGAGGGCCCGGCGATCCGTCGAACGCGCGCCGACCGCGTCGTTGCGTAATCGGAAATAAAATTCGAATTCTACGCTCGGCTATTATATAAGAACGCCTCTCTTAAACCGTCCTAGAAATCTCGGATCGTTGGTTCGTATTAGGATAGCTCGGTGGTCGGCACGACGAGTCGAGTCGTAAAGTGGGCTGGGCTCCTGCCGTGTGGACGGAGGAACGAGTTTGGTGACATCGAAGAGGCCTTGTCAGGCCCACCTCGCCACTTTCCGGCTCTCTTCTCTTTCTAGCGGATTTTCGGCAGCCACGGCATAGGGAAAGTGCGCGCGATCGCCTTTCTACTCAACGAACCCGTTGTTGTTGTTGTTGTTGTTGTTGTTCGCTCGTGTCTCTCTTCCATGCCCAGCATCGTCTACTTTGTTTTCGCCTCCTCTTCGCCGATTCACAGCCTTCGCGTTATTAATCGCGTCAAACGTCGGCCACGGTCGCCACTAACGACGACGACGATATTGGAGAAGCGTTTCTTCCTCGGTAACGACGTTTGTCCGAGTCTCGTTAGAAGTTGCATCGTCGTCGTCGTCGTCGTCGTCGTCGTATCCTTGAACAACCTTCCTCGTGCCATGCGATCTGGTACCTTTTACGTATTTGGTCGAGGCTATCTTGGAACATTATATCGGAGAAATAAGCGCGTTCTCGAGGCGTAGGCAGACACGCCGGTATCCCGAGAAGTAGATCTTCGATCTGGTCTTACGGCTCTCTGCCGCTCTTTGTAGCTCGCTACCTACGTGTTGGTGTGTGAGTGAAACACGTATCTCTCCTTTGGGACTATTCCAGTTCTCTCCAACGAAACGCAGACATTTATCCCGCTTCAAAAATTACATCTTCGATCCTCGCGGAGATACTCTTTGCTTCGCTCTTCTCAACAGGCGGCGAGAGAAACACCGCGAAGGAGGGAAATTTTCAGCGACTCCGTGGATATCGAGCGCGATTCGAGGGACGCGTTTCGCGGTTTGCGAGGAACGAGGTAACGCGGCCGGAACCATCTCTTTCCGTCAGCCGCGTTCTCTATCCGCCGATATCTCGAGACGCGTTATACGCGGAGGAACAAGCGTATACGCGAGGCGAAGACGACGCGCCGTATCCCGAGCGCTACATCTTCGATCTGCTCTGTGTCGTTCGAGTCCTCGCGTACGTACGAAAGTACGTAACTCGAGGTACGTATCTTTGGACGGAGTGCAGCAGCTCGGCTGCTGCCGAGTCCCTTGAGGTTTCGCTTTATCTCGCATCGGGCATTGTCGCTCGCGCCGGTTGACAGTGGCCAAGGGCTACCGAGCGACCGGAGAGAAGAGACGAGAGACGAAGAGGAAGAGGGCAGGGCGGACTGTCGGTCGGTGTGCGAGAGAAACGTACACCACCGTCGTGGTCGAAGATCCGCTTCGAGATCGAAGATCCGACGAGAACTGCGAGGAGGAGGAGGAGAAGGAAGAGAAGAACGACGACGACGACGACGACGACGACGACGACGAGTAAGAGGACGCCGTCGTCCACGCCAGATCGAACCATCTACTCTACCGGGACGGGGATCACGAGAAAAGGCTGCTGCTACCATCCTCCGCGATCGAGCAACGATCGGAACCCTCGAACGACGCCCGTCACTTGTCCCACCGAAGGACAAGTTGCGTCCACCAGATTCTACAATTACTCCGAGCCTTTCTGCGAACTTACTTCGCGCCCATCGTTTCTCTCCGTCCTTCTTGTCGTCCCGTTCGCCGCTTTCTTCGGCGTTCGAAAGAATTAATTGCCGGGTTTTTGCAACGGCTCGTCTTCCTCCGTTCGATCGATTCGTTTCGATCGCCCCTCGCATCGTGGACGGGAAACGAACGAATGCCGAAAGACCGGCATCTTCGCTGCAAACGCGAGATAACGCAACGAGCGTACGCGAGGAAGCAAGGCAAACGTCTACAAGGCAGAGATCGAAAGGCAGATGGAAACGAGGATGGAGGAGCAGGTCTTAGAAGAGGCGGAGATGCGTTCGCGATCGAGCCACGATCTCGCGATCGTCCGTCGGCCGTCACGCGTCCTACCGTCGACAAGTTGCGTTCGACGGATTCTACGATTACTCCGGCCAACTTGCCGGCCAAGCTGTTCGCTGACACGGCCCGCTCAAACTTTCCGTTTCGAAGGCGAGTGTGTCGCGTGATTCTCGCGTCATCCGCTGCGCTTACCTTCTCTTCGTTTCCGTCGGTGTTTTCACGTTTCGGACGTTCGCACGAAAATCGGTAAGGCCGACCGAGAACCAGCCACGTAACATCGTATATCGGCGATTTCGACGAGGTTCCTCGGATTGTAAATAACGCGAGGTACGGCCTTCGAGGTCTCGATGCGTGGCTGCGCGAATAGGTTAACCTTCGCGAGAACGTTGAAAAGAGTTGCGGTGTATGGAGTAGGCGCGCGCGCGCGCGCGCGCGGTGTGTATCGAGGGTCTCGAGTCTCTGAGGACATCCAATCCATGATTTCCGGTTTGCCCGTCGTCGCATAAATTCGCCGAGTGAATGGGAATCGGTTGGTTCGGATGCCATACGGCCGTTCGCGATACGACCGTTCGCCTTCCTTCCCCAAACAGATCGGCACGTCGGAATGGGCGAAAGGTGCTGCGCGAAACGCCGAATAACACACTAACCGGGTGTCCCACAGTGCTAACCTGTCGTAGGTGTTCCGTTAGCGATACTCCTATACTCGAAAGACGAATCGCGACGGGTAAATCGGCCGGCTACGTGGCTACGCTTTTTGCCAAATCGTCGAGCCGTACGACGCGTTTCGAGAGGAAAGAGACTCGTCCGGTCGCGAAATCGTCCGCGGCACTCGAGTAAATTATCGAAGAATCGAGTGGCGCGCTGTCGTACGACGCTTTAATCGGAGCGCGGCTGTCGGTGCGAGTCGTGCAGCCGTCGTCCTTTTAGCCTGGCGAATCCCGTCTCGGCGAATCTCGGCACGCACTCGAGCCAACAGCCGCTCCACCGAGAGAGAAAAACGGCGCGGTCCCGTAAAAAATTATGAAACGACACCGATGAAAAAGGAATTTTGACAAGCGCGGCAATATCGACGGCATCTCGCGCGCCTTTAAAACGAGTAACGTAGCGATACCTCGATGTCTGAGGTTCGATCGTATCGTTACGAGAGGGCACCTCCCTGCGACGTCATGAAAGCTGGTTCGTTTTGGTTTCCCGGGATCGTATATTGCGAATTTAGTGGGGAGCCAGGACCCTCGGAACGATCGGTTGGCTCGTAGCTGGATCGCTGCCCGATGCTCGGTCGTCGTTTCGTTCTCCGCCCGCTCGTGTCCCTCGCTCTCGCTTCCCTATCTCTTCGATCCTTCCTCTTCGCCTTTTTTCCATTCTATACCCAACGTGTACGTATTCCGTGCTGCTTGTTTTTATCGACACGAATGGCACTTTATGACGTCCCGTCAGCCGGCCACGCTACGAGACACACGGTCTTCCTCTTCTTTTTCCCTTTTCGCGTCGCTCCACGCGAACCTCGCCTTTCCACGCCAGCCCCCTTTTCCGCCCGCTCCTTCCCATCCATTTCTTCTCCAACTTCTGCTCGCGCTCCCGACACCTCGAAAACGCGTGTCCTGCCGCCTGTTTCCAGTTTGTAGCTTCCCACCCACGCGTCCACCGAACTCGCTGCTCGCGGCCAGAGATAAGATTCGATTCGGCGGATAACGGATCGTTCGCGCTCGATCCGATATCGAGATCGCGCGCTCGCTTCGCTTCTGGCTTTTACCCCCGCGCTTTTATCTCCTCGAGTCTTGGGAACGACTGGCGACCGAGTAATCGGCGTCGCGGTGAAATTCACGTTTCTTCGGGCATCGTGGCGGCGTAAAAATCGCGAAGCGCGAAACCGCGGCTCGATCGATGACCACGCGCGCTCTACGACATATTTGCTTTCGAACGTGATTTGCGTAAGGCCCCGAACGAACGGACGATCGTAGGAATCGCAGCGGTACACAACCGGGATGAATCGTCGGGTTTTACAGATCGAAGATATCGACGGAGAAAAGCGCGCAATTACGATTTCACTTTCGTTTCGATTTTCTAGGTACGCGTCGATGGCGGATCGTTTCCGCTGGTCTCTTCCTATTTTTCTTTTTTTTTTTTTTTTCGTCCTACGGTTTCCATCGTGCTTCTCGTATACTCGGATTCTCTCGTAACTCGACTCCTACCGTGTTCCTTCGCGATGGGATTGCCTCCTCGAATGTGAAAATTTTTCAAAGCTGAAATTTCATTTCGGTACAGGGTGTATCGCGATAAAGTATCGTCGAGGGGAAATCCTTGAAACGATATAGATTGCTTTGCGAACGATCCGGCATGGACGGAGTCGATCGAATCCCGCGAAATATTCCCCGGAATCGGAGAGTCGGGGAGAAACGGTTCGTACGCGTTTTCGTTGGCGAATCAGCTGCGATTAATTAACTCGGGCGGTCTGATCGTTCGCGCACGGTATCGAGCGAAAAACGGACGGCTCTTCGATCTCGGCGGATGCGTTAACGATCGAACGTTGCATCGACTAGACGCTACGTAGACACTCGACGCGGATAAACGTCTGTCGCAATTACAGGTGTTACGAGTTCAGTCACAGCCCGCCTCTGTAATTACGTTATCTCTGTTATTTTCTTAGCGGGAGGTGTTATGATTATCGCGTGGTTACCTTGGAAATTCTCGCGCCGCGTTAGTCCATAAATAATCGTTTTCGCGGCAGGAAACGTTTTATTATTCCGTCTTCTCGCGGAAGACGATTTACGGGGTCAGCGGGTCTCGCGCGACGTTTGCACGCGCGTCTCGACTCCGCGTAGCGAACCCGCGGCGACGCTGTAAATAGCCGGCGGACGATTGGAAATTACGATCGATCGGGAGATTTCGATCGGTTGGATCGAGGGACGACGCAGGAATGGACGGAATCGGATGGACGAGAAACAGGGACGGATGCGACGAAGGTGGGTAGGACGCGACACGTTGGAATTTGCCCCGCAAGAATTCGAGAAAGTCAGAAAGTCGGAAAGACAGGGGCACGGCGAACGGCGTGGCGTTTATGGACGAGCGAGAGGAGTCGCGAGAAGCGGGACAGCGGAAAGCGAGAGAGTGTACACGACGACGGTGGCGATGGTTTGCGCCGGCGAACGAATTTTCGAGTCCGGTCACGCGAGATCGTGCGCGCGGGCTTTTCTTTTTTACGCGACGCGGCCGGTAACGAAGGACGGCTGGGAATTTTCCGCGGTTGCACCTTCGAGGAAACGAGAAATCGACGCACGGCGTATACACACGGACAGAGGCGGATTATTTTTCCCGTGGTAAACGTAGGTAGCCGACATCCTCGGAGATAAGGTCCGCTAGCGCAATAATAAAATGCCTGGAGGGTGATCTATCGATCGAACGCGAGGCCGTCGACGCGATCTACGACGGGCGGGCGGGCAGGTACGCGGGCCGAGGCAAGGTGGAATTATCGCGATGTCCCTTGATCGATGCGATTGTCGTTAGACGTTGCTAGAGAGAGAACCGGTATTCGCTGGCGAGTAGCGACGGGTGCGAGCCCGCTCGCTCGAATTTGCTCGAACAACGGGACGGTGCGCGTCTCGCGGTGCGCGTCCGCGTTACCCTTATCTGGCCTTCTGATCGGGGACCGTTTCCTTTTTACTCGTTAACGAACGCGGTTCTACTCGAGAGAAGTTATTTCGAGCGAGCGCGCCCGACACTCCGAAAGGAGGATTTAGAAATTACGCCAGATACGAGCCGGATATTGCGCTCCGTTTCCTCCGAGCAATACCGTAACACGTCCAGTCCACGCCAATTACTTTAGTCGAATGCCAAACCATCCGAGATCCGAAGGCGAATCGCGGATGATGCTCGCAACGAAATGCCGCGCATTTCTCAAAGCGAAACGAGGATCGGCTGCGGCTCCCTATCGATCTTTTCCGTACGTTCGATCGCCACGCTACGATTCGCGAGAGCCGAGAGTTTTCCGAGAGCGCGCGATCGACCACGGACTTTGAACGATCGTACCGTCGCTCGTGTCCTTCGCTCTTCATAATACCGGTCGACTCGATTGCGTAAGCGATCGATTGGCTAGCAAACGGGTACAGTGGGCAATATCGTTGGCAGACTCGGTTGCTGCTCGCCGCTTATACTCGATCAAAACGATTATAAACGATCCTTATTACGCCCCGGGCGAATTCCTGAGGGATCAGCGCCTCTCGCAGAGACAAAAGAAAAAGGAACGTTCGAACGCGACGAAACCACGGTGCCACGAGAACCGTTTCGAATTCGCGACGAAGGACAGGCAGAGCGCGGATCAATCGTGCAACGCGTCGATTTTCGCAGCTTGAGCACGCGGTTTTCGAACCGCGCGAATGAAAATTTCACGATAGGCAGCGGCTCTCGTTTCCACGTATCGGTCTAGTCGATGCACGCGGCGCAAGCAAATTATCTATTATTGACGCGATCGGTCGAGTCGAGATCCTTTAACGGCAGCGATCGTCGGCTGAATGGAAAGACGACGACGACGACGACGACGACGACGACGACGACGACTAGGCGATTCACGATCGTTTCGATCTTATCGTTCGACTCGTCGATCGATCGTCGGATCGGTTGGTAATCGACGTCGACATCGACATCGACATCGACGCGCTAGTAGCCATGGCGACGAATCTGCCGCAGAAAGCACGCGATTGGTTTTCGCGGCACGATCTGACCTAAAACCGAGCTCGGCTCTGTTAGACTCTCCTCCTCCTTCTCCTCTCCGTTTCTACCAACCTGCCTTCCTTACCTCCTTGATCCACCTCATCCTCCTTCTGTTCCACCTCCGCCTCCTTCTCTTGCACCAGCTTCGTCTTCAGACGCTGGTACTGCTGGAGCAGCTCTTCTCGTTTGGCTCCGTCGGTTCTTCCCTGTTGTCTCGGTTCTGTGTGCCGGCGATCTTAGCGCACCAGTGCCGGTTTCTTTGGGCGCTTAGAAAAACGTTGATTTCACTCGGTTGGAATGGTGACACGATGTGCACGTCGCGTTTACACGAGCTCCTCCTCCGTTCCTCTCTTCGCTACCGCGACTCGGCGTCGAACGCATTGTACAGCGCATACCTAAACCGAGTACTACATTATGCGAGCGTCGCGCCGTTCCAGACAGGACGAGACACGCTCCATCTCCTGTTGTTTCAACAAGAAGAAGCCGGATAACGTGCCTTGCGAAACGTCTTACGAGTCCCTCCGTCCTCCTCCTCCCTATCCACCACCCAACGACGCGATGCGTTTCGATCGAGCGAACTCGGCTTTCTTCTTCTTCTCTTCTCTTCTCTTCTCTTCTCTTCTCTTCTCTTCTCTTCCCTTCTCTTCCCTTCTCTTCTTTTCTTTTCTCTTCTTTTCCCTTCCATTCGATTCGATTCGATTCGATTCGATTCGATTCGATTCGATTCGATTGGAATGGGAAAGCGCGATCGATTCTCAGCCGCTTTCGTGACGGCTACGAATCGCGTCAATTTGTAAGTACGCGCGAATTAATGAAACACGCTCCCGTTACACGCTGTCTTATCCGAAATGCATCTAGCGCGTAGGCACACGCTGCTTTTCGTATCGGCGAGTAGTTTCAGCACGGAAAACGTTCGACATCGCGATCCAGCCTTTACCAGCGACGCTTATCGCCGGATCTCCTCGAACCTCGTATACACTTGCAGCCTGACTCCGTGCCACGTTTGTGCTTCAAGTTCAACCAGATCTTGTCTCGTCTGGTAGTACGCAATGCTCTCGCATAATGTACCCGCTTCGGGCAGGGGACGACCGATGCACCGGACACGACGGCCAACAAAGTACCAACACACCGCCTGGCCAGAGGAAATTCACCCATGGCGCGGCGTTGCGCAATCGAACGGAACGCCTCTCGGAAATTAACGTCACCTGCGAGCATCGTTGTTGCCTCGGTATACGAAAACTTGGCGTTCTCTGCGCGAGCAAACGAACGCCCACGCGTTCGCGTTAACTCGCGTCTCCGATGTCGCGGTGTCGCCGTGTAACGCGATATCGCCTTTTTCGTCGCGCGTAAGGTTCGCGACTAAACGCGCGTGTCGCGCGTGGTACGACGATATCGCTGCGAACCGTGTCTCCCGTCTCGAAAGGTGTTTCAACGCGGAGAGCAAAAGCTCGCGAGCGTCGAGTAAGAGATAAAGAAATATCGGTGAAGATACAGAGGAGAAGGGCCGAGTAGCCGCGCTCGGTTAGGCAGCGGTTAGGATTCGAACCCGTGTAAGCGTAAAGGGTTGGTCTTGTCTCGGTATCGGAAGGCCCTTACGGGCCGCAGAGGGGAATGCGGTTATGATAATGCACCGGCCACCGTGCTACGCGAACACACTCCGCAGGTAAACTCGCTCCTCCCCTTCTTTCTTCGGTTATTTCGTCTTCGTCCGGCTCCGAGTGAACCCATCGTCGTCGTGGTCGTCGCCGTATCTTTCCACCTTACGTACTCCGCAACGCGACCGTACAGCCACTTATCCGCGTCGATAACCGATTTTGGCAAAACCGTAGAGCCACTCCGTATCCTCGCCGTGTCCCTTCGCTGCGCCGCGTTCGTGCGAACTTGCTCGATTCGTCCATTGTTCCGGCCGCGACGCCACGGTCTCTCGCATCGAATCCAACCGCAACTCGTTTCCCGCCACCGACTCGTTCCCGCCGGCCGATTTTATTGCCGCGTTTTTTGCTAGCTTCTCGTGAATTTACCGAGCAATTGTTCTCCCAACTTTATAGCACGTGTAGCGCTAAAGAGCTATTTTATCCGCGGCTCGTTTCCACCATCCACGTCGCATTTCTCGTTCAAAGGCGCAACCTGGATCCGCAGATTTCCGCCGGTGTCCGCGCTATCTACGTGTACGATTTCGTCGACCGACTGTGAAAAATCGCTCTCGACCAACCGTTATTGGAATCTCCGAGCGTACCGTACGCTCGCGTTAAGAGCCTTCTCCCTTGACGCTGCGAACAATGGGCGGCCCCTTGGATTTTCACCAGCACCGAACGACTCCAAGACCGACTCGGGAACGTGACTACTTTCTAACGCCGCGCCGGCCACTTGGCTCCGACGCATCGCCAAACGGCCTTTTCCCGATCGACGACCAACGCTAGCGAGGTTCGTTTTCCTGGTGGCGGCGAATCGACAGCGAGATTGCCTGCCGCCCGATCTAAACGGATAAATTGTTTCCAGTCCATTAAGCGTTAACCGCCTGGCGATTCCGATTCGAAGATTTTCTCTCGAGTTTCTTTTTTTTTCCGCATACCGCGACGACGAGGTAGTCGAAGACGCGGCGAATCGTCGATACTCGCGTTAAGATACGAGAGCAGCGCGATAACGGCTACGAGAGCATCGCTAGACAAAGCGAAGGAAAAGAAAACCACTCGACGGAAAGCGGTCTCGATTCTGCCGTGGCCACCGCCTTTCTTCCTACCTGGCCGATGGTAGGGCTGCTTTTTAAATAATTCCACTATTTCCATGCATATTGCAGGAAACAATTACAATTGTAATTGCTAATAGAAGATTCCAGGCGAGGCCAGCTTTATCTCGAGGTTCAAACCCGCTTCTTACCCACTCGTCTTG
Organism: Bombus vancouverensis nearcticus; assembly: GCF_051014615.1. Classification (NCBI taxonomy): domain Eukaryota; kingdom Metazoa; phylum Arthropoda; class Insecta; order Hymenoptera; family Apidae; genus Bombus; species Bombus vancouverensis. Next base: position 17,033,540 of record NC_134915.1, on the reverse strand, counting down.
CCCTATTCTATGGTCGCTTGTCTTTTCACCCGCCGCTCCCTCGCCGCTCGTCGTCGCGTCGTCGTGATTCCTCGTGTTTCCAATCTCACTGGAACAACGTCCGATACGACCGGTCGTTCCGTCGTACTCGCGGATCCTGTTACGATCGAATTATCGACGATACTTTCTCCTCCCTTTCGTTTGCCTCGGCGCTGTATCCAGGTTCGTCTCTGTTCCGATTCGCTTCTCCCAACTTCTGGCTTCTCGAATTCGCCGAATACGAAATACCATCCGTTACTCGGTATCGAGTCAGCAGCGAAACGTTCTCGCAATCGATGACGCAGGTTGTCGAGGGAAGGAAGGAAGGAAGGAAGGAAGGCAGGCAGGCAGGCAGGCAGGCAGGCGGACAGGCAGTACGGTGACGGTTACTTTCTTCCAGTCTCGGTAGCATCGCTCGTCTCGATATCGTAGGTAAAGACAGGCGAACGAGGGAACGACCGGGCAGCAGGAAGTCGGGTCTCGAACGAACGTGAAAAGAGATGGAAAAAGAAAGATAGTCGGCCGAACCCGTAGGACGGAAGGGACGAAGGGAGATCTGGAAGGGAAAAAATCAAGCAAATTGGTATGCAGCACACAACAACCGGCGGGTGGAACGAAGGGGGAGTGAAGTTAGGCCAGCTAGGGGTTGCCGCTCCTAGAGGGTGGGATCAATACTCTCTCTTTCTCTCGTCTGCTCTTCCACGCTCTCGCGTCCACGATCTACACGGAATCCACTACACAGGGCAATGGGAACACGACCGAGAACCTTTGCGTTTTTCTCTTCTATTTCTTTCCTCTTGTTTTCCTTTCTTTTTCGATGGTTCGTTACGTGCACGCCTTCCAGCGAATCTCTGTACCGTGCGAGACGAGAAACGAACGAACGAACGAAAAGACGTTCGAGGTCCGAAGAGCGAGAGTCGGAAAATTCGGAATAAAGGCGCGAAAACGAGGATGATATCGCGGAAGCAAAGCAAAGGACGAAAGTAAACGCACGAAGAAACAGAAAGACGAGGACAAAAGAGGGCGAGGGATGTTCTCTGTCTTCGCTACGAGCGTCGATCAATCGTTCCACTTGAAGTTCCCTTGTACGCAAAGTTACCGAGCTACGGAATCGGGATAATTAGATTCGATTGAAACGACGCCGGAAACGATAACCCGGTATTGCGTTATTTCGGGGCGTATATCGAGCGGATTTAATGGACGTCGAAGCGCGACGCGCAATAAAACTTTATTCCAAAGGAAGCGCGCGTACCGTTGCGCTTATTATTTTTCGAAATTAACGCGAACGTAGTTACAAAGGAGAAAAAAAAAAAAAAGAAAAAAGAAAAAAGAGAAAAGAAGAGAAAAAGAAAAAAGAGACGGAAGAAGGGAAAAATAACGTTTTCATTTAGGGACAGCGAGGCGAGATAAAATTAACGCGAACGGAGACGCGTAACTGGGGATGATCGCGGCCAGGAGCACCCTTTCGCGCGGAATTTCGCGAGAAATTTTGCGCCGGTACCGCGCTAATACAATTACGATATTCAGCCGGCGCGAATATACCGAGGGATTAGCATGCCGTATCCTCGCGGAGTACCGCAACAGGAAGAACTCGCCCTAATTCGAGACTCGACTCCTCTTCTCTGTTTTCGCTTACCGACAAGTCTAGGAGAAATTCATGGTACACGAGACTTACCTAAGTCATCCCGCTAACGAGATCATTCCCGTTCGTTCGTCTCTTTCGGTCTCGCCACCTGTCTCCCTCCGAGCGTCTCCTGTAATTAAGCCAGCGTGGCTAAGGGGATCGTAACCAGGGCCGTGCCATCTCGGCAACGTGGCACGCCGACCGATGTCATAGAAAAGAAACGACGTCTCCGTCAAGATAAACAAGTAGCATGCGCGTAGTCACGCGTGTCGTCGCGCGATCGTCGAGTACGAAGTAACCCTATGGGTCGTGGAAGGTGGCAACCTTGGCACGAAAGAAACAGCATCGGAAATTGTAACCCCTAACCCAGCAGCAACCGATAGCCGTGAACTGTTGGCCGCGCCACAAGCACCGCGAAAACGTTTCGCATTGTTCGATCGCGTGTAATATTTCCGTCATCGCCTTTTCCGTGAATCGACTTCCGTCGATGGGGTCACACGGCAGGAAATAGCCGTCCGAATATTTCCCAGTGATTGTTCCTTATGTTAATCACCGACCAAGTGGAATTTTGCATAAAATAAGTATCGGAAAAGAAACGACATCCGACTAACGATTTCGCGCGAAAGCAAACAAATAAAGAAAACAAGACGTACCGCGTTACATCGGGAGATACGAGGTACGCGACGTTCGAACCACGTTGCTCGCGATTCGGATTAAAAATTTGTCACGACGACGACGACGACTAAACCGTGGAAACGTTTCGTTAAACAGCCGCGCAAGTATCTCGAACAACGATCGCTTTTTTCGGCAAATACTTTTGCGCGTAGTGTCGAACGCGTGGCGGAACATCGACCGGCAATTATAGCGAAAAGTTATCTGGACTTGTTCCGCGCTGGATATATTAATTCGACACACGGTTTCAAACTTAACCGCCAGTTCCTTTTCATTCTTCCTTCCACCCGGCGGTTTAATAAACCCAGTGACTTTCCTCCATGCAGCATTAACCCAGGACGTGACTGTCCGACCATTTGTTCCCGGTTTTCGTCCGTCTTTCTTCCCTATTCTGTCTGCGATTTGCTTCCTTCGTTCCGTGAAAGTTTTCTTTCTCGGGGAAATTCCAGTCCTTTGTTTCTGAACACGAACCGCGGCCCTTCGACTGCAAAACGTTCGGAGAAGACGAGAATCTTCCTTAATGCCTGCTTAAGATCGAAGAGTCGACGATTCCGTTCGAATTCCAGCCTTCGGGGATACTTCGACGACGAATCCCGTTTTCCGATTGCTCGAACGCTCCGAGCTTCGCGGCGACGAATTTATCTCGCGACCGGCAATCACCGACGATAGAATCACGCCTACCTCGTATTACGTGATACAAGGTGGAGCACAAAGTCGGGACAGCAGGCGCGAAGAAAGATACTTAGCGGGAAAACGAGGAAAGCAAGGGACGAAGTAGCACGGTAATACGACGGGGACTACGAAATGCTTTCCCATCCTTCTCCATCTCTTTTCTTCGCTTTCTTTTTTCTTTGTTTCGCCCTTTATTGAAACAGGATTCCGAAGCAGCGACTTCTTCCTTTAGCGGGACTTTTTCCCTCTTTGCGGCACTTTGATATTGCATAACGCAATGTGCATAATAACGGCGTGATATTACAGGTAAAAACGATAGTATACACGACAGTGCATGTAGAAGAGAGCATTCCGGGGAATGCAGTCGGTCGAACGATTAACGAGAACACACGAACAAGAGCTTGAACGATTACGTGACTGACACGGTGTCACGTTATGCACCAAGAGATTATTAATTCTCACGCGCTTACTTACCGACTCACTGCTTCCGTTAATGCCGTTTCCAATGTTTTGCCTTGCATATCGCGGATCTTTAGCGGAGAATTAATTGAACGAGGCAACGATTAACGGGGACAATTACGATAAAGGATCCGTGTATCGTTCGCTGTATCGAGCCCGTGAACGTCGACCGCCTTATTCGACCGACGCTTACCGGAAGAACGTTTAAACGCTCGGCGTGTAGTCGTTGGTACAGTTTGTAGCGCGTCGTGATTTATCGCCGGGTCGATTTTATCGGTCGTAACAGGCAAAAGTTCGGTGACAGGTACTGCGACAGTTGGTATCCGCCCGTAGGGAATGCCAGCCGTCAGGGATGCGAGAGAAAAGGAGGAGAAAAGTCGGTGGTTACGGGCTGAAACGTGTAATAAATAATAATAATTGCCGGTACGTGTTTGCACAATGCGGACGGCCGCTTAGGCTGCCACATCGGCACAGAAGGATGGTTCGTGTTCGTAGAGAGCGTAGAGCGTACAGGGCCATGGGGCTACCGTGCGCTTCGTTACGACTACGGCAACGACGACGGCAACGACGACGCGACGAGTCGTTAAAAAGGAACCACCAACTTCTCTATGGGCGCGATTAAAAGAGGCGCGCGTTGTACGTCGCTCTGCTTCGGATTCTACCGCGTTGGGATTAAAAACCTTTCGTAGCCTGGCGATCACCTATATTCAGCCGCTTTTCAGCGCTAAACAGGTCGACCGGCGGAGCGAAGCAAAGATATTACGTATCGAGCTACGCACAATTTTCTACGATATAAGATCGTGCCCCGTGCTTTGTAATATTTTATATCATCGGTCGAGTAAGAATTCATATGAGCGGCCCCTTTGCGGTCAGCGTTCCATTTTCCCCTGTGACCCCGCGATCCACCGACCGTGGAAAATCTTCCGAGTATTCGACAGCGACGAAATACTTGATTCTATACTCGCGCGAGTAGAGTTTTTTTTCTTCTTTGCGCTGCGCGTCCTACGGAAACGATATCTCGTGAGTAGTGGACCGCTGCTCGGCCCAGCGATTCGACGATACTTGGAAGATACGAGAGAAAACGGACGATTGGCCGCAAAATATTTTGCTCCCTTCGCTGGCCCCATAAAGGATGTATGAAAAAATATATGCGGTCTAAAATTCCCTTGTGAACGACGACCAAACGAGGGAATTAAGGATGTCGAAGGGTGTTCGCGACTTCCATTCTTCCTGATATCCTTTTTCCCTCTCATTTTGAGAATAGGGACGACCGGCCGTAAAGATAAAAATAGTTTACTGCGGGCATGCGGAGCGGCTAAAAATTCGAACCGGCTCGTAAAAATGTACCATAATTTATTTTCATATCGTGTATTGTTTTGCATGCTGTATCGCGGCACCCTGGTTCTTCCCTACGTGCGTATTCGCGTCCTCGTTTAGCTGTTGCGACAAACTTTTTAATTTCGCTCGGATCGGGTCACGATGGAAGCAGAGGCCTGAAAATCGCTCGTCTCGCCGACACTCTCGCCAGCCTTCTCCCAGGTACTCCGTTTTAATGTTTTCCATTTATCATGTTGCGCTCGATTGTCTTCTCGATGACAAAGGATCGTGGCTCGCTCGGCAACCGCATTTTTCTCCGCCGTTGCTCTCCTCCGCTACCCGCCTTTCCTCTTCGGGGGCTCTTTTTATTTTGCGGAACCACGTGCGTGCCGGCGCATAACTTTCAGGTGTCGTGTGGGCTTTATCGCGCAGACACCTGTCCTACTTACGGCTCGTTATTATCGCGCCTCCTTATCTCGCGCTTCCGCGAACCTTTTCGAGATGAGACACGAAGTACATCGCGTCCTTCGAAGACAATAGACCGTGGCATCGCTCTATTCGTCGGATGGCGGACGAAAATATCGGAACGTCGTCGCCTCGCCGTTTGAAAGTGGCTCGTTCAGTGAAACCCGGTCCAAATTGAACGATCGTTCGTTTTCGCGTAAAAATCGCACGTCCCAGCACGCAACGAATCTATCGCGTTTCGTAACGATATAATTGCAAAATTAGAAATCAGTCAGTGAGACGTAGGAGAGAGGCTACCGGGGATCCGCGCGCAGAGGGAAAAAGTAGGCTGACTTTTGCGAATCGTTCGGAGGGCGCGTCGCGCGTACCAACTATGAAATAGCATTTAGTTAGGCTCGGTTATGAGATTTCGGTAGATTAGGGGTTATTAGGTGTCGGTGTCCCTGTGTTTCCAGCACGGCCCCTCGCACGATACTGTTTAACTTCGGTGTGCGCGCTGTTTTCGTTTCGACGTTTTTGGACCCCGCGGTCCCTGGCAGCCGTGTAACGTGTTATTACGTGTCTGGCGGTCGAGCAGCCGTAGAAAGAGAGAGGGGACAGAAAAAAATGGAGAGGACCCGGGAAGACGAAGCGAGAAGGACGAAGAACTGGCCCCACCTTGACTACAGCAACCCCCGGAGCCAACTAAAACCGGGGCCCGTCCTGGCCCGCGGCCACGCTGCCACCAGTGTCTCTCAATAAAAATTGCTCAAATTCCTGCGAGATTCTTCGCTCTCCGAGATCTCTCTGCGATCGGACGAATGCTGCCGCCGACGGGCCGATACGCGCCGACCACTGCCCCTCCCGATCTCGCAGCGTGCGTTTCGACCATCCTAAGGGTAGGTTTCTTCGAGAACAACGTACGGCAACGTCGACTCGATATATCGGTATTTGTATATACGCGTATCGAGGAACGACGATATCCATGCAAAGTGATAATAAAACGGCAGAAGCAGATCGCCGGAGCAGGCGTGTTCGCCGTTTCGTGGCCGCCGTAATGAACTTCGTCATCCGGCTGAAAACGAGTTAAAAGGCAGCGCGAGATGCTCCGGGCGAATCTTTATTATGCGAGGATGGGGTTGCAGGTCGTTATCTTATTCAATAGCTGGCCCCCGAAGAGGAACGCTCTTCCGAGAAGCCGATGTAGTTTCAGATAATGGACCGGCGAATTGGGATATAACGTGTCTTAAATTGTCTAATGAGTGACCGAAGGGTACCAAGGGCTCAAGGTCACTCTATTTTTTCACGGAAGGAATCATTATTCCGATAATGCGCGCAGAGGAATATTTCGCGACCAAAGCAACGGCAAGAAGTGGAAAGAGCGCGAGAGACGAGCCGCAAGACGAAGCGGCGAGAGAGAAAAAAGCGGACGGACGACAACTGGCTTCCGATCGTCGCTTCGAGATACATCGATGGCGGTAGACGACGTTGTCTCCTTTTCTCGAGTTTCCTTCTGCCGGTTTCTCGTCGCGCGGCATCTTCTGGCAGATTTTTCGGCAGAGGGTTGATAGGGAGCGTGTTTCGGTGGAAGATTGCCGGGCCAGGAGACGGGGTGACCGGGGGTGGAACGATCGATTTTTAAAGCAACCGCAATATTTGACAGCTACAGCCCAGGGCTGTGGTTTTGGCGCCACCTGTTTCCCGACCCTTCGGCCTCCACCCACTCTTCCTCGCGCACTACCACGCAGCCATGCGTGCACACGCACACGCGCGAGCGCGAGCAAGAGGAAAACGAGATCTACTCGGGCGTCTGCGGTCCATGGGTAACTGCACCATGCCGGCAGACACGCCGCCAATAAGTGAACATCGGTTGCGTTCAACACCCTCGCTTTGTTCCACCCTCGTCTCTCGTCCTCGTGAAACCTCCCGAAATCCATCGCTACACGCCGCGCGCCGACCGCCACGAATCCCTTCGGCTTTCTGCCCAGATTTTTCGTTTTATTCTCTCTTCTACCGTCTCATCCTATCCTATCCTATCCCATCCTATCCCATCCTATCCCATCCTATCCTATCTTATCCTATCCTATCCTATCCTATCCTATCCTATCCTATCCTATCCTATCCTATCCTATCGTATCGTATCGCATCGGCGAATCGTACGTCTAGCGAAATCGATGAGCAGCGTTTCTTCGCGTTGCACGGGCAAGGCATTCGCGGCGCGTATCCGTCCGCAACGCGGTTAACCGATACGCTCTAATACCCTGAGAGCGGAGTAAGAAGTGGAAGGAACAAAAGCCACGAGGGTTAGGTGCCTGGCAGAAGGAGACTCGAGTTGACAGTGGCGTGATGTATGTCGGAATGACCTGCGAGTCCGTGGGCGCGCGCGACCCTCCAGCGAATATATCGAGGCCTTTGGACGACATTACGGTGCTATATGCGCGGTGCGCCGTGCAGAGACATTGATTTATACGAGGCAAGAGTGAACGCGGCTCGCGGACCATCTCGTCCTCTTTCCAGCACCCTCCGGATCCGCTCGAAAATCATCTCTTTTAGCGAAATTATAGCTCGCAGAACGAACAGAACACCGCTTACAACCTACAACCTACCATCTTCCCATAGATTTCGTCACGCGCCCCTATTTAAAAAGCGTTGCTTTCTAGACCGGAACTGGACGGTACGCACGAGCCCGCTGAAGATTTCGCTCGTTCAACGGCCAGTGGGTCGCGAGGGTATCGGTCGGTTATCCTCGATGACAGGCTCGTGGAGAGAGCCTTTCGAACGTTTAGGACGACCGTCTGGTCTCTCGGAACGTAAGGTTAAACGAATTGAGCAATCTCGAGCGGAACGCTTCCGGGAACACGTGGAACGAAATAAACGTTGAATCAAATAACACGAAAGAAGGGTGGCTGATCTCGCAAGGAATTCGAGCATCGAGTCGATTTTGACGGAGCGTGGACATTATTTATTTTAAGCCGGGAAAAGGGGATGGGACTACGGTACATTCTTACGAGCAGTCACGTAGTTCCGAGGTAGCCGGAGGGTGTCGATGGAAGCCGATATATTGGCATACCTAGGGCAAAAAGAATTTCCAAGCCGTCCGTATTCTCCGGTTCCGCGGTCATCCCCCTTTCTTTCTTTGTCTTGTGCACGCACGCTCTCAGGTCCCTCCATTTGTTCGCCGGTCGGGCTACTCGCCGCCGGTGCAACGGTCAATTACGAGTGTCAAGGGTGTGATAGATGTCCTTCCGGCGTTCGAACGTGACACGCTGTCGAAGGAATGGCAAATGACAGCGGAGCGTCCGTCGTTCGAACCACTCGACGTCCGAAATCGTTGATTCAAGAAATTCGTTCGTATCGCACAGCCGCCTTTCTAATTCGCCGACGGATCGTCGAGCTGTTCGTAACGAAGCGCCGCCACTCTCTCGGCTTCAGCGTCGTATCGGTGTGCCAGCGAATCGACGAAAATAAAAATAAGCGAGTCGTAGAACGGCTCGCGAACCAACGACCGGCGGAGAAGCGTAGATCGCGAGGCACGTAGGGCGGCACATAAAGTGGCGTTCATCACACACAATAGACAGTCGTGAAGCAAAATGCCCAGCCGCAGCCGTAAACTGGAAATATGTCAAAGATAATAAAACAATTAGCCATAAAACATAACGACCCCCGTGTGTGCCGTATATCCGAAGCGGAGTCGTGGTCAACGAACGGCAACGGGTAAGAGGAGAAAAACGGGGAAGAGGTCAGTCTGCAACGACGGCCAGGCGGAAAAAAGTCGTGGAAAACAATGGAACGAACAGGGATTCGACATCCAGCTCACGCGGTAACTGCCGCCCGCGCCGCGAACAAACTTGCCATCGTTTTTCTTCGCAACTTTTTTAATGTCTTTTTCTTGTTTCGTAGCCCGTACACGGTGTCGATGGGAACCGAGTCGCCGATCGTCGTATCCGCGTCTTGGCCGCGCGAATATCCTCTCCACGCTTCGTTTACGTATTTTTCGCTGGTCGGTTCGCGTGTCGCGCAGTTCGCTCGTTTAAATTCCGACTTTTCGCAAACGACCGATACGATTTCGCAACGTTCTCGCGTCACGCGGCTGCCCGTTTAGAATCGATACGTCGCACGTACGCGTTTCGCGGATCGTCCACGCGACACGCAGCGTGCTGCTAACGATTCCACCCAGCCCCGGAAGCTGCAAAAACTCGTGAACAGAGTTCAAGGTCAGGGCAATTTCAACTCCAGCCAGAAGAAAGGTTCTCCCGGGAGGGAAAAGGAAGGGGCCGAGGGTAACGAAAGAACGCGCGAAAGGCAGCAAAAGGGAGCGCGTAGGGGGACTTGGCCGTAGCGCAACTAGCACGACCGCGATGATAAATCACCGACGACGTGCGAGCATTTAAACGAAACGTCCGTCCGTCTTTCTTCGAGCTTTCGAGCAAAGCGAAATCTTCTCTAGCCAAGTATCTCGAACGAGCGCGTTAACGGTTCGCGACGATCGCTAACGCGCCACTCCACTAAATCATCTATCGAAATATTTTCTGCTCGTTGGCTCGTTGACTCGTTGTCTGGTTGTGGAGCGCGGCGAGTTACAAAACGGGAATTAAGCAGCTGGAAATAGAACGGCCGAGCAGGAATTGTTCGCGTCGGTTAATTTTCCGGCCGATTCCCCGAAGAAAAGAAACGAGTTCAAAAGACATTTGTCTCAACCGACTGTCAGACCGGGCGCTCAAAGTGAATTCCTGGAGAAAAGAAAGCGCGGTACAGGGGACGGGGGAATGAAGATCGAACGAAGCGAGGGATTCGTTTCGAGCGTCTCTCCTTTTCCGCTGGGGTATATGCGTGAAAGGTGCAGGGAGCCGCTGCATCAGCTAGGCTGTAATGAATTCGGAGATAAATGGCCGGAGATACCAGCCAATATGTAGAACTGTCGTTCCTTCGTTCCGTCGCTCTGACGCTTTATCGTCGAAGGAGGAGAAAAGAAAGACGGAAAGGGGCCGGTAAAGGTCCAGGAAGCGGTCCCGGTGCCGCGTTACGACCGACATCCGCGTCTTGTTTCGTGCGGATCGATGGAAACCGAGAACCGAGGATCACGACGGAACTCCAGTCGGCTACGACGGGACGAGCAAAGTCGAACAAGCCGGAGAAGTTGGCTCGTTGATCGTCGCGAGCGAGCAAAACGGCGAGCCCCGACGAACGGAAAGTCGGTTAGCGGCGACCGCGCGGTCGTTCAGCCGTCGCGTACGTGATGCAAATGTTTTTTGTATGGTAGAGCGCATCGGTGTCGGTGCATTAACGCCGCGAAGCGCACAATGCACGACGCGTAATAACGGTGGAAAGAAAGAGAGAGGAAGTTGAGGGGAGGAGAGGGGGGAGGGCAGTGGCGAGGGGAAGCGAAACGTCGGGTTTCGCAACTCGATTCGTTTCCGGGGTCGCGCCTCGAAATAGAAGTTGCAAACCACGGCGCATCATTTCTCGTTTTAGCGCAATTTTATGGCCTGCCTACGAGCTATCGCGTCGGTTCGTTCGACGGCCATGAATCTCCGTGTCGCCGTCAATGTGGCTTTTTGACCACGAGCTGTCAAGAACGCGCGCATCGCGGCCATTTGTCCGCTTCGACGGGACGCGCGAAAATCGGGAAACGAATCTCGAGTTTCGCGGTGTCGAAATCTACACCGCGGGGTATCGAGACACGAGAATAAAAGGCGCTTGAAAAGTTTGCAGAACGTTGGTGGAACGTGGCCGTGGAACGTACCTGGATTGACACGCGTGACAAACGTCTAGCGAGCTTCGCGCGTCGTACAGTCGAATCGTCGCGAAACGTTCGATCGTGTTCGATCGTTCTCGTCCGAGCATTCCGTGACGGTCGGGAATCGATCGTAGCGAGCGGGAGCTGCGACTTTTCGTTGGAAAATTACCTGCCGTTCGAGTCGGTCGGAGGGAACACGGAACGAAGTAACGAGCTCCGGAAGTTACGGCAGCGACGTCGGTGGCATCGACTCGGCGTCGCGCTTGTTCTTATCAGAACTCGGAGGAAGACACGGGGGCGATGGCACGGTCGGGCCGGATAGACCAGCTTGTGACAAATTTTAGCCGGACTGCTTAAGCGCATAAAACTCTGTCTTATCCCGAAAGGCAGTGGTAGTTGTTCTTCGAGGATAAGAGGTTAGGGAGCTATATTTTCCATTTCGCTCCAGCGACCCTGCTCCCTTCGCCCTCGCGACTTTCCTCGTGACCCCGACTTTAGAGTCATAATACCATGGCAGCGGGGTCCCCGCGAAGAGAAAAAAAAGGGAGGTAAAGAGAGAGAGAGAGAAAGAGAGAAAGAGAGACGGAAGAAACGAACGAGCAGTTTGGTAAAATGATTCTATTAATTTTTCCATCGGGAGCGGCACTCGTGCATGCCGCCCTACTTTCCGAGGCGTCGTCTCCTAGCCTCCTCTCTTCGTGTCCTCCTTCCGTATCCGGCATCATCCTGCCGCTTCCACGTTGAAACGTCGCTATGGGGAATTATAAAGACGTTGCGGAATTTCGGCGAGGAGAAGAGCGTTCTCGGTCGTTGGCGTTCCCCGATCGTTCGAAGGGCTCGATTCTCCGACGACGAATTAGTCGATTAAGTTTAACGGGCGGAAGCGCCCGACGAACGTAAACGATGCCACCGCTCGGTTCCGATCCGGCCAGTCCGACGATTAAAATAATAACGAGCAGGCTGACTGATGACCGATCGTTTACACCGTATTACGAGCGACGGTTACTAGGATAGCACTCGAGACCGAAGGCGAGAGCAAGTCAGGGTCTCGAGATTATTTGCGTTTCCCTTCGAAACGCAGCGCAAAGCAAAGACCGGCCTCCGCTCGACTCGACTCGACTCGACTCGACTCGGGCGAAGAAGCAAAGTATACGAGACGGGATGAACGTAAACTAAACAGCCAGAGCCACGGGGGGAAGCGCGAGGCGCCACTTCGACCTCCTCCGACCCCGAACCATCCGTCACTCTACCGGAATCAATGTGCCAAGGAAGGAAAAGGGCCGGGTCACGAGTCCGATCTTGACTCCAGCGAACAACGAGTTGTCCCTTCTTCTTCGTTTCCCCGTGGCTCTTTTGTTCGAACAACGACTCGGTTGTCGCTCGTCCGCCGACACCGTTACCCTCGCTCCATTCTCGCCTACGATTACCACGCGCGTTTTCGTTCGAGTCGCTCGGCTACCGCCTCTAACCGTCGATAATGGCAACGCATCCGTACGTGTCTAGCATCGTTTGATACAGCGGATTTTTCCGCTCGTTCTTACACCAGCCGAGAACGCGTTGGCGATTCCCCCGTTAGCGCGTTCGATCCTGCCGGATCGGACGGTTCTCGGTTGGTAACGCGTGGCAATCTGTCGGCCGATTCTGCAACGGGTATTCGCTCTACCTGCTTGTATCGATGCGCGTCGACGTTATTAGAGTTCCTCCCTGACCCCTTTCCCTGCTCGTTTCATTGTTTAACGACAAAGCCAGGGGAGGCGCGGGGGGGAACAAAGAGGGCCTCGCAGCTTTTTCTGCGCGTGGGCGCGCGAACAGTCGACGCGTCCACGCGAGGTTAGGCAAGCCCAAAGTCATCGCCCTGCGAGTTCTCTCGTCTCGTCCTTCGAGCGTATCGAGGTCGACGTTGCTTTTCCAACGACTTGGCTTTTTTTCACAGCAACGTTGTACGCCGTAATTTCAAGGATCGCCGTTTGCTAACGATGCCACCCACGCTTCTCCATCGATCGTTCGTTCCTGCTTCGATCAGCCACGAAACGACGCTGGAACACGCGTGGTTCGCAGCGCGGCGACGATCGTCGTAGTCGTTCCCCTTTCTCGCCGCCATCTTCTTCGCCAGCAATCGCAATCTCGATTGCACGGTGTCATCGTGTCGAGACCGATGCGTACGAGGGAAAGGCCAACGTGAATGGAAAGAGTGAATGGACGTGTTCTCGGGGTGAACGTATTCGAATTACGAGGCGGCGAGTTCCTCCGTTGCCCGTGCCGTGCTTCCGCGGGGCAGGGAGAGACGAGGCCACGGAGTTCAGAGTCGGGTCAACGATGGTATTGTACCGGTACACCCACGATTGCATGTTTACAAATTGTCTAATCTCGTCGACGAATCGGTACCGGGCCCACTTTTCATGCCCTCGAGCCGCCTCGTGCCGCCGCCTCCCCGCTACGTGTCGGCAGAGTCGAAACATCGACACCCACTTTCGACCAGCCGAATCACGCTGACAACGTCGACGGGGAAACGACTCGGAAAAGCTTCGTACGCGTCGGTCGCGCCGATTCGAAGCATCGGACACGAGGCGCAGCATCGGCGGCGACTCGGGCCACAGCGTAACAGAGACGATAATCTCTGCTCGGGGTTTGCAGGTAGGAACGGACGAACGCGACGAAACCGCAAATTAAATTAGCGAGTCACCGAACGACTGGAGGCGAGCAAGAAAGCGTTGGCTGGCCGCTGTTTAACCCGGCTTAATTACCAATTAGCCGATAAAAAGCCACTGTACCCGGTTACGCATTATGGCCGCCCTTAAGAACCCGCGGCGCGCATCGTACGCAGAGTATCCACACGATCGTCCTACGAAAAACCAGCTTGTATAATTATAACTGGCAAAACAGCAGACACGCTGTTAAGAGAGCCTTTCCTAACCGGCAGAGAAGCCTTCTCACTTAGCCACCGATACCAGAAGCAGATCCAGACGAGTTCGCTCGACGTGCCCGTCGCAAAACCATCGACGAGTCGAGCGCTCCGGTCTCTGCCTCTTCGCGTCTATTTGAAAATAGGCAGGCCGCGTCGGTTCATCGCAGCCGCAGACGGTAATCTCTCGTTTCGCTTCTCCTCTTCGCCGTCCACCGTTTGCCCAATGTCTCCGATCGAGCGTTTTATTAGCTGCGCGCCCATAAACCGAAACGCTCGTAAATCTAATAATTATTTTTTTCGCTGGCCCGTATACGGTGGCTAGCGTTTCCACCGTGCAATTATCGGCGATACTTTGCCATTACCTCGCGCTACGGATCAAACTCTCCAAGTAGTAGCGCGCAGCCATCGATGCAACCGTGTCGACCCGGCCAACAGGCCGCGATTTTCGTTCGCCAACACCGACGACCACGACCACGACGACGACGACGACGACGACGACGACAACGACGGCTCGAAGCTAGAGACGTCGTCGGCAGACACCCACGTCGCGGTAATCGGTGCGCAGCATCCGGCGCGCGATATAAAAAAGAATTCCACGCGGAGGAGGAAGAGGTGGAGACAAAACGACATCGGAGAACGTCTTTTCGCTCCTCGGGGGTCCTGATAATTGCCGTGCTCTCCAACTGTTATTATTAAGCCGATATTTTACCGAGGGGACACACGTTCGCGCATATAATTTGCCAAAGCCTCTAATTATGGGTTAGTAGTAGTGGGTACACGCGGCCAGACGACCGAGGCAAGTTCGAGCAGGAAGAATGGCGTTAGACGAGACCGTGGAAAGGGCGAGGCTCCGCGGGCCCTCCACTCTCGATTCGCCTACGCGTCGCACCAGCCGAGACTTTCCTTTTGCGCCTTATTATTAGCAGCGTCGCGCATCTTCCTCGGCCGTTGCGCGTCCCGCGTTCGACAACGCGTCCGTCCATCGCTGGAAAACGTTGCGACGATAAGCGATAACCAGATCGAAGATCGACGTGGCTTCGTCCCCTCCGTTCTCTCCCCCAGCCCGGCAGAGAACCGGGTATCGAGATCGATATGAAAAAGAAGACGAGATAAATCCCGGACGGTGGATGCGACGGTGCCGATCGTCCCGCGCGATCCCAGAACAAACGTCTACGTGGGTTATTGTGCGTTGGTACCTACGTCGCGGGACATCGAGAGCACGGCCGCGCTTATCTGGCACTTTTATCGATCGCGGTTTTTGTTCAGAGACACGTTGCACGAATTATCGTGGCCGGTTATAAATGATCGTTCGAAGGGACCGGGCTGGCGACGAGCCGGGCTCGCCGGGACGAGACAAGACGCGGAAAAAGAGTGGAAGAGTCGGCGGAGAGGACGTGGGAGAGGCAGGGGCGGATGCACGAGGTGGCGGTGGTGGCGGTTACCTTGCGGCTCGTGTTTCTCATAACTTCGGACCACGGCAGGGCAGAAGAGGAGGGGAGGCTTTTGAGTGACGTGAGTATAATGACGCGCCTCTGCACCGTGGTATATACACGACGGCAGGACTCGCAGGGCGCGAGGGCAGGCTGGGCGTCTTGGTGTTAGCCTCGGGGCCCTTCCCGCCCAGGGAGCGAGGTAGAAACCGTAAGGCGAGATAAGAAATCTGCGATTTAATCGCTCCTTACCGATCCCACCATTAGGCATCGAGCGAGGCCTAAGCGTCGCCGATCGAGCCACGGTGGATCGACGCGGTCAACCGGCGGACGAGAGAACGTCCGAGGTTCACGTGCCGCGATTAGGTTTCTCGCGAGCCGCTTCGCAGACTTTATCGGCCCGCGTTGTCGATTCGCTCCGCGAGAAACTTCTGCGATGCGAGAATCGCGATACCGTCCACCGCCGCTGCCGCCGCCGTCGCCACGATCAACGTCATCGTCGAGAGGTGGTTGCCGATGCCCGGCTGTTTATTTTGTTGTGGGCGGGTCGAGGGCTCGAGCGGGGTGGCTCGTGCGCAACAAGAACCGAGTTGCAAGTCACGAGTCAACAATAGTACAAATAATAACAAGCCCGTGCGGAGGTCTTCTCCGGAGAAGTATTTTCGAGCATCTAGCGGCTACCGCTCTACCGCGTAAAGCTTCGTTCACAGCAGCGATTGCGTTCGCGCGATCGATCGCCGACGACGTTTTCTTCGCCCCGAAAGATTTCGTCCGCCGTTTCGTCGATCGACGCGTACTCGCGTGCACGGACTCGAAGGAGAAAATCGAATCGAGCTCGGCGACCGATCGAAATAACGCGCGGCCGGTTGCGGTGTGCGCGTATCTTTATTCGCCGTATTGCATTCCCATAAAGTCGAACGGAGCCCGGCAGCCATAGGACCGTGAAAGCAACCGATGCTGCTCCTGCTACTTTTGCTGCCGTTGCCGCGGCTATCGTTCTTCTCTCCGTTGAGAGGTGCCCACCCACAACGCACGATCTCGGTCCGGTCTCGCTACCGGTATTGAATCCGGCGCATTGTTTTTCTCCGGTCATGAGAGCAAGAGGATTATTTGCATCGGACTCGAAGCCACCGGGTTGAAGGCAGCTCCGGCCCCGTTCATATTCACCGATGTTCGCGTGTTGGAGGGGCTACTACCTCGAGCACGCCTCGCTTCGCGTTTCTCGAGAGATACGGTATTCGCCCGCTCGGCGAAACGGATCGTCCAGCGGCGCGAATTAAAAGAAGCATCGGTTTTCCACCATCGTGCATCGGACACGACTTCTCTACGATACCGAGCATCGAGATTCGCGATTACGTATACAGGCGAACGGAGCTCGAGGCACGGGGGAACGACCACATCCCTGTGGCGAAGCCGGATTCGGAATCGTCGGGTAAAGATTTCGAAACAGGAAGAGGAAAGCATCGACGCGTAATGGCAGCTAATACGGGCACGTAGGTAGCTGGAGGTACAGGTAGAGAGAGAGAGAAAGAGAGTGAGAGAGAGAGAGTCGCGCAAGAAGAAGGTATAGTTTATAGTGATTACATGGGGTCAGGTCCTGGCAATAAACCATCCGATGGTGGCCATAGCTATAAGTCCGGGGCTACGGTTGTGACCGTTCTCTCTCTTTGTCTCTCGGGCTCGCGGTTTCTCTTGCCTACGGAACGGTGGGACGCCGAGAGTCGCGCCTACGCGCGGGCGGAGCAAGAGCAAAGCGAGTTCAAAAAGCAAAAGGATCGGGACGCAGGAGCGACCGGTATCTATACGAGAGCAAAAAGCGCGTGGCTGTGCGGCCATACGAGCAGGATGAATCGAGAGCGAGAGTGAAAAGGAGTCGGTGGCGGTGGCGGTGGCGGTGGCGGTGGCGATGGTGGCGGACAGTGGCGGTGGCAGTGGCAGTGGCAGCGGCGGCGGCGGTGGTGGTGGCGGTGGCGGTGGCGGTGGCTGCGGTGATCGCAGGAACGGCAACGGTAGAAGAGGGAAGAGAATAATAAGGAAAGGAGAAACGAGAGACGAGGAAAGAGAAAGAGACGCAGCGAAGGTGAAGAGGAGAGCCGCAACACCGGGAGCTATCCTACTGGAATTTAAATAATAATTATAGTGTTTAATATCATACGCACGAGGCTCAGCCTCGAGTAGACTCGTTGCTTTCTCTCTCGGTCCAACAGGATCTTCGCTCGTCCGATCTCCTCCGATCTCGTCTGGTTTCGTCTCGTCTCGTCTCGTCTCGTCTCGTATCATCCTGTCTCTTCTTCTTCTTGCAACTCGACCACCGGATACTCACCGGCTGCCGTTGCTCGCTGGAGATGTACCCGGTATGGTTCTTCGTTTCGTCCGTGTAGACACGTGCATCCGAACGTCGTACAAACTCGCCAGCCCAGCCTGTAATAAGGTGTCCGCCAGATTGGAAACCGATCACCGTTGCCTCTCGACATCGTCGGCTACGCGGCTAGCCGAACATCGGACCGAATTTGATATTTAAACGGTACCTCGTTGGATCGAGATTAGCGAGATGCCTCCTCGTTATCCGCTAACGGTTACAATTGCTTCGCCTTCTGGTATCTTCGCGGCGCTCTAATTTCGCCGGACGATACGCCTCGCGAATAGATAAATCCAACAGATAAATCTAAATCACATAGATTTTCTGAATCGCTGTATTCGATTACGATCGTTCGACGAAAGAGAAGGAGGCGAAGAGAGAGAGAGAGAGAGAGAGGTTGGGGCAGGCACGGTAGCTCGTACGGTTCGTTATAGTATCGTTCATTGCGCGGATAACGCGCGAGAAGAAGTTTAATTCGCGTGGCCCGGTGGATCGACGGTGGTCGAAGAGGAAGCAGATTTCCTTGTGGCGAGAAGCGAAGTACCAATATGTGTTTGGCAATCACGGTACTGTCGCTTTAAGACTGCAAATGCATTAGTCGTGTTCCACGTTCCTGCTCGGCACCAGGATCCCGGAAGGCGGAGTGGTTTTCTGGTCGCCGCAAAACGCTGCCATTATCGCTACCTGCGGAGTTTACGGCGAGCAACACTCGATGGACGCGAGCGAGCGAGCGAGCGAGCGAGCGAAAAGTCGCGCCGACCGAGTCCGCTCTCGCGCACAATGCCGGCTGTCGTTATTGCCCTGCCACGAATGTATTAATAAAATTTATTGGTCGGTCCGAGTGCACTGTGAACGTTAATGGATTTCGAGGTACCGGTGGCCTCGCCGTAGGCAGCAAGCGACAGCAAATGAGCCACTCGAGACGGCTCTCGATGGCAACTCCTTCCACGCTTTAATAACGCGTTAAAACTTGACTGGAATGATATTACGGAACGATACACGGCTGCCGTAGACCACCTTGTAAGCGGCGAGAACCGACGTGGCGCGTCTAGCGAGTCCGGAAGCGATCTGCTCCGTGAAATTCGCGTTCCAGTCGTCGTCGCCTATCGTTCGATCCCTGTCGCCAGAAACCGCGACAAGTACGCGCGTAACGCGACTCGAATTTCGGCCAGTTCGCCTCGTCGACGTCGCGCGTTCGCTCGGCCGGAGAGAAAACGCGACGCGCGACTTCGGATTATCCGGCTGGTATCTCTCGCTTCTTGAAAGTTATTGATTTATCGATTGGCTCGACGAGCGATTAGGAGGGTCCGTTGATTAATAGTCGACGTATGCCAGAAGATAAACCGACGTACCGGCCGTCGTTTCCTTCTCCTTCTTCTTGCGGCTCTTCTTCTCGCCTCGCTCTCGTTCCACTGCTCGCCTCCCTTTCCGCTCGTCTCGAATAGCTCGCGTCATGTAAGTTATTTGTACGTACGGAGGATCCTCTAACGGCCGTGTCTCGCGAGACGACCGACGTTTTTGCCCTTATCGCCGGCGTGAAAATACGCTTCTCTCGAACGATATCGGATCGAATTCTTTCGACGTGGCGATCACGCGCGCGGTATCGCGTTAAGCCGCCGAGCGAGTATCGCGAGCTCTAACGAGCGAATCGGAACAACGAGCGAGAATTATCTGGAATCGAAGGACGACGACGCGTCTTTACGACTTTATATCGCCAAGGAACGGAAAGCCGATCGATCAGCGCGATACGGTCGCAAAGACAGGTCGAGTAGTTGGTCGAGATGAATCGGCCGTAACGGACGGCGTCCACCTGTCCCCGGCAACGATAAAGACGTGGAAAGACGGACGCGCGCACCGACTCGTTATCCTTATTGGCGGGTGAAACATGGGAGGGTGACGGAAGAGACACAAGCGGACAGATAATCCGGCTATTAGAGGCGTCCCCGAGAGATTCCAGGGGTCACGGGAGAGCCGATAGATCGGCTCGGGATCGCCGATGAACCCGCGAACTAAGGTCACTCGAGGATAGCCGGGGGTTCGACTGCCTCGAGTTTGTCACGATGGCAGGCCCCAATTTGTCGTAACAGGCTAGCCGCGCGCGCCTTTTTCCAACTCCTTATCCCAAGACCTCGACCTAGCTATCCGCCCCGAGTATCGTACGGGTCGGGTCGACTTCCCTAACCGGACAAACTGAATCGCATTGATTGACCGTTCGTCGTGGGCGGACGAAAAAAAAGAAAAAAAAATAGAGGAAGAGGAAGAAAAGGAGGGAGCCCGCTACAACGTCGGTTTCGCCTGATTCGACCGACCCGTCGTGCAGAATTTCAGAACGAATTCCTTTCTCTACGTTCTCTGCCACGTTTCGTCGGCGATATCTCGTGAAGTTGATACCGGCGTACTTTTCTCTCCCTGTAGGAAGAGATTTCTTTGGCCGTTGACTCGAAGCTTGATCCGTACACTGCGTAGTTGCGATCGACGTCGTAGAAGAGCGTCGCGACGAAACGATCCGAGGAGAGAGGGGTAGCGTGTGACGCTGTCAGCGTCGACAAAGATTCGCGAGCCGATCGTCGCGGTCTCGTCTCGTCTATCGTCTAAAATTAATTATCCGACGGGATAATCGAGTTAGCCGGTCGCGCGCAATCTCGTAACTCGGTGCTTTATCGAGCGCTACCCCGCTGGATCGATCGGATGGAGGTTCGATCGTTGAACGAAAGGTTCGGTCGAGAGTTCTCCGCTTCTGTACGCGAACCGATCGGACGCGAGGAATTTTCGCGAAGAAAGATGAAGAGTGAAAAGGCGGAAAAGGAGAGCGAAGGAAAGCGAGATGCGGCAGGTACGGCGCGGGGGAGACGGAGATGGTGAGAGAGAGAGAGAGAGAGAGAGAGGAGAAAGAAGGAAGGAGGGAGAAACGGCAGCACGTACACCCCGGTGAGTTCGATTCCACGAGTTTAGTTGCGGGACGGGACAGGGCTGCCGCACGGTCACCGGTGATTAATGATCAGGCCAATCAGATATAGTTGGCCGACCTGGTGGAAGAGAGACGAGACGGAGAATCGAACAGGAACGAAAAGGCAGGAAGGCGAACGGAGTACGAATATCGAGGCTGGCGAGCGATGGTAGAGGAAGGGAGGAACGAAGCGAGAACGAAGAAGGAGTGAGAGAGAGAGAGAGAGAGAGAGAGAGAGAAGAGGGAACGAGAACCGCGGTTGATATGTTGCGCTGTCACTGCGTTGTACCTGCGCCGGTGGGACGTTGCCGTTGCCTGGATTGTAATATTGTATTGTACTGTTTGTTGGCCCGGTGTTCCACGACCGTCTGCGCGCTCGACAGCCTGTCCAAATACCGCCACCACGGTTCGACGTACGTATCGGAGGACGGAGCTCTCCGCGCACCGGTCGAACCGCCTCTGGTCGGTCGCATTCCATGTTTACCGGTGTTACACCCGCGCGATAAGGACCACCCTCTCGTACGGAACCGCGGAATACATTACCGCGTCGAGCAAGACGGAGGAGCGTGCCTCCTGCGAGTCGATAAGTCCTGCCTCCCCTGTCCCTCCGTCGTCCTCCCCGGAAACCGGCCAGTCGAATCGACTGGAACCGCGTGTGCCCGCTTCTCGCTTTCTAATCCGACCGATACGTTTTACCCACTCGCCACTGTTGTCTCGTTAATCGTTGTTTCGCGACGCATCGATCTCGTTGCAACCGCTCGGTCGCGAATCTCACCGGGTACATCGACGACCGCAACAGCATCTTTCAGCTGCAGCTTTGGCTCTTGCCTCGGCTTTAGCAGCGTATAATCTTGCTGGTTATTAATGGCGATGGTTTGGGAAACTGCTACCGGGCAGCCTTCCTCCGTAGCCCCTTGTCTCTCGATCGTTTTCTCTCTCCCCCCTCCCCCTCGATCCTTTAAATCTCTTCCTCCTCTTTTTCTTCCTCTTTCTTCTTCGCTCTTCACCTTGTTCTCTTTTGCCATTGCCGTCGCTCCTCCTCCGTCTTCCTCTCCTTCTTCTCCTCCTCCTTCTTCCTCTTCTTCTTCTTCTTCTTCTTCGTCTTCTTCCTCTTCATCCTCCGCCGTTCCACTGCCGTTTCTCTGCCCCGCACTTAACTCATCCTTCCACCTATCCCCCATCCTCCCCGTTCTCCTCCCTCTGTAAAACTGCATTCCGAGCGTCGTTAAGGTTCGCCCCGTGCCTACCGAAACTTTGCGAGCCGCGATCCTAAGCGCGCGTCGCTTTAATTGCCTGTCTATGGCTGACGCCGTGTGTTCGCCGCTGACCGGACGTCCTCGTTCTCGCTCGTTTCTTTAGGAAACGGATCCGGCCCTCCGTTAATTATGGACTGGCGGAGCAGTGCCGCGCGCCTCTCTCCGATACGTTTCGGCGGACGCGAGCCGAGCCAGCGATCCGAGGCAAATCGAGGCGAAGATAGGGTCGCAGCCGCGACGGACGATCGTTGGATCGATGGACGAGTCGTGCCGAGCCGGAGTTTAATTGGGAAAGTCCGCAACAACGAGCGACAGGCAGCGAGAACGAGAAGGCCGGTGATCGTTTCCTCGTGGACGACGAAATCTAACGTAATCTCGGCTTGCTCGTAAATCGACGTACGTCGCTAGGAGGAGAGGGGCACGCGGAAAGACGGAGATGCGAACGGAACTCGATGAAAACGAGCGAGCAGCCGGTCGATATAAAAGAGCGCGGGAAGTTCGTTTAACAGACCATAAAAAGAAGCGAGAGAAGAACCGAGAGTGGAAGAGGCGCTCTCGAGGTGGATGTTTGCCAGCGGCATCAGCCGGTTTTGCGGCCCCGAGCGGTAAGGGTGCCGGAGGATTTGGAATTGGGTGCTAGTGTCGGAAGAGTGGTAGGTTAGAGCGACGGGCTATCGGTGATCAAGCCCCGGGGTCGAATCCAAAGGCTTATCTGGCGGAGTAAGGCTTACCGGGTTGATCGCCGACGGGTCTGCTGGCCGGTAGGAGAGAGCATCCTCTCGCAGGATCGTGCGATCTTAATCCGACCTCGTGTTTCGTGCTAACGCGCGTTAAAAGTCGGCCTAAAACGACCACGTTTACGGCCGTGCGCACGGTCCGGCTGGTTTTCTCCGACAAAAAGAACAAACGGAAGATGGCGTGCGGCGCGAAAGAATTAATTTTCCAACAGGGTCGATCGTGGTGGACGTGTCGCCCGCGAGAAACAGGTTCATATGGTTAATAAACTGGATATAAAGGTAAAATCAGGACGGGGGGATTAGTCATTCTCGGCAAGTTGCCTTTACCGACTCGGTCGACCACACTAACTGGCATTTTTCCCAACGCGTGTGAACGATGGAGTCGTAATGCGTATCGAGGACTTGCGGTAAACGCTTTTCTCCGGTTGGAAAAAAAAGAAACGCGCTTCGAACGACGAATGGCCTTCCGCCGGCCATTGTCGGTGGTCATGCGTGGCTCGTAAACGCGCCATGCCGCCGCGCCGTCCAGGTTTCTAATGCCACTAGTTCCTCCGCGAATACGCTGGCTCCGGCGAAACGCGCGCGCGCGCGCGCGCCTCTCGCAAACCTATCCGAACGATCCAGGGAACGCCGGCGAACCGAGAGAATCTTTCGCCGACGTTTCCGAGTTTTTCTGCCGTGCAGCTTTCTTTCCGCGGGTCGGTGGAAGAGAAATAAAGGGAAACGAGCGGCCCGAGAGTCCTCGACCCGGTTCGGGACGAAAAAAAGCGTGGAAAGGCGAGGAAAGCGGAGGGCGAGGGCGCGCGCTTCTGGCGAAGCTAATGGGCTACTTTGTTAGGCCTCGAGCATACCCGAGGGATCATCGGGGATCGATACTACTTCCGCGTTGGAACGCGTTTCGCGCTCGAAAGTCGTAAAGATGAGTGCGCGTCGACGAATCCGCCTCACCTTCGAAAGTGGCGTTCCATTCGTTACGCTCGCGGGCCACGAGGCATTCGCGCGTCGTTTCTGCACGGCCGGTTGCATACAGAATCGAGCCGAACCGAACTACGTACGTACCATCCTTCGTTTCGACCGATCATTTTCTGGTTCGTACGCCCGCTGATCGACCGACGTCGATTTTCCGGACTGGCTGCCACGGGACGCGCAACCCCCGATTGACCAACGGCAGAGGAGAGAAGCCCGCGATTCGCGCCATTTCCAGCGCACATTCTTTTCCGCTATCCTTGGCCGGTCCATCCAGCGCACATTTTCGACCGCCTTTTACGATCGGACCGTACGCTGCCTTGGGAGCCTCGAAAGCTTCGCAGTCTCATGACGGCACCGGGTCGGCAAGCAGTCGGAAGAGACGGACGGGGTAATCGTCCGTGAAAGAAAAATCCGGCTGAATTTCAGATACTCGGGCCGGCTAGCTTCCCTCGGATCTTGAGAACGCGCGTGGTCGGTTCGCGGGACTTTGCCAGACCGACGCGAGGACCGCGGAGGAGCGAGGAACGTGTCGAAGCCCGGAAATCGAGTCGTTTTTTCAAACGTCCGCGCGAACGTCAAAGATCTGGAAAAAAAGGACGGGCCGATATCGGCGTCGAAAATGTCGGCGGAACGTTCGACGCGGTATTTTTTTCTACCTTTTTTTCCGCCGTCGAAAAACAACATCATGGAGATGCAGGTGCGACGGTGTTTGCGTTAGCAAACCGTTTCCCGGGCGGACAGGCTTCGTTGTGGCCGGGCGACACTGATTGCCAATCAATATGCCCATCTCGCTGGAGTCTAATTCGGCAACAATGTTGATCAATCAGTACGCACACGGCCTGGCCGGGAAGCCCCCGTTCCATTTTGCGTTTCGCCGTGTTCCGCTCGCAATCGCGCATCCACAACGAACGAACAACGGACCGTTCTGCACCGGACCATGCAGCATGGGGAGGGTACGCTCTGCCTGCCACTCGCCCCCACCCCTTCGTCTCGTCCTCTCGCTCGCGCTCTCTCTCTCTCTCTCTCTCTCGTCCGATCATTTCCGCTTCCGGTCGTACATCGTTCGACCGACCACCTACCACTTCAATTTCTTGCAGCGTTCGATATCAGCGACGCGCGCGGTTCCAGACCCGGCGAAATAACAGAGCCGTCGCGAACCGATTGGAATTTGCGTTCGCGTCCGTCCGAAAGTAAAGCAAGGAATCGTCGAGTGGCGATCGCGTTGCGATCCTTTCGGCCGACGTTCCTACGCTCGTCGATCCGCTCGGAATACGACGAAACGTACGATATATACGCGCGACCACGTTCGCGCTTGGTACGGGCCGATAGCCGCGTTCCTGATTGCATCTCTGTTTGTACGTTCGCACGTTTCCAGAGAACACCACGCTCGACGATGCTCGATTCGTGCTCCACGGACGCGCACCGTTCTGCAAATCAAATTGGCTTCGCGGTTCATTACAAGCTTATCCAAAGTTGCCGTACGTTACCGGGCAAATCGCGGAAAGAAAATAGCCGGAAAACGCGGTCGAATGACGCGCGTGGTTACGCGGTCGTCGCGTACCGGTCATCGGCTGAAACGATATAGGCAAAGCGCGTTCGCGGAGTGGTCCGTGGAAGATGTATACCGACCGGAAGGCATCGTACCCGGAAACCATTATTGCCCCTCTAATTTCTTTACGATCTCGATGCCATTGGTCACGCTCCCGCTGTGCCGTGGTTTACGGCCGAGCCTCGCGGTCGAACCGGGGACCTTTGGCAACTTTTTTCCCCGCAAATCGCGGTTTTTCTCCGAAATACCTTAGCCCCGTCGATCGGTCGGTCGGTGGGTCGGTCAGTTAGTAAAAGCGAACGCTGCCGGCCGTTTTCCGTTAGCTTTGCCGGCGATAAAACTGGAGCTCGTAAATAAGCGTATCGCGGAACAGCCTGCTGAATCTGATCGATAAAAACGTCCCGCGCGCGTAGTTTCGCCATGTCGAAACGAGAACGCGCGCGGGGGGTAAACGCACGCGCGAACTACCCGCCAAGAGCAAACGAGGCTAGTTCTCGCGTGGTCTTAGCGATACGCGCGAAGAGAGGACGAGGGAAAACGCGCACGGTCGACGGTCGTAAGGCGAGAAGAAAACGCGGGCGAGAAAAGGGTTCGGCGACGACGAGATAGAGCGCCGCGCCGGAAAGGCGAAAGGGGAAGAAAGAGAGGAGACGGAAGGAGAAAGAGAGGGCCGAGGTAGCGAGTACGATTCGTCGGTGGTAGTGGCAGATAGCAGCGAGTGGCTCGAGGCACAATGAGCCTATCAGATTATATTTCTATTTTCGACACGCGGCCTATCGCGCAATCCCATCTCTCTGGCGCGGCTACCGCGACGTTCTGCCAACACACAACGCAACGCGATATACACGGAGAGCCGCGCGTAGCCTCGCTCGGCTACACGTACGAACGCGTGCGGGAGCGAGACAGTCGTGCAACACGAACACGAACACCGTGTTGCGAACATCGTGCACGGGTCGGCTCGGCACGGAACGGAACGGCGCGGTACAGCCACGCCACGCCATGCCACGCCACGCCACGCTACGCCACGCCACGCTACGGCAAGAGACGGTTCGTAGGCCCCGTCTCGCGCCGCCTCGGGCCTCTCGGGCTCTCTTTCTCTCTCTCTCTCTCTCTCTCTCTTTCTCTCTCTCTTTCTCTCTGTCTGTCTCTCCGTCTCTCTCGGTTCTCTCGACGCTGATGCCGACTCTAACGCTGATGTTGCCGCTGCTGTTACCACCGATCGTCCCTGCTCCGTTGCACCTTTATCGAGCATGCCGCGAGTACACCAGCGGGTTTGCTCTCGCGCGTTTACTCGCCGCCGCGCCGCCAAGCTGCCACCGTTTTCGCCAGACGCACCGTGCGCGCTCGCACCGTCCCGTTGCTCCCTTCCAAACAATAGAGGCGATCGCGAGCGCGAATAAGCGGCGAAGGAACGCGCGTGCCTAACGTCGTTACCTCGGCCGATGAATTTCCACGCAGACACCGCAGGAATACCGCGCCGCGCTGCCAAGCCACGACGCTGCACGCGAGATACGGCCGATCGAAATACTGGAAACAGCGCCAACGGGACGCGCGCGCGGTAAGACCGGAAAGACCCCTTTCGTGCCCTCGATCTCGCGAAAGTCGCAAAATCCAGATCGAGGAATATAGCGGCGATGAGCCAACCGGTGGTCGAGGGGCTGTTTGGCTCGTAATCGGCGCCAACGATCGAGCCAACGATCGAACGAGCCATCGTCGAAAGGGAAAGGACAGAGTCGACGACCGAGATTCCACGCGTTCGGTATTTCGACGAAGAGAGACAGAGAGAGAGAGAGACAGAGAGAGAGAGAGAAAGAGGGTTGGAGCGGGCCGCGGAACAGCGTCCGATGGTGGTAGCTCGCGGCTACTTCGGTCCGCTCGCAGATCCCTCCGAGAACTCTGGAGGCGAGTAGCCCGGCTTCGTTTCCTACGTTCCATGCGAGACGTCCGGATCGCGATGATGACGGCCACGCACGCGTATGCGTGAGCGCGTATGCGTGAACGCGTATGTACGACAGGGACAAAGGGAAGCGAGCCGAAGGTACGATCGAGCGAGACGAGCGCAACTCGAACCGCTTTCCTTCCTTCGGGCGGTGCAGCTTCTCCTGCGACGGGTACCACTGCGCTTCTCTCTTCTCTGCCGCGTTCTCCGCTCCTCTTCTTCGCGTCCCTCTTCGTCGTTTCGAAACCTCGTCCGTTTTCTCCTCTCGCTTCGACCCATCGTGTCCCGTCGCCGTCTCTTCTTCTCCCTCGCCGCGGTTCGACGAGCCCCTCGTCCACCTTCCCGTCACTCGAACGATCCATCGACTCTCGCCGCGGCGCGACGCGCTCGTAGTTATCCGACCGTCGCGGATTAAATCGCAAAGTTTCGAAAGATCTCGCATCGCGTCGAGGCAACGTGTCGGGACGCGATAGAGAGCGGAGAGCGGAGAGCACGGAGAGACGAAAAGACGCGCACAGACGTCCGAGTCACGGCTCTCGCATGGTGTGCGAGTGGCGACGAGTACGGCGGCGGCGGATACCTCGCGGAAGGCGCGAGACTCTTTCGAGGAAACGTCAAGCGAGACGTTGAAACGGCTCGGGGTGTTCCTGGTCGACGCGATGGAAGGGACTCGCGCGCTACTTGGCAGATGGTTTCCGAGCGCCGGATAGCTGTCGCGCTTCGTTGAGTGACGTCGAAAAAGGAACCAACCACCGACTGCCGCCAGTCGCCGAGAAGAAGGAAAAGCACGGCAGTTATCACGACGCTTCGTCGCGACGTGTCCGTTGCTCTCGGCGGGAACGCGTGTGTGCACGCACGACACTGTAAAATTACCGCGTCAAAAACAATTACCTTACAGGCCAACAGTTCGCGGCAACCCGTCCCCCGGACAATGAAAATAACCAAAGCCGCCGAAATGTTTCGCGGCTCGGCTCGTCTCCTCCAGTCGTTTCACCTCCTCTCCTTTTCGCCCTCGTCGACGAGTCTTTTCGAGTTGGTCCGACGCCGCGCGTTTCGTCGCAACCCGACCCCCGTACAGTCTCTGCGACAGTCTCTCTTGTGGAACGTAATCGTCGCGCGAGCGGCGTTTCTCGCCGACGAGCGAGAGACGATGAGGCGCGTGAAACGAATGTCAAACGGCCAAGCGAGGAGTCGCGCGACAAAATGCTGGAAAAAAGCTTCCCTTTACGGTGTATCGTGTAATTATCGGGGTGTATCGAGTGTCGGGGTGACGCGACGCGTCGCGTCGAATATTCGCGAGCGACGCTGCGAAGCAGCCTGCTCGATAATATCAACGATGTTGGTTCGCTCGTGGGGCGGAATCAAGCGGGCCGTGGCAGCCGAACGGAACGGGGACAGGGGATACCGGTGGTGCACCGTTGTCGAGTGGAAAGGGGTCCAATCAATCAGCCGCAAATCAGTATGCACGGCACGTTCGCCTAATGCCGCCACTCTTTCATCATATTCATTTGATCGCAACCCCCTCGGCTTGTGCACGCAATCGTTAATGGCGCTGTTTAAAGATCGCTACCGATCGATGACGAAACCCGCCCCCCACGATTCTCGTCGTCCGCCAGCCAAAGAACGGACGTCGTCGGTTCGGCCATCGTACACGCGCACGCCTTCCTTCTCCGTCTCGGATCTGTTTTCGACGAGAAGAAGGCCTGTGCCTGTGGTCGCGAAGCGTTAAACAGATTACGGACAACAGACGTGGCTCGTTGCCAGAAGGCAAACACGTCTTTGGCTGCGACTGGCGCGAGATCGAGATGGCAGCGGCCGGAGAACCGGGCAAATACGTAATCCGGATTACGGTGGATCCGCTTAGCTTACCGGACACTTGCGCCGTGGAACGATACGGCGCCGATACCGGTGCCCCGTTTTACCTCGCGCGTTATCCTTCCACGACTCCGACAACTTTTTAAGAGGATTTCTCTCCTAAGCCTCGATATTTTTAACGAGCGATTCTTCCGATCGACGCCCCATCGTCTGGACGAGCGGAGTCGTCGCGACCCGAAAATTTACCACCACGATAATCCGTCACGCACGAAACCGTTCGCGATCGAGCGTCCGCTCAACGCCGAAGTTGCGAACCGCTGATCGCGCGACGACGTAGATTTCCTGGAAAAGATAGTCGACGACCGTCCGAGCCGGTGGTCGCACTTTGCCGACCGAGACTCGATTTCGTCTGGATCGCGACGAATCGCCGTAACGAAGCACCGGACAAGCGCGCGTCGAGGCCCCGCGCGTCCACCGGAATCATCGAGGCGTAAGTCGCAGGAAGCGAATAGAAAACGAACGAAGCCGGGGCGGAGGCCGGCGGAGCGAGGGGTAGGTCCAATTTAAGCCGAGCCCACGCCGCAAAAATGCTTCGGAAGGCTCTGGCTCGGTTCATTAAATGGAACCCAATAGCGGTTGTTTGCGTTGCCAGACAGCGAATCCGTCGCAAATTGAATGCCATATTGCATACGTTCCGCCTGCGCTTCGTATACAGAGCCGCGCTCTGGCGTAGCTTCGGGGATTCTCCACCAACCACTCACCGCTCGGCTATTACGCTTCCAATTTATAGAAAATTAACGGATTTAATATCCCGTCGAAATAAAATAGACGACCAGACGACGCACCTATCGATGCGTACGGGCGATCGTCGTCGTTCGTCGTTCGTCGTTCGTCGATCGACCCGTTTGTCCGTGTCGTTGTACGACTCTTCGGTTTCCAGGAACCGACGAAACAAAGGTGGACGAAGTGTCGGCAAATATTTCGCGATATTCCGTGGAAGAACGGTGGACGGGGATATCGCGGCGATACGGCGCACAGTTAAAACACAATTACCGACACACCCCCGTGCATCGACCCCCGACAGACCGCGGCCGTACCGCGCTGTCAAAATAGATAACGCTCGGGGTAAGTCACCCCGAAGTTAAAACCCGTCCCTACAGCGCGCGCTATAGGTCCATTCACTTTGGGTTAACGTCGACAAAGGGTGAGCACGAGCGGTAACGAGGGGGGAGGGTGATTACCGGAGGACCATGATACGCCCCGTGTGCACGTTTTGCTACTCGTGAACCGAGTCAGGGGTTGATATTGCCGCTGTCGGGGGTGCCGGTGACGTCACGGCTGATTAACATAAACCATTCGAACGATCTCCGCCGCGATTACTTTTCCTCGCCTTTGTCGTTTCCACGCCACGGACAAGTTGCGCTATTTCGCGACAAACGAAGAGACGATTGTTTCCGACTCGAGCGATATCGCTGGCGAATTTTCCGCGGGCGCGGCTCTTACGATATCGGGCAGGCGCTGCGTCAACCCTTTTATTACGAGACCGGATGCCTATAACTATTTCGACGAGAGGAACATCAGCGAGGCCGCGGTTGCGTTTCACCGCCGTTATTAATATATATATATATATAACCACGAACAGCCAGCGCCAACACGGCTACGAGTTACGAGTTACGAGACACGAGTTGCTCCCTTATCGCGCTCGACTTTTGCCAGCGTCGTTCGATCGAGCGACGCCGCGAGCAACGGCGAGAAATTTCTTGCCACGTTGGACACGAGGGCCGCGCGGCTATTCTTTCCTACCTCGTCTTTCGCTAAGACCGCTCAATCCCGATTTACAGCGTCCAAGATCGTCGTTTGCGATGCATGTCGCGAATGCTTACGCTGTATCGAGCACGCCAATTCCGGTTGTTTCGCACACGCGTTCCGTAAATCAGTTCCCACGTACCATAAAAGCCGAATGCCGCCATTAAACGATTCGATGCGCGATAGAGATAGACCGCAATAAGACGAGACCCTGTAACTCGTCCTTTGTGTCGCGGACCGACCGTGCCATACGTTTCGACGGATTCGCCGATCGCTCGATCGGAAGCCGGAGCCGAGACGAGGGAGGAAAGACGAATTTCGCGAGGCGAGAGATTTCCCGGGCTCGGTGACCTCGGCATGGAAACGCGCGCGAGGTATTTCGGTATTTTCGAGGATCGACGGTTTCCTCGGGAGGAATTCGAATCGCTGGAGGTGTCGGAGCAGGCGGTCGGACGCCAAAGCCCTTCCGAGATACTGGCGCGATCGGGAATCGTGTTACGAGGTACACGCGTACCGGGACTGTCGTATCGAGGCATCGCGGGGATCCCATGCATTCCGCGATCTTGCATTACAATTGCTAATAAACGCCCTCTCTTCGGGTCCGTTGCTCGTTCCACCGGTTCGCTCCTTCGACTTTGCCGCTTCCACCAGATCTCAGGGGGCTACGTGGCTCTGTTTCTTGCTCGTACCTCGCCTCCCCCGGCCGCTTTCCGTCTCTGTCGCTATCTCCGTCTGGTCGCGTGAACGCGAAATCGAACAGAGGCTGCTCTTCGATTCGTACGCGATTCGCCGAGAGAAAACGAGAAATATGGACGATCGGCCGGAGTGGAAAAGGGAGAGCGAGACAGCCGGACGAGCTGGTCCCGTGTCGGAGAGAAGGAAGGGAGAAGGAAGTGGCGTACAGCAGGACGAAACTTTGTCTCATTCATACTTTTGCGTTTGAAAGCGGTAATTTATGCACGCGTCGAAGTGAAACGGAATGCAACGGAGCAACGGCGAGAGCGAGCGAGAGGAGAAGGCGAGAGGGGGCCGGAGGAGTCGGGGAAACGAAGGACGAGAAAGAGGAACAAACGTCGCTATTGTAATAGATACGTTAGCATGCAAACGCTGTCTTTTATACGTTTACCAGTCTACCAGTAGTGGTGGCGATGTTTCAGGTGTGTGCGCCTGTGTTCGAGGAACCCGAGTTACCGTCGTCTCCGATCGCCGTGGATCGGACAGACGAAAATTCGTCCTATCGGATCGGGGAGCGTCGAGTCGGACAACGAGCGAACGCCGGTACCGAACGACAGCCGCCGTTACGTCTGCGGCGACGACGTCGAGACGAAGAGGGAGGGAGTCGGCGTCGCGTCGTTGCGTTCCTCGCATCGTTGGGACGAAGAACAGCGACGAGTCGTAGGCCGACGCGAGGATTTTCGCGAGAGCGTACGAACGAGTTGGAAATAAATGCTCGATGAATACGTCCCTGGGGCCCCGCGAGGTAAACGTTTGGCGGCGACGCGAGGGGGGTACGGTTGTCGGTCGGACGGTGTCGAGAAGGGTTTGGAGAGAGGGGGGGAGGGGACGAGGTGGTCGGCACGGTAGCGACGAGGTCGGTGGCGGCGGCGGTGGCGGCGGCGGCGGCGGTGTCGGTAGCGATGTCGGTTCTCTGTGTCGGGGCGGTAGGGGCGGGGAAGGGTACAGGATCGGCTCGGTGAACGCTTAGGAGGGGAGAGGCGCGGGATCGGGACGTTCGAGGGAACGGCGTGCGGCAACGAGGGAGGGGCGGCGGTGGCAGGGGTGTAGCTACTTACCATACTCCCAGTATACCAAAGTCCCGCGGCCGACTCGCTCCGCGGCAGATAGCAGTCGCTAGCACACCACGCGCTTCTCAGCGCCGCTCGGGCAAACGGAGAAAGGCCCGGTCTCTCTCGCGAAAATGGCAGAAAATCATCGCGGCTACGGCCACGGCCGCGGCACGTGTTCTCCGGCTTCAGCGCGGGCCACCACCGCTCGGGAAAAGACGATCGAGTCGCACACCGCGTCGGTCCTCTACCTACCAACCGTACGTACGTGTCCGTGATTTGCAGCGAGATCGACCGACCGATCGACCGCCGAGCGAGAACGGTCGAAGGAGGCGACGCAACGTGGATGGAACGCGACCAGGACGAACCACGAGGACCCAGAGAGAAGACGGAGAGTGCCGGACGCCGACCGCGATCAACGCCGGCACCGGCATAGCATCGTGATCGGGGGACGCTGTTCCGCGTTTCGAGCGGTTCCGGTCACGTCGGTCACGTGGTCGCCGATCTCGCAGCCCTCCCCCTTGTCGTGAACCACCGCCGCCAGACCCCCTGAGACGGCTTTCCCACCAGGGAGGGGGAGTATCAACGGTGACCGGGTGGGGGCGGTGGATCGGCCGACAACAGAGGAACGGAGACGAAAGGAGAGGAAGGAGGCCCAAGGGGTGGGAGAAAACGAGAGAGCGAGACGGACGCAACGGTAAACGTTGGAGAGCGACGAAGAAGACAAAGAGGAAAGACGAACGTGGACGATGGAAGAGACAGCCTCGATCGCGACCACGTGGGGTAAGTCGACGATGAGAACAAACGTACTTTCGCTTTTTCGTAGTTTGTCTTTGCTGGAATCGCGATACGCGGTACCATTTACGACACACGATACGTGCTAGTATCTGCTATTTGCCCCGATATTTGCCTCGATGTTTGCCCCGATATTTACCCCGATATTTGCGCCGGAAGAGGCGCGCACGGGCAAATGAATTCGTTCTGTCAATTACCGCCGGACATTTCCAAACTGAACGCGTGCAGAATGTTTCGCGAGAAAATCGGAACGGTTGGACGAACGACTAGTCTCTGGACCAGTCTGGATCGAAGCAGCGATACGTCACAACCACCGTCGCGAGCATCGTTGTTTCTCTTCGAACCGTTCGGTTGGCATCTCTATACTTGGCACGCGGGATAATTGGTCGTATCTCGCGTTCGACAACGTGCTTCGTCGCGCCAGCGTTCCAGCAGCGTTCTCGTTCGTTGCTCGTACCAACGGGCCAATTTTTCGTCTCGGCGCCACGTGCTGTCCGACCACGTGCTCTCTCTCCTTCCAGTTTCCTTCGCTCTTCTTCTCTATCATCGACCAGCGAGACAACGATCCACGGCAAGGAAAGATTCGTTCGCGTTCGTTGCGCGCAACGGTGGTCGTAGCTACTTTTTTTCAGGCGATCGAACAGCGGTGGCGATCGATCGACCCTGGCACACGTGCGACTGGAAAGCGATTTTAACGCAAAACCAATCGACGACATCCAGGCCGACAGCGGAGGGTGGGCCGCTATAACTTTATCCTCGCTTAATCGCCTTTTCGATAGGTACGAGCCGATCCCTTTGTTCAGACAATATCTCCACCCTGTCCCCGCTAATGTATGCACCGTGCCGGCCTCTCTTCTCGCTCCCCCCGGGGCATTCGTTCCTCGCGCGATGACTCCGGGGCTCCTAACTCGGTACTTGCTACCCCGCGCGAAAGCCAGCCGAGGCTAGGGAGACCCCGTAGCACTCGTTCGCTTTTATTGAATTTTGGGACCGTTCCAGTTGCAAGCGAGAAGCACAAAGAAGGAGAGAGCGAGAGAAAAGGACGTATCCGGACACGCGCATGGAGCGAGCGAGAGGCAAGGAGGGGTTCGGTGGGCGGAGAGCTAGCCGGAATTAATTCTCAGCCCGGTGCATTGCTTTTTACGATATAACTGCGGTTTGTTAGTCGTTATTCACGGACCGAATTCAATTTCCCGTCTAACGCGGGATAGAAATAGCGCGGTAACGAATTTCTTCTTTCGATCGTCCGAGAGGGATCGTCGTCGTCGTCGTCGTCGTCGTCGTCGTCGTCGCCGCCCGAGAGAGACGTTCCCATTTTTTACAAACACGCAAAACAGTTTGAAAATACGCGCCGCGTGCAAACGTCCCTCTTCTTAATCGAGCGGTAGCGGTCTGCCGCGAGACGGTCCTCGATCATCTCGTATACACCGGGCGAACACACATCCGGGTGAGTATTATCTTTCCGGCAGGGAGATTAAAGCAGGCGTGGCGGTGGTATACGATGCCGCAAACTCGACGCAACTCGTCGAGAGAAACCGGGAGGGTGGTCGAAAGGCGACGAGAAGCAGAAGGAGGGACGAAGACGGTGGAGAAGAAAGAGGGTGGCAGGTCGAGGAGGGAAGGAGAAGAAGCGAGGACAGTCGGGTTGACAGGACACAATATTGCAATAACTTCAATTACGCCGACACGACGGATCACCGTGGGGTGAACGGATCTGCGGACCCTCGCGCCGACGCACCCCGTCCCACCCCCTCGTCGTCGTCCCATTCCATTCTCTCGTTTCATCCATTTGTATAGACGAAGTAACACAGACGTCGCGGTCGAATTGGCTGTCGGATACGAAATGGGGCTACCTTTAAACAAGTGCTTCTTAATAAACCATTGACGCGCGAAACCACCCTCGAAAATATGCCCCTTGGCGGTCTCGCGCCGACATCGGGCCACCCTTCTGCGGGGCTCGTCGTCGAGGGACGACGTCTAGTCACCGTTACTTCGTTAAACTCGAAAAGCCAGCCGGTTCTTGCGTCGACCGACCAACTTAACGAAGCGTTACGCCGTTTTTATTTCGACGAAAATTTGGACGCCAGCCAAACGCGAATAAACTTCGCGCCTTGTTTCCGTTCGACCGACCGACTCTCTTGCCCCGACTCTCTTCCGGCCGAGAGGCGACCGGTGAAACGCGCTTTCCGTCGGTTTGCCCGCCGTTAATACGCCAAATTATTATTCCCGATGAATTTGCATAGAACCTTTGGCCGCGTGAGCGACGGAACGCGATTTCTTGACTCGGAGGAGCGCGCGAAGCGTGAAACGGACGATGACTTATCGACCGCGCGCGCAGGCGAGTTTCAACGATGGAAAAATCCCGCTAGACCGTTTTGCCCCGCGGGCTACGGCATTTCACTGGGGTAGCCGGGCACCCCTCTTTGCTCGCGTCCCACTCGAAATTTCGCTCGGCTAGCGCTTTTTTTTAACATTTATTTGACAGCTGTCGTCCGCAATGCGTGCTCGTTTGCGTAGCGCGGCCGCTCTCGTCTTTCGGTAGAACCGCGCGTCACGACACGAACGGGCGAGACGAGAAACGAAAGGGCGATCTGAGACGAGCGCGGATTTATCGTCCTCGTCGCGATCGTCTCCCGTGTTCCGTTCGTTGTCGCGTGACTCGCGCCTATTTTTTCCCCTCCAGATCACTTTGCCCCGCGTCGGAAGTGGTTCCACGAAACTCGCACGGTTTGGCAATCTAAACGGCGAGCGATCTAAAGGGAGAAACAGGACGATTCGCGCGCGATTTTCGCGTACTCGTTCGTTTTATTGAACGCGGCATCTCGTACGCGCGTCGGACGTAGTTTCGAAACCGGAAGAATCGCAACGGCGTTCGTTCGTACCGTTACGACGCAACGAAGAAGCACGCTTCGCGAACTCGTAGTCGCTTTCCAACGAGTACCTCCGTCTCGTTTGCCTCGAACAGATCCGCGGAGATCCGTTCGTCGATCTGCGCCGGCCGTTTTTCGGCCGTCGTTCGGTTCGTCGCTAGCGGATACCGCTAACACGCGTTTCCTGCAAGTTTCGCCACGCTTGTAGCTTATCAACGGTGGCGCGGTAAAACTCGTGGCGAGATCAGCGATCGCGGAAGCGCGATTTGTAAAGTATTCGCGAGCCGTTCAACTGTCACGTAAGGCAATCGCGAGGGTGAGCTCGTCACGCGAGCGAAACGAATCGACGATAATCGTCGAGCCTCGGTTAATTGTTCCGCGAGGCACGTCGCCGAGTGCGTGGGCGTAATGTTTCGCTTTCTCCGTAATCGCGAGGCGCGCGCCTGTGTCGCTCGATCCGAGCGAACCAACACGCGAAAAATTACCGGGAAATTATATCGTGGCACGACACTTTTCTCCTTTTGTTATCCGCCGCGTCGCAACGCTTCGTACGTTCATTCCCGTTAAGGCAGCGATTAACCGCCGGACTTTTCTCACGGCTGGAATTTTCTCGCCGGAAACGAATCCGGCGAGCTCGGGCCGCGAAGCTCGATTTCGTAGGAGAGGAAAAACGTCGGAGAGCCGAGCGGCGTGGATTCCGCGGCGAGAGTTCCTTCGCTCGAGTTTCGCTTCGGAGGCGAGGTAAAAAAAAAAGTGAAAACCGTATGGATAGGAGGCGGGTGCGGGCAAGGGGCCGACCGAGCCTGAGAACTTCGTCAATTAGAGGGAACAACAATTAGTCGACGCGACGTAGACGCGATCGGAGGCGACGGAGGCGGCTCGTTCGAGCCGATAGGCAGGTAATAAGCAATAACGGATCGTAGAGCGGCCTGTCGGCTACGCGCTCCGGTTGTTCGGCGCGCAGGCATCTTCGGCTCGTTGAATCGCGCGCGTTCGCACGACGACGCGAACGTTTAGCGCGCGGTGCCGCGCGTCGCCCGACGTTGCGCAACGTTTTTTCGCTCGTCTCGGGGACGGCATAAATCACGTCGGTCGAAGAAATAATAACCGGCGTAGCGTAACGAGCGCCGGCGGTGACGAGTGACGAAACAGCCCGGTGTCTCGATGTCGTCGATTTCTCGACGTTCAATTAGGGACAGGCTCGGCGCGCCGCGGCCAGACCGCCGCTTTTCTTCGTTTTCCCTGGGAATCAACGTCGTCGCCGCTTTCTTTCTTTCGGTGGCGCGGTGCCGCGGCCGCCGCGACGACTTCGTAATAAGCTTTCGTTTCGCCGGCAAATTTGCAATTCAATCCGGCGGGGGTAGCAAGCAACTTCTTCTCGCGCGCGGCTATCGCGGCGTGTGACGCGCCAACGACGGCTCATCCCGCGATCGGAGCGATCCGCGCGGCCCTGCCGAGCGTTCAATTATCGGCGCTGCGAGGTCGCGCGACGTGCGGAATATCGGCCACGTTCCCTGTACGCTGTACATCGGCTCCGACCGAGAAAAATCGGCGAGAATGTCGGCGATGAGCGCGTCGGCTACTTTCCCGCGGCGAGACGATCGTTTCGCGTCTGGTTGCCGTTCCCGTTGCCGTTCTCGTTCGCGTTCCCTCGGCCACGGTACACCGACGAGGATTCCTTCGATCAGTCAGCGCGGGACACTGGACTCTCGAGCGAAGAAAAACCTGACTTCCAGGCTTGCTCTCGCGTACGTGAGTTACGTGACGCCCGATCGACCGTCGATTTATCGCGATCGTAGGACGCGCGCACCGGCGACCGGATGCGAGATTCGTTCCTGCCGATCCATTCGACGGAGCCCGACGTTACGTGACGTGACGTGACGTGACGTGACGCGACGTGACGCGACGTGACGCCGCATCGCGCCGTACGCACCGCTGCGACCGAGCGTTTGCCCGCTTTCTTCTCGCCAAGTTTTCTCGCGGCCTGCGATCGACACCGAACGATCGATCGCAGGCCGCGATAACGCGTAGCGCGGCCGACGCCAAGTACATACTAATGGTTTTTGCGATCCAGGGCCGTGTCCATCGCCTAGCTGGATCGGTCGCGATAAACCGCGATAAACCGCGAATAAGATAACGACGATAAGAAATCGTCGGTTAGCGTGACGCGAGACGGACGGAGCGGAGACTCGGCGACCGTAACGAGTCGCGCGAGATTCGCCCGTGAATCGATTGCCGTGAATTTTCTACATCGTCGGTGAAACTCGTCCCTCGTGCGTTTTGCGAGCCGGCGGTAAAGACAGCGCGCGGTTCGCAGGCCCGGTCTTGGCCCCGGGGCTGTGGATGGAAGCTCGAAAGGCGACCGTTCCGAAGTCGTATCGCGAAAAGGAGAGGCACGCCGGCAATTTTCGGGACGGTCGCGAAATAATGATGATCTTTATCCCTAATGAAATTAGTCCTGCTGCTCCGGACCGCAGGAATAGACATCGTACCGTGAAATTACCGTAATAGGCGGCGAGCCCGTAGATCTCCGCTACACGGACCCGAGCCGAGCGTCTCTTCTTCTCGTCTCGGCTTCTCCAAACCTGTGCAACGTTTCTCGTGTATTTTGCGTCGATTTCGCGTCGCGTTGCCTCGCCTCGCCTCCCCTCGACCCGATCCTCCCGGAGCTAACGCGGAACGATCCTGCAGCCTATTTCACCAGAACGCCTAAATATAGTTCTCTTTTTTACCGGAATTTAAAATTACGGTCGTAAAGAAGCCGAGGGTAAATTAGAAGATTCAACCCTCCGGGGGTGTTTCTATTCTCCTGGAAACTCCCGTATCGGTAGAACGATGCCAGGTCGCGTCGGCCCGGCGAGTGGCGAATGGCGAGCGAGCAACGAACGGATGGTAGCGGGCCCCCTTCTGCGAAATCTCCAACGACAGTTGCCCGCTCGCAAGTGCCTGCTACTCGGAAAGATTTTCTTGCACCTGCCCCGGCACAGCCTGTCGAAGCCCATTACCGATCGATCTGCCAGCGAGTACGTCGACGTCCCGCGGTTTCGTCCGAAGCGTTCGCCGCGCGGCAAGCGCCGCGCCATCGTCAGGACCCGCAGCCCCACGAGCTCTTTCTGACGGAAACAATTGCTGCCGCGGGGCATCATTTACATCATAAGCAATCATAATGATCGAATTTTCGGCGAACGACGATGATCCAACGAGTGGAACGAGGGGAGCCAATTCAGAAGTGGGTACCCACTTACGAACCGTACGAACTATGCCCGCGAACAGACAAAGAGAACGGGAGAGCGAGAGAGAGAGAGAGAGAGAGAGAGAGAAAGATCGAGCCACTCTTCTGACCCTCCTCCATCTCTTTCGACTTCATAGCTTCGGGCTACCTGCGCTCGTTCCTACGAACTGCCACCCGAAAAATCTCCCGCCCAGCTCGCTGTCGTTTTCGGGAAATATCGTTTCGACTTTTGCGCGTCGAACGCGCGTCGATGTCGGATAGTAGCTTTCGCGGCAAACTAATTACGCGTGTCGCGCCATTCTCGAGTCTCGCTTCGAATCGAACGAATATGAAATTCCCGAAGAGGGTTCGAAGAGCGTAACGGGCATGGGTTACCGCGCTATTTTCCACTCGGGGTTTTACCAAAGACGACTGGAGAAGTCTGTTTTGGGCTTTGGTAGCGCTCACCCTCTCTCCCTCCCTCTCTCTCTCTCTCTCTCTCTCTCTCTCTCTTTGTCTCTCCGTACGTACGACTGGACCCATCAGTATGCGGACCACGAAACGTGGTCGAAGCCTCTCGCCCCTCGTCGTCCTCCTCCTCCGATTCTCCTTCTTCGTCGTTCGAAGCTCGCCTCTCTCTTTCCTCGCACGGTGCCCTTCTCTCCCTCGTCTCGCTTTCTTTCTCTCTCGCCGCTTCTCGCCGTACCTCCTTGTCCCTCGGAAAGCGAAACGTAGGCTGTTTCGAAGAGAGTGTTTCCAGCGTAATACCGAAACGGTATTGATTGCAGGCTGCCTAGTTTAGCTCCACCGAAGCTATCGCGATAAGCTCTCGCCTATTTTCGTCGGTTGTCCGACGCCGATCCACGTAGGTCGACGAAGCGAGGAAACGCGACGTACGTAACTTTCGCGAAAGGGTGAGAGCGTTGGCTCGCGATCGGCTGGCGGTCTCTTCGGGTCGAAGGGGCAAAGAGGAGGGAGATCGATTCCGCGAGAAAATCTCTATTCGGTGGACCGTGACGGATAGCGGAAATCGTGGCTGTCGCCTCGAAGCGAAATTGGCTGCAGGACCGTACTAAAGGGTAGTAACGACGTAACAATGACCTCGGCGAGGGTAGTCGTCGTCGATGACTCGAAGGACTGTGGGAACGGCAGTTCCATCTCCGGAAGATGGGGTTGCCGTATCGTACCGTGGCAGATAATTAGACCGGTAATCGGGCGAACGGTCTGAGCTTCCAAGTATTACCGTTCTCTGCGATTTAATACAGAGCGACGGTCTGCGAGTTCTCCGATTCCCTTAACGACAGTCCCTCGTTCTATCCGAGATCTTATCGCTCGTATCTTCGTCGTTGACCTCGACTACTTCCAACTACACGGCGACCGTCCATCTCGCAAATCCACCCCCAAATCTCTTTTCTCGCTGTAGTTTTAACCGGCGACGACGACGACGACGACGACGACGACGACGACGACGACGACGCGACGGGACGCGGTTCGACCAGCGATCTCTCGAGAACGCGACACGACGAGTTTCACGGATTCCCACGAAAGCGAGAAAGTCGAAGCGACTGCGGGATTTTTGTCGTGCGTTTGGCGGCATAACGAGGCCGGGGATCGATTGCCCTCGACATTAGCATCACAATGCCGGACACCCCCCTGCGCTATGCCACTGTACGTATAACGCGGTTGATAGACGGCTGGAATTTGGGAAGAAAACCGGGGGAAAAGGAAGGCGAGACACGGTTAGAGAAGACGGTGAAGCGGCGCAGGGGGAGAGAGCGACGTGGCACCAGCGGGCTTATTAGTCAGCAATGTGATCTATTTGCCCTGTACTGGCATAAAGAACCTACGCGTTATTGTGCCACTATGTTACGAAGAAGGGCGTTATTGCCCAATAGGGACCTCCAGTTAGGTCGCGCACCAGCAACCCGTGGCGACGTATGGCGTACGGTTATGGATATCGCTCGTTCTTTCGCCTCTCCCTTTTCTTCCTTTCCATCAACGACCCCCCGCAGGCATCTGCTAATACGCCGGTAATTTTTTCTCCATTCCGGATATCGCTTTATTATTTCCTGCCGCCTCGGCGTTACCATTGCCGGCGAATTCCACGCGTCGCCGTAATCGTGGGAAGGGAAGTGGATAAAATTCCGCAAGAACGAGAAAGCTCGCGGGGGCACCGCGACGTTTTTCGTCGACGGCGCGCGTTCGTCGAACGCGTCGTCGATCGGACGTCACGATTTTGAAAGCGAAAATCGCGGCCGTGGGTCGGAGAAAGCAGCGCGCCCGCGCGCCGCTAAAAACGTCTCGACGGACGAACACGATCGCGCGGCCTCGCAGCACCGGCCACACCGATGGGACACGGGCTCCGCTTTTTCGTGTTCCGAATTTTAAAACGCCTTTCGACGGAACAAAGGTGACGATATCGATGCGCGCTCGGCCACCTTACGCATCGAACGGTTCCGTAGTCGGCGGTAGCCGCGTATAAGTACGCACCTATCTGAAATCTACGAGCCTCGCGAGCACTCGGGGGCGAACCGAGCCGGAGGAAGGGTCTGCCATATCTGGAGGAGGCCGTCATTCCTAACGTACACGGTGTCTCGAAACCACATCGCGCCTACTATTCTCCGCAGCAGCGAGAAAAAAGCCATCGGCGCGGCTAAAAACTCGTCGTCCGTACGACGAGGCTTCATAATTGCCGGATAACGAGCTCCTCGAAGATTAAATAACGGCCGACCTGCTGCGTCCGGGAATAACACCTCGCGATCGAGCCGCTCGAAAAAACGAACCGACAACCAACTCTAAGAACTTTATAATTCGCGAAGTAAGGCGGGTTCGTAACGAGGCCGGTATCGCGCTGCGTCGCGTTCCGTCCGTCGTCTCGCGGGACATTCCTCTCCGAGACGAAGACCACTATGGACTATGTTTTGCGATACGGACGAGCCAACGACGTCGAGTTTTCCAGAACGCGCGGCCGAGGCACGAGAATCGTCGAACCGGTATCGCTCGCGATCTAGAGAATTCTAGCGCGGCTAATTTCTTTATCGTCCGTCGTCGCTGCGTTTCTTGTCGTTCGCGAGATCCAAACGAGAAAGAAAGTTTCGCGGACACTGGGTAGATGAACGGCGTTGCTGACAGGACGATGCCACGGCCTCCATCCGCGACACTCCGTATTCCATTGTCGGTTTTGGTCGGTCGGTCGGTCGGTCGGTCGCTCGCTCGCTCGCTCGCTCGCTCTCTCGCTCGGTAGAGCCATTGTTTAGCATCCCGCGGATTCAGCCTCGTCTGACTCATGCGATCGGCTTCCGTCCGCACGCGCGACCCAATCGAACCGTCACTGTCGCTCGCTCGTTTTGGCTCGCTGCTCGCGGCTTCGTTCTCGCGAGCAGCAATGGCGTCATCGTCGCGAAACGAAGTCTCACCGCGTACCGCGTTTCCTACCATCGATCGCGCTTTCGTAACGCCCGATTCCTGGAAACGGATGACTCGATCGGTCGATTTCGTCATTTTCGTCGTCGAACAGTCGATCTCTCGGAAGCCGACGCGGAGGCCGCGTTCCGATCGAAGCCACCGGTGCTTTCGAATCTCTCGACGACGTTCGCCGCACGATTCGGTCTGTCGGTGGAACGAAAGTTCGAGGACGAGAAATCGTAGGAAAAAGGGCGCGGCGTGGCGAGGCCAGACGGTACATCGTGCTCGCGAAGCAGCGAAACGCTTTCGGAAAATCCATAGCGTCAAGGAATATACAGGGTTCCAGCGTGGCGGAACACAATGGCGCGTTGTTAGAAAGGCGGTAGGGCGATAAGAGAGAGGAAGAAGGAGGCCAACTATGGGTGGAGAGGAGAGGAGAGCAGAGCAGAGCAGAGGAGTGGAGAGAGAGAGAGAGAGAGAGAGAAAGGTAGAGAGCTTGCGGCGTCGGTCCTTGCCCCGAGTACGTGCTTCGAGTGACAAAGCTTCTAGCATGAGACCGACCGACCGACCGACCGTACGAACGCCAGAACGATACGGCGCATCAAGGTCCTCGACGATCGATAGACACGCTCGACTAAAATCTAGACGCTGCTCTCGCGTATTCCTCTTCTTCCCTCGGACCGGCCGGCCGTTTCTCTTTCTTCGTTTTCGCCGCAAAGTTTCCCCAGGTTCGCCGTTGCAACGTCGTTTGCCGTTCGAGAAT
The DNA here is from genome assembly GCF_051014615.1 of Bombus vancouverensis nearcticus. NCBI lineage: Eukaryota > Metazoa > Arthropoda > Insecta > Hymenoptera > Apidae > Bombus > Bombus vancouverensis. The sequence continues at coordinate 16,990,057 of NC_134915.1, read as the reverse complement.
CGGAGAAAATTAAACTTCTCGCCTGGACACAGGCCAGAGGAGCCTGTGCGAAGCGTGAAGATTCGAGCGAGCGTCGAAACGCCGGTCGGATATCGCCGATACGTAATGCGACGCGATCGTTTCGTCTCCGTTCGCAGACGACTCGCAAGTCTGTGCTTCGTTTGACGAAAACACGGTCGGTCGTGAGTTGGAACGGCGAGACGCGATATTTTGACGTTTTCTCGGCTATGCCGGCGTTGGCGATCGAACGCCGAACGCCGTTCGGTGTCCGATGGCGCGTAGTGACGGATTACGTTGGGTCGAGACGGGAGCCGCGTTGCTACGTACGTAGGTGTCAGCAGATCCGTATCTGGCCCCATCGTGGCCGCGCTCGGCAGCGTGAAATGAAATTTGACAGATCGGCCCCGCACACGCGTGCCCCTCTCTCCTCTCCGTTCCTCGTCGCCACCCTTCTTCTTCCACTCCCGCTGGCTCCCTTCGACGTTTCGAGTGCGAACGAACGCCGTTTCCTCGATTTCACCGGCTCTCTCGCTGCAAAATGGCGTTTCTCGCACCTACAGGGTGCCCCACGGGCATCCGACGCCTCCTCCCGCTTTCGCGAATGCTCTCCCCCTCCCCCCCCCCGTCCCCTTTTGGCTGGCTCGTGGGGCCGTACACCCTATTTTATACAATTCTCTTTTATCTGCCACTTCCCTGCCGCCGGTTACGCTCCCTCGGGGCGCAGTTCAAGCGGGCCTCCTTAGTTCCAAGCCGACACCTTTTTACAAATACATCACACGACCTTCTGCCCTAGCCATCCCGTGCCCTCTCTCCTTTCTCTGTCTCGTTCTCTTTCGCTTCTCTCTTCTTCGTCGGAGTTTCGTACGCACAGTCAGTAGGTGACGCGTTTGCTCGAGTACGTGCATAAAACGCTGCGGGACGTTAGGCGCTTCGCGGACGTTCGCCCGTCGCGCGAAAGACCCGCGCGAACGTTCAACGGGTGGACGCGTGTCTCGTCTCGTTCGAGTTACACGGCGTGCCGACGTGGCCGCGTCGAATTCAGGGCACGAACCCCGCGCAGGGAACGTTGGCCCCCGTGTCGATGTCCATCGGCAACGAAACGAACTCGATGCGATTACGTTGCTCCGTAACGAGTTTTTTCTCGCCTCGAACCTGGCACCCTTCGTAATCTGCGTCATCAAAGCGCGGCAAGTTCGCCGTGACGATCTTGATCGCGACACCCTCTGGACCGGCGGTCGACGCAGACATTCGATCGAGCGACAGCTGCCCCGCATCGAAAACCAAATTATACGCTCAAAGGATCCAAGATCTCTATTTAGATTTCTATCTGTGGCTCGTGATGCGACGCAGCGACAACGTCAACGTCGTCTCTGCCAGCTTCAACGAAAGCGGCCACGAACGATTCTTCGTAACGGTTCGTGCGAACGCGCCGCGGCGTCCGATTTCCTCGCCGGTTTTAATCGCGTTTCGTTCGCAGCGTCCAACGGCGCCGATAGCATCTAACGGAGGCGTCCCTCGCACGTTTTTGTTCGTCGAACCGATTTAGCGGCCCCTAACGGTCCTTCGAACGACCTAGGAAATGGAGAAAAGGCCGGGAAAGAGAAAAGGGTGGTCGTCGCGTTGGTGTCGTCCAAGATCAAGGTCGTACGACGGTCGCGAGACATCGTAAAGTAGCGAAAGTCGTTCGAGCATATTCTTTTTTCCCGTCGCCTTGGATCATCGACGAACGCACAAAGTAGGATTTAAGCGGGAGAGCAGGAGGGCACGAAACGTGGAAACATAAAATTGAAAAGTTTGCGGTACGTCGGTTTATGGACGTTTTAGATCGTAGTAAAGCGTAGCGTCTTCCGCCGATCGTTATACCTTTCTCGCTGTAGTTCGCGGATTCCCTTGGCAAAAGTTTTTCCCTCTGCGCGGCCGTTATCGGCCGCGTTTGTCCTTCCAACCCATCCATCCCGCGCCGTTTCCACTTTCCGTCCCGTCCCGTGTCGGACTCGCGGTTCCACTCGACGATCGTTCGTCCTGGTTTGTCCGGCGCTCGACCGGAACTGTCCCCTCCCCTCCGCCCCTCCCTATCCCGATCAAATTGTCCGGTCTCCGCGAAGAACGGTAATTAGGCGAGGACAGGGAATGCCGTTGGATAGAGAGGTTGGCGAAGCGACCTTATGAAAGAAGTTGTTCGGCATTCCAAGCTCATTGAACGGCCGCATTCCAAGCCTGGATCCCCACGGAACGGTTAATTATCCGTAGATTTTTGGCCAGAGGTCCGCATGCCGCCCGCCCTCTCCCCCGATAGAGCGATATATTGGGAAGGGTTGCGCAGAGAGGAAGAGCGAGCACGGGCCTAAGGGGTTAGCGATGAACTTGGACTCGCTAATGAAGCCCGTTCCCTCTCCGTCCGAACGAGTCATCGCCTCCGTTTCGGCTATATTTTATTGCGCGGCCGGCTTGGTTTATTATCGCCGTGGTCTTTCCTTTCTCCCCCGGTTGCCAGTCGGCTTGGCTTCTCCGCGCCTTCGACGACTCCACCCTCCCCCCCCCCCCTGAGAGCGTTAGGCGTTTCTGGCTAGATCAACCCTTCCTCACGCCCGACAACCACGATTCCGACCCTCGGAGAAAACAGTGACGCTCAACGAGCCGTTCCATCGCGCACGAATTCGCGCGAAACAAAAGGGTTGCACGAGATGTGTCTATCACGGGCATCGGAAGCGGAATCGCGATGAACCGTACCGTACAGCGATCGCTCGCTCGCTCGCTCGCCTTTCGTTCGACAACCTGGTTCTCGCGTAGTCGCAACTTTTCTCCGCTCGCCTTCGACCGTCCACGCGTTAAAAAAAATTCTTCGCGAGTCTCGTTGACCTTTGACGACCTTTCCCTGGCTGTGGAGATATCGCGCGGTCGTTCGCTATCTTCGGATTGGTCGGGTCTCGGCGTCGCGCCACTTTCTTCCAGCTATCGGGCCATCGGAGAGACATGAGAACCGGTGGCTTTTAACGCGACCAGCTTAAAACTATAATGCGCCCTAATCCGGCAATATCTCATGCTGTCTTGCGGGATTCGCTGGCGCGCAGTCGTTCCTATTTAGCGGATCCTATGTACGTACATCGCGGGGCCCGCGCGTCGATGGATCGTCGACCCTTTCGTCGAGCGACGTTCCGCTCTTTTCGCGGACGTCCGATCGTCTCTCGGGAACGACGAGGGGGAAATTCGGGGAAACTCGTGGGACGAGGGAAAAGCGGACGAGAGGCGATCCGCCGTGCGACCACTCTCTCCGTTGCTAAACCGGTCGTTAGTCCGACACGTACCGTGCGATGGGTAATCAAAATCGCGAGATTGGTACCGCAGGGGTGGAGAGCGAGGAGGGAAGTTGCGGGCAACCGAGCGGTCGGAGGAAGAGCGTCTTAGCGGCGCATCGGCATCTGTTCGCGAAGGAATTACGAGGTAACTTCGTCTCGGAAGATAGCGGGACGGTTGCTCTGCAACCGAGTGCTATCTCGGGATCGGAGCACGAGGCGAAGACGCGCGATATAGCGAGTGGCGAGGATATAGTGGGAACCTTCGGATGGAGGTTAGCACCGGTGGAGAGGGTGCGAGCTGGTGAGTGTGCATGATGGGTGAGGCTCCTCGGAGGCTTGAGTTTCCATTGGGGTTGGTTCTTGCGATATAAGCTCTCGCAGCCACAGAACCACCAGCCAGCCGTCCCCCGAAAGCCCCTCTAACCACCTCGAAAGCCCGGCATCTCTCGCTGTTCCACCACGCAGCTCGCCCGCAGACCCCTACGAGACATACAGCATACCCACTATCACCCACAGATAGCGGTGGTTCGGGTCGTCTCTCGGTGTGCTACGGGGTGTCGCGAGCCTCATACATATTCAGCGGATGCATCACCCTCTACCCGCTAGGAACCCACCCCGCCCCGACCACCGCGACCTCCATCTACCACCACCGGTCATCTATTGACCCGACATCCCCCAGGGCCTTTCTCCGTCCACCGATGGACCAAAGTTTCCCCGGAACCTCGCTAAACTCGAATTACAGACCAGTTTTCGAGACCGATTGATGTTTAGGCGTTTTATCAAAACCGAGAAGCAGCGCTGCCGCGAGAGCGACAGCGCGATCGCGTCCTCCCGCTCTCGAGGCGAGCTCTCGGGCCTGTCACGAGGATCGCGACGCCACGATCGCCGAACGCAACGTGCCATTAGTTCGATCGACGTGACGCGCGATCTCTTCTTTTCGGTAGCGCGGTTAACGGGCAGTGCGCTCCACTCGATATCCGGCGAATAAATTTGTCGCGGATCCGTGGTGACACGAGCGAGCGAGACGGAACGGCGGACTCGCTGAAATCCGTATCGACGCGATCGGTCAAAGACGATAACCGGGCGACGTTTATGGAACGGAGACGATGCAGAATTCATGCGTCTCGAATTTATCTTACGCCAGCGATAAATATTCTAGCAGGCGTTCGCCTGAGTGGATCGGAGGGGAAGGAAGGTAACGCGAGGCGTCGATCGGTCGAACGCTCGACGCACGACGCTCCACGGCTTTCGTCGCGGCCTGTCGATGGGCAGCGGCGCTAGGAAGCGCGCGGTTCGCTTCGCTGACATCCGACGCGACAGAACGGTTATTTACATAATAATCCGAGCTGCGGGAATAACACGTAATTGATATAAATATGCCGGGCGATGACGGCACCGACAGACGTACGGCAGACTGTGCCCGCTGGCCAGCCTATGGTATCCATGGACTGGCTGCGCATAATTTAGCATAAATAATAAATAATATTGTGAACACGTGCTGCGTTAACGCGCGTGCGTCATTAATACTCTCCTGCCGTATACGTACACTTGGACGCGTATTCCACACCGCACGAACGGATCTCGCTTCTTCGATCCGGTTATCCACGCGTTTCTTAAACTTCGCGGCGCGCGTTTCACGCGCATCGATCTAACCCGCGTTACGTTTATCGTTTTCCGTCGGTCGACTCTCGACGCGATTACGTAATCTCCGCCGACCTATCGGACGACCGTCACGCGCACGCTTCGAACAGCGATCGGAGCGCGCGTATCCCGATCTCGTTAAATCGTCCGGTGAATCGCATTCCTTCGGTGCTTATTGCCTGTTCCCGGTAATAATTAACCCGGTTCCACGATTCGCGTCGGAAGAAGCGTAGCTGGAACGCGCGTGGTTGCGTGTGTGCGCGCAGCCGCCAATACCTGGCAGATAGGACGCGGATCCGATGAATCGGCGCTGCCGTTTCGGGGAACGGGGAACAGCTCCGGCTACCACATCCCGACAACATCTTAATTCGCGATAAAGGGTATTAGGGCTGGAAACGGACACCGGGCTAGCCGCGGCGGCACGGCACGGCGCCGCCGACCCCGCAACTGGAACTGGAACTCCGACTCGTCTCGGATACGAACGAGACACGCAGGCCTCTCTCGTTCCACGTATCCACGGGGACGCGACAAGATTAGCATCGCTATTCGGTTACACGCGAGAGAGACACGCGGCTCCACGGCTACCGTGCGTCGTTCCTCGTGCACACGTTCTCGCCGACACGGCGATAGACCGAGGGAACGGTCTCGGAGATTCGCAGCCTCGATCAATAAAATCTCGCAGGCAACTCTCTCTCTCTCTCTCTATCTCTCTCTCTCTCTCTATCTCTCTCTCTCTCTCTCTCCGTCAGTCTGCCAGAGTACCGAAATAATATAATCGATGGCGGGAAAGGAGAGAAAAAAACGGACGCGATTCGGAGAAAAATTTATCGCAACGTGGCACGGGCGGGGTGGCGATTTTAAGAGGAGCCACCGAGTTGCCAGCGAAGAAACCCATCGGTTGTTGTCAGCTGGTAATATATACGTCGTGTGCCCATAAGCATCGAGTTGCGCGATGCACAGCTTTCTATTGGCCAGCGTCACGTCGTAAATAACCGGCTGGCATTTGCTCGCGGGTAGTAAACATTCGATAAACGATCCAGATCCGTTTACGGGAATGCGTAATGCGGACGACGAGTCGCGGGGCACTTTTCGGAAGAGACCTCCAACCGGCGATCGGGAAGACGGGCCGGGAGGACGACGATGGTGTAGCGGTTGCTTATTTACGAGGGAGAAATTCTCGTTGACCCGGTGGCGGACGAATGGCCGTGTTCGCGACGAATCTCGCAGGGTTTACGAGCGCGCGAGAGGGAACGAGAAAGATTCGTCGAGTCGGCGACACGCTGGCAAGAAAGAGTGAGCGAGCGGGTTGGACGTCGGTGCGGGAAAGTTTCGGGCTCTTTCAATTTCTCGATCGTTTCGCGTGGCCGTAAGTCAAGGATAATGGAAGCGAGAGCCGGTCGCGAGCATATTCGGTTATCGTTTGGTCGGTGCCCGGAGCCAGCCGATGCCAGCTCTGGCACCCCGACTTCGACGTTAACACCCGCTAATCGAGCCCGATCGCCGAGCGGATAGGGCAACTGCGAGATCGAGAAGCCGGAGCGAAAAAAGAAGCTGGCCGGCGCGCTCGCTCGGTTATTTGATTAAGCGACGAGACGAGACGAGACGAGACGGGACGGGACGGGACGGGACGAGACGAGACGAGACGAGACGAGACGGGATGGACGAAGGCGCGCGGTTGCCTCCTCGTTCAATTTCCCAAGGTGCTCAATTTCCATCGTGGTCTCTTTTGCGCCACGCGAATATATCTACGACGAACGATCGTCTGGACGCTGAGAAAATTGCAGGAGCGGCGATTGCAATTTATCCGCGAATACCTCGGAGGAGCCGATGATCCATGAGTGGCCCGAAGGAAGAAGTAATCCGGCCCGCAATCAAGAAGCGAGCCATCTTCGATCGAGGGCAGCGTTGCGGTCCGCGCGGACAGGTTTATCAATGCATATTGGAAACAAGTTGGCCGTTAAAGAAAGCGTTCTTCGCTGCACGCAAAAGGAAGGATGCCGTGGAGGTTTCGGCCCGTCCTAGTCGGCTGCTGCTGCTTCTTCTTCTACTACTTCTCCTCCTCCTCCTCCTCCTCCCTTTCTCTCTTTTTCTCGTCGGCGCACCACCCGCTCCTCCTGTACGCCCTCTGCTCGCTCGTTCGGTCTCGCTGGCTCGTTCGATGGCGCGCAGCACCGCACTGCACTCCCTGAAATATGCCGCGCGTTGTGAGTTAGTTTAATATGCAAATGGCCGGGGAGATAACGGGTCGATCCGTGAAGAGTGGAGACGGCTAAGTCGTGATTCCGGTAGCCGTGTCTTCTCAACCCTCCGCGTCGTTCCTCCTCCTCCTCCTCTTCCTCCTCCTCTTCCTCCCTTCTGCTTTTTGCTCTGTCGCCTGGTCGAACTCGAGGACCGGTGCACCGGAGGATCACAGAGAGAAAGAGAAAGAGAGAGAGAGAGAGAAAGAGAGGAACGGTTGCTGGCTCGCGCTGAGCGAATTGAGAGATAAGGGGCCCACGCTTAGGCCCCTCGTGGATGACCAGGGACGCATCGTCGCCCGTGGTCCATCACCGGTCTCGAGATGCTGCCGCTCTTAAAAGCGCGCCTAATGGACCGCGCTCGGTAGCGGCAAGCCCCGGTGGTCTCGCCACGAGGAACGACCGTCGCGTCGATCGCGGATGCAGCGCGTACGAGTGGACAGGCGGATCGCGAGATCTCGATGAAAATTTAGCGCTCGTCCCTGACCGTTTAATCCCGCAACGGGCCGAAAAACCGCGTCTCGGAGGCAGTTGGACGTCTCGGTGGTTACGACGCTCTCGGGTCCGTGCCTCGGCGTCCGGCACGATCATCGGATAGAAGGTGGCGAGAAACGGAGGAGAGTCGATCGACGTCCTCGGTCGGCCGGTCGTTCGTTCGTTGGCTGAGAAAGAAGAAGAACCGTAACGCGGTGGCCTCACCGTGGCACACCGTGTGTTCCCCGTGGCCTCGGTGTTGGTCGATGTCGAGGTGTGTAGGAGGCTCGAGGGGGAGCCGAAGGGGGTTAGTAGCTAAGGTAGGTAAGCGCTTCATTAGGCCGCGAGAGCTCCCTAATTACACACGGCCTCATTAGCGGCTCCCGCTCTCCTCTCCCCGAACAGCCGTCCTCCCTCGACCTGCTTCGGCCTGCCACGCCGTTCCACTCCGCTCCTCCACCACCTACCACTACCAACGTCGCCTATGGACGCGTCGCACACCCTCTGCTAGTTCTTCGTCCTGGTTGCCGCTATCTCTGGCTGTTCGCGGATACGCGGCAAGGGGAGAACGACAGACACGGGACGAGACGGGAACAGCGAGAGCGTGAAACGACGACAGAAGACGGTGGTAGATCGAGAAAGAGACGGAGAGGAAACCGGGCAGAGCTCGAGGGAGCCGCAACGGCGTGTTCGTCGCCGCAACGAGGTTTCGTCGACGGCCGACTGCGTCCGCCTCTGTGTCTGTTCCAAACGTGCCAGCAAACCGCCAAACGCCACCTGATCGTTCTCTCTCCGACACGCTCAAATTACACCGATCCCCGCCTCGTTCCCAGCGAATTATCGCTGCGACGGGAGCGTCGACTTTTCTTCCCTTTTCCACCTTTCGACGGAGACAGGAGGGAGAGTCGGTTACAACGGTTTCTCGTCTCGTTCGGTTTTTCCACGCTTCGCCTCGAACGAGTTAAACGGACCGGACGCGCCGTAATCTCGCGGCGTTCGAATACGCGCGAAAAGTTTAAGCCTCGGATTTTCCCTCCTTGGAAATATCGCGGCGCGAAGCTCGGGACGTCGTCGCGTGACTTAATTGGAAAGGGTGTGACGCGGCTGCGAAAGCCGCGCTTAACGAGCAAACTTATAGCCTCGCGAAGCAATTCGTATCAATTAACCGTTTCGGTGCACGGTCGCTTCAACGAAAAACTGCAACACGCCCAATGGTATCTCGCGTCCCGCTAACAGGCCGCTCATTATTTATGCATTTAAAACGACTGCCACGGCCGTGTTTCAACCCTTTCGCTTCGTTCCCCCACGGCCAGATCGAAAATAGCTATGGAAAGCCACCCTTTCTCGGCGCTGGTGCGAGGGAGTGTGCAAAGCCCCGACGTCGACGACGTCCTTTTCAAACGTCGCTTAACGCGTCGTTAAGACCAGCGTCGATGGCTAATTTAGCGTGACTCGTGCGCGAGTTTCGCCTCGTTCGAAAGAATCGACGGAAAGAAAAGTCGACGGTCCTTTGTTCGATCGACGCCCGTCGTGTCCAATTAATTCGACGCGAGTTGCTCTCTGTCGGACGGGCCCCGCGCCTCCGTCCCGTTCGGCCGATTGTTCCACCGGTCTCGCCGATTGACACACCCCACCTGTGCTTCAAAAATTAACATCGGCTATTACGCGAATTAAAATTCAAAATTGCGCAAAGTAGAAAATAAAACGACGGCCGATACTCGCGACGAGGCGATCGATCGGCCACCGAATTAAACCTTGTCAATCGAGGCGTGTCGGCTGTCTTTCCCGATATTCGGCGCACAACGGCCGGCCGCGTTGATATTTAAAATCACGTAATTAACGTTGTTCGGAACCGATGACCCGCGCAGCTTCGAAATTTCGTTTCGCCGGCGGTCGTTCGCGCCGGTTCTCCGAAAAATTCCCGACGAAAATTACTCTTCGATCGGACGCGTTTTTTCTCTTTCTTTCTTTTTTTTTTTTTTCCTTACGCGATCGAATGCGTGGAAAAAGCAGGATCCCAGGAATCGGTCGGATCAGAAACGAGTTCGAGACGAAACGAGTCCCGAGTGAAATCGATGCTTGATCGATGCGTGTCGTCTGTCGGTCTGTCGGTCGGTTGCGCGGTCGGTCGGGGTTGAATGCAGTCGCGGGCCTCCGCGGCGCTTCGCCGCGCCGGAAACGGTCCATCACGTGACCACGTGACCACGTGACGGTCTGGCCTTTGTTCCGCGCGATCATTAGTCTGTCAATATGCCCAAACGACGCTCGGCTTGTACGCCCCTAGCATGTATGTATACGTATCTACCTGCACAATGCGTCCATTGTCTTCCACGCGCGCGTATTATACACCCCCATTATGCACGTGGACGCGTGCGTGCTTGCCTGGCTGACTGGCCAACCGTTCGTTCGGTTGCCTCTGCTGCTTGCCTGGCCGTCTAGCTGCCCGGCTGCCTAGCTGCCTGCCTGCCTGCCTGCCTGCCTGCCTGACTGCCTACCTACCTGCCTGCCTACTTGCCTGCCTGCCTGCCTGCCTGCCTCTGCCTGTCTGTCTGCCTGCGTGTTCGCGAGACCGCGTACGTGACGTAGGACCGCGCGTTTCCTCGATTCTCGCTGGACCAGGATCGATCGCGCTCGTTAACGCGATCGCGCCGAGGGTTGCGAAATCGTTTCGGCTAATGGCTCGTTCGCCGCGTGAGCGAGGAGCGTCGTACGCAAAGATCCTCTTTCTCTTCTCTTTTCTTTCCTCTCTTTCTTTCTCTTTCTTTCTTTTTTCTTCTTTTTTGCTCGCAAACGCAAAGAGGGACGCGCGAGGAAAATCGCGTTAGGGGTTCATTGGATAATCCGTGGGTGTTAACGCGTCGCGTATCCCGTCTCTTTCGCCTTTCTCCGGCACCCTCCACCTCCTTTCGTGCCCGCGACGCGTCGTCGAGATCTTCCGATGATCCCGGAAGGCAGCCCTGCCTCCGTTTCCACCCTAACGCGAGAAGAGATGCGAGCCGGAGCGGCGCGCTAAATCCAGATATATGATGCGAGCAGCCGTGACATGCAAATCTGGTCAAAGCCCGGCGCCATTACGTTTTCAAATCTTTAAAGTGTGTTTAGACAGTAGTCGTCGACGCGTCACCCTTGCGGAGGATCCTCGAATATCGAGGTATCGAGGGTCGTGGAAACGGCGCGCGTTCCATTCGGGCGCAAAGTTCCGAGCGTTCGAACAAAGTGGAAGGGAAGGAGAGAGAGAGAGAGAGAGAGAGGAAGAGAGAAAGAGAGAGAGAGAGAGAGAGAGAATGGCGGTGGATGGCGAACGATAACGGTGGAACGCGAAGAAAGAAGACCGAGGTCGCAAAATTCGATCGACGATAATCGTAAAGAGAGCGGACCGCGTTCCTGGAAGCCGTGGACGATTCTCGGAGTGGATCGGCAGGGCAAAGAGACGCGTGGCAGCGGCGTAACCTGGGATCGAGCGGGGCGCGATCGTTCAACGTGGACGATCGATGCGTGCGCGCTGCCGGAGACGAGTTTTTGCTGGCAAGTCCAAGCGACATCGAAGTTTATTTCGTTTAACTTTCGATTCGTGGGGCCCCGCAGGGCGGTCCGCCGACCCAGCCAAGTCCGGCCGTAGCGCGTATGCGTCGCGTCGGCTCGCCGCTGTGTGAGAGCCCGTGTGTAACCTTCGCGTTTTATAGGACCCAATTAACGCCGGGCAAAAAGCGAACGCGTTCGAGGGTGGTCGACACCCACCGCAAACCTCGCCTCGATTTCGCCGATTCTCGCCGGAGATCGATGCGTTCGCCGGGCCAACAACCGGTCGCGTAAATACTCGCGTCGTCGTACGTAAGAAGAAGTCGCATTGGCGGTGAAAGTTTAACGATATAAAAGCGTGATTCAGCCGACGTGTCTAACCGTTACTCGCCGAGTCGGAAATAAACCGGTAACTTCCGGTTCGGTTTTAAGGCTACGCATGCACGTCATCGTGCACGTGAATTTCGTCCACGCTACGACGTATCGACGTAACGGCTCCAGACCGCCGACGCTTTCCCGTCTATTATTGCCGACTAGGCGGATCATCGGCAAAACGGTTACTCGCAGTGGAAACGGACGGACAGCGGCGCGCGAGGCACGGAATCGCGAGCCGCGAATTCGATGTTCTCTGGCGAACGAACGGAAGAACGAAGCGGACGAAGAGAAATTGGCGAAGAGGAGCGAGGAGGAGAGGAGAGGAGAGGAGAGGAGAGGAGAGGAGAGGAGAGAAAAGGAGAGGAGAAGAGAGGAGAGGAGAGAGACCGGTCGCTCCGGGACTCTGATAAGAAGGGGCTGCCGTACTCCGGTCTGGCCCGGCTCCTTTTTGCTCGAACCGATCCCACGAGCACCGACGACCACGACGACGTTCGATCCCGTTCTCTCCCTCTCTCTCTCTCTCTCTCTCTCTCTCTCTCTCTCCGTCTGTCCCTCTTTTCCCGCTTGGTCGCCACGACTCTCTGTCGAACGGAGGCTGCCAATCGCGGGACGATCGGGGACAAAGAGACGAAACACGGTCGGTCGTTTCGCGGTATTCCGTTTCTTGCGGAGGTGCGTGGTTGCCGCGAGCCTGCCCTTTCGCAGCCACAGCGTCGTCGGGCACGCCCGCGTACCGAGCCACGGCGACCTCGTTAACGCACGAACCGACATTTCTCTTCCACGATCGAAACTCGCGCGACGCGCAGGAAAAAGAAGCGGCGCGATCGAGCGCGGTAATTAACGGCCCGGCGTATCCGCTCGAACTCTCGGCGCGATCGTCGCGTTTCGCGCGTCCGTCGGATTTCGGGAATCGACGTTGCCGCTCGCCGGCCGGCAACCGCGAACCGCAGGCGGATCTCGTCCGAAGGGGATTATTTACGCCAAGACGGGGTGAATTCCTGCGTCGGTCGATCGAAAGGCAGCCGCGCCGATACGCCCGTTCGTTCCTGTTGCTCGCCATGAAATAATAATAAATACGCGGCGGTGACCGAATGGTATTGCGCGCGGCTAAACTGATTCGTAAGCGTGGAAGCCACGGAACAATGGGCGCGGACTCGATCGAGCAGAGAACAAGAGACGGCGGGAGGGTAGCGAGGAGCCGAGAACGACCGCCGACACAATGGGCACCAAGTTGGCGGTCTGACCTCCGACCTCCGGCTCTGCACCACCGGCGCACCGCATTCGCATTCGGATTCGTCCGTTCGATTGTGTGCTAATGCTTGGTGCGGGGTCCGCTACCGTGTCGAGACACCGCGACACCCTCCTTTCCCGCCCTCTCTCTCTCTCCTCCGTACCGTACGATACCATACGACCGTAAGCAAGTAGGCGAGTAAGTGGCCAGACGTTTCGCTCGGGCCGCGAGACGTCGCGCGACGACGTTGGTTCGCGCGCTTTAGGGAAATCCGCCGGCGGTCCGCTGGACGGCGACGGCGACGGCGGCGAGTGCGAGCGCGACCGGTGAGCCGGATCCGGCGGCCACGCGAGAGAATAAACCGGGTTTCCGGTGGCCTTGCACCCGAATTTCAAACTTTCCCCGTTAGCCGGTGGCGGGCGGCGGGGAAGCGGCGCGGCAGAGGGGTCAGGGTGGCAGGGGCCAGGGATGGAACGAAGGTCAGTGTCTGCATAAAACCACGCGAGCCTGGAGGCTACAGGCTGTCGGTTCGAGACTGCCGTCGAGGCGTTTGCTATGCGGGCTGCGCAGCTCGTGGCTACGTGCCCTGCCTCACGAGCCACGACTCAAATTCAACTCAAACTCGGCTTTCTGCATCTGCCAGTCCGCTTTCCCTCGTTGCTCTCCGTCAACCCGCCTACTCTCCTCGATCGCGGCCACGCACAGCGATCATGGTTTTTAAGTTGCGCCGACCGTCCACGCAGTATCGTCTTACCTTTGGGCCGCGTGGCCGACCATCCTCTCGATTAATTCGGGGCCGATCGCACCGCGAATTTCAATCGTCCGGTCTTCTCCATCCATCTCCGTTCCTGGGCCGTTCCAGCTCCGACCGATCGACCGAAATCGTTTCGATACTTTCCTCCTTTGTTCGCGTCGCCGTTTCTCTCCTACTATTTTCGTCCCGTGCACGATCTCGTCGCAAATGCGTAATACCGTAACGGTTGGCGAAACACACGCGCCATCGAACAGCAGCTTTGGGCGGCACGTAACCAAACAGGGAAACCCGTCCCCGACTATCTGCCATCGCGATAATTAAACCGAAATAAAAATGCCGTCCGGTGGTCGTTGGTTCGTTCGTCGATGATCGTCGTGCGTGGACGATACTCGACGCTGCAACGAGACAGCGATCGGTCGTCGTCTCGGTTCTCTGGATAACGCGACGCGCGACGATCGATTTCTTCTTTCGGCGAAAGAATCGATTTTCGTGGAGTCGCGCGTGCCGCGAAGCGTTTCTTCGACGACGTTACCGGCTGCCAGGCGCTTAACCTCGGTTTCGTCGCGCGATAACGGCAGGATCAGCTGACTAGCAAAACTGACCTAATTATTATGCATTTATTCGCGCGTATTCAAATGCGCCGGGCGGCGGGGCCGTTCTCTCTCGCTCCCTATCCCGCGCTCGTCCCTTTCGCTCTCCTTCGCACCAACCGACGTGCTCGCACGCTCGTTCGCTCCTCTCACGGACGCTTAACGCGCGCGCACGCCAAGAACGTGCACGCAGCCCGCAGGGACACCGACTCTTCCACGCTACGCCCGAAAACTTTCGTCGTTTTTCCACCACCTTTTTTCTCTCCCCGTTCCAAACTATCGTCCGATCGAAACGCGCCGATAAATCGTCCATCGATCCGCGTCGTTTCGAAATTGTTCACGGTTCTCGGGAACCGTGCTCTCCTATCCGAGATCCGATCGATCTTCGATCGCGATCCGAGGCCGGCGATACCGCCGTCTCGTCGCGAGAATCGTCCGACCGACTTCGATTTACGATTTACAGCGACCGATCGATCGGACGTGTTTTACGCGATCGACGATTGCAAAATCGATCGCTACGTAACGCTACCGATGTAGCGACCACAGGGTTTAATATTCAAGGACAGATTGGCGGGAGCAAAAAGCCTTTGGACGTGTGCAATCCGACGTTTTTTCCTTCTGGACGCGCGTGCTCTTTGTCCGTCTTTTTTTCCACCGTCCGATATTTTCTACGGCTTTTTCTACAGTTTCTTCGTCGTACACCGTTCTATTGCTCTCTGACGCAACGTTCGCGTCTCCTCGTCCGGCGTAACTGGCAAAGCTCTTTCCGACGAGAGCGAGATCGACGTAGGCGAAACTTGGTCGAGTCGAAAGCAAAGCAAACTCGCCCGCCCGTAGTCGACCCTGGTCGACTACGCAAATCGAATTTAATCGCGGTCAGATTATCGAGAAACTCGCGCTCGTCCGCTAACCTCGTCTACGAAGACTTTGAAAAGCTTCGTCGAAACGCGTAGCGCGTATCGTTGAACGAGCGACGACGGACGTCACGACTATCGCGGAATTCTATCGAAATTCCGTTGGCGTTCCAACGACCGGTCCTGTCGCGGAAACGCGACTCCGTGGAACGTGTGGAAAGACGTCGGGAAACGAAGGATGCGTAGCCGCGATGGAATTAGCGTACAGTCGGTCTTTCGGTCGGTCGGTCGGTCGATGGCTCGCTTTGGCAGTTGGTGTGCGTACGCGGTGAAACACGATTGTCCTACGTCCTACGCGTCCTACGTCCTGCGGGATGACGCGTGTATGCACGCGCGCGACTCTGCCTCACGCCGGTGTATGCCGCACACCGCGGCATGCCGTGCCGACGGAACCTGTGTACGGTGTACACATGTACGGGCGCGTCCAGGGAGGGTCGGGAGGGCGTCTCGGCGCCATGCTAATTTGCATGCGCCGCCATGACGGCCGCCACCGCTCGAGCGGGGGTTGCGCGACGAACGGGACGGAGGGTTCGGAGGGTAAGCATCGATCGCTTTCTCCTGTCCACCCCCGTCACCCTCCCTCCTGCACGCCTCTCACGCCCTTCTCGCCCTTCTCGCCTTTCCCCTCGCTCTCCGACCCGCGCGGCCACGCGTTCGCCGCACGTTTTACGCCTCTCTCTCTCACTCTCTCTCTCTCTCTCTCTCTCTCTCTCTACTCTTTCTACGACGCTCCGTCCTCGACGATTTTCCTCGCTTCCTTTCCTCTATCCGTCACGGTGTTATCTTTCCCTGCTGCTCCGTCTCTGTCGCAGCCTTTTTTCTCGGCCGTTCCGTCGCTCACGGTCTCGAGTAGCGAACCCAACCCCGACAATCTCCAGCGTGACGCCTAAAACCAGAAAACAACGAACCGTCCTCTCGCTTTTCCCGTTCCCCATCGCACCCTTCCTTTCGCTCGCTGTCTTCTTCCTTATTCGCGCACCGCCGCCCCAACACCGCGCGTCGCTTTTCCATCGTTCGAATATCGGCCGCTGAGCGATCGTTTGACCGCCGTCGATCTCGTTCGATCGCCGCGACGACGACGAATCGCGTTGCGATACATCGGCAACGACGCTGAACGGAGAAAAGATGCGGAGCGGCAGCCGTCTATTTACTTATGCGGTGGAGGATGAGTTCGAAGGGGTCGAGCGTGGAAGGGGGCGGGGGAGGTGGGAGCGGAGGATGTAAGGGGTCGGTGCCTCTGGCTCTGTTTGTTTTCGTTGGGCCACATAGCGTGATACGTTTGCTTAATGCGCCACGTCCGTCGTCCTTTCCACCGCCGCAACCCCGTAGCACCGCGACTGGCGGGGATGGCGATCGTTGCGGTGAAATCCAGCGGGCGGTAAATCATCGCGTGCTCGCGTATTCTCGGATACCTTTTTGCCGATCGTGCTCGTCTCTTTTCGCCGATCGCCGAGCTCGCCGCTCGCCGCTTTCCGCCTCTCTCGGTTCCCGTCCTCTTCCAACGCCTTTCTCGCCGTCGCGTTTCGCTCGTCCAGTTTTTCCACCGTTCTTCTCTCTTCTCTTCCCGCGGTGCGGCGTCGATGCGCTTGTGCCGGGCGGCGAAAAAAGAACGGAAAAACGAAGAAACGGCGCTTTACCGGTCTCGAGCGCTATGATGGATGCCGCGAGTCGAGCGGACTGGAAACGCGAGCCGCGCGCTTTATCCGCGAAACGGAGTTAATCGAGCCCGAAGCGAGAACGAGCGAAAATAAAGAAGAACGAGGCGCGCGGCGCGAAGAAGCGGTCCATGAATCGCGACCGCTAATGGTGCCGGTGGAACGCGGTAGGCCGTGCTGCCGTGATAGGATAATTGGCCGTTTCGTTCGACGTCGAGCGGATAAAGTTGGCAGGCGATGACGTTCGATGACGGCAATTTGCCTGCTCTAGCAAAGCGCTCGCTTCCGGCCCGAACGTCCTCGCGTTCTCTCGCCGACGGAGCCAGCGCGCGTCTGCTGCGTTCCGTGTCCCGTCGTTAAGGGAGCTTCTCTCGTCTCGATACGCGGCACGACGGCGAAGAAATAGCGCGAACGACGGCAAACGAGAGTCGCGGTCGTACGGCGATCTCGACGAGAACAGCAAGAGACGGATACTCGCGGAAACGCGGTTGTTATCCATGGCCGGGTAAACAAACGGAGAATCCGCGCGTTTCCCGTATCGCGTTCGGCTGGCGGATGCGAGAAAGAAGCGAAAGGGACGACGACGGAAAGCGAGATCGGCGAGCGAGAAAGGGACGCCGCGTCGCCAGAGAAAGAGAGAAACGAAGATTGTAAGCGAGGGAAAGGGGGGCGGGGGTGGCCGCGGTGGTATGGGGGTGAGAGGGAGGAAGAGAGAGAGAAAGTACGGGTTACGGAGTAGTACGAAGTACGGGGCGAACGACGTGGACCCCTTGGATGGTTGCCTCATGAAAGATGCATAAGACGACTCACCGGGGGCGCGATAAAGAGTCGACAACAGACAGACCGACAGTCACCCCTGTGCACCTCCCTAATACCCCGATGCAATACACTACCACCCTGCGTAGAGGAATACCGGGATGCGGCGGCCACCCACCACAGGGGGGTGGCTCCCACTATCAATTAATTATAATCTAGATTGATGGATCCGATCCACGTCCGTATCGGAGATTAGTCTCGCTTCTGTCGCGGACGACGAGGTTTCGCAACGGCATCGAGAGCCGGCAACCCCCGAAACCGTGTTTTCGATGGTCGATGAAACTGGCGCGTACCGATCGACCGGGCTCCACGAAGAATCGACGAAAAGCGCCGCCGGAAAGACGAAAAGGCGTAAAGACGTCCGACTGGCGCGGCAACGTAACGCCGAGGCGCGTTTGCGAGGTCTCTGGGCTAATGGCATGCAAGCGAGCGGCGGCGATGGCGGCAAACTTCCGTCCCGTCGCGGCCGGTCGATAGGAATTAGCATTTTTATGGGTCTATCCCGCTTACGTGCTACGGTGCCCCGTGGCACCTAGATTCTTCGGCATTGTTCACGCACGCCTGGTCCGCGCCGACGTAAATCCACGGTCAAACGGTCGCGCGGCGTATTTCACCGCGTGTCGTTCACCTCGCGGGGGGAGGGGGTGTATTTCTTCGTCGTTTCGTATCGTTCGCTGGCTCGTTCGTTCGTTTCGATATCGTTCGTATCGGTTCGGCCCCCTCGTCGTCTTTTACAGCGACGTTCGGCGTTTCAACGGGCGTTCGCGTCGGTAACGCGTACGAGTAGACGCGCGTTTCTTTTCCTCCGTCGAAAGGTTCGCCTCGGCGTATCTCGCGCACCGAATCGCCGTGCGAGTCGACGGGGAAAAAGCTCGATAATAAATCGATCGCCGCTACCGGCTCCAGCGACTCGGACCCGCTTCCTCGCTGGCGATCGAGATCGAAGCCACGATGAAAAAACTTGCACCGGGTATATACGATCGACTTCTTTGGCAAATCGGTCGGTCGTCGACTAATTGGCGATCGTGCCGTATGACTGACCTTTCCGTGGCGAGTGAAAAACGGCGAGACCGCGGCGTCACGGAATTTTGATTAAAAGCCGGCGAAGAAAGAGAACGGGCCAGTGAGCTCTGTACGTTCTGCTTGAATTTCGCGATCGTTACGGTTCCGCTCGATTCTACGGTATCGCCGACGTGTTCCGTATTTTACACGGCCGAGGAGAACTCGGTTTCTTCCATGTTCCAACTTTCCCCGTGAATCGAACGCGTCGACTGGCTTCAAGGTCGATCGAAACGAGGATACTCGAGGCCCGAAGGCTGGAACGCCGAGTCCTCTGCCAGGTCGGAGGACGAACGAGAGGACGAACGAGAGGACGAACGAGAGGATGAACGAGAGGACGACGCGCGACGAGGGAAGAGCAAAGACGCGCGTGTAACCCGTAAAGAGCGAACACGGCCTATGGGGTGTTTAGTGCGTATTACCGAGAAAAGGCGGCCATGGGGGTTGGCAGGCAGGGTCGAAGGGATCGACGAAGAGGAAAACGCGCGACGTACGTGACAGAGGGAGAGCGACAGCGAGAGAGAACGAGAGAGAGAGAGAGAGCAAGAGCGAGAGAGAAAGAGAGGGTGCGAGAACGAGAGAGGATAGAGCGCGTCGAAGGGCCGGAGGGTTTTTGCCGAAAGGCGCCTGCGCGTTTCCATGGGCACCGTGTATATACGCCCCCTCTTCCGCGAAAAGAGGGGTATATATCCCATTCCAACGCAACGTCCCCCCTTCAGTCACTCCATCTCGTTCTGTCACCGTTCGTTCTCCGCGCCCTGCTGCCCACTTTCGGAGTTTCTCTGCCCGGAATCCTCCTCTGCCCCTTTTTCTCCTTCCTCTTGTCCTTTGGTCTCTCTCGCGTCTCGCTCTCTGCCTCGCGACGCGACGCTGCGTCTACGCGGAATCTCGTACGTGTACCCCGACGACGACGACGACGACGATGCCGCGATCGCTTCTCATCTCGCACACGATTTTCCTACGTTCCGTCGTAATTTGACCCGCAGCGAATTTCGGCCGCGTGACACTCGCCGTCTCTCTGCGTTTTTCGTCGCGCCGTTGACCCAATTAAACCGTAACTTTGACGCGGCGTTTTTCCACCATCTTCGTCCGACAGAACAGAAAAAAAGGAGGGAGATTGGAGGGGCGGCGAAGAGCGACGTTCGAATCGCGAAAGGACTACGGAGAAAAACTTGCGAAGACGAGGAGGACAACGACGACGACGACGACGACGACGACGACAACGACGCAGCAACGTTCATTTGAATAATATTCGTGTAGCGCGAGCGAAGAACCGCGTCCCCGGCGTTTTTCGGCCCGATTCCGTCCTCGTAAAAACATCACGAGTCCCGGCCGTTTCTGTTCAAACAAAACCATCTTGTCCGCCACGGTTTTTTCGACTTTACATTCAGGTCCATGTTTTGTTCGGCGACTCGACGACGGACGGACAAACGGACGTGAGACGAGGACAGGTAGAAAAAGCCGTGATGCACCGAAAGTCGAGAACACACCGGATGGAAGGACGCGACCGCCTACTTCGACCGCGGGACACGCTCCGTTACGCGCGCACGCACGCACGCACGCATTCACGCACACACGTCCAGCCGCTGAAAGCGCTCAGCTACGTGGCCTCTTGCATGCGCGGCACGAGTGCCTTTAAATATATCAGGCGTCGTCGGTTTGCCAGGACGAAACCGAACGGATCGGCGCGGCGGCTAGCCTCTATCGAGCTTTCCCTACCTGGGAAACTATTCGATGGGAAAGGTAATTTGGAAATCCGCCAGGCACAACGTTAAACGAACGTTTGCCAGCCGTGGAATCGCCGGATCGCGTTTAACGACTGCGAGGCGAGGCGAAGCGAGCTCGCGGCGAGCTTTCGATCGAGGACGAGCCACGTTCCGGCGAACGGCCGGTGTTCGCGAAAAGAGAAAAATCGGCGATCCACGAGGGACGCGAGATACGCCGTAATGGAAATTAGGCGGCGGTTTACCAACGGATCGCAGCGATATCTGGAATATGCGCAGGCCGTTTGCACGGTCGGTCGATCGACCGCTGGTCGAGGGCACCGCGGCGAATGCTTAGAATTTCTCTTACGCAACAACCTGTTTTACGAGTCGCATTATCCCACGCGATTCGCGTCGCGCGTGGGTTACGGCATTGACTGGACGTTGCATTTATGACGAAGTTAGCGAGTCGCCGTGCAACGATAAACGGCCGCCAAGCCGCTCGATCGGAATACTTATGCTCGCGATACGGAACCGCGTCCTGGGAACGATCCCATTGGACGAGCCACGGATTCACGGTTAATACTGGAATCGTCGCCCCCGTTCCGAGCTCGGGCTATAAACGCTAGCACGCCGCTTCGCCAATTTGCCTCCGTTATTTCTTCTAATTTACGCGACACCGTGTATTTTACCGTGGCTGATAGTTGGCAGGCGAGATCTCGTCGCGTTCGCCGCGTTACACGCCGTTAGAGTTTTACGAGGATCGCCGCACCGCTCGCAATTAGATACCGCTCCATCGTGGGAATCGATTTCCAGATAACGAGAGATCTCGTCTCCGGCCGAACCGAACGACGACCAGAGACAAGAAAAACAGTGGATTCGTAAAGATAGCAAAGAGGGAGGAGAAGCGAAAGAGCTCGCTTCGCCATCGGCGAAAGGTGGCGCGTTTAACCGAGCGACCAAAGGGTCCCCGTCGATCGGAATAAAAAAGCCTGTTTATGATTTTTCTATTGAAGCGTAACTAGGTGGCACGCGAGGTGGTACGGGTAATAAAGTCCTTTACGCGGCAACTAACCGCGCTGCTTTCGAGGGTTGGACCGTGCGCCGGCTGCGTTTACCGTTTACTATCGCCGTTACAGCCGCTCGTACACATAAATCGCTTTACGATCTGTCGCTAAAAACGGATTTCATGCGAAAGTAGATGCTCGCTGCCGACCGCAACCACCGACACCGGCCCGGAAACAGGCCGACCCGTTCGGACCGATCTCCTTTTCGCTTTTCCGCTTAAATATCGGCGACGTTCGTTCGTCCGACGCGATCAAACTCTCGTCCTAACTTGTTGCTCCGACACGCTCGAACGCGAAAGCGTCGCGGCGAATCGTCGTTTCGCGATTTCGTGCCGCGTCGTCGATCCTTGCGACGAACAAAACCGTCCGAGTGTAAACGAGCGGTTGAGAGCGGCGGCGGAGAAGATTCGGCGAGTGAAAGTGGGAGGGTTGGGCGCGAACGAAACGGAGGACAAGATGATGGATGGTCCCTCTCCGACGTTGGTCGGGCTACGCGAACCGAGGGCGTCCCGACGCTGACGACGATGCTGACGCTAATGAGCAAAATATGAGGCGCCACCCTCTCTCTTCCCTGCGCGCCTTCGGCCCTCGTGCTTCTCCACCCTCGAGCTCCAGGTATCGATTGTCGCCGCGCGTTCTCCGGAAGAATAAAAACACGAGGAGACCGCTGAACGAAAACAGGACCATCTATTCGGCTGATTACTCTCGCCCTTCCTCGCGGACTCGATCCTCGTTGCCGCGTCCTCGAACCGAGGCCGATCACGCGTAACCGTTGCGCCGGCTTCGCGAAAGTTTGCCACCCGGAAACCATTCGGTTGCTCGTCGCGTTCCATCGCACACGACCACCGAAAGTTTATCGATCGAGATTAGCGTCCGAAAGCCGGACGTCGAACGGTTTAAAGCGTCTTGTTACGTTCGCGGCGAGAGACGTAGATAGCCGAGAAAGGTGGCATTAACGAGAGGTCGAACGTGTTTCCGGCGAGTTCCCCCTGGCAGGGCAACCCTCGCCGCGACCTCCGATCACCTCGGCCGAAGCGGATGGCACGGACGAGGATAGTCGGCCGGATGTCCACGCTCGTTTTTACCGACGAGGAGACGTTCCTGCGGCGAAAAGGGCACCCGTTTAATTTCATTTCGCCGGCACCGCCCCCGTGTTCTCGACGCCCGAAGCGACGAGACGCCGCGAAAAAGGAGCTGGTGGACGTTTTACGAGCGTAGTCGGCCTCCCTCGCTCGCCCCGGTCGACTCCCGCTGTCGACGCCGTTCCTCCGCCTAGTAGTCTCGCTGAAAAGCTACTCTCCGCGCTCTTCCCTCTCGATACGCGTCGCATCGGTTTTCCACTCGTCGCGCCAACGACGAAATTCGCCGGATCCAGCTCGCGCGGTCGACTCGCGGCGGTTTCGTTTCGGACGACGCTAGGAATCCGACTCCGTCGCCGTCTTTTCTCGTTCGGAGCGGGAAAAAAGCAGGGACAGCGCGTAGGCACGTCGAGAAGAACACGCCGAGACACGCTCGCCGGTTCGTTATATCGGGTCGCCTTATTTTTTCGTTAACGATCACGTTTCGCCGTCACGCCTCCCGTGAGCGAGACCGAGGAGAGAGGTTTTTGCGCGACGCTCGCGTTGCCGAGAGGAGAAGCGCCGTGCCGGCAGAGCCTCGTTAGAAATTACCGTGCGGCCCATCCTTCTTGCCGTTAATGAAAGTCGGCCTCTGCGGCGAAGATTATTCGCGGTTTTTGCGCGTCCTGGCTTCGTCCGGGAAGACAGCTCGGACGCGAGTCGGTGGACAGGCTCGTAGGTTCGACGTCGACGACGACGACGGCGCCGGCGAAGGAGGAATCGCGGGACGAACCAATTAATCCGGCAAATCATCGCGTCGCGGTGTAAACAGGATGGTTCGATCTGTCTTGCCGAGAGGAAGAGGGGCCGGTGTCGAGTCGAGTCGAATCGAGTCGAGTCGAGTCGAGTCGAGTCGAGTCGAACGAAGGAAGGCCGGCCGAGGGTGTCGGTGAAGCTCGACCGACTGGCAGGGTGGATATCAAAGGGGAAGACGAGGGATATCAATCCCCGGAGAAGACACGGACTCGGCCTCTTTCTCTATCCTTCGCAGTCACCCTGTTCCCCCAGTGCATACCCCATCCCGGAGTCGACGTATTCGCAGTTCTCAGCCGCGAAATCCTCCGCTCGAATTTATCGCCGTCGTAACCAAACGCACCGGAGTCGTCGAATCTTCACGCGCGCCTTCTCGAAACGACGAATACTCGCGACCGAGCGAGAAACCGCCGGATCTCGTCCCACCGCCGCCAGCGAACGCGTTCGTCTTTAAAGGACTCGCTTTTACGAGCGTGCTTTCGCCGACGTTCGTTTCGACGCGAACGGCATCGCTGGACGTTGGAAGGTCGGCGGATCGGTCGGTGAAATCGAACTGGCCGCGATCCGCGAATCGCGAGACGAGCTCTCGTTGTCGAAGAACGGCGAATCGGGCGCGGCTTCGTCCAACCCGGAAGTTTGTCTAATTTCGCCGAGTACGATCTCGTGGAAGCGGTTGAAGGTCGTCTCTCGGTTATCTTCGACCGTCGACGAAAGCCGACTCGGAATACGAAGGAAATCGCGAGAGCACCCATCCTCCGCCCGGTCGCTTCCCTCCTTCGGCAACAGCAGCACACCGGCGTCGCCGCGCCGCGCCGCGCCGCGTCTCTTGCCCAGTTTCCGTGGATTTCTCTCTTTCTCCCGACCCGTCCCCATCTATCTATCCGAGCAGTAGCTATCGCCTCGTCTTCGTGCCGTCTCTTTCTCTCGAGCGGCGGATAGGGGTGCCTAAGGGGTGCGTCGGGAACGCGGGGGTGGTGGTTCTTTCCCTCCTGTGACGGAGGAGTTGAGAGTGCCGTTGAATATGCATGAGAGCTCTGCCTCCTATCCACCGTCCTAAAAACATCCGAGCGACGCGAAGCGAAACGACCGATGGTCCGACCGACCGCGCGGCTCCCGTCGCTCGCCAATCAATGTCTCCGACAGACTTGTCTCGCGAACCTCTGCCCGGAGCAGAGAGCCGATCGTCTTCCGACCAAAAAACGTCGGCCGCCTCTGCCCGTGGAAAAATACCACGCCTTCTCCGGCTCGTAAGTCGATCCATCTTGCGAACGACGATCTCGTCGTTGGTCCGCGAGAAACGGACGATCGAGCGTCGATCGACGTTCGCGGCGTGCGACGAAGTTGGCGCGGCACGACGGGCCCCTCCATCTCCGACGACGTCCGATTCCTCGACCGGCGTTCACCCGGCTACGCAAACGCGTGTACGCAGCCACGCTTAATGCATTCAAATGATATTCACCGTGGCGCGCTGACGCGAGTGCTTTCGACAAATTAACGCCGCGTATCGAGCGACTATCTGTCGCTGGCGTGTTCACCGACCGTGCGGCAAAGTACTTGCACCGGTGTCTCGCGCATCGAACGCGTAATTGGCAGGGCAGATAAGATCCGGCCCGATTCCCGAATCGGGCCCGTCCACTTACTCGTGGATACGCGGCTCGCGGTCGATCGAACGCCGTTACGACGCGATTCGCCCGAGCGATCGCGCCACGCCGCGAAAAACGTTTCCTTCCAAAGTAACGCGCAATTGCCAAGGTTGCGGTCGGAGGCCGCGGAGAGACGCGGAAACTCGGTTCGACGTTGGACGAGACGCGGCGCGCCGTCGAGGAGAAGAATCGCGTCGGACGTGGCTCGGCTCGGGGAGGCCGGTGGGCGCCGCGTCGGGGAAAAGGTAGCGCGGCTCGTTAAAACTTTCGACGAAAGAAAAACACGATTGGAAGGAGTTTGACCGTCGATCCGGAGTTTCGGGACGAAAAGGAGGCCAAGAGGGAGAAGGTTTTGTCGCCATCTCTCGGCGACGTTAGGAGGCGCGGTAGCCATTTTGTTTCTGGCGGTGGCCAGAAGGTCGCCGTGGTGTCGCGGCACACCCGCGCATGTCCATTGGTCCCTCCTACGTTGTCCTCGCGGCGGTGGCGGCAGCGATCGCGGCGGTGGTGGCGGCGGTGGCGGCGGCGGTGGTGGCGACGGCGGCACACGGCGTTTCTCTGCTCGCTCTCGTCTCGCTCGAGCGACGGTGCCGCTTCCTCCGGTGCGCGCCCCTTCCCCGGCTTGCCGCCGTTCGCCTCTCTCCGCCGCTCACCCAGGCCCCCACCTTCTGGGCCCACCTTCCCTTTCGCGACCCTCGACGCCCCTCGCCGCCCCACGACGTCTCTCGCCACCGCACGTCCAAGCTCTGAAACCTCTGCTCCTCTGCACCGCCGCTTTCCTCCTCCGCGACGACCTCCGGCTCCCGCTGCTCCACCCGCCGCTCCTCCCGCCTCCGGCGTTTCTCTACCTCCAGCCACCGACGCTTCTCTCTCGCTCGTTCGCGATCGCTCGTTCCTCGTCGCTCGACGCGCGTCGTCTTCCTTCCTTCTCCGTCGACAGCCACGGGCCGGCGTCCGTGTCCACGATATTATCACTCCGTTTTACTCGCGATTTATCGGCCTTTATCGACTCCAGCGGCGGCGAACGGTGGTGGTGTATCGTCGTCGTCGTCGTCGTCGTCGTAGTCGTCGTTGTCGTCGTCGGCGAGATGCTACAGCGACCCGACGACCGCAGCCGCAGCCGCGGCTACGGCCGATTTCTCGATTCCGAGGAATCGAGGCGAGCGCGCGCGGGGCCTAACGCCGTCGCGTACCCTCGTAAATCAGCGCGGGTGGCTTATCGTCTCGCGCCGGCAGATCGAGAAACGCTCCGCGCCACTCTCGCTCGATTCCTCGCGCGACCCCGACACGTCGACACCCGTTTCTCCCGGTACTTTACTTTGACTCGTTTCCGTCGTTTCCGCGGCGATCCGCGTATTCCTGTCACCGTCGCCACGTTCCCGTAAATCATCGGGCGCGCGGCGTGAGAACGACCGCGATCGCGCAACCGCCTCGAAAACGTTCGATCGAACGGCCCATCGAACCGGACCCGGATCACGCCCGGAATCGATTTTCCCGAGCGGCGAAAATTGCCGCGAGGCGGTCGAAATTCCAGCCATCGATCGCCATGGCCTTTAAGAGGGAAAGTTTTAACGGGATACTCGTACGGGAACGGGCGTTTCGAGAACTCGAAATATGTAGTTGGTGCGCGCGGTCTGCCAATCTCTATTCAACGCGCGCCGCGTTGCTGTCATAAATTAGAGAGTCGAGTCACGCGCGGCGAACTGGTGTATGGAGCGCGGATATTTACAAGTATTTACAAACTGCGATATCTTCTGCGGTATTACCGTCCAGCGGGAACGCTGGCTCGCGATAATTTAATATTTTCCGAATCGATCGACCGTCGCATCGCCTCCGCCGCCGCTGTCCCGCCGCTCGTTTTACGATATCTTCGACCGCGAGAACCGCGATACGCGCGGCTCCACGAGCATCCGAAGAGGCGACCGCGACTAATTCGATCGAGCGAGGCCCGGTCGAGCGGAGGCAAGTTGGTCGGGCTAATTTACGATCGCGGCGGCCATCATCGTCCAAGGCCCGCTCGCGGAACTCCACTCCCACGTTCATCCGCGATCGAACGTCAGATTGAACCGCGTGTTTCTCAGCGTGCACATCCGTGCTATCTGGCATCTTATCCGGCGTATCGGCCGCGTCGACTACCGCGGCGACTATACGCGATGCTCGATTCCGCCGCGTTTTATTCCCACCGATCGTTCTCTCCGCGCGAACCAGGCCGACGTTTCCTCCTCCATCGGTCGCGGCACGCTAATTCAACGATCCTTTGAAAATGCTCGATCGATGCGCCAACCCCGCTGCCGAGAGTGCTCGTCGCGGCCAAGTACCTGTTGAAATAGCAAGACGCGCTCTCAAAGTCTAGACGCGAACCAGCGTAACCGTCGTCGACGTAGATTACGGCTAACGAGCGTTTCTCCCTCCGTCTTTCGCCGTCGATGATTTCGAGTGGCCTTTCCACGGAGGCCGCGGCACGCTGTTCGATCGTCGCCGAAAATCGACGAGATCTCGCGGCGGAATCCGGCCGCGACTCTTCTTCTTTTCTCCGGCTGTTTCTCCGAGCGAACGAACGAGCGAGCGAACGCGCTGGATGGTATTCCATTTCCCGTCGTCATAGTCGTCGGTTTACATCCTGTTGGTCGGTGGAGGGTGCGCGGTCGCTCGGCGAGGACGATGGAACGCAGAGTCGGTGTGCGTCCGAAGCGTACGCGTAGTAGGTAGAGGTCAGTGGCGCGTGGTGGTAGTCGTAGTCGGGTGTACAGTGTATATAGATCGGAGTCAGCGATGCACGGTAGAGTGCTTTCGAGGCGAGTGCAGTAGAGACTCACGGTGTTGCACGGTCTGGTGATTAGCGCCGCCCCCTGGGGACGGGAACCGCCAATCGGTGGACGGCGTCGCGACGCCCGCCGTCGTCGCTTCACCGCGCGAACCCGTCGGGAGTCCCCCTGCAGGTCCGCACAATCGCGGATATAACGGATAGCGTGAGGCAAAGCCACGACAAAAATCAATCACCCGCTGCTTCCTCCTGTTCTCTCCACGCTCGCCGCTGCTACCCTCCGCTTTCTCGCTCTTTTCCCCCTTTTCCCTCTTTAGCCCCCGCTTTCTCCCGGTCTCTCTACCTACCGCTCGGTCGTTTCCTTTCTTTTTCGCGGCTCTTCCTCTTCTTCTTCTTCCCTCTGGCTCTAACGACGTCTCTCTCCCTGTCTCTCTTTGCCGCCACCGCTGCCTTCTTCGACCAGCTTCTTCGATGTCATCCGGCATCGTCCCTCCGTAAGGAGCGGGAGGCAACGCGCGTCGATCGAACGAGACGCTCGTCGCCCGATCGCGGAGATCGTCGTGTCTGGTACGCGCGCGATCTCCGTACGACGAGGCGAGAGAAGGCGAGGGAAGGTCAGGAAGCCGAGACGAAGGTGGTATCGCAAGGCGCGCGCGTTGGTCGTGACCGATTTTAAACGCGCGTCGTCTTCCCACGTTTTCACGTATCCTGTTCACGCGCGCGTATCGATCTTGTCCGCGTCGATCCACGTCCTCGTGGCTGAGACGCGTACGAGCGGGGCAAGGACAAGCGAGAGATCTCGTCCGACCCAGCGGACTGACCGACGACCTACCTTGAATTTCATTCACACACACGCACACACATGCGCGGTGAGGTCGCGTCGCGACGCTTACGCGGAATACGAAACGACGTTCCCATGGATAGATAGCGCGGGACCAACGGCGTCGTTCGATCCGACCGAAATAAAACGATGGCGCGTAGGCTTTATAGGACACCGTATCGAGCCGTAGGAGTACGCGTCCGTGTTCCACGACCGCCTTTCTCTCGCGGCCCCATGCCGCGCGTATCGAGGGTTAACGATCCCTGTTTCTAGGCACGATGGTCGCACGACTAATCGAAAATGAATTTTTTCACGATTCTCCGTGGATGCGCTCCGTGGGAGCAAACGGAGGGCTCCCGTTATCGAGTACCCGCCGTTTTTCCAGAAGCCAGTCAATTTCCTGCGATCGTTGGCTCGTTCGTTTGGCGAAGCGTCGAGAGGCGTAGCGGAGAACGGTGCGTGCGGTGGCAGACACGGAACGGGACGCATCGGGACGATGAAGCCAGAGAGCGCGGAAAGTGCAGGCCGTGACTGAAAACATCCCATGGCGATAAAGATCTCCCGGCGATTAATTGGTACGACAGCGGCACACATTGGCGGTGCGTTAACGGGTATACTACGGCTGCCGTGCGGTAACCGGGATATCGTGCGCGATATCTCCTTATGACGCCGGTCGACGACTTCCTTCGCCTCCTCGGTCTCTCCGCGCGACGTGACGCGACGTGGCGCGACGAAACCAACAGAAAAAAATACACACAGAGAGGGAGAGAGAGAGAGAGAGAGAGAGAGGAGAAAACCGAGGGAAGAAGGCAAAGAGGTGGAGCGACGCGGGCGTCCTGGGAGCGCCGATAAAGAAGGGATCTCGAGGTTGTCGCGCTGCTTGCCCCGGAACTCTGGTTCCGGGAAAGGTCCGCGGGGAAGCCAGCTGCCGGAAGTTGCCAAGGCAAGGCGCTGCTTGCCGCCGCGAAAGCTCCGCCAGCCTGACCCGTAACGAACCGCGAGCACGTTGCAGGGATCTACTTGCCCTTCGCGGGTTCGAATCCCAGATTTCACCCTATCTCCGCTTCTCTCCTTCGCTCCAAGCATCCCCGAAGCTCACGCCAGCGATAACGTAGGAATCTCATAGACGTTCCTCCGTCCTGGAATTTCTTATCCTGGGAATCGTATCGGGGAGGAAAGAGCCTCGGATAACTCGGACCTCTCCTTTTACTCTTCGAGCTTCGTCGAGTCGGCCGACGCGAGATCTCTGGTCGATCCGAAAAACCGAATTCGCTCGTAACGTTATCGCCTTTCGCGCGATTTCGTCGGCGCTGACGTTAAACGCTGTTAACAGATCGGTATCGGGCGATCCAGGCCGATCGGACTAGACGCGAAAGCGTGCGAGTCGATCGACGGTCGTCGGTGTTTGGAAATCGCGTCGCGTGGTCCTGGCATACGATTCGACAACGACGACGACGTTACACGCGCGTTCCTGCTCGGTCGCGGGACGCGAGAGCGTCTACAGGTTTCGTCGTTCGTCTTCCGGACGATAAAACGCAGCTGCGACCGCCGACTCGGCTCCGCACGGCCCGGGGATCTTTCCGATTGCCGCGGTCTTCGAGGTCAGCCTCGTTGCCCGTGGCACACGCCGAACATCGTTGGTCCACCACCTGCTCCTTCTCGCAACCGTTTCACCTGCGCTCGCTACGCGGACGGTACCCTCTGCGACTGGGCAAACTTTTTTTTCGCGTGCACACGAGCGAACCGCCAGTGCGCGCCTCGCCGCAGTATCTCCGATACTTCCGTTTCGTCGTGGAACGCTTCGCAACGGTGGCGGCGGGAAAAGAAACGGCCCGTTTGCCGATTCGCGTCGCTCGGCCTGTGCGCGTTTCGCGACAAAGTCGCCTCGATTTTACGATTCGTCTTTATAGCCGCGCGATTTTACGATCGCCCGGAGAATCAGCGATCCGAGTACCGTTCTCGAGGTAGGCGTCTCCCTTTCGTCGGCAACGCGTGTAAGATAAATCGTCCCGTTTATCGCGAATAAACGCCGGCGCGAGGGTTAGCAAACGAACGAGCGAGGACGAGCGAAACGAGAACGCGAACAGTACCGTCGTTCGCATCTTCGCAGGATCGCCGACGAGATCGTAGGAAGAGCAACGCACGGGGAACACCTTGCGCGACAGGTGCCATCTCGTTCGCGAGTGTGTAACGCGTGCACGCTCGACGAAGGAGAGCCGGTGTCCAGGCTCTCTTTCGGTTTGGTTGCCGTGGCTGTGTCCGGTCCCGTCGGTAGACGGTATCGCCGCTACTTAAAAATATGTTAGCGACCGGTATATAAGCACCGTGACCTCCGCGATACGATCTAAAGGGTCCCAACTCCGAGCCCGATGGCGCGCCGTGCGTCAGATGCTTTTACGGGCCGACACCGAAGGGTGACACGAGCGGAGAACGACCGTGACCGTAACCGTCACGCGGTCCCCGGAAAAATACCGACACCGAATATCCCGCGGCCCTCGTCCATCGATAAGCCACCTCGAGAAGGGACCACCGCCCTGGCTCGCACGCGTGCACGGCCCCTCTTCGACTCCATCGGAACGCCAAAGCCCTGGAAATTTCCCGAACTGTCGGCGCACGGTGTCGCAGCGACGCGCGTCCAAGACGCGAAACGACATTCGGCAGGACGAAGGTCGCGTCCCGCGACACAGCCACTGGTCTAATAATTCATTTTATGGAAATACGGTGGGAAAACGTGGACGAAGGCGCGGGGATATCGGTGGGAGGCGCGCGACCCGGGACAGCATATTTTGCCAGAAATTTAGCGTGGCCGATTTCGAGCCAATAAATCAAACTGACCGGTCGGGGATGAGTCCAAGCGGATCTCCATATCGAGATTCTTTAGCATATAGAGTGCGGCGGCTTGCGTAACCCCTCGTACTTCGCGAGCCGGTCCGCTCGAACGGAGGAGACTACGAGCGAGTGTGGCGCCCTTCTTTTCCCATCTTCCATCGGCTTCCATCGTCTTCCGTCTTTCACCCCTGTTCCGCCAGCCGACGCTGGATGGTCCACGAGGCAGCTCGTTGTTTTATGAGCTGGCCCTGGCCGGGGGTTACCGCTCGAGGAGGCGGCGGCCGGTTGACTGAATAAAAATTACGGAATATGTTGCATATAAAGTAAGTGAAAAACAGACCGAGATGATGAATTACCACGAGCCCGAGCGGGGGTGGCGAAGATAACGGCCAACGCCATCGATCACTGGCCCTGGCCAGCAATGACGCGACCTCTTTTCTCCTCCTTTCGAGCCACCGTAGACTATCGTCGTCGTCGTCGTCGTCGTCGTCGTGTTCGCCTCCTTCGCTGCTTCGCTCGTTCTCGAGCTTCTCGTCTGCGGATCGACGACGAGTTTCCTCGAGCCCGATACGCTTTTCGGTAAGAGTTTCGCGATACAGCGATACGGCTACGCGCGATCCCCCGTACACAGGATACGCCGTGAAAGGTGTGTAAAGCGAGTCTAAGCGCCGAGCAAATGCAAACTCCAACGAGAGAAACATCGGTTTCGAGGATAGGAAAGAAGACGTTGGACGACGAACGAGCGGAATGGAAGGGAAAAGGAGGGAAGACGAAACGGCCAAGTCGAGCGAAAACGGTGGAGGGCGAAAGGAGGAAGAGAAGGCGTGAGAGCGGAGCAAACAGGGATATAGGTAAGCAGGGGCGGAGAGACGCTTTCGAGGCTCGAGAGTAGCGCGAAATCTGCATTTCAGGCTTCCATCCTCGCCGCGCTGCTGGCGTCTCCCGCGCGGCTTCCTGCAACCCGAGAGCTTTCCAACGGCTCGCAAACACTCCGAGTCGCGGTAAAGCTCCGAGTCTGTGTGCGTGTGCGACCAACGACAGCCGCGCGAACCTCTCCACGCTCTCTCGCCATCTCTTTGTCGTCAGTCACCCTACTTTTGCTCTCGCGCCTCTATTTGTCTGGCGAGAATCGAACCGCGAGCTTTCCAAGAACGCGCGTCAACGGTAACGTCGTCTTCCGCGTCGTTCGCCTCGTCGACCAAACTCTTATCCTCTCGTGACTCGATTCTCGACCAGCGCGAAGGGAGACGCGGGGCGCTCGTGGCCGAAACTTTGCGTTGCGGCGCGATGAAAAATCGCTTTCCTCGGTCGGGCCAGCCGGCCGGAAGGAGGGCGAGAGAATAGCACGGGCGCAAGAAGAGGCGAAGGCGACGGGTAATTAATCCGCGGTTTTTCCTCGTCTAATTAGTTGGATTTATTCCGTTGGTCCCCCTTATCCAACGGGTCTGCTCCTCTCGACGCGGTCGTCAGTCTCCAGCCAGTGCGGCTCGACCGGTCGGTCTTTCGCTCGCACCGACTCGCAACTTGGACGGGCTGATGTATGGAAATGTATGCGGGGAGACGGAGGCTCGCATTTTTCCAGCCACGCTGCCTTCGTTTCCACCCCACCGATCCCCGCCGTGCCTTCGCCCTCGTCGGTCGCTTCTCTGCCCTCCGACACCGTCACCACCGCCGCCGCCGCCTCCACCACCACCGTCACCCCCTTTCTCCGAAGCTCGTCTCGTTTCTTTCTCGGCTCGTGGCAGTCGTGTCATCCCCCTTAATCACGCGTCTACTCGTTAAATTCGTGTCAGGCCGCGGTGTTTCTCGCGGCCGTTCTCGGAACGAGCGCGCGAGATCCAACGTACTTAACGAGGGATCCGCGTCCACGCGCCACCGCGCAGCTTTTCACTTTCCATTCTTGATCTCTCGTTCTCGTCATCTTTCACCGGTGCCCGTCGCCGGCCTTTTTAACGTCGTCGAACCCTCCTCTCCGAAGTCCGCTTGTAAGGTAGCGCGACTCGTCGACGCAAATTCCCGCACCATTCGTCGTTCGTCGTCGTTGCCACGATCTGCGGCCGATCCGTATGCTTCGCGGCTGAAACAGCCACGGAACGGCGTTTCTCGGTTTCGTCGGCTCCTCTCGTTGGCAGCGAGCGCGAGCGTCAGGGCACCGCGACCAATTTTCAACGCCGCCTTTACGTGACGCGTATAAATTCCTCCCTACGTTTAATATTTATGCTCGCGGTGGACGCGTCGCGATATCGGCGCTGCGAATTTTTGCGCTCGTTGTAATAATTAGCGGAGGTGATGCAACAGCGATCGTTGCTTTACATCGTTACGTGACCAAATTAATTTTTCATC
The DNA here is from genome assembly GCF_051014615.1 of Bombus vancouverensis nearcticus. Classification (NCBI taxonomy): domain Eukaryota; kingdom Metazoa; phylum Arthropoda; class Insecta; order Hymenoptera; family Apidae; genus Bombus; species Bombus vancouverensis. The sequence continues at coordinate 16,956,456 of NC_134915.1, read as the reverse complement.
CGATCCCGTCGAGTTTTAATTAAACGCCGCGTTTCGGATAAACGCGGCAGGCGCGCGAGGCGCGATGACGGGGCATTTCGTTCGAATAATGAGCGCTCGAGTACGTTTCCCGCAGCGATTTCGATCGGGAGAGGGTGAAACGCGCGCAGGGACGCGTGACAAAACATTAATGTAAATGACGCGGCCGTGCGTTTCACCGGGTCCATTTTCTCACCCGTGGAAATTACTCGCGTCGCGACGGAACACGCACGGTAAGAAAAACTTTTATTCGCCACGCGGCTCGCCGTCGAATCGTACGCCGATACTTTCGACGGATTAAGGCGGCGACTTTCGATGAAATTTCGTCGTCCGACAGCATCGTGGGAATCGGAGGAGTCGCAGGCACCAGGATCCCTTGGGCAATGCTCCGAGTTCTCGACGCGCGAGATGCGGAGACCGGAGATCCCCGGGAAGAAAAACAGTCGCGAGTGCGCGAGTTACGGAGCGACGATCAGCGGAGCGGCAACACAAAAGAATCGCTCGGCCATGTTAGCGTCTGCTCTTTTCCACGACCAACGCACGGTTTTTCGATCGACGGTGCGAAAGAAACGCGCGTCCGACCACAGAACGAGCGAGCGCGTTCGTCGATGTAACGAACAAAACGAATCTCGTCGAGTAAAAAAATCGTAAACGTTTCGTTGCGGAAGAATATCGGAGTAATGGATAAAACACGATAAGTGCATACCGCATGAATTATGCATCGCCTCGGTATACGCGATAATTGCCGCGCTTCATTAAAACCAGATCGCTCATTGTCAAGGCAAGAACGCGCGGCTTACGAAGCCATAAACTCGTCACGAGCAACGATCGATATCGTTAGCGAGAATCAGGATCGCCGATGGCCAACAACCACGTCGTGATCGTGCACGGCGGAATCTCTCGCGCGATTGTCAACCGTATTTTCCATGAAACTGCGATCAAAGGGCAGCTATAAGCCCGATTCCGAGCGGTTCCCGACTCTTATCGAGAATTAAACGTTCGCTGGAATCGGTAACGGTTCGTTCGAACGCGCGTTCGCCACCGTCAACGGACGCTTGGACACGGGCGAAAAACCGCAGATGCGCTGCGAGACAGAAATGGCTAGCGGGAGGAGGAGGAGGAGCGGGAGCTGGGGGAGGAAGAGGAGGTAGAGAAGGAGGAGCAGAAAGACAGGGAATAAAAGTACGCATCGAAAGCGAAGGAAGAAGGCAAGAAGGAGCAACGGTGTGTATGTGGCGAGGTACGGTGAAGGTACCGAGACGGTATGCCGCGGCGATGCCCAGCCACGTAGCTAGCAAAGTAGTAGGTACGTAATGGGCAGTAGCCAGTAGGTGGCAAGGCTGCGTGACGAGGCGATTGCGAACCGTGACTAAAATATTTAAAAATATGTATCTTTCTGGCTGGACTGCCGTCCAGTTCCAGTTCCAGTTCCAGTCCGGGACTCTTAGTCGGAGACCACCGCATGCCGCTTCCTCGTCCTCACCCCCTTGCCACGCCGTATTTATTTCGCGTTTCCTTCCTGCCGCGAGCTCGCCCTCGTGCAGCCGGAGGGCTGCTTCTGCCGCTGCTGCCTCTTCGTCGCTGCAGCCCAACCACCTTTTCCAAACCGTCGGCCGTTTCCCTGCTTGCTTTCCGTCCCACCTTGAAAACGGCAAGTCGACTTTCCTGTCGACGCTTCTAACGTTTCTCTCCGTACGTTCTGCGAAGGGTGTTATCAGCCGATTTACGAAGCGCAATTACGGAAACGCCATTCGCGAAATTATATGGGGCGAGACGCGGAGAAACGAACGCGACGAGGGGAAAGCGGGGAAACGCCGAAGAACCGGCAACCGTCGCCCGCTGCGATTCGCGCGTATCTCACGCCGGCTAGACACGTTAGATCGAGCCGCGGCAGGTGAGTTGCAACAACTGCAGGTTCGAACGTACAACTGCATCGGCCGGGGCCGACGAGTGGTCGTGCGGTTCACCATACAGGATGACCTCAACGATCCGGGGCCCCGGCAGCCGGGTGCGAAATGCCGGCAAACGGTCGTGGCCGGGTCTGCGCGATGCATATTCATGATTCCTTTTTTTTTTTCCTGATCAGCCATCGCGGGAAAGAGGAAGTGAGTTCTGCTGGGCGCAACGCGTCACCGCGCGTTAAGGACAACCCGCAGGGCACCGCGACGCGACAGGGCGCATACTAATCGCCTCACCGATTTTCGAGACTTCCGACTCGCAACCGACTGTTTCTCAGGCTTCCTAGGCGTAACGCTTTTCGAGATAATCTCCCTGTCGCTTCGATAAGCTCTTTCACGACTCTGTCGCTGTCCCTTTGCGCGTCGTTTGTCGCGACTACAGGTTAATAACACGCGTATCGCCGTTTCGTTGCGATCCGACTCGAAGAATCGAACGAACGATCGTCTCTCTCCGCGGTGAACGATCGTTTATTTTCTCTCCTTCCTCTCTCTCTCTCTCTCTCTCTCTCTCTCTGTCTACTTCTCTGATATACTTTCGAAATGTAAGCGCCATTCGAGACGATTATGCCGGCGATGTCGCGATCCTATGTAAATGCAGGGGGCGGGTGAACCGCTAATGGGGCATTAAATAAAAATATTCATTGGCGTACGAGAGGACGGTGCACGGGGGCGCGGCTTACAGTTTTATGGAGCTTAATTGTAAGCGAAACGCGGCGTTACCGTTTCGCCGGGTCGAGGCATTAATTTAATTCGCATCGTCTCGGATTCCCTTCCCGGGCCACGCGGTCGCGAGAATTAGTACGATCGTTCGAGAAAAATCCGTCGTTGCGCGCGTTCCTCGTTCGCCAAGTTTCTGAAAAATTAGCGCGACCTTCCTCCGACGTTTCTCCGACTTGTATGGAATTTGTGCCGCGCGTAAGAGCACTTTTTAAAAAAGGCGAACGCGAGAGGAAACCGCGTCGAACGATCGACCGAGAGAAGCCCGGAGATTTTTAACCGACACGCCGCAGAAATGGGTGCGAAGGGGCAGAGGAAGAAACGTACCGTCTTCGTACCGGTAGCGGTAGCAGTTAGCGCCAAAATAAAATAAGGATGGAACGAAATGAAAGGCAGGAAAAATAAGTCGGCCCTTATCTCGTCCTCGTCCCGTTCCGTTTGGCCTATGCATATTCAGAAGGCACGTTGGGCTCTCTTCGTCCCTCCGCGTGCTCGGACCTATCTCCCACTTCGTCGCGCTCCCTCTGGCAACGTAAACTCTACGAGGCATCCCCGGTTCTCGTGTTTGGTACCACCGGCTGCTTCGTACCACAACCGACTCTATACTTACCTACGTCCGCCACCCGCTAATTTCTAGGCTTCCTTCTTTAATTGCACCGGCACGATAATAACACCGTGTTCCACCCTGTGTACATACATATATCCGTCTGTGGACGTAGCGAGCCCTGCGAGCCTCGCGCGCGTCCGAGGCAGTGCGTCGTTTCTGCCCGTGAGTGCAGTACGTAGCGGCAAGTAGGTACGCGCACGATGGTATCGTCTAACGAGGCGACACCCACTCTCGCGCCCTCGCCACCGAGACGATCTTCGTCGTCGCGCGATGTTCGACGAGACTCCTTTTTTCTCGTCGTTGGACCGAAGCACGCGATATATCCTTTTTACCCGGCGACGAGCCACTTTCGAATCGGACGCGCCGAAACTCGCCGCGCGGCGAGTCGACGTCCGTTCGTTGCGCAAAGTCGGACGCGGCCGAAGATCGCGACGCCTTGACCCGATCGGTGCGCAGCAAAGCAGAGCGAAGCGACGACGACGATTTAGCATGCGAGTCGCGTGTATTTTAGTGGAATAAGGTCGGAACCGGGCGACGCTCCTGCCCGAAGAGGTCGCGTATGGTATCGACGTTGCCGGACCCCGTTCGGCCCGACACAATGGCGCAGCCATCGTGTCTCTCGGAATGGAACGAAACGGAACGACTCTGCATTGTCCGCCGCCGTGACACGCGTCTTATCGCATTCTTATGACGCGCGTGACACGCGCTCCGCGCCTACTTAGAGAGCCGCGCGGCCTTACTCGTGCCTTCGCTCGGGCACACGGTCCAGTCCATTATGGCCGTGGAAAACGGACCGGCCGATCGATCAAATCCGCGCACACCGCCGCTCTACCTGCGCCTCCGCCACCGGACGACTTCATTAGGAGAGACGCGCGCGTTACCGGATTCTTCGCGATTAAGAAACTTTCCACTCGATCGTCCAACTATTCGCGCCTACCATTCCTCCTAGACGTTCGATGGTGTCGAAGACGCGTTCCACGCGACCGTTTCTTCCAAAACAGAGAGACGATCGTTCGTTCGCCACTCGGCGGCTCTCAACGTCGACGCGTTATTGGCGTCATTGGCAACGAGCATCGATCACCTACGAGTTTCACCGGTCGAGGTGGAAACGCGATACCGTTAGGCACCAGCCTCGTTACCAAACTAAATGGACGAGGGTCAAGGCGCCGGGACAACCAGGCTTTGCATCGAGAGTCTTCTCTCCACCGCTAGCTGCTATTGCCAAGATCGTTTCAGGAAATTCTAACGCAGGCCAATGTTTTCTTCGAAGCGAGAAGGTTGAACGCAAATCGCGCCAGCTGAGAACGTTAAGAGCGTGCAAATAAACTCGGGCGTACGATCGGCCATGTACCAAAGATGATTCCAGAGCAACTCCGTACGGCGGCGAGGTAAATTCGTCGAACGATACGCGTATCCTTTTGGACGAAGAAAATTGGCGCGTGTGGCAGCGATCGATCCCGTTAGGCGCCGGCCAGGTCTAGGTAAACGGTAAACGCTCGTTCCACGCTACGTCGGAATGGATGAAAAAGTTGGATCGGTAGGGTGTCTATCGAGACGGATACCGCGTCGATCGACGATCGGTGATCGAGAGTGGCGCGGTGCTCGGACAGATATCGAGGAAAGATGGGCGCGGCACGCGGCATTCCTCCTCGAAGAGCTCCGATGGCATTGTTCCATCGCGTCGCACCTCGATCACGCCTCTGTCACGTGGCCCACAATTCACGGGACGTGACTCCTCGTCCCTCTTCGACTGTCTACCAAACGACCGTCACACTTACACCGTAGCTGCCTCGACCAGCTAGTACATATTTCTTTTTTTTCTTCCTCTTCTTCTTCTTCTTCTCGCTCTTAAACGAATCGCCTGACAAAAATGCGCCTTGCGAGAGAGCCTCGGATCCATTGGTTTTTCCGATGGAATACGAATCTTCTAACGGTGAACGAAGAGGAAGCGTGGAAAGGTCGAGAAAAGTGCGCCGACCAGCCAAAAAGCGAGAAGCCACCGATTACCGGCCAACGACTTCCGAGATTGTACATCGCGGTACTCGCGTCGTTCGAGTTTCGGGGGTTCTCGTTGCGTATTCTCGAACGACAGATATCGTTGTAGCTTCTCGTCGATATTTTTCTGGCTGTGATCTGGCCGTGTCTAACGGCGAACGGACGGTGAAGCGCAGCGCGGCGCGCCGTGTAATCGACGGCGTTCGTTCGTTCGTTCGTTCGTTCGTTCGCTCGTTCGTTCGCTCGTTCGTTCGCTCGCTCGCTCACCTGCCTCTCATTAGAAGCCTTATCGCTAATTAATCCCTACAGGAACGGCGTCACGGCTCTCGTGTCGTTGGTTGCCTCGCGTTTCCTCCCTCCTCCTCGTCTCGCCGTCGTTTCTGCCTATTATGGTTATACTTCCTGAACTCGTCACCCTACCTAACATCCTAGCATGGCGAACACATCCCCGGTGCGTGCAGGAATCGCGCAGACCGAGAGTCGCGTGTTTCTCCTTCCGAAACGAGGGGATAAGACCGTGCCTTTTGAGAAACGAACAGTCATCCTCCGTCTTGCGATAAATCTTTTCGTGTTCATCTATGGAAACGCTGCCCCCCGTTACGCTGGATTTAATGAACTCCGGAGTGGAGAGGCGAGCTTTCATGGAAAGTAAGTACGTACGTACGCGGGTCCGCAGGAAGGAACTGGTCGATTAAAATTGCCGCGGAATCGCGATCTCCGCGTTGCTCCGAATCGAGCTTAAAGCGACAACCTTTGATTATCGCCGGATCCCATCGGGCCGACTCTTTTCCACGCTAATTAATAGACTTAACTAGTTTACGCCGTGTTACGTAGCCCCATCCACGGAAGCGGAGATACGATCGATGGAGCGTTCGTATCGAACGCCAGCCGAGAGTTAACAAACAAATAAGCGAGTTCGTTGCGTCGCTCGTTCCACCTGGATATCGACGTTTCGGAATTCAATCGAGGAGAATATATAGGATATTCGAGGGAAACACGGAAGACCGTGTGCCGGTGGTATCGCGCGTAACGATTCGCGCTGACGACGAATAGCTGGTGATTGCGCAACAACGATCGCGGCTGAATATCGTACGGGACAAAGCGATGCCCGTGTCCGTGGAATTACGTAAAGAAGCGCTCCGCGGGAGGCACGCGCTGCTGTCGCGCGACGTCGATCGTACACGTCCGATTCGTTCGGCCGTCCGGCGTGCGCGCCGATAACGCAGCTGGCGACATTTACAATAATGTATTCAGTCAATGTGTCAAGAGGACCGATCGTTGTTTCAGCTATCCGCAACGTTGTTAAGCCACTTAAGCCCTCGGCTATGCGACAGCTGGCATAGGTCAGTATCATTATCTCGCGAGGAACGAGAGTGAAACGACGAATCGATAGACGGACGTACGGGACATTAATAAACATGAAGAGGAGACCGCGCGAGGATCCCTACCAACCTACCAACTTGCTCGGAGTCGTTCCCAGTTTCTCTCTTCTCTTCGCTTCTCGTCGCTTCTCCTCGCTTCTCCTCGCTTCTCCTCGCTTCTATTCGCTTCTATTCGCTTCTAGTCTCTTCTCCTCGGTCGCGTTATCCGCCATTTTCGCTCGATTCTCTCGCGATTTTTCTGCGCGTTCCATGCACGCGAAAAAATCTCGGATCGATCTTCTCCGCGATACTCGGACATGGAAGGTATTTAGTGGGCGGTGAACCGGTAAAAGCGAAGCGATGGTTTCCGCACGCGTTCGCCGGCAGCCTGAGGTCGTGTCGAAGCATTTTTAAATCGATCGACACGCGATACCCGTGGAACAGCTGTTTTAGCGTGAGCCGGCGTCGATCGTGAAGCGTAATCGAGCGGTGCGCGTTACCTCGTAACGCGCGAAGGAAAGCGAGAAAAAGAAGAAAGGATCGAGGCGTGTGCAACCAAGACAAAGCCAGATAGTACACCTACCTACCGGTATAGGCGCGCGAGGAGAGCCGGCAACTTGTTAATTATTAATCAGCATGTTTAATTCATATTGCGCGCGCCAGCTGTTTGTTTCCTTGATGCGCGCTAAGGTCTTGTACTTACTCCACCGCTTAAACGTTACCGCAGGTAAGCATCGCGCTCCGGGTGCTTAGGAATTCTCTCTCTCCCTCTCACCGGCCACAACCTCCGCCTTCACCTTCTCCTCCTTCGCCGCCTCTATCTCGTCCCCCTTTTATTTTCCTCTCTTTCCTTTTCTTTCTCCGTTGCCTCTCCCACGCCATGCTGTTTACTATGTATCCGCTACGTAACGCGTTCTCCTCGTGTACATATGCACCTCGTGCATCGTGCAATCACAAGGTCGTCTCGTACACGAGCCTACGCGTGCACCTCTTGCCACAGGAATCACGTCGCCTTCGTCTTCCTCGTCTCTTCGCTGCTTTATCGCCTATTTTTCTATTTCACCTCCTCCCGGCTCTCCCTCGTCTCTCTCGGTATCTCCGTTCACGAGATACTCGCGTTAGAAAATCGACGCGTCCCTGGCCCCATGCAACGTTACGACGCGGAACAAGAAAGTCTCGAGAACCGTATTCCGAACGCGACCGACACCGAGTCCGCGTAACGGCTTCGATAATCCGTGGCGAGCCTCGTTTCTCGCGCGACATCGGGGTGGACGAGGCGCTCTCAGTCCCTTTCACGACGTTCCTTGTCTCTTCTTCTCGCGGCAGCGGGGCTGTTTATGGGTTTATTATACGAGCGCGGCTCGAGAAGGCCGCTCGCTTCCACGGGGATGACGCGAAAGTCAGTGCCACGTCCGGATGATTCAGTGTCGTGAGCGTTGGCGTGCATACACGCGCGAGACCGAGCCTGGCCGCGGTGGATCGCACGCGAAAAACATCCCTCCGCGACGGCTACGTCTAAAGCGCGGGCAGGGTCATAAAAAAAAATACCCACCGAGTGAAAATAAATCTAACCTCGGGTCGGCCAACTGTCGGGTCTCCCTTAACGCGGAGTAATAGAAACGAATGGCCGTGAGAGGATGGAAGGGACGGAAAATGGAAACGACACCCGGAATCTTACGTAATACGATGGACCTCTCGCGAACGAGAAATTTCTTCCGACGGGCATCGTTTGCCCGGACCGATCGACGGTTTGCGTCCGACTTTTCACGAACTTTGAATTTTGCATCAGCTGACAGAAAGAAAATCGTACGGAATACTTGCGTCTATCGGCTGGTACACGTAACGTACGAAAGGGGTAAACGTGAACGCGTAGAACGCATCTTGGTTTCCCGTATTAGCACCCAACTGCACGGCTATCCTAATCGGTAATCGCTCGACTCGAACGAGATTCTTTGTCGAGAAGATGAAAAAGTCGGATATATATATCGTACGTAAGATACGCTTGGGTTCCACGGCATTCATCCCCCGCTGGCTGGGGAGAAAGGAAAATGTTATTGAAGGATCGGGGCTGAAGCAAACGGAGGTACTCTGGAAAGCAGCGGCTAGAAGAGAGATGGTTACGAGGGGAGAGAAAAACGTAGAGGAGGAGGAGGAGGAGGAGGAGGAGGAACGGAGGAGGGAAGCAGCGGAGGTTGAGTAAGAGAAAGACAAGGGAACGGAGAAGCACAGTGGGTTTACCGCACTGCTACCACCCTTAGCGCGGTCTGAGTTCATTGCGCGAGTCATCAGTATCCATAAGCGATGAGTTACCCCTGGTTCCCTCTCTTTCTCTTGCCGTGCAACGTCGCGGCGTCGTAGTCGATGGAATGAAGGAAGGAAGGAAGGAAGGACGGACGGAAGAACGAACGGACAGGCAGGCAGGCAGGCGGGCGGGCAGGCAGGCAGGCAGGCAGGCAGGCAGGCAGGCAGACAGGCGAACGGACGGATGAACGGAAGGAAGAAAGGTGGTGGGAAGGAAGAGGGATAGGTTAGGTTAGATGGAAAGAGGAGGGTGCTGGGGGTTGAGTCGGGGCACCTGGTTCGGTTGTTCCAAGCACTCCTCCTCTCTGCAGCCGGTGGCTGGCCCAGGATGCTGCAGCGAACGACGGTGGCTGGTTGCCGGTGTACACGGGAGGAGAGGACGAAGGCCGAGGACGAACAGTGCCGGCGGTGGGTGGTTGATTTTCTTAGGTCAACGTATAATGAAGCCACCGCGGAAGAGACGGGAGAGAGAGAAGAGCACGGACAGGCATCGTCCTAGACCAATCCCCGGGCTTCCTGGAGAACACCCCGTCGCGGGGGCGAGCCAACCGGCGACTTCACTTCCAGAAGGAGCCTTCCAGAAGGAACCTTCCGGATCGAGCGGCTTTCGATACGCTCCTTCGAACGGCGATCCTCTTGCCTAGATTCTCTCGTCGCTCCTTCCACCCCCACCCCCGCCGTAACATCCTGCCACCGACTCTCGCAACACGCTCGCGGCCAAACTTCGTAACGAATGGTCCGCCTGTGCACGCTTCGACGATTGAATTAAACGAGCTACATCGTTTCCACCGTGACCACGACTCGCGTTACTTGATCGAAGAAGCGATTAGATTCCAGCAACTTTAGAGTCCCTCCCCCCCCCCCATTCTCTTTTCTTTCTCGAGAACGCCTCGAGGATAACGCAAAAGGATGGACGATCGTCGAAGCGTAGCCGCGTCATACGTATCGAAGATCTTGGTGGATTAATCCTGTCAGGGGAACGCCAACGACCACCAGGCAAATAAACCTCTCTGGTTTCTAGTCGCGTAGTCGTCGAACGATGGTCGGACGATGGTCCACAGCCACGTCCGAGGATCGTCGAAAAGAAAGAACCGTGGGTTCCGAGGGAGACGCGCGGAGGCAGGTGGCCGGTGAAAGTTGGCGTTCTCGGAGGCAAACGGGGCGAGATGGAAAAATTGCCTCGATGTAAAAACATGAGAATCGCTTCTCCGACGTCCACACTCGATAAAACGACCCCGGCCCAAGAGAGATACGCGCGATCCAGCGAACCGTACCAAGAGCACTCGGTCGAACACATTTACGAAGACGCGGATGCGGCCCCGCGTACAAACGGATTCGATCGTTCGGTCACTTCCTTCTGTAGCGAATAGAAGAAGGGCGGATAGATGGAAGCGGGCGGAGGAGTGAAAGGGGGAGGGTGGGAGCTAAAGAGGGAGCGCGTGGAATCGAGTGGTCAGCTATCGAAACCTCCTACCAGCCGAACACCCGTTCCACCCCCGGGCACTGGCTCCATCGGCCAATAATAAAAAATATACGATCTGTTGGCTCACACACGGACGCAACGGACCGATACACCGACGAGACTGGTCTCGGCCGAATTATACTTCGAGGCTGCTTCTAAGTGATCGCATTTCCACATAGACGAGCTGGTCCGATACGATATGAAAGACTGGTCGGTACCGTTATTGCCGCGTGGCCAGCGTGAGGGGGCTGAAAAAGGGCAGCTTGCCGCGCAGCAGGATGCCTCTGCAAACCGAAATCGAGGGTATCGTCGAACTGGATACTTTTCGGATTCTTTATGATCGCCGCCACCTCCCTTCGGAAAACTCGCGAAAAAGAAAAAAAAAAGAAACGGCACGATGAACGATCGTTCGTCGCAACAAAGTTGCGATATTCCTCTCTCTCTCTCTCTCTCTCGCACTCTCTCGCTCTGTACTTTGCCTTCGATCCGTGCGCGTTAACGGCAAATCTTGCTGCCGTAAAAGATATTTCTGTTATTTCGACGAAGACGAAGGAGCAACCGAGTGCCGGCGATTATTTACGTCGGAGTAGTTTTCAGGAGAAAAGACGATTAAGCAGCGGCGGGAAGAGCGCGCGAATAATTACGAGAAATCTATCATCGAGCTCCCCTTGGTCGAGCGCGAGAGCGTAGAGGGCAAACTTAACGAAAGAAAGATGATCCATTCGTCATAATATAAAAATGGCCGTGACAGCGTTATCTGTGGCCATTTCCTGCAGCCGTACCGTCGGCTCCCCCCGGTCTCACTTGTCACTATACCGGAGGTAATGATCATTACCCGGGGTTTCGATCCCCGCCAAGGGTACAGCAGAGAGGTACAGCAACCCCGAGCGAAGGAGCAAGACCGCGAGAAAGCGAGACGAGAAAGCAGGTCGAAAGGAAAAAGCACGAGAAGGGTAGGTAAGAGGGTGGAAAGTAAAAGACGGTGATATAGACTCGATTCTCCGGCCTGTTTCCCCTCGCTGCGCGCCCTCGCTCTCCTCTCTTCGCCGCATCGGCCATGGGTGGGACAAGATGGCCGTTGGTAGAACTTGTCGGGGCCCGGTCGGCTTTATGTGTCGTAATAAATGGTAATTTAAAACAGCGAGAACTAACAGTTTCTTTCTTTATTTCTTCGCCGTTGCTTCGTGCTCCAGAGGCATCCAGAGACCACCCACGCGCGCTCTACACGAGGCAAAGACACGCGCGAATATACGTACGTGGCCCGGCCACAGTGGGGTAGTTTTCTTCGTAGGTGGTAAAAGGAGAAAGCCTCGCGATCCGCCAGGATCTCTGATAGAGGGTGCAAGGGGCTGGACGAGAGTCGCTGGCTTTCTCGCCTCCGTATACCGCCCCAAGAACCGTGAGCCAGCCAGTCAGCCAACCTACCCACGTAATATAAAGAGATATGTGCCACGGAATAGCATTACCATTAGGAGATATAGTTTAGCGAAGCCACCGGATGAAATGAGATACTGCGACTGAATCATGCATGAAGCGAAGGTGCGATTCGCCACCTTCTTGTACGGCTACCCTTCCCTGCTGTATCTACACCTACGCTGGATCATCTAGGGGGGCTATCCGCTCGTTTCGTTTCACGTCGATCTCTTCTTCCTCCTCGTTCGCGGATCTTCCTCCGCTTCTTTCGGTTTCGCCGGTCTCCGCCTCTGCACGGTCTTCGTGCTTTGGTTTTTCCTCGGCTTTCCTTTCCCGTTCGCGTCCCCGCCCTCGTATTTCGCCCGTGTTTCGCTTTTCATCTCGCGCCACTCCTCGCACCTGATCGCAACCTCTTTTTCGCCGGTTCACCTCGCCTCTTTTTCCTCGCAGCCCCGATGAGAAAAGTGAATATGCCGTGGTATTCAAATGGCAGCCGTGCGACACTTTATTAAACGCGCTATTTGCATCGCCGACACCCCTTCGTCGCCCACCCATCCTATCTCGATCGAGACTCTTTTTCACAGAGACCCGCCGTCAAACTACCCTCTAAACCACTGATTAAAAAATCGACAGAAAGCTGTTGCTCTCTTTTCGCCGCTAGTTGAAAAACTTTGCTCCGTCGTAGACACGCGCAGGATCTATGAAAGGTAGATTAGGGCGCGACGCGAAAGACTCCTCGGAGTGTGTCGCGGTCGACGCGGGCAGATATTACGCGGAAGCGTTTCGCCAGAACAGTGACTGCACGGGGCGCGCGTGTACACATTATGCTAATTTGTCTTTTAATCTCGCGTCCTGCCTGCCAACGTTACACCCTCTTTTCCCGAGCGAGGCCGAGTCGTTGCTTTCTCGTCTGCTAGATTACAATCTGCGTAGATTGCGTGCTATTTACTTGCCGGCAACGCGTGAGTAATTTAGCCTTTTTATAACCAGCAACGCGAGATTGTATTTTGTAGAATCGCGTTGGAGCGGTTGTACCTTCGAGCCTTCTCGTGGATGCCCGAGAATTCTCGTTGAATCTCGGTTGACGGCGACCGGCGCGTCTCTCCGGTAGGTAGCTCGGAGGGAAAAGAAAGCCAAGAGTCACGGAACTACGGGCAAAGTAACATTCGTCATCCAACGTGCGATCAAGGTGGATTTGGTTCTGCGCAGGCAAAAGGACGGAAAGCGTCGGCAAAGAAAAGAATGCCGAATCAGGGCCGGAACGAAGTAGGCGGGAAAAGCAGATGGTGGTGGCGACACTGGTGGTGGGAGCACTTATGCATTTATGCATTCATATTTCCGTGGTCTCTGCTCTCGAGACGAACCGTAAGAAGTCGTCCTCGTCGTCTCTCGCGGAGAACTCTGCCGCGCGACAGCGACGAGGAGGGAGGCGGCGGCGAAGATGACGACTAGGCGCGCGATGGTACCATGCCACCATGCGAGAAGAAAGACGAGTACCAAGTAGAAACGAGAGAGAAATAAAGAGAGAGAGAGAGAGAGGAAAGAAGCGGTGGGCGTAAAGTTGCTCCGGAATAATAATACAGACAGCTCGTGCCTGCTCGAGGAAAAAATCTGAATACATGAAACGTAATGACGAGCCGAGTGTGGGCCTCTCTGTGCCGTCACAGCCATTTCGGAGATGTCTGTGCCCTTTTGAAATACAAGTTTCCGTTCCTTATCGATCGAACTTTGAACGCATCGATCTCCCTAACGATCTCTCGAATCTTCCGGGCTTGAGTCCGAAAGACGTTCTCGTCGGCCGTCGTGCGAAAAGCAGTCGTTGTCCATGTTCTTCCTCGCGAGTCGAAAGTACTATGATTTTTCGAGAAATTCGCAGTTGTTCCCTCCGTGGATTAATCTTGCGATTACGTTCGGAACGGTAGTAGAATTTTTGCATTTTTAAAATACCTAGTTTAATCGTTTACCTAGCCTGAGGCAACATTTTCTGCAACTGGAGTCGACGTCGGCTAAAGGCAGCTCCGACGGCGACTTAGAAGAAGGTGAAAGTGTAAACAGTACGGTGCGTGGAGGATGTAAACGGAGGAAATTACAGGAATAAAGGGAAGGAAGGACGAAGGAGACAATAAGGAAGGAAGGAAGGAAGGAAGGAAGGAAGGGTGGAAGGAAGGAAGGAAGGAAGGAAGGAAGGAAGGAAGGAAGGAAGGAAGGAAGGAAGAAGGAAGGGCGCCGTCGTAGCCCGGGTACCCGTGGCTCCGCCTATCGGCGCGCCGCCTCGCGGTGGTGAATACATTTAGCCTGGTTAGTTTACAAATGAATACAGCGATTGAAGCAACTTATAATATCAATGTACTTCAGGCCGTCTCGCTCGCACGCCGGGCGCCACCCCTTGCGGGCATCTCGCTTCCACCCACTCTCTCGCGGGGTTCCATACAGAATGGCCATATTAACTTGATAATTAGCTCGGTTATACGACTTGCAGATGAGGAAAGACTCGGGACGGACGTCGGCTACCCCTACCAGGAGTGGTGCCAGTGTTCCTTGCTCTGCTCCCTATGCTATGCTCGACTCGGCCCAGCTCCTCGTCGCTCGTAGGATGGATATAGAACCCTTAGTTCGTATTCCTCTCCCTGTCTGCCAGGAACCCCGGTGTGCTCTCTCTGCTGGCTAGCTGCGCGTTCACGCCACGTTCCGCTCTTCCTTCGCCCGTTTCCCGTAGTTGCTCGAGTCGCGGAAATCGACTCCAGTCTATTCGAGTCTATCCGTTCGAACCGCTCAGTGAAAACTCTAAGTGGCTCTGGTCGTCTTGGTCTGTGCTTGGTGTTGGTGGTTCCAAGGTGTACGTCGGAGATCACGTGTCTAGCGCACGTCGGAAGAGTCACGTGCTTGGTCGCCGCGCCGACATCCGGAGGATCTCTTCGACTGAATCATACGGATGGTATCCCCGAGCGGGAAGACGGACGAACACGGAAGGTAGGTGAAGACCAACCGGGATTGCTGTCTACGATTTAGCTATCGCCGCCTTTCGAACTTCGAAACTAAGAGAAAAGACGGCGATCGCGAGTGCGCTGCGCGCGGTAGTCGTCACGGTAGACGAAGCGGAGAAGCGGACTAGGTGGCGCCTTGAAGAGTCAAAATGGCCGCAAAGAGGAACACGAGAGAGGAAAGGAGAGAGGTAGAGGGAGAGTGAAAAGGGGGAGAAAGAGAAGGCAGGCGGATGATCGGTGGCGAAAACATCGCAGTGCCGTCGCGCCACGTCGCTTTTCGTCTCGTCTCGTCTCGTCTCGTCTCGTCTCGTCTTCTGGATAAGTCGGCTCGAGCGGAGCCGAGTCGAGCCGAGCCGAGTCGTGGCCCCGTGTCCTCAAAGAGATCGCGCGAAGGCCTTCTCGTCTTAGCGCGGAGCGCGGATCAGGAATACAAAGTACGCTTCGTTGAGGCGCATTCCGGGAGATGACTGGCATTGAAAGCTGCCTTTGGGGCCGCGCCTGCTTGCTTGCTTGCTTGCCTCTCCGTCTACGACCGGAATACAGAGGATGGCGGCCATATTAGGCCTCACCTCCTTCCACCGCCTCCTCCTTTCTTCTCCTGCTCCGTCCTCCTGCCTCCTCCTAACCTCGACTCTTCTCGCCGGATCGCCCATCACCGTTCTTCTCCTCCAGACTTTTCGCAGTAAATACTCTCGTATCGAGTTATCCAGCCGCGAGACGCGACATCCACTCGACCACCACGCGGACACCTCTGTCGAAGAGACCCGGCGTGTAGTTTGGCCGAGCGATCGAGCGCGTTGCCGAGACCGCGAGGCCTATTCCCAACGAGCGATCGTTCGTTCCACTCGATTCCCCGAGACCATCGATAGAATCTTCCGTTCGAATATTACGACTAATCGCTACCTGTCGTCGCGTTCTCTGCTCGTTTCGTACCTCGCAAATGATGGGTTCTAGACGCTTCGAACCTTGTGGATTTATCGCAAAGGTGTCTACCGCGTTATATCCGTTCCGGTTACCTGCTATTACGTTGCACCTGCGCACGCGAGCACGCCAGCCACTCTTTGCTTTTCTGCTCTTCTTCCGTTGCACACGAGTCCTCGCAGGATTCCTCGACGTCTATGTTAAGCAGAGAAACGATACCGTCGTATCTGTAGCAAAGTTACGAGAGGAAGAAGGCGGTATCGCGAGAACGGAGACGAAGGAAGGTCGCTGGAAGGCGGACCGCACGGTGCGGTGCGATGCGATACGTACATACGTGCCGTCACGTACGCGACGAGGTTTTTACTGAAATAAAATCTAAATAAAGCGACGCCACCGTACACAGCGATGCGCGGCTGCCACAAATTGTGTTCCCATGAACGCCGGCTTGCCGGCTCGAACCCGTGAGAGACTTTGCCCCGTTTCATCGTTACGTTCCCGGTATCGACCACCGAGACTCGTGTCCCGCTCGATTCTCCAACCAGACGTTCCTTTCGTTCTTCCTATCTTTCTTCTTTTTTTTCTTTTTCCTTCTCGCTTCGCGAACCAAACGACTCGAAAGAAGGTGCTAATTAGCTATCAAGGGCATGGAAAGAGATCGACCGATTTGTCGGACACGGTCGAATCGTGGTGGTGTCGGCGAAGAATAGCACGACTCGGTGGAACATCCTCGTAGGTCGTAGATCCTCGTTCGCGTCCTCGTACGACGCTGTGACCCGTATCGAGCAAGGTCGGAAACAATCGTTAGCCGGAGCAACGAAAACGAGGCTGTCCGGCAATAAATTCGGTCGCGGAGTTATCGAGGATAAGAGGACGGGTACCAGGGTGCACGGTAACACCTGCCCAGTGTGGGTGCCACGCGGAGGGCAAAGAAGCCGACGAAAATAATGTATGCACCCCAGTACGCACAATGGAAACTCGAAGAGCGAAGCCACCTGAGCCTGCAGGCGGACGCGGCAGCGTCATTCGAGCCGGCTGTTTGGTACTCACGCCTTCCATCGGCCGCTGTTGCAACCGACGCCACAGCCAGCCTAATTATTCCCGCAATTTTTCTTACGCTCGAGAAACACGATCCTACGAGTTACGATAATTGCGCGAAATTACCCCGCCACGCTTGTATTTTCTCGTGATAGCGCGTTATCTAGCCTGCACCACGGTTCCGCAACCATCGTCACGACCCCGCCAACCACTTTTCGCCGTCTTTGGATCGAAATATCGATCGCTCGGAGGGATCGAGGAGGGGAGGGAAAGCCATGGGAATCGTCCGGGCAGGTTTACGGCATCCGAGAGCAACGCATCCGAGAGACGAGGAACGCGAAACGAGGCGGCGAAACGAAAAAGAAACCGCGGTTTCGGTGGAACGTCCGATCGCGCGGCACAAGGACAAACGAGCCGGATTGCGGGAAACTGTAATAACTCGGGCTAAAACGTAGTTATCGTTGCCGGGCTGCCGTGATTATTTTCATTACGGTACGCCAGCGATCGCTATCTATGGCTTCCCACTGTAGTCCGCGCGGCAGAACCGGGGCTTAGATTTCATGTTTTTTCTTAATGATTCGAGCAATTAGCCACGCTGAGTGCTCTGACTTCTCGTTCCAGCTCGCTCCTTCGCGTCTCCTCCCCTTCCTTTTGCTAGCCGACTACTACTCTCCTCGGTTTCCCGGACCTTCGCTCTAAGGGCGAACCACGCGAAAAAAGGAAACGATCGTGGCCCCGAACTATTACTTTGTTTACCGCCACTGTTAATTAAAAGGTACGTGGGTTAACCGGATTACGCGATACCTTTGCTCGCCGACCTTCCAGAGTTTCCCGCGTAAAGTCTCTCTAACCTTCTCGCAGCCTGATCCTTGGAAAAATAATCTTTCGTTGGCCAGTGAGGTTGTAGGTTGGGGGGCGGGGGGGGGGGGGGGGAGGGGAGAGCGAAATTTCATAACCGCCGCGATATCGAGGAACGACGCGAAAAAGCCGAGGACGCGAGAGAAGGGACAAAAGAAGCTCGGTAGAAACGAAGAAACGAAAGGACCGGGACGCATTTGCGTATTGTTATGTTAACGGCTGGGTAAAGTAACAATCGGCACGGGCACAATAGCGAAATCCTCGGTGAAAAGAGAGAAGGGGTTTCGTAGACTGAAAATGGAGAACTGGAAGAAGGTAGGGGAAGCTGCGAGCAACGGAGAATCTGGTGAGGAGAGGGTGGTGGAGGCGTTATCGCATTATCGTATTGCGGCGCCTCGTTGCCGGGGACTTGCTTTGCCCTTACGTAAATTCCTGCAAACAAAGATTTACACCGATACAAGCGAGCCTTCGCTGGAGCGCGCAACAGCCTCCATCCCCTCGTCACTCTCGTGAAATCTCGGTGAGCAGACGACCGAGGAAATGGCAGACCGTCCACGACGCTCGTTCCCTTTCGCATTCCTCGTTTCCATGAGAATCTAGCGGCGCGGACGATTCCTTTGTTCGTTTCTGTCACCGAAAACCTTGTATTTCCGAAATTCTGTCTCCGTCGCTGACCGTTTCGATCGCCCGTCCAAGTTTCTCGGCCTCGTCGACGCTCTTGCACGCGCGTCGCCGAGAAGGCGAACGAGCGACCTGGTTTCGTCGCACGACCAAGTTTCCGGCCTCCGGAAACCGCCGACGTAACGAAAGGTGGACGATCGAGTCTCGCGCGGCACGTCGTCCACGTTGATCAGCGTCCAGCGTGGAGGTGCGAGCAGTTCCCAGGCCGAGTAAAAGGTGTACAGGTAGTTTTTCAACGGATAACCAGCACAGAGCGAAACGTGCACACAGCCCCTATGGTAAGAGGGGTGGGCCTAACGGAGGAGAAAGAGGAGGAAAGGACGGAGGACAGAGTGGCGAACGGTGGCGGGTCATGGGTGGGTGGTGAATATGCAAATGTAATTGATATTACTTTTTAAATATTCCCCACTCTCCTCGGCAAAGCGGCCACCCGTCTGTTGTTCGTTCGCCTGCAGCAGAGGGTGCGCGCCCAGCTTTATACACTCTTACTCTAAGTGCCTTTTACCCCCGTGTCCCAGCACCCCCTTTTCTCCGACAAGGCGCGCCGCTACCCCACCTCTTCCTCCACGAAGGTAATTAATAGGCTCGAAGATCTACTACGAGATCAGAACGGATAACGGGCGAACGGCTATCGTTACAAGTGGACCGTAACGAATTATCGCGTTGGTAAGGGCTGCGCGATTTGTTTCTTTTCTCCTTCGGTTTAATCGCCTTGTTTTTCTACCTCCTCTTTCTTCGTTCTGCCGTGGCCGCGCTGCCTGCCATTTCGAGTTCCAACTGCGAGCGCCGACTGCAACCGCTTTATCAACGATTATTCGATGTTAAACGATCCTAACGCGACAAACATATTATCCGATTTTTCCGTACGATTCGTCAAACGCCGCCGTCCCTCTCCGATAACTGATCTAATTTCAACCGGTGACGGAATCTACCGGATTACCATACATTAATTTGCCCACACTGGCCAATGAATTTATTAGTTAAATGCATCGCATTGCCGGACCGCTAATTACAATTTATGACGCAATAATAGACTAGTCGGATAATCGTCCGACAAAGCGTAAACGGGCATCCCGACAAAAACCATCGAAGCGAATCGACGAGAACGAAATAACCGATTATCGCCGGTTTCCTACCGATCTGCGTTTTCTTGGATTCGTCGGTTCGTTCGTTCGTTCGTGCGTTCGAAAAGAGAAACGGGCCGATCGACCGCGCGTTTTTCGTTCGCCTCTTCCAATTATTTGACGTTCTACTTAACGGTCGCGGTGCGTATTTTCTTAAGGGAGATTTATGGAGAACGAAGACGCCACCGGTCCCCGCATAGGCTATGGCTATGGCTATGGTATCCCGACGCGATTTTACGTACGAACGAGTCCCCGTATAAAAGAACGTCTGCGCCCGTTTCGGCCCGAGGAATTCCAGCGACGGGGCCGCCTCGGTGCACCGTTAAATTAATGTCCACGCTTGCCACTCGCACCTTTCTTACCAGCGAATTCCGCTCCAAGGTTTATATCTCGAACTCGCGATGAATCGAGCCGGTCAAACGATTATTTAAGGGTCTGTACGCCGAGCAGGAAACTGGCGCTCGCTGCCCGGCCTGTCCGTGCACCGCTGGCTCTTTCTCCTTGGGATTTCGACGCGGTTTCGTTGAAAAAGAGAAAGCATCGAATCGATCGCTTTTCCCTCGATGCGATTTTCATCGGTATTACGTAACCGTAGGTGTTCGAGCCGCGTTCGTGCCACGAAATCGTTCTCGCCTGCCGTTACGTTCGATTCGCGCGTTTCTTTCGAGAGGGAAGCGAGCAAAGGTTACAGAGTGGCCTAGAGAAATATCGCGGTTACCGCGAAGACCTTTAGGAGTCTGCGTTGTTATTACGAAATGCCCCGACGAGCGTTATCGTGTCAGGTATAATAAGGAACGCTGCGTACCGGTTTAGCATTCATTCACGCAACCATAAAAATAATCGCCGTTTTTGCTTTTCATTCGCTACGAGCATATTCATTAAGATTTACGATACTACGAGAGCGGACGAATAATTAGCCGTGAATTTGTGTGCATCGCGGCACGCGTTCCCGCAGCGATGTTTGCAAGAATCCGACGGTCGATTCATCGGTGACGATGATGCATCCTAGCCTCGAAAACCGATTATGCTCGCCAGCTGGAGCTTCGGCTTTTCGTTGCGTCGCAGCGATTAACGCGGCTGGAAAGTCGATTGTCTCTAAAATGGACGCGTAACACGGTCTCTGAAATATTCTTTGTTATGTAAAAACGCAAAACAGTGCGTGGCTTTCTCATTAACGTCAGACAGCTGCATAAAAGTTGAAAGCAATGTCTTAGAGCGGTGATTGAATAGTCGGCGATTTGCACGCGTTGAGAAGCGGCACCGAGGGATTCCCATTGCGCGAGTACTGCTTCTGGCTTCGAGGCAAATGGTAGCGATTGAATTCATGAACTCATGCAAATGTGAGAGCAACCGGTAGACTAATCACCGATGCGCTAATAACGTGCTCGCGCTCGTGCTCGCGCTCCTTTTACTTAATGACTCGTAGCCCCGGCTGAACTTGTGCTCGATCAGCCTGACGGATCTGTAAAATCGAAAGTATTACGAATAGTTCGCGGTTCGTTTGGTCGCTGCTGCCGAGGTTAGTTACGCGTCGTTTGATCAACGGGCTGGATCCTGGCCTGTTGTTCGTCGCCGGGCCGCCTCGGTCGGGTCGAGTTATCGCGAGTGCCGGACAGACGAGCTCGCTAATACGAAAGAGATGGTAACGGGAAAGGGCGGTGAGTGCGTAGGAGGGACGCGTGTCGCGTAAGCGACGCCCGACACCCGACGGACGCCATCGCCACCGCCATCGCTATCGTTCCGCGCCGCTTTCTTTCTACTCGCACGCTGCTCCCGTAATTATCGGGCTTCCTGTCGCTCTGCTTCAAAATGGTGGATTATCTGGCTAACCTGCGAGGGGATCGTACCAACGGCTTCCTGAAAACCGATTCGGACGACGAAAACTTTCGCTCGTTCGCTGACCGGAACCATCGACGAGAATTTCCTCGCCTCGTGAAACGATCGTAAGACCGATGGACTCGACGTCCTGTCGCTTGGGAGCGTCCGGCGGCGGAGATACGACGGCCACGGATTCGAAGAGTCGCGCGTGCGATTACGCGTTTTGCGTCCAGCGCAAAACGAAACGAATCGAAACGAATGGAAACGAGTGGAAACGAAAGGACGCGGTGCGACGCGACACGGAACAACGAAGGAGAGTGGAGCGGAGAAACGGGGAGAACGAGGGAAAGAGGCGGGAAGAGTGGCGAACGCGCGTACGCGGTCGTAGCTAGTTGCGTGCTGCGAGTAATTACCGGGTTCCCCGTGGTAACGCACCAGCGATGGCGGATCCCCCTGAATCCTGCAGGCTATAGGCATTCGGGCATTCGGCCGACGACACGGCCACGGTGTTCCCGTCACACCGGTGGTTTCAACGCCAATTAAACACCCGCTTGTCAAGGAGACGCCGAGGGAGGGGAAGCGACGTCGACCGATTCTCCGTGCCCGGCCCGATTCGGTGTCGCACGCGATACCCCGCGCACCGTTTCGCTCCCTCGACGTATCAACGTCCCTTATTACCATCCACGCGACGCCGCCACCTTCCTCGCCCTTCCTCCTTCTTCCGAAAATTCCTCGAAAAGTCCAGCCGCTTCTCGGCGATATTTTTCGCGTCGTCGCTCGGTCGCCGCTTGCTCTCGAGAAGTCGGCTCGACCTGGATTCGCGCCGCCAGAGGCGCAGTTACGCCGCTCGTAATTAAAAATACGCGCGGTGCGTGTGCGTGTGCCGGAAAAATAAAATTCTCGGCGAACGGTTTGACAAATGCGCTTTCCACGAGACGTATATCGGTCGGCTGGCACGCTGGTCGAGCGCGTATCGTCGAATCGCCACGCACCTGCGAGTTCCTTTCGCGAGAAGGAACAGGAATAATCGCGGATGCATGTAGGTCGCGGCTAACCAACAATAAGCGATAGTGAAAACGTATTCTGTGCGTGACACGATAACGAGTAAAACGCGGCGCGAGCACGCTGTTGCGTCGCTAATTCCAGCGAAACTCGCCTCTTGGAAACACCTTACCTTACTTGCCAGCCTCTGCGCTAGAAACGCCAAAGTCCGGACGAAACGAACGAAATCGAGCGATCGTCGTTATTGGTCGGACGACTCGACTCGAGGTTTCGCACGCAGATCGATAATACGACGCTGCCAACTACGTTGGAGCTAACGGCAGCGTTGTCGAAATTCAAAAACGGCACGAGGTTACGAAAATACGTTTTATCGGAGGCGCTTAATGCGCGTTTAGTTTCGCCGATCAACCTCGTGACGTACGTCGACCTTGGTCGATCCGAATTCTCGTCGGAAAATATTATAGTCGACGAGACGTTATCTAAAACGGGCGTCAACGCGGATCAACAGTATCGACGATACTGTCAAAGCGCAATTTATTTTCCGGTCTGATAACGAGTAGTAATCAGGCCGTTACAAATTTCTGACATGTACGATAAGAATTAGAGCGGCATTGGTGAATTAACAGAAGGAAAAAGCACGTGTGGATCCGACGGTGGAGAGGAAAGAGGCGAAGGAGCAGGAGAAAGAGGGGGAGGAGGAGAAGGAGGAGAGGATCGCGAAAATAGCAACGGAACCAAAGAGTTTCGGACGTGGAGGACGTTCCGATAAATTAGTCTAAAGCGGAGGGTGAAGAAGGGAACCCTTCTCCCTCCTACGGCAATCAGCCCCCCGTGGCTTTGGTAACGACGGTTCAACGCCAGTTTTAATCACGTCGCAGTCATGGGGTGCCCCTGCTATCACCCATGGGGCCATTTCATTGAAACGGACGCTCGCGCTCGATCCTCGACTGCTTTATTAGCTCTATTCGTGCATTCCATTCAGCTTCTTATCTAAATGGAGCCCATTGGTCGTTGCTTCGAGTTTCGTTCAACGCTTTTACGAATCGTCGCCGATCTTTACGAGAATCGAACGATCGTGACAGCGGTTCGATGATCGTAAACGTGGCCACATCCGGCCACGACACGGTTTTAGATTTGTTCGACTTTCGGCAAAAAGAAACGAATACCGAATAGTTGGTCAGACGCGGGGTTTAGATGATATCTGTAATCGTAAAACCGATACACCGGCATTATTGCCTTTCGTTCCGTTAGTCGTAATCGGACCACGAATAGTTCCCAGCGTTCCGCCGTTTACGATTTGATTTGCATGGTCGATAAGAGCGCCGATGCCACGATAATAACCACTAAACCTTAAGAGCAACATGTGTAACGCCGCGATCGGGAATCGTGCTCTCGCCACCCGCGGATGCGAATCGTATCGGCCGGAATAAAGCGGCTTTCGTTCGCTTTACGATTATCGTTGCATTTTTTACGCCGTCGTTTCGGCGGATTCGGACCAGCCGCGGTCCGCTTCGACTATTCGTTAACCCGACACGAAACCCATAAACCATCCGCGATTATCTCGCGAATTACGAGATTTGAGAGTTGCACGCGAAGCGAGCGAAAGCGGGCCGGCGCCTTTCGCAACTTCTCGCTTCCGTGTCGGTAATTCGGGAAACCCGTTGTCCCGACCCGGTGGCGTTTGGCTGCGCGAAGCGAAACGTCCGGAGGACCGCCGAGGGTATAATTTTCACGCGTCTCGAGCGCGATCGCTCGAAAGACAAAAGAAACGATAGGCGGCGATACGGAGGAAGCGGATAATTAAGCCACGTAGATAAAACGATAGGAGTCGGTGGCGATGAGGACGACGTCGGTGGCCGAGCGAACGGGTGTGACGGCCAATCGAGAAAATGCCTGCCGACTTTTCCTGCTTCCGGGTGATGCCGCGCGGGCAAACGCAATCGCGCGGTAATCTCGATCGACCGCGAGACACGAGGACGATTCGCGCGAATCGCTGTTAAAAGCTACTTACGCTATCTGTGTGTACGCAGCGAGCGAGACTCGTGGTCACAGGATACGACCAGCAGATAGGTGGACGGTCGATACTTTTTGCGCACGGCTAGCTGTTACGTAAGAGGAAGGCCGACCGCTATCTCGACGAATCGGTGTTCCGCGCGCTAATTACCCATCGTGCCTGGCAAATGGCTTCCGCGGGTTACTTCGAACCTGGAACGTGCGCGAGCTCCTTCACGATAAGCCAGGAATTTTAACTACGGAATCGGTTTGTTAATGCTGAAAACTTTTCCATTTTCTCCAGCTATTCCCCCCTTTGGCCGACCTCGTCTCCGCTGTTCTAGCTTTTCTCCCGTTGAACGAACGCTCGAAAACGTTTACGTGAAAACTGCCAACCGATGCGCGAAATCTCGATCAACGCGCGCGAAAGCCAAACGAGAGTCAAAGAACGGTAACGCGGTAAATACGTGCGGCGTTCGACTCCGGCGAACCTCTCTCTCTCTCTCTCTCTCCTTGGAAAGAGGGCGAAGGATAACATGGAAAAAAGGGCGACGTTAAACGTTGAATGGCGGAACGTAAAATAATTCAGTCGGCGAGAGCCGCGAGGATTCCGCAGGATTTACGCATTTTCTGGTTCGAAAACGAGCGTACGAGTCTCCATCGTAGCCGTATATACGCCAGGAGGTTCTTTATTAAAGCCGACCTCGGATCCCCTTGGGCTTATCCCGGAGAGACCTTCCATCATTTTAAAACCCGGCGTGATAAAATTAGACGGACAATTTCATTCCAAGACTTCGCCACGATCGAGCGGTGACGGTTTAATTTCGATGCCCAGAGCGATTTTTCGACCCCTCGCCGATCCTCCGCACAAAAGGCACCGGCTGCCGGCGCATTAACGAATTTGCCGTTGGAAATTCGACTTAACTTTGTTCCGATCTCGCCCCCTCTCTTTCCTCTTTCTTTTTCCGACACTCCGCGGAGTCCATCGTCCACGATTCGTCATCGCCGTCGTCGTCGTCGTCGTTCGTCGCAAATTCCAAAGTGTTTTGGCACGGAACGACGCGCGTAGGCGTCGAGCAAAAGCATCGCCGAGGGAAGGACGAGCTCGCGATGAAGAAATCAAATGGTGGATGGCGTGGCGGCTGGCCACGAAACACCAGCCGGCTTGTGTTGGCGCGATGTAATTCCGCATAAGCGGCGCGTCACGTGTGCCTGGAATGGGAATACATTAGACGCTCAGGACTTTCCCCCGGCCGGTGGATCGACAGGATTAGATAATATCAATAGGAGAATTCCCGTAGATCGTGAATAAACCACGTCGCGTGCGCGCCGACTTAGAAACCGAATAAATCCCGTGGTAGAAGGCTGTGGGCCTTGTTTGGGAGCGAGGCGGAGAAGCGCGAATCCGATGGACGGGTGGACGTCGCCAAGTGCCAAGACGAATGGCTAGCAAAGTTGAGACGAGACGGGACGAGAGACGGGACGGGAGACGGGACGAGAGACGAGACAAGAGGCGCGCAAAGACTCGGCTCTGTGCGAAGGATAAAGCGTGCATGCACGCACTCGCGCACATGGAATAATAATTAGGTATCGCCGGTGCTGATACGAGTTCCTTGCAAATGACGTGTCAGGTGCAGCTGTTGCGCATCGTTCCGCAATGCGGGCTGTCTCTTCTCTGCCGGCTGCTTCTTCGATTTCTCGCTCGTCACCTTTCTTTCCCCGTAGAGGCAGCCGTTCACCCCTTATCATCGTCGCCGCGTTCGTCGCACGCCGATGTCTCCACGGTGGCTGGCTCGATCTCTCCACGTACGGTGGTCTAAAGTAGCGGGTTACGTGCGAACCGCGCGGTCTCTCGCGTGCTACCTGTCATTAAACGGCCGGCCCTCGGCTACCCTCTACGTGCATCCTTCTTCTCTCACACCGGCACCTACGCCCGCTTCCTTCGGTCTCGTGTTTTCCGCCGCGCGCCAATTCCACATCCTGTTCTGGCCGTCGTTCGTTCGCCGATTCCTTTTCACCCGGGTAACATCAGCGCCGAGGTAATTGAAGGGTTTACCGCAGAAAACGGCCTATTTAGTCTTTACAGGCAGAATCGTTTCGTAGGTGTGTGCTCGACGATGTCGGGAATTAACGCTCGCGCCACCATCGTTCCCCATCGATCCGACTTTTCTTTCGCAATCGGCAATTCGCATGCCACGCCGAAATCCTTTACCGCGGACCGAATTCACGCTCGCCAGTCAGAGATCGTGCGATCCCATCGACTCGAGACGACCAGCACCGTTAGATATCGGTCGCGTTTACCGGTCGATCGCCAACTACGACGATTTCGTGGCACAGCCAAACGAGAGAAACCGCACGGTCGCCGATGGTACAACGGCATTGCGGCACAGGTCGTTCATTACTACTGGCGGCCGGTGGTAATCGGTACACGATACGACAGAGAAGAAAAGCGCGACGAAGGGCCGAAGAGAGAGAGAGAGAGAGAAACGGCAGGCTACTTCTCACGGCGATTTCCAGTGGCGCTCGTCACGAATCGCATGACGATCGCGGCGCCGAAGACGACAATGACTACGACTAAAGAGGAGACAAGGAGACGCAGACTCGTTTCGTCAGGCCACGGAGCTTCTCTGTGGCTCGACGAAGGCGCGTCATCGCGGTGTGTTGCACCATTGGAAATATCCTCGAGGAAACGAAGAAGGACGGCGAGAGGCACGAAGGGAGATCGTAGACGCTTCTAGCCTAGATCAAAACCCGTAATCACGAGGTAATAATACCCGATCACGGAAGATATTGCACATTTCCCCCGAATCACTGCTATTCCCAGGGAAGATGCCCCCGTCGGGGTTGTTTGGGAGGTCTTACTGTTCGTCGACATGCAATCCCAAATTCGCTCGGTATCTCTTTCCTTCCTTCGACCGCGTGCTGCTGTCGTCGATCGTGCCGCCAGCGGCTCTTTTACGGCTCCTCTCGTTCTACTTTGCCCTCGCTTTTACCTACGCTCTCCTACGTTCTCCTACGCTTTCCTACGCTCTTTCTTCCACCAACGTTCCACGTCCTCGTTTTCCCCTCCTTCGTCTTCTTCTTCTTCTTCTTCTTCTTCCTCTTCCTCTTCCTCCTTTGCTTCTCCTTGTTCCGCGGATGCCACGTTTTCCTCGTATCTGTCGGTCAAGGATTACACCGCGATCATCCGCGCGCGGTGATTTCGTCGACTCTGTCGTTACGATAGCATCTCTTCGAGAGAAAAACTGTCCCGTAGGCAGCGACGAAAGCCAGACGTACGGATACGAGGGAGGTTGCTGGCGAAAAAAAAGTTAGAAAGTTTGAAAGCGCGACACCCGTGGAATCTCGGCTCGTTTCCCCGTCCAATGTACAGGCTTAATCGTGCGCGGTGGATCGAGGCGGACGTTGACAGAAAACGATAGGCATCGAATCGGGAATGGAGAGAGAGAAAAACAGCCAACGACGACGATCAACGATCAACGACCAACGTCGAACGACGCGACGCGACGCGGCCGAGGACGAGCACGAGCACGAGGCGACGCGACGCGATGGGGAAAGAGCTACGACGAAGCACGGTGGACGGACGGACGGGCAGGTAGGACGGGTTTAACATAGTGCGGACTTTTTTACGCCGTGGCCAAACAGTTCGAAGCGATGGGCCCTTCTCGAAGGGCCTGCGGTGGAGGCGGTGGGCAAGGGCGAACGCGGCCAGGGGAAAGAACGTCTCGGAAAGGGTGCCTGCAGCCAGCCGTACCATTAATCATCGGGGTAATTCCATAGATGGCTGTTGGCTGCTCGAAGGAGCGAGCGATGCATGCCAAACTTACCTCGTGCCTCGCCTACCGAACAACCTGCGAAAAGACGCGTTATCTTTCTGCCGAGCTTCTGTCTCTTCTTTCTCGCCGATACTCTCGACCCTTCGCTGCCTTTTGCTATTCCCTTCTCCGGTATGGTAATTAGCCGATCCGAACAACTCCGCGGACAAGATTCGCCTCCTTTCGCCCAAACATACCTGCTGCCACGCGGATACGTTTACGATTAATTGGTTCGAGTAAGAGCGGCACGTTTTTCGCGCACCTCGACCTCCTTTTCGTTTTTTTCATCCGATTCATTTCGGCCCGAATGTATCTACACGGCCGATCGCTTATTGATTTAATTCAAAGTCGTATATCGTTCGCTTCTTACCGAGTCTGACAAACGGCAAAATTTATGTTACGTTCCGACAAAAACGCGTGCCACGCTATATATCACTTTCAGCGGAGTGGCGAGACCAGTACGATCGATCGATGTGTGCGGCAGTGTAATTAATCGAGAAGGTGCGAATTATAAGGGCACCATAGACGATATTCGTTCCACTCGTATAATGTCTACCCTCGTGACGTTCAATTAACGCGCAACCGAGTTATACGATTCTCCCTTCCGTTTCCTATGTTTACAGACCTATTCGACAACGTTCAATTTTTCCAACTACCTGATTGTCTGTAATTATCGAGCGAGACGGAAAAGCTCCGCGGACAGAAGTCGTCTCTTTACGATTGGCCGACCAAACGAAACGAAAGGCGACTCGTATTCGTCAACTGTTTGGACTAATAGGGGTCCTCCCGTGAAGTTCTTCTAGCCCGTGCGGCTCGAAAGTGAGTGAGAGAGAGAGAGAGAGAGAGAGAGAGAGGTTTCGTCTCCGTGGCACGATGTTCGTTCGTTCGAGGTACTCCGTTCGACCGCTAATATCCATCGTTAACGAACTCGCCGGGGCTTGCGTAGCCAGCCGGTCGTTCGTACACCGTGTACGCCGTCCGGTTTCTTTCTCCGCAAGAAAGCCGGTACATCGAGACGGACTCGTCTCCGCGACTCGAGTCCGCCTCGTTGTTAAATCCGCGGCGAACAACCCGACCGCCGGTAGATAGTCGCTCGAACACGTCGTCGAACGTGAAATAAGGATTCGAACGGCGATCCAGAACGGAGGGACAAAGACGAGAGTCGGTGGACTCCGCTTGGAGCGAGCAGAGCGAGGACAGGGGGGAGGGGGCGAGAGATGGCAAAAAAGATCGAACTCATCCGCGGAGACACGGTGGCCACCGGGCCGTCCGAACCATGTCAGCAGTTTAATCAATGCATTTAGCCGAATTCCTGTCTGGCCCAAATAAAAGGCGAGACAGGAGGAGGTTACTGGCAAAAAACGCGACGCGCACGACGGATGCCTCTTTCCTCCGCGATCCTAGCCCCTTTCTGTATTCTCATTTCTCTCTCCTCTACCTTTTCTCTTTGCCCCACGGCACAAAGTCTTCGGGGCCCTGCCGGGCCCCTGCCCCACCAACCATCTCCACCACCACTACCATCGTCGCTCCTGTCAACCGCCAAAAGTTGTTAAGTATTCCGCGGATGTATTCCGTCCTCCTGCCCTCCCGCACACCCTCCTTCGGTCGCCTCTCTCTCTCTCTCTCTTTCTCTCTTTCTCTCTGCTTCCTCTCGTCCTCCGCTTTACGGACGGACTCTTCTTCGAATAAGGTACGTCAACCGCAAGGATGACAACCAGACGGAAACCGACTGCCCGCTCTCGACTGGCCCCTCTCTCTCTCTCTCTCTCTCATCTTCTTCCATTCACGTTTTCGCCCTTTCCACGCAGTCCCAGTCCGTCCCAGGGCTAGATACGCTTTTTGCTTACGCGCTGCCAACGATACTCCGGCTCGATCGTCGCTGCGTTTGGCTCGGCGCGTTCGATGCGCCATCGACTCTCGTTGTATTTGCGAATCGAGACCGTTAGCGAGCCCGCCGTGTGCTCCTGCCCGTCCACACGCCTATACCTGATCTATCGTTTCGCGACGTCGATGCCTCGGATAAAAATAACGTCAGGGAAAATAGAACGGGTCGCTGTCGCCCCGAGATTTCTATGCACAGACAACGAGCAGGGTCTACGAGTCGGGCAGCGCTATTTCATTGATAGTCAACGAGTCTGCCGCGTTTCCTGTTCATCTCCGTTATCTCCGCGAGCATCTGAAAACCCGACGAATAAATTTCAGGCCGTGTCTCGTCGCCGTACGGTCTTTC
The DNA here is from genome assembly GCF_051014615.1 of Bombus vancouverensis nearcticus. NCBI lineage: Eukaryota > Metazoa > Arthropoda > Insecta > Hymenoptera > Apidae > Bombus > Bombus vancouverensis. Next base: position 16,926,164 of record NC_134915.1, on the reverse strand, counting down.
CCCCTACTACGCGACCACGATCAACTTTGGAAAACCATCGTCGAGAGCAAGACGCGCTCGAAACAGCGAAAAGAAAGCTGTACAAGGGGTAGTGGAGTAACGGCGCCGTTAAATTCCAACGTTCTAATAAGAATCGGCCGTAAACGTTTCGTTTATTTTGCCAATAAACCGAGCGGCGCGTTATCGATTCTTTATTTCTATTTGCGGCGACCGAGCCGCGCGTAAGAGCGCGGACCGAGCGCAAGCTCGTTACGCCTGTCGGAAGTATAAATCAACCGCAAAGTTATTCCGCCGTACTGCCGGCCAATTCCCCGCGGGGCGGCTTCATGAAAACTGCTACCACCTTCTTATAAGCGACATCGCTGCGCCGAGTACGTATGTCGAACTGATTCGTTGCGCCTTTCGATACTTACGATCCCTTACGATAACGACGATTTACGGCGAAATAGCCGAGCCTACCGATAACAAACGAGCAAACCGCTTCCGTCACGTGGCTGTTCGCGCCAGCCACCTTCCTTCCTAGCTTTCGTCCTCCGCCAACTCCTATTAAATTCCACGAACCGTCGATCGGTTTCGTTTTTGCCTGTGCCATCCATTTCGCGTCGGCGATCTTCTAGTAGGAATTTTCTCTTCCTTGGAACTTCAAGATACCTAGAACCGCCTCGTAACGTCACCTCTGGAAATCTCGGCTTTCCTTCTCGCGCGTTGCTTCTAACTCTCGCTGTTCAGTCCGCGATTTCTTTCGCTGGTCTATACCGTTTTCCGTTTGCCGAAATTCTTTCCTTTCTCGTTGTCGGAACTCGATCAACGATTCCTCCGCGTTCTACGAGCGTAGAAACTCCTCCAAATTCAAATCTTACGCGACAGAAACGTTCGTGGTAACGGGGAAATCGTTACCGAATTAATAAACGGATCGTAAAACGAGCGACAATCGACAAGTCGGTCAGAGTACATCGACTCGCGGTGTAATCGGCCCCGTTATATTATCGCGCGGGCTACTTACGATCGGCGACGAACGCGTTTAGCGGATAACATCCAACGCGGAGACGCGTAGTTCGATATTTGTCGGACGATTTCTCGTCGAATCTCCGCAACGATTTCTTCGAGGCGACGTCGACTTGTCGACGCGCACGAACAAATTAGCGATTCTTTCTAACGCGTATAGTCGAGCCGAGTACAAACAGCGAGGCGCGAACCAACGTAATGGAACCCTCGTAATACCCTGAGAATCTAATTGTGCGGCGACCCCGAGCACGCGAAGAGGTCGCCGCATCTTCTCGATAATAAAGGAAGAATAATCGTAACGAGGTAGCGAGGCCCGTGTGTACAGTTAATCGCGGTAACAACGGGGAAAATTATTGCTTAATAAAATAACGATAATAAAGGAAGATTGTACGGTAATCGCAAATCAGACACTGGTAACATTGTCGTGGCGCGAAGCATACTGTTAAAACCGATGCGATCTAATAATTATCTCGTTGGTAATCGTATCAAACTGTGTATCGCGTTTGCGAATGTTTCCGGAATAGCAACGTTAACAGGAAAGGCAAACGGTTCGCGACGCTTTTTCTCGCGATTCGATCGAGTCGAAAACGATCGCCCGACGACCAGAGTTGTCCTAGAACGAATCGCGGCTCGGTCGAGCAAAACGCGAGCCGTGGAAGACGGTTTTTGAGCGAGCGTGACTTTCCTCCGGTTCCCACGGGACTCTCAGACCCGACTTTTGTCCCATGATCGAGCAAAGCGGTGGAACCGACAAACCGGAGGAGTCGGTCGAGCATCCTTCGAGCGGACGAGGCCGGACGTTGGCGCACGCACTCATGACGAACAGACGACAGGCACGTAGAACCGAGACTTCTACGTGTATCGTACAGTCCCCGCCAGGAATTCATTCCGTGCCCGGTCCATTGTTCGCCGCCAGTTTCAACAGGCCATGTTTCAACGGATATTTAGCTGGCGGTAGCTGGCGTCGCGTTTCTCTTGCGAACTCGATTCAGCCGGTGCGCGAAATCGGTACGCGGGTTTGTCAGAGAAATCGAACGAACCGGCGAGGATTATCGCCGACGACGAAACTTTCCAGAAGAGAAAAGACGCGCGTGAAAAGGCTAACCGAGAAACGAACGAACGAACGAGCGAGAAAGAACCGTCACGCTGATTTGTCATCGTAGAAACGTTCGGTGGAACGCGAACGCGACGACGCTTTTTCTTTCGCCAACGTTTAATTTTCCGGTGATTAGTTCGCGCTTGCCGAGACCACCGTCGCCAACCGTTCATTTATAGTTCACTCGTTAACTCGTCGCTTTTAATTGCTCGACATCGGCTAGCTACTACCGGTACGGAGCTCCAAAACCACAGACCACCGTTCGCTTAATTTACGGATCTTAAGCACGCGGCACCGCTACCTAACCGGTAATTTAGACCTGAATAAAATTAAGATTTTATAGCCGCGACAGTCATTAAGCTATAATTTTTACGTAATCCTCGTTGATGTTACGCCACGTTCGCACGATCGCGTTCTCTGTCGCTCGCGCCTAACAGTCCCCTCGAGATTCGTGATTGATGAAACGGACTGTACGCGTACGCGATAATATACAGAGGAGCGTACAAAGCCGGGCCACCGTGCGTCTACGTGACACATGTTTCTACGTGGGTGCTGGACATTTTACGACTTTCGGTGCGCAGGTTCTCTGTGAAAAAAGCTCCGAGCGAAGAAGCGAGTCGAGTCGAGTCGAGTCGAGTCGAGTCGAGTCAACGGATTCGTTCCTCTCTCACAGAGAAGCGAAGCGTGCACGTTTCTTCTTCTCTTTAAGCCGCGATTCCGATCTCTCGCCAGATTTTTATCGACGACGAGCTTCGTTAAACTCGCATCTGATACGACCGCGGGTCTACGCGGGCGCCATTGTCGTTGCTGTATGCTGGATTCTCGCCCGAGGATAATTAATAATTTCCATGAAAATCGCATTTAACCGCGCACACATCGTGTTTCATCCGAATAGCGAAAAGGAGCGCGAACAACGCGAAACGCTTTCTTTTCTCAATTCGTAAATCACTCGGCCCAGCCAATTAAAACTGACAATACGTAGCGAAGCGATACGCCGGCCAGCCGAGGCTAAATTGGAAGAAATCTAGACGCTTCGGTAACGATCCAACGATACCCGGAAGAATCGACACCGCGGCATACTACGCGTGTGTCTACGGTAACGCGAACGTTAACGCAAACGCGACTGAGTATCGCGTGACAAACGCGTACGACGGCGCGATAACCGCGTTCTCGTTTCCCCTTTCTTCGCGCGTTTCCAGCCCCATGGAAATGCGGCTACGTAAACGCCAAATAATCGTTTCCCCTTCGCGATTACCTACCTTTAATCGGGCCAAGCGCGCGCGTCTGTCACGCGGATGTCGATTAAGTAAATACGAGGAAAGGAAGAGAATTTGCGGAAAGAAAATTCGTTCTACTCGCAATTAGATGGCAAATCGAGGCAAAGGGTTGGCGCTAGATCGGCCACGACGCTCGATTTTCGTCGATCCCTTCTCTCCTTTTTCTCCTTTTTTTTTTTTTTCTCCTTTTTTCGCGTCTGATCGTAGCACTTTTGGGGTCTCGTCTCTTCCGCTCGTTAGGCGTAGAGTCGGGGCTTATGCTAATTTTAAGTAGTCGCCCCAGTCGATTCTTTGCTAAAGCTATTAGGCGATCATCTCGGATAATCCCGCGATTCTGGGTTTACTCGGGACACGACTTTTCTAAGTTTTCTTCCTCCGCGCGGCTCTCGGCCACCGTCGAAAGCCGGCTGGCGTCGTTCGAGTTCGCGTGCTCGTGTTTTTTCCATCCATCGAGCGCACATATATTTGCGCTGGGTCGGCCGTGAATGGGGTTAGACCGGGGATTACGCGTCGCCAGGATATACGAACGGGTTCGGCCAAGACGCGTTAAAGGCTTCGGTGAAAAGCGTACACGGCTCGCGATCGCCAACCAACACCAAACAACGAACGACTGAAAGACACGAGTTTGTTTCGGCTTGGCTCGTTTCCCATTTAACGAACGAAAACGATACGGCAACCGGTTGTTCTAAACGTAGACGTGCGAACGGAGAAGATTTCATCGGCGTCCAACTAATGGGCCGCGTTTTAATCTCTACCGAAAACGATCGTGCTTTTCGAGTAATTTAACGGTAATAGAGATACAAGGGTAGCTCGATTCCCCGTCTCCGCGTTGGACGAGCGGTCAGGTGCGTCGAGGTCCCTCGAGACGCGCCTCCGGAGGATGCACCTGTCCTCGTCCAGGTTGCCTTTCGTTCCTTCGTTTCACAGAACGCACGGTTCTATCGTTCATCTATCAAATTGGCCAGACATATAGATAAGAAAATAGGGGAACCAGCGAGAAGGCATCCGTGACGGAACACCCCGGTTGTTATTTGGTCAACGTCACCCCGCCGTCTCGCTCTAAATTCCCTCGGCCTCTCGCGTCTCACCAATCTCACCTGCTCGCCACGCTAAATGACCACTCTCTCCGATGCCAGAGCTATCGTTGCCATCGTCATATTTCTCTCTCTCTCTCCCTCTCTCTCCCTCTCTTCTTCTCTCTTTTTACGTCGACTTATCGTAAAGGCACGTCGTTAACGACTTTTTATTCCCTCGCGTTTTTCTTTCACCCCTCGACGTGTTCCTTTGATCTTGCGGATAATGCGGCACGGTGGTGTTGCGCGATTCTCGGATAGCTGACAAAAATACCGCGTACTTTTATTAACTTTCAACGCGGTTACGTTCCACCTTCTCGTTGTTTCTTTTTTCTCCTTAGCTCTTTATCGATCGACCGATCGAGAAATCGAATCGTCCGTCATCGAATCGAATCGCGCGACGATAAACACGGAGCGATCGTTCGCTGGATCGTTGTCGCCGTGAAACGCAAACAAGATTTGGACGAACAAAGACGTCGCGATACGGCTTCCAATAGATCCGAGGAAACAGTCATAAAAGTTGGCCGCGCGATATTCAAATAAGCCGACGAACTTCACGCGGAATGACGCTCGCGAGTAATCCGAATTTTAAGTCTCGCCACCTTTCTTCCGCGGTGAGAATCGACGGTAAGCGTGCATATAAATTACGTTATAAACTGTGCCGAGGTCTGGCAAAGTTTAACCGCGAATATCTCTTCATTTGCGAGCGACGCGTTCAACGATCACGACGATACCTCGTGCGCCCGATCCTTCCGCGATTCTTTCGATGATACCGGCTCGTTCTCATCGGAGTTCGTAAGGCGGTTTAAAGGCGTCCTCGATATTTCTCGCGAATCGAAGAAGAACATAAAACGGGACTAGGCGCGAAAAAACAGACGAGAAGGAACGAGTGGCTGGTGGTAACCGTGGATCGGAGTAGCAACGAGGACGCGCAACGTGGGATAATAACTTGATTACGCGGCAAGTTTTATCGAAAAATCATAAAGCAATTAATAACGTTCATTAGAGACGAGAGCTCGGTGGCGAGCAGGCGCGCGCGCACTCGCGCCCGTGCGATAGTAATTCCGTTTGATAGGTAATTAGACGAGGGAGCGGGTAATTGCGTTAATTGAGACCGAGACCAAGCGCGTTGGAACGTTGCGCAAAGCTTGGCTAGATATATGGAACCGTTCCGTTGTACACGCACGCCGTGGTCTCTCTAATCGCTGTAATCGCAGTTCTTCTTACTGGAAATAACGTAAAGTATGCCCAGAGTCGTCTCCCGTCGCTCCTACCTCGTAGCTCGTTCGTCTCTCTTAGACGTCGCCTCGTAGAAAATCGCCTTTCATGGACACGTCGGCGTTTCGCAACGTTCCAAAGATCTCGTCGCGTGTCGCCGGCCTCTCGATCGTTTTTTTCTTTTTTTTTTTTCTTTTCTTCTTTTTTTTCGAAAAAGTCACCAAGATCGTCGCTTCGGTGAAAACGACAGGATGGAATTCTCGAGGCGCGAGCCTCGAAATCGACCGAGTCGTTCTCCCTGGTGATTAATAGACGAAAATGGGAATCGCGTAGTCGAGGACGGATCTGTGGGTAGCGATCGGCCGCGTTCCTTACAGGGAATCGACAACCGAGAATATCGCTCGTATGTACGCGCGAATGTACGCGTTCGACGATTTACGAAAAAGCCCGTGGGAATTTCACGCGTTTTCCAGAGCGCACGGTTTTAGAGGACTCGATAAGGTTTTTCACCGTAGGATAGATCTTAACGATCTCGGACCGTTTGCATGGCAAACGCGCGTCCCTCGACGCGATCCAAACCACTCGTCGCTGGAATTCTCGCCATCCAAATGTCCTCGGTCATCTAGTCCTCGAAATCGTGGCTCGCGTTCCTGGTGACGCCAACTTCGCGAAAACATTCTTCGTTTTTTATATACATTTCCAAGGAACGGAACAACGCTTGCCACGCGTAGACACTTCCAACGGCGAACATCCTGAACATCTGCCGGGATCCAGCGTTCTCCGTATCATTCTCTATCGTTCGTTCCTTTTCTTTCTCTTTTCCTTTTTTCTCTTTTTTTTTTTCTTTTTTACTCGCAAGAGAACGTCGCGCAATAAAGCCGCTACCATCGGCATAATGCGGCCGTAAGCCCTTCCGATATTTGCCATTTTATGTAACGTCTACTTACGCGGCGGAGCTCATATTAAAGTCAAGCAAGAAATACGGAGAGCCACGCCTGTACGTACGTATCGCCGTCACCGACGAAATTACCCGGAAAACTCTTTTTCCTCGCCCGCGGTTTCGACGTTTTGTCATCCGATCGTTCGTGATCCGACTGTAATTGGACGACGATTAAAGGTTAAAGATCGATCGACGACACGGTATCGAACGAACGACGTTCGATCGTCCGCGTAGAGAAGAAGAAAAGGAAAGGAAAGGGAAGAAAAGGAAAGAAAAGATCGGACGGAGTTGACGAAGAAGACGAATCTAAGCCGACTAAGTAAAGTCACCGAGTCAGATTTCGTAGACGCTGATCCGATAGCGTTCGTGAGTCGCGTCGTTAAGCTTAATTCTGCGCAAAACGATACGTGCAAACGCCCGTACGTCTGCGTTCGATTCTTCCGCGCGTGGGTTTCTTCGCGAACCGGGAACAAACGTGTGAATCTAGCGGCGCGATCGAGAATACGATCGAGAATACGATCGAGTTAAGACGTAAACGCAGGCTGTGCCGGGAGAATGCCGGTCGCGCGAGCAAACGCGAGTTATACGCGATAGTTTATGGGAAGAAAAAACGGCAACAGCCAGACAGAAACGCGGGGCTTTATGTAATACGGCCGTTATTGAAGACACGAACTACATATCGTGCATTCGCGTTGCGCTCATGCTCGCGCGATATACCGCACTTCCCGTCGTCTGGCGAGAGAAAGAAGAGAGACAAGTATCCAATTAAAGGCAAGGTAGAATACTTTTGCGCTATCTTATATCGAACCGTGAGATGTATCGACGAAAACGGCCAAGAAACTCGCGTTTAACATAACCAGAATCGTTATGACTCAATCTGGCCGTAATTGGCGATATCGGGGATGCATATCGTCGTGACACACAGCCGACAAATTCGAGGAAGCCCGATAATCTCGAGAGCGTGCTCTATTATTAATATTAAACTATCTGATCGACCGATCGGGAATACATTTACATTCATAAAAGAAGCCGACGTTACAAGGGGACAAGGTTATCCGCGCCATTATTCCCGCTGATCCGCCACGAAACCATTCCGCCTTGTTGCCGAACACGCGTTAATTGAAAGACCCGTCGATTAATTAGCACGCGAATGGACGACGACGGTTATGGAACGGTTAACGTTGCTGCACGCTTTCCATCGATGGACGCGACACGCCGGCTCGAACGCCTGGGCCTCGAATGGCATGGAAATGAGAAAAAGACCGAACGGTATTTAACGCGCGGCCTTTCGGCCACCGCTAACTTCGTAATCGCGTACATGGGTATCAATTACCCGAGCTACGCTATTATTGCAATTATTCGCATGAATATGAATACGATATATAGGTAGGAAACGCGGTTCCCGTGGCTCTCGCGGAACAATTTGTTTCCGACCCGCTAATTCGTGGAACAACGCCCATGTCGTTGAACAAATAATATCTCGAATAAGGAACCAAGTTTCGCGATATTCCGCTCCGGTAACTTTTGAATAATACAACGCGATAACTGTCCACCGTTGCGCGAGCGTTCGTTCTCGTTCTCGTGCTCGCAGTTTCCGAGCATTACCGGGTACACGATGATATCGAAACGCGATCCAAGATAAAAGTGGCTGTCTCGTACGGCGATCGGCGAAACGGCCAACACGGCCAACGATTTCGGAAAACGAGGTAACCCGTTATACGCAGTTCGGGTGTGGCGCCCGACGACGGGTCGCGTCGGTCCGGAAAGAAGAAGAATCGCATCGGAAACGAAAGTCTCCGCGGAGATTCGTCCCGGCCACGTACTTGTATATCCTGCCGCGTGTGCATTAATTTTGCACCGTTGTCACCGGCAGGTACATGCGTATTCATGAGACACAGCGAGGCTTATAAACGTCGGGCTATTAGCGATACGATTAAAATGTGCATTTCTCGGCGTTGTTTTAAACGCAACCCCGGCCCAGGAGCCTCGAACCGTAACTCTGCCAGTAGCCCGGACGCGAAGCCGCGCGCGTATAGTACGGGCCGCGCCTACTTCACCTACGCTCGCAATGTTTTATTTCCCTATTCCGCTTCCCTGCTTTATCTACCGGAAGAAATAATAATCCGTTTCGTTCCTGGCCCCGCTTTAATTCTCGCTCTGTCTTGCCAATTAATTCCGCTTTTTACCATTTTACACGGCACGCCGCGTCCACGAGTTTCACCGTATACCCATCCTCGTCAGCCTCGGCTAACGATAAGAGATGCTCGATATCCGCTAATCTTCCGGTGATTACGAACGCTTTCCTTCAGGGTGTAGAGAGAGAGAGAGAGAGAGGAAAGAGAGAGAGAGAGAGAGAGAGAGAGGGAGAGAACGGTCGTGGCGTTTCCAAGAACGCAACAGCGAGTAACGTTGGACAGCGTCGAGCGACGTCCGATATCTTCGACGAAATAGATTAAAAAAGGAAGCAGAGGAACGAGCGAACGTTGGAGCGTTTCGCGTATGGGTAAACTGGACTGGAAAAAGAGCGAAACGACTCTGCCGGATACTGGACAGAGTTTGGCGTACATATCCGACAGCGTGCTCGTGCAACTGCACCGCGGACACGGAGAAAACCCGGCCCCCTGTTCGCATCGTTGCAAAACGGACGCATTTAGGATGCAGCTGCGAGTTCGTTAGAGCGTCTAACGCGCGTGTGCGAGCCCCAATTGTTTATGCGCGCTGGATGTAGCCACGGAGCGCACATACGCGTATCAGAGAGCGATGAATATGCATACCTTAATTCGCGGGGCTAATTGAATAATTTGTAAAACGCGGCAACCCGGCCCGGGCCACGACCTTTTTGCATTCCCCGCTACTCGCCGCCCGTGTACCATCGTGGCCACCGCGCCACCGCCGTGCCGCCGGCAACCACCAAACGCCGTCCAAGCAGAATGATATCCTTACCGATCCGAACGCTTCACCTGGTATGGATAGCTCGCCTAAAATGCGGTTTGGCACCCGTCGGTGCTTCGGGAACGCGACGCCCTCGACACCCTCGTTCCCCTTTCCACACTGGCAACGCGTGTCCCTCCTCGAATCCAATGCCGATTCTATTTGTCAGGAAACTCGTTCCCTTCGACCGTTCGCCTCCTTTTTATCAATCGCGGGACGAGCCACGAAATGCGAGCGCGCGCTGCTTTCCTAGGCATTCGAGCGGATCGAGCTCTTAGACGAAGAAGAGATACTGTTATCCGCGATTAACCGATGGATAGGATGCACGAAAGTGTCCCCTGGTAGCGCAAAACAGAGGAGAACGCACGCGGGGGGAAGAAGGGAGAGGGCCGAGAGCGAGATGGAGCGGTTCGTGGGCCTATTCCCCCTGTTAGCTGATGAATGGGCCCAAGGCTCCTCCTTACTTATGCGATGCGTGCCCCCGACGGCATACATCACTGCCAGCTAACGTTTTTACGGGGCACGATGCGAACAAGAATATGATTACGCGCGTTAACATTCTTGGAATATCGTTGGTCCGCGGTCGTTCCGTCCAAGGATCCGTCGGCCATTCGTCTTTTCCAGAAGGAGGTAGTATAGCAGGCCGGCGGCGTGCGGCGCGTATCGCTCGACGGTTCGATTTCGCGCAACGAAACGCGCGTGAATTACGCGCATCGTCGGATAACTCGCCTAGATTCCTCCCACGACTTTATTACGCGTGAAATTGGCGGACGATCGCGCGGCAAGCCGACGAGCCGGCGTTTCAGACTCGAGCAGCGAACGCATAAATTTCGTAATTAACTGGCAATTATGATAATCGGACGACGGGCGAGGGTAGCGTGTACTCCTTCCTCGTTCCAACCGGATCGTTGATTATCGCCCGATCTCCGCCGTCTCGTATAAATCTCCGCGAGTAACGGCGCGATTTTCCGACCGAGCTTGCCGAGAAAACCTGCCGGCTGCCACTCGGTGGATCCCTCGATTCGGACGAGTGTTCGACCGAGCGATGCGGCAAAGTCGTCGCACGACGATCCTAGTGGCAGAGCGTTCGGCGTGGAAATCGGTTGTCGTACGATCGACGATTTAACGACAAAGGCCTAGAAACAGGAATATCCAAAGTTGGCTGACGTCGTAGGGATTCTCGGTGGAGTGGCAAAGGCCCGGCGAACGAACGATTCCCTCCGGTTCTCCGTTTCTCTCTCCCTCCCGTTTCGGTCTGGCCGCGTCGCGCGCTCGTTCCCCGATGGAGAGAGACGCGCGCGAGCCTGCCAGAGGTCCTTTGATCCTCGGCATTCGGTGTCGGCAAACAGGAACTCCACTGGTGAACGCAGCCACCGCGCTTTAATACCTCATGCAAATTTCAGGAAAAGGGCGCCCCACACGACCCTCCCACCCTCCTCCATCCTCCTCATCCTTCTCGCTTTCCTTCGTCTCATCCTCCTCGAGCTCGGTGATAGCCCGCTATATTGCTTTTCGAACAAATCGTTATCCGGTTCGTACGCTTTGCCTCTCCATATCGGCAAGTCGACTACCGAGCAAATTTCAAATTTACTCCTCCATCGGCCTGCAAAAACCAGAAAGCTCAAAGCCTCCGTACCACTCCTGTCCTATCGGTTTCCTCGAGCTTCCCCCTACGGATCGCTATAGCGATCGTAACAGTACGTCTCCTTGTTTCCGCCGCGTTCTAGGCCATACGCTATTCCATTTCTAACCTCGTCCCTTTTAGTTGCCCTCCTCCGGCGACATTGTTTTTTCAGCTACCTCCGCGTGTTTCTCCCTCTCCCTCCCTCCCTACCTCCCTCCCTCCCTCCAGGAACGTAGGTTCGCCGATCCTTTTCCTCGATCTCCTGCTCCGCTTCTTCCGCGCCGTAGTTTACACCAGCCGATATACATACAATGCGGTGCAGAGCAATGCCAGATCAAACGTACGTAGGTGCGACCAAGCGTTGTTTTTTCTTTCTTTTCTTTCTTTCTTTCCTTCGTGGCCCACGAATTGTATCCCGTTCCACCCTGCTGAAGAATTTATTCTCGGTGAATTACAGGTTCGCCGGAGCAACTCGTCACCGTGGCCAACGCCACAGCGTTATCGTTTCTGTGCAACGGTCGTAAGCGTCGTTGGTGCAAATGCGAGGCACGCTCGATCGTCACCGTACGCTCCGAAACCCCGTGCATCCCGCTTCTGACGAGCCTACTTAATTGTCCTGGACTTCGTGGGGCCGAATCGTTGCACGCGCGCCTTAACAATGCAAATGATAGCGTGGAAGCGTATGACGAGTTGGAAAGTACGCGCGAGGATCGTCCGAGAGTATCAATTATCGGAACGAGGGGACACGAGCTCGAACCGCCGGCATGGATACGCTGAAACAGGCAAAATTATCTGTCGGCTGGACAAGTTTTATTTCTGAAATCAAAGTTATCGATCGGACGCGCGATCACAGCGTATCCTCATTTGGAGAGCGATAATTTTGCAGACGCGTGGCCCTCGGCGGTTTTTGAGGTTTCGTGGTTTGGAAAGTGTCCATTGGCGTACTGTATGGCTGGCTATACCTGTATATTTGTCTACGCACTCATGCCCCAAAGCCGTTCGTTCCAACCAACGAACCGCATAATCCTTGACGAGAGAACCTCGTCAATCACGGCCTCGATGCGCTAGACGAATCGATAGGTACGAATTTATCTGTGGCTACTCCCGCGGACGCTTTCATCGTTGATTCGCTCTCGTTGGGATCACGAAGTCGATGAATCGAGCACGTTTTCGACATCGAACGCTCTTGTGTTCCGACCGATCGTTCGTTCCCACGATTTCGCGTATCGACGCGAAAAAAGAACAAAAAGGGGGGAAAAAAACGGCAGAGAAGAACGAAAATCGCCAGGAAGACCGTAGAAGTTGGGCTATCGGCTGCTTTCGTACGGTGACACGAAAGATCGACGCGAATCGTTTCGTGCGATACGTTTTGCAACCGCTCTACCGTGAGACGCGCGGAAAAAGTCGAGAGTGACTTCTATCCGATCCGGACGAATCCATGTTTATCAATCACCTTGAGAGATTAAAAGATAGAGTCGGAGTGGTTGGAAACGGCACGACCGGTTTACGCGGGGCTTGCAATCAATCGCGTTTCGTAAAGTGACGCAACGAAGAGGTCGAAATCCGCGCGATGGAAATCCGTGGAAAACGATTTGCCCGGCAAAAGGAGGACTCTGGCCATCTCCTCTGGCAAAGGAATCTCCGTGGAGGTGGTCCGTGAACCAAGGTGGGTACCAGAAGGGTACCGAAGGACGTCGGAGGAAGCATGGAGTCCTCGGTTGGGCGCGGGTAACTTTTTTGCACCGCGAAATGGCCCAGAGAATGTCATCCAATGAGGGTGAAGTAAAGGGAAAACAAGTAAAATAATGATAAAAGGCGGAGCCCGCGGCGTGATTTGATTGGTCGAGATATCGCCGGCGTTCGAGTCAACCCGCGAAGAAGAGGGGGTTGTCCTCTCCTTTCTCTCTCCTCGTCTTTCTCTCTGGCCCTGTCTCTCTCGATTTCTCGTTCCTCCTCTTCGCTTCTCTCCACCACACACCTTCGTCCCCGCTTTTCTCTCTCTCTCGATCCTTTTCTCGTCTCCTTTATGTCCGTCTCGTTTCGACCGCTACGTGCACTCTCTCTCTCTCTCTCTCTCTCTCTCTCACTCTCTCACTCTCTCTCTCTCTCTTTCTCTTTCTCTCGTGCGCACACGACACACACACACACACACACAGACACCACATTGGCTTACTTTATTCTCCATTCTCTGTCGGTCCATGCTCCGTGATCGTGTCCTGACTCTGGCAGAACCATCGGTTCTCCCTCCTCCCCTTTCTATCCTCCTTCAACTTCTTTTCTTCTTCTTCGCTTCAGCGTCTTCTTTCTCTGCGCTCTACTACGTCATCGTCATCACCGTCGTCGTCGTCGTCGTCGTCGTCGTCGTCTTTCTTCTAGGCTCTGTGTCTTTGCTCGCAAAGATACACTTTAGTCGATAGAAACGGTGGCAACGAGGGTACTCGATCCGCGCGTGAAATATATATTTCAAACGATCGCGATAAATCTGGAAAAACCGGATATCGACGCGTGTAACCTTTTTCCTGGCCAAGCCCTGTTCGGCCAAGATGCCACGGCGAATCTCGTTTAGCAGAAATATCGTACATCGATGATAGGAGAGAGGAAAGAGTAACTCGTTGCGGAACCATATGCGGGAAGCATAGGTCAAAGAGATGATTAGCGTAGCGAAAATTCGGAGGCCGTCACGTGTTCCGAGGGGCGGTTTCGTGGCGGAAAAGTATATTGACTCGTGATACGCCATCTGTGCGAAGGAGGCACCCTCTCGTCGGCATTATTGGCAAAATTAATAAGCCCCGTGATCGCGGTAGGTCGAAATGGGAAGTGGTTAATTCTGGCTTTACCCATGGACCCGATGTTGGCGGATTAGAAACCTTTCCAAACGAATGGAAATTGTTTGCTCGACGAGAAGCAACACGCCGAGGGGTTGCCGCGTCTCCAACTTGCTACGACGCGTATCCTAAAGAAGCATCGGTGATAAATTATTGCTGTCTGTCGCTGAATTCAGTTGCCGTAATCTCCAATACTCATTATGGCGCATTAAACCGAACAAGTTCTCCAAATAAGCGTCCAAGGTTTACCGATTAATCGCTGCCGATAATTTGTCGTACGCTGATTTATCGCCGCTCTATCCGTGCTCGATTCTCTCGTTCTCGTTAGATTCCACTTCTTTTTTCCTCCAAGTACCGAGATAAAAAGATCCACGTTACACGTGCTCGTTTACGAATACGTCCTTCCGACATACCGCCTTGCATTACACCATACAACAATTATTAAGAACACGATCGATCACGACGAAACCGACGATGTTCCCGATCCGATCTATTTCGGCGACTGGATGACGTCCGAAGAACGAGTTTCCCGTGCTCGCAACACTCTCGGCGAAGCGAGACGCGCGTGTCGTTGCAGGTCGAAACGGCTGGCGACGCGGTACCGAAAATTAACGCCACCGCGAATCAAGACGACAATGTGATTCATCAGTTAAATCCGCGTGCATAATCCTTTACACAGCGTCCGATCCCCGTCCACTAACGTAGATACCAACGTAGATGGGGACGAGAAACGTAGCTACGGAGGAGAAGCGGGGTTGACGATGGTGGTTGGTTCTGTCAGCAGGGACTACGAATTATAATCACAGTTGTGGTTCGTGCGGCTACGGGGGTGGATCGAGGTGGACGATGGAAGAGGAGCGAGAGGAGGAGGAGGGCGACGACGACGACGACGTTCGTCCGCTCGAGGGGATGGAAAAGGGTGTATTTACCCAGCAACGGTATACACCGGCGCCACCGAGGACGGACCTAGATGGAAATCTGCGGCATTCAGAGGCACTGGGCAAGAAAATTGGCTGACAACATTTCGCACGGCCGTCGAATTGCCGATCCCGTCCCCTTCCTGGACAGGAGGCCGTGTTCACCGATATTTACGCCGGACGAACTTGACGCATCGTTCTAATCGCCCTGACAATTTATCCTTCCTTTGCTATGCGGGATGCGCGATCCGCGGCATAAAATCGCGATCGGTCTGGTCGTAGCACGGAATCCGCTCGACGCAACGACCACATGCCAGTTATTTCTTTGCTCTTTCGGCGTAACAAAGGCCGGAATAACGTTCGATCCGAAGGGGATTTAACTTGGATCGAAACGGAGAAAAGCGTTTGTCGTGCTGAATGTGACAGAGACCCGTTAACGAGCAACGTCGCACGACTATATCGAACGGCCGCGTTTATTTCGGCAAAAGGCTTGGAGGCGTTTCCGACGAGAAGCCCTAATGATCGCCTCGTGCCGACAACCGGCGAATCCCGGCCAAATAAATCCGGCTTGATTGAATCATTGTTAAGCGAAACCGCGTTAAATACCCGTGAAATTAACCCAGACGATCCGTGCGCGGCACGCGATCACTGATTGGCTCCAGGGTATCGCCTTTAAAGTGCCATTAGAGGGCACCTCGTTCTCCGCTCCGAAACCATTGATTAATGACTTGTCCGCAACACCGAGCCACGTCTCTTACGACAAGATCTTCCGCTAACGTATCCTACGAACCATCTTGCACAGGCGCCTCTCCACTCTTTCGTCCTTTTCTCCAATTCCAGGAATTTCACCGGGATTTATACGAACGTCCGTGCAAACTTAATCGGTAAACAGTTTATCGTTGGAATAAACGTCGGTCGGACGGGTCCGAGGGACACGCGAACCTACGGCAAACCTGTCGCATCCTTTTCATTTCGTTGGTGATAATTCCGTCTTTGAGCCAGCTCCGATACGGTCCGCGGTCGGACATTAGGGTGATGGCGCGGACATATGGGAGCACCATGTGGTCACCACGGTGTCGGCGAAAGCGGAGAGAGAGAAAGAGCATAGAACCCCCGAGAGCAAGGGAACCGCAAGAGGCGATAGGGATATAGGCGACCGCAGATTCAAACGGATCCGACGGCTAAACGCTCGCCGCAATTTGTAGCAATTTGTTAAGTAGCCGGCCAGAACATTACCTATATTGCGTTTACTCCCCTTGACCGGAAGATATACGGGGGCAAGTTCAGATTTATCGTTCTCGCTAACGGAACAGATCGGAGAAAAGAAGTCACGAGCCTGTGTGAGTCAGGATAAATTTGCTCGCGAGGCGATAAACGTTCGGCGTGTTGTGTAGGTCTTTGCAAATTCGCGGAAAGAACAGAGCCATTCGTTACGAAAAGAGGCGGGACCATCGCGTTTGTCGAGCGAAAATAACTTGACCTCGTTCCAACGAGTCGACGCTTCGATGCGCGACTTTTCGTCGAGTCATCGCCGATGAAAAGCAAAAACGAGCTGCACGGAAAAAGCTACACGCGAGCGAGGAAAAAGGAATCCAGTGTAACGCAAAGATTCCGTGAAATCGAGGTTGGAGCTGGCAGACAATTTAAATCGTAGGTAAACGTCGAGGGGACTCGTTTTATCCCCGGGCGACCTTATCGAAGTCTCTTCTCTTTCGGCGTAGAGAGGACTCCTCTTCTCTTGTCGGTGTTCGTGGACTCGTGCAAGAGGGCGAAGATTCGAGACGAGAGCGAAACGACTTTGGTCTTTCGTGGATGCTTTTAGTCGATGAGTTTCGCTTCCCTACATCCCGTTTCGCTTTCGTCTCGTTCTGTAGCATCGCTGTCCTGGCCTAACCCAGCTTTCTCATCCATATGTAACAGTCGCCTGGTATTAATGACAGGGGGAAAGAGACGGAGCACGACATGTTACCTTCTTTATCCTAGAAACTCTCGCTCTCTCTCTCTCTCTCTTTTCCTCCGTTTCATTCGCCAGTTACACGCTATTGCGGTTTTATCGGTGCCTTTTCATTATCTGATAAATATAATGGAATTATTTGTTTGCCGTTTGAACGCGGCCATTGCGTCACGGGGCTCCGCGATTGCCAATAAGTTATTTAGAACGACCGCGCCTTTCGACGACACGAAATTCTTCGGCACATTGTCATCGCGATCGAGAACGACAACTTCTCGTTTAATAAATGGAACGCGGACAATCTAGGCCACCAGTGTTTACCGTCCACCGTCTACCGGCGTCTACCGTACGTTTCATTCGCTGACTAAACGCTCCGTCTCTTTCGTCGCCATTCCTTTTAAAAAATTTTACGCGAAACCGTTCCTTTTCTGTTTGTTACAGAGGACGGACGAGGAGAGGCAGCAACTCGCGAGTCGCCGAGGACAAGGATCGTCGACGATGATCGCAAAGGTAAGGGAAAGATGCTCGAACGATCGTTTTGCCAGTAACAGAGTTACGTTCCAAGAGACGCCGAGTCTGATTGATTCTTATACGCATCCGATTACGTTCGGTCTGCCTGGCTTGCAAAAAAAATGATCGACATCCGTTTATCGATCGATTTTCGTGGAAGGGCCACTCGTCGCCCCTTTCGTTCGAATAATAACAACGTAACGGATGAATAAGTAAAAACCTAGGTTCGTGACGTGGTATCCGCCGGTGAGCGAACGAACGTATAAACCAAGAACCGTGTTAAATAGAGACGAATGTCGAACGTAAAAGGGTACGATACGCGTGTCGATCGAACGACCATCTCGAAGAAACGACGAACCTCGACGAAAAGCTTATCCGGCGTTCCTCTGTCGCTCTCCTAAGTGGCGTGCAAGTCTCGAATTCTCTGCGGGCTACGCCCGACGAACATCTGAATAGGATCGCCGGTCTCTACAAGCGACGCGAACATATGTCAGAATTAATCACAATGAGCGGCACAGGTTGAAGGTTGCGGAGAACGAGACCTCACCGACACCCAGGCAGTTTTTCAAACGTTCGTAAAGTGGTTGATAAAGAGACGGCAATCGGTTAGCCTTTTTAACCGAGGCGCGATGACGGCCACTTACCTGCAGCTCGGTGGCACTCGGACGACCGTCGACAATCACGTGAAAAGACCAGGAAGAGGATTCGGGAGGGGAATACTAGCGAGAACATACGCGCGTTTGTCCTCCTCAATGCTACTCATCCGTCGACATCAGTTACGGTCTCTTTTTCGAAGGAATTTTCTTTCTCGTCCTCGCTCCACCATCTCTTTTTTCTCTTTTTCTCCTTTCCTTTCTTTGTCTTTTTCTTTTCTCTTTTCTTTTTCGTTGTCCACTTTGGTCGACTCGCCATACACGAGACGATCGCTCGCCGTACAATACTTTTGCGCGATTCACTCGCAATACACTTGCCGCTAGACGCCATTTGCCTGCAACTTTTCACTGGCAACTGGCATAAGGTTCCATTAACAGCTAAGTAGGATCGATTCGATTCGTGCCTCTGGTAAATGCTCCCAGTGCGGCAGTTAGCCCCCGTGTAAATTGTCTTCGTGCTCGCCCTCGCTCCGTCTATCTCTCGTCCGCTTTTTGCACGTGCGTTTAACCGTACAAATTACACGAACGTAGGACCCCATATCCCTGGATACCAGGCCGAATGTTGCATGCCCCGCGGGTTGCCCGTCCACCGAGAGGAAAGATGACGAGAACAGAGAAGCCGCGGGAGAGACGAAGATCGAGTCAAGATTCGAACATGTGGCATCATTTGTTACGTGCAAAGTGGGGATCCGCCTGTGTTGGTCCACGGGTTATCTAAGCTCGCTTAACACGTTCCGTACAGCGTGTGTTTTCGCCTGACTTTCGATCGAAGCTGCATATATAATACGACGGATTCGTCACGTGTATTCCCTAGAAAAGAAATCCAGCGGCGACTCTCGATAAAAGGATCGTCCGCGATACGCCAATTTCTTTCCGAACGTCTGGCATTTAAAAACTCGTGACTCGGAAGCATCGATCGATCGATCGAAATGTATCCCGATCGACAAACTCGTTGGTGCGACGATCAAATTTTAGGGGACAGGAAGGTGAAAGAGACGAAAGATCGGCGGGGAGCGCGTGGCACAGACGCAGATACTCGATGGGGATCTCGGTTTCCGTGGACATATGGTCAGCCGTGGCTTGCCGTGACAAAAAAGCGCTACAGAAACGGCGACAGAAGTTGGGAGTGTCGGCGAGCGATATATCAGGGCTTAAACTGTCCCGTCGTAGCAGGCATGTCCTACCAGCGTGGTCCTCCGCACCCTGCCTGACTGACTGGATGGTCGACTGGTTAGCTGGTTCGCTGGTTTGCCGGTGCACGTATGGCATTGCGTTCAACAGGGGTGCTGGCATTAGTTAATAGGGCCGCGCTGCTGCTTCGGGGAACGCGTTAATGCAAAAAGGAAAGAGAGGATTCTCTGTCCGCCGGATAAAAGGTTGCCGTCTAACCGAATGCGGTTTCCAATCTGTTGGGTTTTTACGCCTCGAGTCTAATGGGCAAAGATTATCGGCCCGATTTCACCGATTCCAGGGGATATTTTTTCGTGTCACCTGATTCGCTTACACACGAGGTTGTGGCTCCTCTCCGGCGCTACGAACCGATCACGCTAGATTCAATTACGCGACCGTGAGAAAGGGAAGAATCACGATCCCGAATAGCCCGGAGAGTTCCTTTTTCGGTGTCGTTGGCGGAAGGCTATCCGCGAAATTTACTGAAAAATTTCCAGCGAAGCGAGCGACCTTTAGGCCGAGGGACGCGTAAAGGCAAAGCTAATCAGAAGCCGAGTCCACTTCTTGTCGCCGGAGAAACTTCATTACGCATTCAGCTTGGCGCCGGGATTATCATATCCAGAGTCCTTTGACAAGGATCCCTCGATTCCCGGCTGGAAGGACTTGAAAAATATAAAACTCCAAGAATCTCGCTGCCTACGTCTACGGACCAGCTACCAGAAACGACAGACGACTTCCAGTTAGAAGAGCGAAACTCATTCTGGACGCGCAATGAATAAAAATCGTTTGAAGTATCGCTAGGTGCAAATTAACGCATAATCGTCAAACGTAATGAGAGACACCGTCGCCCTGACGTAAACGAGCCTGGTCCGTGAAATGTTTCTCTGCGACCCACTCAACGTCCTGCTTCGGGAAACTTTGATTATTTTTCTAATAACTTGGGTCTGCGAGTTGGCAACGTTCTGCCTCGGCGTCGCAGCCGCTTCGAAAGTCCCTGCTTCTTTCGACTGTGTCTAACTCCACGACGATGCCGACCAAAACAGATTCTCCATTGTCGCGCGTCCTAATTATTCGTGAAGATACGCGCAGGTGCGTCTTCGAAGTAACGAGGACACGAGGCCCGTTTAGACGATCGGAACCAGTGTTCACCGAAGCGTAAAGAATAGGCGAAGCGTTTGAAAACTTTTCGTAGCCGACGGCTTCGACGATCAGAGAAAGAAACGGAGAAAGGGAGGTTGCTTTTTTCCACGGTGCTTACGCAACCCTTGCTCGATGCCGGAGCACGCGATATCAATTAATTCCGTCCATATATATATATATATATATATATATATATATATATATATCTATATATATATATACACATCCGACGAGGAGAGGAATCGAGCATTGTGACCGAGCCAAGGACCGCTTTCTCGGTGACTAGGCTCGGCTACGCCTCGACCGACGGCCAGGCTCGTTTTCTCTGCTGACGGCACGTGCCGAACACAATGCCACCGAGTGACTGCCGTGCACGACTTGCAGCCATCGACGATCGACATGCTCTCGCGCCCTTTTCGCCTGCACGCCCCCCTCCAACAGAAATACCAAAGACAAACAACGCCACCGATACCAAAAAGCATTTATTCCCGATTCCTTCCCTCTTCTTTCTCCTTGCCATTCTCTTTATCGGCCGTTTAACCGAATATCTCTTTTTGTCCCTTCGCCCGTTGACGAGGGATGGACCGTGGGCGGGTTTGTCCCACACGCTTCTCATCCATGTACCGTTGCCCGTTTTTATTGCCCCTGGAAATTAACGAGACGGCGAGTATACCCAGGGATACGCGCAAACGTTGTCTTTTAAATCGATCTCGGAGAACGCGAGGGATGTTTTTGATGCAGTGGCTCGCACGAACCTTCGGCTCCAGTTTTCCTGCGGTTCTTGCAGAATTCCAGGATTCGCGGATTTTTAATGCGTCGAATACTCATCAATTTCTTCTCCCGACAAAAGACGGCCACCGTCTAACGAACGATCGCCTTGTTTGGTCGTCGTCGAAAGAAAGGAGGGAGAGTTGCATCTGCATTCTGCTCGCCGAGAAGGCTTTCCTCTATGCCGAACCACCGACAAAACGACTCGGCGTGTATGTATTTGGAGAAACAAACTCTGTATCGTATTTGGGAACAAGGGGGCATCCATTAGCGATTTACATCGGTCGTCCATTCGATTCCGAGCAAAATCATCGTCGCTCGTTCGTCACGTTTGGTCAAGCCGTCGGGGCAGTGATTTGCGGTTCCTATGATCGAGAACGAAGTCTCTCGTTCCTTCTCCCTCCGAAACGGAAACAGAAGGGGACTGAAGTGATTCGGAGACGAATCGACGAGTCGATCACGCGTGAACCCATGTTCATCGCGAGCAAGTATCGCGATGATGAATCGGCCAGTCCAAGTTTACACGAAGCGGAGCCGAAAAGCTCGTGCGTCGTTCGCGATACATCTGCCGCTGGACTGGAAAAACCGCAAAGGAATCTTCCGTTGGGAAAAACCGAAGGCGTGGCTGATGGATGAAGATCGATGACGTGTACGCGGCGCATCGTGCACCACATCGCGCGTCCTTGCCTCCGACCTTCTCCTTCGGCTCCTCGCAGTGTCATCACGCCTCATATCCTCCCCCGTCGACTTAATATCTTTCGACACGTGCAAGGGTCCCGCATGCAGCACGCGCCAGGTGCTTTTCTTACAATTTTCAGTGGCTGCGCGCTCGTTTAAACGTTCGTTCCGACATATTTTTACGACGGCGCACGGAACGAAGAAACCTAGGAGCTACGAGTCGGAATCTTCCAACAGTCGGCCTATCGATAGAAGACACGCGAGTTCGTGTGAAAAAGACGCATAAATTGTCAAAGTTTCTGGTGAAACGGAAGAAACTACCCGAGGGAATGCCGGCCTCGAAGCGGCGAAAACAAGCGAGTTTGGTCGGGAGAATCAAGTTGTCTTTCCTTTCTTCCGTATGCTTTCGTTCGAGTTCTTCGATGAACTACGGTTTTACCGACTTTGAATCCATTCGCCCAACTGCGATCATCAAGCTGTTTCTGCCAAACTTTCCGCCCCGTATTTCATTGTTTTTATCTTCGATCGACGGGTTATCGGAGAAAGAAGGACACGCAGAATTTCGCGCATCATCCTTCGATATTGTTTGACCCTTGCTTCTTCCCTTGCTCCCTTCCTTCCTCTCCTCTTCCTCCCCGCCCCCCCCCCCCTAAATAATCGGTCTTTTGTGCCCAATTCTCCAGCGACTACGGCACGGCCGAACGTTGCCGGGAATCGACGATCGAAAGGATCCAAATCCACGATGAGATCCCAACGTTTAGGTGGAGAAAGCTGTCAAGGCACGATTATTGATGACGCGCATTGATGACCGTCGTGAAAGAGCGCTGACCGCTGTCTTTAGCGCTGGCAGCGCTCGCTAACGCGAACATAATGCCGGGTTTTTCCCTCATAAGGGAGTTCAACAATACGATTTTCATTTTCGACCGAAGGGTAAACCTCCATCCCTCGTTTCTTTCTCCCTTTCAACCCGCCTCTCTTTATCTTCCATCCCTCTCTTCGCCTCCCTGCGATACCAGGGTTCACCGTATCACCGAAACACGTTCGTCGATGAAACGTCGTCGTCGTCGTCGTCGTCGTCGTCCTCGGTCTTCTCGACGTAGTCGTCGCGGTTGTCGTCCTGCGAACACATCGGAGGTAATGGCGTGTGCCCTTTCGAAAGCCCTCCGTTCCAGACGATTTTACCCCGCATCCATGTTATTTATCACTTTCCAGTGAAGTTTCGAGACTTTTCTCGACACCCTTCTCCAAGATTCGCCGCTAGAACACTGGGGAGGAAACGAGCTGTGCGCGTTTATCTATCATAAAGCTGATCCCGCGTTAAGAACAGTCTTCCGGTCAATTGTGTTCGACATCTCCGTAATTAAGCTTGACACGAATTACATCGACACCCGAGAAAACGTTACGCAAGGACGAGTCTTGTGATTGATGTTCGTTGACACTCCGAAGGCTAAGCTAGAACCTGGCGCCAACTCTTTACCGTTTCTTCGCCAGCAACCAAGTACGTAGTACGTAACTGTGAAACGAACGGTCCTTTTAAGCTAATCGTGGCTCCTTGCGTTCTACGGACGTAGAACGTTCTTGACATTCGAAAGAAACGAAGGAGAGCGAGTCGATAGAAACGATACGCGCCACTTTCCGCTAGGTAATTGTTCTGCTACGTCCGAGCTAGAAAGCGAATGAGACGGTTTGCCGTGAAACGCCAACGGGGAGGACGAGCCGATATTCATGAGGCGCGAGGGTGAAGCATAAAAAAAAAAGGTTGATGCGGATCCCGTTAGCATCGAGTCGGTTGGTCATTGAAACGGGTACGGGCAAACAAAGCTGACGCGAGGATCGCGCACGTGTGTTTGCCGGTACCCGCGGTGCCCTGCGAGAGGTCTACACAGAACGGAACGGAACGACAGGCAGAGTCTCGAGGAGGAGAAGGTTTCGGTATCAAACGTAATAGGAAGAGCTTCTCCGGCTCGTGGTTCATAGGCAGTTCCGAAGGGAATAGGCTGACCCGTTGCGCAAATCCGTAAAGGGGAGTCCGCGACTACGGAAGGGATCAGGCTGCCACGTGACAAGCGTGTTTGCTGGGTACACATAGCTCGGTGTTTGGTACACACGGCCTTGGAAGGCACAATGCTCGATGGGCTCCACCAAAACAGCGACGCGACGCCGGCATAAGCGATATTTGTGTCAGCATAAAGGACCCCCTAAAGCCGTGTTAAAAGAACAACCATCCCCACCACTTTGCTCCACTCTCGCTTCCTCTCGCTTCCTCTCGCTTTGCTTCTCCTTGTCCATCGTCGAGCGTGTCACCGTACTGGCAATAGCGAACCCGGAACAAAGGTGACGTTCCTTTTTGCACTTAATAGCGCATAGTAAAGTCTATGACACGGGTCAAACGCTCGTCGCCGCGAGACGTTTGAAAACCAACTTTGCAGAGGCGAACGCTTCTTCGTCAAATCATCTTCTAGACAAACTCGACGCTCGAGTCTACGCAGTGGGAAAAGACGCGTTCCACTTTGCTCCGCTAGTAACGTCTGCGTGAACGTTTCTCCATCTATCGACTGTGATCTATCGGCTCTTTGATCCTATTCCCCTTATTTGTTTATATTCTGTACCGACGTACCTGGAGAATTCTACAACCTCTCGACGTTTGCATATACAAGCTAATCGCTCTCTCGCAAACATTCCGCGTTCCCCTTCCACCAACCTTCGAGCTGTTCTATTCTCCTTTTCCTTCCTCCGCCCCTCCCCCCTTCCCAACCTCCTCGCCAACATCCTATTTACGCGTATCGCGGCGTTTCTCACCTCTGTCCCAAATTGTTGCATCCTCGATAACTACTATTATTCGGCGAAGAATATCTTCTGGCAGAATCGAGTCGGAAAGTATTATTCGGCCGTCAAGAACTAGTATAAACGCAATCGGATTAACTGCCAAACGTAGAGAGATGTCGACGGTAGTGGCAGCGTAGGATTAATTGGTATAGATAGTCGGGCTAGCGGAAGACTATGACGGCTTAACTAGAGTGCGCCAGCTCCCACGGAGATCGGACACCAGACAATCCTTCCTGCCCGTGGTAGACTTATACACCGATGCAAAAGCAGATAGTTTGGACTTACACAGTTGCTTGCATACCACCGATAAAAATAATAACGGCAGGTATGACATGTTTATTGCTGCTAATTTTAAAACTCGCAAGTTTCTTATCTCTGTCGTGTAAAGTTGCGCAAAGTTGGCAGGCATTTTATAGATGGTATCTCGCGCTTAACTCGTTAAGTCGTCTGATGGAAATTAACGGAGGTCGTATTACCCTATTAGTGAAAAAAAATAGAACAAAGCGGCTGTTTGTTTTCTTCGATTATCTAGAACGTTGTATTTCGTTGTCTTATCGCGAAACTCCCGTTGCGTGGGAATATCTTTAACGACGAATGGCAAGAGAAGGCAACAAAAAAAAAATAAAAAAAAAGAAAAATAAAAGGAACGAAGAATGCAGTTTTGGCGATGAATGGAAAAGATGGGCGACGCGTTTTTTGCAACGAAGAAAACGATTAAAAGCGTGTTTGGCGGAGTTCGACGCGGAGAGCGAAGAAGGATTCGGTGGTCCTCGACTTCCGTGCGAAAACGCAGCTGAAAAAAATCCGCTTTCAACGAGCCGGAACCCAAAGAGCGTGCCCCGCGAGGATTTTCAGCTAAACGACCGTTGGCTAATGTTCGCCGACGACGAAACCTCTTGCACCCGGTTTTCTACACCGACGACAGTCGCATTAGCCACAGGACGAGGTTACAATGGACCCCTCTGTTTTTCACGCTCCATCAGGACGCCAGGGGGGAGGGTGGATGCGCGAGGGGGCCACCAACCCCCTCGTTCTCTCGGCCAAAACCCCCTACTTAGCGGAGAAGATTTGTGAATCAGACTGTCGCGTGCGAAACAAACAAAAAAGTTGACGAATCACGAAATCGAATATTAATGTTCGCCCGCTGTCTCGGTCTTCTGGTCGAGAAACGGCAAGTTCCATTTAAAAGTAATCGCGTTTCTTCGCTAACGCGTTCCAAACAATTGCATGCGATCCCACGCGAATAACCATCAGAAACAACAAGATTCGCTACCGAGATATCTACGTATAGTTACGGTATCGTGTCAAATATTTCGTGCTGTGTACCGAAAGGAAAATTCTTCTAAAGTCAGAGAAATATTCGTCGTACAGACTGGTTTTGCACCGTCGGTGTCACGCTAAATCTCCGGTGCATTGTTCGCGCCCCCTCTAACCGTCACGATTTTCCATTGGCACCCCTCGAAATCCAGGCGTACAGTCAACCTCCACCCCTTAGTTCTTACTAGCCCCGTCCCCGCGCGTTCGTCAACTTCACCCTCGGCTTTCGTGATCACCGCGCAACGAATATATCCGTCCAATCGAGTGGTACGACAGTTAGCTACACACCCCACCAGAACACGTCGGTATCTCGCTCGTCATCCTCCTACGTGTTTCCTCCCCATCTTTTTCGCCCATCCTGCTGTCCAACGTCGTAATAGACGCTAGATGACTGAAAACGCTCGAGATTTCGGAAAGCGTGTAGAGCCTCGTGGTTAAAATCGCGCTCGATGTTACGACAGATAAATTGGCGTTCGTTAAAGGCGGAGAAATCGCTTTCGCCAATGCAACTTGGCTTCCACGTGATATTTTACGTGTCCGAGATATAATCGACGATCCCCGCCGATTGGCGTGATTAACGAGAACGATTAATAATTAAGATCCACGAAGCGGGCTCCCTAGAAAGCCGCGGGCTTCTCTCTCTCGCTCCGTACCGCCGGGAACACCGGGTAATGGCAATTTACGCGTCCCATGGGACCAGATAACTTCATATCTTCCCGGTAATCATTTATTCTCTCAATGGGCATGATATTACCAAATTGAATTAGATAAGCGGCCACATGTATCTTTCGCGTACGTGTTGCCGCCCGGAAGAACTCGTCGAGACACACGCGCGTTGCTATTTTGTTTATCTCTTAGGCGTTTAGACGGTGTCCTGGACATTCTCCGTTGAAATTCCCGGTAAACGAGCAGGCCTACACCTGCGAACCTCGGTACAGACGATCGACAACTCTGCGCCGAGTTCCCCGCGTAATCGATTCTTCGTCGCTGGATATACATCGGTTGACGTAGACGATCAGGACGCGAGAGGCACTCGGCAACGCGTGTGTAGAGATCGGCTACCTCGTAAACAGCACCGACACGTTGGAGAGAGAAAGAAAAGAGCCACGAAGGGATCGGGATTTTCGTTCGAAAGAAATCGCATCGGTTCTGCTCGTCCACGCGGACAGCGTCGCTTCATCGTCGTTGACAGATTACGCGTCGATTAGTCATCTAAAGAGAATCGGAAAACGCTGCAACGCCTGCGTGCGATAGATGCGCGTTTCGTTTGTAACGCGTCGAGAGGCAAACTGACGCACAAGCGTTTGATTCGATTCGAATGGAACAATGGTCTACCTGTCCACCTAGTTCGCTGAATGGCCACTTTGCTGCGCAAATAAATTCGCAAAGAGAAACACGGTTACCGGACGGCTTATCCAAATAAATAAAGCGACGGGGATGGTTATAGAATGGAGGGCGAATAAATAGCGAACGTATCCGAACGTAAACGGTACCGCAAGTGTCGCCGAAAGTAGACGTCTCTCGATATCGGGCACGTGGGGCGGACGCAGAAAATGTTTTGTTACCAGCGTGCGATCCAAGCCACGTGGCGGAGATTAATGTGTTTTGATTTTTAGACTCGGCATTATAGTCGGTCGTAAGCCTTCGCCGCATTGTACGGATCGTGTGCACGCGCGCCACACCACCGGAGCCATTCTCCATAACGGACGAGCACACAGGAAGCACGCGAATTCTGCAGGATGCCCCGGGAAAGGCAATCGAATCGATCTTTCTGACGTTTCACCCCCCCCCCCGCCGTTTCAGTTCCAACGGAGCTATTTATCGCGGAAAAATAAGGAAAGAAGGATATACGCGTTTTCGATCGATGCTCGCCACTGCTGCCGCCGTCGCAGCCGCCGCCGCCGCCGCCACGTACTTGATAAAATAAAAAGGAACGTCGATCGCGATTTCACGCAACAAAAGCAGCGGATATTTTCCCGGGAGGAGAACGTTCTCGAGCCGAGGCTGGCTCGTAATTTTGTCGGAATGCGTGTCGCGTATAACGCGGCAGCTACAAATCGCGGCGGCGCAACCGCGGCCAAGCGAATCACGGAAAATCGCAAACGAAAGAAGGAAAGCTGACATTCGCACCGTTTCAATTTATCTCTGGTTTTTAACGTTTCAATTTAATTGACGGCACTCGAACGACAAAGAGAGGCTCGAGAGAGGCAGAGTAGGAAGAGACGACCCGATTAATTCCTTTGTCGCCTATCTGCCGGTGGAATAACAAACCTCTTCGGCGGACGGGAGTCGAGAGGATACAAGTACGATAAAATCACGAGGGTCCACGGGACGGTGGATAAAAAGACTGTAAAGTGAGAGGGGGTTCGGGGGACGAGAGAGAATAGGGGGTTTTTCTGAGGGTAGGAGAGGTCTGGAAAGGGTGGAGAGGAGACTCTGCGGACCTCCAAGTCCTCCCTTCATTTTCCAGGATCGGCCGCGCTCGTGAGCAGAGGGAGGAATAGCAATTAAAAGTATCTGGCACAATCTTCGTTAAACTTCTTCCTCGTTCTTCGTCGTCGGAGGGAAGGCATTATTAAAACGTGCCGTCGGCTGCAACCACCGTACCCCCTGCTCTCTCCCAGATTTTCCCCCCATCCCTCGGTCTCTACCCGACTCTTCAGCCTCCCGCCGCGCTGTCGCGAGGACCATTCTACGTTTTCAACTCTTTTGCATAGAAAATACCGCCACTCCGCCGAATCCGCGGCTGTAAGTATCGCTGTTCAAAGATTCTGACATCTTCTTCGGCAGCATGGAATTTCGTCTCTTTTCCGTTTTCACCTCCTTCCTCCTTCCTTCTTCCACCTTTTCCGTTTCGTTCGTTTCCGCTTGCATCGATGTTCTCCTCTTTACATAGAAATTTTTCATAGATTCTCGCCTCGAAGATCATATCGCGACGATTGCCGAGTAATTTAAGCCACCGTAACGTGCCGCGTTCTTTCGAAACGTGGTCGGTGCTTTGGCAGGGCGATCGCGCGAGACGCGTTGCCTCCGGAGAAATTTAAATCGTCCTAGTAATTATCGCATCAACCGTATCAAATTAACGACCGAAGGAACAAAAGTGCCTAATAGCGTTGTTGAGACAGAGATCTCGATTATACCGTTGGCTTTCGTGGAAAATGGAAGGCGCGAGAGCGTACGATTCCTCGAGGGCGAAACGTCACGACGGAAGCCCCGGTTTATCGAGAATTTTGAGAATGGTAATGCGGAAGCCCGGGAAGAGACAGAGGGAGAAAAGGAAGACGTCGAGCGGGATGCGGCGAAGCCGAGAGGTCCCTGCAAGGTAAGAAAGGGAGAAAGGGAGAATAAGTTCTCAGGGTCTCTCCAAGTAATCCTGCTGCCGGCACGGAGGTCGAGGAATATAGGATGAAAATACCTGGAGTTAGAGAGGTCTTACTTGTCTCACACCCTCTTTCCACCTCTTCTTCGTGGTCTGGCTTCTCGCATCGCTAGACCGTCGCCCCAAATAAGACGCGAGTCGTCATATAATTCCACGACTAATGCTCGTCCCTATTAAGCCCTAACGACGTCAACGTCCCGATCATTGTTCCTTTATACGACGAGAAATCGATGATACGAGATCGTTTGTCGAGCGTTTGCACTCGTCGTTACACCGTAACGTCGCGGCGTCGAGAATTAAATTCTTGAGTTTGGTCGGCCACCAGATGACGATCGTGTGCCGTGTTTCCTGTTTAAATAGTCTGCGGGACGAACGCTCCAGCGTCGATTGCCGCCGAGTTGATCGACGATTTTGCAAGAGTGTCTGTTCGAAATTACCGGATCCCGTGGGGACGATCGTGCGAAACTTTCATACCAACGACATCACGAACGACAACGTTGCTCGAACATCACCGGAGAGGACATTATGTCACAGTTGCTGAGAACGGCTCTCACGTTTACGATTGGCAATAGTGAGAAAGCTACCCACAATATCGCTCGATTATTCCGTTAGACTGTTGGAAACTTACCTTGAAACGTGAGAACTTTTCTACGGTAAAGATTTTTAATGCTTCGTCGGCCGTTACGAGGATACCTCCGCGTACCGCGAAATAATGCGATGAAAAATCAATTTTACGCCGCTCAAGTTACCACGCACGGAAGTGTTGTTAAAAAACTATATTAGATCGTTCGATTTCACTCCACTATTGTTTCCACAACGACGAAGGAAAAGATCGTTCCAGATCGTATTTCGTTCTACGACTACATTTTTCTTTTTTTCTTTTTTCTTTTCTTTTTCGTGTTTCTTCGGTGATATTTGCCAAAACGAGGCTCGGAAACGTTGGTCGCGAGTATTCCCGGATAAAAATAAATTAATTAACAACTAACGACCACGCGATCGTATAGCTCGGTAACACCCACTCGGCTGAAACACATCGTTGGGAACTCGAGATGAAGAAAAGCAAATACCTTCGAGGGGGTGGCTGCTGCTAGCTCAGCCGATGGGAATGGGTAGCGGAAGAACGAGAAAGAATTCCGTCACGATCTCGTCTGCGCTTGCTTTGTCCCCTGCTTTGATTTCTTCTCTTCGGTACTCGACGAGCGAGAGAGCGAAATGCCGAGGGAATGCGAGAGGGTAGGAGACACGAAACGGAGAGGCACAGACATCGAGAGAGAAAGAGGCTTTAGCTGGTTCGGTACCGGGAGAGTGAACGATATTTACATGCGATTTGCATACTAGTTGATCCCTATTGCTTCCATCTCCAACGAGCCAGCAGGGGCGGCGGACCTACACCCGAACCCTCCGTCATGCCGCGTTCTGCTTCTCTTCCTCTTCCTCTTCCACTTCCTCTTCCTCTTCCTCTCGTTTCACGATTCCACGAGTTTTCATCTCTATCTGTGCTCCTCTTGCCACGAGTATCTCCGTGGAGAACCGGGACTTCGCACGTTCTCGTCGAACCGCGTAAGCGAAACCCTTAACGCTAAAGCGAACCGGAGCGGGACGTTCCACGTTCCTCGAATCCTTTCTGCCTCGTTATCATCCTACGCTTTAACGAACTGTCTCCTCCTTCTCTTTCTACATCCTCCTCCTTTCGTCCCCTTTCGCCCGGTTTTGTCTCTTGTCGTGCTCGTAAATAGCGTCGCACGGTTGTAAAAATTCACGCGTGCGATTCGGCAATACGAGAACGAGATAAAGGAAGGCGATAGAAAGGGATCGGTTCGGTGGCGAGAGGAAGACGAGCTAGCTGGATGTTTCCAGATTTTGCTTAGGGTTCGACTGGATTAAAGAAAGTTGGCAGAGAGACGTAATCAGGTCATATAAATGTGGCTGGCTAATTGCAGATAGTCGGTTTCACGGGAATACGCGTTAAGCAACCCGCAGAAAGGTAAGACCACGGTGTTCTTACGTCTTCTGACGGACGAAGAAGAAAGGAAGGGGGACTCGGTGCTTTCCTATCTCGCTAGCAAATGGGGAAGCCAAATTAGCCGGGATAATCAAGTCGGTGGAGAAAGGTGGAAGGAGGGTAAAGTTACCACGGCGACTAAAGGTTGTTTCTTCAACGACGTAAAATTGGCCAGGTTCTCGCGGAAATCGCACGGAATACACGAGCTGCCGTGGTATCAGTTTCGTCGGTGATTTTCTCTGGAAACAGGATTCCGTCTTCAGACGAAGCTGGACAATTTTTCGAGAAGCTTAATTAAACGGCGTGACGAAGAGAGCAAAGTTTCGTGTATCGAGGATCGTTCTAAACACGATTCTGTCCGTTCGGTATCCCATTTTTCGTCGACGGGTTAAAAGGGAGAAGCGAAGAAGGAACGAGGGATGAGAATTTTTTAAGAAAGCCGAGCACGGGTCCATCCAAGAACGGAGAAGCAACCGATTGATATCTGAGCATGTTGCCACGTGAGCTCCCGAAGCACGGCGTCTAATTAACTCCGTGACTGGCTGACCCTAGGTGACCCTGGACTCGTTGCATGCTTCGATGGCGCCTGTGTGCATGCACATACACGCGTCCATCTACGTGCACACGTGTTGCATCGGCTCGCACACCTAACGGACCGCTATTCCGTCGTAGATAGAGACATCATCGTGCCGCCGACCAGCTCTACACCTTAACCTTATACGGTGCTGAGCCACGGAGGAAGAGAAGACCCTTTCCTCCATCGCGTCTCTGCACGAACAGGCCGATGCACGAACTCTTCGAAGCAGATGTTGCATCGGAAGGAGAAGAGGACCGCGCCAGATATCCGTGAAAACTTATTGTCTCGTTCGATTCTCGGACACGGCTCTCGGCCGGCTGCCGAACGATGAAACCGTTAATTCTTGGTCGTCGTTCGCCGATTTATCGCGGCGAACAAAGTCGAGCGATCGAGGCGAGATCGTGCAGACCCGGTTTTTCACACGGCCTCGTGTAAAACGTGCCACCATGCCACGTCGAAGAGATAGACGTACCGCTCGCGATGCCCCCGGTGTTTCGTTAATTAAAACGAACGAACGAACGAACTGGTTAATTTTATGCGAGTGGCGAATCGGGCCGGCGTGCATGGCTTTCCCATTACCGCGCCCACCTCCCTCCTGCGTCGATTGGTCATTGGTGTCACAAACGATCATGCTCTGCTCCTCTGCCACCGCCATCGCTGAATATCGACGTTGCTCCCTCCACCCCTGTGTAAACCCCGATGCGTTATCGCTCGCTAAAATATATTTTAAACACGTAGCAGCATCGTTCGCTGCTGTCTTGCGGCAAACTTTTTGCAAAATAAATATCTCACGAAAGCAAATACTTATATTCTGCGAGGCTTATCTACCGAGCATGGCTTCTACCGCGATAGAAGCGGCACAACGACGAGACACTGATTCATTTTACTTAAGCCGAGAAAACGCGGCCAAAGCGGCGTTTAATGTGCCCAGAAACAGTGATACAGTGTTTATTGCCGACAGACGCCCGGAATTTTGAACAGGCTCGACGACACTCGGAATACGCCGTTTTATTTCATAGCCACCCCCGCTGCGCGCGTAATGGCGAATAAATTTTAATGAACGTCAAAAAAATAAACAGCCGGTTTCACTTAAACGGGGGTAAATTTGACCGGTCGTTGTCGAGCCGGCGATTACTTCCTGCTACTCTTAAAACCACATCGATCGTCCCCAACTTGGAAAAATAAGTTGGTTCGGCCGTATGGCGGGACGAAACGGCAAGGAAAAAAAAAAGAGAAAAATGCGGGCTCTTCGCTTTCGCGTAAAATTTGAATCGAGCCGGGGAAATGTTTGCCGGTTCTCGGAATGGCGCGCAGCGTCACTCGTATTTTTCGGAGGAATAAAAATTTTGTTAGCCGCTAGACCGAGCGATTTCAAAATTCCGATCGGCCTCGATGAGGGATCGCGGTCCGGAGGGAGCAGGGAGTATCCACTGTGGAAAACAGGGTGTGGCGCGTGAGAGCTGGCTCACCTGAAACAACACAACGTTTTCAGATCGCTGATCCCATAAGCGTCCACGTTTGATCCCTCCGTTGTTTTGCGAACGCGTCCGCCTGTCTGCCGGGTTAATTCGCGAAAAACTAGAATCGCGTTCTTCGACTCAAGCAGAAACGCGTTACGGGTTTTACGCTGCCCGGGTTCGACGGTCGTCCGCCTCTTTCGAAACAACGATACCGATTATCTCGCCGAGATCTCGATGACCCTTTTAAAAACTCTGTTTTCTCCGGTCAACGAGAGCGATTTCGCGTGAAAGACGACGCAGTTATCTTTTTCAATTGCGCTTTTCAGCTGGTGGCCGAACAGAATTTTTTTTATCGAGGGGTGAAAAGAAAGGCGACGGGGATGGGGTGAGACTCGTCAAGCGATGTAGAATAGTAGAGATATATCGTGGCGTAATATGCAAAGCGGATCGGATGTACCCGGCGGGGGGTGAAAGCGGTAGCCAAGGGGTGATTAGCGGGACAAAAGCTGGCGCCGCTACAAGT
Source organism: Bombus vancouverensis nearcticus (assembly GCF_051014615.1). NCBI lineage: Eukaryota > Metazoa > Arthropoda > Insecta > Hymenoptera > Apidae > Bombus > Bombus vancouverensis. The sequence continues at coordinate 16,892,304 of NC_134915.1, read as the reverse complement.
GGAACCAAATTGGTAGAAAATTGATAATCAACCGCCAATATCAACCTCCATTGGGAACCGCGTGGCTCGTTATGCTCGAGAAGAGGGCAAAGGATTACGCAGAAACACGCGCGAAATATTTGTTTGCTGGATATAAAAGCCAGCCGCAAGACGATACGCGCTATAAAATCGTGCATCTCTTGGAAAGTAACGCGTACTTTGTCGATGCATGTAATCCTACGATATTATAAATTGTTGGCAATACGTTTCGAAACTAATTTTTCGGCAAAATTTTACGTTGTATTTTAGGCTGAACGCGTGTCGGCGACGAGACGAGCCAAGATACAGGAACGGGAGCGGCAGCGAAGGAAGAAACGAATGCCAAAGAAAAGGGATGAAACGCACGATGTACGAAGAGTATTCACTAAAGAGTCAAGATCAAGTTGGCTCCTGTGAATGGAACACGTGTACCGTGTCACATCTATCTGAAAAGTTCATCGTTTCGGAGATCTCGTAAAAAAGTTTCCTAGAATGCGAGCTATCTTCGGAGCCATGGTGGCGAGTGTGTAATCGAAGGAATTGTAGAACACTTTTCTCATGCAAATACACTCGATGCGGAGACCCGGAGAAGGGACAACGAACTTCTTTGGGCTGCTTAAAACTTCGAACTTAGGTCCTTTTAAATTTAAATGCTCTCCCCGGTCGAACAGCCGTCGTGCGTTCTTCTCTCGAACGGTTTCTCGCGCCGGTGTCGTATAGATGGTAATAAAAAACAAAAAAAAAAAAAAAAGAAAATACGCCAAAGCGTACGAACGGTGCGATGGATCGCGATGCCGGGATAAAAAAAAAAATGTCATCGATATCTCCGCTTTACGCATCGAATAGCATTCGCTGTACGTCCACGAAATTGTATCGCGGCTACTTTAACACATATTTCAATGCGAAAGCGAAAATAGTTTTCAGAGAGATGGCAAAAATTCGACCTGTCCGGGAACAACATTTTCCAGCAATTCTAGCGCGTTCGGTCATTGTTTACCTGGGAATTTTACAACCTTCATAAAAGATCGTACGCGTATTCGCGTTGCAGTAATTATCGAAACGAATAAAATTGTCGCCCTGTATGTAATAATAAGCAGACAGGCGAATATAAACGTAATAATTGCGAAAACGTGCGTTCGAATCGTAGTAACACGAACGTATCAAAAATTATTATTTGCCGCTCGATGTCCAATGACCAGAAAAATATTTGCCTAAAGCGCGCGCACGCCGTTGATGTGCCTCGATACGGATCGCATTTGAAATTCGAATTATTATAATTACGGTGTGCGATTAAAAATGAGAAGACAGGAGGGAGGGATAAAGGGATGCGTAACCTCCGCTGTTCAATGATATAATTACAAAGAGTTACATGGTAGAATGCGTCTACGAGCTGCGCTTATTAAACCGAAAATTTCATGCGCATTAAATTAAGAATAGATTGTATGCATTATCATCGTGTGTATCCCACAGATATTTTTCCCTGGTGAATAAAAAATAATAAAGAAACGAATGTAATGAATAAACGAACGAAAAGCTTGAATCACCCTTTTACATGTACACGTTTAACTCGTAGCGTAAGACTTCAATTATTTATTTTTCATTTTCATTAGCGAGCACACCTAAGCATTTCGATATCGATATCGAGCATCGGTTTTAAAGCTTGGAGTTCTTTTTAATAGGTCGACAAGCGCGTTAATACGTATACGCGGAATTATAATTCAGCGGAAGAAAGAGGGGATGAAATAGGAAGGAAAAGCTCGTGGCGTCCACGTGAATGTGCATCGTGGTTGCCGTGGCGCGAGAGGACGAGAGTGACAAGGTAGAAGAGAAGAGTTATTAAAATGTAAATATGAATCGACAATCTGTAACCCAACGCGTCGCGTTAAGCACGTGTGCGCTGCCGTGTAGATAAACGTGCCTCGAATATTCGCGAAAGCGCGATGACGTTCGTAAATGGGCTCGCCGGAAAACTTATTTCGACCAACTTTTTATCGCCAACAATTCTACCTAACCGCATGGAACGTCAACCCTTTACGCTCCATTTCACTTCTGACTAAAAGCTTTTTGCCCGTCGATCCAAGCGAATTGATAAATAACGCAACCAATTTCTACCTCGTTAACGCGTTATAAAGAGTAGCGATACACGTATCTGTTTTCTTTTTTCTTTCTTCTTCTTCTTCTTTTTTATTCTTTCTTTTCGATCAGCAGGGCCGTTTCCGACGCATCGCGTCGATACTCGAAATAAATAATTTCGCTCAGCGAGCGATCACGATTTCGCACGTTGGTCATTGACTAATTGCCCCTAGTTTTTACCGGACTACAGGGGATCGCGAGGATCAGCAGATCCGGTGGCCGTTGCCAAACAGCAGGGAATATTATTCGAATCTGATGGAAATAAAAATTCTTCGGCGTTCTGCTTCTGTTTTTTACGGTGCCAGCCATAAATTTTTCTTCTCGCCCCCTCGGCTTCTTTCTCCCGATCTCTCTTTTTCTCTCCGTCGACTGGCTTCACAGATTTATGGACTTATAGATTCTTTCTCCTGCTTCCTTTCCATCCCATGGATTTGGCGGAGGTAGAACGTTCTCCGACCAGCAGCCAACCTCGAATTCTCCTGTTTCCTACGGCTTCCTACTTGCATTCCCTCGAACTACGCGTTACACGGTCACGTTTGCTACCGCCGCTTTTCTTCTTTTCCTTTTTTTTATCGTCACCCGTTTTCTGCAGCCAACGACAAGTAGAACGTCAAGATACGTTAGTGCCAAATTCTATCCTTATTACGGAACGATAATTGCTTCTACTACACGGGCCGTCTTCCCTCCGAGAGAAACATTTTTTGTCGAAACAACGAGGTACGGTTTGGGCGTGCAATTATATCCAGGAGGATAGTTATCCGGCGTTGGAAGCATCGAAAGAGAAATCCCACGGGATGACAGTAACCACAGGCGGTTCCTTTCCATGGCCGGTGGAATCTCATTCTTCGTCCCCTTTGCTGGCAGCATCCCCGACTATGTCGAGAGGGTCCGCACCTCTACGACTTTCTCTCTTCCTCCGTTTCGCTCTTCGTTGATTGCTCTCTCGCGCCGCAACGGCGGCCGCGATAGCTCATAAATATTCAATGGCCACGCGGCCAAGATAAACTAATTAAAACTTAGATCTCGGTAGTCACTTTAGATTTTTACTTACACAAGAAGCATTTCAGCGCGGCTGGCCGGCTGGAAAAAAAGTCTACACGAAGCCGGCCCTGAAGCCGCGAATCCGATTCGACTGTTCGCGGCGACCAGCACGGCAGGAAGCTGTGGCCGAGCGAGCAGGAGGGTGAAGGACCGCTCGCAGGCAAAAGGACGCGCAAAGAAAGCTTTACTCTGTACTTCTCATTAAGGAAACCACGCTTTCTTTTCTTCATTCTCTCTTTCCTGCTTGTAGTCTTCCGTCTTCCGACGGGCGGACGTTCATCCCCCTTTTGCCGCGTTCCTCTTTCTTTTTTTCGCTATGCCGTGCGAGCCTTAACGAGTACCTCGAAAGAAATACGATCGTCCAAACTCTAAGATACTCATTGTTCTTTTAAATTCGATTGCAATCGAACGAAAACGAGCCTATTTATATCTCTCTTCGCTCCGGATCGTTCAATCGCGTGTATGCGTAAAGCGCGAGAACAAACGTGAAATTACCTGTCCGTTCGCCTTTTATATTGTAATAAAAACGAACAAATTGCCCGTCGTATCAATCTACAACGAGCTGTCCCGCAGTTGGGAAAATACGTTTCAGTTCGGTGAGAAAATATTCGCGAACGCTGTCGTTGATATCGGTCGACTCGATTGCTCTCGATCGGGTCTAAGCCGCTTCACCACCCTGGCCGATGCAAAAGAGAGGCGGGCGTTCGTCTCGTGTCCAGGTCACGCTAGTCACTTGCAATATCGCTGGCGATCGATACGAGATCCGTGAATAATCGCGCGATCCATTATCGCGCATCGGTTTCTTTAACGTCTCCGTCGCTAACGAAATGATTTATTAGCGAACGTGGCAAGAGTGCAATCTCACGTTTACTTCGCTTTGCCCAGTTTCGATCCGACATACGTCAGTTTTTCTCCGCAAGTTTCTTCCTTTTCGCCGTCACGGTACAACGCAAAAGAGACGGTAGAAAGTCGACTTTAACGAGGTCTGTTGCCGACGATTGTTCGTCGAAAATAGGATGCTCGTGATGGTTAGGATGGATGCCCGTCAGCCGGTGGTAACAACTCTCCCCCAAAGACGCGGCCAGAGATCGGTCGATCCTTCGTTAGAAATTCCGCGCAATCATATTCGAGCAAATAATTCGTTAGGCCCTCGTTCCGCGGCCTGTTCGTTAGTATAATTAAAATAAATTCAAATGACTTTCTTGTCCCCCGTCTTTGGTCTCGCAGGCTTTCTCCTTCTTCCGCCTCGGCCCCTCCCTCCCTCTTTCTTCGGCTTGTCCTTCTTAAATCCGTTGATTAGTGCAAAAATCCGCTTACAAATTAAGCGAGACCGTGCTGGAGGCTCCGAACTCCCTGGAGGATGGTCCCGAAAGACGGAGGAATCTTCAACTCCGTTCGGAGGAACGAAAGAGCCGGAGGTAGGAGGCAAGCAGAGAGGGAAAAGAAGAAAGAAAGCTAAAAGAAGGGTGAGCACTTTAATATCTTAAGTAAACCTGGCTCGGGATAAAGAAGAAAAAAAATAAGTCCTGCCAGACCGAGAGTCGTGGAAAGAAAATGGGGTGCTACGCGAAAACATGCGCAACGAATTAAAATACGAACCGGGGCAGAGGAAGTAACCCGACGTTCGAGTTTCAGAGCGGAAAATATTTGCTTTTTCAGTTCCGTGGCTTCGACGAACAATCGAACGACCAAGTTGGCCGACGCGAGAAAAATTCCTCGTGAAAACGATTGCGGACATTTCGAGAGCGCCATTTCGACGTCGCGCAGCGGTTACTTCGATATTTGCTCGAAGCAATTTAGCACGCTCGTTACCACTTTTACAGTAATCACGCCAACGAGTTAGCAAAAATAATTCGAGAACGCGGTGAAACGTGTCGAAATTCGACGAGTCGACCCCCTTAAGAGGGCATCGTTAGGGTTGTTTCGATCCCCGTGACTCATCCGCGTAGGACTCGATATATCGGCGGGCTCGCACACGCGTCCGATTTCACCATAAAACGTGCACGCTCCTCGGTCCTGGTGTGTTTGAATGTGGGCGGGGTGGGTTGCCATTTGCAATGCAAACGATAACACAGCGTATCGCACGAAAACGCGCACACAGACAAAGATTCCGGCAAACGGACAGGGTACCGGGAGAGAAAAGGGCACGGAAGAATCGACCAAAGAGAATCGTCGTCTGCTGAGATTCCACGCAGGCAATCTCTTCCTCGTTCCCTTTTTTCTGTCCGACGATCTTCATCGCGACGTCAGTTGCAACCGTCCGGCGCTGAACTCGATTCCTCCGAAACACAGTTTTCCATATTTCTGCTACAACGCGCTCTTGCCACGTTCGAATAAAAAGCAAATAACATACGGCAATAACTACGTCGGAAGAGCTGCGTTCGTTCGTAAATTCCACCGTGGCTGGAAAAAATGAGGTAAAAAGCTGAACAGGCTTGATATTTTACGAGGTACGAGTTAATATTTCACGAGAAGAAAGTTGGTGAGTTTTGTTAAAGTTTTCGATAAGAAAAGAATTTGCCGAGCACAAGGCGTTCCTACATCATCGTTCCAGTTAGTTTCGCGCTTCGCGCGAGAAATTTCTGGCCCATCGATCAGCGGAAGGAGGTAGAAGCTTTTTTTCTGGTACGTAACACGTTTCATTTACGCGAAGGGCAGAGAGAGAGGGAGAAGGATAGAGGGAGGAAGAGAGAAAAGACGGGGTATCGAGCTCGCAATCTCTGCGAAGTCGGTAGCCACGCGAAGAGGGAACACCGTTGGTTGGTCTACGGAGCTTACGCAAGTAAGGGGGCAGGGGGGTGCGATACGCGGGGGTGGCAGACGGCAGCGAAGTGGCAGCAACGTTGGGGGCCACCGAATGCCGTTCCATGGCACGCGGAACACGGAATATCCGTTTTAGAAATGAGCTTACTTTAAGGCCGTCCAACGACCCGCCTTCCTGCGGGATCCCTCCGCGCGATGGAGATCGGTAATTAATCATTTAGGAAGCTGGCCTGGCCTCTCCGTTGCGAGCCGCGCGACCAGGGGTGAGCTGCTACCTCGGAGGCAGGGGTTAAACGGAATAAAAGGCAAGCCCGTGTGTGCACGACCGGCACGACCGAGGAAACGCCAAATGGCCAGCGTCGACTGAGATTGGCTTCGGCCACGAACGCCGCCGTTCCGGCTTACGTAGAACTGGGGCTTCCTTTACATACGTACCACCTACCGTTCACTGGCGTAGAAATGGATTGCCACCTTGTTTCCAGCTATCCCCTATCTCGCGACCTTCTCTACGAACCGCGATCCGTGCTCATCGCGTACTTGGAAACGAACGGAGCGCGTGAAATATTTTCCAACGGCGACGGTCAGCGGTTAAAATAGACGTAAAAGGTAGGTGAAAGACGTTTGACAAACTCGAAAATAGGGACAAGCGGAGTGGAGAAACTTTTCTTGTAAGTAATTTGTTGGCGTCGCACGATACGCGCGACGATTAAATAGTTAGTTAGGTACACAGGCACGGAAATGAGAGTGAAATCGGTCCTACGACATTGCACCCTCTCGTGCGTAGGACGAGAGTACGTTCTCGCTAACTACACCGTACGAGTATAGGTACGTAAACCGTGTATCCTACGTATGTTCCAGTCGTTATCGCAATCTCGACCCCGTTTGATATAACAGTCACTGTGACGACTATCGTCTTCCGACACGCGAGGCCGTTGCAGGGTTTTACACACCCTGCACGGACCTCTATGAAATTGTTACAATAGGTGGAGTAACTAACGGCGACGGCGATAACGGCCATCTAACGACCATCGCTTGATATCGCCTCCACTTATGGAACGCTACCAGAAAGGACAAAGGTTTTTTTTTTTTTTTTGCACCCGTCCTTTTCTCTCCGCGCTGTTTTCGCGTCAAAACACGGTACGTGTAAACCGAAGACCACCAAGCTCTCTAATTTATGCGCGTAATTTAGCCGAGATCGTTTTCGAAAAGCTTTCGTATAAAGCGAATCAAAATATTTCCACTAGCGGCGATCGACGCGCAAAGATGCTCGATAGTGGTCGCGTTCCCGTAAAATTAATTAAAAGCACAATGGTAAAGCGAACGCGACGAAGATAATTAAGCGCGATTCAGCGTTCTTTATAAATTATCGTTCTCGCGCATAAAGCGGACGACATTTACGGGTATTATAATTTCGCCGTGGATACGGCGTTATTTATCGGTCTCATAATTCGCGAGCAGCATTCAGCCTGAAAATTCGAATTTCTATTCTGTCCCGCGGGACTGCGAACTCGGTTAGATCGGACCAATAAAATTGCAACGGTCAAGTGGCGGCCTAGCCGTCAATTAACGACGAGATAGATACAATTAGCCGGGAAGGATAGACCCAAGGGGTCCAGGAGCGGACCAAGACGAAGGCAAAGAGACAGAGGTTGGCTATCGTGTCAGGATCCATAAACGCGACTACGTCTCACGATGGTTAGAAGGTGCTAACGAGCGTTCCCTTGCTAGACTCCTTCGAATCCGAGCAACGTCCCAAGGGTCACCATTACCGTTGCCTTTGCTGTCCCCGCCATTATCTGTTTTGCTACCACCACCCTTGCACAGTCTCCTTCGGCCACTCATACCGGAATCACGGCCCTCCTCGTTAACCCCGAAACGATCCTTCCAGCAGTTTCTCCCTTTAACGCGCCCTGCATCGCGTCTTATTTTCCCTCTTGCCGTTTACCGTTTTCGCTCCGTTTTGCCCGACTGTTGCAAAATTTCCGATTCTCCTCGCTCAGCTTGCAATGGAAAATGCAAGGCAATTAGAAAAGTGGAACGACAGGTCCGATGGTAAAACGGATTCGAGTATCTCTTAAGTATGTTTTTACAGACAGCAACGGAGTATTCCGGCGAGTGAAACCCGATCGAGTTTCCCGCTTGCAAAAACAAGCCGCTCGTGTTTTCGCGCGATGATCGGTCCACCGTGAATCGGAACCACCGCGTACCTTCTGTTTTTGCACGTAGTGCAACAACAGTTTGCCCGTTCTCCTGCATAACTAAAACCGCAGTAGGGTATTATTTCGCGTGGCCGTGTAAAAATATACAATCGAGCGCGCTCGATCGAGCACGAAATAGAAGGCTCGCCGTAGAACACCTTACGGCTGCGCGGAACGCAGCTGCAAAACGGTTGTCCGGTTGCTTTTCGATTCTATCAACCCCCAGAGGAGAACGTCGCTGGAGAGAAGCGTGGTTGTGCGAGCTGCTCGCTAATTAAGCCGTTATTAAAACCAAAGCTCGCCAACAACGAATTAAATTCTAAACCGCGAAAGGGTGACTACGTTTCACAGCGATAACTCTAAAAATAAAACGCATAGGCTGCAGGAAACGCGAACGAGACGTTTCTCATTACGCTCATTGTATGTCTCGCATTAGTTCTAGCCAGTCTAATTGCCGCTACCATGCAGCGATTACGTTCGCCGATAACGGATTTGATTATAACTGTTAATTCGTGCCGTACCACGATTATACCGAGATTATAACTAATTATTGACTTAAACACGGGATAGCCGGAGTTCCCTCGAGTCCAATTCCCCGCACAATACTTTAAATTTCTCACGCGGATGCGTAGCACGCACCGTGAACGCTTCGTGTTCAATTAATCTGTTAAGTACGTTGAACCGTTTTTTACCTCTAAACGATTCGTCGACCCGCTCGAGAGAACCATCCACGAGGTATCCGCGGCTGCCTTGGCGACCGCGCCAACCGCGAGATCTCGCGCACCGCATCCCCCGGTTCTCCGATGAAAGTGGAGAACGCGAAAGAGGAAGGTACCGGCGGCGCGCCACTCCACTGACTATGGAAACTACGCGAAAGAGAACCGTGCCGCGAGAAGAGGAAAAGAAGGAGCGGTCGAAGAAGGAGGAACTCTGGAAGCGAAACGGGAACGGGAACGGAAGCAACGTCGTAAATCACCAACAGTACGGAATAACTGGCAAAAGCGCGATAAATCAGGGATCTCGAGGCAACCGAATTAGGAAATTGCCTGCTTAAAAACCGCAATGACGTTAATCCGATGGTGGCAGCGTCGGATTCAGGCTAGCGTTTGCCGTTCGCGCCACCGCAATCCGGCAAATAAAACTGATCTAGCCACCACGGAGCGGTTCCGTATCACGGCGCTGGGTGGAATAATGCGGAATAAAATCAACGTAACTCAATCGCGGTTGTCTTTCGAGATCAGCTTCCCCGTCTTGGTCGCTGATAAATGTTCGATACCGAGTACCTGTATACGAACGCCCGTCTCTCTAATTCCCCGTCGACCTCGACGCTCCATCGAAGCAAGGAAGCGATAAAGCTTCGTGTCCAAAAAATCTTTCTCAGAAATTTATCACCGTTCGACGTCTCTGGCATTCGTTCTTTCCGTTTCTGCATACCGTATTACGCGTTTCTCCGATCGGTACGTGCACCCGTGAAATACGAGCAGAAAATATCGCCGCGAAGATGAATTTTCGCCCGCGTCGAAAAACATCGTCGACAGACCGAGGATATTAACCGCGCGCGTGAAAAAAAAAATGCACCGGACACCGTAGAACGGGTATCGAATCATCCAGTTGGTCGATCCAGAGCCAATCGTTCGTTGCAATTAACTAGACGGAGGGACGTAACAGCGGGTAACCGAGTGGGGCGAGGCAGATTTTCAGCTCTCGACAATGGAGCGGAATTGGCGTGGAACCGCGTTCAAACCCGGTCTGACTTCCCTTCTGGAATATGGAATGACCCGCTAATGAGTTTTCACCCGTGAGAATGTATCGCGAACGGTAAGCATAAGCGATCTACGTCGATATTGTACGACGACAATCGATTACGACGTAACGGCGCGGCGCGGCGCGGCGCGGCGCGGCAAGTTGGCGTAAATAGGAGATCACGAATCGTGACCAGGACAAACGAACCAGCGAACAGACCGACCGAATTGACAAGCACCGATGGACAGACATTTCGCCTCAACGCATTAATCGAGTTATTAATTATGTAGTCTCATGCTAATTGTGCCTGTAATCTGGCCGCGATGCCGTAAAATACCCATGCGATTTACGTTTCGATGGATTCGCAGTTTGGCGCAAATGATCCGTGCTCGTTTCAACCTGTTCCGGTGCTATCGACCACCTCCGATACGAAACGCGTCATTGTGCTTCTTGAACGACACGAACCGTATTTCCGTTCGTCGCGAATTAATAGCGCTCTTAATGTCCGCCGCGCAACTCCAGTTAATTATTTCGACAACGCTGTTTGTTGCGGAGCTACGATCGTTCGAGCGTTTCGTCCGTGAATACGGTACGCTCGTCGTATTCGAGCGTCGGCATAATTTTTGAACGTCGCCGCAGGCTAGATTTTGGCCCGGCGACGTTATCGACTTTTCAACCAACGTCCGAGAAACGAGCGGATGCTGATAAAGCGAAAACGCGATCTAGAAAGAAGGCGTGGAAGTGGCAAAGGCCGCGAATCGAGTCAACATCAAAGAAAGTTGGTTCTAGCAGCCCTTGCGCCTTCGTTTCCCCCCGTTCCCGCCATGCTTCCTTAAGAATCCTCGGCAATGGGCACCTGTCGTGTAACCAAGGTGCACGCAGCCAAGTATACCAGTAAATGTATACTTAGTTTTCTGCTATGGGGTGCGTGCAAGAAGCCGCGCTACGGTTATTACACGCGTCACGCGGCACACTACGGTCACGCACCCTCGTTTCTCGAGGTCCCTCCACAGGGAAACAGCGTTATCGTCGCTCTTTATCTTGTCAACCGCAGGGGCAGTCCTATTACGCCACTTACGGGGCACCGACTCGCGCGCACCTTCTTTTAGAAAGAGGACGGAACTAACTTAAACAACCTCGACCGGAACCTGCACGCGAACCAAGATGTTACCGACAAGAACGACACCACCTGTGATCGAACGCGCTGATAAACCGGCAAACCTTAATCGCGGACCACTTCGATCGTTTCGGTTTTACGTGCGGCTCGCGCTCTCCGCGCTGGTAATTAAGAATCAATCGGGTATTCAAATTACTGAAATATGAATACATTTGTTAAATCTCCTTTCGATCGCCGATCCCGCATCCGCGTGGAAAACGCTAGTTAGCTGGTAGAAAGTAAATAAACGCGCCAACTCCCTTTCCAACGACTCGTATGTATACCATTAAGAGGATCGTTATTACCTTATCGGGCGCCAAATAACGAGCGATGGTATTAAACAATTACAGTTGACATTTTTTACATTAGAAGCGTAATGAGTCGAGATAAATTGCACGTTTTAACAATGCGGTTAAGTTTACTTAATGTTACCAGCTTCGTATAAGGCTTCCAGTTGATGAGAATATTACCTTTACGACAAAAACAACACCTGTTATCGATGTAATTTAGCAATATTAGTCCCTGCTTATTTAGTACTCCCATCGTCTTCCTTTCAACGTAATGCAACTCCATTAAATCCAACATCGAGCGTCTATATGTATATATATATATATATATATGTTTGAGACGAAAGAACATCGGGGCATTTCCTTTCGAATTTTTGGTAAAATTCCCGATACTTTAGTCTAGACTTTTTATCATAGCTGTACTTAAATAACAAAACTTGGAAGTAGTTGTTTACCGTTTAATCCGATTACGTTTGCCCGAGATTTACGGGATGGACGTTTTCGCCTAAAAGAGATATGACGTAGTGGTATAGCTCTCCTCAAAAATATAGTTGACCCAAGGGGTACAGAGAGGTACATAGTAAGGTACATGGGTTCAGTTTCACTTGAACTTTTGACAAGTAAGCGCGTTTGCTATCCTGTTCACCGTGTATTTGTTATCGAATCTAAGATTATTGTCGTTAGCATCTCGAGTATCTAATCGTCACGGTCAATTGTCGAATTCTGTAACGGTCATATGATCACCTTGTGAATTTGTCGTTATATTCATTCGGTGACTAGGTACTCGAGTTGTTATTATAAGACGGATCTTTAGCGAGAGCTTGTTGTTGCGTGATGAAACTATTATCTGTATTTTATAATGAAAGAATTGCTAATCCAAATGAAGGTTCGTTAAACGCCCCTAACTCCAATGCTAACTCGACACGTACATATCATATACATATATATCCAATAACGTTGTGAGTTTTTAATTCGAGCATCGTTTGCCGGAGGTCTCGTATACTCCGAAGATTGCCGGCAACGAGAAACAATTCGGTGGCACAGATGTCCGAAAAAATACAGAGAAAGAAGCAGTAAGAAGTTGGAAACGACGGTATAAGGAAGAGCTGTGGCAAACGATCTCGGGGTTGACTCGATCCAGACGGGAGGAAATTTCTCGAGCAGAGAAAAGAAGATGGTCGATCCATATAGAAGAACGTACAAGTGGACGATATAGGTTAGCCGATATATACCCGGCTTGATATAGCGTGCCAAAAGCGCTCCGTCTTGAGGAGGCGGAACGAAGAGAAGAACCGCCACCGTTATCAGCTCGGGCCACGATTGGCCGAGCTCAGACGGAGCTTTCGGAGCGGCCAATAGCGTCCTGGTCTCCGGTTTTCAAGGATTCTCCCCCGAAATCCTGGGTGTGGGCGAACCTAGAACATCGTACGGGTACACGTAGCCTTTTCCTCGGCAATACGCACACACGTCAAGACCGCTGCCCACTGGTCAGCAGTCAGCTCTCTCGGTACTTTAGCAGAAAACCCCCATTTTCCTTCGTTCCGCTTCTTTTTCTCGTTACCATCATCCCCCGGCGCTGCCGCCTCTTTTCCCATCCCCTTACCGCTCTACTCGACTACTCGATTCTTTCAGCCGAACCGTCTTTCTTCTTTCTTGCCGTTGTCTCCCCAGGAAGCTGATTCCTACAATAGTCCGCCTTTTTACTCGCTTTTCCCAAGTTCCCGATCTTTCGTCTACGTGTTTGCCACAGCCTTTCTACGTGTATGTCTGACGCACGTACACGCCCGTCACTATGGAAGAACCAGTACATCAGGGGTGCCGTGTTACCAATGATCCGTTATATCGCCGGGTTAGAACTCGCAGCATCGAATTTTATGGCGGTTCGTTCGGTTATGATATTTACTGACGTAGATCGTCCAAGAAATACGCCAATACGAACACCAACGTACCTCGCTAGATACCTTTCTGTTCGATAATTCCACGCCGAAGCGTACGTATTGCGTAAGATTTTCACGCGGACTGTGTCAAGAAGCTGAGACTGCGACTTCCACTTGGAATCCCTTTTGCCTCGCCCGTCGTAACTATGCCGCTACTTCACGAGAGAATTATGAAGAAGCTGCGAGTGACACCGTGATGCCAGCGACGATATAGCAACGCCTTGAAGATCCCTAGTCCCCGTCAACCGGAGCTACTCGATGTTTTTTCTCTCCCCAAGCTACGGTATCGTTGCCTGCTTCGACCGGTATACGAAAATTTTATTACCCAGGAATAAAAACGCGAATGTGGTGGACGACGTGTCTCGAGTAAAATCCCGTTAAAATTACGTACGCGCTCGTTGAAAGCTTTTGCTTCGATGCAAGATAAATTAGTAATCGAGCTGCTTGAGTCGTTTTAAACTCGATACCTATCTTCGAAGGATAATATCTATACAACGCGTTCAAAAATACGTTTCGCGTAAAGATAACGCTGCTTAACCGTTTATCAACGACACTGAAATTACTTTGGAAAAGAGCATCGTGAATCGTGTTATCGATATCGTTTATATCATTTCGGTGACTTTTCTCTAGGAAAAAGAGTACGTTCCTGTGCAAAATATGCCATCGTAAACAACGATCTCCGCGAAGCAGGTGAATGATAGACAAGAGTCGTAAATAATCGATAAATAAAGGCAACTGATGGCGAAAAAGAAGGAGGGTCAGGCTATTGATAACATTATCATAAAAGCGGCGTTAAATGGTCGCTGGCGAGGTTACGCCGATGCGGTGGTGGCAAAACGGCTCTATAAATGCGTTTACTTTGAGCCATAAAAGCGGCGTGCTTCGGTTGCCACCGTTAACGTACACTCGCACACGTTCACCGGCGTGTACGTAGAGCGGAAAACGAGCGTGTGCGAGCGCGCATCTATGGAAGGAACGAGACGTCGAAGCACCAGCGCTTTACGGTAAAAGCCCTCTTTGAGGGATCCGTTTATTGGTTGCTAAACATCGATATATTGCTTTCGGGGTTGCGCAAAGAGGCGCACCGCTGTCCTCCGCATATCCACCCATTCGACCATACGCTCCACTCTTTCCCTCTTGCTCCCTGCGTACACACACCAGCGCGTGCACACTACCCGCGTATAATACATACTTACAGGTGTATAGCGTTTTCTGAGCTTTTCAAAGCACTGTCGTATCGCGAGTCTCCGTGACGCGAATAAATATTCTCGAAAGCGATCACGGCACGCGGATAACCACGTTCGACGATTTTTCTTCCAATCGACGAAATCGTGATTAAACACTATGGTTCAAAGAGCAAAGCACGACGAAGGTTTGCCAAAATGCCGAACGCGATGCAAACGATACATAACGATAAGAAAAACGATAGTCGAAATAAATCCAAGAATATATCGCCGAGCCAAAAGTTATTCTATCCCCGGTTCGAGCGATATAAGTATGTACTCGATGGTATTCGGATCTCGTCTACGATGACAACGATACACATCGAACGAATTCTCATAGACACACCCGTGCTAACGTGTCCGATAGCCGAGCAACACGGCGGATGATCGATTCGACGGGATAAAAAGTGGAATCACAAAGGATCAACGAGCATCTCACCTCAAAGACGTGTCCTTTCGCTTAAGACGATCCCTGTCAACCGACTTACATTCACCCTCCTCGTTGGCGAATATTTTATCCGGCTTCTATCATCTTTGAAACGTCCATCGAATCCACGACGACGTAGGAATATATCGTAACGAGGTAAAGAAGCAAGAATAACGAACGCTTCGATCGTTTCAGGAGTTGTATTAAAAACGTAACGATCTCGAATGCGTTTCCCGTATCCTCTGTCAAGCGCGAGAACCGAGAATATCCTGAAATTTTTATTGAGAAAGTCGTTACGCTAACGATCACGGAATTTCCATGAAATTGCTTATTAAATCGCAAACTTTTTCATGATGATTTAACGTTGCCGAGGCCATTTGTCTCTGTGGATTGTATCGCCTCCCCCGCTCTTAATAAAGCAACCCCGTTAGGCTTTACGGTTAGTCGGAAATTTTCCCTACGATTTTCATCCTCGAGAAATACATCTTCTATTTCGTTCAATTTTCTCTACCTCCTGATAGATTCGGCAAATTTATAAGTTTGTTTTCGTTTAACGTCCATAAATATTCGGCTTGGAATTTCGCGGCAACGTTGCCACCGCAGTTTCGGACGCGTAATTGTAAAGCCATTTACGGATGGTATCGTCGAAACGAATATTTTATAAGAGAAAGTTTACTGGAAAATCGCACGATCGATCCTGAATGAAAATGGCAAAGCGTGCGCCCTGGTCGACGAACGTACAGCCGTCGCGCGCCAAGACACGCCAGCTACCGTAATAGTAATAGCCAAAATATTCGCCGATTTATTCGTCGTATGCGTGCATGTGAACAGGATTTCGTGGCATGTCGGCTGGCAACATGTGGTTCGACAAACGCAATCTGCCACTGACATTTCCAATTGAACCCGTCAAGGACTGTTCCGACGGCGAAACTGAACAAATTAATCTTCCGATACAACAACTAGTTTTGTTCTGCGAATCTTCCAAAGAAAAAAAAAAAAAAAAGAAAAAAAGAACAGCAACGTTATTTATCTTAGGATGCACGGACGTGTTTAAATCAGTGGTATTAGAGCACGAGGCAAGGAGCACAGGCCGCAAAAAGTGGAAAAGGGTTCTTATAGTCGTAGCTTTCCAGCTTCGACTAAGCCGATATGCATTCATTATAATAAGAAATGGAAGGCGGCGAGTGAAAAGTTTGAACGCGCCCTGGCTTATCAACTTCCTCTGAATTTTCTATTATTTAAGAGAACTCTCGTTCCATCTTGCACGCTCGCTCCCTCCAACTTGTCTCTCTTCGTTCTAGCCGCCTCCCTTCGTTTTGGCCGTTCGTGGCACTTCCTTCCAAACAGGCCGCGAAGGTACCGAGCAACTTAACTTAACTTTCTTCTTTCGATGCGGTGCAAAAGCTAAGATGCGCGGCATTTGAAGTTCCCGGAATAGCCATTAGCATATTTATTTGTCATTCAACGCAGCCTTAAACGCGTTTCACCCGTAAAACTGGCAACTTTCTTTCAGCTTGTACCATCGAGGATAGTGAACAATAAAGTACACCTGGCTGCTTGATATAGTTTACCTTCAAAAGTATACCAAGATGGCAAAGAAAAAGAGGAAATAATCGCAGAATCGAAGGATCAAACGTAAACCAAGGGGTGCGAGACTTAACGTAAAAGTTACTACACGGAAATGCGTACACATTTGCATATACCATTTTTAAGGTAAACCATTCTTTCGTGACCGTGTTATTTCATAACGCAATCTTTAGCGCGTGCCGCGAGCTAATGACATAATCACGCAATGAAGAAATGTTGCTATTTTCAGTTGCACCTTCTGGCGACAGGATACAAACAACGATTACGTCGTATGGTATTAATGGTCCATAATACAGACAGTGTAGATGACGCGTAAAAGTATTTCACCATAACGGGCCATAAACAAAGATATGACCAATCGGGTTTGCGAACGATTCGTGCCGAGAAAATCTTATCGGGTTAGACGTCGTTTCAAAGTATCGGAAAAATAAGTAACAAGAATGTTGCGAATAGAATAAAACCTTTAGAGGAAGGTCCATTTTTGAAACTAATGAAAAATGCTTTGGAATCCTTAATGTAAATTATAAATTAAACGATACTTAAAAAGATGATTCGATCAAAACAAATTTCTTTAATCGAGGCTCTATGCTTTAGGCCCTTTTAGGATCATAAGCTATGGCTCGCAAATACTATACTGTCACGTCTTATGCTATATATATATTCAATTAAAAACTGGCGCCACTCGAAACTATAGCCATCGTACGGACACCTACGCAAACTGGGTTGCCTGACTGCAGACTTTTCAAAACTAAAGCAGTCGGTAAACGGTGTTACGATACTCTTCAATTTCTGTATAATTATTGACAAAGTATAGACGTTATCTAATTAATCAACTACAATCGCTAACTAAGTACGGGATAGGCGTGACATTATACCACTGATCCTAAACAATTCGACTCAATCGTCCAAAGCGATAAAAATGGAGCTGGCATCTTACGGGATGTCGCGTCGCATGTTCTGTAATACCGACGAATATTCGAAGGTTTTTTCGTCGGGTCACGTCAGCATGCTCAAATACAGGATAGACTTTCTCGTCGATGCTTTGTGCGCCATATTCTGAAATACCGATCGTGTAAAAAAATTAGAGATTTTGCCGCTGACTACCATAGAGATATAAAGATAGAATACGCGAGCAAAGTGAAAAAACGGAATAGAAATAGAAAGAGAACGTTGCACAGAGACGCCCTTGTGCCTTTGCTTATGAGACATATGTAAATATAACAGCAATCAACGAGCGACGTCAATGTGTATGCTTGATTAGACAGGGACATATTCCAAGTTCCATTGATTCATTCTTGAATCTTTGATGTGATACTCATAATTTCAAGTACCATTTACGTAATAACTGTGTTAATAGATCTACGACAAAATTATTTATTGCATTAGTATATATAATAGAAAAAATGTGACATTAGACATAAAAAGCGAATAAATTATGGAAATAAGCCACAGTCTTTTAATCTCAATTTGGATTTGAAAGCTATCAAAAATGGAACATTTATTTTGAATATCAAGACGAAAAAAGAATTCATTAAAGTCATGATTTGTTTATCGAACTATTTAGTAATACATTTACACTACCATTTCGTAGGATGAATTCAACTGTTGCTCTTTGCATTAAAGATTGACGTCAATTCTATCATTTTCGTTTTTTTTCATTTCAACGACTGTATATGTACAGTTCCAATTATTCTCAACCATGGCCTTGCTTGTATAATTCCTATTTCGTTATATAATTTTTGAATAAATTGCCGAAAGTCGAATTTACGTCGAATTACACTCGTACAACGTTTTCTATACAAAATTCTTGAAAATAAACGATGCTCGCGAATGAACGTTAATCTGTGCACAGCAAGTTCAAACATTTTGTAAAGTCATTTCGTGATTAATTGATCGAAAATACTATGGACAAAAAAATGATAACTATAATAACGAACGCTCGCTGTTAATATTCTAAAATAATGAAAATCTTCACGATATATATCTCAACTAAATTATTACTCCATAAAATATTATTAACTTGATTATCGTTACTTTGCATATAAGTAGTAAATTTGTATATCATATGTTTCAAACTTATTTACATATCATCTCTGATTTTTCTTGAAATGTATATGCCCATATGAAATGACGAAATAAAGTCATATATAAACCATGACAGTCTTAAGTAATACAGCAATAAATTACAAATGTTCGTCAGTATCGCTAGTCAGAAAGCTAGCGATGGGGATCATCGGATTTGTTCATGACGTTTTTGGTCAGGAAAGTGAAAGCAGTATGCAATCGGATTTAATTGATTTATTTCTTTAGTGTGGTGAGTGTTTGTTAATGTCCTTTGTGAGATCTGTTGGGTGTTTCCTTTTTGATCTTCTTTTTATGATGCGCCGACCGTTTCCGCTGCCAGTCGGTTCGGGTGCGTTGCTATTCTTTCTCTGTACCTTCTTGCACATCTGTTAATCTCCACCTTGACCGTTGGTATTCCCAGGTCTTTCCGAATGTCCTTGTTTCTAACGTACCATGGCGCGTTTGCTATTGTTCTGAGTATTTTAGATTGCATTGCCTCTATTTTGGTTATATGGCCCCATAGTCCAAATTCGTTTTATGACCATTTTATATATTAAACGGAGGTTGGTGGATTAGGAAGAGTCTTAGCCGCCCGCGATAGAAAGTTGCTATTAGGAAGCATCGTACGTGGGAAAACCTAACATTCCCTTGTCAAGCCGTGGTAGACAATAGTCTTCAGAAAGTGATTTAAAAAAAGATATTTGTTCGATCTGAAGGACCTTAGCAAGCAAATTACTGGGATTTATGACGGGTACTTAAGGCTATTGAGGATACGTCGTAAGGATTAGCGGACATTTGATGTCCGGCTGGCCCGCGGTATATGGCCTGGTCTAGGTAGACGGTCGCCCGACGTAACAACCGCGATTTGCCCAACGTGACGAGAGACCGACACGTATGTCGGCTAGCGGATAAATTACAACCGATGCTATTGTACTACAAATGCTAAAAGCAAGCACAGTGATAAAGTAGTAACGAATGACTTTCCATGCTCTGGGTGAGCCAGAGGATGGAAAGCCATTAGTAGTTGCCCTCTTCAATGGCAGTTTGCCGGGTCTCTTCGGCTCATAGCCTCTTGTTCGGGCGCGATACCCGCTGAAACTTACATTCTAGGCTCGAAACTTTCTAAACCGCAAACCAAAAAATAACTTACAAAGGTGAAATAAAAATATAAATCGCGAAAGCTGATCCAAGCGCACATGGACTGACCAACGATCGCAACAGTGGTCGTTGCCCATTCGCATATGCGTGCTCGAGCGATACATAAACGTGCGTACCGAGACCCACTCGCGACCACGACCGCGCAATTCAAAATACCGATAGGCAAAACCATAAACGAGTGGCATTCCCCACTAGTTCTAGTTTTACTGTCGATTTTTCAAATTAGATTCCCTGAAACAGGTTGGTCACGCGAAAACGCGCCTAGCCGACCAGAGACTGTGCCAACCTGCCCGGGCCTACCTACTTATTATACGCAACAGACACGCCAGAAAGTATGCTACCTATCCTATCTAGCCCTATATTTAAAAATGGCAATACAGGCACACCAACACATTCACTCCACGATTCTCTCGCATACCACCCGGGCGCAAGGACCTACGCTAGAGAGGACGTCCCGGGACGCCTCCGACACCCGAGTTCAGCACGCTACTTGCACACTCTAATTTACGTACCATTTACCTGAAATCGACTTACGAGGACTAGCGACCATTGCGTACAACACAATAAAACTAATCCTCGATTTTAACTGCAAATATTCGTAATTCAAAGAGTGTATCTATTTTTCAGGAAAATTACAGATGGTACGAAATTTAGTACCATTTATTATAATTTAACAATAAAATTACTAATACCGATATCTACGATTCGCTATATTTCATAGGAAATCTGTTTTCGCCGGTTGTGATCAAAATGATTTATATTTTTTACTGCTTAAATTTATAGCAAATGAAATAAGCACTAAAACGACGCAATTCCACAGCCTACCCAAACACACTATGTAGAAAGTACGTCGCGCACGATACACTAACGCATCGTCAGTCGCTTAGAAATTGTTATGAAATCAATAGTCATCGTACTCATTGCCTTTTCCTCGCTCAAGTAGCACCTGGGCACGTGAGTGAGTTCCTGGCAATAAACACGGAAATGGTTAAACCTGAAAATCCTAACTAAAAAAAAGAATTAACTCATCTATTTTGCATTTAACGGGCTAATCTTTCTTCATTTTCTATTCTCGAGTTTTATCTCAATTACTATCACTGTATGCTCTACATTATTAATTTAATAAATTACCAAAATACCAATATTGAATTTACTTATAGAGAAGAGCACGAATAAGATGAACGCGATATGATAATTCAATCAAATAACTGACTTTTGTGAATTATTGAAATTCCATTACAAAAAGGACAAATTGACAATGAATAAGAAATTGATTTAATAATTGACTCAAAGTTAAATATTAATGCAAACAACCTCAAGCAATTTCTTCGTCAAAGCACATTTTTGAAAACACGAAAGCAATGTACAAAACTTTTTGCTTTGATTCCAAAATTTGCCTGTCGCGAAGTTTTTTCTTGCACATAAAATTCAATACATTTCTGTACGGCAGGTTTGAACTTTAATATCTCTATATGTATATTTTAAATTATTCAAAATACTCTAATTCAAAAATGAAAGGCAAATAATTAAATCCTTTGAAATAGTGGCATCAAAGAAAAGAATGTGAGATAAAAAATGACTTACTATTATTAAATATGCAATAATTGCAATTTTTAATGCAACAAAGTCGGGGAGTATACGATTTCGTCATTACGAAATATTTAATCGAATCATTCCAATTCTCCGTAAATATATATTTTTAGTATATTTCGATTTTGAAAGTAATTATAGTAAACATATCTTCGATCAAATTAATGGTTAATATAACATCGTTTGTATCAGGTGGCATCATTATTAATATTACTAATATAAAATTTATTAGTATCGTGTAATTAAAAAAACAAAAGCGATGTGCAAGAAAACCTATCCTGAACTAATAAATAATACATAGGAAAGGGAGACGTTACTACTCACGCGTATAATAAATACCCGCGATCACTGCGCTCGCGAAAAATTCTAC
The DNA here is from genome assembly GCF_051014615.1 of Bombus vancouverensis nearcticus. Lineage (NCBI taxonomy): Eukaryota > Metazoa > Arthropoda > Insecta > Hymenoptera > Apidae > Bombus > Bombus vancouverensis. The sequence continues at coordinate 16,870,609 of NC_134915.1, read as the reverse complement.
GTAATACAACCAGTCACCCGTGTCGATTCGGACCTTTCGTCCTACGACATGACTGAATAACCAGAGGAACAAAAATGCATACGACTCACGATAAGATGCTAGGAACGTAGTCATTCACTGAATAATCGTAATCACTAATCAGTAGTCATTCACTAATAATCAGTAATCGTGAAGACTATCATCAAGGAGGAATCATGCAATCCCATGGAAGAAAACTGTAACGAGACATGGAATATTATAATTCGCTCTTAAGAGTAATATTAATTATTTGGAAAATTTGATCTAGTGGAAGATTAATCTCTGTTGATTTCTATTGAAATTTTAATGACAATATTCGATTCAAAAATGACAAATTTAAATACAACGAATAGGATTAAATGAAGTATAGATTACAAAATTACTTACATTTACATTTACATTACACTTACAAGGTCGTTTTCAGGAAACAGGAGCAAGACGAAAAAGTGATAAACTTTTAACAACATATAAATTATTATTATATATGAATAATATATATGTGTGATTAATTTATTCTGAAAGCTATGTGATGATTAACCAAACAATTTGAGATAACTAAATATAAATAATAAAATCTAAATGAAAGTGTTGATATAGACGAGATATCGCGCGAGTTTTCGCTCCACAAATTTTAATAGTTGAATGTCACCCCGCGCCACGCATCTCCTTTAAATTAACAGTGGTGAGGACTTCACAATCTTCTACGCCAATGAGAATGCTCGATTAAACTTTACAATATTTTCCACCAATAGGGACGCCTGATTTGACTTTACAATATTCTGGGCCAATAGAAACGCTCGTTTTTCCCATATAGGCGCGCGCTAATTTAACCTGGTCAAATAAGCATCATATAACCAATAATTAGTCAGTAATCAAATAGTTGTAACGTGATCATAATTAAATTGATGAGTAGAAAACATATTTAAAATAATGTTCATTAACAATTAAATTATGTTCGTAATGGAAAATGTTCTGTGCCTCACCAATGATAGTATGTACATATGCATTTGTACTCACTTTTATACAAACTGAATGAATAAATTATTGATTATATAAAATGGTCATTTTGAATAGAAGATACTATGCTCTCAATTTTTTTTAATTTTGTCACGTTCTAACTGAATAAATGATTTTATCTCCAAAGTCGTTAATAACAAGTTCAGGCAAGAATCTTTAGTAACTGAATTTGTAAATTTGAATCTGAATTCAAATTTGAAACTTAACAAAGGGGAATCTTTTTACTTCCTGCTTTGCTTTTAATTTAAAGATCTAAGAATATTAATCTTCTTTCGTACTACTAGGATAAAGTTAACTGTTCTGAACGAGCAAAAGTTACACTAAATAATTTTCTCACTTACCAAACATTTGTTTAACATTGCATATGCTTGAAGAAAATAAATTACATCTTGAGATATGTTCAGCTTATATGTTGTACAAAAAAAATAGTTAGAAAATTAAAACACATTTCAATACAATCTTACAGGTATGACATACATAGTTCTAGACTTTATAGAAACAGAACAAACTGAAATAAAGTGAAATTTATAAAATAATGCAAATTTCCAAGGTAACTAGATGTCTTGATTTCTCACGTTGACCAATATAAAAAGGGAGGGAACAAGAAAGCGGGAAAGTCTGTTTCGGTAGATATTCCTGCAAAACACTAGTAATGATAGTGACGAGTGGCGACACCAATCTTGTGAACAAAAGAAATAATAGTGAAGCAACGTGCTTGGGCCATTTTAGCCATATAACTGCCGGAATATGATCATTCATACTGTGTAATTTGTTAATAGTTTATCATTCGCCTTCCTCATTTTATTGTTGCATAGAAATAATACAAATACTGTGTTTTTGTAATTGAATACACTTTTTATATAATTTCCATACAAATAGAAAACAAAATTACTAATATCAGCGTCGATCCTTTTTGCTGCCGACACAAATCATTGAAGCCTCATGTTTCTCTGCTGGTATTATTTTTAATGTTTTATACGCTATATGGATTTAAGGATGGATATTCGAAATGAGGTATGATATTTATTAATAAAAATTTTGACTACTTAAAACATAGAATTAATGTTATTCTCAATGATTTTTTTATTGTTATGGGATTTGAGGTTAGGTTTATGGTTAGAAGATAAAATTGAAACTATTATTGATCACAAAATTGTAACTAAAGAAATATATCATTTACATAATAGAATGTTGCGATATCGTGTAATTGTAGGAAAGGTATATTTATTATTATACAATATTATATTACTGTTATATTAAGTTATATTAGTTTAAATTGATTATCATTCCTTTATACATATATACATGTATTTTTGTAATATTTTGTAAATTCCTTGAAATTAATGTATATTAATAATTGTTTAATTAACAAAGAGAACAAAATAATTGTGTGTGTGAACTAATTTTAGTAACTGATTATTGATTGACCTGAAATTATTTCTGAATATTATACGTAATTCGTTTTTGCGTAATATAAATAAATTATATGATATGCAATGCTTCGCCATAAACAATATTACATAGATTATTTTAATACATTTTATTTCAATATTATTTCTTGTGATATTAAGATATTAAGTTTTAATTAATATCTTATTTTATTTCAGCTTGATTTCCAATTCTTAGATTTACATGATTTAAATGACAATGATAAGAATCATTTAATAGGTATTTTAAAATCCAATGTCGCTAATGACACCTTGAAATTGCCATGGGACACAGTTGAATCTGGTAATGACGTCAATGCTTCTATAACAGAAATTGCACAAGTTCATAATCAATGGTATCATAATGGTAATTCTTTTATTTACTTATTTATTCAGATTGTATATATCTTATATTTATTTGTGTATTATATTGAACTTTGTCATTCATTTAGCAATGCCACCACAACCCTCGTATACACAACAAATAATGTGTAGTGATTGGCAGGGACCAATTTATCCTGTTCCAACAGATGCTCATATACAGCCATTTATGCCTGCTATGACTTATTCTCATCCTGGATATAATCTTGGAAATGAAATTCATGATGTTAGTTGTAACAGGGAAACTAATAGAAGGAACAATCGAGGAAGAGGAATAAGAAGAGATAATTTCAATCGTGGAATAAATCCTACAAATGAAATGCAATCAGGATATATGGGAGAGCAGGGCCAATTCCATCCACCATTATCTTTTGTTGTTATGTATCCAGATCAAACACAACAGCAACAATTCTCTGGTCATGTTCATTATCCTCCACTAGCTATATATCAGCCAAATATTCATACACATACAAATACACATCCTCATACGCAACCTGCTTATGGATATCCTCCATATCATCATCCTTCAGGAAATATAAGATGTGTTCGACAAGCACCACCTATGCTTTCTCAACCTACCCAAGAATGTACTAAAGTACAAGCTACAAAGTCTCATGAGAAACGAGTACAGAATCTTTATACACCGGTTAAGCAACCTTTTCATCAAGTAACTGAAGAGGATAATTCTTCACAGACCAATATAGTCACTACAGTTATAACTTTAAATAACAGTAAGGTAGAACAATGTACCGATAATGTAGATGAAAATACTGCCAATAGGAAAAATTCAAACACAAATGGGAAAGTACCACCCGTTAATGTTAAAATAGAGCATAACATTGTATCTACTGTAAATGAAAAATGCAATGGAGCAGAAAAAAATGATGTACCATGCGTGAATATTAATAGCAGTATTGAAGTGAAACAAAATGGAGAAACTGATAAAGAATATAAGAATGAAACTGTTTCTAGTATTAAAACTACTGTTGTTAAAACATTATCAAAACCAATTTGTAAAAGTGAAAATGAAGCACATAAGGAAGATATTTCTAGGAAAAATAGGCAAGATGAAATTATTATTAAAACCCCAAGCAACTCTTCTAATGCAGCAAATACTCCAATAATTGTACCTGCTACACCATCCCCAGCTTCATCTAGCATATCTTGGGCTAGTATTTTAAAAAAAGGAAGTGCAGAAGCACAACAAAATCTGTCAAATTACAAACCAACAGCGCGTATTAATCCTCTGCCAATCACAGAGAATAATATAACATCACAAGTTTCAACGGAGAAAGATCAACCTAGCAGTACAATACTATTTACAAATGAAAATATTTCATCTAATATACGAAATAAAAGTAAAAATTCTCAAGCAGAATCATTACAGAATCATTATAATGATCCTATTGCCTTTCGTATGGGTGGTAAATATTGCTCAAATTTATTTATTTTAAATATTTTCTGATCTAAATACATCTAATATATCTTTAATTTCTTCTTCTAGAATTCTTATTAAGTTATCAGATGGATAAGCAAACTGTGAGTTTATTACCTAGAGGATTGACAAACCGTAGTAATTATTGTTATATTAATAGTATATTACAAGCTTTGCTTGCTTGTCCACCTTTTTACAATCTTTTAATGGCACTACCACATTCTAAAAGTTCCAATAAAATGTCTTCCACTCCACTTATTGATAATATGTAAGTGAAAATGAAATTTATTAGGATATCTAATGTAAATGTAATATTTCTGTACATTAAATTTAGCGCATATTATGTCATTTCGATAATGTTCCCTAAAATGTTTAATTATTTTTTATGCAGGATCAAATTTGTACATGAGTTTACACCTTTATCAGATGGTGCTCGACTAGCCAGGAAAGATCGAGCAAATAAACGAGGGGAAGATTCAATAGTAGATATACAAAGTGGAGTGGCCTTTGAACCATTTTACGTATATACAATGTTAAAAAATACGTCAGCTGCGGGCGTATTTTCTGTGGAAGGGCGGCAAGAAGACGCAGAAGAATTTCTCTCGTGCCTTCTGAATGGTATCAATGACGAAATGCTTGAAGTATGTATGATCTTAATTAACATTCGTCTTAATGTGAATTTTGATAGCATAATATGGATAATATTATTTCTTTATTCCAGCTTATAAAACTAGTAAATAACGATCAAAACGTAACAAATAATATTGAAAATAATATAACTTATAACAATGGAGAAGAAGAATGGAAGGTAAAATACAACATATTTCAACTAAATAATTTAACAATTAATTATCGAAGAAAGGTATTAATACCAAGATTTGGATTGTAGGTTATGGGTCCAAAGAATAAAGGATCTATTACACGGTGTACCGAATTTGGAAGAACACCATTATCCGATATATTTCGTGGGCAATTGAGATCTAGAGTATCACGAGCAGGAGAACAGCCGACAGACAATGTCCAACCCTTTTTTACGTTACAACTTGATATTGAAGTACTAATACTCATAAAGAAATCCAATATAATATTGCAATACAATAATATATTAATACAATGTTTTACTTTTAGAAAGCAGAATCCGTGAAAGGTGCTCTCGAAATTCTTGTTGGGAAAGATCAGTTGGAAGGGATGACATGCAGCAAAACAAAACAACAGATAGAAGCTTGGAAGCAAGTTACTTTAGAAGAATTACCTGTCATTCTTATATTACATCTAAAATGGTTTGACTATAAACTCGATGGTTGCTCAAAAATTGTGAAAAGTGTGGAATTTCCAATTGATTTAAAGTTGGATAGCAGTTAGTAGACAATTTATTAATTCTTTTCATTAAATTTATAAAATTCAAATCAATTAAATTATCAAATTCATCTGTTACAGAATTCCTCTCGCCAAATGCTATAAAGAAACTAAATCCTAAGCAAAAGCATTATAAACTGTTTGCTGTTACTTACCATGATGGCAAAGAGGCAACAAAAGGTCATTATGTTACAGATGCTTTTCACGTGGGATATGGTGGATGGGTCAGGTATGATGATAGTTCATTAAAAGGTGTTTCTGAAAGTAATGTATTAAAACCTACACCTCCAAGAGTTCCATATTTATTATATTATCGACGATGTGACACTATTGGGAATAACCAGTCAAATAGTGGTAAAGCACGTTAAAGCAAAAAGCATTAATTATGAATATAAATAAATCTATATTCTGAGCCTAAAGAGGCAACTTGAAAAAATAGATTTTACAGGTTTGTGGTTCTTGTTGATATTTGTATCTAAGTACAGAGAATGTTTATTAACCAATATCATAAAAAAATAGAAAAGTATTTCTTTTCAATATGCTGTACTTCCATGAAACATTTGTACTAAGAATGTTGTTACAAGTTTTATGCATAGTTTTCTTGGTACGCGAAATAAATAATAGTTGAAGTTGAAGTTAAAGAAGAGTTTTGATTTTGGCATTCATAGTTCTATTGAAGTTAATAAGCGCTTACACATTACATTTTATCAAAATATTAAATGTCATGATCTCTTGTACATATCCTTCATACTCTGATTATGAATATACAATGTATAAGAAAAGGATATACATAATAATCTTGTAGAAAAGAAGGCAAAAATAGAGAAAGGTTTTTCTACTTTAATGACAAAATTTCTATGAAATGCAAATTTTATATATGTCTGAAGAAAGATACATCTTATGCCTTAAGTTATTTTTGTATATAACCTTCCTGCGCCCTTATAATATTCCAACCTGCCAATTATTTTTAGCATATATTAGTTTGATAGCTATTTTATAATTTAAAAAAAAGATAATTGAATACCCATTCAAAATACATATGTATTTCGTGATAATATTTCTTTATGCCATATTATTAAAATAAATATTTGGAAAAAGTAAAAAATAGAGATTTTGAACAAAACAAAATAATTGGTAAGATGGAATACTAACGTTATCAGTGAAGAAGATTGTATAAATATGAAATTTGTGTACAAAACTACCTTGTATGTGTCAAACTTGTGTCTTTAATTACAGTTCTTTAAAAAACAAAAAAAAACAAAACAAAACAAAAAAAAAGAAATACAAATATATTCATGTATTGCCATTTTATACATGTTAATACATGTAACAGAATACATTTTCTATTTTTTGTAATAAGTTTAGTGAATGAATTAATTTAATGACTACAAATTTGGTTGTATTCGTATCGTTATTATAAAAATACTCTAACAATTTCAAGATACTTATCAACGAAATATGTTAAAAGTATAAAAATTACTGTATACTTAATTGATTTTATATAGGTAATGTGTTAAATGTTTTGTTTTGCTTTGGGCTAGTGTGTGTACGGTTTTACTCTCCTGTTTCACATCATTCTTCGCAAGTCTTTTTTAATTCTTTCTAGTTTATAAATATATTGATATTCATATATGAATATAATCTGTTGATAAAGCAACAAAATTCCCATTGCAAAACATCTTATTTAAATTCTATTTCTCACATAATGTAGATAAGAAATACTTTTAGTAAAATAATACTTCCTATGAAGATGTAAAAATATATATATATATTTATATATATATATATATTAAAATGTATATTTAAGATTTATAAAAATTAATAAAAATATGTATATATGTTATCAAAACTTGATTATCATTTACTAAAAGATATTTTTTATTTCAAATATTGACACTTGATTACACATATTATAATTACTTTTTTTTATCATAGCACTGTGACATTTAAAATTCGTGAAAAAATTACAACCATATAATATATTTTAATAAATAAAGAGTACAAAAGATTGTTTAATACTTATTAATTAATAAACTTACTATTAATTACTTATTTCTAATAGCTCTCAGTTATATAATATTTCAGTTATATATAATATTTGATTGTATATAATAACAGATCTTTTCATTCTAGTTATATAATAACAAATATTTATTCTAATTATTTATATTCTATCTTTATTCTAATTATAAATAAGACCCTTAATATTTAACAGTTTTGTTGCATCTCATAATATATCATGTAGCTTTAAATCCTACAGAATATGCAATAGCTACGAACAATATCATACAGATATAAAAAATATATTGAGGAAATGATATATGCTAAAAATGTGGGAGACAAACTTTACCAGCAAATAATTCTGAAATTACTGTTATCCACAAAGCTAAAACAAAAAGTATATAAGAAATGCCAACTTGATGTGAATTTGGTAACTGATATGGTTGTCCACCAATCTCATCAATGTGAAAACCCATTGGAAATATAACAGCTGCTAAGCAAAACAGCACCACTAAAATAAAATCTTATATTTTTTATGTAAAAAATTCATTTTTAAAAGGTAATTAACATTATTAATTGCACTTACTAGCTGTAAATCCTACCCATCTTGCATAGGAAATAACATTACGATCCCAATGAGAAGTAGCTAATAATATTATAGTGGCTGTTATTAAAATGCAACCAACAAAAATACAAATAAGAGCCATAAACCATTCTGGTTCCAAATTTGAACTGTAACAAACTGGAGGTCTATTATATAAAGTCATACATGACCACATTAGTCCTAGTCTTGTATCTCCTAAAAAAATTTTAGTTTGTGAAAAGAACTTATACTTAAATACATATATATTACATTATATAAATAATAAAATTTATTACATTATACCATTAAAACCATGTAATTACTAAGAAATAAATAAAAGAAAAATATAATTTCTAATCACTCACCACCAACATCAGTAATAATCCAATCAGGCATAGCCAGACTGACAATTGCAAATATATCGGCAGCAAAAAATAATGTTCCCGAAATAATTGTTAACTTATCCATTTTGTATTAATAATAATTAAATAATTTTACTTTAAGTTACTAGAAATAGTTAGTATCATTGATGTCAAAATGTTATTTTCTAATAATTGGGACAAAAGTAATTTTATTTCGAGGTTTGTTTTATTATGCTATTGATGTCACTTCGTTCGGAAGTACACAGTTTTCTAACCTAAACACTCGTGACATGTAATACACACTTAATAGTACATACATATGTACCTATGTGTATGTATGTATGTATATATATATATATTTTATATATATTTTATATATATATATAAAAGTAAGTACATATCTTATATTAATAAAATAATATAAAAAAGGTACAAAAAAAAATACAAACAGTGAATTAATGTATATTTATTAAATAACAAAATTAATATAATTAATATATATTATTTTTACACAAGTAAAAACACGATTTTTTACAAAAAATAAAATACATAATCATGTACCCATTTTTATTACATAATTTATTAAAATTTTCCTATACAACATTGTGTCTCATGAAATTAAAATATTCCAAATTTAACTATAAAATACCTTAATTTCCAGTTAAAGTGTATTCGAATATATAGAATAATTTCGACGTTTAAATTTCTTACAATTTGGTTCAGTCTGTATGAAATGATTATCACCTGCAAAATAAATAATGTGTCTTACTACATAAAGAATGGTGAAGACATTATAATTAGATAGTAATACATCACTCACCATCACCTGTACAATCATGATTTACTGCTGATGATAAATTGTTAAGACTTTCATTTGTTGTATCCTTACTGCTACTTATTTCTGATTCTTGCTCTTCACTATTGCTTTTTGGAGATAAATTTAATGGCGATGTCCGATTAAATGAGTCACTAGCTAATCTTCCATCAAATGTAGAACTTAAAACATTATCTTCATCAAAGGAAATAGAAATTTCGTGGGAGCTAGATATATGTTTTCATTATTAATGATTCGTTTGATTTCAATTCGGATTTACTACAGAATCCGGGTTGTAAAATTTTTGGCTGAATGTATCTTTCAGTAGATATTTCAAATCGCTAAAGCCGAAAATGAGGATCATTTATCGCGGAAATGAACAGCTTTAAAGATTCATGCTTATTATATTTGACCGACAAAGATCTTAATTATAAAAATCCGTCTAATCTGTTGCCTTACGACGACCAGAAAATAAATAATAATCCAGACCTAATTCAATACTCACGATTCAAATGTATACAGAGAAATAAATTTTAAAAAAGGTCACGTTAAAAACCACGAATTCGTCACACAAAAAAAAGCTGAGCACAATTTTCTATGCTTCGCTTTCGCGAAAAACGATCCCCATTTTCGGCTTCAACAACCTTAAAAAGTGTCATTCCAGCCGAATAATTGCAATCCAGATACTATAGTAAAGCCTTCAGAGTTCTTTTGTATTACTTACTTTTGTATTAATAGTAGTAAAACAGATGGATCGTCAATACCCAAAGTATCACAAAATTGGGTTGTTTGACTATTTAGTATCAATTGTGGTGATACCACTGACACACCTGTACAATCAGGATTATATGATTTTACAGTTTGTGTAAAATTCAATGGAATTTCTAAATTACAGTTAAATTTTTTTAAAACCATTGCTTTCTCTTCTACGGTTGGTGTAAATACCCATCTAGTATTACCATATTGTCCAGGCATATAGTGAATTCCACTTTTGACACTTAATAAATGATTTGTTAAATATAATATTGTTAACCATTCTAAGTCATAATGTAATTTCAGTGGTAAATCTGAATTATGTTTAATTTCAAGTACTTGAAGAAATTTTCTTTTTGGGAGACATTTATCTAGAGCTAGAAATTTAGTTACTCTTGTTCCACCTTTTTCAGTAACAAGAGCTGCAAATTTACAGTGTAAGTGAGCAGAAAACCAATACCTTGGATAATGATGTTCCAAAAGTTCCATACTTGGTGGACTACCAAGCACATTATTCTTGATATCATTTCTACAATAAAACAATAATATATTGCAAACACTCATATATTCAAAAATTGATATATTTTACATAAGTGGCTTTTATTATCTTACTTGAAAAAAGGTTTTTCTTTTAATAAAACATTTTCATTTCCATATTTAGTTATGCCTGATGGCCAATCATGTGACAAGAAAATATCAATATTACCAGTAAGCTGTAAATGATACAAATCATAAACAAAATGAATAATAATGAACATAGAACAATAATAAATAACAAAATAAAAAATAATATGATTAACAAAAAAGTTGTTCTTATGTTACTTTTATAAAATCTATGTCCAAAATATGAAAAAGTAGGTATTATCAATGTATTACCTGTTTTAATCTAAATATCTCTAAATTTCTGATATGATATACACTTCTTATCGTGTTTTCAGTATATGGTGGTTTTTCATGATGTCCCTGCATCCAATGTTGACTTTTATATATACCTGATAATCCTGCAATTCTAATACCACCTATTGTTATTACACTGGCATATCCTAAATAATAAATATTAGGAGCCACCCAACCACCATATGGTAGTTCTTGAAGATAATTGGAAGCTTCATGATTTCCTCCAATAAATATTGTTAACACAGGAGCAACTTTCTCACCAGAATAATATCTATAAAATTTGTAAGGTTCTTAAGGGCTTCTTAAATAACATGACAGATAAAAAGATAATTCAATTTATCTAACCGTTTCAATTTTAATAACATATTGGGTTGGCAACTCACTTATAAAAGGTACGCATGTCTTTATATTTATCAGATATTGCCATACATTTTAAATCACTCAAATTTCTTGTTGCTTGGAAATCTCCACAACAAATAAGTAAATCTATTTTTTTCCCACTAACTTTTTCTATTTCTTGGATAGTCTCGTAAATAATATCCAATTCGCCGTGTGCACAACCTTCTACAGCAATTCTCATCTTTCTTTCTAAATATCCTTCATTCAATTCTTATTATATATTATATATATTTCTTATATATTATGATAGTTCTCGATGTGGTAAATGACACATTCATATATTTTTCACTTAATTATATAATTAAAATTGATAAAAGATTTCAAAGCATTAAAATAAGCAGATAGAGTAATCATGTAATCTAATCTAACCTATGTAGACATTTTTGTATTTCAACATCCATGGTACGATAGTACCATAAAGTTTGTTTAAACATAAACTACATAAGACATAGAATCGAAATACATACATTGAATGGTTGCTGCTTATACGTAAGAAAATAAGAAAATTAGAACCAATAAATTGAAGATATATAGTTATGTTTAATGCGTAGTGTGGTGCATTTATATCAATTATGAGTTTAATTTTTTCTACTGAAGAAGGATGGATAATATCTCATTTAAAATTTCTTAATAATATTTATACAAACGTAAAAAATAATAACACACCGTGTAAACTAATTTTTGATGAAATTTTATTTGAAATAAATTCTCAATACTTACGACAAAATCAAACAACTCAATCTGAACAACAAGAAGGAATTTCATTACAAAGTAAAAGTAGAAAAAGAAAGCGATCAAAACTTTTGCCAGACGCAGATTTAAAAGAAGTATGTAATAAAAAACAAGGAGTTTAGTAGTTTAATCATTAAACAAAATAGTTATAGTCATTATAATAATCTATTTTGTAGATAAATTATATCAAGAAAACATTTAGCAAAATAATTTCAATTGTAAAAACAGAGGGATTAATTTCTACTAATATATTATCTGATAATAATGAAGCAGCACGGTTGGCATCACAAAAATTTTATCAGGATACATTTTGCAATGAAGAGGAAAATTTTTATGGGTGCAATGATATGGATATAGCTATTACGTCAGAATTAAAGGAGAAGAGATATGTTTTCCCTCAAAAATGTAAATTTTATTGCTATGATGTAAGAGACATTGCAAACAAGCTGGGCCTAAACAACCAATATGATTTTATATTGTTGGATCCTCCTTGGTGGAACAAGTCTATAAGAAGGAAAAAAAACAAATATTCAGAAGCTAGGTGATCTTGTATGGTTCAATATAAGCCATTATAAAAGAAAGCTCTCTGAACAATTTAATGAGAACAAGTACTTTGATAATAGTATAAGTTTTTCTTGTTCTCAATTTTGTGAGCATATGGGTAAATAAGATTTTAGATGCAACTTATCATCATAAAAAGAAACTCATGTTGAATAGTACTGATGATAGATTTTATTTTTGTTACATTAATCAATTGTATTTTTTATAAGTAAAAATATTTTAATTCTTAATAGCAATTTGCTGCAAAAACAATATTTTATATAATGTGCAAATTATGTCTTATATTTTTCTTTGTTAAACAGCTATAAAATGATGTACAATGAAGAGTTGACTAAGATACCAATTGGCAAATTATTATGTTCAAATGGGCTTGTAGCAATATGGTGCACTAATGCTCCAAGTCATCTACATAGCATCTTTAATGACATATTTCCATCATGGGGAGTTACATACAGAGCAAAATGGTATTGGGTTAAAGTAAGTATATAATGTAGCCAAATTTTACAAATTATTAAAAGTGTCAGTTATATTATAAATTACGCTTCACTCCACTTATATTTTAGATTACTCAAGGAGGAAATACAATATGTAATTTTAATTCTGCTCCTGGTAAGCAACCTTATGAATTACTAGTTCTGGGATCTGTAGTAAATGGAAATGAAATAAACATTCCTAGTGGTAAACTACTAATAAGTGTACCAAGTGCTGTACATTCCCATAAACCACCACTTACAGGTAAAAATTATATGTCAATAATAATTTATGTTGAAAAAATTAATGAAGGTAGATAAAAATATTATTTTAAATTATAGAAGTTATGAGAGAATATCTTCCAAATGAACCAAAGTGTTTAGAAATATTTGCTAGATACTTACTTCCTAAATGGACAAGTTGGGGTCTTGAAGTATTGAAGTTTCAACACTTATCGTTATATACAATGATAGAAGAAACAAAAGAAACTCAAAACAACACTAACACAGCTGTAAATAAATTGATTAATTAGTATTAAATTAGAAAAGAAAAAATATTTCAATACTATTGTTTTCTTTATTGCACTTATTTTATTATCATAAATTAGTCATGCTTTAATAACAATCAAGTAACAGTATTATAAAGTGCCATTTACATGCTCGCTAATACCATTTTTTACTGAATTACGATAACCATGTGGATTCATTGTTTGCCACCTCCAGAAATCCTCACCTATATCAAAAAATACTTAGAAAGAAATCTTATTTAATATGAAAATATAGTGGAAATGTTATTTCACTTACACATCCGTTCGACATTAAATTTAGTCCTCCATTCTAATTCTTTTTCTGCTAAATCTGTATTGGCATACATAGAAACAATATCACCCTCTCTTCTGTCTTTTATAACATATGGCACTGTTGTTCCTGTGACATTCTCAAAAATTTTAATCAATTCAAGTACAGATACACCTTTACCAGTACCTAAATTATAAATTTTTAGCCTCAAATGTCGCTTGTGTAAAGCATTTAAAGCTGCTACATGACCAGCAGCTAAATCCATAACGTGAATATAATCACGTATACCTATAAAATATATATTTTCGAAATTTTTTACTTTAAACAATATATGCCTTTAATGTTGCATAAGAGAAAATAAAATATTTATTTGTACCTGTACCATCTTTTGTAGGATAATCACCACCAAAAATGATGAGTTCAGGTTTATGTCTTAAAGCTACTTGTGCTATATAAGGCATTAAATTTGTAAATGACTTTGTAGGATCTTCTCCAATCAAACCACTTTGATGAGCACCTACTGGGTTAAAGTATCTTAGAGAAATGATATTCCAATTCTGTTAAATAAAAATCAAAATTTTATATATATTTTGCTCAAAATTTTGATTGCTAGTAAAATTTTAAATAGATTAATTTTTCTGATATTTTCGAATTATTTAAAATGCACCTTTTCAGCTCTCGATATATCTTTAAGCATTTCTTCAATAAAGTATTTTGTTCTACCATATACATTTGTAATATTTCCCGTTGGGTGTTCTTCCGTAATTGGAAGGACGTTTGGTTCTCCGTACACGGTACAAGAACTGCTAAACACTAATTGGAAACACCCAGCAGCTTTCATTACCTTGTAAAAAGATTAAGTTTATTCCTTTTTTATAGTGTGAAGAACATTACGCACATAAAGACTTACTCAATTACATTTTACCTCTAACAAATTGATGGCACCGATAATATTATTCCGATAATAATGAAGTGGAATTTGCATTGATTCACCAACCGCCTTTATTGCCGCAAAATGAATTACACAATCTATTTTGTGCTAAAATTTAAGATATAACATGATTTTAAAAATATTATAAAAATATTTAAGGTAATTCTTTTCTTAAGTTATATTTTGTACCTTTTTAAAAACTGTTTCAAGTTTGTCACGATCGATGAGATCGCAATTGTAAAATGTAACTTTCTTCCCTGTAATTTGTTCCACTCTTTTAAGAGCTGCGGATTCACCGCTACTTTCAGTAACACTATTAGCAAAATTATCTATTGCAACTACATCATATCCACTCTCCAAAAGTTCGACAATACAGTGACTTCCTATGTAACCAGCTCCTCCGGTTACGAAAATAGTTCTCCAATCTTTGGCCATGCTGCTATTAAAAAATCATTATAAAAATAATACAGTATATGTTTTCTTAAACATCTTACAATAACTCTATAAAAATTATTATGCTTAAATCTGTAAGTTATTAATTGTGTTAAAAAATTTGTCAAACTGAACCATTATGCGTAATTATGATCTTTTTCTACAATCACGTAATAATATCTGTATTCAATTTAAGTATTTTCATTTTATATATTTCATAAACTAGATTTATGCAAACGAAAGTAGTAAATATATATATGTACATGTTGATAGTTTGTAATGCTAGGCGAAGTACATACACAGTGTTTCGGGCATTCAACTGTATCGAACTGAGTTCAAGGTCATTAAAATATACGATAAATTACTACAATGATACAATTACAATGATATATATATATATATATATAATTAGCATCAAATTGTAAATATTAATTCAATTAACATAAAATTGAAAATAATTAATTTGTTTCATCTGCTTTTATTAAATTGAACATATTTGACTCAGAATAAATATTTCATTTACCATATCTAAAAGATACTTTATAAAATATGAAAAAAAGCAAAAAATTTATTCTAAAAAGAATAAAAAGGTATTAGTTTTGTTAATCACTGGGTAAAGATAGTAAATATTCAGAATTCAACTGTTGAATTTAACGGTACTGTATAGAATCAGACGCTTCCAACACATTACATTAACATTACATTAATTTACACAAAAGAAATACGGATAAAGAAAATTCGATTCTGTATTATTATTTTTTACATACATAAATGAAATATAAAAATAAGAAATATCCTTAAAAATATCATTTTCGTATATGAAATTTAAGCATAATGAACACACGAGAAGAACTTCTTTTTTTATATTTAGTTTATAATATTAATAATTACATAAAATGTTTATTCTGCAATGTATTATGTGTACAAAATATATAACAACATTTTCTTTTACCTTATATTATAGATCAAGATATAAAAATTGTATAAAGTATATGTTCCGAACTAATATTCAAATATAAAAAATAAATACTTTTATCAAATTAAAAACGAGATAAAGGTACATAAAGGTACACTGTAATTTTAAAAATATTAATTATTACCTCAGTAAAGTAAAATTATAAATAATGAATACGTCAAACCAATATAGAAAGATCTGTGGACACGCCGCGTAATCACTGACTCTACCTTGACGACTTGCCTCCTCTTCGGATATAAGAAAGTAGAGTTTAGTATGTTCGTGGAACGCGAGACATCCCCTCTTTTACAATACTATCGTACGAATTATCGTACATATACAGAAATATGCACACTACACAGTTCGACCCTCTGAAGTCCTTGCTTTCAGCAACAAGTTCTTCCTTTCACACAGATACTGCTCACCTATTCATCTACCTCCTTTACGAGAATGGGGGGAATGATGGGTCATATACAAGCTACACAGTTACTGCTTACATCATCAGACAATTTTTAGCAGATTGATTCATTAAAATATAATGTAATTAGGTAACAATAGTTTTCATCGTGAATATTTCAATGAAATTAAATTTTTGGAAGGGATTACTTAAATAAAAATAACTATAAAATTAAATAAAAAATGTCATTTACAAATTTAATAAATTCCTTAATCATTCATATACATATATGAAATGTAACAATATCCATTTATTGTATTGTTAAAACTTGGATTAACTTATGTAATAACTCCTTTTGTTCAGCATTTAAATAAGTCCACAATTCACCTTCTAGTTCCAACAATGCTTGATAATCATGTGACTGACATGCTAATACTAATGATTGTAACAATAATAATTCGTCTTCACACATATTAAAATCTGTAATTTATTTTTTATTAGTCAGCTTGTAGTTATTTAAATGATTGAAAAAGGAGGACATTAGAACACTTGCCATTATTCGTACTTTCTTCTACCCATGCATATTTTTCCAACACCTGTGCTAGAGAAGGTGCTAGTCTTTGTGGTGATGGTTGAAGTATAAGTAATAAAAGCACTCTAGTTACCTCACACCTATGTATTAATACAATTACTAAATAATGAATTCATTATTTTGCAAACATTCCAAAAAATATTATTTCAAATTGTATCTAATACCTGTGTAATATAACACTATAATTGCCTCTTGCACCAGCATTAATATAACTCTCAACAAATTCAACAAAATCATTTAGAATTTGTAAAGCAGATACATAATCACCTGATCAAATATTTGGTATTTAATTGTTATAGCTGATTATAATTGTTTTAATAAATATTTACCTTGTTTAATATGATATGATACTAATGTATTAATAGCTTTTATAGTTGGAAAAATATCAATAGCTTTACGTAATTGTTGTATACCAGCTGGAGTAGAACCTAAGGCTAATGCTAGCTCTAGTGCTAATCCAGCTGACATGGTATTGAATCCTGGTTGATTATGGCAACGTGATAAAGCATGACCAAAACAACTTATTGATGCCTAACATAAAAAATTGTAACTTTAATATTTAATACACTTATACTGCTAATTGTTAATTTAAGTTGCAAAACTAATAAACCTGTGTATTTTCCTGTCCTATAGAAGGGCATCCTATATCCTTGTCTTTCTTATCAGCCACAAGAAATTCTCGACCAGCTTTTATTAAATAATTTAATTCGGAAAAGATATTCTCTAGTGTTTCTTGACACCTGGCAGCATCTAATAAACATAAACCTGCATATTGCCATAACTCCTTTTGTTCACATTCAATTGCTAATGTCCCTAAATAATAATGTAAAATATTAATAAAATTATCATCCTTTTACACATCATAAAATTTCCATGTAACATACCAAATTGATCACTTGCTTCAGCAACATTTGGTTTTCTTAAAAACCGTCTAAAATTAAATTATTAATAATTATAATAATGATTTTATTATAGGAAAGACTAGATCATTCTATAAAAGTAATAATATGGATAACAAAATACTTACTTCCTAAGTTTGTTAGATATATTATGATACTTTGTTAAAAAGTCTAATGAATCTCCCATTATTTTTCTTTGATTTAAATGTACCGTTTTCCTGATTAACTTTTATTTGTACATTCTTTGTTTATTTATATACTTACTCTAAACAATAAACATCTCTTTTTATACACAATAATTTTTCGATATATGATACTAAATGTAAAATATTATATTAAGTAACTAAATTGCTTCCATTTCATTCAATATTACCTGGTATTACTTAATCATATCTTTATTTTCCGAATTAAATAATATGTAATTAATAAATTTATATGTATTAATTGTAAATCAAATTATATAAAATACTAAATTAATTTTGCTATTATAAATGTACTTGTTTAGTCATCCTATGTGTACATATTTTATTAATTGGTTGTAGATGTAGTTTGTAGTGAACCTTGGTTTAGATGGTGACGATCGACGGTGTAGTAGATACATACTTGCATATAGTGAACCATTAGTAGCGCCAATGCGTGACTATATGTTACGTACGCATTTATGTATTTTTATTATACAAAAAAGTTAATATTGTTTGATAAGTACCTTTCACATAAACTTAATTTTGGTATTATGACAATATTTATAATTAATTACAATTCAAATTAAATTTTGCGTTACTTAGAAATGTTTAACAAGACGAACTTAGTAATTGTCAACAACGTTTACCGTAATTACATTATAAAGTACAATAAAATTGATAGAATATAATTATAATTAACAGTTTCTAAACAATCAAATAGTATTTGGTATTTAAGATTTAATTACGTTTAAGATACATGTCATTAAAGAAATGTTTAATGTTTCAGGGACATAAAGATATTAAATTATATATCTGTTCAACATTGATACTGTAATGTAAACAAACGTTATCAGACATAGCTATATATATTAAGAAGTTTAGAGAGTGTCGACAAGAATGTGCAAAATTACATTTCCAAGTAATAAAGTGTGCTATACAGCAATATCATAGTTGAAGTTTTTGTATGCGTAGAGTTAATAACTCACATTTTCTTTTAAAAAACGTTAACAAGACTAAAGGTTTCTCTAAAGGATGCATGGAATTATTGAACTAATTTTGAACAGTGCTTTATTATGGATATCTTTACAAGTTACTTGGAGTATCTTGATAAATGTTTTTTATAACTTTTGCATACCATGGATTGTTTGGGGTTCTCTCATTATCGCAGTTGGACTAAAAATAGCCAGGATTCCACCACCAAATTTAAACATTGTGCAAGAAGTGCTTGGTGTAAATCCTCTTTCATTGAAAAAAGATAATACCATGTCCAAAGATCATGGTAATGGAGAACAATATTGCATGCGAGTGGTGGCTCATCGTGGTGGAGGATATGATTTTCCTGAGAACAGCTTAACAGCCTTTCGTAATGTAAAATCTTATATATAATAATGGTTTTTGTTTTTCATTAGACAATTGTTCCAGTAAAAGATAACAAATTCATTTGTTTTTTATTAACTACTTTGAAATATTAGATACCTTATAACAAAAACAATTTTATATACTATTTTATGATGTAAACATGAATACTAATATAGTAGTTACTAACAAAAAATTTATTACTTTAGTGAAAACAATACATTTTTTAGTTTATCTTTTATAAATTAAATTATATATGACATTGATCAGTTGTAAAATATTTTATAGAGCAAAGAAAGAGGGTGTACTGCTGTTGAACTTGATTTATGTCTTACAAAAGATAATGTGCCCATAATATTTCATGATTTAACAATTGATAGAGTTACTGGAAAAACTGGTAATGTTAAGGATATGACTTGGGATCAATTAAAACAATTAGATATTGCCCATAATCATCCACTTAAGTAAATAAAACATTATATATTCTTCTATTACAAAAATGTTATTAAAATTATATTTAAATGCAATTTCTTTTTATGTATTACAGAGATAAATTTATTGAAGGTGAAAAAATTCCATTACTTTGTGAGGCTATAGAAACATGTTTATCAAATGAACAAAGAATAATTATTGATATAAAAGAATCAAGAATGGAGATTGTGGAAGTAATTTTAGATACATATAAAAAGTATCCAAAGTTGTATCAAAGAGCAATTGTATCCAGTTTTAATCCTATTATTGTATATATGGTAAAAACATATGTTAAAAAGAATAATATCAAAATGACTGTTATTGATCATGGGTATGTCAAATAATAACTTTGTTATTACAGATTAGAAGAAAGGAACCTCGAATTGTAGCAGGTCTTGCATGGAGACCACATTATTTTTCAAGAGTGTCATATTCAGGTTCAGATGGTCCAGGTCCAACAAAATATAACAATCCATTTAAACATATAGCAGTTTGCTTATTCGACCATATTTATGCATGGATGTTCCACTGTTTTATATATTATATCGTGGGTGTATCTACTCTATTATTGCATAAAGATGTACTGAATCAGTATGTATTTAGATATTCAGTTCCAAACATCATATTAAGTAATTATATGTAGTTATTGTAGAAAACACAATATTCTACTCATATTCATATATATATATACATATATATCTATTTTAGGTATATTATAAGAAAATGGTATAATCGTGATATTCGTATAATGGCATGGACGGTGAACCTACCATCAGAGAAATTACATTTTTCCCGGCTATTTAAAGTTACATATTTGACAGATACATTGTTAGGTGAAAAAGATATGTAATAATATATCATATATTCTATATGTCCTAAATGAGCATATTTTATACTACTGACATATTATCACTACATTAAATAATAATCTAGTCTATTCATCAAAATGATGAATCTTATTTATATCTTTTTTGTAAGAAAATTAATGTTTATTTTGTTAAGTAAATTAGGAAAAAGAAAAAAATAAACGAAATTTTCTGAGAAAAGTTTTTATTAGTCAACATACTACTCTTTTGACATATATATTTATTTTGTATGCTTGTCTCACACTTTTAAAATTTACATTTAAAGTAGACTTAAAAAGATGTATATCATAATATTTAAAAACAGAGGATTCACACATTTTTAATTTTTGTAAAAAGTTACTTTAATGTTGCCATAATTGTACATTATTTTTACATATTACATTTACACTACATATTTTATTATAATTAACCACCTTATAATTTATTATTATAACACCTTATAATTACTTAATAATTATGGACGGAAATATATATTGTGTAATTATTTACGATGAAATTTCAGAGAATAATAATTGTAATTAATAAGTTTACTACACAATAGTAGTAAGCTTACTTTTGCGGGATTCCATACCTTGAATAAGTCCCGTTAATAAATCTTCCATTTCTGTGGTAGCACGTTTCAATTTGCAATTGTCACTAGCAACATAGGAATCTAAAGCAAACATTTATGTAAAAATATTGATATAAAGTAGTATGTATTATTTATAGTATAGTAATTTACCGTCAAGCAAACGATCATCTGTAACCATATTCTGTAATCTATCTAGTATGTCATTTAGATCGCCTTGAATATTTTGCAAACTACTATGTTGTGAATGTTTATCAGGTCTTTGTAAAGATGATGGTGTATTATCTCTGTGAATACCTATAAGAGAATCAGATATTGGTAAAGACGATTCATTTTCAGTGTTAGTTGTCATAGTCTTCATTGGATATTTTTCTTCTTTACTATCCGAATTGTTAGAACCCAACCATTGAGAAAAACCACTATCGGATGGGTTCATTTCTAATTTCTTTGTACCTAATAATGAGAAATTAAATTAAATATACATAAATAAATAAAGTTGCAAATCATTTAGTGTTCTACAAGATATTCCATTTTTCGAAATATGATAAAACAATAATACAACATACCTCCGATCCATGTACTTAATTCTATTTGAGTAGGTTCCAATACATTACTGAATCCTAAGCTTGTAGATGCTTCTACAGAATCAATAATAACATCGTGATTTTGTTTATTGATATAATCTCCAGTTGGATTAAAATCATTTGGTTGTAATATATCTGTATCATTCACATTTGAAATTTGTTCTACATTTTCTTGTCGAATAATTGGACTCAATTCAAAATTTATAGGCAAAGGTGTTAATCTTGATGGAAGAGGCGGAACCATTGGTGTACTTTGCATATAATTAATTACTCGAGGCATACAAATTCTATCAGTAAACAAACATTTCTGTAAAAAATTAAAGAAACATTCGTGTTATTTCATTAGATCTCAATAGTAATATCATTTATTAAATGACAATATACTTTTAATAGCTTTAGACGTTGTAATTGCGATTCGATTGTAACTCTATGACGCTGAAGTCTTTCCGCTTTAGTGCCCTGTATATCAAGTAGCTCAATTTGTAATTGTTTATTTTCTTCTTCCAAATGAGTAATTATACTTTGTAGTTCTTTTTGGGGATCATTTAAAACTCGTCTTTTCATTGTACTTCTTACTGATTCACAATCCGTATGTGTTATTTCATTACTATAACAGATATTTAAAAAGAAAGATATGGAATTTATAAAATATATTTATATATAGTAATATTGTCTCAGACTACAACCTTAAATGTGGGATTTGATCATCAATATTTAACTCGATGGATCTAGCAGGACATAATCTTAATTTGTTTCTTATTAATTCAATAACTAATTTTGTTAATTCTCGATTAGAAGTCTGAAAAAACATTGTGCATGACATTTTATACGAAGATAATTAAATATATTAACATAATCAGAGATTTGAGACTTTTATAGCCTAATATCATACAATTTTTAAAATAAAGACTTCTGTATATAAGCTGTATTTTTATAAAAGACATGTTCCAACGTTTTACTAAGATTGCAACATCAGTGTATTTGACCTCTGATGAAGCTAGGTGTAATGCTGGCGAAACATTGAAACATATCTTCATATTGAAACATGAAGAAATAACTCATAACAGAAGGCTTGAATTTTATAAATTGTACCTTGGTACAAAATTCACGAACTGGATGCTTTAATTTATGCTTTCCAGATATTTTGTCATATAAGAAACAGTGTTGACATTGATGATATGTTGCACATTTTAGACATGTATAACGTGGTCCCTGGATTGGAGTTGTTTTACAATATGAGCATCTAACATTATGTATGACTGAAATAAAGAACAATATCTATTATGTCCATTTCATTTTCCTAAAGTATAGCATTAAATATTTTAAAATATAAAATGTGCATACTCTTTTCTGCAGACTTTATGCGATTAAATGTTGTTATCCAAACAAACAAGGGAGGTTCTTGCATAATCCACGTTGCAAACTCTGATTCAGTAACTCCAAGACATCCTTGAGACTATTATAAAATATTATAAGTTATGTACAGCTCAAATGTATTCAAAACATTATTCAATTATACCTTTGAAAAACACTTATCAATATGCGATTGAATATTTTGAGGTCCATATGCTGCACTTTCTCCAAGCATTTCCGTAATTTTACAAATATTCATCAACAATGTATGTAAGCTAGCTTTGGATAAGCATGCATTATGATCAGCTAATTGTTGATAAAGATATCCGTATTTCTCTTGTAGTTTCCCAGAACTAATTAGTATTAAAGCAACTTTCACAGAAAATACAGAAACAGTCCTAGCACATTGTCTATAATATTTATAATATTTATGGTAGTAAAACATTATTTATTATTTCAATTCTAATTAGCAAATTTAGATAGTAATATATTGATAGTAGTATATAGAATAACATACTTGTCGTATGTAGTTAAAATATAATTCAATGCCAGTTTTGTTACAAGATCAATATCAAAATTGGTATTATTTTCTTTGCATGCTGCGAAATAAATATCAGAAAGAACATCTTCAATTTCACTTGGGTCTAAATTTACACAATTTTCTGTAATTGAAAGTCTGTGGCGTTCAAAGACTCCAGCAATTAATTCTAGTTGAACATACTGCACTATAAAAGATATATATATCTTTGAATATAATTGAATATAAATATAACAAAAAATTACTCTAGTAGTGTGAAACTAATCTAAATATAATAAGCACTCAATATGGGAATATATTTATATTAAACTTACTATTAAGTTCTTTATGTAAAATTTGCATTTTTGCTGCAGTTCTATAAGATGTATAACGGATAACATTACATTGCTCTATAGATTGTATAATATTTTGCATCTTTAAATATTTAAAATAGTAACAGATTACCTATAAGAAGAAAAAATAAATTATTATAAAATTTTAGATTTTACTAATACTAAAACTTATATCATAAAACAATTAGTTGATGTTTAATATTTGTTTCATATATCTTTACGATTATTAAAGATTATGTCAATAATTAATGAAAATATGAAATTATTATAGTTTTTTACCACTAGAATAATATTTTTAATGACAACAGTCATACTACGAAATATTTTTATAAACAAGTATGAGTTTATAAAATCTGAAAAAATTATTATATCATTTATGATACTACAAATTTTAAACAAAATTATAATTTATACATTTTAATATCATAACATATTCAATTACTAAAAGCAGTAAAAGATATAATGATACTTTATTTATATTTTAAAAATTTGATATCTCAGAAACATGAGAACTTTTAATATTTGATTATATTGCATTATAAGTATCTTTATTGCGTTATATTGTTCAATTATTACGATAAATACAGTCATTCTTAAATAAAAAGTTATAATTAATGTCTTACTTCCTTTCATCCCTCGCAACTTTATAATTTAAATAATGGTACATGTAAACAAAATATTCTCACAAATTAATCATGAATAATAAAGACTATAGAGAGCATAGTTTTAAAGATAGCTGATTTAAAGCACCTGGACTAAACCTAACTGAATTTGTGTTAGTAATTTCTTCTGCTACCACTTATATTATTTTAAATGCGCCTTAATATTAGTAACCTATGTTGTGTATGTAACCTATCTTATGTCAAATTGTACAAAAACGTAATCATCGTATTCTATTTGTTACATATTTGCTGTCCTTTAAAATAAAGTAAGTATAAAGAAATAAAATTTTACCATGCATAAATATACTCAAGAGAATGAATTTAGTAATATTTATAAAATCGAGGCAAAGTACTTACAGAATATATCATTCGATTATATTCTCTGTAATAACTTATGTAAAATATCGATCTTAATTTTGTTACAGTTCGGAAATGTGTGAAGGTCAACCGTTATTTAATTGTCAATTATCCAAAGGTATGCACGAATTGCATATTTCAAACAGTGGAAAAGAAGAAGATAATGAAAACTATAATGATGATTTAGAAAGTAATGATTTTATTTGGGACAGAAATCAAAGTAAAGCTGGTTCAAAAAATATTACCAAAAATATTCAGACACAACGTATTAATGCACAAAATGTTTCCAATAAGATTACAAATTATCAACCATCAGATAAATTATTTCGTCGCTATGCTAATAAAATTAACATTGAAAGATATGAAGGCCCAACTTTACCAGGACATGCAACAAATCTTCTTATGGAAAATGATAAACGTGCAGAAAAAGATAGATTTAGAACCAAAGACAAACACGATCGCGCAACTGTTGAACAAGTTTTAGATCCTCGTACAAGAATGATATTGTTCAAACTTTTAAATCGGGGTATAATTGCTGAAATTAATGGATGTATTTCAACTGGGAAGGAAGCTAATGTTTATCATGCAACATCAAAAACAGGAGTAGAAGTTGCAATAAAAATATATAAAACATCAATTTTGCAATTTAAAGATAGAGACAAATACGTTACAGGAGAATTTCGTTTTCGTCATGGATATTGTCGTCATAATCCGCGAAAGATGGTGCGGACATGGGCAGAGAAAGAAATTAGAAATTTAACTCGTCTTCGCCAGGGAGAAGTAAATGCTCCAAAACCAATTTTACTATGTAGTCATGTTCTATTAATGGGCTTCATAGGTACTAATGGTTGGCCATCACCAAAATTGAAAGATGTTGTTCTCACTGCTTCTAAACCAAGGAAATTATACAGAGAATGTGTTGAAACAATGTGGAGATTATATAATAAATGCAAACTTGTTCATGCTGATTTAAGTGAATATAATATGTTATATCATGATGGATCTATTGTAATAATAGATGTGTCACAAGCAGTTGAGCATGATCATCCTATGGCACTTGAGTTTCTTAGAAAAGATTGTACAAATATCACTGGTAGGTGAGAATGAGAACTTCTTATAATGATATTACTGAGATGTTTTATAAAAATTTTGAAATAAATTAATATTTTTGTAGAATTTTTTAAGAAGAACGATGTAGGTGTGATGCCTGTAAAAACATTATTTGACTTTATAACAGATCCAACAATAACTGAAGAAAATATGGATAAGTATTTAGACGCAATATCAGAACAAATGACACAACAGGAAGAACAAGATAATGATCCTAAACAACAAATAGAAGAACAAGTGTTTAAGCAAGCTTATATTCCTCAAAACCTAAGTCAGGTAATATATTGTAGGAACATAAATATATAGTTATTTACATATATATTTAGATATATGTATATCAAATTGTAGGTATATGTATTTTAATGTAATGTTTAGGTAATTGATATTGAACGTGATATCAATCTTGCTAAATCTGGAAAAGAGGATTTGATATATAAAACTCTTGTTGGTTTAAAATCAGACTTATCCAAACCTATTAACACTCCTGAAATTCTTAGTAAAGATTTAAAGAAAACAAATAACATGGAAGAGAAAGATGATTTATCTGGAGATATTGATGATTCTGAAAATGAAAGTAGTGAAGAAGAAGATGTAATGGAAAACGAAACAAAATTTGTTAACTCGGCTCGACCTCGGCATGAGAGTCCAGACAGTAAAAAGGTAATACAATTGTCTTTTATAATATATTTACATGTGGTTATATGAAACATAATATATAATGATATATATTTGATTAAAGGCACGGAAAAAGGCAGTAAAAGAACAGCAAGCTGAAAAGAGAAAAACTAAAATAAAGAAACATATAAAAAAGAGGAAAGAAAAAGTCTTAAAAAAAAAATAATAGTTAAAGTATTATTGGAAAACATTTTAAGAAATTCAAAATACGAAGACATAACATGAAAGTAAACATTAATTTCTTACATATTTACCTTCAAAAATTAGAAAAAGATAATAAAAATATGTTTTCCTATTTACTAAAATTTAGTATACATACTGCATCCTTTGTAATATATTACCCTATTGTATAATGTATAAAGCATGATCATGTAAACAGGTTTGGACACTCATATATCTAAAGCATAAACGAAACCGTCCATCTTTTGAATCGAAAAAAATTAAGATGGAAGACAAGAAAAGGTCTCATTCTGCGACGTGCAGAGATGAGTAGAGTGGCTTGGCCTTTATCTGAACATTCATAGTATCTATATGTGTTTATGTATATACGTATCGCGCATGCGCAAAACGAGACCTTCTCTTGCTTTCTACTTGATTTTTTGACTCAAAAGATGGACAGTTTCGTCTATGCTTTCGATATATGAGTGTCCAGATCTGTTTATGTGATCGTGGATTGTATCATCATTACAAGAGTGAATCATTTAGCAAATATTTTAAAATAAAAAGTATAATGGAGAACTATTTTGGTATTAAAATTTTATTTTTGTTGCATCTTATGATCTCAATGAATTATATTATTCATTTTGTTTCGCGAAATTAGTTAACGCAAAAATAATAAAGGAACGTGAAAAATTTCTCACAACCGGTTGTCCGAAGTTTGATACGTTACTTCAAGGCGGTATCACTACTCGCGGGATTACACAAATTTATGGAGCTGCAAGTACAGGAAAAACACAATTAGCTTTACAATTATGCCTGACAGTACAGTTACCTACAACAGAAGGTGGCTTTGCTGCTGGTATTTTACAAATTGAATTATTTATAAAATTACAAATGAATATTAGTATTTCCTTACTTTTCAATTCTTTTTCATACATTTCGTTTTAAGTACATCAAATAATTAATGTAGGTGCAGTATATATTTGTACTGAATGTACATTTCCCTCACGAAGATTACAGGAATTGATACAAAAACTGGAAATTACTAAAAAATATGGAATAAATGGTGACTCAGTATTTGTAGAACATATATCAACTATTGTAATTATAATATATTTTTTAACTTAATACATTAACTTTTTAATATAATATTTTTTTTTTACCTTGTAGGAGGAACTGGAGATATGTTTGCTTCATAGAATTCCAATATTAATGTCTGTACAAAAGATAGGATTAATAATTATAGATTCAATTGCTGCTCCATATAGAGTAGAAGATTGGAAAGATGAATCTAATAAAAGAGGAAAAAGTTTGAGAACAATTGGACAACAGTTACATAAATTATGTAAAAATGACATTTGTGTAGTTTGCATTAATCAGGTAAAAAAAGATAAATTCTGTATGTAGTAATTAATAATTCAATAGCATAAATAGCTTACAGACAATTTATATACAGGTAACAGCAATTATGCATGGTAATATATCTAGTGATTATTTGAGTGTACGACCATCTTTGGGAATAACTTGGTTAAGTATGATAACTAATTCCATACAGTTTTACAGAATAGGTACTATGAGATATGCTTGTGTTAAATTGTCATCAAATTTATCAGAAACAACTATTTCATTTGAAATACAAGGATATGGGGTAAAAGCAATAGATTGAATAAAACAAATTGAAATAAAAGTTTAATGTTTATTTGATTGCAAAAGATTATAAATATCATAAAATATATCTTCATCTAATATCCTAGCAATATTTGTTGGTGACCATTGATTTCTTGGATCAGAAGCTACAAATGGATCTGTACTTCTTACATCTAAATTTTCCATTTCATTGTTCAATATAAGTCTTCAAAAATGAGAAAGCAAATATAAATACATAAATAATCTTTATATGTATATTCATATGTTATGTTATGTATATAATACCTGAAGGAATGTAAAAATGTTCGATAAGGCTCTATATCTTTTCTCTCACTATATGTATAATCTCCAATCACAGTATGACCAATATATGAACAATGCACTCTTAATTGATGTCTTCTACCTGTACCAGGACATAATAGTACTTTAGTAGCTGGCTTTCCATTTCTGAAACCTCTTTCTAATACTATAAGAATTGTATATGATTCTTTTGGTTTCTCACAAAATAAGTTATCACTGGTACACATTTTATGGTTTCCCTTCTTTTCTCTAGCATCAATCCCTAATAAAATAATGTTATTGTTAATAAATAGCTTTTCACAAATTGATATTATTAATGTTTTGTTTCAATTACCAACCAATTGCTTTATCTATGATTAGGTAAGGTTCATTAATATGTCCATGAAGTAATGCCAGATAAAATTTTTTGGCTGTTCTTGCTTCGAATACATTAGAAGCAGCTCGAGCTGCTTTTTTATTTAATGCAATACATATCACACCACTTGTCACATAATCTAATCTATGTACAAAATGAAATTCATGAAATAAATTTGGATTGACTAATTTTGGTAAAATTTTTTTTAATTCAAATTGCAGTGTATCCTAAAAATTTTAATATTTATCAAACTAATAAGTATACTATTTCTAATTTAAAAATGTTCTTTCCATACCTTTTTTTCACGATTATTACTATTAATGCACATGTCGTATGGTTTAGAAACCACCAAGAAATTTTCGCTGTGATATAATATATTTACATTATTTTTATGTTTGATTTCAATAAAATATTTCGTATATAATTTTAACAATACTTTTAATATTCGCGTTAATTTGAGAATAAACATCCTACAATTGTATAATATTTTATTTATATTCATTTTATGCAATATTAGTTTTTGTTTTTGTAAGCAACAAAATATACATAACACCAATCTTTGAAAACTGTTACGTTATCAAAATGATAAACATTGGTTGGGTATTATATTCATGTATGTATGTGTATCTAGTTTCTTTCAGGTACAAGATTGCTTGTTATACTCCTGAAAGATGGCATTTTATGATTTTATATTGTTTAATCCTTCCTGTTGGCTGTCTGTTTTCCGTTTTGAATTTTGCTTATAACTTCGCACTGATTGCAATAAGTGATGCAACAATGATTTGTAATGTATGATCAGTGATTAATGTATATTAAATTCAGAGCACGAAAAATTTGGTTTTTGGAGATAATTTAAACAAGTATCATACTGTAAATATGTCTTGTAAATAATTACATATATTTTAAATCATTCCGGAACTATATCAGAGGGCACCACTTAACTTAGTATTTCTGAATTGGATGAGAGTCGTTTGGATAAGACCGTTTGAAAGCGATTTGTGGTATGAGAAAAAGTCTTATTGTGGAGTGCGTACTATATAACGGTATTTCTAATTTCATTATAATCGAATATTATCTGTTAATTTTTTTTAGCGATCATTAAGGGAAGTTTTGTACTATATTCTGAAAATGTTTCGATCGAAGAAGGATGTTGACCGACACGTGAAGAACATTTTTATCAAACTTAAAGATTCAGGAGAGGTGAGGTTATTTTTCAGAAGAAAACGTCGTTGTTCCAAAATATATTTGTCCAAATATATTTATTAATTTTTTATATTTAAGTACTCAATGATTTCTTAAAATTATCCTTTCTTTTATTTCAAATGCACTTTGTATGCATACTAACTCATAATATTTCTATCTAATGTCAAATTGTATAGCACTGAAGGCCTTGACTTGATTATGAAAAAGATACATACATGCACATGCACTAACCTCTATATGATGGTTTAACGGTTTTTTACGACTTGAAGCAAATTTTGATTTTATATGTATTTAAAAAACATTTTTATACTTATTCAAATATTTTTTAAAGAATTCAGTTGTGTAAATATTTATTCACTCTAATATATTTGTTTTTGCCTTTTCTTTCTTTCTTTTCTTTTTTGATGTTTACAATATTTTGTAATTAGTAATTTTATTAGTTATAATGAAAATTTGCATTTTTAATATATTTTGTACATAATATCTGCATTTCTTTTTCAAGAAAAAGCTTCGATGTTATAATATTGCAAAATTATATTATCAAGTTGGAGACTATGAATCTGCAAAAAAATATGTTTCAAATTATTTGGAAATAAGAGACAAATCTGCAGGAGCTCATAAATTATTAGGTCAAGCTCTTGAAGCTTTGGGCCAGAAAGAAGCAGCCTTTGTAAGATATAAAATATCTCTTGAATTAGAACCAAAGCAGGATGATCTTCTCCTAAAAGGTATAGTTCAATATTTTTAATCTATTATTTCTTACTTTAAACTCACATATTAATAATATTTTTTAGTATGTGAGCTGTTGTCTGATATGGATATTAATACAGATATAAATAAGATAAAATATTGGGTAGAAAGAGCAGATAAGAAATTTCCACATCACGAAATAGTTTTTGAGCTAAAGGAAAAATTGTTAACTTCAAAAACACCAAGTGGTGATGATGATGATTTAGAAAAACTTATTATATGTACGTAATAAAATCTCTACTATATAATTACATGATTTTGTACAATTTAATTTAATTTGTTTATAATAATGTAATGCGTTTTTTTTAGCTGAATTATCAGTAAAACAAACAGATGTGCATCTACAAGTGAAGTTGCTCAAGTATTATGTAGGAAATCATAGGCTTGAAGATGCATATAACAAAGCAACCGAGATAGAGGCAACACAGTGTCACAGAAATAATATCATTTGGTATCAATCATTAACTGAATTACTTGTGAAGTGTAAAGAGAGTAAACAGTCAGATTGGACATTTTGGATATTTTATATTTCTGTGTTAGAAAGATATGCAGCACTTTGTCTTAAAGAACAGAGTAATGTTATTAGAAAAAGTATAACAGATATTACACAGGCAGTATTTAAGTAAGTATATTTGTACTAGGAGTCATATATTTTATTAGAATATATATATATATATATAACTAATATTACTGAATTAAAACATTCATATTGCAGTTTTGATCAAAGTTTACATGAATGTAAATCAAAGAACTTCTCTAATCATCCTGTTTTTATTGAACACATGTTATTACACATGTGGGGTCAATTACATTTTCATTTAGCATGTTTAATTTTACGTAAAACTAAGGCTGGTGAAGATAGTTGGTCTGAAGCAGGTAGATTGTGTGGACCTCTTTTATTAACTGCATTACATGTAGCACCTATAGATCCTACTGCTGTATGGACTATGCATTTAAAAGATAGACTTAAGAATCTAGTACATGTTTGGTATAGAGAAGGATCATACAGATATAGCCAGGCAGGTCATGTACTTCAAGATTATGCCCGAGATAATACTAAGAAATTACTAGATAAAATCGATAAATTTTGTACAAGTTCATGGCGAGAACGGGTATATCAAAGAATCTTTATTGGTCGATTGTATCAAGATGGTAAGACAACATCATATTTCGTGAACTCTTCAGTTTCAAATCCACCATTACGTTTATGTTCATTTAATGAACTAAAAAGATTTGATGAAATATCCGAAGAAGTATGGCCAGATTCATTACACCATCAAGTTTGGCTTGGTTTAAGAGCTCGGCCCCACACCTCACAAAATAAAGACAATGGACCGCATCCAAATCAAACGTCACGTGTTTTCTGTGAATTACAGTTTTCTGTTTATAACTTACACCAAGCAGCTCCTGAAAGTTTAAGTCGTCTCGATATTGATGCATTTTTAAATGCTGCTATCTGCACTTCTTCTGTACTTGAAGAACAGCAATTGAGTGGGCTTTTAAACCCTGAAAAATTACCTACATTGCCCGCAGATCTTACTAACACTCTCTGTACTAGTGTTCAAGAACAGTGGTGGTCTTATGCTTATAAAGTATATTCTATGGATAAACAAAAGCCATTGGACGAAGATGTTGGAGAATTGAGATTAGAATTACAAAGAGGCTTAGAAGTAGTACGTTGCCTTGGAAATCACGGATTGCATCCTGTTCTTTTAGTTCATTTAGCACGAATATTTCATTATAGAGCAGAGACATTGAAAGAAATAGATCAAGAAAATAATGACATACCATATTTAGAAGCACGATCTGAGATGTATTGGTCGGCTGCAATACCACTTCTTGAAAGATTACAAAATAATCAAGTTATTCGTATAACTAATTCTAAATTTTTTAACTATCAAGGAAAAGAAATGAATAATGTAGAAATAATTAAAGCTTTAGAAGAGGGTAAATTGCTTCTAGCTCAACGATTTGTACGCAGCAAACAATATGAAAAAGCAATAGATGCACTACAGGCTTTGAAATGTCCAGAAGCTTCAGTTCAACAGGGTCAAATGTATGAAAAGCTTGCAGATGAGATCATCAATTCTATACCCAAGGAAAGTTTAACATCTGAAATGAGATCACAACATATTATCATGCTCTCAAAAGCAAGAGAATGTTTTTATCTAACATTAGATCGCTTGCGCAGTCCGGGTACAGATCCGAAACATCCTTTAAACTCATTACTTTCCACATATATTTCCAATGTTGAAAATAAATTGAAAAGGATTGATCCAGACCTATCACGAGGTGACTTAAGCAGAAATGAATGCGATGGAATGTCGGATGAAAGTTATTCTTCTGCTCATAGTGCTGTTGATCAAACAGCTACAAAAATATCAACATTAACGGGATTAAATGCTTCAATTAATATTCTGAGTACACCACAAAAAAACATACACCGTACACCAAAACAGTCTAGCACTCCTTGTAGGGCACAACATCAGGATATATTGGATTTATCTCGGAATCGCTCTGAGGCACGTCCGAGTCCTGAACGTCTTGACGCTCAAATTCGTTCACTAAATCAAATGATTCACGCAAAGGATAATAAGATACAATCGATAGCAGAGCAAAATAAAGCTATATTGGAATTGAACAAAACAGTAATGGAGAAAGTCGAAAAATTAGCAAAAGAAGTAACAGAATTACGAAAAGAATTTCAGAAACAACGTACTCAGATTAATGTTAATGTTAATCCGAATCTAGAAGAAGATTTGTGCATTTTGAACGAAGATGATTACAATGATTTAAATTACAACGCAAATCAATCAGGCTCCGCATCTTCGATATCCGGGAACATGTTTCAATCTTCTCATAGACACCCATATTCTCAGTTGGTATATCCTTCAGCTACTTTTCAAGGATATTATCCGGCAGGAATGTCATTTAATGACCCAAATGCACAAGCTATTCCTTCTTTATACCCTCCAAATGTTTATTCCATGCCGGTATTGTATCCTAATACGAGATCGAAAATGCCTGAAAACATTCTTCAACCAAGCTTATTTATGCCACCAACAAATCAATCATTGCAAATTCCACTGCAAAAAGTAGAAACATCAAAACCAGAATCGATTATAAAAGACGCTCCTGTAAATAAAATTCCACCAGTTAATGTTGCTATTACCACTTCTGATACACTTCCAACTACAGCACCAATTGTTCAACCAACACTTAGTGTAACGATTCCTCCACATTTCAGACAAAGTAGTTCTTCTACTCCAGCTGCCACTGAACAATCTGCTCCACATTGTTATCAAATTTCTATGCCTTCCCAAGCTACTATACCAACAACAGTAAACTTACCACCTTTGTCAAATACTGTTACAACTACTCCAGCAAATCTTTCTGTATCAGAGACATCAAAGCAAGATACTATCTGTTCAACTGGATCTCCAAACAGTTCAGATCATGAACATGATCCAATTCCAGATTTTGTTCCTGTTATACCATTACCCGCAGAAGTTAAAGTTACTACTGGAGAAGAGGGTCAAGAGGTACTGTTTTGTGCAAGAGCTAAACTTTACCGTTTCGTGGATAATGAATGGAAAGAACGTGGTATAGGAAACGTCAAATTACTTAAAAATGAAGAAGGAAAAGTTCGTTTACTTATGCGCAGGGAACAAGTATTAAAAGTATGTGCAAATCATTATCTTGTGCCAGATATGGAGTTAACTGCTAAATCAAATAATGAAAAGGCATGGTTTTGGGTTGCACATGACTTTGCTGATGGAGAATTAAACCTAGAAAAGTTTTGTATCAGATTTAAGACTGTTGAAGAAGGTATTTCCTTTAAGGAACATTTTGATAAAGCTAAAGCAAGTCTTACATCTGAGAAAATAATTGAAAGTATTGATAAAACATCAACCAAAGCTAGTGCTACATCGAGCAATATTAAAAAGTCGGAGAAAACAAAATCAGATTTAAAAGCTATAGAACGAACACCGTTTGTTTCTGAACAAACTGTTCAAAAACAATCTATTGATGTGACAGAAACCATTACATCAGAGAAATTAAAAACTAATGTACCTACAACAGTTATTGGTGGATTTTCATTTACATCAACACCAATTATTCAAAAAACAACCACTACAGAATCTTCAAAAGTTCCTACTAAGTCAGAAGTTAGTCCATTTGCCGGTTTTACATTTAATAAGACTGTAACGAATGCTGAAAGTTTTGCAACTACGACACAAAAAAACTCGACTACTGGAATAATAACTGCATCACAATTTACTTTCCCATTTACAAAAGCAACTACACCTTCTCAATTAGGGGCTACAACAGTACCAACTGTTAGTGTTCATAACTCGTCAATTTCATCTTCACAACCAATCAGTACTGTTGTTACTAGCGAAAATACTTCTGTTAATACTCCTCAATTTTCACTTAGAAGACCTTTTGCTCCTGCTCCTGCTCATGCTCCTGCTCCTGCTTCTGCTCCTGCTTCTGCTCCTGCTCCTGCTCTTGCTCCTGCTCCTGCTCTTGCTCCTGCTTCTGCAAATTCTACTGTTCCAACCTTTGCTTCTGCGGGTATTCAAGATACAGGCAAGTCTCTTGTACAAACTGAATATGAAGAAATGCTATTCACTGAAAAGATTAGCCTTCAGTATTACAACAGTGATGCCAAACAGTGGGAAAACAGAGGTACTGGACAAATAAAGATTTTATGGAATCCAAAAACGAACAAAATTCGTTTATTAATGATAGATGAAAATAGTTTGAAAGTTTGTTATAATTATGATATTTTTGCAAAATGCCCATTTACACTAAAAAGTAGTAGTAACACAATTGTCAATTGGAATATACAATATGGGTTAGGCAACAAAACAGTAATGTTTGCAGCAACATTTAAAACATCCAGTCAAGCATCTCAATTTTATAGCATAATTACTAGCAATCAGCAAAAGATGGTAAACAATTGTATTACAGCAGAAAATTTAAAAAAGCCAGAAACTCTTCAAAATACACAAACAAACAAGATACAGACTTCCTTGTCTGAAATGTTTAAGCCACCAGCAGGATCATGGGAATGTAATGCTTGCTACACAAGAAATACTGAATCGAATGCAAAATGTATAGCTTGTGAAGAACCACGTTCTTCTGTGTCGAATAAATCAAATATCTCAAATACAGTTACATCAAGTCAAATACCTCTTTCACAAATGTTTAAACCACCTACTGGCTCGTGGAAATGTAAATGTTGCGATATTGTTAATGCAGCTGAAAGTAATTATTGTGTTGCCTGTGACACACCAAAAGATCTGTCTCTTCCACCTAAACCAAAAACTGATGGTTTTCAGATAAGTACAAGTTCCTCTGGAGCTACACCCACATTTACGTTTGGTATTCCACAAGATACTACTAAGAAAAGTACAAGTGGATTTTCATTTCGTTTACCTACCTCTAATGATGTTTTTATAGATTCTAAATCTACATCTTCGATAGCTACAAAATCTGATGATAAAACAGATACATCAAATGCAAAATTTGTTTTTGGAACACCAGGAAAATCGTTTGGGTTCAATTTTGTGTCTAAATCATCTCCAACAAAGTCTGGTGAAGAAGAAAATAGTGAAGAGGAAGTGGTGGAAAGCGATGACATTCATTTTTCACCCATAATTCCATTACCAGATAAAATTGAAGTTAAAACAGGTGAAGAAGAAGAAGAAGTTCTTTATAGTCATAGAGCGAAGTTGTTTAGATACGATAAATCGGTAAATGAATGGAAAGAACGTGGTTTAGGTGACATAAAATTATTACGACACAAGGAAACGGGCAAATTGCGACTAGTAATGAGACGAGAGCAAATATTAAAGCTGTGTTTAAATCATTTCGTGCTTCCAAATTTGGAATTGAAGCCGAAAGATGAGAAAACATGGATGTGGAATGCTGCTGATTATAGCGAAGGAGAAATCGAACCCACTCTCTTTGCGTGTCGCTTTAAAACATCCGACATTGCTAACGATTTCAAAGATGTAATTGACAAATCAAGGATGGAGCTCCCACCCATTGAAAAAACTGCCGAAACGAAAGTAGAAGCATTCACCGAAGTTTCACCTACACGAGATATCGAGGTTCTGTACGAGTTGAAAGTAACACCTGAAGAAAAACAAGCTGCATTAAAGTTTCAACTTCCAGAAAACTTCTATGCGTACAAACAAAAGCCAGATTGTCCTGGATGTAGAGGCTGTAAAGAATATTCTGATGTATCGTTATTTTCAGATGGAAGTTCTGGAAAAGCAGCATCTACATCAAAAACACCTGCAGAGGATCAAAAACCTCTGACTACTACATCTGGGATACAGTCACTTTCAAAATCTATTAATTTAAGTCCCGCATCTAACGAATTCACAACTGTTCAAACACCTGTTTCAAATACTGATACAACTGTTTCTTCCATTTTCAAGTCTGGATTGCATAGTACAACCACGTCACAATTTGCAACGAATTCTCTCTCTACAACAACTACATCAAGTATATCATTTGGGAATACTAATACGATCACATCAAGTGATAAGAAAACTGGTTTTTCATTTGTAATGCCCCAAACTACATCTACTACAAATGAGATACAAAAATCTACATCTGATACTTCAACACCTGAAAATTTAAAAATCTGTAGTCCCACTAATTCTCAAGGACAGGTATCATCGACTACATCTTTTTCATTTATGACATCGTCTACAACACCTACAACATCCATATTTGGAATGGCAAAATTAGATAATACAGGAAAGAATATTTTTGGTGGAATGTGGAAAAAAGATTCTTCTGGATTACTTAAGCCTACTTCCATTAGTGTCAGTACAAATAATTCTGAATCAATATTTTCAAATAATTTCAAAACTCAACCAAAAACAAATACAAATACTGCAATGACATCTGTATTTGGTGCTAGTACTTCTCTTTTCGGATCTTCTGCATTGAAAACTAGTTCTGAAAGCTCAACCACAGGTTCATTATCATTTGATACATCTGCTAAATCTACTAATTCAATATTTCCTAATACATCTACATCATTTTCGTCCAATTTATTCTCCGGCTCATGTACAACTACATCATCTTTTACAATTTCAAATCCTGTGACAACTAATGTTTTTGAAACATTAATACCAACAACAAGTGAAACACAAGAGGACAGTGATATTGCTTTCTTGTCAACGACAGATGTGTCATTTTCAGCTATAGCAGCTCAAAATCCCCAGATAGCATTCAAAAAAGGTACATCTTTCATATCATTATCCGTATGATAGCAATTTAAATTAGTAAGAACTGATAACATTATTATACAAATAATTTATTTCATAGATCCAAATTTTTCTTTTGTTGGTGCTGGGTCAGCTGTATTTAATTCGAAATCAAAATCTGCGCAACAAACAAAAGAAGTTACGGCAAATAAAAAAGATGAAAATGAAGAAGAATACGATCAAACCGAAAATGATCAAGATCATGATCCTCATTTCGAGCCTATTGTACCTCTGCCTGATATTATCGAAGTACATACCGGAGAAGAAGAGGAAGAGAAAGGTATAATTTAAAATAACTGTTTGAAAAGATTAATGTATTTATCTTTAAATGATCACATGTTTGTTACAGTATTTTGCGAAAGAGCTAAATTATACAGATACGATAAGAACATGTGCGAGTGGAAAGAAAGGGGTGTTGGAGAAATGAAAATTTTACATCATCCAAAATATGACCGTTACAGATTGCTGTTACGACGAGATCAAGTTTACAAAGTAGTATGCAATCTCTTACTTACTCCAGACATTGTCTTTACTAAACTCACTACGAATGATCGCTCTTGGATATGGGCAGGCATGAATTATGCTGAAGAGCAACCATGTATAGAGCAATTAGCAGTTAAATTTAAAACTGTAGAACTGGCAAAAAATTTCAAGGATACAGTTGATAAAATCCAACAAACTCTAAGCGAAAGCCGTAAGGAATAAGATGAAAACCTCTTGTTTATAATGCTTTCCTTAGTTTATAATCCTTGCTTGTGATTGCATGTGTATTCATTGTATGTTATATGCATACTATAAAAAACATATATTTCTTCATTATTAAAAAATATTAATGTATCTTTATTTATATACATAAAATGTAATACTGTTTAAAAATATTATAATTTAATATCAAATATGCTATAAAGAGGCAATCATACAGAGATCATTGAAATCGTACGAAGACATGTTTTGTTACCTTTTAAAGGAACTGTCCAAAAAATGTTTTTTGATTAATATATCTGATTGTAAGTTTAATTGTGATACACAAATAATAATATTGATTCATCATATAGACATGTATAAAATTATTTTATTAAAATATATTTAATTCCATTCAACTTTTATTATTTGTAATGAAAGAAACAAAATGCAAGACATGACAATAGAACTATTTTATATTATACTTCATAATGGATAAAGTTTTACTATTAAACAAATGTACTGTTATCATAAATTTTATCAATATCTATTGATTTTTTGTTAATTTTCTAGTAATTTTTAAATAACTGTCAATATTTATATTAAAAACTAACTTGTACAAATACATATTTTAGTTGCATAACGTTGAATAAAATGTAATTTACGATACAAAACGCAATTTAAATTATTTTCACCAATTAAAATAAAAGTTTTCCTCAATTTTAAATGTGTTCAATATTTATACATATCTACATATAAGGTGTACTTTTATAAGGTAACTTTATAGGATAGTAGCTTTTACACTAGCTTTTTGCTTGCACATAGCGTTCATATTATTTAATTAGAGTAGTTATTTCGATACAAATTTATGTTTTTTATATAAATACAGGAGAAAAAAATGTAGAAGATAGACCAGTAATAGAAGAACCAGAAGATGGTAAAAATGAAGAACTAGATGAAGAAGAAGGTGATGAAGGTGAAGTAGACGTTGAAGTAAATGAAGTAGAGGATGAAGAAGAAGAGGAAGATAATGATGATGATGATGATGATGAGGAGGAGGAGGATGATGATGAGTATGATGATGAGGATGATGATGAGGATGATGATGAGTATGATGATGAGGATGATGATGAGGAGGAGGAAGAGGAGGAGGAGGAGGATCAGAACTCCATTACTTTTGAAAAAAGTGCTTCTGTGTTTGCTAGAAATAAAAAAGGTGGTTGGAACTTTGTTGCATCAGGAAATTTAATTATTTATTATGATTCTAATATTTTTGGTGAAAAAATAATATTAAAGGCAGATGAGACAGATGAAGTTGTAAGCAACACAATTATTAGTATGACAACAAACATGAAGGTAAAAGCATTAAAATTATGTTATGTAACAATTTAACTGATTGTGAATTAACTAACTGTCAGTTATTATTTTATAAAGGTGAATGGTACACGATGCACTTGGACGGCAATTGATCATGCTTTGACACCGCCGACAAAACGCACTTTAAGTGCCACTTTTTCCTCAGTACATGTCGCACAGGAAATGTATAAACATTTTCAATAAGTAAGTAAAAATTTGTATGCAGTATAAAAAGAAAATGATAAAAATTAATTATTGATTTCAACAGGGGGTAGAACACGCATTTCAAGCACACATCAGTGAACCATTCTATGAAGAATAAAATAAAATGATTCCTCATATTTCTTATAATAAAGTATTATATCTCTTGTAAACAAAAATCATTTAATTTTAGTTCAATTTCAATTTATAGGATAAGTAGTTCCCAATTTTATCCTTTTTTATGGGTGTAACTGTATAATAAATAATTGTACAAATTATCTAGGAGTTTATGAAAATAAGTAAATTTTCGTCAATTGTGATGCATTTCGCTCGTAAAAAAAGATACATGATAAATCAAAATTACTTGGTTAACAATTACGTATCTAACTGTAAGTTCAAATTTAACATGTGATATTTAAAGAACTTTACTGATATTTATAAAAATATTTATTACAATAAAAGTGCATGTATGTTCCAAGTGTTCATTCCTTTAATTAAGTAACCTCCTAAAAAATAAAATTCCATCTGTGGTAACGGGCAACGAAATCGCTTGCGACGTTACTGCAACCAGTCGTATCTTCATGCGTTAATATATAAACTACTATATAATGAGTATGTTATGTTACAAACGTGTGGTAGTAGATAGCGGTACATATATAAGCAGTTGAACACTGTACAATACATTAGGGGTTGAATTTCTGTTGTAGATTGTATTGTAATACAGAATATATTGTTACACAATGTCTGTTGCAACGAAAGGTATGTAATATTCAAAACATTTAGTATATAAAAATAAATATATCTAGAGATTTTAATAAAAAAATTGAATAAATATTTACATATTTTCTTAAATTCCTTATTTATAATTTTTCCAGCTTTCCTATTTATTTTTATAATACTTCTGACTCAGCACAAAAATATATTATATTTGAAGTTTTATAATTACAAGATC
Source organism: Bombus vancouverensis nearcticus (assembly GCF_051014615.1). Lineage (NCBI taxonomy): Eukaryota > Metazoa > Arthropoda > Insecta > Hymenoptera > Apidae > Bombus > Bombus vancouverensis. The sequence goes on along the minus strand of NC_134915.1, from coordinate 16,828,446 downwards.
TTTGAGATATATAAACGTTATATCTTTTATGCGGCAGGAAAATAAGAAAAAATGTCTTAATACAAAGTAAAATTGTAAATAAATAATTAATATTAAATATATATATATACAAAATATATTTAATAGTATTGAAAAAATGATGTCATATATATAATTTTAGAAGAATAAATGTTAGGTGTTTTGCGAATATGTTTTTCGACCTTTGGACTTAATGTTAAATATAACTAAATGACTGCTACTTTTATTATTTTAAAATGCGTTTGTATGTATTTATATTTACATTTTAAGTAATTAAAACTATCAAACAATTGTGTGTGTATATTGTATATATATAATATATATAATATATATACAATATATTATATATATATATATATAATATATATATACATTTTTTTTCCTATAGGTATCTTTATTGTAGCTGCAAAACGTACCCCATTTGGTACAATGGGTGGTGTATTTTCCAATAAAAGCGCAACTGATCTATCAGTTGTTGCTGCCAAATCTGCTTTGCAATCTGCAAAGCTAAATCCTGATAAAATAGATAGTGTTGTTTTTGGGCATGTATTAGCTGTATGTAGTTAATCAATATTTACATATACCAGTTGATTGTTTTTATTAAATGTTCCATGCTCTTATAAGATTTATAATTATTATTTACAAGGTATCATCTGCTGATGGAGGATTTTTAGCACGTCATGTTGCATTGAAGTCTGGTATACCTTTAGAAAAACCAGCATTCTCTGTAAATAGATTATGTGGTTCTGGATTTCAGTCAATTGTTAATGGTGCACAGGTATAGATTCATGTATCACATAGTATATGTATATATTAAAAAAGTACTTGTAATAAAATTGTGCAAACATAAAAGGTAATTAATTATTATTTTCAGGATATTTTAACAGGGCAATCTAAGATAGTTTTAACAGGAGGAACAGACAATATGAGTCAAGTTCCCTTTGTTGTAAGAAATGTTCGGTTTGGCACAACTCTAGGGCAAAAATATGAGTTTGAGGATGCTTTATGGCTTGGATTATTTGATACTTATTGCAATTTAACTATGGGTATAACTGCAGAAAAGCTTGGAGCTCAATATAACTTAAACAGACAAGAGGTAGATGAATTTGCTTTAAGAAGTCAGCAATTATGGAAGGCTGGTAAATGTCTTTTATATTGAACTCAATGCTGATTATTTAAAATATTAATATAAATGAATAAAGATACTGAAATCGAATTTCAATTATTTCAGCCAATGATGCTGGTCGTTTTAAGGAGGAACTTGCACCTGTTACGATCACTGTGAAAAAGCAAGATGTTGTCGTTAGTACTGATGAACATCCACGACCTCAAACAACTTCTCAAAGTTTAGCCACATTACCTCCTGTTTTTCAGAAAGATGGTTTAGTTACAGCAGGATCTGCATCTGTATGTTAATTTGTGTCTTATTAAAGTTAATTGTAGATACATTAGAATTATATTTTATACTTTCTGGACATACATATAACTTTTCCACATAGGGTGTTTGCGATGGTGCAGGAGCAATTATCTTAGCTAGCGAAGAGGCTGTTAAGACAGAGCAACTTACACCATTAGCACGTTTGATAGGATACAGCATTGTAGGTGTAGAACCCAGTATTATGGGAATTGGTCCAGCTCCGGCTATCAAACAACTTCTTAAAGTTACTGATAAAAATTTGAATGATGTTGAACTTGTTGAGGTAAAAATATTAATAAAAATCTCATTTAAATGTAGGTATCTAATCAAACATGTAATTATTTATATGTTTTGCTAGATTAATGAAGCATTTGGAGCTCAAACATTGGCATGTGTTAGAGAGTTAGATCTAGATATTAATAAATTAAACGTGGATGGTGGAGCTATTGCTCTTGGACATCCATTAGCTGCATCTGGTAGTAGAATTACTGCACATTTAATACATGAACTAAGGTGTGTTAATATTTAAAAAATAAGAAACTAATGAATATATAGAATGAATTAATGAGAATGATACATAATCACTTTTGCAGGAGACGAAAAAGTGGAAAATTAGGAATTGGTTCTGCTTGCATTGGTGGAGGTCAAGGAATAGCTGTGATGGTAGAAGCATTATAATCATATTACACATTATATAGTTATAAATGGTGATATGAAACACGGATTACGATTATCGAGACATATATATATATTATAAAATGTATGTTTATGCATATATTTATTTTTTATATTTTATATACATTACAAAGTTATTGAAAGATTGTTGAATCTATATTTTTATACTAATATTGATCGCATGGTTAGAAGAATTTCATATTTAAAATTCTACCATGTTTACTAATGTCTGAATAAACATTTAAAATATTTTTCTATTGTAAATTTTTATAATTATTAATATATCTAGGTAGCTGTAGAAGTTCTTAACACGGTAAAAATAGAATACGACGTACGTAGAATCTAAAAGATCACATTAATGAATAAAAAAAATGAAATCATTATAGATATATATACATACTAGAACAAAATTTTGTAATGATAATTCCATAACATTTCCAACAATTAATATAAGAGGCCATTGTGCTCTTGCCATTATAATAAGTAAGGCATGTTTAAAATCCTTGCTATTATCCCACCAGTTATTTGCATAGGCAGATGAACATATTCTCATGCTCTGTAAATGTGATTTTTAACTAAAATTTTTATTATTAAATTTTTGATCACAATTACATACATGAAAATGTAGTTCATTTCCATGCCAGCAATATATGAAGATTTGGTATATCACGCAACACGTATATAGTAATGTGCCAAGAAATTCGGATGTAACGTAATCTTTCATCTGTAAATGTAACAAATACACAGTACATACTTACGACTGCGTAAACCGAACAAAGTTAATATGCAAGATTTACCTGTGATAAGTTGAATAATATAGCACAAATGACAATACAATCTACTAGAAGTTGTAAAAATATTAAAGTACCAAATACATCTTGGATTTGTTTTGAGAAACTGGAAATATTTAGTAATGTGCGTATATATTTGAGGAATAGATGTTGAAATTTGTATCTTTAATTGAGAAACTTACTCAAATATCATAATAGTATGTTCAATGCAATGTTTCAAATCCTCATACATTTTACTATAAACTTTTAAAGTAGAGTTTTCAATACTGACATTATCAATTAATAAAGTATATTTTTTTTCTATTATACAATGCATCGAAGAAATATTATAATTTAAGATTGTTAGTTGGCAACAAGCAGTCACTATAAAACCTGTTGCTAAAGTATCTATTGCTATATTGTTAATGCAACTTGTACAGACGACCATAAATTGATGCAAAGAAGTAAATTCAAAAACTGGAGTAGATGTTACATTATAAGGATACCATCCTACCATTGGTAATTGTTTAGATGTCCCACTGATTTGATATAATATCGGGGTACTTCCCCAAGAAATTACAGCAATGAAACCAAAAGTTTGAAAAGTGATTTGATGAAAAATTGCTTGCCAAGTATAATATGCCGTAATATGTTCGTATTTATCGTTATCTCGATTAAACATTTCGCTGTTTGTTATATCTATAAGATCTTTGATACGTCTACGTCGGCAGATAATATAAATCACCTATTTACAAATGTAAAAAGTATCTAATAGAATAATATGTTTATTTATTCTATTTTTCTAAAAGAAAGAGAGAGAGAGAGAGAGAGAGAGAGAATAGAAGTAACGAGCAAAAATATTTGGTCAGTCATATTATTACACGATACAGTATCATAACGATTAAGATATACAAAAAGACATCTTACACCTTAAATTATACCTTTGTGGCGTACGTAGAATAAGTCATGAGAATACTTAAACTGGCCATCATTGCCTCTATATTTCCCCAATTTATAATTATGTATACGATATTGCTAGCTATAGTAATTCCAAGAAAAAATATTAAATTAAAAGTTGTGTATATATTATACAAATATTTATATTTGGCCCATTCCGGCCAGAATCCCAGATAGTAAATGATTGATAAACTAGTTTGCAAGTGTTTATTAGGGTGTATCTTTTTGAACTTGGTTTGTTTCTCCCCAAAAATATCCATTTTCTCAAACAAATTACTTATGTTGCAATTTCGTAGATTGAATTTACCTTTATATTGGGAATACTAACTTTGTATCAGTTTACCATTTGCCTCGTGGGTTTGTAACATTTACATCGTAGAATTCTAACATTTAATTAAAGAGTTCACAAGATTACAGGACTATTTCATGATGAATCGTAATTATATCGAGGAAGAGAACGCTTCCTACTATTTGTACTTAATTAAACGACATTCAAAAGGGATAGTTTCTTTGGGCTATAATCATGTTCGATTATAGAGAGTACATCACTTTTAATATTCATCATTTATCGATTCAACGTATTCTGTAATCAAAGTACAGTATACCGTACTGTTCTTGTCTTCTTTACAGTCTTCCCTATTGAAGTTAAAGTGATTCTCTTCTCTCGGGTACTATAAATCCGAAGAAGTCGGTAATGCAGATAAAGCTGTTTTACTTGATACAGTTATCACATATAAAATAAGCATTATAGGAGAAACATAAAAAAAATCCAGAGACTATCAGATATGCATGTATGTAATTGTATATGAAAGGTTCCGTTCAAGTTCATTTGTACTTTCGAACCAAAGATAATGAGTCTTTCCATGACTCATTAGTGTTTTAAACGCAAATAGAGTATATGGAGTTTCGAAATTCCAAATACATTTCAAGTAGACCACTCAGTCAGTGTTCACGGTAACTCGGAGTAAGTTGCTCCAGTTGTTATAACGATTGATGACATTTACGAATATAATATTTGTGATTACTCAATAATTGTGTGAAATTTTAATATCGTTGCGAAAAAATGACATCTATCGCGTTACTTAGCAAAGATGTGCCTGATATCGAAGTGAGTAATTAATATATCATGACATTGAAGATCTGTTAGGAACATTCTTAATCTAATTCTAAACGTTCCTTTCCAGAATCTTTTAAGCTTAAATCCGAAAATAAAACCATTTGCAAATTTTGTTCCTTCGGCGCATACTACAGAAAATAAGAAAATGTGGAAGAGAAATATTAATGAAAACTGCACTGTAAGATATATTACTGATTAAAAATTACGGACTAAGTCTTATTTGAACAAGATAGATACTCTTAAGTTAGATCATTTTTTTCTAGATTGTTATTATTTCATTATTTTATATATTTTTATATATTTTATATTTTATTATTTTATTATTTTACAGAAATGTCCAACTCTAACAAAAAATTTCGATGATATAAAGCACACCACATTAAGCGAACGTAGTGCATTAAAAGAAGCCGCGCGCTGTTTAAAATGTACAGACGCTCCCTGCCAAAAGTCATGTCCAACGCAACTGGATATTAAATCCTTTATAACTTCAATTTCAAACAAGAACTATTATGGTGCAGCAAAAGCGATTCTGTCCGATAATCCTCTCGGACTTACTTGCGGTATGGTTTGTCCGACAAGTGATTTGTGCGTGGGTGGATGTAATTTGCATGCATCTGAGGAAGGACCCATAAATATCGGTGGTCTTCAACAATTTGCAACAGATGTAAGGAGCCAAACAATTTTGATTGATGTTTTGTGCATTAAATACGTCATGACTCGTTAATCATTGTTCCTTAGATCTTCAAACAAATGAACATACCTCAAACTAGAATTCCCGGACAAACCGTTCTACATTCCGATACTAAAATCGCTTTGTTTGGCTGTGGACCAGCTTCTTTATCCTGTGCATCATTTCTTGCACGTTTGGGATATGATAATATTACAATATTCGAGAAAGAAAATTACATCGGTGGTTTAAGCTCGTCAGAGATTCCGCAATATCGATTACCGTATGATGTCGTTAATTTCGAGATAGATCTTATCAAAGATCTAGGTGTTAAGATTGAACTGGGCAAAGCGTTATCAGAGAATGATTTAACGATACAGGTATTTACGTGTAATACTACGACTATAATTGATAAAAAGTACAACCAGCTTCAACTAATTTTTTGAAACTTTGTAGGGTCTTCAAAGTTCCGGGTATAAAGTAATCTTTTTAGGAATTGGTCTTCCGGAAGCAAAGACTGTTCCAATTTTCTCAAATCTTACAGAAGAGATGGGCTTTTTTACATCGAAGAGCTTTTTACCAAAAGTAGCGAAGGGTAGTAAACCGGGAATGTGCGCATGTAAAAGCAACGAACTACCTTCTCTTCATGGGAATGTTGTTGTTCTCGGCGCTGGAGATACAGCTTTCGATTGTGCTACTTCTGCGCTAAGATGTGGCGCAAAGAAAGTTTTCGTGGTTTTTAGAAAAGGATTCACTAACATTCGAGCCGTCCCTGAAGAAGTAATTATTGCCGTACAAAATAAAATATAGCTTTCTTCTTGTATTATTTTATAATTTAAGTTTTTCGATGTGATTAGTTCGATTTAGCAAGAGAAGAAAAATGCGAGTTCGTTCCTTTTCAATCACCGAAACGAGTAATTACTCGAAATGGAAAAATAGTTGCAATAGAATTCTGTCGAACCGAGCAAGACGAGAATGACGAATGGATAGAAGATGAGGAACAAATTTGCAGATTAAAAACAAATTTTATTATATCTGCTTTTGGATCAGGATTGCAAGATTCGAGTGGTAGTAATTTAAGTTGCATTAACATTTCCTTTTTTTAAGAAGAAATATCTTTAAAGAATTGTACCTTTAAGTAACGCGAGCCATGGTACCCATTAAAATGAATAAATGGAACTTACCGGAAGTAGACACGGAAACCATGAGTACTTCTGTACCCGGAGTCTTCTGTGGTGGAGATCTCGCTGGTGTTGCTCATACTACCGTCGAATCTGTAAATGATGGAAAAATAGCTGCATGGTATATTCACAAATATATTCAGGTAATAATTTAAAAGATCGAAGAAATAATTATCTGTTAAAATCATATATCTAAGTGGTTTAAACAATGTTTTATTTGCTGTCCGATAGAATTGCTATAATTCGGAAGTATCCGAAGTCCCTCAATTACCTAAGTTTCACACTCCAATCGATGACGTTGATATATCTGTCGAAATGTGCGGTTTAAAATTTGAAAATCCTTTTGGCCTTGCTTCTGCACCACCGACCACCTGTAGTACCATGATTAGGCGAGCTTTCGAGGCTGGATGGAGTTTCGTTGTCACGAAAACCTTTTCTTTGGATAAAGTAATTAAATCATTGTTAAATATTTTTTGGGAAAATTATTTTAAGGAAGCAATGTTTTAGGATCTTGTCACAAATGTGTCTCCACGAATAATTAAAGGTACAACTTCACGCTACCATTACGGTCCGGAACAAAGTAGCTTCTTGAATATTGAATTGATATCTGAAAAGTCAGAAGCTTACTGGTGTAAGAGCATTACAGAACTAAAAAAAGATTTTCCATCTAAGGTTTAAAAAAACATACAATTATATAAGTTTTTATAAGATTTCTACATCACTTTTGCTGATGAAGATTCAAATTTATTTTTAGATTATTATTGCCAGTATTATGTGTACATACAATAGAGCAGATTGGACGGAACTTGCTCAGAAAGCTGAATCAGCCGGAGCTGATGCTCTAGAATTAAATTTATCTTGCCCCCATGGAATGGGAGAATCTGGAATGGGCTTAGCTTGTGGCCAAGTACATAATTTAAATAATTTATTATCATTTTATTATCAACCGTTATATAAACTTTCATATATTAGGATCCCGAATTGGTAAGAAATATTTCAAGATGGGTTCGGGAAGCTATAAAGATACCATTCTTCGTGAAATTAACACCAAACATTACCGACATCGTTTCGATAGCTAAGGCAGCTTACGAAGGTACTTTTTCGCATATAAATAATTAAAATATTTTAATGATAAATGTTCGAAGAAATAATCTTTTGTAATAGGTCATGCTGATGGAGTATCTGCCATAAATACGGTTCAAAGTTTAATGGGCTTGCACGCGGATGCAACACCATGGCCAGCTGTTGGCATTAAGAAGGCTACAACTTATGGAGGTATGTCAGGGAATGCAACTAGACCGCTAGCTCTAAGGGCAGTTTCTTCCATTTCGAAAAATCTTCCTGGATTTCCCATACTTGGTATCGGCGGAATTGATTCAGCGGATGTTGCTCTTCAGTTTTTACATTGTGGAGCATCTATTTTGCAGGTGAATTAGTTAGCCATGTTATCTTTCTATGAATTTTCTACATATAACGTCAATTATATTGGATTATTTGTAAATGACGCATAGGTTTGCAGTGCTGTACAGAATCAAGATTTTACTCTAATTGATGATTATGTGACTGGTTTAAAAGCCTTGCTGTACTTGAAAAGTTTAGAACAAGTAAAAAATTGGGATGGACAAAGCCCACCGACGTTTAAACATCAAAAAGGGAAACCAGTTGTATTACAACATGCTCTTGGCAAAGTAAGTGTAACTTTTGGCTAACTGACTGAATAAAATAAATACGTACTAAATAAAAATATGCTATAATATATTATAATTGCTTTGTGTTTCAGAATATACCATATTTTGGAGAATATCAAAGACTTAGAGAACAAAAAATAGCTGAGATTAAACTTAACTCGAATCCACTCGATAAATCTGTCGAAATAACGAGACCTGCTCCAAAACCTATTGCGCCTGTACCAACTATAAAAAATGTTATTGGTAAAGCTTTAAGTCATATCAGTACCTACAAGGACTTGAATAACAAAGAACAAGTGGTAGCGTTAATAGATGACGTAGGTCTTAATTGTTTTTTAATTATTTCAAGTTTTATTCATTTTTATCATTATATATTAAGGGTAAACAATTCTATGCGTTAGGATATGTGCATAAACTGTGGAAAGTGTTATATGGCTTGTGCTGATTCTGGTTATCAAGCAATCAGATTTGATTCTGAAACTCACATTCCATTAGTAACAGATGATTGTACAGGCTGTACACTTTGTCTTTCAGTGTGTCCTATTATTGATTGTATTACGTAAGTTAATTATTTATTAAGATAGAATTTTAGTTATGAAAAGCATATAATTGTTTAATTTATTTTTCAGTATGGTACCTAAAACAATACCTCATGTCATTAAAAGAGGAATACCACTGAAAGGAACACTTGAATTTGAACATTTCTAACTATAACAAGCACTTTATTAAGCGCTAATATTTGTTTCAGTGGTAACAAGTACATTCTGCTCTTTAATATTTTCATCTAGTACAAAAATTAACTTAATATAGCAACAGCTTGCTACAAGTTACTTACACTATATTATTCAATTAACTAAAAATTATTAAAAATCTGGATTATCAAACCATTGCATTATTTGTGGCAGTGAGAAGTTGTAATTATATTCATCACATTTGTTATTCATCAATCGATGTCTAAAATTTAAGGATAACAAATCATATTAAAAATATTTTGTACAAACAATTGAAGGAACTATGAAATATATTACCCTGTGTATTTTTTACAGTCTACAATAGGATAATCTGCCTGAAAGCATTGGGGTCTTAAAACATTAAAATAGGTTTTTCCAATATTAGTAGCAAAAATGTTATGAGCTTCTTTAAGACATCGATAAAATGCTCTATCACATTCACATGATGACCTGTACATAGAATATGTTTTTTAGTCCCTTTCAATTAATCTAACGTAAAGTATTAATTACCTTGTGAATATACCATTGTTTAAAAGTCCTTCTCGTTTTTCTCCTGCTGAAATATTCTCCAAACAAAGATCATGTGTTTTACAACAAGCATCTGTATTATCAAAAAGTCCAAGATCTTCTCCATTTGGAGATACATTACCATCACCACACCAGTATGTTCCTAAAATTTACATTATCAACTTATTTATATTAAAAAAAATATTAAATAATATTACATACCTGGAAATATTGCCTTAATTTTGGATTTAAATGAGTTAAAAACATCACCAATTGTTGATTTTTTCTGTGTATTTTCATTCTTGGGGAGCATATCAGATGCCAGTGCCTTTAAATAATTTTTAATACTCACAATTTTCTTATGGATCGCTTGTTCGGAGTTTATTAGTATTTGAATTGACTTTTCCATTGAAGTAATATATGTTTCTTTTAATGTTATTGAATTAGAATCAGATTCAAAGGCCAAAGTGACCGTGGTACATAATAAAAATATATAGATTGTAAAAATCATGATATTTCTACTCATAAAACACGATTAGGAAATACGTGATGTAACAATTATCTTTCTATCATTTTATGTGACGTTCTTACTACGTAAACGGTAAAGTTTTCCTTAATTGTATTGAATTTTACAGAGATAGTAACGTATCAGCAATTATATTTTGATTAAAAACGAACAGAAAGAAATGTTGCTGTTAAAAATTAATTTAGCAAAGAGTAACTTCAAGAAAAATATTACCTATCATTTTTTTGGACAACAGATTTTTTATCAAATGCTGTATCAACAATAATGTATAAAATAATTTTATCTGAATTGTTCGTTCTTACGCGAATTATAATTAGTAATCCACTTATGAAAAAATAACAGATTTACTTAAAAATATCTATCTCCTATTATTTAAAATAGATGCTGAGATATCATATATATTATAGAATATATAGATACGAATTTTTAAAAATCAGTTTTATTTTATAAAAGAATTGCACAAAACATTATATATATATACACAAATCACAATAAGCACGACTGTATTTAGCGTTTATGTTGCATCACTTAGCGATTCATTCGCATTCAATCCATTTTCCGTAATATCATCTGTGTCCAGAGTTTGTTTATCTTGCAAAGCACGTCGCTTTTGAAGCCTTGTACATCGTGAACAACAGTGATTTTGTTTCGACCAACATGCACGATGATGAACAGCCGAGCACTGACGACAAGTGATAGAACTTGCATTCCACGGGTATATAATTTCATCATTACCACACAATTCGCATAAATGACCTCTGTACATTAACATTTAGCGGCTTAGTTATAAAATAACTTAGACAGAGTATCTTCGATCATTGAAGTTTACCTCGCTTTGCATAATTCGCACTGTTCTGTGATGTGAGTGTGCATAGTATCATACACAGTACGAATTTCTTCCAAAAGTACTCCATTATTAAGATCAACGAGATCTTTAATCGAATAATTTCCCGAGTTTTCTATCATATGAGTGCGTATTCCAATTTTCCATGGTAATCCTTGTTTATTAGCTTCTGGACATAAAACTAAGTAATGTTTCATCATCTGCATTTCCTCCCGCATCCTCTGTTTATTATTTATTTTTAATTAATAAAACTCTTTGCTTTTCTAATGCAAAGTCATAATCATTTAATTTACCTTCACTACAGAGAGATCTGGAACTAAAGTAAATAATTTCGGATTTAATTCTTCAAGTAACAGAACAGAACGTTCTTCTAAAAGTGTTAAAAGCTGTGCAGCGGCACGTGAAACAAATCTTGGTTCCATGTCCCAATTTCTAATCACTCTTGCAGGAATTACCATTGCAGTGTTCCAATGACATCTTTGGCAATAATACAATCCACTATAGTCACAAAGACGGGGTTCAATCCATGCTGATTCTATATTTACAAATAACGTATTTTAAAGGAAATATTAATACATAAAAAAAATGTTTTCATTTGTAACCCATATTTGCAAAAATTTCCCTTATGTATGTTACCTGTATTTTTAAATGGACTGCCAAAACAAGATAAAGATAGTCCTTTTGAGAAAGCTTGTAATAAAAATATGGTTTATCTACATCACAACAATGTAGAATATCTCTTGTACATAGAAAGTTACTCTTTTCTAAAGTGAGTTTATTTCAATCTAATAATATACCACTTATAATGTGTTTATTAATGAATATACTTACTAAATGTTATTTGAACTTTGCATTCAGCACATCTGTATTTCTGACTTGATAAACCCTGTTCAGGACAAATATCTTTTGTGTAAGTATAACCACCAGCTTCACTAGCAACTACATGAACACACACTCTACATATATTATTTAGACATTTCCAATGGCAACAAAATTTGCAATCTATAATAATATTGTAAAAATTAAACATCATGGAAACCCACATTTAAAGATAATAAATTATATTTTAACGAGTCTTACCGCTACACATATACCATGATTGGAGCATGGTCCAAATAGCTCCACTACAATGATCACAATATACAGGCCCAGAAGTAGTTATATAATATTTTTGTGGTACTAAATGATGTCCTAAAATGACTTCTGTTTCAAGCAAATTTTCTTCTGATGTCTCTCTTAATTCTTGTACTCTTAAGCGTAATTCAATTAATCGTCTAACAAGCCATTTTCGTTCATCAGAACATTCTGCACTTTCTAAGACCATTTGCTTACATTTTTCTATCATATCTTTAAGATATTCTTCAGAAGTAGCCTAGAAATGAAATATAATTAAATGAAACAAAGAATTATTACAATATCTGTTATATTATATTTATATAAATTATTTCATACCTTAGATAATGAAAGTACAGTTTCCACTGATTTTAAACTAAAAGGTATAGCAGCTTTACTGTCTGAACTATCATCTGCTTCTCCTGTCATATAATCAGACGACGAAGAAGGTGTTGATGGCACAGTATCAGAACTGTTAATTCTGGTTCTTGATTCATGATTAGACTCGTATGATTTATTTATATTATTTTTTATATCCACCATTTTCCATAGATACTGCAGTCAATTATAGGCTGGAAGTATTCTTGTAGCTACTTTTGTTGACTGTTATTAACCATTAAATAAATACTTTAAATATCATATATGCTTATAGCCGATAATAATATTCATTTGTTTGTTTATTTGTGAATGACAGAAATTTTTAGATATTGGCATATCATAATTACTAAAAGATAGTAATTTATAAATATGTTATAATAGGCACCTACTTAAAAGCATAAAATGTTAAATGAAGCTATAAATTACATACCTAGCTTTTCTTAAAACTTGTAAGTGTAATACTGGTAATACTTACTTGATATATCGTTTCATGTAAATTTCTGAACACCTTAAATTATGCGCACTTTAATATTTAACTAAATTTTTACTTCTATGATACAGCATTATTATGTTTTAACGTATATACATGCTACTTTCATGTTGTATGTAGTATAAATGGTACTTACATACTTACATATAGGCATAACAAATTTGCGAACTACTGACATCTGTCAGCGCAAACGTCATATATTCGCTATTTATTATGAGAGTGTGTATTATGCTTTTATCAACTTAGAAAATGATCAGCGAAAAAAAGATTTTCGATCGAATAATCGTTTCTTGTGATGTAATCGTATCAATTGATCGTTAGTATATGAATGATAAAAAAAGAAGAGAATAAATTATACATTATAACCGTAATACAGAATATACGTTGCTTTTTATAAATTTTTACAATATTATATCATATTTAATGAAGATCATTTATGTACAAAAAATGTAGGTATATTAATAAATGGAATAAATTATACATAAAAGATCAACGTTTAATTACATTTCTAAAGTTTACGTTTCTAACGTTTGCCTTAAATTAATGTCCGCCATGTCATCATGTATGATTTTATGTTTAATCGAAAGATAGGCTTTGAACGATTACAGTGAGCTTACGTCGATTAGAATAAAATCTACATTATAATATTTTTCATACTCCATATATCTTTTTACTTTAATTTGTTTGTCAATTAAGTGTTTATATACTTATAGTACTCCTACATTAAGTATGTATATAGTTTATACATACTTACTTTAAGTCGCAAGTATTTGATGCAGATACGCATATAACGTATCACACGACACATAAATATAAATTACATTATTGTCGTAAAATATAACAATTTTGTAAGTAACATAACGATTAATTTGTCTCTTAATTCTTATATTTAAAATTTGCACCGATGAGTTTCGCGCGTTTAATGCAAAGAACTGAATTCAGACATTTTCAATACGTTGATAGATGGCAGGAGTGCATTGCGATTTTTAAATCGATTCGCGGTTCTTCTGATCTCGGCGCGAAATTATGAAAAAAGGTTGTTCGGTCTCTTTGTCACAGAGAAGGATAGATATCGTTACTTTACGAAAGAGTAACAGCGAGAGCGAAGGAGTCCGTAGAACAAGGAAGAAATCGAGGCCCCGAATCTAAATAAATCGATCAGTAAATAGATCGAGCCTGCTTCCTACTGTTTTACGATTGGATAACAAGGGGAACAGGGGACGGGAGGTTGAGGAGAGAAGAGGCCGTGTATTTGTGGAGTTGAAGTCGGTAGCTACGATCGCCTTCTGGCAAACATTATCGTGACACCGTTTTGTGCGTGTTGAAGAGTTGGCCAGGTTCGTTCGATCGGTTCTTCCGCCGTATCGACCGGTCCGGTTGTTGGCCGCGCGCTTCCGATCCATGAATCCAGTGATATAGTAATTTTCCTCGGTGTGTATTCAGCGTGCATCGTGATACAACGATTCTTCAGCGATTACTCGCGCAACTTACTGGCAAGTAACCATGAATCATTCTGTAAATTCGCGCACTAACTAAACTATATTCGTTTCGGCCGGTGCGCGGCCACTTCCGTGTACATACTACGAATTCCTCTCGGTTGCCGCCGCGTTCCAAACGCTTTCCTTTTTATTTTTTCTTATTTTTTAATCGCCGAAAAGTAAATTTGGGAAAGTAGATTTAATTCGAAACGTCGTCGATACTCGGAAACCGATCGGGAATACTATAGAATTACCACAAGTCTTAAAAATATTAATCGTTTGTTTCCTGTCACTTTTTTATATCAGCGTTACGTAACGAGAATGAAATTTAGGAAAACTTTTGAATGCGAATTCTTTCTACCGTTGGTCCATATAAATCATTGTATGTCTCATTCAATGTGGTATCGTTTTCCTTAATTGATAACTTTGAGAATGTCAATGTCAAAATTCTTATTAATTCACGTAAATTATAAAATAAAATAAACTTACTGTTCGTGATGGGAAGCTCTCTGCAGATTCTTCGAAATTTGAATGCGCATAATTTCGGGCAACTCGGACACCTAGTACGGTCTGTGAAACAACTGTACAAAATTCACTCTCACGTAATAATTAACTTCCACTCGTTTGCATTGTAATCGATTAAATCGGCACGGAAATCGGTTTAGACACTAATTTCTTCGAAGTTAATGACGTACTAGTTCAAGTGACGCAGACTGTTTCCGTTTAATGTTATTGCGAAAACGTGAATTTCAGATGTAGAACGACATGGCTATCAGCATAAAATTCACAAAATTTGACAACACACCATGGGGATTTCGATTGGCGGGTGGAAGCGATTTTCCACAACCGCTGACTGTGATCAGAGTACGTACTTTATATTATATACCAGATATTATCTTTGTATTGCTTAAATATATTCATACAAATGTATACAGACATATAGATAAGCAATAGCTTTTAGTTTAAATAGTCGATGAATAATTAACAAGAAACTGATAAACGTGCATTTTACCTAGATTACTGCGCAATAAACGTTCGTGTAACCTAATGCACGAAAGTATAATAAGTTGCATACGTGCAGGAGTATTTCATGATACCGATGTTTTAGAAACATCGGTAAGGTAGAATAATTCTAAGATAGAATTGGTAGAAATACCTGCATTACCGACTCTGCGGTATTTCAAGTGAAAGTGCAACCGCGACTGTAAATATATGTACATACATGTTGCATATTGAAACGCATTGATAATTATTCTCGAATCGTATGATTCTAACGAGTTTCAATCTTTACATAAATTTTAGCGATACGTAAATCGAATAAAAGTGGAAATCGATTTAGAAATATTTCTTAGGTGACAGAGGGAAGCCTGGCGGAATGTATGGGTTTGAAAGTCGGCGATGTTGTAGTGAGATTAAACGATCAACCCATCAGTAGCTTGACCCACGGTCAGGCACACGAGGAACTAATGCGAGCAGGGAATAATTTTGTTCTGGGTGTACAGAGGTAAGTACTTACCTAAAAGGGGTGCACAGAAGAGAATCCATCGACTCCTCGAAGAGAGTAGTTGCATTTCTACCGAAAGTAGATCTACTAGCTAGCCATGAAAACAATTCGATATCAATGTCAACGACACGCTGTATCGTTACACCGGATTGACCCGCTTGGAGGGCAAGCTTAACTTGAACTACTTTTAACTGCAACTTTATTTCGAGTACCTCGTGATTCACGACGAACATCCTTCGATGAACGCTACCGAAATTTACATTACACGGCAATTTATTAGACGAATTATCGGTAATATTTTAACGAAAAAGGAAAATGATTGAGAAAGATGGGAAAAACATATCGATGTCCCTGTATATTTCGTACGCATTATTATAACGCGTCGCAGCAAGAATATCCCAGCGTACGGGCAACGTGTGGTAACGAGAATTGCAACACTTATAAATAGGTGACCCAGAATGAAATCTGTTTATCATTGGTTGGCGATTTTATTGCTGGCATTTACACCGCACACATTTGTTCCACGATCCCTCATTACCCTTTCGCGCGTGAACCGGCTCGCATTAAGCTTCAAAAAGCAGTTAAATTCGTTGCCCGTTCCAATTCCACTCACCTAGAAGATCGCTGTTCGCGGAACAGTGTACAGACCACGCGTGACAGATCGATCGAAACATTTCAATTCGAAACACTATTAATCAGGCACGACTGTGTTACGCAGAGAAGAAGATTCGCTGAAGGCTGTGGAGGCGTTGTCCGAAGAGAACATCGTGCCCTATAAGATTCCGGTACGTATCTTAGGACAATGTCCATAAATTCCACGTTGCTTGAATATTTTCTTCGATTGAAAATTCAAATTTTCTGCCTGTTCGATCGGCCTTCATAAACGCGTTCGTTAGCTCGCAGATTTGCCACCTGTTTTCCCAGAGCAAATACTGAAAGGGGAAACTGTGATCGAGCGGCACGAGGAAATAACGTGCGAAGTAAAGCCGGGCGAAGAGGAGGTGAAGCCAGAAGTGGAACCACTGCCGGACAAGCCTAAGGACGCCAACAGCGAGATCGTACCGAATCAGAATCTTACGGACGACGAGATCGCGCAATTGATCCTCGAAGAAGAGGAACTTTTGACCGACAAAGGCGTTTTGGGGTATACGTTCGGTTATTTTATTTGTCCTCCTTCTCCTATTGTTAAAAACGGATAATGAAGAATTACGCTATCGGCGAGTTTCTAATAACGTACGCATTCCAGGGTGAACTTTAAGAAACTCAAGCCCCGCGTCACAGCTCTGAAACAATCGAAGGTGATCGAAGAACTTCAGAATATCGCCACAGCCGAACCACCTTTGGTCGAACAGTTGAGACGTACCTCGGTGTTTCTGCAAAAACCACAAAGACCGATACCGACGCCTCGTAAGAAACAGGAGGAACAAGAAGAGACAGAAGTCGAGTCGTACAAAGTGGTGATAAAGAAGCAGAAAAAGCGGAGCGTGACCGACCGACTACTAGAGAAGGGTCTGCTGAAACCTGAGGACGCGAGTACTCCGGAACCACCTACTCCCGAGGTAAACATGGAAAATATCGAAACGGAGACGAAAATCGAGGGAAACGATTCGTCGATCGTTTTGTCCATACCGCTCGATGATAGTTTATGCTCGCAACAAACGCTCGAACCAATCGTCGCGCGTTCCACGGTGTCGTCCTCTCCATGTCTCGAACTTCCGATCGAGATTTGCCAGAGTCGGCGGTCTTCTCTCGATATCGAACCTGAAACTTGTACGAACTTGGGATCGGATGTTACATGCCCGGTACAGTTATCGAAACGCAGAGAGAAGGCGTTAGCGTTAGCGCGACGCGCGCCGAACAAGTGCAAGTCGAAGAGCTTGTGTACGAGAGGGCATTACTTCCGAAGGTGTTTGTTCGGGAAGAAAAGCCACGGTGACGTTAAGAAAGCGATTAAAGTAAAGCCTTCGTTCAGGGAACGGTTCCAGGAAAGCGACGCTGTGCGATCGAGCGGTCGCGGCATGGACCAGCTTCAACAACTTCCACGTCGCTGTAGCATCGAGAAATCTTCGAAATCCAGGATCAAAGGTCGTTACCTTGAGACGTACTTGAAACGAGAGGATAATTGGATGAGGCGAATGATCGACGGATTGTTCGAGAAGACCGATGGCTTTTCCTCCAGCAAATTATTCGATAGGCTGTTATCAAACAGAGGAATCTCTCTTATCAAATTGAGAAAAACTCGTTACGCGGAGAAAATACTTGTTCGAAGCGGAAACTTTGTCGCGGTTCGCCTTCCTTCCGGCATTCTGAAATATTTCGAGCAAGGATATTCGACGGTCATCGGAAATTCTATAAAACCCAAGTCACAAATTGATAAACGTTTGTACTTTAAAGGTCATTACATTCGGCGCATTCTTTCGCGCAATCTTGTCCGTTTGATCAACTATGTCAAAGACGTAGCGTGTTCGAAGGATGTTGACAGGAGAGACAGAAGGAGAAGCTCGACAACGATTAAAACGAAAGGTCGTTATTTAGAGACGTATCTGTTGGAGAACGTATTCTTCGATTTGCAGGATCTTCGCGATCGTTTCTCGGCACGCCCCACCGTTGTCTCGTCGTCGAGGAAGAAATTTTTCGCTCGAACTCGTTACGTCGAACGTATCCTTAAAAACCACTTGGACGCTCTTGGTTTAATCGTAAAATACATTGGCTGCCAGGTTGTCCGAGGTATTCCCGATTCTTCCGTCGTTATTCCAGGCTGTTCGTCCTTGAACTCGCGCCAAACCGACGCGCCCGTGTCGTCCATGAAAGAAGACGACGTCCTTTCCAATTTGATCCGTTCCTCCAAAGACTTTATCTCGGCCGAGGTTTTTCACCGTGGCAGTAGACGACTCTCAAGATCATCCAGAGGTAGCATATCTGCCGGCTCTTCCAACATCTCCGATACTTTCGGGAGCTATCTCTTTAATTGGCTTCCTACGAAGTTGACCAGAGAATCGGCCGATCGAACGATTAACGATAAAAAGATGATGCAGGATAACGATCGTGACGGTCGTAGGCTATCTTTCGTGCCCACTATTCTTTACGAGGGTCTAACGAATCGTATAGACGTGGATTTCACTAGATTAGTGGCATATGCGTTTGTCCCTTGTACCTCGATCATTTTGCTGTACATGTACAAGTAATATTCGTATCGAGTAAACAGTCTAATCAACGTCTATTTAGATAAGGTGATTCGAGACGGTACTATTAATGATTACGATTATGTTTAGATTTAAAACGACATCACTTGTTCTAGGACATCCCTAACAGACGCTAGATCATCATGGACCATCTGTAAACGTATAAAAAAAATGAAAAAGTGTTCGTCGTTCGTAAAAGTGTGTGTTGTATCTTCTGTCCAATGTAACCGTAACCTTTCTCTCGTAACTAGAGATAGCCAATTATACTTGTTTCCAGGGCCGTGCAGCAGCCGGACAACGAGAATTTATTCATCGACTAAAAGAAAAAAAAAAAAAAAACACACATAAACTAAACTTGTCTTTCGCGGGAAAAATTGTGAAAGTAGTTTGTCCGTTAAACGTTACATATTTTACTTAACCAGCTGACGAAAGAGACGTGGCATACGTTTAAGGTAATGCATGGTAAAATGCACGGTCCTGCAAGTATACGTAACGTAGTATGTACTTAAAGAAGTTCAGTGATCGCGCTCGCACGTCGATCCATTGATATCTAGTCTAACGAGTGTACAGAAATCTCGCGTTATCATGCACGCGCAGATCGATGCATGTAATATCTACGTATAATTACCTCAATGTCAATGTACTCACGATGGATTGTCGAGAGAAAAGTACATTCGAAATAAAATGCGTATATCTGGATGCTAAACCCAATGCTAAAATTCTCGATAATAATTCCCTTAATATCAAAATGAAGCAATTAGGACGCTGCGTTTCGCCCGGGATCACGATTCTCCCCAAAATCCCATTCTGTTTTCCAGAAACGATGACGAATGGATCGCGGGTGCATACGTAACTCGAGATTGAACGACGCGATTGAAAGAACCGATTCGCTCGTTAAGCGATAACAGGTAAATTAGCGTAACAACGAGACGCAGGTGGTAAAAGCGTTCCGTATGCACTTCGATCCGGTGTCTTTGCACGACAGACCGGACGAACGTTCACCGTTCACCATCCACGAGCCCTGTATACTCTGTACATAGTTTGTTGTCTGAATTCAGGCGACACCATCGGCCACTCCAGAGCCAAGCGGTTGTAGATCGGATCAAGAACGCGAGCTCGAGTCGCGTCCCGAATCGAAAGCCGAGTCGAAAGCCGAATCGAAGCCGGAGGAAAGCGAAACCGAGCAGCAACCGGAAGAAACGATAGCGTGCGACGAGGGGAACGCCGAGGTCGCGAGCGTTCACGAGGAGGAAACGCAGCAGGAGCGAACGACACAGGGATCTATTCTGAGCGAGATCGAGAAAGAGATGGCGAACGTGGCAGCGAAAGTCGATAAAGAGAAGATCAAGGAGCTTGTCAGTACGGAGATTAACCTGGAGAAACAGCTGGAGAACGTTCAACGACAGTTATTGGCGTTGAAGCAGCTACCGAGCGAGATCGAGAGTCACCTGAGAATCGTGTCGGAGCAACTGCAGAAGATCATGGAGCTGAGCGGCGTGCAAAACGGCGCCACTGACAACGACGAGGGGCGACGAGGTATGCTCGCTCTCTAAGATTACATTTTCGAGCGAATAAGCCTCGATCGGTATCTCGTGCCAGCCTACGCACACGCATATTTTCAAATTTTACGCGTTCGCGACTTTTGAAGAGCTGCCAAGCGTCAACTACGTCCGGCCTAACCGACGTTTCGTTGCGAAACCGACCAGACTGCCTTCGATTTGATTTGCCAGCCATTCGCGTTCCTTCCTCGCATAACTCGAAACTCTTTCGGCATAGTTATCGCTCTAGAGTTGTCCGATGAAACGATGGGCTGGTTCGTTTGATTTTTCAGAAGCGCAAGAAGACGCGGAGGAGGCGAAAGAATCGGAAGAACGGGACGAGGAACACGAGGAACTGGAGGAAACGGAGGAACACGATGTGACCGAGTACACCGAAGATATTTCGTACTCGGCCTATTCCGACGAACACGTGCAAATCGTTCGTGCCAGCGAGGAAGACGACGAAGAGACGGAGACGCAGGAACTGGAAGGAACTCTGTCCGTAAAGAGCGAAGAAGGAAGCAGAGTGAAGAAATTTGTCGTTTCTTACGAGACGAAGGTTTTGAAATCGCCCAGCCCTGCACCTTCTTCTCATGGTAAATATTTAAACAAACTCGTCGTCGCATCGATCGATAAAACGATCTTTACAAACTACTATCGTGAAAGAAAGATAACGGAAACAAGGCGATGTGTATTATAGGCAGTTTCGAACCAGATCCAAATCTATCGGCAAAAGATCAAGTTATTCAGGAGTTGCAGGTATTCTAGAGAATGATACGGAATGTAGATTGAATGTGCAGTAACTCTTGTTCTTACACTGTGTCATCTAGCATATTCCAGCATCCTGTACTTTATCTTAATCGCATCGATGTATTGGAGAATTTCGTCGTTCTTCGACAAATATCAAAGAATGCATCTCTCTTTTTTGAGTTATCCTAGAAAAAAAAAAGAAACAAAAAAGAAAAAAGAACACGAACCTAAAAATTTAATAACTTAACGTGAGAAACACTAATTTGTTTCCCTAATTGTATCCTTACACTTCGTGAAGATGAAGTTATCTGTGCCACGTACATTCCATCGAACGTCTGAACGGGAAGCACGCGGATTCCTTCGTAACCCCGTGTCAAAAGCATTCCTGGATCGTGAAGAAACGATTAATTTAAATAGCTATGGATCGTGGAATGATGTTTTTCGTACGTTTGCAGCAGAGAGTAAAGCAACGAGGGAGAAAACGTTCGCAAGATCTCTGGCCCCAGGCTAAGCAGGTCGAACTTACGCGCGGCCGCAGATGGAGGTGTCCGAATGATTTCTTCAATGACGAAATGATTGCAGAGGTTTTATCTTCCCAGGCGGAAGTGATTCGAGGCAGAGCTCTAGGGTAAGCTTAACTTTTTATCAATTCCGCGTGAATTTGCATTCCTACGATAATGATTTAATAACGCAATGCGGTTGCTTCGTGCATTTACGCGCGTACGTCTGAAAGTATGTGGTTTCGTTTCACCGAGAGTTACAGCAAGAAGAACGACGATGCAGGTTACGTGATTAATTATCTTGGTGGAACTATTAGTAATCTTTGTGATTTATGAACGCAGAGTGAACTTCAAAAAGTACGAGAAAACGAATCTACCGAACTACGATCACTTAATGAACTCGAGCGTCTATAAGATGATTCATAAGATGGAGCGAGAACCGAAACGAGGAATTCCAGCTAGACCTGCCAAAGTAAACGCCGCGGAAGACATAATCGAGAGGGTCGTACGTATCCGATAAGATCTAAAGAATTTTTCCGGTCGTTAAAGAAAGAAAAGAAAAATATTCGAGGGCCGATCTCAAAGCGGTGCTGCGTGTCTTTTTATTTCAGAAGTCTCCAGCATTGAGCATCGCGGATGACAGGAGCACTCGAAGCGTCAGTCACTGAACCCACGAGACATCGACGATGAAAGAATAGAATTCTTTCTTGCGCCATGAAGATATCGAATAAATAGCGATCGGACGCAACTAACCGACGTACGGCCGAACGATACTTAAGAAACGACGAAGGAAAAAGAGGAAAAAGATAGGAATACGTGCGCTGCGATCGAAAGTATCAAATATAAAACATAAGGTTAATTATTAAGTACGTGTGCGTGTCGTATATACATGTTATACGGATTGAGCGTTAATAAAAGGATTAATTCTTTTTCGTAAAACGTCATTTCAACGAATACCATCCTTCCGTCTAACTTTCTTCCACGAGTGTCGGTATTTTACTACCTCGTCGTGTAAAGTAGGTTGTCGAAACACGATAATCGGCCTCGTCATAAAAAATTCACGGAATCGCGCAAGAAGACGTCGCAGTCGGAGGCAAAGTTTCTCATCGAAGCGATGATTCGATCGTTCCATTTCGACGCAGTAATCCGAATGATTGGCGCGCTTTACGCAAGATCCTTTCGTGCAATAGGATATCCGAGGACACGAGTTGGCTCGACTCGCGGATGAGTCGCGCATACTTTCACCTTTCCGGAGTTTCCGACTCTGTTCCGAACCGTGTCCCGCATGCGTACAGGGGGCTGAGTCACTTCTGCCGTGGCCAACGAACGTTCTTTCTCCTCTCTCTTTCTCTGTCCTACGCGGTAGTCGTCTCATGCTTAGGGTCCGAGAACGTGACGTCGGTCCCGAGCAATTTATGTAAAGCATTCTAGGCATGATTCACGAACTAGTTCGCGCCCTCGTGACCGCCACCGGCGCAGAAAATGCAGCCACTCTCGACAGCACGAAAATCTAGGCTCATCCGGTCGCGCAGCCGAATGCATTTCAGATTCTGCTTCGTGCTGTGACTTTGAGCCACGATTATGAGATAACGTTCCTCGGCCGAACCAACCGTCCACCTATCCTGGATATTCGCGTATATCTTGTCATATTTTCATCGGCAACTTTAGCTTCATCCTAATTCCACTCGAATTGTCGTATGTTTTTCTTAAGTTTTTCTCCAAGTTTTCGTAAAGTATTCCTTTCAGAATGTCTTTCCTCTCCACCGATGATCCGAGGTAAACGCTGTCCGAGTGGAAGTACGAGTATCTCACATCTAGTTGGGACCGGAAGAGACCCGGCAATCGGCTAATGGACAATTTTTCAGAAGAAATATCGTCGCAACAGTCGGTATCGATGCTCGATCCTTTAATATAGAATCTTGCTATGTCGTGGTCTTCAAATTACAAGCGATAAAAGTTTCGTTCGATATCGTATAGGAAGAGCGAGACGGTAGTGTGTGATTGCAGTGCAGGCTAATCGGTCGATCGCGTTGTTCGAAGTACAATCGAGAATAAATTATCGCAGAGAGAAGTACATGGGCGGACAGTGTGGCGAGCAAGGTGCTTCTCTTCATGGTCGAAGCATTGGGAGCAATGACAGAAGATGGAGCGGTAGGAATCGGCGCTGCGGGGGAAAGAAAGGTACAATGGAGGAAAAAAGAAGAAACGAAACGTCGGGAATGCCATCCTGATACCACCACCACAACCGCGTATCCTTCTTTATCCTTGTCTGCTTTTCGTCTCTTCTCTTTTACTTCCTTCCCCGGTACCCCTCCCTTTCGCATTTCGGTTCTAGCTCATTCATTCTTATCTTTCCTTCCTTTCTCCATTTTCTTTCTTTACGACGTTTCCTCCTCGTTCGCGAAAGAGGTCATTTCCGTACCTTCTTCCACTCCGCTGGCTACCCTATCAACCCCTGTTTCCGGCTCCGCAAACCGCTGTTCCTCTCTTCTCCTCGTTATCGTTCTTCGTCGCGACCATCTCCATTCTTGTAAATCCATCGTCTCGGACGATCTGGCAAGAGTCCGTAATTATCGTTTCTTCTACGTTTGCCCAAGATCGTCTTTCGTCGCGTCGTACTTTTCCACGCATCTACCGTTCACCGATTTTAATCGAAAATCATCGTTCCCCGTGGCCGCGTCATCGTCTCCCGCATCATCGTTGCCCTTTGTATCTAATGGCCGCGATACACAGTCGAAACAGATATATGCATCTCGTTGGTAGTTTCTTTCCTTCGCGCGTGGAAACGTGGAGCTTCCTCTTTGTCGCACCTTCCATTCACTCCCTCCCCGAATAATTCTGGATCGCGGTCTCGTTCCTACCCGCGTGTTAGGTCTCTATCCCTATCCCCGCCCCTGGCCAGAACCGCGGCAAAGCCGAATCGGATGGAAGGAAGGCAGCCAGGCAGGCCCCGCTGCCCGACTGACCGTCCTCGACGTCTGCTGTACCGTACCTTTACTCCGGTCTGCGCGTTCTTCAGGAACGTACGTGCCGTTCTCCCAACCGCGCGATTTCGCCTCGCAAAGGCAGCCGTCAACCGTGACCGGTGCAACGTGCATATTCTGCCTTTAGTTTCGAACCCAGTCGTAACAGATAGGAAATCGGTCTCGCTGACGTATCGACGATCCAGCCAACTTGTTTCGTACTTCTTCGCATTGTTCGTCGCCCATAGAGGATTCAGTTTTTATCAACCGCTCAAAGAAAAGATAGTGATATGGCCCAGCTGATCAACGTCAAACTCTCCAGATTCGACGGATCCCCCTGGGGCTTTCGTCTTCAGGGAGGCAAGGATTTTGGCACACCGCTCGTCGTACAAAAGGTGAGCTTTTTTTTTTTTTATCTTAGCCGACATATTCTTTAACGCGTTCGCGGTGTTTACTAATTGCTTCGAAATTTCCAACGTGGATACGTCGCAATGGATCTTTCCAAGTTCGATAGAACGTTAGATGGATAGGAACGCGTTCAATTTCGAACAATCGTGTTTTACGCATCGACATTCCGGTCTTTCAGCGCCTGATGCGACTATCGTGGCTTTCTTCTGGCTATCTATCGATCTGCCCGTTTCAATAAGCGTGAAAAATCGTCAGTCTTTTTTATTACGATTATCAGATAGCTCGGATAAAGCGACTGGAAATCGTTCAAACTTATTGCGCCAATGAATTGTCATTATCGACGTATGATATCGACGTACGACGATAAAGACTTCGTCTTCAACCGATCATTACTATAGGTGTGTTACAAACATTACGCAATTTACAAACATACTGAGATAATTCTTGCGTAGTAAAAATCGGCTATCGTAAAAAAAAACTCGCGTGGACGATAAAATTCAATGAAATTCTATTCAACGAGTAGCTACGCCGATCACCGTGACGTTTAGCGGCCATGACGAAATCTCGAAAATAACAGGAGCCTGAGCTATTTAATTCTTTGAACGTATTCAACGATCACGAGAACTGTCTTTTTTTCGCCATAATGGACTGTAAGTGGGGATTACGTAATAGCCTAACAAACGCCAAATTATTTCACGCGCATCGGTAGAAATCGCTGCCAACTACGTGCGAAACGCGCGGACCGTCGTCGCCACCGTGTTTTGGCGACTAAGCGTACTGTAACACGAGAAGCTTTTGGCTACTATCGCCGTGACTTTCCAGCGAATTTTCAACTTTCTTCGAGTTTACTTCGACGTCGATTTTATTCAATGACTCTAATTACGAAATATCATGCCGGATGTTATGTCGATCGGCGTTGTAAATTTTCCAGCATCTCGGTGTACGTACACGCGTTCGTGTTTATTATCGTTGAGCAAGAGAATACGTATTTTAAGAGCGACCTGTAACGTACGCGATAAATCATCGATCAGGAAATATTTCAACTAACCACCTGTTAACGAAGAGGTGACATATAACTTAAAACACGGTGTGCCTTAAGGGCGCTTTTCGCCAAACGATCGCGAAACGCAAGCGGATTCTGTTCGAACGTTCAACAGTTTTATCTTACAATCGACATTTCGAACTTGGCCTTCTTAGCAGCACGTGCTCCGTTTATTTTATGAGGCCGCAAATACGACGTCCGGCCGCCCTCGAGTTTCTCGGAAAGGAGAGAAATACGAGTTTACCGGTGTCAAACGCTCCCACCCGACGCAATTACAAATTAATCGCGAGTAATTGCTTTAACGAAGTTTGCCATTTCATCGCGGTAACCATTAGCGGGATTTATAGATCGTGCTCTCGCGTTAATCCGACGTCTCCCCGGTTCTTCGACATCGTCAATTTCAGAACGTACGCCTCGCTCGCCGCTTTGTGACAACGACGATCGTCGCCTGTATTTACCAAACCAACCGGTCACTTAGTGGGCCTTAGCGTACGAATCTATTTAAAGGTTATTAGCTGAGTTCATCGGGTAAACATATTCGTAGACTTCTGAAGATGTTTGGCATACCATTGCCTTTTTACGCGTTTGCGCGTTTAAAGAATCGACGAAACAAAATATTTTGAAACCTACGAGAAATAACGGTGAGCGAATATCTACATGGAGAAATAATCGAGGAAGGAACGTTTTTAAAAATCGATGCATCGAAGACGTTCAAAAAGAGAGAAAAAGAGGAGGGAAAAGGAGAGAGGGAGAGAGATAGAGAGAGAGAGAGGTAGCGTCGCGTCGCTGGTAATCCGAGGCAAATTATTTGGGCGTTCTATTTCTAGAAGGTGCCTTTGCGAAACGCGCAAGCCGGGTCGAGCCCCGCTCGCGAAGACAACGACGAAGACGAAGGCAACGACGACGACGATGTCGTCGACGGCTTCGTGCTTCCTGGACCGCGTTGGTCACCGCGAAAATAAATTTTTCGTCGGAGGGAGCGATCTTGTGTCGATCGATAAAAATACCAATCGTCGACGTAGCACGTGCGTCTCCTGCTTGTTCGCTCGAGAAAAAGGGGAGACTAAACGACAGAAGTGTCGGGCGCGATTCACGCGAGACAGAAACGCTCTTATCGACGAGCCGCGACTACGTGAAACTCGAAACGTGCTCGTACGCGTGTAATCTTTTCACTCTGACGAACGATACAGGCGTACGTTTCGTCCGCGAAATTGACAAAGCGAGCTCCGATGTTTCGAAATAAAGAAATCCTTTCGTACATTTTGGCTAAATAACCGCGAGATTCCTCCGACAACGACTAATTTTACATACATAACATACGTAACGTTACAAACATAGACAGAGGTTTCGGTCTCGTAATCTGCGACCAACAGCTGCGCGTATTTGCGCGCGAGTTGCCGCGATTCCGCGGCGACGCGGTCGGTGCAACGTGGGCGCGTTGTTATGCGATATTTCGTTGGCGACCGATGCGTACGAGTCGCATTATCGTACCGAGGAAGGACTCGACATAAATTTCTCGTGTCATTAGCCGATTATAGTGTCACGTCCATAACGCGTTTTATTAACGTTCTTTCTCTTACCGTATCGTTGTAACAACTTTTAATTACAAATCGAGATAACGAGTACAAAGAACATACGCGCATCGTTCAGGGGATAGTCGATATAACTTCTTATCGTTGGCACGGTGGTGGCTCGCTTCGGCGGGGATTACGTTCGATTCGTTCTAGCCTCGTATCGTTTGCAAACGGCGGTCGAACGCGTCGTCGCGCCCACTCGACAAGGCTAGAAACTCGAACGAAAGGAAAAGATACCTTCGACTGCGGGATAATCGTGCGATCGTCTTTAAGGAACGGTTCGACGATAATTGTCCATGTCTGTAATAATACGTTTGCGCAACGATAAAATCGATAACTTAACTACTATGGTCGTTAAACGCGCGGCTACGACATATTATTTTTCCAGTGGTTTCGTATGTTCAAGGTAAAGAGTACGACAATAATATCGCGCAACGATTGGCGTTAACAGGTAGCCCAGGCACGGACAAAAATATCTTTTCATATTGCCTATCCGAGGAAGGCACTTCCTTCCGATAAAGGTTAACACACGAATGTGGCAATAGCTGGGCTTTTGCCAGCCGCGTGGGAAGAAAGCGATTTACAGAATTCGCCGCTGAAAAATGAAGTACCGTGGCATCGCGAAACCAACACGAAGCAAATTATGCATCGTCCCGACTAAACATAGAAGCAAATCTTCGTAAATACATTTGGCAAGAACCGCTTGGAGAACGGGCTGTAGAGAACGAGAAAAATAAACGAAGAAATGGGAATGGAGGGAAAAATGGAGTGAAAGAAAAAGAGGGACAGGGCGGGGGTGGGGAGTGCAGGGGAGGAAAGGGGAACGGCACTGTATCGAGAACAGCGATATTTTTGCTGTTCGATTTTCGTCATTATCGAAAATAAGCCGTCGCGTCGAGTCACCGTTCGTGAATTCTGTTTATGTCTACGAGGCCCGGCTTCGTGCTTAACTCCGTGTTGCACACGGTAAAGAGAACGTAATCGTTGCGCGGCAAAAGTTGTGCGGCCGATTTGTTTACGAGCGATGGCAGAAACAGCGGGGTGCAAACCGCGAATTCGAAGCTGGCGCAGGATGTCGCCAGCTGCCTCGCACCGGCTGCAACCTCGTAATTCCGACGAGCGATAGAAAAAGACACGTAAGAGTTTCCGGCTTTCCACGAAGCCCGCATTCGACGAGATTTGTTCCTCGAAGCTGGGATCAAACCCGAGAAAATAGATCGCCGTACGATCTACCATGCGTAGGGAGAGACGGAGGAAGAGAGCGAACGGCTGTACCAAGATTCGCGAGTATCAGGATCGTAATAAAATGATTTAACGTCTTTCGGAACGAAAACCGTGCTCGAGACTGATATCTGCTTGATAAATCATCATCCGTACACATCGAAGAACTCTGGCATCGTCGTAGCTCTCGTCTAAAGCTTGGCAACCGCTGACTACCTGGCAACAATTGCACCCAACGTTGTTTACCGACCTGCTCGTTATCAGCTCGAATAAACTATTCGATTATCTTCGTTGCTGACCAGCTATCGTACTCGATAGCATCTGAACTATTTGCGTGATTACGTAATTCGTGAAAGCACGTTGACCGAAGTTCTTGCTTTCATGGACCCGAGAAGGCAGAGCGAAATTATCGTTGAAAAATAAATGCTTTAAACTTGGCACAATTGCCGAGAAGATTCAGGGGTCGTGCTCCTCTCGTAAGATGTCAAGAACTTGCAGATAATATTATCTTGGGTTTTTAAACGGTACATCGATCGACAGACTATCCAAGTCCTTTTTATCCTTCTACAAACATCCGAGAAGATTGACATTTTTTTAAAGACGAGGTCGCCGTCGTGGAGGAAAATCCGTGCAAGTTCGTGGGAGTTTTGGCCCGGATTTTCTGGAGATACAGATTCTCGGAGATGTAGAAATCCGTTGCACACGGTACGAAAATACATTTGGCCCATGGACGGGAAACGTCGGCGAGGTTGTCGATATGACAATCGATGTGACATACGGTATTTTCGCAATTCGAACCGCCGCACCGTCCTTTCGTACGCATCGGGAAACGATCTTCGGACAAATTTATATCAACGCGTTTAAAATACGTACGGCTTTTTAATCGTCGGATCGCCCACTCGCCGAGCAACCAGACTTGCTCGCTATACGTTATTCCTTTTACGCGTAAATGCAAATGCAGCCAAGGACACGGGCGCGTAATCGTTAAGTTTGCGATAAAAATACTCGAAACTACTCATCCGCGAATTCTTTTACGGGCTTGCAAACGTTTCTCCTTCTTTTTCAACCTTCTTCGAGACGGCATTGGTAAAAAAAAATTATACGTCCTTTTGTAGAACGATCGTTGGTATTGAAATGTCGTTGGTCGACGAGTCACGTAACGGAAGGACGTTCGCGGAAGCCCGAAGATGCGACACGAAATTTTTTTTCCAATCGGAGCTTCTCTTTCCGGTGGTCGATCGTTGGTCCGCCGGTGCAAAGAGAATTGCTGCGGAGGCCGAAAGGAAGCCCGGCCCGTGGATATTAATAGAGACCGAGGCCCGGTGGCGGACGCCACAGACGAGCTTACACCCGTGGATATAAAAATATCGCTTTTATTTCTTACTGCGCACCCCTCCTCCCAATTCCTCGACTTTTTTACCGTTTTCACGACGCCATGGCGTTCTTTTATCTCGTAGGATTATTGGCACGACGAGTCGCGTGTGCCCTCCTCTCGTCTTGCCACCGTCTTTTCCCCCTGATTTCTATCGGCTCATTTTCACTGGCGCGTTTCTTTTCACGCTTCCTGTGTTCTGGAAATTACCTATCGTTACACGCAACGTCGTATGTACGATCGTTAATTAGCCACAGTTCTGGAGGTAGGCGCGTAATTGGGATATCGTTCGTAACGATCGTCGAAGTCTTTCTTAGAAACGACACGTGAAAGAAAGAGGAACTTCTCGGATATCGCGTTATATAGGATTTTTTCTTTTCCTGTATTGTTCGCGAGACAAATGAGGAAAGCCAGACAAGGCAGAGTGAAATTGTATCTCGATGACGAAGTCGAAGATTTAGGAACGCCATCGTAAATGCCGATTCGATTTCGGGAATGAAGAGACACAGTGGGAGGCAGTTGTGGGAAATTTGCCAAAAGTCAGACCAGAAATCAGTCTTCTGCCGTATGTTTGTCTCTTCTAGAGTAGCACCTCTTGAATTCGTGGGTAATACGACACCCTCGCCGTCGTGATCGCATCGCTATTACGACATCATCGAACTTGAGATTCGCTTGAGAAACGTTTTTCATAGTAGCTGGTGGAACTGTAATCCGTCCGAGAAAAATGCTGTTGCATCGAGAAACATCGCACGTTGCGCGAGTCTATTTCCGCGTTTGAAAATAGCACGCGTCATATCGCTACTTGTATGTCATTGGAGTTCCAAATGCGAACGTCGAATGGAAAACGTAGACGTTGCCGCGATAATCCTAATCGACTACACGCGCTCCTCCGTCGCTTTCTTTATCAACCGACGAAGAAGCGAGGTGAGCTCATTCCGAGTGCTCGCTTCGCGTCATCGACGAGAGAGACTGGCGCATCTTGCGTTCGATTATTCGAGTCGTCGACTCTATGCCGACGATTCTCTCGAGCAGCATCTAACAAGGATCCTTTGTGGCTGACGTTGACGCTCTTCCGGCTCGAGTGTGTCATCGAGCCTAATCACGAGCACCTCCGAGAATCGAATCCACTTTCACGCATACATTGCACTCCGTTTCCTGGTTGCCTTATCGAAACGCGTAATCACTTACTCACCGTTCCGAGAAGACGTCTACGTCTCGTCGCTGTTGTTGTAACGTTGCCGTCGCTTCGTCGCGATTACAGCAAATACGAAGAAGGCGATGAAACGAAGGAAAAGCGAGCGTTCGCTTGGCAGATCAAAATGTATCAACGCGTTTCGACACGGTCGACCGTTTTGCATTACGAAAAATCGTAGAACCTCGGTCTCTAGAGGCACGGACGTCATCGATATTCAGCCTTCCGTAGAAGGAGGTTTACGACTCGGCTACACGCGAACGATACACTCGTCTAGACTCGTTTGCTTGGATACGTACGTACGTACGTATGTATGTTGTTACATCTTGCGCGCGAATAGCATCGTGCAGTTTGTTCGAAAAGATAAGGCCAGATCGAACGTAGGCCGATAATTTCGGCCTGACGTCACTATCTATTTCTTCTGCTTTACCTTAGGACAACAGAGGCTACCGTTGACTTTGCCTGTTCCCGCGGCCGCAAACCATTCCGACCTATGTATGCAGCAATATATAATTAGAGTGGCGCGAGTATTCGCGAATGTGGCAGATAAGTTTATCGGTCTATGCGTCACGACTATGTGGACGAAGTCGCGAGAAACGGGATGATACGATATAATCGAAAACGTTGGACGAACGCGATGGCTTCCGAACGTTTCCAAGTTCCCGCGTCGAGATTCTCGAATACAAAGAATATCTTTGAAATTCCTCGCTTGCATTCTACATGGACGAACGCTGAGAGTCGCGTTTCACCGGTAATTCTAATAGAATTCCGACCTCTCTCTCTCTCTCTCTCTTTCTCTGTTTTCGTCGTATTTTTACACGCTGTTCCATTAGCAGAACGATTAGTACTGTTATTCGATCGCAATGAAATTCATAACGGGCACGACGTTAAAATAGCGAAATAAGAACGAGACGAAGACGCGAAAGTATCGGTGACTTATTTCCATCGAGCGCGTTCCCTTTCATTTGGTCCGATTAAAACCGGTGTCACTGACCGAGGCCCGTTCCCTGTCCACGTTTTTCGAGAGTATTGCACGTATGAACGAGCCTTAAGTCCTCAAAGTGAGAGAAAGAAAAAAGAAGAGAAATGCATTCCAGCATGGAAGGTAGGATGGATCCGTCTCTGATAACCCGCCCATTGGAATGCGTACCTCGTACACCTTGGCGTATTCTCGCTCTCGGTTCCGCTGCATTCAAGTGCATCTACTTGCATCGTCACACATATTTTCGGCATATATTTTTAGATACGTCGTTATTAATAATACGTTCAGTAGCTCCGTAGCTACTAAAGTCACGGATGTTCGTCACAAATACGCGACCCGCGTACTTCGTAACGAGTACGCTTTCGTTCAAGATCACGATACGACGTGTATTAACAGTTTAGCGAGTTTCACTTTCTATCCCGAAGGAAAATAAACCTAGCAGCGTCGATTCGATTCTACGAAATCGTACGTCGACGCTCGATGTAGAGGGAAGCTCGCGTCATTTTCCATTGAACACGCCTGCCGGCCGGTTAATTACGAAATTAGTATACTCCATTACGAGGCGGTCAGGCCAGCAGGGGCAAAGTATACTTTATCCAAAATTGTCAGACGCTATTATTACCCAAAGCATGCGCTGCGGCCCGAGTTGGTGTACGCTCGGAACACGTATGTCCGCGCGTACTCGTTCATTCATCGCGGTTCACGCGGTGGCAGGAGCGTTCGTAGAATGAATACACGGCCTGGGCTCCGATATGTCATACGTATAAGACTATGCTGCATCTTGATGCATTCTAACTGTTGGTTCGGCCTGCTGCTCGAGTATACGTACAAATAAGAGGCGTATGTGTTCGGGGCCTATTTTTAAACCGGTCCGAGACTATTTTTAGAGGCAGGCTTTCACGGTGCCCACCGAGCTTAACCCTGACTTACGTCCACGTCCTACGTTTTCGTGCACCTAGGGACAGAGAAGAACGCCACGAGTTCCTTGACCATTAACCGCGTCTGGCGAATCGGTATCGTTTT
The DNA here is from genome assembly GCF_051014615.1 of Bombus vancouverensis nearcticus. Taxonomy (NCBI): domain Eukaryota; kingdom Metazoa; phylum Arthropoda; class Insecta; order Hymenoptera; family Apidae; genus Bombus; species Bombus vancouverensis. The sequence goes on along the minus strand of NC_134915.1, from coordinate 16,794,638 downwards.
TGCTCTGCGGTCTTCTTGCCAGTGTTCACGGAACGCGAAACACCGATGATTCCCCACCCTCGTTCGAACAGCCACGCTGTTGATAATAACGTGCACAGCAAACGTATCCAACTATTACGGCAACAACGATGACGCAACTTCGCATTCCTATTTCTGGAGGCAGACGTGCAAATCGAACAACTCACCCTCTGCCCTGATTTCGTCTTCGTGACGCGAGCTTAAGTACGAAGCCCACACGGCTGATCGTTAAAAACCTCTTGCTCGAGAGCCTACGTGTGTGCGTAAGAATCGGGCCCAACCGCTCTCTTCAACCACTGGAAAAATTATTCGTAGCTCGACAGACTGGAAATAAAAGGAACGTGGCAGCGTGGAAAAAGCATCGTTCTCCGGTGTACGAGATCCGTTAATAAAAATAACGATAATAAATCAACGAACGTACGGCTTACTATTTATAGAAAGAACTAGGGCCTGGATCGGTCTGATGCGCGTCTATTAATTATATTCGATTCCGTCAGAACATCGAAGGAAGAAAGGAGAGACGACGAGAGCCGACTCTTTAACTGTAGGAGGCTCTCTTAATGAGCTTTTCGTTTCGTTTTCTTCCTCTCGAAAGTATCGATTACTCTTAATCGCTGGCCGAAAAGAGATCAAGCGTCTCGTTCAATGGGCAAAAGCAACGAGGCAAAGCGGATCGCGTATCCTCTGCGCATACTGGTTACCAAATATATTAATAGCGTAATTAACTCGCAGCAAAATCACAGTTGAAAGAGTGTGCGAGGTGTTACGCGATAAATTACGATGATTTAAAGCGACTCATTGATCACGCAAGGTAATTCATTTCCTTAATCGCCGGGCGTCTGTTGAACTTGACTAAGGCGAAGAAAGATAAAACTGCGCGATGCATAAATAACGACGATTGGCAGTGTCGCGATTGGGCCGTTCGAACCTCTGGAAAGAATTCTTCACGAAGCGTACTTGGCGATTTCTTCGAGAACGTACGGGCAGATCCGCGAGCGTGAAAGGACGATAATCAAGCATTTAAGCTTCGTGTACGATTAATGAACAGCAAGAAATAAACAGCAGGAGGGTTTTAGATCGAGCAAAAAACGTATTCTTAGACTTCAATAAGGCTCCCCCTGGTTTATCTTCGACGTTCCTGCTCGTGTTCTCAGCGAAACCTTCTTTTTTCGAACGTCCTCGCGTGAATGGATGCACAGTATCCGACATTCGAGGTGTAACGCATGCACTTAAATATAGCGGCTCGAGTCTTCCGAACGTCTCCTCGACGGAGGACAGAGTCTGCGTATCCCTGGAAAATGGGCCACGTATCGACCACTGATTCGTCGGAATTATCATTTTTAGGGAAAAACACGATATTCGTTTGTTGAGTAAACATCGTGCATTGCAGGTTAATACCGGATCGCCGGCGGAAGCGGCTGGTTTGAAGGCCGGCGATGCAGTTATCAGGGTCAATAACACGGAGATGTACAATCTGAGGCACAAGGACGCGCAGGATGTTATCGTGAGAGCTGGCAACAACTTCGAGTTGACCATACAGAGGTAGCAACAGACGCGACTGCGACTCGAACATTTTCCGACCGATCGGTTATTACCGTGAGTTTATCTCGTTACTGTCGTTCGCAGAGGCGGTAGTACCTGGAAACCACACGTGTCTCCGATAAGTTCGGCCCTGCCGTCGCCATCGCCCACCGCAGGGCTTGGCAATATCGCTCCAGTTACGAAGACATCCTTGGCAGCCAAGAAACAAGATGGATCGCACATCGGAAGCGGTCACAACTTCAGTCCAAAGCCATTCGTTAGTGTCAATTGGTTAAAGAAGCGGAGAATCTTCGGACGCAACGCCAAAAACCATCTAACGAACGTTTATTCGCGTGTTGCAGCTGAATGGAACGGGAGACGGTTCGATCAAATCTATAGTTAACAAACAGTACAACAGCCCGGTGGGTATATATAGCGAGGAGACTATCGCGGAAACTCTTTCGGCGCAAGCGGAAGTTCTAGCCGGTGGTGTGCTTGGGTAAGATCTTCTACGATAGAACGTAACCATTGCAGGAATAGTTTTGTTTACGGTAACAGAGCCGATTGTTTGCAGGGTGAACTTTAAAAAGAACGAGAAAAACTACAACGCGGAGAACAGCGAGGTATTCAAGATGGTTCAGGAAGCGGACAAAGAACCAAAGACGCCGGAACCCGGTTAGTAGTTAATCGCGTTTAGAAATTCGAATAGCAAAGAAACATACATCGACGCCTCTTAGATTCGTGGAATTCTGTCGAATTATCGAGAACGAATTCGAGTTTACCTCTGTCTTGTTATTAATAGTCGAACGTCTTATACAAAACGAAGCTAAGAAAAATCTCTGGAGAGTCGTAACGTAAGTGAGCTAACGGTAGTGGAGCGCAAAGCGTGGAACAAACGTTTCTTAAAAGGAGCGTAACGCGCGATAAAGAGTCTCTCTCCAGTGATTTTTCGACTGGATCAGCTGGCTCCAGTTAGTCTGGTGCATGCCGGTACGATAACTTCTTTGCGAAATAGCGGAGCCAACTGCGCAGAGCGGCGTGATTACGCCGTCTTCGCCGGCCCTGGCAGGACTGAGGCCAGTCTCGGCACCCGAAACCAAGCAGCAGCAACCGTCGACGCCGCAATCAAGCCTTCCACCTGGACAGAACATTTGTGCCGAATGCGAGAGGCTCATCGTGTAAGTTCGCGCCGAGGCGCATCGTCCCCTCGGTCGTTACTTTATTTCTTTCAGACCGGAGACATCGAGAACGAGAAAGGAAATAGGACCGTGACGATTCTAATAGTTGCAGCGACCACGAAACCATTTCCTTTCGACGCACGAAAGAAGAGAGCGGCGCGGTTATGCTCCGATTTCTAACGTCGAATCGGATTTTCTGAACGATAATTCTCCGCCGTCTTAAATTGCAACTGGCAGCAGAAAATTCGTCCTCGTTATGTTATAAAGAGAGATCGTATCAGAAGTATCCGATACGATTTAGAAATTCGTTCACGCGCATAGGATAAGAGATGACAGAGAATGTTCCCACGGAGAACAATTCGCTCGTTAGTTGTTCGCGGCTATTAGACAAATTTCTCGTATTGGTCGAGTCACAGTACGGTTTCTCTACTTCCATGTCGTAGTACCTCCGAGAACAGAGTTTTACTCGTCGGTGAGCCATGCCGTTGGCGGAAGGGCCACTTCGCCGAGATCACCCACGCCTCTATTTCATGCCCTGCACGGTATACCGGCCGTCAATTACAATGAAAGTCCGTCGTCGAAACGTCAAGTGCAACGACAGGAGTCCTCTTCTTCCTCCCCGGCGTCATCGGTTGTTCGTTGTAGCAACTGCGACCGAGTTCTCGTGTAACTACATATTTACGTGAAATCCTCTCTTCCCTTGCACGGTCGAAATGGGCCGGAGAATTTTAGCTTCTCGACGATATGTCGCTTCTATTAAGTGTCTCGCCCGTAAAAAAAAAAAAAAGTAATGTCACGTATGTGGGTGTGGGTGGGAACGAGCTCGCGATTCCGTGATATTTTATACGATCATTCGTCCAAGTATTTTTGTAGCAGGACTTTTTGCTTCTTTCATTCTTTTTTGTGTCTCGTTGCGAATCGTGACTCTCGTTCCTAACGTGACGTTCTTGGCCGGACAAAGAGTACGCAAAAATGATGGCCGCCTTGATTTTGCTCGATTGTCGTACGCTAGTATCATCCCGAAACGCTTTTCGACTAAGTAAAACGAGAATGTGCGTTTTCCGCGTTCGTCCATCGTAAATCGATGATCCGATATATATCGATGTTTGTAAACGTGCACGTTTTGTCGCTATGTATTTTGAATGGAAGCACAGAATCTGTCTCTCTCTCTATCTATCTATCTATCTATCTATCTATCTATCTCTTTCTCTGTCGCCTCTATCGTCGTCAGTATCGCTCCTTGGAAAAAGGACGTATCTTTTTATTCGCGATTCTCATTACTCGGCGGAAAAGTGTGGAAATCATTGGCAATTGTGAGAGCTTCTCTTGCTTAATTTTCATGGGAATTGATTAGCAAGATTTACGTATGTCTGATCATTCTTCGACCACCATCGCATTTCTTCGACTTGTCATTAGCATTCTATGCGTTGTCTGACGAATTGTTCTGGTTACGTAGTCACCAGGATGGTATAAACTATGCTTTCGATGTTGTGACTTTTCTTTTTTGTTTTTGAACGTGTTTTTTCCTTTTTTGTATAAATGTTGTGTTTTTTTGTACGTATTTTCAGTACTTTTTGTCAACATATCTTTTTTGCAAACCTCTTACGCCCTTTTTGAGAAATCGAACATCTTCTAAACGTTCCGTGAGTAACTTTCCCCGCGCTTTACAAACATTTCTCGTTGCGTCGTTCGATACGCATACATATTTTCAAGTATTTCGTACAATTTTTTCATCGAGTCAAGCACACGTTATTTTCTTGAAAGAGTATGCAAACGGATTAACTAAGACTCATTTCACATAACACGGCATCGCAACCACGAACAGACGTTAGTTTTTGAGAAACACCACGATACAACGTGACAACCCCTGTGTTCTCGGCCTCTCTCGTCGAGGTATCGAATCCCGCCCCCTTTTTTTTTTTCTTTCCCTCTGAATATTTAGATGAAAAACTCGTGGCACATCCGACAACAATGCACTTTGCACCTATTAAAACGATCAAACGGATAAAGATATATCGTCACCTTAATCGGACATTCTCTTCCGCAGGGGTGTGTTCGTAAGGATCAAGGATAAAAATCTTCACGTAGAGTGTTTCAAATGCTCCACCTGTGGCACCTCCCTGAAGAACGTCGGTTATTACAATATCAACAACAAACTGTACTGCGACATTCACGCGAAACTAGTCGCCAGGCAAAATGCACCTGCTGGCATGGTTCCAATTACCATACCACCGTAAGTATTATATCATAACGACACGAAACCTATGGAATAACGATGGAAATATGCGGAGAATTTGAATAAAGTGCCAATTAAATGTCACAGAGGCGGAAAGGCTCCTGCGAGCACGATTTCCGCTGCGCTCGCCAATGCACCGTTGTCTCCACCTTTGAGTAATCACGCATCATCGCCCCAACCATTCTCCGTAAGTATTTTTCGCCTAATCGCGTCCTCGTATCCACGTTTTTCCTTTCTCCTACGTGCCTCCTATATAGTTTCGAAATATCGCATCCAATTTTGCTTGTCGCGCTCGCAAATGACACCGAGTTGATCGTTTGTTCGCTTCGATCTTGCCTGATATCTCGGGGCATCGTTCTTTCCAATCGACTTGATTTTATCGAATTTCAAAGAATCTAGGAAGACAACAGTTTTAAGACGATAACACGTGTGGTGTTTGCTTGGCACTAATTGCTTTTCCAGGCTTACAACCGTACGAGTCCCGATTACGGATTCCCGAATTCTCAGCTATCGTCCCCGAATAGGAACGGCTGCATCAGCAACGACAACTGCCACTGGGAATCGAAAACGTTTACGAGCACGATCACCATTCAGACCGGTTGTACAGAGGTTAGGCAATACCGGTGATTTTTATCCGACAGTAAGACCGTCGTTAAATCTCCGACATTCTCCCGAGATGTTACCCAAACGTTCTCCGATGCGAACGACGATTCATCGAGTCTCGATCGGCATCGTCGATCGCGGTTTCGTCGTCGACGAATTCAACGATACTTGGACATCCGAGAGATCTTGTCTCTGAGTTAAATTCGAAAGTAAACAGTCGTTCGAAAGACGCGGCGAACGAAGCCAAGAAGGAATACGTATCGATATAAAAAACCAGATCGAGCGAAATAGAAACAAGAAAACACAGTCAATGTTCGGCGAGAAAAGAGATATGAATCACTCGGATGATATTCATCGTTGTGATATTCGACCTGATCGTCCTTCCGATGCGCTGTGATGTACTTGCCGATAGTAAACGCAAGAATAGGTTTTGTCAGTCGAAAATCTGAATTATTCGCGTCGGCGACGATTATTTCGAAGCTGTGACTAATTAGCCTGGCGCGACTACGAGTGTGCGTGTTGCCTCGACTCTGCCACGAATCTCTCCCCTTTTTAATTGCCACTTCCACGTGACATGGTTCTGTCGTTTTATGTATTACAGCCCACCCGCCTTGGCACTTCGCCCGTCAATCCACCCAGTTTCCGATCAGTGCAGGTAATGTCCCAACGCGACTCGTCTTAAACGTCTCACACTCGAAACCTTACGCTCGGTAAGGTACGTCGTTAGCGATCCGATGAAAATCACGCTGTCCGCGGTGCCGCTGCTTTGAATACCAGATATGTTCTCCAGAGAAGTACGTCGAAAAGTTTAAACGCAAAGAAAAAGAAAGAAAAAGAAGGTCGACGAAATCCTTCGCTGTGTGATTCGAGCATGGAGAATATATCGCGAACGTTGTGCTTGAATTCGTAACTTTCCGTTGAGTTCGTGATTTAGTGCGCGAAAGGGTAACGTCGCTGACACCATGCTTTCACTCAAAGTTGTCGCTTTTTTGCAGAGAACGATGCCAGCGTGTGGAGAAAATTTCACTACGATCGCGATCCTGCGCGATTGCTGAGATAAGACCGTGTATATTCTGTTCTTTTTTTCTTTTTTTTTTTTTTCTTCTATTGTGTGTCGATGCAACGTGATGTCAAGGCAGCGGCGAATATAATTGTTATCAGTGTTCGTCGTTCGTTTCTGACGCTAATCGAAATTCTCGACTCGTTACGTAGACGCTAGTTTATTAAACGTAGCAATATGCATCGCATTTGTCATGTTGTTTGCCACGACGCCTCACTAATCTCACATCTAACGAAATTCTACGTGTACCTTCGTTGTTATTTGTTGAAATGCAAAACGTCATTGTCCGTTAATTGTTCCGATCACACAACCATATTGTTAATCGTATCGTTGTACTATGATCGTGCTTTGATCGAACAAGAACGATAAATAATCGAGTATCTTCTATCATGCAGGCTCCAGCATCGAACAATTTAATTGGTCCTAAACCCTTCGGAGGATCGAGTACTACTATATCGTCACCACCGCTAGCGAATACAGGAAATAGCACTCTACCACGACCTCAGAGTCAGACTGTGACCGGTAAGTTTCTTTCTTCGTAATACATCGCGGTTAGACTCGCGTTGAAGAATCACGAGGGAAAAGTGACCACGAGAATCGTCGAGATCGCCGTTTAGACGTACGTGAAATCGTTCTTCCATCTTACGACTTGTCATTACATAATTGACGATCGCGTTATGTAACTGCGTTCCTCGTTAAAACGGAAAGAGATCTATAAAAAGGATAAGACGAAAGAGATAAAAGTTGAGCTCCTTCTCCGTAGTAGCATGATTTTAGAAGTACCTCTGCTTTTCGCCTCGACTGTTACGTGCATGAAATTCCGCGTCGCGACGCCAGCATTCTAGCGATAATTACGACAGGCACGCCAGAGCCATGTCAACCCGGAACGCTAGCAGGAAACAAAAGCGGAAATTGCGGTCGTATAAATTACCGATGACAAGCTCGACTTTCTCGTTTGGTATCTGGAGGAACGATCTCTGGTCGATCGGTGTAATCCTAATGGCGGGACCCGCCTATTATCCTTGGCCTCACTGTGTCTTCGATTGTTGCAAATAGGTCTCTTCTCGGTACTACCAAAGCCAAAAAATGTGCCCTTCAGAGGTACGACGATTAGATCCAAATCCTCTGACCGAGTTTCTAGCTTTGGCTAATATGCCCCATTTGGCTTGTGTCCCTCGCATTATCTTTTTTTTCCGTCTCTCTCTCTCTCTCTCTCTCTCTCTCTCTCTCTCTCTATCTATCTATCTATCTATCTATCTATCTATCTATCTATCTCTATCTATCTATCTATCTATCTATCTATCTATCTGTTACTATTCGCAACTCCGTTCATTGAAGCGCGTTCACGACGATCGACGGATCATTCGAACTATTTGCCGTCACGTTTCTGTCGTTTGCAAGCTCTCTGTCGAACTTTGCTTTCATCCGCTCGTCGTTTTCACGACGTCGACGACGATTTCTGAGGGCTGCGACATTTCATTCTACATCGCGAGACATTCTCGACGATCACGGTCGTCAGGGTGACACGTTTATTTGAACTTCGATCGAGATCGTGGTGGGTCCTATGGAGCAACGACGATGCAGGCTGATCGGAAAGAAAACTGGGACGACTGAATTCGAGACCTAAATAGCGTATAAATGAGTCAAGTCTGTTTCGATAGAAAGATCTTACGTAACGATGAAGAGACTTCGATAGAGACGACTATGTGTTATTTTTCGCGATGGTATCTCCTCTGTATAAATACTTTTTATTTTTTTCTTATACTACTCGCACGTACGATATTGATAGCGAACGATATTCTATACGAGCGAAAAGAATGGCTTAGAAATCGGAAATCGAATTGGTACTTCGATTAAAAGTCATACTCCGTTCATGCTCCTCCAGACATAATTTTTTCTTTTCTTATCTTTTTTCAGCCGGTCCATCTTTCAACCCGAAACCCAGACCTTTCTCCCTCACATTCGCATGAGTCGGTAGCTCTCAGCTACGCCGTCGTCGTCTTCGTGCTGACAGCCGAATCGAACAGTCCAATTCTATGCAAATAACTATTTACGTTCGATGCTCGCGATTCTTCTTTAATCTCGAATACAACGATTCGAAACGGGATTAGAATTTGTTCAACGTTCACCAATTGTTCGGTTCTCTGTTTTATCGATCGAAAGAATCGGTGATTTCGAAATTAAAAAGATCGTGACTCGAGCCGTGTATTATTGTCGACAAATGATTTTCTCGTAAAGTGTTGAGAACTTACTGCGATTGCGAAATAAAGCGATAGTTAAGCCGAACAAGCGCTCTTCGCTCGATACATGTTGTTCCCTTTACCACTTCATGTCACACACATACATATTACGATACATAGACGTATACACACGTACACGCATCTTCAAGATCCTCCAAAGTACCGTTGATTAACTACATTTTTTCCTAGCTTCGCATCGACTCCTTCGAGGTGCACTCAAGGTCGAGATGCTAACCCACAGCGCTCGAAATTCGTGTTCCCTTTTTTTTTTTTACGATCGTCTAGAGATGCGATTGATCTTCGAATCTGTAGATCGTTCAATGACAGAGTGTTCGAGTGGCGAATGATTTTGGAGAAGTGCGTCTGCTCACTCGTAACGCTTAATTAACGCGTTGATCAATCGCTTTAATCACGAGCTTTGGTTTTTCATCGCTTGAACGCAGCCAGCCGATCACGAAAATGTGTAACTTCCTGATCCTGGCTATCGTTCGTTATCTTTTTTCATTCTTAAGCTGCGCTTCTTTTTATTTAGCATCCTGGACGTGCCCGCGATCCAGTAGCCCATTATCTTTTCAGTTAAATATTCGATGATCGTCAACATGAACTTGCTTTACGATAAAAGGATCACGGGCACGTATCGGTCAATGTGCTTCTTACTCACAGCTGATTTCTTTGTTTTTCTTTCGTTCTTTCTAACACGCCCCAAAACTCCCACCTACCGCCTGTGTTATCAAACGCGTGTGTCAAACGTTTTGTGTGCCTCGTGCAATCTGATTTCCGTTTGCTCGCTTCCGACCGTGCACCCGGCAAAATTCCATCGATCTCCCTCCTGCGGAACGATCCCGTGAAACATCATGATCCCAGAAAGCTCGACGGAAACCCACGAAAAGTCCTACTATTACGAGATCGTCGAGGACACCAAGACCGAGTACCGTCCCAGCTCTGTAAAATCGAAAAGCCTGACCTGGCCGCCCCCAAAGCCGATCGAAGATATTACTTATCCCACTGCCAGTCCTTTGTACATCGATCCTAATCCTGCCCTCGATCGAAGAAGTAGACAAGCGGTAAAAGAAAAGAAAGCCTGCATCGAGGCCTGCGAGAGGGCGCTGACAAGGAAGAGAGACGAAAGCACAGATAGGGAGGTGGAGAGGGTCACGAAACAGTGCTATCGCTTCGAGGAAGAACCGATGGATCGAGTCAGTTGCCCAGGTCCAGCGTATAGAAAGGTGGAGCTGGTGGAGATCACCGGCAAACAGTCGAGAGGCGAGGTAACATCGAGACCAGGCTCGACCGACGGTGTCAGGAGATCTCTGACGCCTACCAGAATCGTTCAGCCTATACCAAAACCATGGACAGCCACCGTTACGACAGGCAGCAATCTGTACGAGCAGACTTACAGCGGGGTCGAGCCTCCCAAAGTGTGCAAGAAGTTCCATCAGAAGGAAATCTGTCAGGAGGAAAGGATATGCGAGAGGAATCAACCATTTCGGGAAGAGCATCGTTCGTACCGGGCGGAAATTTGTAGACGCGAACAGACTATCTGCGAGAAGCCGCCGCTGCCGACACAACACGTGGTAAAGCAAGAAGAAGCGAAGGAGGAGACGACCGAGATCGACAAGGAGGTGATAGATTTGAGACCGGCGGACGAGATCGAAGACGAAGGCACCGTAGGAATCAAAGGAGAACACGACTTCATAACGGAGACGTCGGAAGAAGATGTCGATGGAATGCACGTGAAGACGAAAATGACTTTAGAGAAAACTGTCGAACCGTCACCGATGCGACCCGATACCCCGATGGTGGAGGAACCTAGAGAGGAGTCCAGAGAGGAAACAACGGAGGAAGAAACGGTGGAAAAAGAAGAAGAAACTTACACGAGAAGGACCACCACTCAGGTGGAAAGAGACGTCGAGGACGCTGAAGAAAAGACGGTCGTTGAGTCTGCCGAAGTGGTCACCTCTGCCGTGGATGTGCAGCAAATGGTAGAGAAAGCGAAACAGGAAGAGGAGGAGAGAAAGCGGGAGGAGGAGGAGGAGGAGAGACGTAGGCAGGAAGAGGAAGAAAGGAGGAGACGAGAGGAGGAGGAAGAAAGAAGAAGACGGCGAGAGGAAGAGGAGCGAAAACGACAGGAGGAAGAAGAACGAAGCAGACACGTGACTTTCGAGGAGGGTGAGGAAGAAGTGGAAGAAGTTCGAGAACAACCTCTGGGAAGGACGGTCGTTCGCGAGGAAAGAGTGACGGAAGCCGACAGCGACACTCCCGGACGCAAGAAGCTCATCAAAGAGACTTACGAGGAGATCACGGAGGAAGTGTTGGTTCAAGAACGCGTCAGAAGAAGATGCATCGAGGATGAGCGCAAGAAGAGTTTAAGAGAACAGGTACAGGTCCACAAAAGTCTGAGGGATCAACAAGCGCCGAGGGATCGACGCGTATGCTCCAAGTATCCTCCGGCTCAGGAAATCATGGAAACGAATAAAAAACGCGTTCAATTTATGAAGCAGACTGATACAGGCCCGAAACCGATACCTCATTCTGCCCTTCAGAATTCGACTCCTAAAGAGTGGAAGTCTGAAATGGTGAACGCTCTAACGACCGCGCCTGATCGACCATACACGCCTCTCAGTACGTCTTCCAGCAGCGTAAAGGAAGTGTACACGGAGGAAACTATATACTTGGACCATAGGTGTCGACCTAAACCGCCCAAGAAAGAACTTCGACCGATTTCTCCGTTTCAGGAAGCACTCACGATCGCTCCGGAACGACCGTACACGCCTCTTAGTCGCGAGATCGGACCCGAGGACCAGAAAATCGCCAGTCGTTCTCAGACACCCTCGCTTTACCCGGACGGAAGCGCTCATTGTCCTCCCGCTGATATCTTATACGGCGAGGGAAGAAGCAGCCGAACGGAACCTCCGCCTAAACCGTGCACTCCTCGACCTTTGCCTACTCCTCCGCCTGATTTTCGTCTGAGAGATACTTCCCCATCTCCGGTGAGATCGCGACCTCAGACGCCGAGTAGCAAAGTTATAACCGCTTCTCTGAAGAAACCAGACACTATTCCGTCGTACCAAAGAAATTTAGTGGCCATGAGAAGAGGTGCGGTTGAAAGTCACACGTATGTGCCGAGCAGAACTCCGACTCCAACTCCAGGAAGGTCTAAATCGCCTGCTCAAGGACCTCCGGAACCTCCTCCTTGTTACGTGAAGGCTCACGCACCCAGAATCAGAGAAGATCCTCCACCTACGAAGCGAAGTTCGATACATTTCCCTACTAAAAAGAGCGTGTCTTATAAAGTAGACGAGGACACCGACGACGGGCATAGACACGCCGAGTACGCCGCTTCCAAGACCGTAGACTTCGACGAAAAACGCACCGACGATCCAGGCAAAGAACCCACGGACGCGGTTCATGCTCAGTATCAAGAGAAACGGTACATGACCAGCGAGGAAACGAGCGAGGAGAAGAAATCGGTGGTGAAGAGATCGCTCGAAGTCACCGAAGATTTCGAGAGATGCGAGAGAAGAGTTCCAGCTCGGCCTTTGCCAGAGAGAACAGAACCACGAGAGAAACCACCTAAAGGCGTATGTGCCATTAGCAGAACGAGTCCCTCCAAACCTTCGCTGCTCTGTCCCATGGTCTCGAAAACGGAAACGAGCTCCGCTGTTCAGCCAGTTTACAGCAGCTCGACGGAAGTGCGTCACGTTAGTTACGGAACTCCAGCATCGAAACCCTGTCCAGACACCGGTGTAACGGTATTACCTTGCAAAGCTCACTCCGATCAAGGTACCAAGGCAGGCGTGGTAGTGGTACCGTGCGAAGGACCGAATACCTCTTGCCAAAAATCAGGCGTATGCGTGGTCCCAACTGCCGATCGCTCGGGAGTGTGCGTTTCGCCTTGCTTTGGCATGAAAACTGGAACCTGTGGCCAACCATCTGGTCGCTGCGGCCGGGAATCTGCCTGCGAGATCGATATTCCGAACTGTCCAGAGAGCGGAATCTGCGTGTCACCGTGTCCCGACGGATCCGTTTGCGTGGCACCCTGCTCCAAACCTGGTCTACCTTCATCGAGGGCAAAGCTTCCTTTCCCGCAGATCCCTCTACCCTACGAGGACACTTCCACTGCCTGCTCTCAGAATAAAAACTCCTTCCAGCCTATCCACAAGCCTCGCACTAATTTGAGTGGGCAGCTCGCACGACTGACTGCCAAAACTGGCCAGAACGTTCCCACCGTGCAATTGTACAAGCCCGAAGCTCAGAGCCAAAGCCAAAAGCAAAGCTGCAGCGAGACTAAGAGTTATTGCTGCACAACCCAAAGCTATTGTCGTTCCACCGAAACCCGTTGCCAGTCAGGTGATCAATGTTCGATTAACAACCGTTGTCAAACCGGAAATCAATGTGGAACCCAAAATTACTGTCAGGACGGTATCCATTGTGAACCCTCTAGTAATACCCACAGTTTAGTAGACCCACCAAATTTGTCATCCCACCCGGATCTAGGTACCGGAGTCGGTGGTCTCGGTGGTGCCGGGTCGAAGAGCGGAACTTTCGCTGGTAGCAGCGCGCCAAAGCGAGGAAGGGGCATCCTAAATCAAGCAACTGGACCGGGATCACGATTGCCCCTGTGCGCCTATTGCAACTCTTACGTCAGGTACTCCCCCTTTGTTGTTAGGTGTTCCGTTTGTTGTTTTTTTTCAGTGTTTGCCGCATCCCCCTTTTATATTTTCTGTTCTCCGTCATCGAACGACGACGGTTGAGTCGCTTTTCTAGCTCCTCGTGTTTTAAATATCGATCCATCGACATGCGCTTGGGAAGGGACTATCTGACTGATGATGTTTTTAAACACTTTGTTGGACAGAGTTTGGCTACACCTTCATTGTGTACAAATTTGATCCGATCCTCTTATCAGGAGATACCGTTAGATTAGAAAGTCGGTGATGTTTGCTTGTAAATACCAAAGAACGTCTGCAGTGCGTTACAATTTACGAGTATTGTTTGACAAAACTTGTTTTGTTTGGTTGTCTAATAATAACTTTAATTCGTTATCCTGTTCTGACGTGATTAACAATGTTCACTTGTTTGCACGATGTTAACAGCTAACGAAGAAAATACTAATCACAAGTCAAATGGTCTCGTCGTAAAACCAGTGTGCTGTAAAAACGACAAAGAGTGCATAAGGTTCGTAAAATAGTTGTCTTACGGGCAATCGTTCTTTGCTGTGCTACGTCTTGCTTCTTTCGTATCAAAATACTAGCTTCCATCAGCGGCTTGGAAAAATGTGTAATCATCGCGATTATTTAGGGGACCATTCATCACCGCTTTGGGACAAATTTGGTGCCCCGATCATTTCGTCTGCGTAAACACCCAATGTCGTCGACCTCTCCAAGATATCGGCTTTGTAGAAGAAAAGGGCCAACTCTATTGCGAATACTGCTTCGAACGTTTCATCGCCCCATCTTGCAACAGATGCAACAACAAGATCAAAGGCGTAAGTTTTTCGCAAAAGCTGTTTAAATCTGTATAACGTTAGCTTAGAAACTCATCGGTTTATCCGTTTATGGTTATGACTCTAGGACTGCCTGAACGCAATTGGAAAACATTTCCACCCTGAATGCTTCAAATGTTCCTACTGCGGCAAGCTGTTTGGCAACAGTCAGTTCTTCCTAGAAGAAGGATTGCCCTACTGCGAAGCTGGTTGGTTAAATGTTCTTAATTCTTCACTTAAAGAGCCAACTTGAAAGCAAACACGTTAAAAAATTGAATTTCCTTTTACGTTATTGCGCAGATTGGAACGAATTGTTCACGACGAAATGTTTCGCGTGTGGATTCCCAGTCGAAGCTGGAGATCGCTGGGTGGAGGCCCTGAACAATAATTACCATAGCCAGTGTTTCAACTGCACGGTACGCAATTAGTGCGAGAATGCTTCTCGAAATAAACCGATCGATCTCTAGCGGAGAAAGTTAAAGAAACGTATTTTAATCGTTAACGGTGTGTATCTGTGTGTTACAGATGTGTAAGAAGAATCTGGAGGGCCAAAGTTTCTACGCGAAAGGCGGTCGTCCGTTCTGCAAAAATCATGCACGTTAAAACGATTGATTCTTCCGTTCTAACGCACGAGGAAAAAAAAGGGGAGCGTGGAAAGAAAGGAGGAAGGGGGCGGGGGCGTTGGAAAAAGAAATAGGAGAAACGAAAAATATTACAAAGAAAACGCGTATCTTAGCTTTACGAGCACGTATTCTTTCTGCACAAATTATAATTTACCGTGATTACTTCTTGTTCTTGTTGTATGTTTTCGATCGACGACAACTAACCCAACGAATTGACGCTGACAAGACCGTCAAATAACCGTAGGACGATTTGCGAATATATTTATTTACGAACGAATCTAATTCTATCGATTAATTGCAATTTCCCTGATATTCGAATATCTTCCGCTGCTTAGAGTAGCAGGACACCTCGAAGTCGGCAAAGTCGATCGAAAATTAGAAACAGTGTCCTTCGTACTTCGAGGATCGCAGTCCCAGAACGATCACGTTCCTCGAATTGCCGTGATCGGCCGCGCTCGTGCTCACTTACGATAAATACTATTTACATGCGCCCATGTAACTACCTAAGTAATTATACCGACAATTACATATTCAGCTACGTTCGGCCAAAATGACAATTATCGCGTCGACGATTATCCATGCCATAAAGTCGTATCCTCGCGGCAAATAGTCGCGACTCGGTATCGAACCGACTTTATAGGCTGCTTGGTAATTAATTCCAGCGGGGAAAGGGGAAAAATCTTCGTCAGAAGCGAAATACAGTCGCGTAATTCGTGCAATTCGTGCTTCCGATTTCGCAGATTAGAGACTCGCTTGAACGAAAGTACAGAAGAAGAACTTCCTAAGAGGTCATTGCGTCGGCAAAGTTCCTCGAGTTTCGCTGCCTCGACATTCCACGACTAATTGGTGGATCAAGCAGCCGTAAGATATCGATGAGACGCGAACTCCTTGTGCCTTGCGGTTTCGCTTGCGGCGAGTAATCACGTTTCCGTGGCGAACAGGTCTCGAATACCTCGTAAAATCGTTGCCGCAGAAAATTCTGCAACGATACAATAAACACGCCGACTTGGTCTCCTGCTCGAATCACGCAAAGGTCATCCAAGCAATTAGTATTACTGGCATTATCGCATATTTCGCATTACCAAGGTGTATCCAACACGAAAATGTCGGCTTAATCCTTTGAAGATTCGAAGAGGATTAGCTGTCGATGGAAACTGTGACAAGCAACCCTCTTGCGATCTAATTGCCAATGATTCAAAGTATGCGGAAGATAAAAGCTGCGATACATTTGTCCCTGATTTCGGAAATTTTCCAATTTCGATAAATTTCTCGCGATTATTGGACTGTCTAAGTTGATCACTTCTTAATGTCAAATTTGAAATTCAACATCTAATAATATACGGATACCTGACTGGTGATTCTGCGTCGTAAGTCACAACGAATATCTATGGTGTACGTGTGGATTACCAATGAACGATAGAGACACTTGTCAAAATCTCCATACATGCGAATTTCGCCGTAAATCATCCAGCGGAACTATGCCAGTCTGAAATCAGGCGATCGAGAACGAGCGAAATAACAGGCTCGATTTTCTTCCAGTCGTTTAGTCGGCCAATCGTTTCACCAAGAAGGTAGTTTTAATTTTGACGATTCACGTTTGCAAAGCTTGCGTAAAATCGAACAAACGATCAGACACGTGGAAAATACGCTTCTCGTTCTACTTGAATAGATTTTAAGTGTCTAAGTTTCAGGATATGCGGCAAAATTAAAATACGAAGAAAAGATTGACTTCGAGAATCGAGAAATTCTCGCTTGATAGCAATTGCCATGTAATATTTTAGAAAAGGTTACCGATTTCTGTGCCATTATTACAGGCTCGTGTCGTATAGTAGCTACGATAAGATGATATATTAGGTAGCGAAGCTCGCAAATCGGAGGGAAACGTTTAAGCGTACATTGTTAATAATTTAGTGAGTAAGAACACGCGGTGTTCGCGCAATACGTTGCGTAAACGTGCAAGAAAAATACCGAGGAACCAATTCGATCGAAAGAATGTCCCTTCGATCCTGAAAAGCAATCCCAACGTTCGATGTTCGATCGTGATAGACCGAGGCAATATCATAACGGGCGCAATTTACGATTAGTATTAATATTAATCAGATCGACTACTAGCTGAATATCGCACGAGCTTCTGTATCCGTGTTACGTGTTGCTTACAATAAACTAAAATGTTCATGTAAATTATTGTCCAGGTGTTTCTTTCGTATCCATTTCCCAAAGGGATCTCCGTTTGCCAGAAAGATCTCGACGACGGATCTAAGATAGCCGCGAGCTAAGAAATAAATCAAGAAACAAAAAACATTTCGATATCGCGGAAACCATTCGTTCAACCATAAATAGCGGTTAGGTCTCCGAAGAGAAAGAAAGAACTCGGACCGCGTACAACGAAACACGTGAAGGCTCGATCACAAAGCATTTCGTCTCTAACCAGGAAGTAACTCCACCGTAAGGGACGTTTCATCGATTTGTCATTAAAGTAACCTTGCGGTACCTCCTACCTACAACGTAGCCAAACACGCGAAACATTTTGATGAATCTTTTTTGCAATTGATACGTCATAATCGCGTACCTCAATGAGCGTATTCCTATTAATATATCCACACAGACACAGATAGCGAAGAATAGCGGTCGCGCTTTTACGAATTTCTCCGGAAACATTTGAGAAATGGGAAGACAGAGAATGTAGACGTGATTTTTTGATACGGTTGAAAGGAACCTGTCATCGCGATGCGCATCGTTGCAAGTTTTAAGCTTTAAACTGCACCAGTCGATATTTATGCTATTTCTGGTACAAGTAAATCTGGTACAAATCTCGATGAATAGGCCTGTCGGAAAGTCGCGTGTCCGCAATATCCTTAAACGGAAATCGGTGTAATTCTTTCGGAAGCTCGCGACCGATGAAGCTTCCGGTGTCCTTGTGGGTTCGCGGTGTCCAGCGAAAGCCCATAAAAGCTGGAAAGCGGCGTGGAAGGTGGCATACGAGCAACCTGCGCGCCTGCGACCAGGTCATAGCGATTGCGTAGACCGAAACGTGGCGGTGCACCAGTGAGAATCGAGATTCCGACTCGCTTGCATGCGGGCCCATCGAAATATTTAAATACGAAAGACTAATCTTTAACGGGAATGTCGTTTCGAAGAATAACTCGCTATAATCGTTAAGAGATACTTTCTTGGATATAAAAAAAAAAAAAAAGAAAAGAGAACGACAGATATAATCGAGATATGTCTAGATTACACGCTTTTTTAAAATCATCAAGAGCTACATGTTGATATTTTGTGAATGAAAAGTGCGAGGTATGATAAGATATCTTGAATTTCTTCTTACTTTGTGTTACTAATTACCTTTCTTCTTTTTTCTTTCGGACTTTTCAAACTTGCCACAAGAACAACGGGAAACCGGTGTTGAACGCTTTCCTAAATAAAAATATCGCTTAACGCTTTAATCTCTTTTCTCCGTTTCACGTAATCAGAGGAACAAAAGTGTCGCTATTATTTCAAGAAAGAAGATCGATTATACTACCGTGATACCACTAATCAGAGTTATCGTCCTCGCGCGCTCTTCCAAAATATAATGTTTCGATATGGCAGTGAGATACTTGGATGGTCCTTTTGTGTTCAGACTCAACGACAATGGTACAGGACCGCATCTTCTTATACAGGTATCGATATTCTTAGAATCGTACATGGCGCTCCGAACGTTTCCTTGAATTTCAGCCTTAGCTATTGAATAGTAGAAGCGCTATGTATGGATGATATTAGATGCTCTTCATTGAAAAGACGAAAATCGAGCGAGTCACGTTTCAGTAAAGTGTGTATCACGATTGCGTGGGTAGTTTAGCTCTAAAATGCAATGAATACACGTAACACCGGTAGGTACATAAATGTTAGATACGTTCCGTCACGCTTTTATGTCGCTTGGAATTTGTTCGACACGGTTACAAACTTAGCCGTGCCCTTGAACTGAATACTTTTCAAGGTACGTACGGTGTGCATATGCACGTACATACCTGCAGAGCCAAACGAGATGCGACGCGCTTTTGCGTGCACCATTTTTAGAAACACGGCTATTAAATGCGACATGCAATAATAATAGACGAAGAATAGAGTTGTTGGGGCGCACCGTTACGACGATTCACCTCTTCCTTCCATACGATCTAACACAATAGCGATGCACGTACTATGCAGCCCGAAACAAACTTTCATCGGCAACTTTGATATAATCGTGATGTTCCTCTGGACGTTTCGTTACGTAAAAATTAATTTCTCTAGTCATTACGGATAGATAGACAGACAGATGGGGGAGGGAGAGAGCAGGCTATTAAAACGAAACGGAAACGATTCAGGTTATAAGAATAGAGTGTAAATGTGGTCGATGACCTTCCGCAGCGAATCGATGTTGAAGTTATAAGAAAAGAATAATAAAACTAGGCTACCGTAACAGCGAAAAGAGATATACTCGAATTTAATTGTAATTAGAGGCCTTGATTCGCTTTTCATATCAAAAGTAACCATTCTTAATGCTCTAATAACACGACAAATAAATCAAGGGCGTTCTCTGCTATTTTTGCACGCGCATTCCAACTTTTCGCAATTATAGAATGCGTAATGTTCCAGTTTAATAGATATTTTGCTCATCGCGTTCCATCCGTTCGAGAGTCACGCGATAAAATGTTCTACGCTTATTGTTAGAAGAACGAACTTTGATCCGTAAGTAAGTTGATAAACGAATTGTACATATGAATGGCATACTTTGATCACAGGTTTGTACGGAACGGGGCTGGAGAGAATATACTGGCGAAAATAATGTATTCAAAGATCGATGGAATTTATGGTGGCGATCCGGCGGCTTCCCCCTTCCCCATTACAAGCTATTACTCCCATGGCAGGTAATAGGTCGTCTGAATCTCCTATGTTAAAATCGATTCCGGTAGCAAAGTGACATCTTTTCAATTGTATTCCCGTGAATCTTTTAGTTTATCAACAGAATTCCGAAAGGGAGTTCGATCTGTCGAAAAGACAATCTTATCCGTCATCTTAGATGTATGAAGAAGATGCACGGTTCGATCTACGATTTCAGGTATAATCTAGAGTTTAACAAGATATCGTGAGAATAATATTCGATCAACGTTATCAAAAATACAACGCGTTAGTCCTGTAGGATATAACTTGCCATCGGAATATACTAAATTGGCGGAAGAATGCAGCCGCTGTGAACACGACAGAGTTTGGATCTGTAAGCCAGTTGGTCAAAGTCAGGGCAAAGGAATCTTTTTGTTTCGTGTAAGAATCAATCGTGCTACGTGAACATCGATGATTAAAGGATAAACTTAACTTATTAGCTGAACTCGTCAAATGCAGAATCTTACGTTTCTAGAAATTAAGCGATCTTACGTACGACAATGCAGCAGTGGTTCAAAGATACATCGAGAATCCCTTTCTGATCGGAGGTTATAAATTCGATCTACGACTCTACGTGTGCGTACCCTCTTATCGGCCTTTGACGATATACTTGTATAAGGAAGGATTGGCGCGTTTCGCTACAGAAAAATTTTCATTAGAACATTTGAACGATCCTTTCCGGCATCTCACTAACTTTTCGTTAAACAAATTGGGTCCAGGATACTCTGAGAAGAAGGAACGCGTCGGTTCTGGTATAAAATCACTGTCACTAATTTAAAGTTTCTTAGATTGTACCATAGATAGTAGAATTCGAACATTCGCAGGTTGCAAATGGACTTTTAGACAATTGAGAAGATACTTCGAACAAGCTGGATATTACGATTGGTTTCTTTGGCAGAGAATAGCCTGTTTAGTCAGTTTAACTGTATTGAGCCAAGCCGCGAGCATACCGAAATCTTCAAATTGCTTCGAGTTTTTCGGATTTGACGTATTAATCGACAGAAATTTAAAACCATGGTTACTAGAGGTTAAGAGATGTCTCATTCGCTTGAATTATTAATGAAAATTATTGTTAATTATTCGATAATCGACATTTGAACAGGTCAATCTAAGCCCAGCTTTAAGTAATGACTGCGAAATTGACTCTGAAGTGAAGAAACCTCTGCTGCATGACCTGTTCGATTTACTAGGTCTTCCAGTATGCAACACTGGTCTCTCACTTTTTACGATATGGTCAACAAACCCGATTGACGATGAGGTTGAAGCGTCTTCCAAGTTTTGTACAAATCGAACCATGAAAAAGAAATCGAAAACTTATCGGGAAACTGATGGTTTTCTAAATATATGCACGGAACTTCGACCTACCGTATGTATCTAGAATAAAGTAGCTATGGACAAATATTGAATTCTTGTTTTAGAAATGCTACATTCTATGTCCATTTTAATTATTAGCTTAAACAATCAACTATCAACAATCCTACAAATTTATGGTCTCGTTACAATCCCTTGTTAGTGGATAAGTATATTCCACGCGGTTTTCAGGGTAATAACCCAGAAAGCAACAATAAAACGTCGATATGGGATAATGGTAAAGATTGGAGTACGCCATGCGCGAGAGAGGGAGGCTGGATTCGCATTTATCCGTTGACACGAATCAAATCAGAGAATCCCATTAATTATGTATCATCTTTATCGGAAACTACACGAATTGCAGAAAAGGAAACCAGAAATATCGTACTTTCTATACAAAAGTAATAATTTCAATAAATTTTTCCAATTTATGGCAAAATATCAGAAAAGTATATATAATTGATTTCCTTTGCAGATATTTAAAAGCTGCCAAAGAAGTGCACAAAAAGAATGAGAAATATAGAGATGAACAGTATAACGCTACATTACGGAAAATGGTGGAATTAAATACCGAAATTTGGCTGCCATCGAAATAACTTAATATATACAGAACACATATTCGGGTCTTTTATCTGCATATTCTTTTTATCATTTAAGCAAATCAGCACAATATGCTTTGACCAATTAAATGATTCGATGATACTACATTTAAGCCAGACTTTTCACAGCCATAAATATTTCTCAATATTTTTAATAGCGAAATATGTTTTAAAATCGTATTTTAAACATAATTGTGATAGAAATATTAACGAAGAACATTCCCATTCTATTGTCGTATATATTCTAAAATACCATATGTGGGTGATTAATATGCGGGATAAAGGAAAGAGACATATATATTCACCAAGAAATTCTCGGTTTATTGAATATTTTCTTGCAAATGTACATTAATTCACTCCCTTTGCTGCTAACCTCTTGTCGCGCTCTTCAGCAATCGAAAGCTTAACACCTTTGTCTCTTGGTAAGCTAATATACGGCTTTGTACCCTTGCCAATGATAAAAACGTTGTTCAACCTAAACGAACGATTTATATATGATATAACAGCCGGCTCAATAATCTAACGTAGCTTAGATTAACTTAATAAACAATAATACTCGTGTTTCCTAAATGGGTAATACTGAAAAGTCTACGTGAAAACAATCAGTGACCAGTATGAAGGAAATTCATTTTGACCAACTTTTGACTACAATATTTTTTATAATATATTATAGCTTCGATTATGGTCGCCATAAAAATAAATTTACTCATTCTTTTGTAAAAATTTGAAAGTAAAAAAGAATGTGCAAAAATCATGAAGTATAAGCAAATAAAGAGTAAATATTTTAAGTACCTTGTGGCAAAAGTATGCCCTTGTGAGTCTTTAATGTGGCAAATATCAAAGGAACCGGGATGACGCTCGCGGCTAACAACTGTGCCTACACGTCCTAAATTTCTCCCACCGGTAATCATACAGAGATTACCTAAACAATAATAATCGATTAATAAGTTTCATATATATTTACAACTAAAAGATATTATACCTGAGTCAAATCGAATAGAATCCAAGATTTTGCCTGTTGCTATATCTAAATGAATGGTATCATTAACTTTAATTAAAGGATCTGGATAACGAATAGTTCTTCCATCGTGCGTTACCAGGAATGGAATACCTTTTGGTCCAGTTTGAACACGTTTTACCTTACACAATTTGTACTGCAATAAAAAATATTTAATTTCTTAGTTAAATAAAAGATATCTCATTGAATTATCCATGATTTTTTGTCAATGATTAAATACCTTGGCCTCTTCTGCTGTAATTCTATGAGTGGTAAATCGTCCCTTAACGTCATAAATCAATCGGAAATATTCTCCAGTCTTGTTAATGGTAATAACATCTAAAATGACAAATTGAATTTATTAATTATAAACTACATTTAGTTTTTCATATGTCTTAAATATATTTTTTAAATGATATAAAAAGTGTGCACTTTTTGGGTTATACAGAAAAAATATTTGATTCAATCTGTGACCAAAATAAAGAACTTTTATTTTACTATTGGCTAATGTTTGACTATAACATTTTGTTTGAGAAATGTTATAGCTTCGATATAGCCTTATATATACTTAAAGAAAATAAAGTGTCTTATGAACTTACCCATGAAACCTGCAGGATAGTTGGGGTCAGTTCTAACCTTGCCATCAACTTTAATCAAACGTTGCATCACAATTTTTGTTACTTCGCAATTAGTCAATGCATATTTTAACCTATTGCGAAGAAAAATGACAAGAGGAAGAGATTCTCTTAATTTATGAGGTCCCGTAGATGGACGTGGAGCATATACACCCCCAAGTTTATCTAACATCCATGCTTTAGGCGCGTTAAGACGCTTCAAATGCTTTTTCGGTCCACGAGCCTAAAAACAAATTTCACATACTTAATGTTATCGTCTCAAATAAAATGTACAAGAATTCAACGAACTTATTAATGTCAAAGATATCATTCAATAAAATATTGTCATTCCATAAACAAAGAGGTTAGATTAGAAGTTAGTTTACCATTTTATCTCTTTTATTTCCTTAAAATATAATAATCATCAAATGTCACACTAGAAACTTATTTCTGTGAATAGATTTATAGCAAATATTCATATGAAGTATTGATCTGTTCGTTATAAAAATGTAACCTTTACGCGCACATCTTAACCGTATGTCTTGCTTCATAAAAATGAAATAAATTTAACAAATCATATAGAGATAAATATTCACTTTAATTCATTTAGTTTACGCTTTACTCGGATATTAAAAAATACAACACACTATTCAACCGATGTAAACGGATTTTATGTCAGCAACAAATAGTTGCACTTACCATCTTCGTTTTCTAAAAGGAAAAGGCACGTTCACGCGATGTTACTTTCTGCAACGCCACTATAGCCAATATGGCGGATACGTGTGTATAATTGGTCGATGCTTTTTTTAAACAACTTACATTATATTATATTGAGTTAAAAATTTCATAATTTTAAAGTAACATAAATTGTAGTTATGCTTCAAGGCATAAATACTATATAAGTAATTGTAAATTGTAATTATATGATAATGTTGTAATCATAAAATCGTACATTCTATATTATGTATTTTCTTATTTCAATATTTCTGACTTTAAAAATCAATGGTATAATGGAAAATGTAAAAGGTATTTGATAATATATAAATCTTTTAATAAATGGATATAAAAGTATTACAAAATTACAATAACTATTTGAAAAAGATTAAATGAATAATAAAGATTAATTTGATTGTATTGCTTCAACTATGTTGTCCAATAAGTTGGAGGCACCAATTCTAAATAAATCTTTAGATAGCCATTCCTCTCCTAATTCCATTTGAACCAACATCATCCATTCTAAAGCCTCCTGTGGAACTTTAATACCACCAGCAGGTTTTAAACCAACCTAAAATAATATATTTCAATACCAAATGTAAGGCATGAAATATTGCTTTTCATTTTTTTAAACAAGAATTTATACCTTTCTCTGTGTGGATTCATAATAATCCTTGATTGCTTGACACATAATAATTCCAGCAGACAAGGTAGCATTTATTGCTTCTTTTCCGGTAGATGTTTTAATAAAATCTGCTCCGGCCATCATTGCTATCATAGATGATTTATATACATTCTCTAAATTACCTAATTCTCCTGTAGCAAGTATGACTTTCAAACATTTGTTACCACAAGCAACACGAAATGATTTTAGTTCTTCATATAATTCTTTCCATTGTTGCATCAAAGCCAATGGTCTGTTAATAACAATATCAATTTCATCAGCTCCTAGTTCAACACCTATTTCTACTTCACGAAGACGTGTTTCTAATGGAAACTGTCCAGACGGAAATCCTCCACCCACTATTTAGATAACAATAATATATTTTGTTATTTTTTAATTTAAATATTATTAGAAAAGAACTTACATGTATACTTACCAGTAGCCCTGGAAATTTTATGTTCTTTATCAAGTTTTTCCAATATAGACATTGCATCTACAAATCTCATGGGATATACATATACAGATGCAGTATGCAAATGTGAGTTACTTGGTAACTTAAGAGGGTTTACTGCCTGTAATTATTGAAATACATGAAAGTCAATATTTTTAAAGATGTCGTAGAGATCAAAATTTTTAATATAACACTAAGTATTACTTTAGTACACAAAGTTTCAATTTTTGAAGGTGTATCATCACCTCCTAGAGTAGTTAAATCTATGAAACCTATTGCTTTTACCAACCAAGCAGTTTTAACATGATTTTCCAATTTATTAACTCTATAACGTATAGAATTAATTTTTCCATCTATTGCAGATTGATCGAAATTCATTGTAGCTAAAACATAAGTATATAAATGTTAAAAACACGAAAAATTGTAAAATTCTTAAATTCGATTTACCATTAGCCAACTTTTGAATATCCATTATACGTCTTTTAAAATTTTCGGAAATATTTAACCTTACTTAAATGCGTAAAATGCGTAAAAATGAACACGTAAGAAGAGTGTAAGTGCTTTAAATTTAGGAGCGATATCAATTAGAAAATTTTTTTAGTACTTGATAACATCGCAGTGACCTATAATTTACGATTGTTGGCAGATGGTACAGTAAAGTATATAAAGACTCATATATGTGTGCATTTGACAACATATCATTTCTCAGTTACTTTATCTTAATAAATCTTCTCCCACTTTATTCTGATATTGTATATTGTGATATATACAAATGCTACATTATAGAATGTATCACATATACCCCGCGAAAATGAAAAAAAAACTTTTGCAAGCTAAAAAATATTCGTTCTAAAGTGAGAATGACTGATCAATATAATTCTTAAATAATAAGTATTAATTTTTATTTATAAAAGCATGAAGAATATTTTCCTTCAGATAAAGTCGCAATTGTGACATAGAGGCTGTCTTGTCATGCCTATTTCTAGAATGAAGGATTGAAATTGTCGATTTTTATTTTACAATTATTAATACATATTAAATATTATTTGATATCTAAATTTATTATAGCAGCTGTTTATTGCTGAATATTATGTATAATAAAATATATAATAAATAAATTTACATAATAGTAATAAATACTATAAATATTTTCTGTAATATATAACAATGTTTGATATAGCATACTCGAATGTACTTGTTACTTTTTCGAACTAATAGTATTCTTTTTTTGAAAATTTATTACCAACAGTTTGCAATTTAGTCATCAAAATTAAAAGAATTTCTAAACAAAACTACTAAAATTTTTACTAATATAAATTATTATTATCTATAATGTTGCCATTGTTCCCAATACTGGGCGGTTTGCATTTCAGAAAGTCGAGATATAGTGCGATCAAAAGCAAAAAGTTCTTCTTCTCCAGTAAAAAGATTAGATTTGTAATTGTCCTGTTGAAGATACAAAGTTATAAAATTATATATCAGTTAATGAAAACAACAACTTTTGTTTCATAACTTACTGAACCGTGTGATATTTTTAAATCATCCATTAGCATTCGTTTTTCATCTGTATATTCACTATCTCCTTGTGGGATAAAAAGTTCTGTATGTGGAACAGCTGCAGATATTACAACTCGTACCTGACAAAATTTTTTTTTATTTAAACATAAACATTTATAATGATTTAAATTGTTAAATATGAAGAGTAGATAGAACATATGTAAACTTACCTTATTGTCATATAGTGTATCAATTAATGTAATAAATCTTCTGGTTTGTGATTTAAGACGAAAATCTAGTTGTGGTACATCTCTTATAATAACTGTATGAAATGCTTGACTTAGTTCTAAATAATCACTAGCACCAAGTGGCTGCAAATAAAACAATTGCTTGCTATATTATAAATATCTAATGAAAATTTGTAATAACCTACTCTATCACACAATTCTCCAAAAGTTGAATCCAACACTTGACCACAGGTTCTTTCAAATGTAACATTACGACCTCTTATAGAAATAGTTCGAGACCTCACAACATCATTTTCCTTTGAGCATAAATATTTAAACATTTTGTCCACATCACTAGTTGCATCCTCTCCTTTTCTATAAAAATTTATCATTTTTTAGAGAGGAGTATTTTATTATATGCCTTATTTGTACATTACTATACGTACATGAAATAAATTTTTTCATCTCTAAGTCCTGTTTTCAGCCTATAATCTACCCCTGAATCTAGGGAATTTATAACGCAATAATTTTTTAAAACCTGTATAAATGGAATAAAATTTCCTCTCTGTAGCCCATTTTTGTATAAATCATCGGGTGCTCTATTACTAGTCGCAATAACTATTACTCCATTATTAAAGAGTTCAGTAAATAACCGTTTCAATATCATAGCATCTGCAATATCAGTTACCTATATATATATATATATAATATTTTATTAATACATGTTACATTAAATCATAAATAATTGATTGTATATTTCAGAAGTGAACCTGAAATTCATCAAAACAAAGTAACCAAGCTTCTTCAGTAATACTTTTTGCAACTGGTGGTATTGGATCAAATGGTTGGAGTTTAGTACTACTAACATCTCGTACAATATTTTTCTTTACTTCGTGTACTTTATTATGTACATCAAGCATAAAAGAGTGAAAATGAACTCTTTTTTTATTCTCGATCTAAAATAATACATTTCAATATAATTACCTGTTTCCTTAATTAAAAGATTTATTTTTTAATAAGCTGCATATGGAAAACCATTTATATTATTTATAGTAATTATAGTATTTAGAGTACCTTTATCATAGTTCAAAGAAAATTTTTTTGTCATCAGTACCTTTACTATATAAAGTAACTCCTTTGTTACATTAATTATTTAATTATGTACATGAATTATGTTGAAAAGTATTATGAACTGTCAAATTGTTAATTTATAATACTTTGTGGCTATCCATGTGCAATAATTATATGAGCTATAAACTATAATACCTGGCAACATTTGTAGAAAAGATCCATCAACATTGTTTTACCTCCACCAACTGCTCCATGAATATATAGTCCTTTTGGTGGTTGTTTTCTTTTCCTACCCAACCATTTATCTAATAAGTTGAATTCTTCAGGTTTGTATCCATTTATTTCTTCATAAATGCTCTGCAATGTTTTAGCAACTTTCATTTGATGTTCATCTTCCACTAGTTCTCCTTTTGCAATTTTATTTTTTAACATAACAATTGGGCCTTTCTCAATTAAACTAACATCATGAACATATCCATGACGTTGAATATGTTGTACAAATTTGTTGGACAAATTTGTAAAATAGTTTTGATTAAAAAATTTTTTTGGTAACAGGTAAGTCATCATGGGAAAGATGTCCTAAAGGAAAGGTCATAATTTGTTATCTATGTATGTTACTTATGTATATTATTAAACGCCAGATTAGGTAAATACTTATTCTTACAGATAAATATTTGACAAATATACATTTAATTTAAAAAATTAACAAAATATAGAAAAACTTTCTAGTGTATATGATCAAAGATATTCACATATTTATCAAATTTACGTTTGACAGACAATCAGCATGTTAACCTTTATATTGCATATGAAAATACATTACATGTATCTACCTTAAAATAGAATACCCACACTAGGAAATTTAAAAAGGTAGGTGTGAAGCATGATATTGATAAATATGAAGAATTGAATAACTGAAAAATATATAATCAAATCATGTACTTACACTTCTGTTTTCTTCCTTCGTTGCTATTTATTAAAACTGATTCTTTCATGATATTTTAATATTATTAGAAAGAAATTTCATGTACAAAGAAATTCAGTTTGAAAAATTATCTACCGCGCGTTATGTTATGACGTAATTAAAAAGGAAATATGGAACCATCAGATGCAATTTATTAATGGCTGTTCATATGGGTCCATATTGATGCATAAAGCTTTATTCACAAGCTAAAAACTAAGAAGGTATAAAATACCATTTATTTTTCAATATTTTAATTAAATAAATGTTCTTAAGCCTAATTATATAAGAAGTAATACGTTTAATATTTTAATTCAAAATGTATAATTTTATTATATTTTGTATATAAATATCTTAACACTATTTTCAAAATAATTATTTATAACATTTTATTTTAATGACTCGCACTTTGCTGTAAATTAGGAATGTAATACAAGAAATTTAGGAACGCAAATTCTATTAATGTTAAAATAGACATGATAAATTTTCTGAATTTCAATCATTATGATAAATTTTAGAACTGTATGGAGCACTATACATTGGCAGTCTTCGTTTGTCAGGATTGATTCCTTCCTTTAACGAATAATAACGTCTTTCAATAACTTTATCAAAAAACCTACTCAATTTAACAGAAGAGCTAGAACCAGCAGCTAGTGATCTCACTTGATGACAATCCTAAGAAGAATGTTAATTTGAAAACAATAATATCAGTGTGTAATAATTTAAAAAAATAAATGATATACCAAAAATATTTCATCAGCACCACATTCTTCTGCAATAGTTGAAGAACGTCTATGTACATTTGATCTGACTTCCGCAACTAGGTCTAATTTTGTACCAATAACTAAAATTGGTATCTAAAAAAATAATTTTATTTGCACAAAAAAACATGATAAAAAATTATACAATTATGTCAAAAATAATTAACATTACCTGTGTAGATCCTACAAATTTTTCAGGATCAAAATCATCAAACGGCTTCGATTTCATATAATTATTATCTTTACTCAAAACTTCTTCAAGCCATTTTTGAAGATTTTGCTGTGATTTTCTGTTTGTTAAATCATGAACTAATATGATACCTGTATTGTTAATAATGATTGATGATTTCTAAATTTTTTACTTTAAATCCTTAATGTTATATATTTCATGTTTATACCATTTGTAGGATTATAAAAAACAGATCTTGTATTTTTATGACTTTGACTTCCTCCAATATCCCATAATTCAATAAAATATCTTCTCTGATTGGGAGTTCCTTCTTTATATTCATGTAATTTAACTTCCACTGAGCAACCTATAGTCCATGAAGGATTCCTAATAGGTTGTTGTTGACATATTAAATGTGTTAATGATGTTTTTCCAACGCCTAAATATAAGAATGGAAGAATATTTAACAATTATTTAATCGTAAGGAGTTACATATACATAGGTGTAAAAAAAAAATAGATAACCTACAAATAATGTCATAAAAATATGTATGAAATACATCAGATATAACTTTTTATAAATTAAGGAATTAAATAAGCTTGAAAAATATATTCTAGTAATAAATATGGCATTTATGTTGTAATTAACGAAATAACACTTAATAATAGATAGATAAACAAAATAACAGATACTGACAATAACAAAAAGATATTATAGAATTGCTTCATATACATATCCTTACCAGAATCACCAACAACAATAATCTTAACTTTATCGATTGCAGCCATCAATAATTTTTATGAAAATATATAAAAATGTATCTTTTTGTTTCTTTATTTCTGTTGTTTGACAGCTAGTCATTTGATAATTTTCTATTATGAATACATAACCTAAAAACTATTTTACTCATAAACAAGCGTCCGTTGGAACGGTGCTTTCTCATATTTAATCAAACAATAAAATAATGTATTTTGACTCGTTAGTTTTTTACTTCTTTTGAGAGAACATACAATTAATATTTGTAATTGATACATATTTTAATTTGCTTATACTTGTATTTAATCAAAATATTTAATGATAAATGAACTATTTAAATTACTTTAAAGGTTAGTATTTTGTTACAAATTACACTTAAAATAGTAAATTGTGCGAAATTCTTTTATTATTATTACTATTTATTATACTCTAAGCCCAGAGCCTATTACAAGGATCTTCACGTTCCCGTTTTTGGTTTCTTACATTATATTAGATTTAAATTGTATGAAATATATCATTAAAAATAACATTATTTCAAGACAATTAAAAAATTAATAAAATGGTAACACGTTGTAAAACGTATTGTACAGGCAGAAAAATACACATAATTTATCTACAGATTAATAATAGAGTTTAATTGTACAAATTTTTTCAGTACTCTCATATTTTATTATATGTAATTAAACACAAGATGAGTGGTGAAGAAAGACTTGTTACAGAAGTTCCCAGTAGTTTAAAACAATTAGCACGTTTAGTAGTACGTGGATTTTATACGATAGAAGATGCTTTAATTGTTGATATGCTAGTTAGAAATCCATGTAAGTGAATTGGATATAAGTTATCTGTTATACTATTGCAAATGCATGATTATATTATTATGTTTTGTTAGGTATGAAAGAAGATGACATTTGTGAACTGTTAAAATTTGAACGCAAGATGTTAAGAGCTAGAATATCTACATTACGTAATGATAAATTTATACAAGTTAGATTAAAAATGGAAACTGGATCAGATGGAAAAGCACAAAAAGTCAACTATTATTTTATTAATTATAAGGTAAAACAAAATATTTGACCTCCATTGTTCTTATCAGGCAAATTATTGTACATTTTTATATTTTAGACTTTTGTAAATGTAGTAAAATATAAACTAGATTTAATGAGAAAAAGAATGGAAACTGAAGAAAGAGATGCAACTAGTAGGGCCAGTTTTAAATGTACAAATTGTTTAAAAACATTTACTGATCTTGAGGTATGTAAATTATTTGTAAATTGTAGAGTGTTTCTCAAAGTTTTCAATTGTATAATATATAAAAGTAAAAAGAACAAAATATGAAGCAAATTTGAGAAACACAACTTTATTACCTTATAAACCTAATGACAATAGAATACTTATTACTATAATATAATGTAGGCAGATCAATTATTTGATATGACTACTGGTGAATTTAGATGTACATATTGCCGTGAAGTAGTGGAAGAAGACCAATCTGCCCTTCCTAAAAAAGATTCAAGACTATTATTAGCTAAATTCAATGAACAACTAGAACCTCTTTATATTTTATTAAGGGAGGTAGAAGGTATCAAATTAGCTCCTGAAATATTGGAACCTGAACCAGTTGATATAAATACAATTAAAGGGTATAGATTTTTAATGGAATTATTAATAATACGCCAAAATTCTTGAATATTATTTATACCTTCTCTTCTTAGTATTGATACAAGGAAACCAAGCAGTCTAAGAGCGCCTGGTGAGCAGTGGTCTGGTGAAGCTACCAGATCATCAGGTTTCATGGTGGAAGATACAAGAGTAGATGTTACAATTGGTGATGATTCTATCGATGATAATGCAGCAAATAGGAGGAAGGAAAGACCAATTTGGATGATGGAAAGTACTGTTATTAACTCTGATTCGCAGGTAAATTTTGTTTTAAAAATTTAGTACTAATGTTTTGTTATATCTTTCATTAATAATATTGCGCTTTAGCCTGATGGAGTTAACACACAAGAAAACATTTTGGACAAAGCTGCAGCTACTGCTACTAATACAACGTCAACCAATAACAAACAAGGTGAAGATATAATGTCTGTATTATTGGCTCATGAGAAAAAAGGAGGAACAAATTCAGCAGCAGCTATAAAATCTGTATTACCTCAAGAATCTAGTGATAGCAGTGATAATGAAGAAGTTGCTGAAATGCAAGCTATTGATACAGGTATCATTTTCACAAAATGTTTAAAGCGCATTGCAGAATTATTATATTAATATTATTATTTTAAAAAATATGCATATATACCAAATTTTTTTAGGAGAAGTAGAAACCATGGATTCTGAAGATGAAGATCTTGTACCAACTGTAACTGTTGCAGGAAAAACAGTAGCCATTGCAGATGTAAATGATGCATTAATAGCAGAAATGACTCCCGTGGAGAAAGAAGCATATATTCAAGCATATCAAGAATATTATTCACATATGTATGACTAATCAGAATACAGTCAGCATTGGTAAACATTTAACAATGTTTTGTAAGACTGATTGACTATTGAAATCCTTGTAATATTTTGTATAATCATAAAATAAATAATTTTCTGGGTTTGGTAAATATTCATTCTCTTCATTTTCTTTTAAAGCAATCATAGTATTTTTAACGAAATATAAAGGAAACAAACTCAAAAATTAATATTTCGAAATTTTTATATTTCTCTTCTAATATACAGATATGGCTTAACAATGTCATTAGTTTGTAATAAACGAACATTTACAGACACGTTATAATCACCATAAATCAAAGATAATAACATACATGTCACTTCTGGTAAGGTGGGAAGATTTTAATCTTAATCGAATACAAGTTATTTATTAAGCTTACTTAATTTTTTTTTTCGTCTTTATGTGAATTTCTAACCGACCACCACCATCGGGTAGAAATTATAAGACGATATAAATTTTTTTATAATGCTTTCCGTTTTTTTTGTACTTTTTTGTTACATCTTTCTTGATATATTAATATTCGATTCTATATACCAATGAGCGCATATGGATATTATAATTTGTTTGCCTTCTGTACCTCTTATTATTCTTTCAATTCTTAGACATAACTCATATCAAAAGAATCCCAGAATCAACAAATTCTACGTATATGCATATAATTCTATTATACTCTGTTTTAAATTTACTACAAAGAATTGTGAATCTAAGATTCTTTCAAAATAAGTATTTATCCTTTTGCAAATGTTCTTTTTTTACTCTGGTTCATTTAAGCGCAAACGAGCAAAGTCTTCAAACACGATATTGTCATCATCATCATTTGAATAACAAGAATTCTCATATCGTGTCCTTTCAATACTCTTATTCTTTTTCAAAGTAGCCTTTTCTTTTTCTACAGTTCCTATAATAATAAAGTAATAGTTATAAATGCTATAATAAAACTTGGAAAATAAATTATTTCACTATTATTATTATCACATATATTTGATATTAAAATATTTAATATATGAAATAGTAAAATTTATTTACCAGGAGTTGGGTGCATTAATTTAAATGGAACATCTGTAACTAATTCACCTCCTAAAGTGCCACAATTCAATTTTACTCGTATGGAGTAAGAGATGACAATGCCCATAGCATCACTAGGAGTTTTACCATCTGCCACCATAGTTGAAGATGCAAGATTCACATCATCATCCTATAATATCAACAAAAGTATATGAAAGTGTGAACAACAATAAAAATGACATTTGTTTTTAATTATGTTGCATGTTGCATACCTTTAAA
Organism: Bombus vancouverensis nearcticus; assembly: GCF_051014615.1. Classification (NCBI taxonomy): domain Eukaryota; kingdom Metazoa; phylum Arthropoda; class Insecta; order Hymenoptera; family Apidae; genus Bombus; species Bombus vancouverensis. Next base: position 16,760,172 of record NC_134915.1, on the reverse strand, counting down.
TGGCCATCAAGAGCAATTCCACGACGATCCTTATTGCTACTAGCTAATGGAACAAGATAAAATTGCTTTGTAAAGGATGCTCCAGGTGTGATTGGACAACCTTCACGTGTTTCTAAACTAGCCACGTGTCGAGAAAATTGAGTATTAACCATTGTCACCTCGCAGTGTTGTACTACAAAGAGCTAAAATATATAGATATTATAATTAAGTGCTAGATACAATACCACTACTATTCTATTACATATATATATATATATATATATATATATATATATATATATATATATATACCTTAATATTTTTGACTGCCTTTCGAGAGTTGTTAGTAACTATGACATTTGCAGCTACTTTTTCTCCATGATAATAGATCTCCCTATCAAGTGTAACTTCCAGATTCAGTTTACCTTGAGAGAAGGTAAATCCTTTTGAAACAAGGGAGGTAGGTAATTTACGTCCTCTTGTAGGTGGAGCATATTGCAATTTCTTTATAGCTAATGCAACAGATGACCTTTTGTGCCCCTATATAAATATTATAAATTACATACATTTTATATACATATAATATACATTATTAATAAATTAACATTTAATTATAATTAGAGTATTACCTTATCTTCCTCATGTTCACCAACATATATCCTGACAGTATATTCTACTCCTAATGGCTTTCCTTGATCATCATCTCCAGGTTGCAATGTAACAGAACTAGGAGAACTTTGTGGGAATTGAAATAAAAATGGATATGCATTTGCTCCAAGACGTTTCAGAAGACGTTCTTGAACAGGTGTCATATCTTGTTTTTCCTTCTTTAGTGGAACTATTTGTTCCCGGGATATAACGAGTTCTTTACTGAATTTGACACCCATAACTTCATCTTCCTCGCGTCCATAGCGAAAAGTTGTTGTTACCTAAATAATAAAATAATAAATGGAATGATTTTTTCATGTGCAAAAAGATATATATGTACATAATGTACGGTACTTAGATATGTATATATATACACAATCTTGTACATTAAAGTTCTTTATTCTTATTTCTTACCTGTCCATAAACTTTTCGTCCCTGAAGATAATCATTTTCAACAACAACAATGCCATCAATGGGATCTATGCTATCCAAATGATCAATGAAATCCCTTTTACCAAGATAAACTGTGACTTTCCCTGTAGATAGCAAGATGATTTCTTAATCATGACTTTGAAAACAAACTGTGTCAAAGTAAAACTAATTCTTCTAATATTGTTTCTAAAGAACTATTGCATTTTTATATGTTGGTCTTTTAATGCTTTATGACTTACCATTTGGAGTTGTTTTCTTGAATACCTTAATGGCTACAACAAAAGTCAAAAACAAGAGAGGAAACATTTGGCACCTTTTCTCCAATTAAATGAACTAGCAGAAGTTTGTTTCCCACCCAGAAGTGACAATCTCTTAGCAAGAACAGGGAACTTCATATAGTCTTGGAGGGGCTTCTTTCCTTGAAGCCATACTACTAATTGTATTAGTTTATTACACAAGTTAGTTAATGAGATTAGAACACATATCTAAGGATTTTGTTACGCATATTGTGGAACTGACTCAGTAGTTCATGTACCTTCAGCTAGAAAACATGGTCAAGCCCATCAGTAGTGTGAATTTATTTCATAATATATGAAATATTTTTTAAATTAATTTAATAAAAAAGTAGTATGTGCAACTACATATATTCGGTTAATTTAAAAAGGCTAAAATAAAGAAGTACACGTGATCAGTCTTATATTTATATTTATTTCAATAATAAGTGCTTACATAATGTAATATGGAGGTATTTTAATTGAAATTAAATCCCTTGAATTCATAAGGAATCTCATCGGTATATTTTCACAAAATTTTTCTTAATGGTAAACAATATTTTTCTGAAGTAGATATTACTTATTATTGACAGTTAGAACCACTTATATTCCTTCCTTTTTTTACATTCAGCAGTCAGCAAACACTTGACATATCATGTATATTGTTGTATGAAAGTATGAACACTAATATTGTGTTCCCAAATTGTTCTGGTAACTAAAAGACACCTTTTTGGGAATGAATAAGGCAATTCTTAATGCCCCCTTTCAAAATGTGATTTTACAGATAAAGAATTAAAATTTTGTCAATATATAAATGTTAAGTAGTAATAAAAATAAATCATAACATGGTCACAGTAATTCTTTTGGCTAAATACTTGTTCATGCCTAACGGTTTTTTAAAATGAGTGAATGTCATCTTATAACAGAACAAAATGCATGCAGCAACCAAGAAAGCCTCATTCATATTATATTTAAACCTTTTTTTTTGAAAACCAAAAAAAAGCAAGGAAACGCGAGATATGATATAAAAATGAAGGGTTATAAACTAAAAATTTAAAAATCGATAACATTAGATATAGTAGAATTATCGCGATAAACATGTCTAATAACAGGCACAATAAAGGTATAGGTATTATATATCCATTATTTACTGCTTTATTATGCTAAAGAAAGTCGTTGCTACCAGGGAACAGAAATATTTGCGAAATTTTATGAAATCTTTATTTCAAATATTCATTTTTGACAATATGTTCGTACAATGCTACATACTATACCTTATCTTGAATTCTTTACAAATTTTTATATTTGTATTTTAAACAAGATGATGTTTTTGCTAAAAAAAATGCTAACACATAATAAAAACTCAACAAAATTTAAGTAATCATGACAAATCAATAATCTATTCACGAATAATTTATTTGAGATTTCAAAGATTAGTTCTTAATCTCAACAAGGAACAAAGTATTATTGATAATTTAGTTCTACAAGTTATGTACGTCATTTAAGTTCGAACACATCCATTTTTGGGGAAATGTTGCTTACATTGAAAATTTACATATGCAATAAATCATACACGCAAAAACAAATATTTCATATCGCAATGGTTAAAATAAGATTTTCAAAATACATTGCGTATATTTATCTTATATTTTACAAAAATTAAATATAACTAAGATTCAACGAAAACAACTTTCCCCAAGAGATATATGTTTTAATTACGTAATCTCTCTTCATATGCACAGTACTTTCTGCCAAAAACCTCAATATACAGTTTTATGTTTGCATTACAAGAGTATTCGCATATGGTTGAGCAATATCTAATACATGTATTATTAAATTAACAAGGAATTATTTGCATCATTGCTTGTCATTTCTTAACACATGCTGTTAAAATGTGCGAGAAATGAACATTTTTTTATCTATTTTTAATCAGTTACGTGATATTACAGAACCCTGTGCAAGTCAAGTTCTTGACTCCAAGCATAGTCATGCACTGCATATAACTCCTATATGTATTCATGTTTGTACATAACTAAAATCTTGTTACAGTTCCCTGATACCAGCGCATTTCTAACATCGGCCAGTACAAATATTGTTAGTTTCAATAGTATACACTGTAGATTTTTGTAGTATGATTGCTGTTTACTGCAAACCTACTAAACTTACATCACTAATTTTTTTCTTTTTTCTTTTTTTTATTTTTACCAGACACATTTTTCTCAATGTAAGTCGTAGTTTGAATCTTTAAAGATGTTCTTGAACAAGGTGGTGCTGCATACCTCGATTTAAATTTCAAGCAAGATTTTTCTCACATGGTAGAAATCTATAATAATAAGAAAAACTAATAGAAAAGCTTATTAAACTTGTTGAAATGAAATGAAACAATTCTTTTACACAATTGATATCAGGCATATAATTCAATCTTATGTTAACATTACATATCTCACCTAATATTCTTCACAGAAACATATTATCCTTATAAATAAGAATCTTGTTTTAGGATAGATCTGAAACATTACACAAAATTAATATGAAATATATTTCAAAATATAAGGAAAATATTCTCAGAAATCAACAAATTAATCAATATTACTTACAACTTGGCGCAGCTGCAGATTCAAATCTCTTTTGTATCTGATCATAGGTAAATTTAACAAAAGCATCATATTGCTCAGAAAGCTTCATATTTAAGATATGATCATATTCTTCTCGAATCTGTGTCTCCTGTTCTTTAAGCATTCGTTCACAAATCAATCCCACCTATAAAATCATTTAATTGATCAGACTTCCTGTTTAATAAACTAATTAAAGTTTTATGTTATAAGTAACCTGTCTGAATGTAAATAAAGGTTTCTCTTTTCCACTAGGGCTATAACTACATGAATTTGAACCACAAGCAGATGGGCTTGAAGGACTGGCAGGGCCTTCCATGTCTGAAGAATCACCAGTATTATTTTGAGGACTAAAATGCAATTGTTTGCGTCGATGCAGTCTCCGGATCTCTTCTCTTATGTTGGCTGCCATCTTTTCTGTATACAAAAAGATTATTTTTATTCAAAATATTATATTTCTTTAGCAATTTCTAAAGCAATATAATTTCTAAAGTAACTCTAAATAATAAATGTACTTTTTAGAAGTTATGTCAAAATATCAATAATTTATAACAAAAATTAATTACTGGGATGAAGCAATCAAAAAATGCTAGGAATATGGTAAATTTAAACATAAATACTACAACTTTTAAGTGTTTTATTTTAATAATTGACCTATAATATCATAAAACCAAATAATTTCTAAAAACATGAACGTTTATAAATAAGGAGAAAAAGGGAGTTGATTCTCCATGTCCGTTACTACATTACCATATGATTTACGCATCTCCCCCTACCTAAACGCCGCACCCTCCCTCCCTCTTTTAAACGTCGTGAATTCAAGTTTTAAATCGCTGATACGATTTAACCATCCTTTCTCTGTCGTATCATGGTAAGAAAGAATGAAATAGAAAAAAGAAAAATGGCCGTAACTTATAAGTAATTACCAGGCGTCAGTTTATGGGTTACTTCGCCAAAAGGCGAAGGATTCTGTGGCCTGGAATTAGCTTGAGTGGATGTACCGGGGGAAACACACATTGGTACACATCTTCGGCGTTTACTAGGACGACCATGACTATGTACCGGGTCGAACTCCAAAGATCTCTTTAGAGTGGCGCAGGCCATTTCTCTCCTTTACCGTCCTGTTCACAACTGACACTCAGATTATGGGCTTAGCCCGCGAGCTACGATGATTATGCCGAAAAATACAGCAAAACCACCGTATACGCGCACTGCCTGAGTAGTTTCTTTAACTGCACTCTAATTCTTCTGTCTTCCTTCGTGTCGATCCCCTCGGATTTCTTCGTATTCTGACTAGGCTGCACCAAAACAAACACTGCGGTAAAACAATATGGCTGGCAACCACGGTTTGTCGGCTAGGAACGACCACGGAACTAATGTCTCAACCATTAAAGCACCATCTTTTCACTGGTCACTACTTGCATTCCGAAATGTATACGTCGCAGACTCAACTAACTTGAGACTCTTCGATTCTGATTGGTCAATATGTTGCATGGTGGCGTCTCTTTGCATTTCCTTCTTCTGATGTATTTTAATTGAAATTCAAAAATCAAAGATTCGGCTGCTTCTAATATATAAATTGTTTTTCTCAAAGTACAATAGCTTTGATATATGTTTTCTTTTATAAATCCACAGCTTCCATAAGAATTAACTAATATTTTGGGAGGAATTATTTTTTTTCTAGAGACAGGAATCTCTAAGTTTATTCAAATGGAAAATGCATTTGGTAAATTGCAACAATATTCAATTTGCACAGAGATTTTAGTTTCTTTTCAATATGGTCAGTGGTTCGTTTAAGAAAAGGATTTCAATTGTAACACTTCTAAGAAATGTATATTCTTTGACAGCTATACATACATTGTTACGAATATTAATCTGTAATTATTTGACAATTTCAAACGATTTGCGAAGGATAGTTTACAGAAAATTGGATATTTTACCACATCACTGATGATAATAAAGTATTTTGTAATTATGCTTTGACAATGGGCAATTCTTCAGGTTTGCGTAATAATTTAGATTTTCATTTAAAAGCAGATTCGTAAAGCATGCGCATAACTTTTGTCCACCCCTCTCTTTTCGCTTTAGGGAATTTCAAGCAGTGTCAAGAAGAATCTTCCGCCATTCTATATTTACGATTTTTACCGAATTGTTATACGTTTTATCCGTTTTCTTGCAGCCCGTCCAAAAAAGCGAGGAATAATGACAACAGTGAATCCTGTGGTGATAGCAGCTACGGCCAGACATACAGCGACAGTAAGCGGAAAATCTCTTCAAGATGTCTCTTTTTTGGTTATGCCTGGCGCAAAGTGATTTTTAATTAACCATAAGTTAATTATTCTTGACATAATTTTATCATACAAATTCTAAGTATGTGCTTGATATTTTTATAACTCTAGTTTTCTTTTATATTTGAGATTTGAATTATTTTTTTAAATTAAAATCTATCAGTATCAAAAATAATTTTCAAAAAATTAATACTATACTTTTAAATACTTTTATTCAATAAATACGCACATGGTTTGAAGAAGTAGAAGAAATTAATAATATACGTTCCTATAACTGATTTTATTATTTCTATATAGTATAATTTTATTTTTGTTTCAGCTTATATTTTTCCATGGATTGGGTGATACAGGGTAAATGGCAATTTTTACGATTATATAATATGTCAATTTCATAATCTCTTAATTTATTTAATGTATTTTATAGTCATGGTTGGGCTAGCTCAATGGGAGCAGTAAGATCTCCTCACATTAAAGTTATTTGTCCAACTGCGTATGTATAATTGATATAAAAATAACACTATATGACTCAATAAGAGCTCGTAGTAATTTTATCTAAGTATCTTTTTTTTAATTTTTATCTAAGTAGTAAATATATCATTTAGCTTTATCATTTTAGGCCTACAATGCCAGTAACATTAAATGCAGGATTTAGAATGCCTTCTTGGTAAGTAAGTAATATGTAATATAATAAATTAATTTACAATTCTTATTAATCATATGAACTTATATAATAATTCATTAATAGTAAATAATATGTATATCAATAAATGTAGGTTTGATTTACGATCTTTGGAACCAAGTGGGCCTGAAGACGAAGAAGGTATTCGCAGAGCTGCAGAAATGGTACATTCTTTAATTGCAGAAGAAGTTGCAGCAGGAATACCCACAAAACGTATTGTTCTTGGAGGTTTTAGTCAGGGTGGTGCTCTTGCTATATATAGTGCTCTTACATTTCCAGAACCTTTAGCTGGTGTTATAGCTTTATCAGCTTGGCTTCCTTTGCATCAAAAATTCCCTGCTGTGTGTATATTCACACTACGTTTATGCTTAATATTTTACAATATAACATTTATAACATTACATATCTTATAGGATGCAATAGGAAATAAAAATACTCCACTACTGCAATGTCATGGTGATTGTGATCCAATAGTGCCATACAGATGGGGTCAATTGACTGCATCAGTTCTCAAACAATTTATGACACAAACAGAATTCAAAACATATAGAGGGATGATGCATGCGTCCTGTGATGAGGTAAGCAGCATCTTAGCTTTCATAAAATTTTTGTATTGTAATTACTTCATATAATAATCATCTTTAAATAATAATCACTTCCACAGGAAATGCGCGACATGAAGAAATTCATTGAAAAAGTTTTGAAGCCGTAATAGTTTAACTAAATATATTAATATTTTAAACATTAAACTTATTACTTTACTGTTCTTTATTAAAAATTAATTACTTCCAACTTTTTCACTGTTACTTAATTCTAGCGCTTGGTGAAGGAGTAAAAACAGCAGTAGGTGGAGTGTTGTAGGTGGAAATGTTTCTAATCTTAAAAAAAGAAAGCAAGCAGAAATAGCAATGAATTTTATCATTTGTGTAAATTATATCTGAATGAACTACTTCTGTTTTATGATACCAAAGTTACTATTGTAATATTCCCAGTTTCTAATTTTACAAAGCGAATTAACAGTCACAAGATTCTTATATCTAATTCTAAATGCTTTAATATATATAACAGATGATAATATTAAGGTGTAGCAAATTGTTTTAAATGCATTTTTTTTATAGAATTGTAATTTTTTTAATTTGCATTGTGCACTTTGAATTTAAAAATTATTTAATATTATACAAACACTTTCTATCTTTCTAATAGCAAAAATTCATTAGTTATTTCCGGATAAAGCTTCCTCTTCTTAATGGATATAATAATATCCAATAGTTAATTTTATTGCGTTTACGTTTAATTAAAACGTTTAAAAGCCTTAAGTTATAGAAGCATTTAAATATTCTTTATAAAATTAAATATATATACATATATTTATTTACGTTTCATGTAAGTTATATATAATGTACAAATACACTGCTATTTATGAAATAATAATTTTTGTAGAAATATCTAGGGACAGTAATATGGCCATGTAATCTGTGATTACAAAATATAATTTTGAAATCAGTGAACTCTGTAATTTTTAGCATGTGCAAGTGCTAGTCGTGAAGAAATATATATGTCAAATATGATAACATTGTGAACATGTGTATAGTGCAAAAGTACTATCTTTATAGTCTCATATTTTAGGTTTACCGAAATGGTACTATTAAGAATGAAAAGAATTGCGATTATAATCAGTTACAAAACAAGTATTTAACTGAAAAGCAATACTAGCTGTGTAATAAAAAGTAAGGATCATCATTTGTAACATTTACTTGTATTATTAAAACAGAACGGATCATACTTGTTAAACAGCTACTTTTCTTCTTTGATATTTATTTAAGGACGTATGATATAAACATTGTAAATATAAAATTAGTTTTCTTATGTCGTACCATCTTTATGTGTCTAAGGTAATCTCTTCATTTGAAAATCTTGCTGTATATATTATTACTGCAGAATAATAAATTTTTTGATTTGTGTAAATTGTGTGAAAACATATATTTCACTAACAATATTAAATCAAATAACTTATTGTTCTCTATAAAATACACTGAAATATGAAACAGATATATTCAAGATTTTTAAATTTATTCTTTATGGATATTTTATATAATTTCATAACTTATTTATATTATTAACTGAGAGAAATTGATAAGATCCGATCTTCTGGTATCAACAAGAATACTGTTGCATTTTTACACAATATTGGAGAAAATTCCTGGTGCTCAGGAACATCATATATTTACAGACAGATATACAAGTTATACCTTGTCGGAAGAATTACAGAAACTGATATGTCATTTGACCGGGATGATCCTAACAAATATGAAGAATTTGCCAAATCTTATAAAGAAACCAAAATTTTGTAATAAGTCTATAATAGCATACCGGGAAGGCAATACTTTAGATTTAGCACTGAAAGACAAGACGACCGTGACATGTCTAACCAATTGGTATAATCCAGGATTAACTCCTATAAAAATAATTTTACGAGGTAGAGTTGAAGTTAAAGTGAAAAAACCCAATGCTATAATAAACTACATAATATATATGGGTGGTGTTGATCGTGCCGACCAATATGCCTCAACGTACTGTCTCTTAAGCAAATCCTTGAAATAGTTGTGAAAAGTATTTTTTTGGAGCCTAGAAATAGATATAAATGGAAAACTACATGTCATTTTAACAAGAATTAGGAAGGATTGCAGGGTCTGCTCTTGATGAAATGAGTCGAGCAAAACACTAATATTTAAGAAATTTTCCTCTTTGAGACGTAAACATACATGAAAATGAAAAATATAAAAGTTTTATAATTAATTCTAAGTTAGAGGTAGAGAATTCATTAAATATGCCGCGGAATGTCTCGAGTTGTCAATTCATCCGAGATGAAAATAATCTCGAGTCCAAAAGGTTAATTTAATGTATACAATTATATCGTAAGCATTCACTGTACATAATATCATTAAAATAGATTATAATAATTAGTGAAAAAGTTATTTCTCAAACTTCATTCTGAATAACCACTCATGCTTATAATGGACAATAAAAATTTATCCGATATTTTATGTTCGGTGGATAACGGAATACTAAACATTAGATTAAATCGACCAAAAAATAAAAATGCTATTACTATTTCTGTAAGTAACCGTTAAAACTTAGTATTAAAATTTAATTTATTATTATAAACTTTGTCTAGAGATTAGAGTACATATTATAATAACATGTAATGGTGCAAAAGTTAGATTTTTAGATCTTACATAAAGAGCGAAATTAAATGTAATTTTTAAAATAGTAATTTTATCCAGCAGTTATTACACAATATATAATTAATGTCTAGTTTGTAGTTTATAAGTACAATAATGTATGTTTACATATAAAGAGTTTCATTAATAATGCTGCTATTAAACTTGTTCTTCATGTGTTAGATGTACAAAGATTTAATAAAAATTCTACATGAATCTATTCAAAATAGTACCATATATATAGTCATCTTAACTGGTAATGGAAGTTTTTTCAGTAGTGGCAATGATTTTAAATCTTTATTAACAAGCCAAGATGAAGATGATTTTGATATCAAAAGTGTAATTAATGTCTTTAAGTAAGTATTTGTAAACATGTTAATCTTTAATTCTTTAATATCACAAACTTAAATTTTAATAATAATCTTTTAAATAATTTTTCAGAGAATTTATAGAAATGTTAATTAGATATCCTAAACTTTTAATAGCTGTTGTAAATGGTCCTGCAATTGGAATTGCAGTAACAATGCTTCCATTATTCGACATTGTATATGCAGCGGATAGTGTAAATAATTTTTAGTTATATATTATTAGTCCCCGTTGTATTTCATTATGTTAATTAAATTATGCTTGATCTGTAGTTATTCATTATCTTATAGGCTTATTTTGAAACACCATTTACAAGATTAGGCCTTAGTGCAGAAGGATGTTCTACATATACATTTCCTAATATATTTGGGAAGTCTAAGGTATTTAAAATTGTGAACTTATTATATTTGTGATTAAATTACAATTCTTAAATAATTTTTAGGCTAGTGAAATGTTATATTTAGGATATAAAATGAGTGCACTTGAAGCTAAACACTATGGTTTCATCAATGAAGTATACAAATATCAAAATTTAGATGAAGTTTGGACCTATTTAAAAAAGTTGACTAAACTTTCATTAGAGGTATACTTTGATCTAATCTGTTTTACATAAAATGCAAGATACTGATACAATTATTTCAAATAAATGTCCTCTTTCAGTCTATATTGGCAATAAAATGTTTAGTTAACAGATGGAATAAGGACATTTTATTGAACGTTAATGAAGAAGAAATAACTGAACTTACAAAACGTTTACATTCTCCTGAGTGCATAGAAAGATTAATAAGTGTTACATTACATAAAAACAAACTTTAAGTATTTAATTGTACATTTGCTGTCATTATATATATATAATTATTGTGTTTTCATGACATGAAATATAAATATTTGTTTTATCATTTCAATCTGTCCTATTTACTACAGAATTTTTAAATATAAAAGTTATATTTTCAGATACTTCTGATAGCATAATTTCCTACAAAATATTTAGAAATAATTATTAATTTGATATCTAGTTTTAATATTCAGTATTAAATTATTCTTACTTGAATTATTTTATCCGAAATTGGTTGTTGGTAATGTTCCCATTTCAAAAGCTGGTTTATGGTGAAATTTGATTTTAACGTTTTATCTCCTAGAAATTGATAACTTGTAGCATCTTTTTGATGTAATTTTTCTGATGTTTCTTCTGATTTTTTATAGCCATTGCAAGAACAGTTCATTAAATCATGCGTTAAACAATTCGTATTCGCTGTTAATGTAAATAAATCCTACAGATATTACAAATATTATAAATTATTTGATACTGCTTTAAAATGTACAATGTTTAAAATACATAAATAAAATAGACCTTCAATTCACTCATAGACAACTTAAAAGAAGATGAAGGATTTAGGTCTACCACAGTTTCATTTAAACTCGCTTTGCTAATTTGTCTTTGAAATATTTTTTCTTCAATAGTACCAGTTGTTAGTAATCTACAAGTTTTACTTATATTGTTATAAGAATATCTGTAACATGTAGATATCTGTTTCTAACTTAAAATATCCAAACCGTAATATGTAAACATCTTTTTTTTGACCATCCCTCCAAATTCTTGCCATAGCTTGTGAATCAGATGCTGGATTCCAGTCTAAATCAAATAATATAAGTCGAGATGCGCCAGGTAAATTTAATCCAACTCCACCAGCTTTTGCACTTAATAAAAATACTTCTAGAATAGTTGCATAAACATTCAGAAAATGTTAGGTAACTGTTAAATTAAAAATAGTATAGATTATACTAACTACTCTTATCACTGGTTGAATTAAACTGTTCTATAATCTTAGATCTTGTATTACTTGTTGTACTACCATCTAATCTAAGAAATTGTAAGCCTTCTTTATTACAAACAGTTTCCAATATATCAAGTGTTTGTGTATAATATGAAACTAATACTAATTTTTCTTCCGTTTTTTTTAAATTTCTCAATAATGTTTGTACAATTGAAATTTTTCCACAGTATACTGTTTTTGTACTATCTTTTATATTAGAAGTTTTATGTATACCTTTTGAATCAATACAGAAAAGCTCAGTTTTTTCATTATAAAATAATTCTGGGTGATTACAAATCTTTTTTAGAGCTGTTATTACTGTTAAATGTGGTATGTTATTATCTGATAGACTTTTATTGAACCATGAATCCGTAACTTGCGAATATAAATCTTGTTGCTCGATCGATAAACGGCAAAATACAATTAATTCATGCTTAGAAGGTAAGTACTTATTAATTGTTTCTTGTGTACGACGTAATATAAAGCATTTAGTTTTTTCACGTAATTCATTAGCTCTTTCAGTTCCAAGAGATACAACATGGTCTGGTGCAGTAGGACATTGTGATGCAACAATAGGTTTTTCGTAATAATTTTTAAATTCAGAATTACTACCTAATATAGTAGGGTTTACAAAATCAATCAAAGTAAAAAATTCCTGCAAATTATTTTGTATTGGAGTTCCAGTCAAAAGAATTCTTCTTTTACACTTCAAGTTATATAAAATCTAGAAAAATATAATATATTAAAATTTTATATATTTCACATACTTTATAGTATTAAACAAAACATATAATCATATATTAGTTATTGTTTCTTTCTGAATTAAAATTAAATATTGATACCTTTGCTACTTTTATATCATTATTTTTTAATCTATGTCCTTCATCACATATAATTAAATTAAAAGGTATTTCTTTGACTTCTTGTTCACATCTGGTAAGCAGATCATAACTAATAATCATAACTGAGTTTCTTATATGTTTTTTGAAATCTTTTGCCTTGTTTTTGGCGTTTACAACATATGGAGATATCCTATGGAAACCCAACCATTGCTTAAACTCTTTATTCCAATTGTTACACAAACAACTAGGAGTTACTATTAATATATATTTTAATATTGGATATCCATATGGTCCTTTCTTTAGCAATGTCCAAATAATTGTAATGCATTGTAATGTTTTACCAAGCCCCATTTCATCAGCCAAAATTGCTCCAAAATGATTAGATACCTTTAAGCCCATAATACATTCATATAGAAATACAATACCATGACGTTGATGTGGTCTAAGTACATTTACTAAACAGGTATCTACGAATACTTCTGTCTCATTTTCTGACATATCATGATTTACCCAACTTTTTGAAATATTTACAGATGGCATTACCAGTGGACAGCATCTCAATTTTAGTTCTTTAATAAGATATGAAGATTAATATATTTTATACATTATAAAATTTAGTTTCATAATGTACCTTTATTCATTTTAGTACATCATACCTTTATATAATGGCTTTAAAGGAAGATATGGATTAGAACTTGAAGTTTTCAACTTCTTTATGGGCGGTTCTGAAACTTTTTCTAAGATAGATTTATTGGACATGTATTTGGATGTTGCTCTGTCAATTATCTATAAATATTTTAATATCACTTTTATACAATGATTCAAATAAGCAAATTATTAATATAAATACATTCATTTTTACCTCAATTTCTTTATTATCTATGTACATTCTAAAGCCCTCTATCAAAACTTCTGGATTAATTGTAGTTTTATGAATAACACTGCCTTCTATATCCTGTTTAATGCCAAAATATATAGCTTGTTTATAACTTTAATAAAAAAATCTTTTATATACAGTTTGTACAAATACATCACCTTTAAGACTGCATGTTTTCCTGTAACTTCCAATGTTCCATCATTTTCCCATCTTTTATGTTTTCTCGTAGACTTTTTACCGATTACTACATTAAAGATACTAGAGAAGGGAATAATCGAATTATTAAAAACAAAATTACTATTTAAATGAATTAAAAATTTATGTACATACGCTGTATTACTATCAGTAATAATGGATAAACCTTCTTTAACAATAGTTGCATTATTTTCTTTTCTCTTAATTGAAGCATTGCCTTCCCGTTTTTCCTCCTTATGATTGATAATAGGTTTTTTAAATAAATTAAGAATTTTTTTAGTGCTTCTAATAAAAGTTTGCTCTGAATTTTCTGTTAAAACATTGGCATTTTCTAAACTTTTTTCAGATTTGGCACACACTGGCTGTTGATATTTCAAAGTTGATTTAAAATTTTTATTTAAATTATTGCGATACATGTTAGATACTTGTATAACACATTATAATATTTTATATTTGAAATACTTTATAATTGAAATATACAACATAACGCGCACTAGTTACAGATTAATTAAAGTTACAAATATTAAAATCTGCTTATCTCAGAATGCTATTATTCTAACAGTGCTTACTTTTAGTACTATTTGGTATTCCCGCGTAAGAAAATAATAGTAATTTTTAAATTAATACTATAAAGCAAACTTGTCATCTCATTTTCATTTCTAGTGTAAGGATAAAGGGCAGCAGAACATAATGTAATAAATAACAAATATATTTATTATTAACGAATATGAAGTCAAATGATGATAAAATAATTTTCTAAATAATTTTTTTCATTTTGAAAGATAATGTAAAGGTTGTTTTCATGAAAACAACAGTAAAGTAAACTGCTGTTAGTCATATTGTATGTTCCCATCTGATTTGTAGATGTGTGTAATCTCATATTTGGAAAAATTTAGATTGGAAATATTTGTACCTACTAGCATGAGTATAGTTAAATCGTTTCAAATTTGAAGGACGAGATGTTTCGAGAACATTATGGTGCTTCCAAATAAGGTATGAAAAAATCGTAGTGCGTGTAAAAAGTGAATTTACGAATAAACTGAGAGGAAATAATTTATGTACTTCTTTTCAGAAGTTTCGCCACAGATGAAACAACTAGTTTAAATACATCTCTAACAACAAAGTAAAGAGGATGTATTGCCTACAGTGGCTAATTCCAGTGCTCCTGATACCAAAACCAGTAAATCCAACACTGCTGCAAACGCATGTCATGTTTATGGCACTTTATCTAATTGGATTCTTCCTAGAACGAAAACCATGCACTGTTTGTAGTTTAGTATTTCTTCTTGCAGTTTTCCTAATTTGTTATAGTGGCATTGGTAATTGTTTCCTTTGGAGTACAAATTGTGATACAGTGAGATGTGACAATAGCTAAGGTTATTAGAACGTTCATCCTAGGTTAAAAAATTGCCTCCACTTTCATTTCTTTTAGGAGAATATGTCTAATTGATTCATCGATAACAACATAACCTATTCATAGAATTCATATGTATTACATATACATGATTCTTATTAATTGTATGCAAATATGATTTTATGGTTTTAATCGTAACTTTTATAGATATTACACATGATATATATATTTGTAATGTACATATGTACATGAATATGTACATATATGCTTACAATACCATGTATTTATACATACAGAAGATAAAAACATACAAACTTGCTAGGTCACAAAAAGTTTGCATGAAATTAAGAAACTTCCAAGTGTAAAATTATGACAATTCAATATTATAGAATTAAGATACATCTTTTTGTATATACAACTAAGTTTAACTCCATTTAATTTAATCCTATTACTTGATTGTACACTGTGTAACATTATTCTTTTATTTAAAGATGTTCTTTTTCTTATAAATTGTATACTCAAAAAATTGATGTTTTCGCAATTTCTTTAATTTGGTTAAACGTATAAGAAACTGTTCTATAAATAAAATTCACTATTAAACTAAATATAAATGTCAAATTTAGGAACATCAAACACTTTGAAATATAATATCATTCATTACGAATGTTAAATTAAAATTTTGAGCTTAATTATTGTTTATATATTATCCTAAATAAATAATTCAGCAGTACAATTGGTAATTATTGAATGAAGAAACTAAGGGTATTACAATATAATATTAAATACATATAAACACAAACAAATATGACAAGCGATAGAAATATATATTGCGCTAACACATAAAGTTTAAGTTAGTTCGTTTTAACATCTATTTAAAGCATCAATTTTATGTAAAATTTGTTAATGGTAATTTATAACACCTATTTATTTTTTGAAGCATAGCGAATATGGGAAATGAACAAAATATATATGACGTGCTTGTTATAAATATACCTTTCCATTAAATGTAGGTACTAGTATTTCACCATAAAAATGAAGAAAGTAGAAGACATTGATGCAATAATCAAAAAGAGCTTGAAAGATTTTGCATTGAAAGATAAAAAAGCTATGAAACAAAAAGCAACGTCATACTGCCAGTATATATTAAAACCATTTCTCAAAAAAATTCTGTCAACTAATTGAAGAAGAATTACAAAACTTTTGATGAAATTCTTGCTTTAGCACAAATATATATTTACAATGTTTCCTATTCTAACTTTGGTTTTGTCAAAAATGATATATTTATTTAGCAAACTTATAATTTCAATATTTTGTAATTGTATAATAATTGCCTACTGTTTGCTTCCAGTTATGACTTTACATGTTAATAACAACTATAATTATACAATTTGTAAGTAAATGTACAATTTTATAATGCGACATTAAATAAAATAAAAGATTATTATGATAAACATGTTTTATCTTGATCTTTACTTATTAATCCCTAAAACTTGTGTCTATTGAAATTACTATTCAAAATGTAAGGATGGTTAAAATAACAATGCTTGTATATTACGAAATGTTTATTTATTTTACATTAAAATATTATTGTGGTTTACCACGACCGAAACCACCGCGGAATTCAACATCTCCAGTACCAGCACCAACATCAGCTTTTTTATCACCAGGACCAGCTGGGCCTCCAGGACCTCGTCTATATCCAGCACGATCTTCTGTGGGTCTAGATGCTTCACTTCTTGCACCTGTTGTAGGTCTTGGTCTTGTAGTTTCTGATCTGGTTTGTCTTTTAAGTGTGGAAGGTACTATTTCAGGTGGTAAATGTAAGTATCCACGCAAATATTCAATGCCTTCATTTGTTAAATACCAGTAAAAATGTCTCCAAGCAAACTGTTCTTTAACATATCCTTTAGATTTCAAAGACTGAAAAAATAAATAAGATATATAGATTTTAATAATATAACAAATTAAATCATATCAAGCATGCAATATAAAATTATATTGCGTGTAATTATTACCTGCATAGCCTTAATAACTTGAAGATTTGGAATACATTCCAATTCTGGATGTTTTGGTGCATGATAATCTTTTTTTGCAACCATAACACCTTCTTTAAAAAGGTACTCATAAATTGCAACACGATTCTTTTTTGGCATCAACATTCTAAAAATAATAAAAACATAATTAAAAACTAGTTACTGTGAACTTAATGATATAATTATTTTAGACCAAAAATAAGAAGGAATTAATGGTCTATTTTCTGTGAACAATATGTTATAAAGTGAAAGAAATGTATAACTAGAAAAATATATATGAATAAAAAAAGACTAAGAACTTGTTCAATTTATCACAGACAAACAATTTGAGAGGTTAGCTTTGATACGAAGTTTTGACGCTTATCTCTCACGTGTTAGAAGTAACTTTAATGTGTTCATTTTATCATAAATAAAACCATGTCTTTTATTCCAAATCATAAAAGGTATTAACATTATAAACTAGTATTGCACTTGAAATTAAAGAAAGACAAACATTATTTTAGGTTATCACTATAACATCAATATTGTTTGTTACGATAATGAATAAAAACACAAATCATATAGCAATTTTTCAATTTTTCACAGAGTAAATAATTTAACAAACCTCCTATTTTTTGTTTAAATTGAAAATTAAAAGCGATTAAGATAGATATTTAGAAAAACCTAACATACTTGATGCTTCAATTGTAGACTTCTGTCGGAAAGAAAAATTTCAGGCGTTCGATATTTCGTATGCACAAATCGATATATCGTGATGTATCGAGATTAACCGGAAATAGCGAATATATAATGGAAACATTTAAATTTCTTTAAATTTATTTTTATATTAAAAATATAATTCCCATGCGAAATTATAAACTTTTATTTTGTCTTATAAATTATATATGTATCACGTAAAATTTAATATATGAATCTGCTCTTCAAATTCGAAAAATATAACTTTATTGTATGAAGGAATATATATAAACATATTTAATGTACACAATGCAAATTCTAGATATTTATTAATAATGAAATGCTGAAATATTTTTTTTGTTTTGTTGAATGTATTTTATAGATTGAAAGTTTTAATCAAGTGTCTCGTCTAGTATGTTTAAGAATGTTTAAGAAGCCATTTTTTAATAGCTTTAGCTATTAATAAAGGCACTGCATCGTGTCGCCTATGAAATTACAAAAGAATAAAATGTTATAAATAAGAAAAATGAAGTACGTTTTAAACTATAAAAAAATAACATTTTAAAGCTGGTTTATAAGACTGTATATTGTATAAGTAGTTTAAATACTCCGAAATAGAAATAGAAATTATATAGTTTTCATGTTTGTTTAAAAATATGCATAAACTGTATTCGATTGTATCATTTATATATGTATATACGTATCGCTACTTTGATGATGGCACAACTCAAAAAGTTTCATATTTGCTTTTATTGTAGATCTACATCATATAGAAGGTCTACATCGTGTTTCTATTTTTATCGTTTAAATTATAATTCCATCGGTTTTACGTCAGGGGGAAAAATTATTACTTATGCCGCTATTAGTCTGGCTTTAGTTTTAATTTTACTGTCTTAACTTCAGTTGTTTTGTAACGTTACAAGTGGAAAGTTGTACTGCTTTCGTAAATAGTGACATATCTTGTGTTAAGACAGCCTTATAGTGTCGTTGAAATGATTCACGAAGATTTCTTTGAAAATTTTAAAGTTAAAGTTTTCCTCTAAAGTTAACTTTTTTTGGGTTATGCCACTATCAAAGTAAACGAGTGATGTATTCTAGTGTACATATTAGTGCAGTTAAATCACTTAAATTGAATGTAATTTAAAAATTTCACGTTTGCGTATAAAAATTTTATATTCCTACCAATGAATGCTCCATATATAACAGCATTTGTTATTAAGAGAATATGTTTAATATAAGTATGATAATAATTTCTTGTACCATAAGAATTTTTATGTTTTCTTACTATTAATTTTTCTCTTTTTTAATTTAAAATATATGTAGCATTTCGTTCTACAGCTTTTATTTCCTGGATTTATTATATAATTGTTTTAATGATAGGAAAAGATCCGAATAAAAAAAAAATTCTTAATCAATTTTATAATATTCAAATAAATAGCAATATCTCGCAGATGCGCAGAATTCACTCTACTCTGATCGCCATATTGTTTTGGCTTCGTCTATGCTTTCGGTTTTCGGTTCCAGACCTGTTTATATGACCATGGTTAAAACTAACAAAATACTACAAGCCTAGCATACCTAATCAATATTACGATTTATTTATTAAATTATTATTCAAAAAAGATACATTTTTTGTTTTTAATGGTGATATACAATATGAACATAGCTTTTCTACAGGATATTATAAACAAACATTAGATCCCATGTAGTTTTTTTTATTATTGATTTTCCGAAGAGACTCGAAATAAACCGAATATCAACGATGATTATACCGTGCGCTAACCTGTCAATTTGATTTGCGCAAGTATGATCGGTGTCTGTCACATCCGCTCCTTCTAATTAAATATTTAAACGCATAAATATGCAATTATATTGCATAAATCAGTGGTTACAGTGCTATTTTTTGTTTTAAGTTTTTGTATCTGTACTGTATATTATAAATCTTTAAACGTAGTAAAAAATGTCGGATATACGTAAAAGAACAATCGGAGATACATCGCCAGAAACGCGCGATGTCAGTGATGATCAGGTAAATACAAATACATATTTATTATTTTTGAAAGTTTCGTTGTAGCATTGTAATAAGTTTCTTTTTCCACTTGATCAACGTCTTCGATTATTAAGCATGATTGACTGCCATTTGACCTTTCTCTTTCATGATATATATGTATTAAACTAAATTGAATAACTATGACAGTTACTAATACTAAATCACATGGTCCAAACTGATACGCTGTTATAATTTTTACAATCTATATAACTATAATACTTGCTATATCTATTTTATTTTATATTCTATATAAATATTTGTTGAAATTTTTTTATTGCATCATGCTTGTATTAATCTATTAATAAGTAAGATTTATAAACGAAAATTTGTATACAAATTACATTTTTGTAGCATATTCTAAAAAAAAAAAAAACAAATAGATGAAATAAAATGTATAGTTCAAGAAATAAACAATGGTATTTCAGTTTGATTTAATATATGATCTGTAAGAGAAGAGATAAAAAGAATACTTTCATACATCATAAATGTATAGAAGCATTTATTTTATATGTCCTATCATATTACTTTTACTCTTTTATATAAGTGATATTAAATTAAGATATAATTCTTTATATGTGTTGTATATGGATTACATACATTTCATAGATTAAATATTTTTTTATATGATTGTTTCTAGTAACCAATGCTAAAAACTATGGTTTTTCGAGACATAATTTTTAATATAATTTTTCCTAACACAAAAATGTGAAAATTATTATACAGTGATATAGTTATAACTACAAAAATTATTTTGGAAGTAAAGTATTTTTGATTTTAATTACACAGTGAAGTGAATAATTTAGATATTTTCTAATTAATATTATATTTCCCACAGAATTATTAACAAATAATTTGGTTTATATGTCTTGTAGAAAGAAGATGTGGAATCTGAAGATGATGCAAAGCTGGAAGTTGAGGAATTGGCTAAAGCCATACCACAAGGAACAGATCATACTCCTCACATATTGAATTCAGCTCTTTCTGGCTTATCCGATCGGTAAAGTTTTTAAAATAATAATTTGATTGATATATACGTAACAAACTGTATTAAATAACAACATATTAGTTTGGAATATTAATATAAAACATTTACATAAATGTTCGGGTTTAAAAAATAAAATATTTTTATAGCTGGAGGAATTGGGTAATTAGGAGTATTTTTACCTTGTTTATGATTGTTGGATTTTGTGGTATTATTTATATTGGACCATTAGCACTGATGGCTACAGTAAGTCTACAATACTAGTTTTATAAATATATATTTATTTAAAAATTTCAAGGTATGTTTTTTCATTCTTTTCCAGACATTAATTGTTCAAGTAAAATGTTTCCAAGAGATCATTAACATTGGGTATGCAGTTTACAGAATTCATGGTTTACCTTGGTTCAGATCTTTATCATGGTATTTCTTAATTACTTCCAATTACTTCTTTTATGGAGAAAATTTAATGGACTATTTTGCTGTAGTAATTAACCGTACAGTAAGTATAATATCAATCTAATGAAACTTAATTTAACTTAATATCTTTAAGATGCTTATCAGTGTATCATTAAATTTAATTACAATTTTTATGAACACATCTAGCATTGACATAAAATCAATAAATAGAGTTTTCTGAAGCATTATCTTTATATACTTTATATGGCTTCTAGTTCCTTTTTTGAGGTTTCCCACAGAAATTTAATTATGTATTAAATTTATATTAATGTGATATTATCTTAAATACATGACATTGAAAAGTACCTATATATATAATTAGATTTGAATAATTTATAAACTAATATGTTCATAAAGTTCAAAATTCTATTCATAACCATATATAAATTACAAATCTATAATATTTTTTATTTACAGGAATATTTACGTGTACTTGTTACATATCATCGTTTTATTTCCTTTTGTCTATATATTGTTGGTTTTGTATGGTTCGTACTATCACTTGTAAAAAAGTATTATATGAAACAATTTTCCTTGTTTGCTTGGACTCATGTTGCTCTACTTATTGTCGTAACTCAAAGTTATCTTATAATTCAGAATATTTTTGAGGGCTTGATATGGTAAGTTTATGTAAATTAATATCTTTTCTATATTTTAGTAATTGTATTCTATGGTAATATGTGACTGTTTGGTATAGGTTCATTGTTCCAGTTAGTATGATAGTGATAAATGATGTAATGGCATATATGTTTGGGTTTTTCTTTGGTAAAACGCCTTTGATTAAATTATCACCAAAAAAAACTTGGGAAGGTTTTATAGGTGGTGGTATTTCGACAGTCTTACTTGGTTTACTGGTAAATTTATGTTTAAACTTTTAGATTAAATATTACATATTATTAAATCTTTTAAACGTATAAATTTTCATAAAATACATTTCAGGTATCATACATCATGTGTCAGTATCGTTACTTTGTTTGTCCTATAGAATATAGTGAGGCTTTAGGACGAATGACTATGGATTGTGAACCATCTTCTTTGTTTCAACCTCAAGAATATATTTTGCCTAATAGTTTGCAAGTTGCATGGAAAATGGTAATATATTCATACAATCAAAAATAATAATTTTTATAAAAATAAATGACATAATCTTTTTTTATAGTTTAGTGGAAAGTCCACCATAACTCTGTATCCATTTTTACTTCATTCATTATCAATGTCAGTATTTAGTTCTGTAATTGGACCATTTGGAGGCTTTTTTGCTAGTGGTTTTAAGAGAGCATTCAAAATTAAGGTAATTTGCTAAGTTACATTTTTCTCGTTTTTTCTTTCTAGTAGCAACAAATTGTGCAATAACTTCATTTTATATGTTTGCTGTAGGACTTTGGAGATGTTATTCCTGGTCATGGAGGAATAATGGATAGATTTGACTGTCAGTATTTAATGGCAACATTTGTAAATGTCTATATATCTTCATTTATCCAAACTGCTTCACCTCAAAAACTTCTACAGCAGGTAAATATGATAATTTCTTAATCATTTTTATTATTTTCTTTAATAATTTAGTTAAGAAAATTATATATATTTATTGTTATGTAGATTTAGTTAATATTTCATAGTATTTTTTCAATATTTCAGCTAAATATAGGTATAATTAAAAATAATCTTATAGAATTAGATATATATACAACATAAAAATTTCTCATCAACAAGTTTAAGTTTTTATAGATATACCTTGCCAATATATATCAGTTTTATAAATATAAATGTAATATATACTTATAATGTTTTTGTTTTCTAAATCTATTCGCAAATTTAATTGTTATATTGCATATATGAAATTATATATATGAAATTCTTTTATTATTGCAGGTTTATAACTTAAAACCAGAGCAGCAGCTGCAGCTGTTTCAAACTTTAAAAGATTCCTTACAAAACAGAGGTTTATTGAATGTATATTGATGTTCCAGTATTAACAGTAATTATTAATAATCAATTACTTTGAAATAGTGAAAGGTGTTAGGAATATTATTTCTAACATTTATTTTGATATTGCGTAATGTTTGCGCAAACAGCATTAATAATATTAATGACAATGCATATGTTATACAAATAACATTAACAATATTAGTTGCAAAGTATCCTAAATTGAATTATATAACGATAAAATTTATTTTATAATTAGAAGCTAAGAAACATGCAACATTTGTAGTTCTTTTGCATTCCGCGTCAAGCAGTCCATTTTCTACCAAAAATTTTTATTAAACTGTAATGATGATAGAAATTTGACTACATGTTTCTTTCATAATAGTTAGACCAAAGAACATTGAGCATACTGTATCTCATAGAAAACAAACTTCCAATTTCTTATAAATATTTGAGACGTTTATTAAATATTTTTTAAATGTTTTTCTTTAATAAATTCTAATATAATAATGACTTTACTAATACATAAATTTTATGTAAATGTTTACTCAAGATTAGATATACATACTTAAATCAATCAGATCTCAATATATTTATATATTTTTAAATCCTTATTGTGCATTTAGTAATTGTAGTATTAGATGTGAATCTCATAAAGGTTTTTTCATGCATATAATTTGAGGTAATAGATGGTATTCGACAGCTTATTTTATTTGAGAAAACTGTAATTCTACTATTAATTGTTATATAAAATATTTCTTTAATTGTTATCAACTATACATATATTGAAAACCTTTGATGACAAATCACAATAGATTTTAACATTTTTATTAGAATCAGTGCCATGCCATCATGATATTTTGTTATATTAGCTATGAAACATTTGCAAAGAATATAATCTAAATAAAATAAAATATGTTATTACTATTCTCTTGTTGAATTGTCTCAAATACTTTTGTATACAATAATTATTGAATATCATGGCACTGAATGTTACTTTATTTTAATTGTACATAGAAGTTTGTATAAAAAAGATAGAGTTTATTTCTTATATCTTCAATTTTATTACAAATAAAAATTAAATGGAAATGTAACAATTTTTCACAATTAGTATCATTTTACTAATTTTTATTACTTATTTCATATCAATAAAATTAATGTATAAAGTAAAATATAAAATGTGCAGAGCTTGAAAGTTTTGATTGAATTAAAATACTGAGTAAAATACAAAATATTATTTCAAATTATTTTATACTATAATTAAAATTGTGCCAATAATTCGTACAAGTAAATGAATCTTATGCTTGTGTGATTATTTAGAAAATAACAATATGGCACAACTAGTAACATTGTTGTGTGATTACATTACATTTCCAGTTGAATGTTTACATATATTTTACATGATTAGCTTACATATACTTTGTAGCAAATTATACTATGTACCTAACTCTAATTAAATATTTGTATTTTCTTTTATCACTAGATGTTTATACATTGTCTCAATATTGGAAATAGGATGTTAAAGTAACTTATATGTGTATAAAAATTAAAAACAAACAATAATAGATAAATAGATAAATGCAAGTATATTTATTTAATAGAAGAGTATAATATAAAATAAATATATGTAAATGGAAAATTTTGTGAAATAACAGATATGTTATTATAACTATAGATTCTTAACTAAAAGTGACTTAAGTTTAAATATATAATATATTTATGTAGTAGTACAAGAAAATAAACTTCTTGGAGATATTACTCCTTGTATCTCGTGTTTTAATCTTTTATGTCATTAAACCTTGTATTCACATTGTTCTATCACGAATACGTATATTAAGATAATTATACTAGACATAAAAATATTTTAGTAAAATTTCTATCTTTTCTCTTTTTTTGGAATATATACGAAAGTACAAAAATACTGTTTTAATTTTATTGTAACGATTACAGTTTAAACGTCAACGTATTTTATGTAATAATGTATAACGATAGTAGTATGGAATTTATTAATCAAGTTTCCAAATTAGTTTGCAAAGAGACTTAAATTTTTTGCAATCATAAACTAGACATTTCCCAGTTCCATCATAAGAATTTATCAAAAAGTGATTGAGTAATGACAAAAGTGCAGAATTATATGTTCTCTTATTATTAATAATAAATTAATAAAAAAGATGTTATCAAACAAAAAAGATTCTCGAAGAAGATGATAAGGAAGAGTCATAATAACGTTTTACCGTCCAAGTAGTGCCATCAGCAGGACTAAATTCAAATCAAGGTAGGAGGTCTTCTTAAGTCCTGATTAAGTTATTTGATTATTGAGACGAAAGTATTTGTTTAGTACTATTAATTAATATTCGAAATTATATGTATTGTTGTACTTGCGAAAACCGTATATATATAGTCCGTTTTAAATCATTCATCTTTTTCCTCTAATGTTTTTTTCCAACTTTAATTACAAAAAAAGGGTATGACTTGTTACAACTACGTGAATCACAAAAATATTTATCTTTTTATTTCTATATTCCAGCTATATGAATAACTTTCGTCTCTTGTTATAAATTTGCCGCGCGAATGTATCGAATACAAAAATATTGAATACGATCAAGTACCGTCACATTTAACTATTGGTACTCCGTAACAGTAATGTAATATATTGATTCTGAATTTTACTTTGTTCATTCTTTATCAATACTTTATGTTCAATGGTGTTAGGATAAAATAAATACATAAAATACGCATATATTTATCTATACACATAAAAATATTCTATTAAATTTCAATTTATAGTGCTTTATACAGATTTAACATGTCTGATCATCACGGTGGAAAAGGTTATACCCCATTACCGCAAAATATAAGTAACACCGATACTGAGGATGAAGATGATTGTTTGGCCCAACCAAATGAAATTCCTAAAGATCATGTTGATGATACACAACTGGTAAGTTGAAATCATGCGAACAATATTTTCTTTTTATTTATAATATAAATTAGAAGTATAAGTAATTGGTGTAAAAATCTATACGTACAGGGTGTCTCAATAGGTTGATGTATTTTTGAGGTCAAATAGATGAAAAAGGTCTAGGAATCTAGGAACCCATATAATCGTTTATTACACAGCTATAAAGAATAAAAGAATCTTTATTCATTAAGTAAGTTCTCTGTTTCATAGTTCACGATAAACAAATGGTTGTCTTAAAAATTGTTAGTCATTATAATCGCTAAAAAACAATTGTACAGAACTATAAAACTAAGAAACATTATCGAACTTTAATCAATGGATAATGATTCTTTTATTTTTTATAACTCTGTAATAAATAATTTTTGGATATGGGTTTATATAAATTTTCTTCATTTATTTAATCTTCAGGATATATTGCATCAATTTGGTAACTACTTATTGAAATACTATACTATATTTAAAGATCTTTAGTTTCATTCAGTTTTTATTAGTAATCTTTTATAATATAACTGTAATTTTATTTATAATAAAAAAGACAAAATTGCTATGTAATGTATATAAAGCACGACAATGTGTATTAAATAAAGATAACCAATTATAATTTTAATATAAATTTTATAAATAATAAGATATATAAAATAAATAAGATATATAATGATATATAATGAATAAACTAAAAAATATATAATGAATATAAAAATTCTAGCAATCAACTACTATTCATGAGAATGGAATATATTATCCATTGGATGAAACAAGGAATTTAGCAAATCGCACAAAAAATGGTCAAAATATGCTTAAATATTATAGAGATGATGTACCTATAATGGTAGTTGAAGGCATTGACCAAAATGATTTGTGGAAAAGACACGATATGTCACCCTTATGACGATTTTGTTTGGTTGCTTCTATATTATTATGTGTTGTAACAATAGTTATATTTCTATACGTTTTACCTTGTGATAATTCAATGGTATGTCCTTCAGTAAATGAACTTCAGTCATCTATATCTTGGGATAAAACTTTACAAGGAATAGGTAAGTTTACTTAAATGTTTGTAAAAGTATAGTGTATGAATAAAATTTTACTCACTGTTGCAGAAACAATAAATAAGCTCCAATCTCTCTAAATTAATTTCTTCAAAGTTACTAATTATTTAGTAAATATTGTTTAATGTAATAAACTATTTTATTAATACACATATAAAAAATTGTTACATATTTTTATAAAATATTATGCATCATACATATAAAAAATTCATAAAATATTAAATAATTGATTAGTATAAATTATACGAATAGATTTTAATATTCTAATTAAATATTTTTAGAATTACATGGTCCTATCTCCATCATTCATGGAAATCCATCAAACTTGATATTTCTTGTTCGTGGACAACGATATAGAGGAAATGATACAAATGATCAGGGTCAAATATCTGCAGAAGGAGGAGGAATTATGTCAATGCAAGCAAATAGTGGTTTACCATTGTGGTTAGTTTCATTGAAAAGACCGCCTACCGAAATTGATTGTATTTCAGTGGATACTGATCGATCTGGAAAACCAGATTGCATAGTTGCTGGAGATCAAGGCCTTTTGGCTAGTATCGAACCTATTGCAGGCACTATTCATTGGAGTTCCAAAATTTATACATATGAAAAACTACCTCTGATATTACCAGATATTAATTCAGACAAAATAGAAGATTTTTTGAGTATAGAAGTAGCAACAAAAAATATGCCTAATCTTGTTCTCTTATCTGGTGGAACTGGACGTCTTCTAGGGCGATATTCACCTGAAAATTGTTCGTCCATTGATATAAATAATCACGTCTTTAATGATACTGTATCTTATATTTGCTATGATAGTAGTAGAAGAAGTAAGTAAAAAATCAACTATGATTATAAAAGATAAATTTTTATTTTCTTGTATAAATATATAATTATATTTATTTTGTTTTGGTATTAAGAAAAAAAAATTGTTAATAATGTATGATTGAGACAGATATGTTGATTATAAAATTTTGTTAATTGTTAT
Organism: Bombus vancouverensis nearcticus; assembly: GCF_051014615.1. Classification (NCBI taxonomy): domain Eukaryota; kingdom Metazoa; phylum Arthropoda; class Insecta; order Hymenoptera; family Apidae; genus Bombus; species Bombus vancouverensis. The sequence continues at coordinate 16,731,475 of NC_134915.1, read as the reverse complement.
AGGCATTTATATGAAATAAAATTAGTGAAATATTAATATATTTTTCGTTTTATATATACAATGATATATATAATTATATACAATTTTATATATACAAATATATAAACACACAGAAGATTTTAATACATATCTTATCTGAAAAATAAGACAGTATGTAATCTATGTAATATGTAATTTATCTTTTCTTATTTGCAGGTATGATTAAAACTATGACTATTAAAGGTTTATTACATGCTATGAAATTACCAGAGTATAAAAAATTGATAATGAAACAAGCAATGGCATTTAGCACGTTCAAGACTTTAAAATACAATAATGAAAAGAATAACTGGGGGCCTACACCATATCACTACTTATCCATTGAAAATAAAGGATTATGTCCTGAAGAATTTTGTACAGCTAGTGTAACTCTAAAATTACAAAAGCATGGAAATCAATCAAAAGTAATATGGAATTATATTAGTGCTAATTCTTTTTTCTCAAAACCAGCTTTTCTGGATATATCCAGGAAACCTTATACTTTTGGATTTGCCATTAAATTTTGGCAATGGACTAATTCAACATCTGAACGTACAGAAAAAGTATCTATTGTTACAGAAAGAAGACTAATAGAAAGAGTATGGATTGTTTTTGTGAATTATACAGATGTACAAGTTAAAAATGCAAATCAAACTGATATTATTCAATTATGCAGAAACGCAAATTGTCAACCAAATTTGAGTTTGCGTGCACGCTTTAGTTCAATCAAAATTGATTATATTAGTGAAGATGGATTTCCAGAATTAATAACTTATTGGTCTTCATATGACATAGAAGCAACAAAGGTACTGACATCAAAAGTACAGGTTGTAAAATTAGATTCGCTTGTAATGGATCTTCCATATACGGGTGTTTAATCTTTGATTTATTTAATGATTGCTAGTTTATAGACAAATTGATCATTCAATTCTTCAGTGTAAAATTATTAATGAACATTTTAACAACGAAACAAAAATATTTGTTTCGTAAATATATTTAAGTGAATAATTATACTATAATAAATGACAGCACTACCATTAATAAGTGGTATTTGGCTATAGACTTATTAGAACTAGTCATCACTTGGTAGTAATGTAGCAACGATTTTCATAGGCGCCTAATTAAATAAAATAATTTTTAAATGATCATTTTCATAATGAACAATTATTGTTAATGTCCACATATTTTAAAAGAATTCAATGGTGCCTTGCAGAAGCTGTATACAAGAAACATGAGCAAATATATAAAATTTGCAAAAATAATTGCATGTTATTAGAGAGAATATATTAAAAATTTTATATGTTTAACAAAATTTTAAAAGAGATAACAAAGTTTCTTTTGTAATATCATTTGATAATGTAAAGTAATAATGTATTTTATCTAAATTTATTCTGCATTATGAGTGAATTCTTTGTTATAAAAAATGAAGCTTATTGCGTATAAATGCTATTTAGTGTAGTATTATGAAAGATGAATAGTAAATAAAAATTTCCCTCTAGTTACATTTATATTTATTTATCATTGCAGAACACAATATTATGTTCCTTGATTTATTCATTTAAAGTTTTATTTCCTTCATAAATAATGTCTCAATCTATGATTAAGATAATATTAACTTTAATATAATGCTGATTTAATATTTATTTTAACATTTAATATAGTTTTTCAATAAAATGAAATTTTATATATCCTAATACATATAACGTATGTAATATTTCGTGCTGCAAAAATGATATAAAATATAAAAACAATAATCATAAATATGACCACAATGTTCTGAATATCATATATTTAAATACAATTTCGTTGGTATGAGATAAATAAGACAACACGAATACTGATTTTTATTCTCACATAATTTAATTAAGATTAAATAAAATACTTCCGGACGCTCGTATCTTTTTTGCAGTTAAGAAAACTTTTAATTTTGTACATAGTTTTCTTATCATCTAATAAAAGATAAAATGTTTATACAGGGTGGTTGGTAACTGGTGGTACAAGATCGTTGTCTCGATGAATATTATCGCAGTTTAAGTTTGTTTTTACCGTAACGGAAAATTAGGAATACATAATGAAATAATATGAAGTAATCATAAAGTTTATTATTACAAAAATTGCTGGAAATGTTGCCCATTCTGCCGAACACATACTTCTGCTCTTCTAATTAAATTTCTATGAACACTTTCTAACGTATTGGATTGTTTTAAAGTATGAAAGGCTACAATAATCTTTTCTTTCAATTGCTCGCAACTTGCGATTTCTTCAGAATAGACAATTGATTTAATATGGCTCCATAAATAAAAGTCAAGCGGAGTTAAGTCAGGAGAGCGTGGTGGCCAAGCTATTGTTCCAGCACTACCAATCCAGCCTTGGTAATGTTGGTTTAAAAAATCTCTCACATGACGACTAAAATGTAGCGGTGCACCGTCTTGTTGAAAAATTAAACTTCCTCTAGTTCTCAGCGGTACGTCTTCTAATAATTCCGGTAGTTTGTTTTGTAAGAAATCGAAATATGCTGCTGACGTTACATTTCCTTCGAAAAAATATGGCCCAATAATTAGATGTCCGATTATGCCAGCCCAGACGTTTACGTTCCATCTTACTTGAAAATGTGTTTCAAGAATAGAGTGAGGATTCTCATTTTGCCAATTATGCATGTTATGGACATTGAACATGCCGTCCCTTGTAAATTTCGCTTCATCGGTCCATAAAATTTTTAACAGAAATTCTGCATCGTTGGCATGCTGTTGAAGCAACCAATGACAAAATGCCTTTCGCGAAATCTTATCATGAGGCATGAGTCCTTGTACTCTGGTGATATGATAAGCATGTAAGTTGTTTTCAAAAGAACCAAATTCGCCGAGGGTTCGTTCTGCTCTTTGAATAACACGTCTGTCAGGATGTCGACGATTGGGATACCGGTGTCTGTAATGATCAGCTGCGGCTGATGCGTTACCACCACACGCACCTAACGAAAGTATCATGTCCATATATTCCCGATTGCTGTATGTAGACATGATGGTAGACTAATAGGTACTGATAGTGGATAGCGATAAAAGTCGGATAATAAGTTAATAGGTAGGAAAACACTTCGGAAGTGTTTATCAACATAACGTCAATCGGGACAACGATCTACAGTGAGATCCGTTATAACGAGACACGATAAAGTGCACGCGTACCGAGCGAAAATTCAAAGTCGATTTTCTCGAAAACAAAGCCTCGAACGAAAAATTTTTATTCTATATTTTTGACTTCTTTTTTCGCGTAGAATCACCCCCTTTCCGCTTGTACCACCAGTTACCAACCACCCTGTATATATATGCGCTATGCTGACCGCATGGCCGAAAATGCATTTAATAATTATCCGAAAAAGGAAAAGCACAACCCCATTTTCTTTTTGCGAACTTCAGTTGCTTTTATATTACATTTATATATGTATTTCACTAACACCATTTTCATTTGATCTAATTAATTTTTTTGGTTTTAAGCAATTCATATTATATTGTTATTTGTGTTATAGTATATTACGTACCTAATATAATACTATATTATTGCATTACATTATTATTTTAATCCTTTATAAATTCCATTTTTGGAATATCGCGCTATATTCCTTTATTACTTAGATCGAACGAAGGCGACGCTGGCATCTAAAGTTTCTTTCAATTTGCCTCAACAGTATGCAATTCAGTTAGCTTATGGCCCGTGGTTACGGCAAATTCGTATCCGTAGTATACACAATACATATCAGATCAGTTACAGTGAGACGTGGGTCCATATCAGTGAGCCACTCATCTATCATCGATCGTAGCGATCGATGGCGCAAATATTCAAAACGATCGGTAAACGAGCACATGGAATATTCATTCTTAATAAAAACGTTTCAAGTAAAAGTACAAAGTACAGAGAAGGGGAGGGGAAGACTATTGGATGACAGAGCAAATCAGTCTAGTCAGAAATATACAGTATACGTAGTTACGTAGCACTATTTTGAGTATCGAATATCCTATATCTAGTGATAATCTGTAATCTGTAATCCAACTGATTCATGCACATCAAGTATATTAAGAATTTTTAACTATATGTGAAAGAAACGTGTCACGGAATAGCTAGAAACTAACCTTGATTGTGTGAAAGGAAAATTAATTTATCATGTAGTAATGTACATCATAAATATCAATAACGTACGTATGATAACCTCTGTGCACTGATTGCACGATGGCTACGAGGAAACGAAGAGGCATGCACACATCGCCAGGTAGCTCTACAATGTTCGGCTCGTCACCAAGTAATTTAAGGTCGAGTCGTTTAAATTTTCGTCCGAATTCGGCTCAAGAAGACAGAGGTGGAACTCGGCCGACGGCTGCCCCAAGTTCTATAGGTCTTATACTTGTAACGATGTTTCTACACGTTTGCAAAAAGTCTCTGCTATTCGATACAAGGCTCAAGGTAGCTATATATTGCGGCGCGATATTCGTAGTATCATTAGTAGCAGATTTTATCACCATGCCAAGAACATATTTCTCGCGTCCAGATAATGCTCTCAACCAGTATTTTGTAAAGTGGGGATGGGGATGGTTACTGACCGTAACTGTTCCATGGGTTGCATTGACCGCGCACACACTTGGATGTGGTCGTAGATCAGTTTTACTTAAACACCTTGCCAGATTGGGTTTAGCCACAACTGCATGGTTATTATGGATCAAATTGTTTAATTATATCGAAACAAATTATGGCCGATGCCTTAGCACAAAGGATATACAATTACAGACAAAAACAAAATGTCTCCAATCTGGTAAATTTTGGAGTGGTTTTGATATATCCGGGCATACATTTATTCTTATATATTCAAGCTTGATTTTAGCCGAGGAAGGCTCTTCGTTAGTCGGCTGGGAGGGTATAAAGGATTTAATTATGCGCGAAGAACATTCGCGAGTTACACCAAACGAGCCCAATATCGGACCACTTCGAAATCTTTCTGATTCCGATTTGGAATTTTTAAAGAAGGCACATAAAGCGCTTACCCCTTATTTGAGAGGTCTCTTCGTTGCAATGACACTGCAACAATTACTTTGGGATACTATGTTGATATCTACAATGCTCTATTATCATATTATGATAGAAAAATTTCTTGGAGGTGTAGCCGCTATTTTAACATGGTATGTTACCTATCAATGGTGGTTTAAGTCTCCAAAAAACTCATTGCCCGCGCCCGGTGATGGTTTATTTAAGTACAATGAAACAAAAACCCATGACAATTGTTCGATCAGATCGAGACGTAGTACGCTGAATGGTACCAATAGATTTATGGGATTTCCTATCCGCCCAAGTCAGGATAATATCGACACAATTGGTACTAATAGGCAATCAGATTCGGAGATATCTGCTTCCAAGACATAAAAATGATCAAATAATTCTCTAGCTTTCACATTTATCAATAGAATTGGACATTTCTGATACGTTTATATCACCTTTTTACATATATGTAGATTGAATGTAAAAATGTAGTATCCTGAGATGCTTACATTTATTTAACATATTTCTATAATAGTTTTACCTCTTTTAATTTGTGCAGATATTTAATAGTTATAGAGTTTAAATTTATCTGATGGAAGAAAATGCTAGTAAAATGATATTCTCTGAGTCTTGTATATATAGCATTTTAATGTACATACTTTGAACCTTGGATAAATTGTATTTATTATTGGTGTGGTTTTGTCAAATTAAAGCTGCTATTTTCTTTTTAAAATAGAAACCAGTTATGTAAGTATTGTGATTTATTGTAATTTACTAATTTATATATGAAATATTAAATAAAATAATTTTTTTTACCTCCTCATGGACTGTTAAATTAATTAGGACATTGTTATGCAGTATACATAATTACTGTTATAGACATGTTTTGTGATCTTATTTTGTAATTTGTATTTACTAAACTATTGTTTGTCTTATTGATAAAATGTTTGTAATAAACCATCATATGTATTTTATTATTCAAACTTTATGTGTATTATCATTATTATATTTACATTATAAATTTGAAGAAAATTGCTGTACATTATTCTAATGGAACTTACAAGAAAGAATACTTTTCTTTAAAACAAGCTTTTATATCGCCAAATTTGTCTAATAAATTTATGTATAACAAAACCATATTTTAACCACATTTAACCATATTTTAATGATAAAGTGACAATAATGAACTTAATTTATTGTAAGATAAAAAAAGAATATAGATAATATATATAATATATATTATCTATATATATAGAATATAGATAATATATAATATATATAATTATAGAATATTTATACTGGCGCGACATTTTATTGTCGTTTAATATCACGAAATTTGTATATATTAAAAAATATTAGGTCTGCTATGATCATAGATATATTGTATATTTCAACAGAATCTTTCATTCATATACAAATAAATTACACGTTTGTTTTTATTTACGTGTATTTGGCAGTTTAAAACGATATCTTGTTTATTTTTACCCTACTTATAAGAATCACTCTGATCATTTAATTCTTAGAAACAAAGTATGGCTTGTCTTTACATAAACATTCGCGTACAGGCATATGTGTACGTGTGTACACGTACAAGCACAAATAGTTTTTAAATTTTCAATAATGAAGAAGTTATAATGACACAGTACTATATTTAACATTGTATGTTGGTTTACATGCTGATGAAAAAAAGAAGTTAAATATTGACATTGTGATTAGAAAAATTTGCGAAATTAGAAATGCTTTTGCCCTGATATGAATTTTTCATTTTATTTTCATATCGCATGTTACTTTATAGCAGCTAATTATATATATCTAAGAAATATTTGTGTCTATGTATGTATGTATACAAAATGACAAATAATGTATACTGCGTTATTAAACTTTTGATCTCTTACGCGCAATTGCATCTTCCACGGCTTTGAGTTGCTTTAATAATTCTTCTCGTCGTGAACTAGCTTTCTTTGCTGCTTTAGCTGCAGCTGCAGCAACGCTTGCTTTACTATCAATTAACGGTGGTGATTCTAAACCTCTTTTCTTTCCAGCCATTAAAGTAGATCGGTCAACTTTTTTAACTGTTGTAGTATTGTTTGGTGGCTTTAATGTAAGCTTGATTTGTTGTTTAGTACCACTAAGTTTTAAGGCATCAATACCCTTGGAATCCTTTCGCGTTACTGGTGGAGTCGAGCCTTTCCTTCGACGTGTTTCACTGGAAGAAGAGGAATAACTTGACTCGCTAGAATCAGTACTGCTACCGCTGCTTTCTGAACCTGAACTACTGTGTGATGACCTAAAAACATATTTTTTTATATTAGTAATACACATCCTGTATCTTGTTGTTTTTATCGATATAAGATCTCAAAAGTCTAAATTTTATTACAGTAATGAAATATAATTTTTATACTTTTACCTCGATCGAGATCGACTTTTAATAACTTTAGCTACTGCAGCCGCAGCTATCGCTGCTTTGTCTCTTGCCTTTTCGTGATGACGTTGATGGGAAGAAAGCGGACTCGGTGCAGGTGGATTGAGACCAGCACGTCGGTGAAGCGTACCAGTTGTAGGGGAAATAGAACCTTTAGGTGGACGAGGAGAAGGGGCGGGTGGATTCATTAACATGGCACCACGCGGAGGTGCGGCAGCTGCAACCGTTGGCGGATTAGGAGGTGGCGATGTCACCACTGCTTTCCCCTTGCCAGCACCACGGGTTCTAGAAGGAGGGGATGGTGATCGGGACCTGGATAGGGAGTCGTAAGAACTGTAGCTAGAGCGGCTTGAGCTACGGCTAGAGCTAAAAACAGCATACAGTACGTTTGTACGGATTTTTCACGTGTAAACATTAAAAAAAATTAAAAAATTGGATTATAATTTAAATAATTTTGTAATGTATGTTTAATAACATAAAAATTATAGCCTTTATATTATTTCTATAATTAAAAATAAATGTTACCTTGTGGACGTATACGAAGAACCTGAAGAATACGACTGTCTTCGTGATCGTCGAGATGATGTATTTCGACGTATCGTACTTGGAGATTTCCGGCGCATCCAAGGATCTGCCCACTCATCTCCTCTACTTCTTTCTTCTGGTGGTGGTTCTTCCTCTCGCCAAGGTTTCGTCGGTGGAATACGTTCTACTATGACTTCCCTTGATGGACGTTTATGTTTCTTCTCATATTTCTCATAATATTCTCGTTCCCTGTCGCGTTCACGCTCACGTTCTCTTTCTCTCTCTCTTTCTCTAGTATGTGGTGGTGGAGAAACAGAATGAGGTGTTCCACGAGGAATTGCGTGATAATCGATACGTTCCCTATATTCAGCAGTGACTCGAGAGTCTGCTTTATAATGTACTCTCCTTGAAAGAAAAAGCGGTATTCGAATATTTGCCTTAAAAATTTGAAAAATACATAACAAATACTTCTAATTTGCTTTTTGACTTTAATAATAAATATTACCTATAATATTCTGGTGGTGCTGCTGGTGGTGCATAATAAGTATCAGGATCATCAATATATCTTTCTGGTGTAAGCCTTGGTGGTGGTATTCTTCTAGGTGCTTCTCTAGGAGGCCATCTTTCAACAGGTGGTTCTGGACTAGCTGCTCTTACATAATATCCTGCTTCTCTATCTAATTCATCTTGTCCTAAACTTAAATTCATCTTCTTTTCTTCGAAGTCCATATCTGATTCCTTGCGTTTATTTGCTTTGCGCATCATCTGTGTAAAAAAGTAGATAAGAATAGAAATATTTCTTATAAAAATATCGTATAACATATAAAACTTCCGTTTATTTTGTAAAGCATTTTACTCAAAAGTATTTTTTCCACGGTAGTGAAACAATATGACGTGGGATTGAAATTGGAAACGAAGTGTAAGAATTGAGATTTTAAGCAATAAGAATTCAAAAGGAGGGACAGAATGGCTGAGGATGTTGGATAGAGAAAGGAAGAAGGGGACAGAGATATGCAAGAACAAGAGACAATAAGCAATAGTTTTAATTTTAGTTTAGTTTTTTGTTTAGTTTAATTTTAGTTTTCTGTAAGCTAAACCAACCAAGATCTTTCTTCAAGGCTGCTGAGTCAAAAAATGGGAAGAACTGTGAAAACAATAATTTTCTTAATATCACTTTTTTCTGAGTTCTCAATATAGTAATGTCCTTCTTACATTTATAAATTATTTTTTTTTTGTCATGGAAACTTAGTCTCAGAAGTCATAAAAATGTATTAAAGAAAATGTAAATCTTCTGTATGCTTAAAATTTAGAAATTCGTAAAAAGTACACTTGTGGTTATTCAAAATTTAGCTACAGGAAATAAGGAAGCTTACAAAAATGATGTAGTTTGTTTCAAATAGGATACCTTACGAAGTATGAAATAAAAACTTACTTCTTTAGCATGTCGTAATCCACGTTCCCATGCAGATTCAGCAGGAAGATCTTCTACTTTTGGTGTATGTGATGGTGCTCCATATCCAGGTAATGGTCGCACCATATTTGGCCTTTCAATATGCGGCCTAAATTCGTGTGGAGTAGCTGCATGTGGTGGATATGCCATTGGTCGTACCATGTCAAACATTGTATAGTTTCCCTTGTCAGTTACACCTGGATGTAAAAATCTACAACTAACTCCCCATGTGCATTGTCCTCGGTTATAAAAGCGACAAACAGGTCTTGGTTCTGTTTCTTCTGGTCGAACATCATCACCATCACTAAGTTCTCCTTCTTCTAATTCTGATTCTACTTTTTCCCCATCCTCTTCTCCCTCTTCCTTGTCATTAGCATCACCACCTTCTTTTGATTTTAATTTATCTTTATCTTTGTCTTTTCCATCTTTATCATCTTTGTCTTTACTTTCTTTAATAATTGGTCCTTCTACTTCACCTAAAAATAGTTTTTAATTTTTAACAATATTTATTTTAAATTATAATAATTTTTGAATTATTTACCTTCATCACGTTCATCTTTCCATTGACCATCAGCTTCAAAATCTAGTTGTTCGCTTTCCTCTGTTAATCCAACTGGTGCATGTTTATCTTCTTTTTCTATTTTATCATTACTCATACGTTTCTCTTCATTTTGTTGATTTTCTTTGATTATTGATTCATGTTCAATAGTACCATCAACTCCATCTATACTTTCTAGATCAGAAACATCTGATAAATCTTCACCATGTGTAATTGGAGTGGGTTTTGATTTAGTTATTGATTCAGGTTCATCTTCGATATCTCCATCTGAAATTTGTTCCCCGTCCAATTCATTAAATGAAGTTTTTGTATGTTGTGGTGGAGAATGAGGTGGAGAATGCTTTTCTGACTCTTGATCATCCATAGGAGATTCTGGACCTGATTTTGGAGAACTTCTTCCAGACATTAATGATTTTGCTGAGCTACGTCCAGACCTTGGTGATTTTGGTGAACTTTGTCTCGATTCACTATTTTTATAGGAATAAGATTTAAGGGAATTGTCTCCAGATCTTTGTGCATCTACTTCCAGTTCAAATTGTTTAGGTTCTGTATCTTCAAGATGTAAAGATTTAGAATGATGGGGACTAGATGGGCATGATCTCTCATCTTGCATAGGAGAATGAGACAAACTGCGATCAGTTCTTGGTGAATCCAAAGAATTGTTTCCTGAATGATATGATTTTGGTGAGGCAGGTGGTGATTTTGATAAACTACGAGTTGATCTTGGAGAACCCACTTCACTAGGAGATGCTAAACCAGATCTTTGAGATTTTGGAGATATTGGTGTATATCTTGGGGATTTTAAATCTCTTTCTGATATAATAGATCCAGGTGACTTCTCTCTTGAAGATATAGAACTTGCTCTAGATTTACGTCCAGATACAGATGAATGGTGTGAGAAGTTTGGTGATGCCACATTGTCAGCAGATGCAACACGATCTCTCCTTCCATCATAACCCTCCGAAGAGGAACTTTCTGAACCAGAGTCTGACATGATGAACTATTCTAACCTGTAAAAAAGTTATTCTTTTTTATAACATATACAATAATGATTTGACAAAAAATGGGACCACTGCTTAAACAAATTGTTAATTCCCCTTACTTGAGAAGTGAATTTTTTAGCCGAACCGACCAAATGTAGCACTGAAAAATCTGCATCAGTAGCATCACAGGGCTTACCTGTATCAATAAGAGCCTGTGCAGTACTTGCTCTTGAAGGCACAACGCGAGCAATCCATACTGTGTCGAACATACTTTTTATATCACGTTGATAACTTTTTTTTACTAACAACTTTTGTACTTTATACATAAACTGAACTTTTTCACATTTACAATACATACTGTTAATTTTCAGGATTTCTTGCCCGAACTTTTTATTTTACGTTTTAAACTTTCAACTCGAACACAACACAAACTAAGAAATACCGGTAAACCGCAAACCGTTTTGTACTGCACTAGAAACTATAACGAACGGACTTTCAACCTGTAAGAATGTCTTTTGGGCATGGAGAAAGAAAGAACAAAGGGAAGAGGAAAAATTTAGGAAAAGAGAAACTAAAGTATTTGTACATTTATCATCATACGTAAGTGAAACTATATAGAACAAAAGTCATTTAACTTTCTATCATGTCATTTATAGTTTATATACAAAATAATATAAATGTAATATAAATGTATAGCAGACTGTCATTAATAATAAGAAAATTAATATAATTTATAGATTTGATGATAATAATAAAGATGTTACAAATATGAGAGCGAGAAATTAATTAAAACTAAAACCATGTTTATAAACATAAATTCTTTAACTATAAAGTAATTGTCTACGAATACTATAAAATAAAAATATTTAATATTTGCAAACATACACCAAAATTCAATAGTATATCACTAATGCATTTACAGATTGAAGTAATAATATTTAAAAGCTGAATCAGAGTTTATTAACTGATGTCAATGTCATATTTTATAAACTATTATTATATAAAGCAACCACGCAGTATTAATTCATATTTATACCAATATATTTATTTTTAGAGCTTAATACATGAGAAGTCGTTTTTAAAATTTGTTTAAACTAGAATTCAAAACCATATTAAAAAACAATAAAAAGAAAATTTTGCACAACAAATCTATTACAGATTTTGGTGTTAAATGTAATACCTAGTAATTATGAATATATAATATGAAATATATATATATATGTCAGTAATATAAAATGTTTGTAATTTGTAAATTATAAATAAAATAATATTTGAAATTTAGTCCTACATCAATGCAGTAAAGCTGTACATTAATATAGAACTATATATACTGTATATAACACATATACTTTTGAATGTTTTGTGAATTATTATCATATACAAAATAATGCAGAGAATTAAGATTAATGTGCATTAAAACAAAAATTTCCAATCACATTAAAAAGGGTTTAAATTTCACAATTCTTTCATGATATGTTATTAGTTATTGACTGACTATACTGACTCCCAGTTTATTGAAAGATTTTTATGAATATTTGAGGTTAACATTGTAATATTATTAAATATTACTGCGTACCAATCTGTAGAACTTTGAACAAAAGATGTCACGGAATTTCATGTATCATTTATAAAAATATATATATATATATATTATTGTTGAGAATGTCTCATGGGACTCTTACCTTAGTCTCGTGTATGCCTGTGGGCCTTTGGAGATTTTAAGACTCCAAGGCTTAAGCTGGCCGGCGTCACTTAGATATTGCGTATTCAAGATTTCACTTCTGCTTCCGTTTTATTCTTTTTCAGATTAATTCTATTCCAAAATTAAATGTATCTGCGTCTCGAATCAATTTTGCTATCGCAAAAACTACAACAGGAGAAACATGCACAAAGGAAAATGTCCGTGAAACGTAGAAACCGAAGCCCTTCTGGGCTGTAAACCATTGATTATTCTTAAGATAGATAGTCACACCCTGAAACTACATATATATATATATATATATATATATGTATATCTTTTGTTCCTCCGCTTATTTTTAAGAATTTATAGTTGGCAACACTGATTTAACAATACGTTAGTTTTATGATTACAATCTACATTTTCGATGTTTTTAATGGCTAAAAATTGCATATTTCTCTAACAGTATAAGCTTGAAATTCTATTTACTTTAAAGAATTCCATCGATTATTAACGTATAAAATAATAGGTTGTCAGAACTTAATCAATCACATTTTAGTTTATAAATTACATCTGTTAAATTCTTCAGAAGAGAATATCGTATATTGATATTTAAAAATAGTATAGTACATATATTAAAGATACATTATTTAGTAATAATTACTTTTATTATATGCATTATTTTAGGAAACTAATGTGTTAATAACAACAAAAGAGTTTTTTAAATATCGCAGATTTATTAAACTAGAAGGTATAGCTAGGTATTGTGTATATCATTTGATCATACATAAAAGATTTAATATAGCCAAGTTATTCTTTCTGGATTAGAGCGATCTATCATTGATGTAAAATCAGTACGTTCATCCATTAACGCTTGTGTTAATTTCGTAGCAAAAGTTGGATTCGTTTTCAATTGTTGAAGTAACCAATCTACGGGAATTCTGAAATTAAAATATTTATATCGTATTAACTATATCAAAAAATTTGATTGCTCATTATTTTATTAAATTACACTTGCATCTTTCTTATTAATTGTTGATATACGGGAATAATTTAACAGAATTAAATTATTAAAACATGTATGTACCCTTGTGGAAAATAGCGTAAAAGTGTTGATAAAATTCGTTCTTGTTTATTGAGTTTTGGAACATCGATAGTACTTTGCCTTTTCCCGAAACCATATGCCGTAGACATATATTCAGGTTTAAAGCCTCGAATTACTCGTGGTCTTGCATGATGTTTTACGAAATGCGAATAATTATGATTTCTAGATGTGGCTACAACAATCCCAGTGGCGAAAGCCAATACAATAATGACACTTGCTCGCATGGTTTTCTAGTATTAAAAAAAGCTTTATTAATTATACTTGTACATTTATAAAAATTATATAATAAAATTGTTTAATTAATTCTTATTTATAGTATATTCTTATGTGAAAGAAATAAATAGATTTATATACATATATGAAGAGAAAACAATGTGTAAGAAGAGTATAAACTTTGAAAGAAAAATATTAATGTTAGCTTAATAACTATAAGTATCATTCATATGTTTCTTTTCCTTTTATTTTTTATTTTATATTAGACAACTTCATATTGCTAAATTGTAGGAAATAGTAAATTAAACATTTTTACAAGTTGAAAGTTTGTAATTTTAATTTAGTTTGATACATACAATTTTTAATAATATTAAAGAAGAATTAAAATTTGATATCAATATGATTTTGTCTTCATTCTGCAATACTTATTATGCAAATTATAGTATTACGAGAGTGATGAACTTCTTAAATTCAAGTTGATACATACCACGAGGTCATATCGTAATCATTAATCACAAATGAAACATAAAAGTTGGAATATAAATATAATTAAGAAATTATGATACTTACATACTCCATTTCTTGCTTTCTTATATTAAATGTATAATACATAGTATAATTTGAAATATCTATGTACATATATATATATATATATTTTGTAAGCGAAATGGAAATCTACTAAATAATAAATATTTAAAAATAATGTACATTGAGATAAAAAATATGGATATACAAATTAATGATTAATAAAAGGTGTGGTATAAATATAAAATATTATTTTTAATCATAACAAAAACGTAATAAACACTTTTGCCGCGTATTTTTATATCAGCACGATATTATATAAAGTTTTCAAAAATTGCAACTTAAATTTGAAGCATAAAAAGTGTAGTGTAAATATATAATATTGTTTCTAATGATAATAAGAATATAATAAACACTTTTGCTACACATTTTTGCATCAATACGATATCTGAAATCTTAAGAAATTGCAACTTAAATTTTAAGTATAAATAGACCATGTTGTAACCGCACGTATAAGCAAGAAAGACTGCGCCCGGAGTTTATCGCAGTCTCTTTTGTAGCAGGCCGTCAGCATCGCCGTTGCAGTCACCGCTGACGGCGTCAATGACGTCCTAGCCGCCCATATATCCTATCAATGATATTATTTTATTTCATTTATTTATTTAAAATATTGTATATATAATTTGAAATAATGTAAAATATAATAAAAGAAAAATAATTTTATTTTATAAGCATTTTAATGAGTATTATAATATTCTTTTAAATATTTACAGTAAATTTTCTCGTAATCTATGAGGAAGCGAAGCGGCGGTCGGCGTCTTCACGCTCTGATAACGGCCGTTTTTGCCGGCAAAAATTTCTATGTCATTCATTTTGTCATTTTTAACAATATATAAAATATGATACAACTTAAAATTGATTATATAATTACGTAATCGTGATAATGTTTGGATTGGGTTTAAAAATATTATTTTAATGTAATTTGAAACGAGGATATCGCAAAGATTGTTTGAGAAGCGCCGTATTGCCGCCGCTCGCACCGAATACCGTGTTGAGCCGCCAATGCGTACGTAAATTTCTGCTACAGATAGGGATGACGAGCAGCTATAGTTCCACATATGTATTCGTTACATGAAAATTTAATATAAAAATTTAATTTATTTGAATTTTAGAGTAAGATATACTATAGTTGAAAGCATCAGTTGATCAAATTTTGATAAATGTTGTTATTAAGAATCTTGCATATTTATTTTCATATTTTATTTTTTGAGATATAATTTATTGTAACATTTAATATCTTTACTATTAGCAACATATAAATTGCGTCATTTAAAATTTCTAATGCTGCTGACGCAATCGATGTGCTTTTATACATTTCGATGAAAAATTTAAAAAAAGAAATCGGCAATATATTGAAGCAAACATTACCCATTATTTAAAATAAAGATATCTTTGATGAAAAAAATGTATAATTTTTTATGCAGTACAACTGTATCTTTTTAGCAGAATGTGTTAAACGATTTATTGAGTACTATTACTTTATTACGCGTTTAGTACATAATATAAAAAATATTCTCAAATTTCACTCAGGAATATCAAAAGGTATCAATTTTAAACACAACAATCAGTTGTCTAGGAAATAACAGTATTTAATGATTATTGTAAATAAATAATGTATTTATTAGAAAAATAACTACATGTTTTTGTAATAGTAATAGAATTTTATTATTTTTCATTTAACAAGAACTGATACATCTATACATATATTAAAATATATGTACGTACAAAATACAGATCCATATTTAAATGTATGTACAAAATAAACGATATTTATACTTTTCATATTTCAATGTAATGCGAATTACTTTTTTAGCCACAAAATTATATTATTTATTTAGCAGTCTTTGCTTGGAAATGATCCATAATGATCATAGGAATTTCTTTAAGTATAAGTGACCGTGATATACCAGAATATCTCGTAAATAATTCTAGAATATGTAAAGTATTATATCCTTCTGATTCTCCATCACTTCCTGCTTTTATACTGCAAGGAGCAAAATGTTTTTAATATACGTAATGACGAATTTTTTCTATTAAGTACATTGTAAAAAATTAGTATACCTATCTGGAGCAACACAAGAAAGAACATATATACAAAGATATTTAACATAGCGTGTCATTGCAGAATAGGTACATTGACGTAAAATAGTTTGTACTCCAATAACAAAAACTACAGCATCAAGAGGATCTTGAGGTCTTTTACTCAAAAGACTTCCTGCAATTGTGTCGTAAAGTTATTTATTTATTTATTTATATATTATAATTACTTATATGTATATATCATTATTTTTTAAAATTTATATATATACTTATATTTAAATTACCTGTATTTTTACAATATTGTAATTTGGATAATTGTAATACAGTAAGTAAAAACATAATAAGTGCAATATTATTTATATTTGGAGATTTAATATAAATATTATTATGGGGATTGCTTATACCAGCCCAATCTAATCTGATACTAAGCTCGCGTAATAGTTCATTCTTCTCGGTTTCAGTTTGTTCATTGCTATTTTGTTTATCAATTTCAAATAATATAGCTCTGAAAGCCGTAAAAATATAAGAAATAAGGAGATTAATATGAACAGGAAATACTTTTTTAATATTTATACATACGTGTTTAATGTTTGCAATGCCGCTTCCATATGCTTTGCTTCAAATTTACAAGCTGTGTTTAATTCATACGTTATTTTTTTCTTAAGAAGTTGATAATGTCCGACTTTCAATACACAGTCAAGTAATTGTGGACAAAATTTACTTGTTTGAGCAGTAATGGAACTGTGAAATTTTGACATGTTACCTAAATACACATATTTGATAAAATAAATGTTCACAAATTACTATAGATATATAAATAACAATCATTATTCAATAACATTACCTTTAGGGCCATCCACAGAATTCAATATTGCATCAAAATAATCAATTGTAGATGACCATACTTTATTGCGAATATTTTTTTCTATAAGGTGTATCATACTGTTTAATTCAGTAATAATGTAAAAGGAAATAAGTTTATCAAGACCAGTTAAACCGGGTGTGCCAATTGCTTCTAATGTTCTTGAAAAAATTTTATAATTTAATACTTCCGTTTGTGTTTTGAGATCATACCAGGCAAGAGAATGTTCAATATATACAGTTGTTCTAAAAATATGAATGTAAAAATTATTGATTAATGACAATACAATAGAATATATAGAATAATATAATATATTAATTATGTTATATCTATATATTAAGTTTAGAAAAGCAATTAATATGAAAATGTAAACGATACAAAATAGTAGAAGACATAGTAAAGTAGTACAAAAAATAAATTTACATATAATATATAAATATAAAAAAATATTTACCTAGGATCTGTAATTCGAAGTAATTCACGAGCAAGTCTACCAATGAAGGTTGCAGAATTATTGTCTGAAACGGAAACGTGTCTTTCGTCTTGAAAGTACCTCCATGATCTTCCCGAAGTCCAAGAAGAACCTGTACATTCTTCTTCTACTGCATTATTTATGATATATGTTATCTGTGGATCATAAAAAGTCATGTATAAATATATATTAATATAAATAAATGTGCACAAATCAAATATTCATGAATTTACAAACTTCTTCATGCCATATTTTTAAGCTATTAATATTTATGTAATCTTGAATATACTGAAACGATTTACGGTAGCCATCTATTATTGCTGTTAAATTATGCAGTTTTTGTAACAATGATATCTGGAATGACACGTCATTAATAACAACTTCTAATAAAATATCTTCACAATAAACACATTGCAATAAAAACTTACTTTTGATTTTGGTTCAAAAATAAGACCATTATCTAAAGCTAGAGTTACTTTTTTTACAAGTTCTTGTCGTATACCATCTTCTAAAAGGCGATGTGAATCAACTCTTAATACACCTAATGGAACACTTCTTAAAGACAACACCCCCTTTGTAAATACTGATACAGCATATGTTAATTTAGCCATCTAAAATAATTTGTTATTATTATATGATGACTTAAAAATATGAGTTTATTTTAAATCTTGACTGAACTAAATAAAACAAGGAAGTTAAAAATGTATACATACCTTTAATCTATCATCTAATTGTGCATAATCTTTCAATTTGTCTTTTGGCAGTTTAGTAGGAATTTCTTTAAAGGCATTGGTTTCAAGATGTACTATTTCAGCAAGTAAACCAAATACAGTTTCAGGTATTATTTGCAGGACACGCCTTGCATATTTTTCTAGTTCTCTGCTGTAGTACTGTGATACTGATGATAAATCTGCACTGTGTGCTTGATTTACTCTTAATAAAGGAGTTTCTAAAGCTGAAGCCATCTGGAAATAAATTAGCTACAGTAGAAGAAATGTTGATTATTATAAATAAAAGTTAATTTTTTAAATCATATATGAAGCTTACTTTCAAAAAAAGTGCTTTTAATTTTATTACAGTAGGAGGGCTTTCTTTTATACTAGCTTGCATTGTATCAATAAATGATTCCATTATATTCCATGCATAACAACAATCTGTCACTATATTTAAACTTATCATAGTATCTTCCGTTATGCTTCCTGTGCGCAACATGTTATGCAATATTTCTCGTGTATCAGCTAAATACTGTGATATATGTAAATTGTTTTCCAATTGATGAAATTCTGAAATTATTATTGAAATTAAAATTAATATTTTATTATGAATCAATATCATAATAAAGAGTTAAGCTAATTATAATTTCTTCTATTTTATTCACGAGCAAGTCTACCAATGAAAGTTGCAGAATTATTTTCTGAAATGGAAACATGTCTTTCGTCTTGAAAGTACCTCAATGATCTTTTCAAAGTCCAGGAAGAACCTGTACATTCTTCTTCTACTGCATTATTTATGATATATGTTATCTGTAAGTAAATTATATTTACCTTGCACTTCTTCTAATGCCTGTAATAATTGCACTATTTTTCTTCCATCCTCTTGTTGCAATGAATCAATATGTTTACTGATCTCCATAAACCAAGTATGCAAATTTTGATTTCTTTCAATACCATCAAGTGATTTATTACCACCAAATATTTGAGCAAGATCTGTTATACGTTCAACACATGTTCCTTTATCCCTAATCCATTTAGTTTCTTTGCCAAATAACAACTAAAAATTGAAAAGAAAGTTAATGAAACTTTTCCTAAATTTTTCATATAATTATACAATGTATGAAATGTCAATCATACGTCTTTATATAATTGTTTAACACCTTGCTCAATTTGAGCAGTACTTAATAACAATTGCAGATAATCAGATGTAGTATATTTGCTTTCAGTCACTACTAATTGTCTAAGCATGCGTGAACGTTTTGAATCTTCTAATGATATAGTTGACGTTGCAGTATGTAAAAGTATCCAGTGTAATACTACATTACACTCCCTTACTAATTTTACCAGAGAACCTATTGCACTCTCGTCTAAAGTCACTGCTAATTGCACTTCCTCCGTTTCACATATTAATTTCTAAAATAAATTTTTACCATAATGAATAATATATATATATATAATATTAAAACAAGAATAAAATAAGGTAAAATATTTTAAATTATTATTTTAAAGTCAAGTATTTGGGGAACGCTTTACCATTAAAAATAAAAAATGTAGTTACCTTCATTTTTTGACCATAGTTTTGTGCAATTACTTTTACATTTGATGATTCCAAAGTATTATTAAGTGCTGTTCTTGCTGCTTTGTATGGTAACCACCAATCACATAAATTTATTACTATTCCCATATAAATACTGATCACCCAGTTATCAGGGAAAAATCTGTCTACTGTTTCCCTCATTATAGCTGTATGAGTATGTAATATGGATGGTTTAAATGATAAAATTATAACTAACATTGATGCTTGATTAGAGAGAGCAGTACTACGGTGTTCTGGATGTGGAAAAGCAAGACTTTGATTGTATATCTCGTCAGAACGCAAGCGTCCAATAATATGTTCAATTAAGGAATCATTTAGTGGCACTCTTCTGCAAAATCAATTTTTTATAAAACAGATATAGATTCATTATAAAATGAAAAAATTGTAAGAACTTACTTAAAATATTCTTCAGGATAATTTGCAGGTCGTTTATTAGAAATTTTAGAAAATCCTGTTGATCGTAATAACATACATATGTCATCTACTCTTGTAGAGGATGAACGTTGAGCATTATATCGATAATAAGAAACAAGTAATCTTTCTCTTATACATCCTTCAAAATGATAATCCACCAAAAGCAACATAACACCATATAAATATACTGCTTCACACTATTAACATAAATATGATTATTACCTTTCTTTTAGGTAAATGCAATACATCAAAAGTTTTATTATAAAAATAGTACAACCATATAACAAACATTTGTAATGTTTTATAAAATTTTATAAAAATAAAAAGCTAATAAAAGCAATTTAATATTTAATATAGGACAATACTTAATATATTTCTAAGATATAATTTAAAATACAATTTAATATCATAATTGCAAGAAGAATAAATATAACTTTAAAATTTAATCATTTAATTTAAACTTAATGAATATCAAAAAATAATATAATTTAGGATATCTTTAATTATAAAACAGATATTTATAAATTATAGAAATACCATTAATTGTCTTCCTTCTTCGTTGAGCATAATAGTATCTATAGACTGATGAATATACATTCCATCTCCTAACTCATCTACATAGAGATTTAGATCTGTTACATATTTGTGCATGCTTTCAAAGGCTAAATAAAATCTTGAAATTATATCAGAAAAATTACTTCGTAATTCTTCATCTGTCTCTTGAAGTATCTAAAGAGAATAATTGTTAGAACAATTAAAGTAATTTTAGATAAAGAAATCTAAGAAAATATTAGATTTTATTATAAATTTAAAATAAATGTTAAAAACTATTTGAGTTCATTTATATAATTTTATCATTTCCTGTGTACTTACTGGGTCATTTTCTATTTTTTGCTCATATGTACTAGCAGATTTAAAATATACAAAATCAATTATAATAGATCCATACTTTTGTACAATTTGTTTTGAGTCCAAGCTGTAAAGTAAGAGAAAATTAACGTGCTTGTATAATATATTTATAATACAATTTATACAATATATTATAAGTAATATTTAAGAATTATTAAAATATAATAATTCGGCTAATAATCGTATTTCTATTAATAACACAGCATTTATATAAAATATTTAATAGAATATAAATAACCTAAATACAGGTGGCACATAGTCCTTTAATCTCATTAATTCTGCTATAATAGCATTTCCACGAGATACTAATCGTAATAAATTTTGCCCACAAATATTATTAGATGCCAAGAAGTCACCCATTTTGTATTTATTTATTTTATTAAAAGCAGCTGATAATACATGGGCATCGTTCTAGCAACAAACGTCAACAATTTCATCGATGTGAAAAGATCGAAGGAAACTGTCAAATTGATCGTTTGGTTAATTTCGATAGTTAATCAAAACATACGTGAAACACGAAAAAGACTAATATCAATAATGGTATAAGTTTTTCAATATTTTCCAAAAGCTATATTAATGATATATATTTTGTAAATTTAAGAAATGTCGATTAATATGATATACTGTAAATAATAACTGTGATTTAAAATATGTAAAGATAAAATATGTTTTATTAGATATGAAACATCATTTAATATACTGAAATAACATAAAATTAAGAATTAATAATAATAGTAATAATAATAATAATCTCTTATCGGCTTTCGCTTATTATGCGACCTTATTTCGGTGGGTACAGCGATTTTTCTTATTTCCTATATTCTAATCATTTTTAAGTCTATTTATTTAACCAAAATGTTCTTATTTTTAGCATTCATGATTAAGATTGATTAATGCGCTAATGTACGTGAATATTATATATTTTCAAAATATGAAATTTTATATAATATATAATAATTTTTCTTTTTTATAATTTTATTTGAAGATAGATAATCAAAAAAAATTTTTTACGAAGTATTTAAAATATTATTTTTTGTATCATTGTATAGTCAAGCTTTTATTTTATATTATATCTTTTCTGTATATTTAAATTCAGTATTATACTTATTTTACCCATTATGATTTATTATTGAAATAATACACTATATTATTTCGTATTTCAGAATTAGATAATGATGTTTTATGTTTTTACAATTACAAATTACATGTAATCATATGAATGAAATGTTTTCTTTGTAATAGCAGGTAATATATGACGTACGGTAACATAACCAAAAGATATACTAATGTCTACGTTCTACATATTAAATTAATTTTATTTCATAAAATAAATGTAATTCAAATATGAAATGAAATGAAAGTGATATAGATCATAAATAATTATAGGTATAATAATATGACAATGCTGTTGAATATTTTATTTCATAGAAATGCAACAAATTCTCTTTGTAAGTTACAATTTGTTTATCAATCATTGGTAAGAAATACTAAATATAGGAATCCTATGCTTTATAAATCTCTCCACTCTTCGTCCAAATGTACATTTAGAATAAAAAGTATAAGGTAATATAACACTTTTTTATAATTTATATTTATACTTATATAAAAAATGCAATTTTATGAAAATTAATTTCTTTTTTGTAAAATACCTAAATAATATTTTATTTAATTATTTTATAGAGAATGTAAGAAACAAATATATAACGATTTGAAAGACGTAAATACAAATGTGCAAAATAATGTAATATTATATAAGAATAAAGACACTTATGATTTCATAGTAGTGAAACTACTTTTCTATGGGTGGATTTTTTGTAATACATTAATAGCAGTGGCAACTTATAATTCAAAATATATAACAACATGGTGTAAGGATATATCTTGGGCAGAGTACATAAAAATAAATGGAGCATCTTTCATGTACTTTGCATATTCTATAATAATAGGTAATGTATATAAATAATATAAAATAATTATATTTCATGCTTATATTCATTGGTAAAATCTAATAAATAATAAACATATGTTAGATAAAATAAATCAAATATAAAATAATACATAATATGTTAAAAATTTATTTTCACGCATGTATTTTCATGTTTAGGACCTCCTGCCAGTATAGTACTATATTTGTTTAATCGAAGATTTGTAAAGTACATTATTTTACATAAAGGTGGCAAAGATGTATCTATAATCACTAATCATTTATTTAAAAGATATGATAGCATTACACTTCCTCTTGAAAAGGTATGTATTTTTATTTAAATTTAATTTAATTTTATTTTAATTTAATAACAATAACAATAACAAAAGTCATTTTTATCTTACTTTGAAGTATATATTTTTGTAGTTGAATAAAATATTTTGTAGTTTCATTGAAACAAACTAAACATAATATTGTTTTTAATATATCTACTAACTAAAAATATTTAATGTAATAATTAAAATAAGTTAATAATTAATTTAAAATAATGAGTAATTAATTATGTGTCCCCATAAGGTTAAAGTTACATTAGCAAGGCAGGAAATGAAATCTTATTTGCCAATGAAGATTCAAGGCAGAAGATTCTATTTCATTCTCGATGGTCAAGGAGAATTTTTAAATGAAAAATTATTTGACTGTACAGTTGGAAGTACAAGACGTTGGTAGATGTATTTTATGAGTTAAATAAATTATTATAAATAATTTAGAGATGTAATACAACTACTTAATATGTTTTTTATTTTTATTATTGCATGCAAGATAGAAATATTGCTGGATTATGCATATGAAGATAAGTTATAAAAATAAAATATACTCATTACAAAATAAAATATATAATATATATGTATAAAATAAATAATACTTACTATTTTATACAAAATATAGTTTCATAAACTAGATTTTAAATATGTTAGTACAATTAATGTATATATGTAATATATGTAATATATACATTTCTTATGTCTTGAAATCAATTCATATGTAAGTTATGTATAGATTACTATAAACACATTGGATATATTCACATTTACATGAAGTAGATGTTTTTTCTCTTTAATATCTTTGCCGATCATAATATTTATGTGAATACTTGCTCAAACGATCACTGTATCCATCATCATGATATTTATCCTCTGCCTTATAATATACTTCAGGTGCTGAACCTACATGTCCTTGCCAATATCGTGTCCAATAAAGATCCTCTGGATTGATATCATGTGGATGTTTAGCATTTCGAAATACGTGTACGCAGTATATGAGGCTTCCTATCAATGTTAGGAATCCGAAAACAAGAAAAACTATTCCCAAAATCCTAAAACAATTCCAAAATATTAATTTTAAGAAATCTTAAAAAATAAATTCCTTTATATGCAATATTTTTATGAAATTAAGTTATAATATAAATTATTAAAATTTATAATATTGTTCTGCATAAAATTGAAGAGAAACTAGGAAAATTATATAATTCCTTTTAAACATATACTTACCAAACTATTAATGGTTGAAAAAATTGAATCACTATAACAAAGCCTAATGCAACAAGAATTAAACCAAGATTAAGAAGTAACATAAGACAGCAAACTCCTTTGGTATTTGGGCAAAAAGGATTAGGTGTCGACATGGTTTCTATAATAATACCATCTTTTCTAGATGTGTGAGATTTTACTGATTTTGCAGAACCATAACTACAATGACTGGGTGCTCGATGTCCTAATCTTGAACTTGGTGTTAGACTGTGATGCGATACATGGCTATTGATTAAATAATAATGCAGTTTATGATACAATCATATACATATAAAACATATTATATTTTATTATATTTACAACCTTATATCTGAAGTTGCCCTATATGCAGCACTTGTAACATATATATCTGAACTATTGTCACATATGCTACCATGTGAAATACTTTTACTAAGAGGATGAAGACTATGTCTTGAAGATCCAGATAATATTGAACCACGACTATTGTGTATATTTCGTGATTGTCTTCCTTCTTCTTTTTCATATTTGTCTGAATGATCTTTTTTCATTGATTTCATCTATTAAATTTAAGTACATATATAATAAATAATAGATCTCTTGAATGTTCTATTATAGTAGTAAGTAGTATTATAAGGTAACATATTGTATTATACATACACTATTTATTTAATACATATTTTTATGTACAATGCAAATTTTCATAATTACTAACATATTAATTATAGTACATATGTTTATAATTGTACATAAAAGTTATAAATTACCATTGTAGCATGGTCAGTAGACACAATATATTCAGATACTGTACGATCTGATGGTGCACGATGATTATCATCTCCATCTGTTAAATATTCTCTATTTATATTATTGTGATATCCTAGATATCTTGAATTATTTGTCATTATGATACTTAAATTTTTATAATTTATCTAAAAAGTATAAGAAACTTTACAGATAATTTAAACCAGTACCTTGCCATTAATAAACATAAACGATGAGAAATTATAATAATTAAAATTAATTTTGTTGTTCAAAAAAAAAAAAAAAAGAAGGAAGGCAGAAAGATATGTTATAAATTTTAAATAATTACATAATATTTAGATAACAGAATTAAATATTATATATTCTTGATTTGAGCATGACTTACTTAATAAATAGTGAATGATATTTTTATGTGATATCACAAATTTCAAAGGACAATCTTGATTTTATATTTAGATATTTTTAGTATTACCTGTAAAAATTATTATGTAGTAATAAATGCTATTAAGAACTTCTCTAATAATGCAATATTATGTTATGTATGCATTTTTCATTATTTATTAGTATTTATCATGGGTCAGGGATAATATATTAAAAATAAGTAAATTAATATTTGATATGATGAATAAATGTGCATTGCATTTCCTCTAAATGATGTGAGGGCAACAAAGTAGGAATGGCAAATTGCAAATGAATTGCAAAACACGTAATCATCATAGAATCTTTTAATTGTATGGTGTATGTGACAACACATTTGTCGCGGTAGTAAACTCCTAATTTAGTAACGTGATGTCATTTGACAAGGTCATATGCATCTTCAATCGATAATGTGATCATTTAAAATGCAATTTTCATTTTTTATTTGAATATTTTCTATTCTTTAATTTACAATTTTTGTTGGGACATGTATTTATATTTTGTGGTCCAATATACTTAAATTTTCTTTATATGGTAAAAATTTAAGAGAGATTAATTAAATCGATAAAATTCAAAATTAAAGGTGAAATGAGATAAATATATATAATTTATTATGCCCTTTTTATTACATTAAGCAATGTTAATTTTTTCCTTTTATTTCATTGTTCAATAAAAATATGTTTTCGTACACTATGAAAATTTCGAAGGATAACATTGAAAGATTTACCTGCGCAAGCGCCATAAATCGTGTCAACTTAAGACCAAATACATGTTATTTTTTAATTTATGTTTATTTTTATTGATTTACTTAATGCACTACAAAAATCAAATTTGTATCTGATTGGAAAACATATGTATAGAAAAGTAATATAGAAATTGTTGTATAATTATGTACCTAGATAGGCCAGATATCAAGATTGATCTTTATAAACATCATACCTGAAACACTCATGTCGAAGAGATTTGTCGAAAGCAAATTTTAGGTGTAAACTCGAGATTTACGGATTTCATATAATTATTATGTGTTTAATTATTAATTCTTGTCTATGTAGAGATGTCTTTTTTCAGGAAATATTGGTCAAACATAAAATAATATTGATACATCATGGATGTTTGATTTTAGAAATATTAGTATTAACGGTACCATTTGGTACATTAGTGCACTTTTCTGTAACAAAACACTGTAACAAAACATTTAAATGTTAAAATACACCAAGATTTTGCTTCAACAACACTGATTTATTTACGTTTAAATGGATACAGGTAGAATATAACTGCACGTATCTAAGACTTTCACGTTAGTGTGAAGATCTCGAGCGAAAGGTGTATTTATTACACCTTGGTAGATGAAAACACTTCGTGACGCCTTTAAAAGGCAAGGCGAAAAGCTGCATTGTTCTTTTCCAGTACAATTCTTTAAGAGGTCTTCCGTGGTTAGAAATTTCGAAAAATTCGATTGTTGGATTTTGATATTTTCTTTAAGTAAATATACAGTGGCTGGCAAAAGTACTCGTACACTCACCATAAAAAATTTCTATACATATATTGTGCGTATTATATAAAACATTTTGAAATTTCATTAGCATCACAATGAGACGCCACTGCTATGATTATACTGGAGAAATTTGAACCCTCTGAAAATATATATAAAAGATGCAAGATATTTACTGCAAATTTATATTTAGCAAAAAATTAATATAAAGTATGATAAGTCACCTTATACATCTAATAAATACTTAAGATCGTCCTACCCACTGAATATTCAGACTTATTAATATCGCAGATAATTGACTGTTTAAATATTTTTTTGATTTCTACAAAATATATATACTTATACTAAATATCTTGTAACTTTTGTATATATTTTCATAATTGATCGTTTCAAATTTTACCAATATAATTATGATAGTTGACCGTCATTATAGTACTAATGAAATTTCAAAATGTTTCGTAATGTCTATAAAAGATATCGACAAGTGTACGAATACTCGAATTTTTTCCATGGAAAATATAATGGTACAAAAAATAAAAGGTATGAATATACTCGTGCGATTCATTGTAGGTATTATTTTAAGAATATTTCCTGAAAATTTCAAAATGATTCTATGTAAATTAAAAAAGAATTTTTTACGTGTCAATCGAATTTGAAACTTTAAACATGTTTTTCTCAGAACGATATTTTCAAAATCGATGACCATAATTAATCGAAAACTGCTGAATGGATCTGTTCCGAATTTTGAGGACATTTGGGAATTTTGGACATAAAATAAAGATATAAAAAGATTTGGATACAAAAAATCTAGTTAAGAATTTTATTTTTCAGTTTAGTTTTTATTTTATGGCTGAAAAGACCATTTAAAATTTTTAAAAATATTTTATATTTTGACTACTGAACGACATTATCAAGTTCTAAATAACTCCTTCAGTCTCAAAAATTAGTTGTTAAAACAATATTATATACGATTTTTAAATTATAATCAATTATATTAACAATTGCGCATGCGTTGAAAGTGGTGTATTATAAACTCCGCGCCAAAAACTGAAACCTTCGTTTAGATTCGTATTTGTATGTTAATTGTATAAGCGTAAATTATTGGTGAATTTTTTAATAGAAAATAATTTTTTGTTGGGTGCTGTAGAAATATTGTAATTGTATTATTTGTGCATGGAGGGTTTGAAATGTCTCAACACGGTGCTGCTTTGCAAACTTATAATCAAGAACTTGTAAAGTGTAAATTTATATTTATTTATTTGTAATCAATGTAATTAATACGATATGTTTGCTTTATTATTATTTTATATTCAAATATGAACATAAAGTAGAAATGAATTTTAATATAATATTAAATGGTACATATAGGTTATAAGTTTGTGTATGTAAATATTGATATGTTACTTTATTAATTTTTTATTTTCTGTAGGTTTAGAAGAGATGAAATTGAGGCGTACAGAGTTACAAGCGGAAATTGAATCTCAGGAAGAAGAAAAGAATCATTTGCAAAGAGAAATAGAAAAGTTGTCTTATAAATTAACACGCCTAAATGATAGTTTAACTAAAAAGATAGCAGTCAGAAATGAATATGATAGAACTATTACAGATACAGAAACAGCATATGTAAAGGTATATCTATTGTTTCTTATACTTTAGAACAAAAATTAGATTTAATAAAAACTTGTTATGTCACAGGTAACCATATATAGTAACTATAATACATAGATACAAGTATATTTGTTATTATAGGAATTTATATAAGAGTTGTTATAATTACAGATTTTGGAAAGTTCACAACTTTTATTAAATATGATCAAGAGAGAAGCTACAAATTTAGACCAAACATTAGTTAAAGCTAACATGGACAAGCAACAGTGTTAATGATAAATGTAAAATAAAAATTAAACAAAATGGAGAACACTGTGTTTATAAATTTACAAAATATATTTATTGAACTTGTAACTATAAATAGAGACAAATCTACAGATATCAGTGCAGCAAGTACAAAATTGTAAATATCTAAAAAATTTACAACTTGTTCTTTAAAATCCTTATATTTATGTGATAGAATATTTTATTTTTTTATAATCTATAATCTATAATCTTATGTTGCAGTTGTATTTTCATTTTTTATGTAAGGATGATATCAAATAATTTACTTTTGTTAATAAAGTTTGTGTGAGATAATAGTTTTTGTGTAATAATATTACATATTAGTATTGTATTGTATTGTATTCCTTTATTGTATTGAAGCTTATGCCTATTACAATCTCTTTTGAATATTTGCACATTCAATACATTTTGTTTCTATCTCAATTTATTTCACTAAAGTAAATTTTAATTTACTACCTAAATATAGCTATATCTTAATTACTATATAGCTTACTTACTTACTTAATTACTATATATTTCCTAGTTCATTATTTTTTGTTATTTTGATTTATCTGCTAAGACGTTTGTACATATATTTTTATGCTATAATGCTGTATGCGAGCATATGTTCCCTTATTAATAATTCCCTGCTTTTGTGTCATATATAATAACTAGTATTAATTGTAACTAGTTATTCAAATATGAGTTATAAATTATGTGATATTTGTATAAAAGCATTATATAAGT
This sequence comes from Bombus vancouverensis nearcticus, assembly GCF_051014615.1. Lineage (NCBI taxonomy): Eukaryota > Metazoa > Arthropoda > Insecta > Hymenoptera > Apidae > Bombus > Bombus vancouverensis. The sequence continues at coordinate 16,701,153 of NC_134915.1, read as the reverse complement.
AATTATATTTACTATAATACCTTATTATATATATAAAAATTGATTATTATACTTATGTCTGTTCTTATAAGACTATTTTTAAATATAGTTTATAATAAATTGATTATATGAAAGAATTTTTAGTCTATTACTAATTAATTCGTTAACCTGTCAGTAATTCATAATATGAGATGAAATTCCTATACATATATCATCGAATTAACCACAGTTTTAATTATGTATGTACACTTTATTGTATTCACTTTAATTTATTTATTATAGTTTGACTTCAAACAATTGTTTTCGAGTATACATATTTTGAATTACTAATGCGGGTACATTATACAATAGTTAAATATATTTATTGTACAAAATAAATATATAACGTACTGATTTCCTTATTTAGAAATATGAGTGATATGGAACTACATGATATTTGATTTTATTTGCAAATGTTTAAAAAAATATATTCATGTTCAAATAAAACTCATTTTAGAAATATTTTGGATGCAATTAAAAATTTAGGCATTACCAAGAGCTTTTTGTTCATTCCATACATTCAATAACTCATTTGGATTTCCATATCCATGAGAACTTATTACATATTTGTAATTAAATTTTGTATAATCCTTCTTATAAAAATGAAATTCCTCGCAATGAAAAGGTTCTATGTCTGCCTTTTTCGCAACTAAGCCTAAAAAAATATCATCAAATTTGAAATACTTAGTATAAAGGCTAGTATAATACATATCTAAAAGAGCTTCTCTAGACAGTATATATGCACCAGCTGTAACATATGGTGGCCATAAATGGTAAGGATATTCATTAAGAGAAATATACCATTTAGAAGACTTGTGACGATGAGGTGAAGATACAAATACAAATCCTGCAAATAATCTAACATCTTCTGGAAGTTCAAAATCAAAAATTTGTCTTTTTGTTCTATTCATTGTCAATTCATCTTTTATATGTTCTTCCTGGAGAGGATTTAAATTTATACTATTTTGTATATCATAATTATTTGCAAAAAGTGTATATAATGTTTTATTATAAAAATCTTGCTTTAATCTATGCATAAAAAGTGTTCTTTTTAATTTTTCATAAACAGACAAATTCTTTCTATCAAAAGCATGAACATTTTTTTGTGTAATTGTATCATCACTTAACTCTTCCATTTTATCACTATCTTTAATTTCTCTCTTTTTATGGGTATCAATTTTTTTTGGCTCTTTTAAATAATCAGGATAGTTAGTTGGATTTCTTATAAATCTTAAAACATTTTTTACAGAAACATATATATCATCATCGACAAACATGTAAAATTTTGAGTTAGAACAATATTTTACTAGCCATTTAAAAGCCATCATAGTTTTGATAGTGTTATTATAATATGAATCTATAAAATCTGCTTGTATGATATCTTTATATTTTGCAGCCTCAATTCTCACTTTTGTTTGAAGTTCATCATCATATGGATGTACACCTAACATAAAGACTGTTCTTGAGGGTACATCAAAAAATCTTTTTTCATAACCCCAGGAATTTCTAATTGCTAATCGTCTTTCAAAATTTTCTATTGCAGATTTTACTATATAGACAACACGAAACATGTTGTATGCAGGGTCTACGCATTTTTGTTCATTATCAATTAAAAATGTATATTTATATTCATTTATGGGTTCAACAGTAGGTTTCCTATTATGTCGTAATGCATTTACAAATTCATGAACATCACCTTCGTATGGGTAAACAAAATTTGAATCATATGTAATTTCAAATAAATGTGTGAATGCTCCGAAATAATTAAGCAATATAATAAGACCAATACAAATACAAATATATGTTAACTTGGTCTTTGATGTTAAACGAAGGCTTGAGTGAAAACAGGTATGCAATAAACAATACATCTTTATAAAGTATATTTTTACATAATTGCTTCATTGCCTATAAAAAAAATACATATATTTTCTCCTCATTCATCTTTATGTTATTATTTTATGTAAAAATGTAAGTACTTACATGATTATTATGTATATGGATTTCAAGAATGTTCTTAAGGTATACTCCAACATAATAAATTTATTGATATCTTAATTATATCAATATTTTATTTTTTTATTTATTTTACTAAGGATAAAATTGCAAAATGCTACTTATTGTTTTGAACTAATGACTTATACTATAGATATACACATACAGGTGTAATTTGTAATGTTTTGAATACATCGATTTAGTTTTATATTAATATCAATTAAACGTTGGTGTCAATTGGTATCAATTAAACAAACATTTTTATATTCATTATTAATTATAATACATTTCGATATTTTAAACCTAGTGACTTATTGTATACTTCTTCGCTAGCTTTTGTTGGTAGGTAGAGGTAGTTTTATATATATATATGTATATACATACATACAGATAGAATACGCGATCACATGTTTCCATGTAAGTGAATGCAATATGAGAATAGAAAGAGAACGTTGCATAAAGGCCTTTTCAGTCCTTATCTGATTAGGCATGACATTGTTGCCATTCGTTGATTGGTGCATGGATATAATATTCATAGATTGGTGTTATACTTCATATTTATTGTACGAATGTGCATGCTTTATTAGACAAGGATCCAAAGAGTCTCTATGGAGCATTTTCTTTCTATTCCTATATGACTTTTTCAGCTCGCTCACGCACTCCATCCTTATATCTCTATACTCTATGGGGAGCTTTAGTATGTTACCAACAAAATGTAATAAATTATTTAAATTTTCAAAACTCGCGTTGTTATAACGTTAATAATAAAACACTAAAATAAAGTACATAAGATGTAATAAATATATGTATAACAAAGTTAAGCAATATTCTCTGCTGATATAATCACTGATATAATTAATAACAATTTTATAATTATTTTTATCGTAAGAATTTGATATATATAAATACATATCCGATCATCGCGATAGAAATTTAGTTTTTCCTTACGTCTTTAAATTTTAAACGAAACATTAAATAAACGGTATGTTATTAATTTACAATTTATATTTGTAGAAAAAGTAATTTCTGTTGAAAGTATTTAACTCTTGAAGATAGCTTTAGTTCTTCTATAAATATACTGTTAATTCCTTATGGAATTGACGTTCTTCTAATGTTGGTAAACCTTTGTTCTGAAGTTAGTTGTTCACTTCAAAAGAATCGGAGCAAAGATGGACTCCTAAGAAATTTTTATACACACCAGTCATTCGACTTTGGATTTTCTTCATTAAATTTTCTTGAAACGTTCGAGATTATTCTTATATGACCAAGTCTGCCGTGTGAACGATGATTGTACAGGAGCCAGTGCAGGTAAAGTTGATTAAGTTTGAGAAATAACTGGCAGTGACGTGCGATTTTCTATCTGGACGCATCATCCACACTTATTGATACTGACATGAGAAATTGAAAACCGTTTACACGCATGTTTGTTATTCAACAGAAAATTGATTTTCAATTCTGTGCGATATTTTATGATACTTCGTTACTTTCGCGATATTCTACCATTAATCAGGTTATCAAGATTCTAGTTTATTTGATATTGAATATATTCTTATGTGAGGGTGAACTTCTTTAGGGTTGTTTGCTTTTGCGAAATGGACGTAAACGGGAGGGGATATGACTATAAATAAGTACAAACTTTTATGACGTTTATGATTCTTTTGTATTTTGTACATAAACCAATAAATTTTTATGAGTGTTAGCATGTTACTTTGTGTATTAGAAGTTAGCAACAAATATGATGTATGTACTTTTGTATTTGTAAAAATATGATTAAATGTTCTTGTCATTGTGTGTATTTGTGTGTTATGTCAATATATTCTAACATGTATGATTACAGGCGGCCATATGGCATTGTTTAAATCATTATGCTTATCCAGATGCAATATTTTTAGCAGAAAGGTTGTGTGCAGAAGGTAAGGTTTTTTAATTATAATTTTTATAACATTTAATTTATCTCTTGGCATCTTTTAATTATGATATTGTATTGTCATTTTAGTTGACTCAGAGGAAACTTTATTTCTTTTGGCAACATGTTATTATAGATCAGGGCGAGTTAGACAAGCTTATGCACTACTTTCCAAAAAAGCTCCAAATTCTGCACAATGCAGATTTCTTTTAGCCAAATGTTGTTATGATTTAGAGAAGTAAGTATTAAATTGTTCTATTTTGTTATTTTAATATATTTATATAATTTGATATTTTAATTACCAGATATGCAGAAGCAGAAGCTGTGATAATTGGGGGATATTATAAACAGCTAAAAAACCTGGAAGAAATAGCAACTCAATTTGGAGAACATGCTTGCTTCTCGCTTCAGATTATAGCAAAGATTTATTATAAGATGATGCGTACAGCAAAGGGAAATGATGCGCATAAATTGGCTTTGAAGCTAAATCCATTTCTTTGGCATTCATTTGAAGAATTATGTAATGTTGGTGAAGTAGTAGATCCTACAAAAATTTTTCAGTTAGATAAATTAGATAATTTTGCAATGTGCCATGGTAGTACACCTACTCCCATTTATGCAACTGAATCTGATCTCATTGTACCTACAAATAATTCAAATGGTACACCTACAAATGGCACTACTGTGTAAGTATGCAATTTTTAAAGTATTTAAATAACTTTATATTATGTTATTTGTATTTTATAGTACTCCTGCACAAATCACAATGACATCAACTATAATTAATGGGGTTGGACCTGGTATACGATTATATTCTCCAGTAGATGAAAGTCCACAAAGTTTACCCACACATTATAATAATTGTCCTTCAATATCACCAAGAGCTAAACTTCCACGGTATCGTAGTATGTTCAATAATACAATGAGCCCCCTTACTCCAAGTTTTGGTATTCTACCATTGGAAAGCAATACACCTGAACCAACAGTTTTACCTTCACATACTACTCTTACAGAAGCTAATGATCAGAAAAGTCTAGCAAAACGTGTTAGCAGTTTAAGGGCTCATGTAGGGGTAAGATTTAAGTTGCAACCGTTTGATTTATAAATGCATATATATGCCGTAATATACTAAATTATATAAAAAATATTTTAACTTGCAGCAATTAATGTCAAGGAAGGAAACTCCTTTACAGCAAGGGAAACCAGTATTTTCTCAATCTGGAAATACGAGTAATAACGCTAATATTGTAACAGCTACACCTACTACTCCAACACCAGCTCCACCAACACTGCAAGGTACCAATGTTAGACGTTCCTCAAGGCTCTTCAGTCACAGCTATTCAGTGAAGGTAGATTTATTTGTTTTATTATAATTTTTCATTCCTAATTGTGTGGTATTGTATGATATTGTAGGTACATTCAGTGTTATAGTATTATAACTATACTCAAAATAATGTTTTTCTTTATTAGGAAAATAATAAATCTCCAAATAGAAATAAATTTGCTACTCCAAAGTCTCCGTCTCGCAAAACAAAAGCTAGACTTTCAAAAACTAACTTAAATAAAGCTAACTTTAATGAATTAAACGAGAGAAATCGAAATGAAAAAGAAAAAACTGAAACGATTACATCAGAAAAAGCTGTAGCTAGTGTAAATGCATTAAACAATCAAGGTAGTACTAATGTCTGTGCAGTAACACTCCAGAAACAATGTGCTGGTATGTTATCAATATTATAATTTCGTTTTGGAAGAAATTATTTTTTCTCAACAGTTTATGTATTATGTATATATGCGTGTATATATATATATATATATTTCTTTTTTTTCTTCAGAGGGTTTAATGTCATTGCTACAAGAATTAGGAGAGGCATATCAACATTTAAGTCAATTTAATTGTACCCAAGCTGTTGAAATATTAAGTGTTCTTCCAGCACGACATTATAATACAGGATGGGTATTATCTATGTTAGCTCGTGCACATTTTGAAATGGTAGATTATAAGAAAGCTGCTAGGTTGGTGTCTACTAAACTGTAAAATTAAAAAGTTGAAATAGTTGATAAGAAATTCTAACTCACTATTTTTTGGTAGTTATTTTGCTGAAGTGAGGCAGTTGGAACCTCAAAGGACTGAACTTATGGAAATTTATAGTACAGTTTTGTGGCATTTGCATGCTGAAGTGCAACTGTCTACTCTAGCACAAGAACTTGTTTCCGAAGATCGTAATTCTCCAGCAGCTTGGTGTGCTACAGGAAATCTGTTTTCTGCACAAACTGAGCATGAAACGGCAATTAAATTCTTTCAAAGAGCTATTCAAGTACGTGGTTTATTTGTACACTTTAATATTGACGGAGATTTTAATTTTCGTTTTACATTTTTTTATGTAGTGATAAATTTGTCAGTTATATTTGAGATGCAAGTTTTATTTTTCAAATGTATAGGTAGATCCCAATTTCCCATATGCCTACACACTGCTTGGTCATGAGTATGTTCTTACAGAAGAATTGGATAAGGCAATTACTGCATTTCGTAACGCTATCAGACTTGATCCTAGGCATTATAATGCATGGTAAGTTTAATTGAAGAGATTGTTTAGGAAATTACAAGATATTTTATAACGAGATAATTGTATTATTTTACATATGTTGTTTTTCTTATTTTATAGGTTTGGATTAGGGACAATATTCTCTAAACAGGAACAATATAGTCTAGCAGAATTGCATTTTCAACGTGCTTTACAAATTAGTCCACAGAATTCGGCAATAATGTGTCACATTGGTGTTGTGCAACATGCACTGAAGAAAACTGATGAAGCTTTAAAGACTCTGAATACTGCAATCGCAAATGATCCTGACAATATGTTATGCAAATTTCATCGTGCAAGTATCAACTTCTCAATTGGTCGGCATGCGGAAGCACTTAGGGAATTTGAGGAACTAAAAAATATTGTACCCAAAGAATCTCTAGTCTATTATTCAATAGGGAAAGTAAGCATTGTTATGTCTTTTTTTGTCATTACATTTTATATTCTTTTACTTAAGTTGTTCTTTTTTTGGTTAGGTACATAAAAAATTGGGTAATACCGATCTTGCACTAATGTACTTTAGTTGGGCGACGGACTTAGATCCAAAGGGTGTTAATAGTCAAATGAAAGAAGCTATATTAGGCCCAGGTCAAGGAGACGAAGAATCTCCAGCGACTCAATCAGGTAATTAGCATAATATTCAACATATAAATTTTACATAAACGAAACTTTACTACGTAAAACTTATTAATATTGTTAACGTGTTATGGTATCATTTATATGCACATATACGTATAGACGAACAGCAGATGCAGAGTAATTCGATGGAACAAGAGATTGATACTAGTAGAGAAGCAAGTGCCGCGAGGCTCGCCGCAAATGTCTCAGTTGAAGCTCATGCCGATGATAGCGATGATAGTTTATGAAGATATCCTATTGTGTGCAAGATTGCTATAAAATGAAGCATTATTGCGCGTCACCATTTACTTTTGTATTGATCGATATGATCAATTTTTTAACTAATTTAGCTCATTGTGGATCCATACTTTCGCGTGCACTCGTCAATTTCGTCTGAGCAGTGCTATTATTATCTTTAATATTTATATCGTTTCCGTAGACTTTTAATAGTGCTACGTCTTTTTGAGAAGCTAAAAAGTAAGCTAAAAGCCATTCTCTGGGTCGTTTATTTTTTATTACATTTGTCGGAAAGGAAAAAAAGTACTTTTGGATGATCGATAGTTTTTGAGAGAAAGTGTGGGTGTGTGTGTGTGTGCGCGCGCGCGCGTACTTGTGAGTGACTGAGTGTGTGAATGAGAGAGAAAGAGAGAAAAGAGGAAAGCACGAGAGAGAGGGGAGCGAGGGAGGGAGGGAGGGAGGGAGGGAGGGAGAGAGAGAGAGAGGTTCAGCAATATCTATTTCATCGATCTTGTACATTACGCGTTTCACTGTATATTTTTTACGATTGCTTGTCTTACTTTTATATATATATATATGTTCGAGTGTTTAATGATTTTCATTAAGGATTGAGTACAGACTGTATTGCGTTGAAGTATGAGCGAGTGTAAACGTAAGCATGTCGTAAGTAGATAGGAAATATAATTAATTTACTGAGTAAATAAGTATGGAAAAGTGTAAATGTAAATTATTATTACTATATTATCACCATTAGTGCTACGAGTACTATTATTCATATAATTATCGTTGCTGATTTAGTGATCATGAAAACAAACAAACAACAAAAAGAATATTTTTGGCCATGTTAGTGGTCATTGGACGATCGTGCAATTCTCGTCGTGAAGTAATCACCGTTGGATTGATCTTGGAATTGGTTTCATCATGGATAGATTGTTTTATGCGCGATGTAATGCACTGTTGTGCAATGGGTAATAATAATTCTAGACAAAAAGACAGAACACGCATGCTATCTTTAGTTTCTCATATTATAATTATGGTACTGTGAAAACTTTGAATGTTATATGAAGATTACCTTCTACTATCCATCTAATCTAAACATTATTTAGATTGACATTACATCAATGAGTTCTCTTGGTATAAATACGAAAATGGACACAGACAAAGTGATAGCACACTTGAAAAATATAAACTTATATTTCATATTACATAAGTCATAAATACAAAAGTATATAAATAACGTAGTTATAGATGTTTTTAATGATGTGCAGAGCCTCCATGGTTCTCAATTACTTCAGTCATCCTGATTGATAAGGATTTATACAAGACTTTAATTGTGCATTGGGAAATATTTTCCAATTCTCTTTTATTGCAGGATTTTGAATCGTGCAAATCTTCGAATTGTCTACCTTCTGTGTAGGTAGCTGGTGATAGCAATCTGAAGAACGGAAATTTTCTTTTTTGAAAAATATTCTTGAATAACTTTTGCCGTAAGCACAGCAGCATTATCTTGTTGGAACATATATTTTGGATTAGCAATTTATTCTGCATACTTGTCAATGTGATTTTTTATTAATTGCAGGCAAATCGTACAATTCATTTTTCCTTCTACAAAACTGATTTCCTTTTAACCCAATTTTTCTTAATGGTTCTTTTCGAATATCTCGATAATAATATCGATAAAGATAACTTTTCTTCAGTGTATATGTTTCTTCGCAGATGCCAGTCGTCCTTCCTTATGTTTCGTTGTTAATCGCCTGTATTTTTGTTCGATCTATAATTGTTCGTGGTACACGACAAACGTTTTGATCGTTAGTTTTCATCCTAGCTTCGAGGACGATTTCTCTTGAAGTAGTACAATAGTTTGTGATGCAGTACAGAGTATTGTCCTTGTCTCGCGTTAAGATAGTGCTGCTAGTCTTCCATTAGCATAGGTATCTTTTTACCATAGGCATTTTACATATTTTAATAAATTATAAATGACTTCAATTGATTTCCATCGTTATATCTGTAATCGTTGATCTCCGCCTTTTTAAAGCGAGAGTCGTGTTTATTTCATTGTTACTCAACCTTTTACCACAGCCCATCGTGAAAATATCGATTTTACAAAGAACGCTTTAATTGCCTGAAATCTCGCGAGATACTGAACAGAATGTAAATATACTTCAAGCACGCTACCATTTTGTCAGGTCTCCATTTTATATTTCTACCATTATACATATCGCCGATCTAAGTTATGTTTACGTATTCGTTGAAGATAGTCTTCCAACAACGTTCAAAGTTTTTGCGCTACGATAATCTTAATACGAGATATTAGAGATGGCACGCGTGTATTATCTCTTAGTCTAAGAGCGTAGGTCTAAACGATTCTGAGGACCATAAGCGAGTCGGAAGTCTTTTTTCCCTACTCGCGAGTGTTCATCGAAATATCCTGAAAGTCTATGTCATATATTTACCAATGACGGACCCAGTTATTGTTCTGAATGAAGTATACGTTGTACGATCACGAACTTTTTGCTGTACAGTAGTTAACGATCACTTTTAATTCTGGTGTGCCTTAAACATATCCAACTTGTTTCTTCCTTGTGTCACACAAACTTCATATTATCTCGATTAACTGTTATATTGATTCTTATACTTCGACGAGCGTTGGAAACACGTGTTTCTAGCGATCACTTTGTTCGGAATAAGTTGGGTGATCTAATACGTAAACACATGTCATAGACTTTTCGGTGGTGTTCAACTGTCGGAATATTATTTAATTGTATGCGACAAGAATCCCTTTATCACGATATGATACGCTGCACGACAGTATCTGGTGTTCATGTTCATAAGAAAATATATGTGCCGTATATTAGGCGCGTTAACGATGCGTTATTGTGTTACCAGATTCTACGTAAAGGTATGCATTCTAATGACGACAATGATTTCTGATATGTGCTGCATGAAAAATTGCACGAGAAGGTCGTAGCATTTTATATTGTATACATTCGAAGGAAAGAGAGATAACGAAAAAGGATAGACGAATTGCCGACTGAAATCTGTATATATATAATATATAAGCATAGATATATGTGATACGGCATCTCGTCCCATTAATTTTTTCAATTTAAGCACAACCCATTTTTTTTCTTCTTTTTTTTCTTTTACAAATTATCGTTTATTCGTTTGTTGAATTTCTTTTGTAAATGTAGTTTCGAATAATGATTTATTAATATTCCTGGTGGACTGAAGACGACTGTATATTTCTCATTTTTCTGTTTTACTCTTAGATTTATAATTCTTGTACAAAGTTGAGAAACGATGAATTTTATAGCGTTCAGAAGCACTGTGAAAAAAGACACGAAACTCGGGCTATTCTTTCTTTTTTTTTTCTTGTTAGTTTGTAATGTATGTATTTCTTTTTCTCTTCTGTGTAAAGAGGGAGATGTAAAAGAATTACGTTGAGATTTGTAAGTATAATACAAAATTATTGCGCGCGTAATTCAACCAAAGAGAATTTCTACGACGAAGCTGACAAGCTCTTTAATTAAAGAAAATCATTCGACAATTTTATCGGCTTCGAATTCAGATACGCTTGATGATTTTGATTTTTATTACGATAATTCTCTTCTTCTTTCTTCTTCTTCGTTTAGTTTTATTTATTTATTCGTTTATCGTTCTTAAACGATTTTTGCCTCTCCATACCCGACGAAACGAAAGTAACACGACTGTCCGAGCGAATAATCGAAGCTTCTTCCCTTTGACTTATCCTCGACTGTTGCCTACAACTCATCGATACGCTTTTTAGTTGTAAGGTACAGATAAGAGGGAGAAATAGAAAAAGAGAAAAGTAACAACGTCGTACAAACGGATTAACGTTCTACGAAATTGTATAAATGAGCCGTTACGAAACCTTTCATTTCCTCGCCGTGTGTTTTTGCTTTGCCTATCCAAGTCTTGTAATGGCGGTTCGGCAGAGTCGAAAGTTGCAGTAATTTCGAGGAACATTGTCGTGTTACTCGTTACGAAAGATGTATGTGCAAAATAAAGGCCTGCACTTTGTATAAAGCGTTACTTTCTTTCTAATCTCCGATATCGTAAAATGGGGGCTAATAATAATAAAGGGATACTTAGAATAAAAGTAACAAATAATTCATTTGTAACGACTCGTAAGAAATTGTTAGACAAATATCATCTATTTTTATGTTTCTCAACAGGAAAAGGAAAGAAAATTGCATTTTTCTGTGCGAACACTATACTTTGAGAATTTTTTCATATTAGACGTGGCGATAAGTTTTCGACCAAACGCGATAATATTAAACTAACTGAAAACGCCGAGGTTTTTTACGAGACGTAGACCGATATCGCATAAAGAGTTGGCCAATGAAGAAGACACGAATTTGCATAAATATCCGCGGTCTAATACGTACGATTCTGCGTCTCGAAAATTTCGGTAGTTTTATAGTTCACTTGATATTACTGCGTTTTATCGAATAATTACTCAAGTACTCGCAATAGCTACGATCGACCAGTTTTGCAATAAAAATTGTTCAAAACCAAGAGTTCTGTTCGGAGAAGGAACGAAGTTATAAATATGTGTAAATTTATTTGTCGCCTTGTTCCTTTTCTCCAGCTTTTATCTGTGCAAATGATACGAGAAACAATTTGACAAAGAAATATGAATTTTAATATTGAACGAGCGAACACTGTTATATACAGGGTGGTTGGTAAATGGTGGTACAAGCGGAAAGAGGGTGGGGGGTGATTCTACGCGAAAAAAGAAGTCGAAAATGTAGAATAAAAATTTTTTTTTTTTTAATTTTTCCATAGAGACAACGATCTACAGTGAGATCCGTTATAACGAGACGCGATAAAGTGCACGCGTACCGACCGAAAATTCAAAGTCGATTTTCTCGAAAACGAAGCCTCGAACGAAAAATTTGTATTCTATATTTCCGACTTCTTTTTACGCGTAGAATCACCCCCTTTCCGCTTGTACCACCAGTTACCGACCACCCTGTATAATTATGCGACATCAGTTGAATCATTTAACAGGAAATTTTTTATCAATTATTATTAGTAAAATTCTCTAAAATATCGTTGCTCGTACGTAAAGAACAAAGTCTGTCGGCTCGGAAACTTTTAAAATGTATTTATCTGTTACTATAAGTTAGACAAAGATACGAATCTTACGAGAATATCGATTGAATTTGTTCTTTTATAATGATATTAGCGAACGTTCTATGCGATGCGAGTGCAGAGATACTGGAAGTTACATTATTGTATAAAAATAACAATTCTGTCTTATAGAGATAATGTATATGTAAAAAAAAATAAGTAATTAAAATAATTGAAACTAAAGTGGCAGTAGGAATTTGGAAAACGGTAGCTCTACCTAAATAATTAGTCAAATTGTTTATTATATTTTGAGATATAATTTATTAAAGTAATCCAAAGTATGTAACGAATATTATTAATGTAAATGTTTGGATAAAATGAATGATAATAATAAGAAATCTTGTAATTAATCCTCTTTATTTAGATTATAAGACGTTGAACGAACTTGCAAATAAATATTTTTAAGCTTTTAATTTCATTCGACGAAATGCCGAAAAATCCGTTACGACCGAAATACGTTAACTACGTTCCATAACTATAAAATTATCCTAATACAGTGACGTAAGTCGGTAGGTTGCGAATTTTCCTAAAACGATGCGTTTCGCGTTTATCATCCTAAACAATTTATTATATTTCTTATTTACTTTTATATAAAAAATAATTCCGAAAGTCGGAGCAAGTTTAAATTCTCGAAAACCTGACTTATGCCATTATGACCTTCGATCCGACAAACATTTCCTCATTTGTTATTTTTGTCTCAGACATAAAATGCTCGCGTCTGACCTCGTTACATTAAAAAGGCTATCTATCGTTTTATCGCCTTTGAAATTTTTTTCCTGCCTCTTTCAAAGATTTCCAATTGTTACAGCGAATCTCTTTCGAAAGATAATCCTTGCCCAAGCGATCTAATTTAATCGAAATAAATTTATTTAATCTATCCGATTATTCGATAAACAAAGACTCGCCAAGACCTCGTCGAAGTACGCGTGTCGAAGGTCATATTTTTACTACGTACTTTACCAGTGTTACAACGCAAGTAAACATAAAACGTCAGTGTGTGACAAGTAGAGCAAGGAATTGCACGTTCTCCAGCGTTTCTGTTCGCAAAGATCTCAAGAACTTGATTGCAAACGGAAAAATAAGATTATTTAGATGTGCGATACTTTCGTTACGTTATATCGTACAAACGCGAATTAATTGTCTTCTCGCTTACTTTGTGTCCGCAGAAATTGTTCGGTGGTCTGTTTGTGATTTTTGAAAATCCGAACACGCAGGGAAACTGGTACATAATCGTGTAAAGCATGGCGCGTGCATCCGATTCTGTGGAAACTGGTAAAGTATACAACGTACTTGCGTTTATTTTCGCAGCTCTTTTAACGAATCGAACGAACGTTATTGGCGAAACTTAATACGCTACGAATTACAATACGATAATAATACGATAAGTTTGATAGTAAAAGGACTAAAATTAAAAAAAAATGAATTGTACGTATAGATTAGAAGCTATTTAATTACGTCAGTTGAAGTGAAATTGTAAAATCGTAGAAGACGATTATCTACAAGTCTATAAGTGGTATCTCGTAACTTTTACATTCTCGTTCACGGTACTCGTTAACATTTGTCGTTAAGTTATCGTGCACGTTACAATCGCGTTATTCAACTACGATTTCTTTTCAAGTTCTTGGAAAGAAAAATGCGAACCAGCTTGGAAGGACCCTTACGCACGAACATCTATCGTTGAACTTCGCCACGTTTTACGTACAGCCGCCAGGTCATTTGAAACGGTTTCTCGATGGCAAGATCGAGCTTCGAAACGTCGGAATGTTGAAACAATATCCGTAAGTGCGATAAACGAAGCTCGAAATTCAAACACCGGAAAGCTACATTTTTATTTAATCAAACAGGAATTTCTATCTAAGTTTCATTCGTTCAGAGAGTTTATCTCTTTTTCCTTTTTTTGTACGTGGAGGAATCCTCATGGACACAGCAGAGTAGTGTCGGACTCCTACCGATTTGAGGTGGTATGATGTTAAACAGATGATGATGCTCGGATGTTAAACAAACGATAGTTTATTAAGAAACGATTCAACGGACAGAGTCGACAAATAACAATTAACAGATATGATCAACAAACAACCGGTAACGATTAACAACTAACGATTGACACGAAGAGTTCAATCGACGCGTTGCTATACAATGTCACCGAGTACTTGTTTATTTCACGGTGCAAGACAGACTGCTGTCCTTTTGTTCCGTGGCCTGTGCCGCCACAGACTAAAACTCCACGATGATCATCCTACGCGTATGACAGCGGTGCTCCAGGAACCTCTTACGAATTAACTTCGTCCTCTTGTTCGAGCCAGTCCTAATAATTCCTCACTATTGAATTTGGCGTTGAGGGGGGCCGTTGCCCCTGGCGCTATCGCTCCTTCTGGTCGTGGTCCGTTGGGACGGCGATGGAGCGGCTTGTCACGTAATTTTTAGGGTTGGTTAGTGGAAATAAAATATAGTTGAGTCGTAACACAACAATTAACTTTGTTTTAATCAACCTTTATTGTGAATTCACCAATCACAATGTAACACGCACTGAATTAACATAAATCACAATTCACTCCAACCACGTTATGTAAGACTTAGTTACAACGATACATTAAGTACGCGACTTATAAGGGTAGAGACCGATATAGATATGTTGACTATTCTAAGGATACAGAATAAGTGAAGTTTTACCGACGATACTGTGTCTGAGGAAAGCTAGGGGTAGGTGTGTCTAAGGACACGGGACTATCGGATTTGTTGATGACAATTTTGGTTAAGGAAGTGAGGGCAGTAGACACCGTCTCCGATTGGATAATAGGACGGTTGGTGGACCAGGAAGGGTTTTAGCCGCCCTCGCGAGAAAGTTGCCAACGGAACATACCAGATGTGGAGAAAACCAACTTTCTAAGCTAACACGTGGTAGACAATAAACGTAAAGGGAAATTTAAGACAGGTAATACTCGCTTGGTCCGAAGGACCTTAACTATAAAAATGCCAAGGCCCCTGGTGGGCACTTAAGACTATTGAGGGTGCGCGCCAAGGATATGCAGACATCTGGGTGCCATCCTGTCCGTGGTGTGTGGCCTGGTCTCTGATATGAATTGACATTACAGGCTCTAGGTCGCCTGACTGCCATCCTCCTGCGTCGTCTTATCCTACAAATTCCCTTAGCTACGTTCTACGAGAAGTAACAGATCGTAGCTATGGTATCGATTTAAGCGGACATAGGCAACGATTACGACGATTTGCTTTTCTTTCCACAGTTACAGTAGCCCGTATAATTTAATATACAACGATCAATGCACGGAGGACGCTATTCTGGAGGATGTAAGATTGTACAAAGAATTCGGCGGCGGTACTATCGTGGAGAATAGTAATCACGGCTTGCAACGCAACATTCCATTCATGAGGAAAGTCAGCCAAGTGACTGGAATTAACGTCATCGCCGGAACTGGTAACGTACTTTCGCAATTAATCGATGAACACCAGATTCGTCGGTGAAATACGAACGTCCGAGAGCGCATTTGGATGTAACTTAAAGGATCGTTCGAGACAAATTTCGCTATACGTACGCGAATAGCCACTTTGCCAAGATAGCAGGATGTACAGTGACTGGGAACATCGATCGTACGCCGAGCTACCTTTCACTCGTTGGTCAATTAGCTGTGTTCGACGAGTATACTCGTCGCAGTTTACTTGTTGCGACACGTTCTAAATACGCGCTTTTCGAATAGATCGCAACAGCTAACTGGTTAACGCGTTACCGGTACGAATGAACAGGTGTTGGTCGAGGGTGGCGGTGATTTAGTTGGCTGTGTGTCAGCGAATTTGGATTCGAACGATTACTACGCGTTTTGATTCAACGTCAAAATCCAAACATCGTTTCGGTGGAGCTAAAATTTTGATGTCATCCCGCGAGGTCACGTAACGCGTGTCCCTGCTATTTACATTTTACGGTTTATCGTTGGACGTTCACGTACGTAAGTGAAGCAACTTTCTACGGTAGATGTAACGAGAGGTCAACTAAAGTTCAGAAATTTACCGACACACGTGGAGCATGGTGACTTTTTCGAAAGGATCGTACGACTGAATACTCGTATTCGTTTTATTACAACGTCGAATTTGTTTCCTATCTAATTTTGCTAAAATCCTATCTAATTTCCTATCTGATTTTAATAAAAGGTTACTACGTTAGCGCAACTCAAACTAAGGAGGATCTGCTGAAAGAAGACATGTACGATGTGATGCTGAAAGAGATGACTATTGGTTGCGAGGAGTATCCTGATGTAAAAACAGGATTCATAGGAGAAGTTGGAAGCACTTGGCCGATCACGCGTACGTATCTTGCGTTGAATGTTACTCCGAGAAATCCATAAATTCGTAGTTCAATTTTACACGATTAATTTTACACGATCTCTTTTATGATCTTTGTAGCTTGCGAAAATACCTTTTATTACGTGAAATTAATTTGTACACGAGATATTCCATAGACATTCGTTTGTCTTAAATGATCTCCGCGTTTCGAACGGCGTACCCCAAATCTTTTTGTACGAGCTTTTGTACGAGCAAAGTCGAATACTTCTGATTAATCGTACGAATCGTATTTCGATTTCTCACGTAGCTTTCGAGAAACGGGCTATCCAAGCAACCGGCGAGGTCCAGCAACAATTGAAGTGCCCTGTCAGCTTTCATCCTGGAAGAGATGCCGCGGCACCCTCGGAGATAATGAGAATTTACCAAGAAGCTGGCGGCGATGCGAAAAAGGCGATTCTCTCTCATCTCGATCGTACGTGTAATCATATGCCATTAAACGATACGCGTTGTTCGACGATAGATATCTGTTAAGGTAAAGAAAGGATTCGGAAATACAAATCGTTTACTTTGTTTTACACACAACAGCTATACATATATCTTACACTCTGAAGATCTCGACAACCTTCTTGCACGCACGCTAGTTCTCAACCGACTCTTCCAGATTCTTCTAACATCTGGCAACAGTCTTTTGTCTCTACTAAGTCTGGACGCCCTCTAACGCTTACACACACATTCACATGTACAGTTGTAAATGTATCATCTACCCAACAATATCGTCACGTTAGGCCAAATATCGATATAAATCTTTTATCGATATAAATCTTCATTTCGTGCATAACGTGGCACGATTGCCGATTGTTTTGTTCTTATTACCTGGTTAACACGATTGGTAAATCGACAGGAACTATACCGAACCCGGAGGACCTTCTGCAGTTCGCCGATGACGCGAAATGTTACTGCCAGTTCGATCTTTTCGGATGCGAATGTTCCTTTTACCAGCTAAATCCATCGGTGGATATGATTTCCGACGCGCAACGAATCGATCGTGTGAAATATTTTCGGAGTGACCAGAAGCTGGATCGTGTACTCTTGAGTCACGACATTCACACGAAACACAGATTGGTACGTACTTAGACATTGTACCGAATGAATCACGAGACTGCGGACGTTTGTACAATTTCGCGTTCTTATAAATGGAACTGAAGCTGAATATGATAATCGGCACGCTTTGGATATTTTATGTATCGTGTATTTTATATGCTGTACGCCCCGCTGCTTAGACTGACCCCCTTGCGTTCGTGTAAGGAGGTTTGCCCGCGTGCAGGCACATTTTGGCCGATCTTTAATCGTCAATAATTAAAAAACAAAGCCGAAAACGCAAGTTTTTTACTCTTGATTTTCATCTTATTTCGGCTTCAAGAATCATCCTTTAAATTTTCTGACACCTACGATTGAAGACCCTGTATATTCACGTAATAGAATCTCGAATTCCAATTTAAATCTTATCCGATCAATCGTTAAGTGTCTTATTATATATATATTTATGAATTATGTGCGTTCTGTAGATGGACGCACCTTTAAATTTCCAAACGACGCACAAACGTCCGCGGTCTATTTATTAACGATATGATGGAACAAAAGAAATACGAAAAAAACCCACTGTCGACTGTTCTAACGAAATTCTTTCATTTTTAAACGAAGATGGAGTTTGGCGGACACGGATTTTCTCATATTTTGAACAACGTCGTGCCAAAAATGACGCTGAAGGGTTTCACTTCCGAAGAAATCGACACGCTGACTATTCACAATCCAAGAACTTGGCTGACCTCTTGAAGCCTTCCAGCGAGAGGTATCGCGAAATCGGAATCAAGGCGAAAGAATATTTGTATATTTCTAAGAAATTATATTTCAAATAAACTTCATGTTGTACATACGAGTTTGCGATAAGACCGATTTCTTATTAAAACGGTTTTAATCAGAGTTTACAAAACGGTTCAACGTTTAAACAGCTTGCATATCGGCGATCTCGATTTCCAGTATGAATCTGAAAATAGATAGAGTTTCTCTGAATTAACAGCGCGATTTGTCAAGTAACGAAACGATAGCCTGTTTGAAAAATATATCGACGAAAATACAACGAAGATACGTGCGAGAAAACGCCGATATCGCGATCTTCTTCGAGTACGTATCTGCAAGCGCACTTGCGCACCAGAAGCAGATTAAACGTTATCAACCGCTTAGCGATACGGACCATGGATGACATCGAAGCGACGTTAACGTCGCAGTATTATATGTAGTTTAAATATAAATGAGTCGACTTATCCGTGGCAGCGCGGAATCGACGCTGTTCCGAAGCGACTCGATAAAATCGGCGTGGGCAGCTCGTCCGGCGACAACTGTGCGGTTACTGTCGTAACTTTCGCTAGTAACGTGTCCCAAAATTTTTCACGCGACGATCGACGAAAACTCGAAGTTGTAATTTGTTCGACAACGATGGAACTTCGCACGAAGATCGCGTAAGGAAAGCGCGATAAACCTTGTTTCTCAATTTTCGTTCTTCGCACCTTCGCGTTTCTTACTAAGAGGCGATATTTCGATTTAGAGTTGCGCCAGCCACTTTGTTGTGCCACATACGAAGATCAGCTGTACGAACCTTTTTACTCGCCATTTATTCTCTCGCATTCTTGTCGAGGAAAGAAGGAAGCTAAACGAATACGAAATACGATGTTGTAGCAATTACCGAAGACACCTGTTGTATCACCTCCTGTAGACACCTGTGTATTATTATCGAAATAAGAAGCTTATTATTATATGGACATTTTGTAAGAGAAGAGGTCTGTTGACGAAGAGACGCGGTGGCGAGGAAGCGCGCCAACGGGAGTCGTAAGTTCCCGTTACGATTAGATAATCGATGCGACGAAATGATCGGTCCCCTATATTGTTTAGGATAATCGAGGTGATTGAACCGATTATAACACTGAAGCAACAGGTTACAATATACACATTGTTCCAACAACTTTGTAAACATAGATAGTTGTGTTTACTTAAAAGTTACTTAAGTAACAAAGAGTAACAAGAATATTAAGTAAGTAAGAAAGATTGCTTGAGTTAAATAGATGACTGATCCAGGGCTGACAAAGCAGTCAAGACATTGGCCGGCCAACGTATGGAAAATTAGTCAAGAGATGTTGACTGTTCTAAGGATGACAAATCGGTGAAGTTCGGCAACGATGCTATCGCAGAGGAAAACTACTGCTAGGTATTGGTCGCTTGCGAATGGAAATGACCGTTGAATATGGGAAAAATTCGACCTTGCCAGTTTTTATCTGGTAGGACAATAATCGTAAGGAACGCGTCGATCGAGGGATGGATTTTAGTTTACGTAAGGAGTCACCGGACGTAACAAGGTCCGAGCGTTGGAAACGAAGGGAAACCGAGTGTTTACGAGCACAGGAAAAGGCGATAGCGTGGTCGAACACGATAGATTATAAATCGGGAGGCAAGAGACGTCGTGTGTCGACCCCTTGAGCCACCGAGATCGAGCTTCTCGCTTTCTTTCGTTTGTCAGTTTACCAGCCAAGCTAAATACAATCGCCGGTGGGACCATCAGTCGTGTTTTCGTCGATCTGCAACGAGATACACAACCGTGAAGAGGAGATGAGCACACGGAAGTCGAGGAGAGACTCGGACATTCTGCTGTCCAATTTCGCCCACAAAGAGCTGCTCTTCAAGTTCCTCGTAATCGGTGACTATGGTGTCGGTACGTCGAACACGTTTTAAAATTCCTTTTTGAAAAATCTGCCGTCGTTATCCACCCGTTAGTATCGTCGTAGTTTTATCGTAGTTTTGTTCCAACTTGTCGCGATAATACGCGCATTTTGACGGAGACGGTCGACCCTCCGTTTCGTAGGTTCTCGCGTCGTGGAAATTTGGTTATTCAGTCGTCGTGGTACGTACGATGGTGCTCGCTTTGCAACTGATACAATTTTGTACGTAAATTCAAACGATCCACCGTCCCGTGTTCGTGTCCATGACGTTCGGTGTTTCGAGCGCGGCGTAACTCGCATAATCCGATTAACGAGAAAAGCGAGTGGATAATGGCGAGAGTAGGTAAGAAATTATCGATAAGAATTACTTCTCGCGTGCTTCGTTCTTTCTGCTCGTCGAGACAGCCGAAAGTATTTCTGGAATAATGTTGCTATCTGTTAAGCCGGATTTACAATTCTGACCAACGATTTATTGTTTATGCGAGCAACGATAGCGAGCATATGCGGCAGTAACGGATGTGTATCGTTCTCGATCAGCAGACACTTTGACTAGAACGTTGTTTCGAAACGAGCGAAACGCGTCAACGTAAAAGTACTTCGTCTCCTCCGCATTTCTATTTTCTGCTTAACAGCGGATTACGCAGACATACGTTCGTTTTATATAAAATTCTCACGTGTATATTCCGACATGTAATTTGAAAGTGCTTTATAATGCGATCTAGAGAAATGCGCAGAAAATTGTTACTACTGGGAAAAATGTTTGATATTAATGAAAAAAAAAAAAAAAAAAGAGATACTTTTGTGCGATCAGTACGAAATGTATCGAGGCGTTTTAATACATTTGATGTTAAACGCCAGTGTTTCGTAGACGTTGCAAACTATTTCTTCGGGTCTGTCAGAACTGCGATGTCTAGGAAACGTCGGCGCAAAATGCAACGTACACGATTGCTGCTGAAAAAACAGTAACGCGAGATTTTACGGTGGAAGTTTGAAATTAAAAATGTTTGAAAATGTTGGAATTTTATATCATTGTTGTTCCTTGGAAACCTGTACTCTTGTAATCTCGCTAGATTAGAATTGAAAGCAAAAGGAAACTTAACGTAAACCTCAAGTTGAATACGACTTGAATACGACTTGAATACGACTTGAATTCAACTTGAACTCAACTTGAACTTTAAGTATAAATACGCGTGATAAATTTATCTGAGACCTACTTTCTCTGACATATCGTACACAACCTCTAAGAATATTCTAATTTTATAAAAATTCTCAAATTGTAATTTTCCTAGAATTTACTTTTATTCCTTCGATGATCCTTATTTTTTACTTCAAAATTTATTATTGTTTTTCAGGAAAGACGGCATTGGTTAGAAGATACACAGAGGGTAATATGAATATTAGTACATACATTATCGCGTAAAATCCGATTACAGAGAAAATTGTGTGCGACTTGCGATTTTCTCTTTTCTCAAATTAAAGGAAACTTTCTTTAAAAACGAGTCAAATGCACATTGTGGGTTCAAGGAGTTCGCTTTACAGAAATTTCGATTTAAAGAAACTACGAATTTGTTCGGTCCACGAACGTCTGAAAATGAAATCGTAGGATAGCGATAATTACAAAATTTATTAAAATTGTTTTAAAATTTACCAAACGATCTTTGTATATTCGGTGAATTTGATGTAAAATTATACAAGTGAAAATCTAATTATCAAAGTCTATGTGTATCAAAGTTATTTTTCGTGTTCTTAATTCGCGCCAGTTAAGCTTCCACATTCCCCGGCTCTTCTTCTCGTGCTTCTTTGATTCTTCTTCGAATTAATTGCAGAAGAAATATAAAAGAACAATGGGATATGCTCCGTAACGTGTGAAGGTTAACGATGATGTTCGTTATCTTCTCATTATTCTCTCGTATCTCTGTAAATAAGCGTAAATAACGTTCTCATTGAAGTATTCGTTATTTTTAACAAGAAAGAAACGTGTTCCTCTTTAACCGATAATATTGTGAATTGTGCATAAGCTTCGTTATAAGTAATTAGTTGGTTATTAACGATCGAGAATAACGTTGCTCGTTATTATGAAATATCTTCGATTTCCTCTGCTTCGCCTTAATACGTAGATTTGTACGTCAGTATTCTTCAATGATTGATCGATGTTTCTCTTTTTTCAGGAAGGTTTACGTCCAATTATAAGATTACCATAGGCGCTGATTTCGCAATAAAGGCAGTCGACTGGGACCGATTTACTAAAATTAACTTACAATTATGGTATTGCTTTATCAGTTTGTTTGCCTGCTGGTTATTCCGCGTGTTAATTCGATAGAATCGTCGAAACCGTGTAGCATAAAACACACTAGAAACATATATTCGTTGATCGAAGTTAAATCATCGAGTATCAGAATTAGTCCTTTCACGATTCGATCTTTTCCTCGTTCGAGAAAGAAAATTAGTTTTTTATTAATTATTACTAATATAAATTGCTATATATTTTTTAATAATTTTGCAAAGAAGATGTTAATTCGGTGGAATCGTCGAAACTATATAGCATAAAACACACGAGAAACATATATTCGTTGATCGAAGTTAAATCACCGAGTATCAGAATTAGTCCTTTCACGATTCGATCTTTTCCTCGTTTGAGAAAGAAAATTAGTTTTTTATTAATTATTACTAATATAAATTGCTATATATTTTTTAATAATTTTGCAAAGAAGATGTTAATTGGGTAAAATCATCGAAACCATATAGCATAAAACACACGAGAAACATATATTCGTTGATCAAAGTTAAATCACCGAGTATCAGAATTAGTCCTTTCACGATTCGATTTTTTCCTCGTTCGAGAAAGAAAATTAGTTTTCTATTAATTATTACTAATATAAATTGCTATATATTTTTTAATAATTTTGCAAAGAAGATGTTAATTCGGTGGAATCGTCGAAACCATATAGCATGAAAACACACGAGAAACATACAGGGTGGTTGGTAACTGGTGGTATAAGCGGAAAGGGGGTGAAAAAAGAAGTCGAAAATATAGAATACAAATTTTTCGTTCGAGGCTTCGTTTTCGAGAAAATCGACTTTGAATTTTCGGTCGGTACGCGTGCACTTTATCGCGTCTCGTTATAACGGATCTCACTGTAGATCGTTGTCTCGATGGAAAAATTAAAAAAAAAAATTTCCGCTTGTACCACCAGTTACCAACCACCCTGTATATTCGACGTTTCGAATTTAAATTAATCGAAGTTAAATCATCGAGTATCAGAATTAGTCCTTTTACGATTCAATTCTTTTCTCGTCCGACAAAGGAAATTAGTTTTCTATTAATTATTACTAACATAAATTGCTATATATTTTTTAATAATTTTGCAAAGAAGATACGTCGTACTACAAGTCGAGACCAATTTTACGTATATTTATCGTTAATTAGTAACTTGTAAAAATACAACGTCGTGATATAATACTTTTACCATAGTTTTCAGATCGTTTGTTAATCGGAAGAAAATCGAGGGAAAGAAATACGACGAATTTCGAAAGATCGGTATTTAAAAACGAGCTTTCCGACCGAGTAATCGAGAGAGATGAAATTCTACAGATAAATATAATTACTATCTCGATACGGAAAACATATTCTTATCATAGTTGATTTCTATTTCTAGGGATGTCGCTGGCCACGAAAGGTTCGGATACATGACCAGAATTTATTACAAATACGCGTAAGTAATTACTCTAATTATTGGAAATTACAAGCAACGCGTAATTCGCTAACAAAATTATTCTTCGGAAGTGCAACGATAATTTCTTTTCATACTATGTTTATAGCTATAAATCCGTGCGATAAAGTCACACGGATAAAATTATTTTAAAAAAACCATAAACCATAACAACGTCTAGTTCTATCGGAAGAAGAGAAAAATTGAATTAAATTTTGTCGCAGCATTTGATGATTTATTTTTAATTGATTTGATCCGATTAGACTATACGGGCTATTTTTAGACCGATAAAATCCTACGATAATACTATGATAATTTTGCGTTTAATTTTCAGAGTAGCTGCAGCTTTGGTGTTCGATATTTCGCGGATAGCCACGTTTCAGTCGATCAAAAAATGGTTGTGCGATCTGCGAGAAAAGGTCACGCTCCCAGATGGTTCGGAGATACCAGTCGTCCTATTGGCGAACAAATGTGATATTTCTTGTCCGTCGGTACCCATCGAACAAATTGCCAGGTTCTGCAAAGAGAACAACATTGGTGCCTGGTATGTAACGTCTGCCAAAGAAAATACGAATATCGGTAAGTATGCGACGAATTCTGAATTTCTATTTATTCGTGAAACATTTGAAAGTGCAAGATCTCGCGAGACGTTCAAAGATACCCGAAGCATCTTCTGATACACGAAGTATGCTCGTTAATTGGTAGACGAGAATAAACCTCTGTTTCGTTCCACAGACACTCGGTCAATTCCATTTCCGCTTACTTTATTTCACTTTTGTATTTTACGGAAATAGGAAACCACGTGAACAACCGCGGTTTCATAATTAAACGAATACGCAACGCTTTCGCGGTTTCGTATCGGGCGATCATTAAATAAATCGGCAATTGCTCGTTGCTTCGTTGCTGTACGATTGAAGCAAATTATAAAGGCAATTAGAAAGGTGAATCAGTGTGGCAGAGACAGGGAACGAGGGAGGAAAAGACTGGCTGAGGGAATTGGAAAAGAGAGGTTAGAATCTAGACGAGTAGGTTAGGTAAAGATCGATGATTTGTAAGATTGATGATTGCGAAGATGCAACGGACGATGGACACGTGTAATAGTTGAGAGTCAGATGGTAGACGGTAGATACGTGGTAGTAAAATAATGGTAAAATTAGGCGATGCGAGCGAGCGAATGGATGTGTGTGGGTGTTCGTGGGATGTTCAAGCGAGAGTGGCGAGGCGAATAGGGAGAACAATTGTAAACGGAATTCCTGTCGTGGCAAGCAGGCTAAAAATAAATTGTACTGCTTAACAATTACTATTTAACAATTGCCATGTTACTCGTCGTGATATAAATTGCTAAAGCATAGGTAGAGGAAATTTGGTAAGAGGAAATTCTCGTTTGATGATAATACCAATATTTTACTAGCCTAATTTCGTATCTGTGTTTCAGATGTGGCGATGCGTTATCTCGTGGAAAACGTGCTGAAGACCAGAATCGACGTTGATATTCGTGATTCCGTGCGATTACGAGATAAATCTGGCATTCGACAAAGGAGCGAATGTTGCAAATTATAATCGCGCGATTATAGTTCGCGTGTTTATCTATACGATTTTAATTTATCCGTGATGCGTATACTTTAATATGTTTATAACGATTAATCGTAATCTGTAGGAGCACGTCAATGGACGTTGACATGTTACAGATGCGCCTAACAATCCGAAAGTTTTAATATGCTACAGCGAAATTAAACATATTTGTTTGAAAATACACGCACGATGAATTTCTAGGGCGACAGAGTTTTTATCTCGGCTAATAACTAACAAGTGAATAATCCTCGAGAGATTACCAATTTTTTACACGTCGGATAATAGTCTTATTTGCATTTTTTACATGTCGGATAATAATCTCATTTGCATTGTTTACATGGCGGATAATAGTCTTATGTACAACGATGCGAACGTTCGTAAATTGCGGAGAGAAATTACGAATATTTATTTTAGAATGCACAATAAATGTTTAAGGCAGTAGGATCTTCGTTTCGTTTAACATAACTATCGAGCGGATAATTTTATACGGCTCAACTTTTTATATTTCTTCGTATTTATCGTTACATCTGTTGTTAGATAATAATCGCGTATTTTATAAAAATCTGAAACAAACAGTTTTATTTAAGCGTTTCTATGTACGAGATCACACGTCAATGGGTAAAAACAACGAGGAATCGTTTAAATCGATAGATTTATTTGATTTGTACTTTGATAACTCTTTAACATTATTTGCGTTCGTAAATCAACCAAGGGAAATATTATAAATAAATATGAAGCGAATTCGTAACATCGCGAGTTACGAAATGTCTTTAAAATTCGCTATTACATTCTTATTGTATTTTTACATTGTGGTAACAAGAATTAACACGTAACTTCTATGTACAAACATATTCACGTGTTACCTTTGGTAAATATTCAACACTCGTTCCAGTGTGCTACAAAATTAAATATACTTGGTATTCCTTTGCCAAGTTTTACAATATGCAATTTGTCGGTCGACAAATAACGTATCATTTATTATACGACATTGGCCACGTTTTGCTATTATCTAATCTAAATAAATCTAACAACAGCTCTGCTGTGTGTCTTTAGTTTTCCTCTATTCTCTTAGACCTCTGAATAATTACGTATACCGTTCGCAGATCTCTATTTACATTCTCTTCTCTCTCAACGACCATTTTCTTTCTTCCTTCTTCCTCTATAGTTTACTTATATACTTAATCGTAGTAGATACAAGTGTTTCATAGCATTTCAGACGCGAAATTCATTTTAGTCATGGACAAAGATCGCAATTACAATATCGTACAAACGTGTGCAATGTTCGACTTTGCTTTCGACTCGTAGCTTTGTTCTTCGATAAAAACGAGCTACCATTCGATCATTCGACTAGTCTCTATAAGATCTGCTCGAAATATTTATCTTTGTTTTTTAAATTCAGACTTATGTTACGCACTGAGTATACTTTCTCGTTGTTTTTGATCAGCAAGTTAATCGAGTTCCTACTGTATGTGTTTCCATGAATCTTCTATATCGTTTCCATGCTCTTCGATCTGCCATCGAAATGGATAATAAAAATTCCTGTTACAAAACACTCGGAATACTGACATTTTGTCCTCAGAACCAAGCTTATTCCTCGAAACGCGAGTTTCTCACTGGATTCATAGCAATGGAGACCGTCGACACCATCGTCTTACTGAAGTCCTTCGAATAATCTGAAAAAAGAAACATGGTACGAATGCGGATCAATTCGTAATGCTGGTTCTCTTTCGAACGCGTGCTTCGACAAACGATATTGTGTCGTCTAGCGGCAAGCAGAAAGCTGTTAATGAAGATCAGAGGGAAAATGAATCGCGAGTGTCGTTAGTTCGCTGTAGTTTCTACTCTGCTGTGACTCGAAGAGGTTAGGTTTAGGACAGAAATGTTAACAAGCTACTAAGATATTTGCTGAATCTACGGAATTAATTGGCGAGAAAACAAACGAGAGGCTAGTGCTAGATGGCGCGTGCAAAATCTTTTAATTCTACGTAAATTCGAGACAGCTGTTGATCTTCCACATTTCCATACTTCATCTAGCGATTACTGTGAAATTATATCGTAGTTTTACGTACGTTACTTATACAAGTCTACTTATACAAGCTGTTAGTTGATATTTTCCAAAATAACAGGACATCGCAAGATATAAAGATGATATTAGGATTTGTAGCGGCGCAGGAGTCAAAGGACGACGCGAATCGAGACCGACTCGTGTTGTTGTTTTGCCTTGGGACATTGACACAGCCTTGACGCATGAAACGTAATGACAAATGAACTCCGGACAGAACAATGTCGACGCTACGTGCAACCGTCGAATGAAGACGAATTCAAATTTTCCGACTTTCCCCGACCAGTATAAATAAACAGACGCGATCGCGAGAACAGTATCTAACAGTATCTATCAGTTAACAACCAGTTATCAGTATATAGCGACATTTTTTCTCCTGTTAATATTTTTATATTCATACGAGACGAAGATGCGATGACAAAGATGAGAAAATACGAGATGAAAAATGAAAGACGTGTGCATGCACGCGTGACCAATTGCGATCTTAGAAAGCAGCGAATTTGTGCCCTTGACTTACGAAGTGAGCGAAGTGTGGTCGCTTAGCTCGCGTTCGGTCAGAGCTTGGTGAGCGTTACCACGCGACGGTGCT
Source organism: Bombus vancouverensis nearcticus (assembly GCF_051014615.1). Taxonomy (NCBI): domain Eukaryota; kingdom Metazoa; phylum Arthropoda; class Insecta; order Hymenoptera; family Apidae; genus Bombus; species Bombus vancouverensis. The sequence continues at coordinate 16,672,650 of NC_134915.1, read as the reverse complement.
CGAAGTTACCTTGGCCGTAGTCCTGCTGTTGATGATGACCAGGTGCGCTGCTCCCATAGGGTGACAGACTCGCCCTTATCCGCGAACATCCTATCACGCCAGCGTACGCTTGTCTGTATTGCTTGTTCATGATCACGTAAATGATCGGGTTCACGCAGGAGGCAAAGTAGAGGAGCAGGTAGCCCAAAATGTGAAATTCTGTGACAAGAAACAGCACGTAACATACGATGCTTTGTTGTTGTTGTTGCCAGGTGAAAAAAAAACAAATTCGAGATCGTTGTAATTAAATCGTCTTGTAATAAGCTCGAAACAATCCACGAACTGCAGACAGTTTGTACGACGTATAGAGCTTATACCTCGGACTAATCCCAAAATATTGCCTTTGGTTGTTCCAGAGGTGTCCTTTGCAACAATTTTGCATCTTTGTACAAACGTTGCGCTCTTTATCTTAATAGGACAAAATGGATCGTGTATAATTCAATAAAATAATGTAAAAGAAATGTTACGTCGCGTAACACTCTACCTAGACCAGGCCACACACCGACACCAGATGTCTTCGGATACTTACTGCGTACCCTCAATAGTCTCAAGTACCCTCCATGAATCTCAGGAATTCCTAGTCGAGGTCCTTCAAACCGAACAAACATCTGTTTTCCGAATCATTTCTAAAGACCATTGTCTACTGCGGCTTGACAAGGGAAAGTTAGTTTTTCTAACGTACGATGCAACTTTCCTCCTACTAAATATACCTCCTACTTTCTATCGAGGACGGCTAAGACCCTTCCTAGTCCACCAACCTTCGTTTAACCAATTAACAACGAAGCCTATTTCCCTCACTCTCTTAGCCAAAATCGTCACCAACAAATCCGATGGTCCCGTGCGCTAGACACACCCATCCTTAGCTTTCCTCCGCCACAGCATCGTCTCCGAACATCACTGATTTTCCATCCTTCGTACAGTCAACATCCTTTGACCGGGAATACACCCGTAGATCAGTCACTCACTCATCTTATACATACGCACCAGCGTAACTGTCTTCTTTACAAGTTGTTAGAATAAACGGTGATATATAACTTACTATACAGTGTTACATTCATTGAACCACCTCTGTTATCTTAACCGAAACAGGTGAACGACTATTTCGCGGCGTCGATTAACCGAATCGTAACGAGAATTTGCGCCTCTCGCTGACGCGTTTTCCTAGCGACCGCGTCAAGAAATATAATATCCGATGTTTGTTCCGATTTTGAAACAACTTGACGAAACAATAAATTTTGCTTAGTACCTCTCCATCGGGCAAATTGTTTCCAAGCTGAGAAACGTTGCCAGAAGTATCTTTAAATAGGCTCGTTGATTTTTAATAAAATATTCAGATATTTGTTGAAACCATACAGAATGAGAAATTCCTTGCGTCGTAGCAGGCAATCGAAGAATAAGTCTGCTTGATTGTCGTGATAAAGGCACGTGTTCGATAGAGTGAGAGGACACCATACAGTTGACCAAGTTTAAGGAACGACGGCTATTGATTTTATTATTTTTCATATCGTAAAGGTAGAACAATTTTACTAATGGCTCTACGCTGGTCTAAAGGTTTTATATTAATGCACAGTCGTTGGTACGTTAATGTATTGATGGTAAATAGGTAGATTCATGAGATGTATTACCTGGATATCTAACTTCGGCGTCGGAGACTTTAACGATGGTAATTGGAAGGTAACAGGCGACGAAACTGAGGAAAATGGCTAGTACCATTTTTGTGATTCGCCATTCGCTACGCCTCTGTTTGATCTCTCTGGTATCCCTGCCGGGTGTATGCGGCGATTTTATCGTCGGAGACGCGTGCTTTCGCATTCTTGTTTCGGATCTACGAACCAGGAGAGATATTTCAAAGTACATCTCTATATATTTCGTGAAATATATCTCGAGCATTTGCGATGCGAATCGAAGCATCGAGAACGTATGGGATATTTTTGAAAATACTCTCTTAATTTATAAATACAGAAGCAAATAAGTTGTTCACCTGTGTACGACCCAGAATATCTTAGTGTAACATCCAACGATTATTACGCAGGGTATGACGAAACCCACCACGAAAAGAAAGGTTTTCGATGAGTAGCCTTTGCTGTCCTTTACGATGGAGCAAGTTTCTAAATTCGGATCGTAGTCGATTCTACCTGAAACGTAAAAGAGCGAATAACAGAAAATAAAATTCTGCTGCTTTTCAAGTTGGCGTGAACCGCGATGCATTTTATGTCTTACCCCAAATTCCTAAGAGGGTGGGCACCTGCATCCCATAGGAGAACAACCAACAGAATACGATCATAAAAGCGATCCAATATTTCTTGTAAACTTTGCTGTACAATCCGTGGTGGGCAATCATGATGTATCTAAAATTATCGTAATATCGTAATTACTAATTATAATAATATCGTAATTGATCTTGCGAGATAAATTTTTTCACGAAGAGGTTCTCCGTTACAAATTCTTTGCCGAGTGAAAGTAAAGCCGGAGATTCACCGGAAAATCAGGCTGCAAGCTTTGCCATGTTATACTAGATCACGCTATGTTGTACTATGTCGTAGAATTTATACGATATTTTTTATCTATACAATCACTGTGCAAAAATGTCTAACTAGATCATTTTTTCGCTGTATATTCGATGGCCAAAAGAATTTTAAATGCGAGTGAGACACGTAAAAGAAGATTGTACGATACATAAAAACTCTGTTGTATGCAGTCGTGACACAAAGGATATAACCTAACAAACACGAAGATGATACCCCGCTGGGGTTAGCCACTCATATGATAATCAAACAGCCAAAAAATTCTACCAAATGTCCAAATCGAACAAATTGTGAATGTAAAAACTAAATAAAAAAAAAATAAAAAAATATGCAGTCGTGTAATATTCTTTAAAGGTCCTTAAAATATCGCTTCTGGAATTTAAAGCGAGAAACTTCTTTGACCAGAAACTTTCCTGTGCCACTGTATCTTCTATATATATATTTTGAGTTGAAATTTTGCCACTAGAATCGTGACACCCGTGTCTCCTCGCTGTACTAATGAAATTTTCATTTCAGGCTGCCTTGTATAATACGCGCAGTATGGCTACTAATAAAAATGTTCTACGGTAAGCGTACGAATACTTCCGTATGTATCGCGGCAAATATTTGTAAGCTTAGCGCAACGTAGCGTGGTTTGGCTTATCTTTCAGCTGAACCATCGGCTAAAGTACATAATACATACCTGTTGATAGTAATAGCTGCAACGGAGAGGAGACTCACGCCAACGTTTCCATACCTCAAGAAAGGCACGAGAACGCAGAGAAACCGTATATTTACCCAACTTGCATCGATGAATCTGATGGAATCGAACGGAAGTACAAGAAGGCAGAATACGAAGTCTGCCACGCAGAGGCTAGAACAATCAATGACATTCGACGTGTTGATTTTATAGCAAAAAAATAGCAACGAGTTTTTCGATCAGACATTTCCTTTTCGAATCTTGACTTTGTTCGTAAATGGCGAAACGATATTTGTATCTTAATCATGATCTAATTACGATTTAATTACGACTTTCAAAATCTAGTTCTGTATGTTTGTATACCTTATAATGAAGGCTGCAGCTACGTTGCGAACTTTGGGATACTTGCACAGGGCAATGATCGTCAATAAATTTCCAGCGAGTCCAGTGATCATAATCAGTATCGCGACCACAGCTGCGAACGTCTGCAGCGGTTTAGGGAATCTGTACGTAAAAACGATATAATTTAAAAATTCCCTATTTCCAAGTAGAGCGTTCTTCTTGATTAGGATCCTTTTATCGATCAATTTTTCGTATGTTCAAGAAATGTTGATTTCTACTTTTACGAGTATCGATAACATTTGCAATTACCTCGATACTTCGCCGTCAATTATCGCACTTTCCGTGTTATTCTCCGAAGCGCGCAATAACCATGTGGCCAAGTTATCCATTTTGAAAGGAATTTCGTCTGGTTTCCTGCGGTTCATTCGATTCTGACCACCTCCGAGGCCTGAAAGGAACAGCGGTAAATAAAATAAGACTTCTTAAGTTTTCTAATTAATACTAAGTCTTCTAATTTTAAATAATTCCACGTAGATATAATATTCTGTGATAAACGATAGTGGAGACTAATATTAGTCAGTTAGCTGTTGCGATCTCTTTGAAAAGCGTGTACCTAAAATGCGTGGCGAAAAGTAGGCGATGACGAGTATACTCGTCAAGCACGGAGTATGCGTGGTTGCTAGAATATGGAATTGAGTTGTAAACGAGATGACTGTTTTATCTTTTAATTTTATTACCGACAGGGCTCGTCGTGACACAAAATATTCGCACTCCTTCGTGACGAGAATACTCGTCAGAAACAGCTAACTGGTTGATACGAGATCAACAACGCGAAACGAATACTCCTCTGCGTTTAATATCGCTGCTTGTAACAAGTATCGAGGTAACAATATTATTAGAACGATTCAGCAACATTAATATCAGATCGACGTGAGTAATAAATGTCGACATGCGACAAGGTCTTGTTTCGGTCATTTTTCAGTTATGTAACATTCGAGATATATTTCATTCGATCTATTATTCCTTTCGTTAGTTCGCTAACGTTCTACTGATTTTTAACGCAATTACGTTCGACTTGTCTCTCTTATTTATTCCGCTGGTCCGCGATCTTGACGTAGACGAGACTAATTATAAATGATTTACAATTAGCTCTAGTCTACGTGTAATTAGTTGATACATTCGTAAATAATTATATCGTGAATTATAAATATTCGAGACTGCGTTTCCTCTCGTACAATCGTATCTCAGAAAAATCGTAAAGTTAGTCAATGGAACTCGGAAGTTATGGTGTCACGAAACGTATCGAGAATGATAACAATAGTGAAAAGATAAGAGACATTTGTGAGGGAATACATCTGTTCATTGAATTTTACAGGCCTGTGAATTTACGCGTTATAAACACAGGGCGACGTGAATTCCCACGAAGAGGAAACCGCGACCTAAACTTGCAGAGTGATGCATTATGCGTGACGTAAAGAGGAAGTTAGGTCGTTGCTTTGAAACAATCTAAACCGAATCGAAACATATTCAATGAAACAGTTTGATTCGATCTGGAATTACTTACGCAACTGTAGCGTTGGAAATTGTTCGATCGATCAATAATTTTAGGCGTCGTGAAAGTTCCAAATAAATCTGTCGTCGTGATTTGCACGCCATCGATCGCCTAAACGCTGCAAATCTTGTAGAGAACAAAAAAAAAAAAGGAAAAGAAACTCGTAAGAACAACAAGATTTTGTTACGAGAAATATTTATCTCGCGCGTAGTTTAATCTTTCAAGAAAGTTCGAAATATACGCTACATGACGAATATAGATAATAGAATAATAATTATATCAAATAAACAAATATACATATTTACACTTTGTTAAACAATAAATTTGAAATCTGAAAGTTACAGTGGAACGACGAATATCAATGCGATCAAGCTGAATCGCAAACGAATACTGATTAAGCCAAGAGATACGAAATTTACGCGTATGTAAATGTTGATATTTCTTATCGGTGGATGATGCTACAATGATGTAATATAATACGATACAGAGTATTATTCTGAATTTAGTATGGCTTCTACTCATCCGCTAATTACGTACTCTTAAGCTAACTGGGGAAATACTAGTCGATTCATCGTCTGGATGATAATTCCTCTATTTTAGTCTTCGTTCTGTCAAAAATAAATCGTATCGTACTCATATTCGCGACCATTAAATCTCCAACGGAAATCGATTCGTCTTTGACTAGCAATTCTTCATTTTATTTAATTGCTGGCCAAATCAATTTCATTTCAATTCTTCGATGTTTTCTGATTTAAAAAACGACTCGATTTAGCTAACCTCGCTGCGCTCTTTTGGTAATTATCGACCCGATCGTATTTTTCTCGTGTCGAACGGCATCTCGCGTTTGGATGGAATACGAAAGAATACTATTACCGGCACATGTGTACTTTTCATTCCAATTTTACTAGGAAACATTTTCTCCGAAACATTAGAAGCATTTTCGTTTGTCGAAATAAGCGAGTAAGATCGAAGCGTAGAAAATCAACGACAATAGCACGATCAAGGATAAGATAAATGTTTTTCCTTTTTGTTTCCAACGATGGTAAGTTATTCTTCGACGATCGTTAGGATAAAGGAACTCTGGTGTTTCTAGAGCTAATCGTTACGGATAATCTGCGATCGTTTAGGTAGCTGTATGATACAAATGGAAGGAACGTCGATGATAAAACGTGACCGAAGGACTGTGTTATTATTTATGGGCAGACTGGAAGATTGTCTTTATCCGACGGAAGTAGGTCATCTGGAGGATTTACGAAGGACGATATAAGACGACTGCGAGCAGCGTCATCCTAATTAATTCTTCCCTCTGCGAACGATTATTAACGTTAAAGGAGGAACGCTACATCCAAATTGCATCGAAATTATGAATTATTCATATTGACGAGGAATTTCTACAATACGATATTTATCTTTAACACATTGTCAGTGGCGTATGAAAGGTTTGTGTCTCACCGCAGTACACGTTTTCTCGGTATATATTCTTTCTTATCTATTTATCCTCGTTTGTCATTTGCGGTCTGTAGTTCGACTTATAATAATTTATATTCACTGTAAGGTAGCTGTTATCGTATCCTGTTATGTTCGATGTGCTGCGTGGCGTTTCACTGCGAAGATTCGTTCTATGACTTAACTCGAACTGGATGAGTGTTCCACCAATCGTCCAATATATTTGTAATTTATTTTTTCCGACGAAGAACGCTCTATAAAAAAAAAAAGAAAAAGATATTTTTCGGAAGAAAAATATCGTCGACGATAATCTACAATTTTTGTAAAGTTCTCGATGATGTCACGCAGGTGTACGCGATTAGTCTTCGTCATAGACTTGTCAAAAGACGAGTGATCTACTTGCTGGAATTCATCGTTGCAAGAATACGATGTGAAGGATTGGAATTGGAATTTAGAATTAGAATTAGAATTGGGATTAGAATCAGAATTACAATAGTTTTGAAGGAAACGACAGAGATATCGATAAATAAGCTATACGATGTGTTCAAGCTACGTTGGATTTAGTAAACTAGGGTCAAGCTGCGGTGCATTAACCTCGATTGAGATTAATTAAGGGAAATTAACGGACACCCGGTACTAGGCGTCCCCCGTAACAAAAAACTCGTCAAAACTGATGGCAGACATGGGAACCGACGGATGATGTCGTTGTCTCGTTGTCCTATCTCCTCTCTCCACACTGAACCTTTTGTTATCTCTTTGTGCTGGTTACGATCGACTAAATACATCGATTTCGGCCCACAGTCTACTGTATCCGGGCAGCAACATTTTTTATTCGAAAGTGTCTTTTCGAGTGGCGTGTCAGATCGCTGAAGATCGGAAAACGAGAGTCTTTTTTCGCGGGAGCGAACGCTCTTCAAAATTCGTTCTTACAAACATTTGACCGACGATGGTTGGAAATGTAGAAATCCGTGTAAAATCGCGATCGTACGGAGCGATACGCAAGCGGTAAACCGCAAATGCCAATTTTTCCGCTCGTCGCTCTCTGTGCGAAGATATAGAAAAGCAAAAAATTATCCAAGCCCGTGCCAATACTCGCACTCGCCACTCAAAGTAGCTCGAGAGTATAAAATTTGATAAAAGATATATTCGGTCAACGAGTAAACCGAAATTTTACTTTTTGAAAAAGTTATTTATTACAAAAGTCCTACGACAACTTTCATTTGCAACGTTTCAAGATGTTGTATGAATTTCATCGTTGAATTTTATTCTTCGCAAGACTGTACAATCTAGGGGTTGATCTTTCGAAAAAATTTGTCTCGCTTCTCGAATACTTTCTTAGTTACAAGCGAGCGCGTAAAGCTGACTGACGCGTTGTTGCGTCACGTCGAAAGGGGAAATCGCCTCTTCTTCTCAGCCTCATCTGCTAGATATTCCGCGCGTAGAGAAACTTGGCGTTGTCGTCGCGTTCCCAGGCTACCGGACGGTCGATGGTATTTCTCGTGTTTCAGCGTGGTACACCTTGACGCGTGACAAAACCGCGTAGAAGACGACACGTCCCTCGTCTTCCATAGAATCCGACTGGCGATCGACTGACGTCACCGAATGATTTCCGAGTTAATCACGCGGCGAATGGCAATGAATGAGTCAAGTTGAGTCACGGTGAAAGTATCTAGAGGTGTCAAGAGGCCGACGAGTCGCGGACCATCGGCACGCATACTGCGCTCATGCAAATCGACTGATTATCTTGTTTATCGACAATGTACTTTTACCTAGGACGATGACTGCCTCCATTCATGGGCAACAACGACGGTCACATTGGATTTGCAATGACTAAAGTGTAGGTGTGAATAAGATACCACTTATCGTTAGATACACACAGGCTGGCTATTTGAATACTCGTAAACACCTAGTATAAACGTTGTATCTATATTATTCGTGAAATTCATGAAATTCATTTTTCAGGATATACAGGGTGCAGTTGAACGACACGTTCTATTGGGTTGGCAACCGAGTGAGTGACATTAGATGGTAATGACAAAATCTGTAATCACTTGGTTGCCAACACAATATAAACCGTGCCGCGGTAAAATCGTGCAACTGCGATTAACAGGCCCTTTGGCCGCATACAGGCGAGCGTCGCTCCTTTGACTTCTTCGGACCCCTTTCTGTAACGACCGTCACCTCCGCGTACAGTAGCTCCAGGAAGTTTTCCAACGCTTTCCCAACCACACCACGGAACATTATTTCTATTCTTTTTTATTTTTTATTTTTACGTTTGGTAAATCTGTCTAACTTTATTACTAAATAATTATTAAGTGACACGTGGATGGCTACACTCAGCGGCAAAGCATCTTCCAGTTTGGGGTTAGGTTGGAATTACATTTCGTCAACGTTGTCGTAACGAGACTGTCGCGATTATCGTAGTAAGTTTGCAATCAATTCATAGAAGTTGCACGAGTATTTTCGCAGCGATTTTAACCTACAATTAGCGTTTTGACGATGGTCTCACTACTATAACGCGGTAGAAACTTCCAAAACTGTTGGAACGATCACTTTTCTGATCCAAAATTTCAATTTATTCGAGCACACGTTGACAACAATTGTCAGATTCCTTGAACATCTATGGGTTTCATACCATAATTTTCGGTAATTCGTATAGTTTGTTCGACAGAGATTGCATGGAATTCTTTTTTGGAATCATTTTTCGAATGCCACTAATGCGTTCGTTAGAACGCTATTAGCTTTGAACTAGGCTGCTCTTATTACAACGAGATTTCGATGGATCGAACAAAGCGAAGAATACACAAGAACATGGCGAACGATCGACTGTACGCAAATACTTCGACGTTCGCGTTGCGTAATATCGTCGATAAATATTTTCAAATTTCGATGTATCATTTTTAAATTCGTTTCAAATTTTAGGTTGAATTTTAAAGTTGTGATTAACTTGGCTCGTCCGGGTGCTGAACGAGCTTGCGAAATGTCCGTAATTTAATGGAAAACGAGAATCTAATGGTCAGCTTTGGGGTTAAGAAACAGGTATCAAACCATAGCAACGTCTAATGAACTATAGCGATGACGATAAACCGTACGAAGACTACGGACGGATATAAATAATTTAATTTCGACTTACTGTTTTAGGAACAATGTTTACCCGGTTTTATTCGCGTGGGTGAGCTTTCCCTGAACTCGAGTGCACGTGTGCACAGCGTTCACATGTTGCTGTCGAAATACGAGCGACTGTAAATTTCAATCTGCATACTGTACTAGTGCTTTAACAGCATTAACGCTAAGAATACGATCAGTGTCACAATAACGCGCAGCCATTGTTTCGTTCTCTGGTTTCCTTCGCCACGATCGCGTTTACCGTTCCTTGACTTTGAACCTCTATCTCTTGGAACACACTTTTTAACATTTTTCTTCTTCTTTCGAAAAACTTTTTAAAAATTTCTAACATTCTTTCGTGTTCCGTTCTCCTCGATTTCTATATTTTCTTCTAAATTCACGAAGATAGTCGCGTATACCGTAGAGAAGCTATCTTTGTAGAAAGAAACGAGAGGAAAGTTTGGAAAATATCGTGAAGACTGCGGATTTTTATACGTTTTTAGGAAACTTCAAAATTGCATCGAGTCCACGTACGAAGAAACATAGAAAATATTCGAAATGTATGTATCGTCTTCTACGATTCTGGGTATCCTGTTAGCAATTAAATGATCGCGGATTTTGTCGTTAGGTGGTAACTTAGTTGCCAATCCAATGAAACAGACAAACTGGAAGACGCTTTCCCGCTGAGCGTAGCCATCCACGTGCCATTTAATAATTATTTAGTAACAAAATTAGACAAATTTACCAAACGTCCAGCTGGACAAATCGCAAAGTGCAAATTAAAAATAAAAAAGAATAGAAATAATGTTCCGTGGTGTGGTCAGAAAAGCGTTGGAAAACTTCCTGCAGCCACTGTACGCGGAGGCGACGGTCGTCACAGAAAGGGGCCCGAAGAAGTCAAAGGAGCGACGCTCCTGGGCCTGTTAATAGCAGTTGCACGATTTTACCGCGACACGATTTATATCGTGTTGGCAACCAAGTAATTACAGATTTTGTCATTACCACCTAATGACTTAGGTCACTTAGCCTAATGACTTGGCAATCACTTAGTTGCCAACCCAATACTTCGTGACACGTCGATAGTGGCAAGAGGAGCTAAAGCGTTGGCTGTCGTCCAGAACGCAGCAGTCCATCACTTCCATTCACGTTACGCAGGTAAACGCGCCTCGTCGATGTACAATATGTAGAATTTGAACGATCGTGTATTTCACTTGCCTCTGTTACAAACGTGAAACGTTTCGACGAACGATTTGGAAGGTTTCACCGTGACTCGTTTTTCTTCTTACGGTGAAATTTCGTTGGCGCGCTACGAAGCAGCCAAAGCCCGATGACGATGACGCACAAGAGCAAAGGGTTAATGTATCGAGATCGGGAGAACGAGGCGCGGGTTGGAAAATGGGACAGACGGACTGCCGCAATTGAGGATTCACGTTAGTTTCCGAGAATTCTAGATTGCCTTTAATTAATCGCTATCGCGTTGTTAAGCAGACTACGAGTTTTCGCATCCACGTCGATAATTACGCGCTACAAACGGCCAATGCTTTCTAAACGAACGATGCAAACGCGTTCGCCCCGGCTCGATACGTCTTCCAGCCGCTATAAATATTTAATGGATTTAAAAGAGCAAAACAGACTTATGCAAATGGATGGACGTTGAAGAAACTCGAAAAAGTCGGGGATGAGTCGAGAATGTCGTTGCGTTTTATTAAACGACGAACTACGTACAGCGAGATGAATCATAACGATTTGTTAATGAAACGGCAAAGCGAAGAAAAATGTAACGATGGTGGCTAGACTACTTTTACGAGATTATACTCGATCGGAGAATGTTTCAATTTTGGGAAAAATCTGTCTGCTGTTTTGCTTGTTTATTTTTATATTCTTCATTTATCGTATTAGTTTGTTTTCTTAGAGTTTCTTTCGTTTTATAAGAAAATAATAGACGCACAGTGTTTTTTCTTTTATATTAGTTTATTGAATTATGCACCGATTTATTGAATTATCGAACGTAATAATAGAAATAGAAGGAAATGGATCATAGCTAATTCAATGGAATAATATAAAACAGAAATTGTTGCTCGTCTATTATCACCTTATGGAACGGAAGAAACTTTTCGGACAACCTAATATGTTCTTCATGCTCGTATCGCATCGGATATCTTCTCTTCTTTTTGTTAATTAATTCGCCCGTGAAAAAGGCGGAATACGCGAAAGGAACAGAAACCGAGAGATCGAACGATGAAAGCAAATATTTCCAATTTACAAACTGCGTGTATTTTGATAACGTCTATGAAAATATAACGTCCATTTCGGATCGTACAGAAACATAGAAAACAGCAGGGTTGATCTTGCATATTTTTCATCCGGATAATGTCAACTAATATATCGTATCGCGGAAGTAACGTTCAACTTGTGTCAACGTTACGCGCTACAATTTTTCTAATATTCCAAGATCCATTTTTAAATTGTTGAAAAATATGATCGGGTTTCTTGAAATCTTATCTACGAAACAAGACATCTTGGCGTTGTTTTACTAAAAACTAACGTTTAAAATTATCAAAAAGGTTCCCCAAAGGTAAACAGAAAATTCGTAGAGCCAAAGATTTTTTATCTGCAACTATGTTCCACGTGCAAGGCCTGTGCCGTAGACTTTTGCGACTGACTATACTCTACTACGCTCTAAAATTTTCCTAATGTTTCAAGATCGATTTTTAAATTGTTGAAAAATATGATCGGGTTTCTTGAAATCTTATCTACGAAACAAGATATCTTGGCGTTGTTTTACTGAAAACTAACGTTTAAAATTATCAAAAAGGTTCTCCAAAGGTAAACAGAAAGTTCGTAGAGCCAAAGATTTCTTATCTGCAACTATGTTCCACGTGCAAATCCTGTGCCGTAGACTTTTGCGACTGACTATACTCTACTACGCTCTAAAATTTTTCTAATATTCTAAGATCCATTTTTAAATTGTTGAAAAATATGATCGGGTTTCTCGAAATCTTATCTACGAAACAAGACATCTTGGCGTTGTTTTACTAAAAACTAACGTTTAAAATTATCAAAAAGGTTCCCCAAAGATAAACAGAAAATTTGCAGAGTCAAAGATTTCTTATCTGCAACTATGTTCCACGTGCAAATCCTGTGCCGTAGACTTTTGCGACTGACTATACTCTACTACGCTCTAAAATTTTCCTAATGTTCCAAGATCGATTTTTAAATTGTTGAAAAATATGATCGGGTTTCTTGAAATCTTATCTACGAAACAAGATATCTTGGCGTTGTTTTACTAAAAACTAACGTTCAAAATTATCAAAAAGGTTCCCCAAAGGTAAACAGAAAATTCGCAGAGTCAAAGATTTCTTATCTGCAACTATGTTCCACGTGCAAATCCTGTGCCGTAGACTTTTGCGACTGACTATACTCTACTACGCGCTACAATTTTTCTAATATTCTAAGATCCATTTTTAGATTGTTGAAAAATATGATCGGGTTTCTTGAAATCTTATCTACGAAACAAGATATCTTGGCGTTGTTTTACTAAAAACTAACGTTTAAAATTATCAAAAAGGTTCCCCAAAGGTAAACAGAAAATTCGCAGAGCCAAAGATTTCTTATCTGCAACTACGTTCCACGTGCAAATCCTGTGCCGTAGACTTTTGCGACTGATTATACTTTACTACGCGCGTTTATGAACGGAGTTGAAAACCGATCGGAGCCGTGACACATTCGAAAGCCGCCCACAGCGCACCACGTGCTCCGCACGTCTGCAGCCGAGGTCTCGCTAGGGAGACAGTGACAAAGAAGACGCAACGGGAAAAAGAGAAAAAGAAAAAAAAAAGGAAGAAAGAAATACACGAACGTCGTGCGTGTCGCGCATTGTATCGTCCTTTTTTCGTTTCAAAACCATTCGTCGTCGTACGAGGTCCATAGGCAGGTTTTTTGCCTCGATCTTGGCATTGGTCCTCAAAATGACGCACATGTCGTCTCCGGGACCAATTGCCATTCTGTATCGGCAAGAACATCGCTAACTATCGTCTTGTCGCGTCCACTCGACGCACTTCAACGTCACTTGAAAATTCCACTCGACTTTCGTACTTTCGCATTTTTCTTAACAGCAATACGCAACGATCGGATAAAGCTCGTGGGAACCGCGTACGAAATTCCGTCTCTGACTCACCGCATTAGTTCCTTTCACGAGTCATCCGTCACAGTAACCGACAGGACATCCGTAGAACGAGGAAAACCTTCGACTGTCCTCGACAGATTAGCAAGTTGCCAGTCCACGTAATGCGAAACAATGTCTATGAAACTGAACGTAAAATTCACCGAACGACGATACCATGCATTTGATAAAATATCGTATTTCCGACTGTATGTGACGTTTAATTTGCTGGTATTTTTGACAAGCAAGTTTGCCTCTCACTGAATAGCTCGAGACAGTTCAAGATCGAACACACTGTTTCTTTTCCGTTTTCCTATACGTTTTTTTTTTTTTTTTTTCAATCTTTCCACGATCGACTGATGTATGGAATTAATCGGAGAAAAATGATAAAAATAAAAATTCGCGACTTTCGACAACGTACAACACTGTCTGCACGGACTGCGATACACGAACGGAAACCGATCGTCACGACGGAAGAAAGACGGTGGCGTGGAGCGACGTGCGATCGGCCTGTTCGTCACCGTCACCGCCGATGGACTGCTTACCGCGCTAGATACGGGCCCAAAGCGAGTCAACAGAGGGGGAACGGACTTAGGCGACTCGAACGACGACGAGTGTAAATGCAAGCTGCTTGTTGACATGTATACGACCACGAGCGAACCAGCGAAGCTCGAAGATGCTTTTAGGAAACGTTTATCACGCGTTTTGTGCTAATTGTCCAACGACAATTTCGTTTCTCGTTCGAACAAGTACGCACAGTGGCTGGCGAAAGTATATATATATATATATATACATATATATATGTTATTCTTTTTATTTAATTTCAGCTTCACAGCTCACAGGAAACGGACTTGGTTTTACGATATTTTCTCAAACGGACGAGCAGTCGTATCTTTCTTACATTCGGCTTCGTAAACGCAAAGTTCGTAAAACCGAAGCCCGTTCTTGGCTCGCCAAAGTATTCCGCCAAAGTTTGTAGCAAAATTTGATAAACGTTAACGGCCGTACGATCGCCCTAATTCAAAATATTTGTTCGCGTCGGCTATCGAAATTGTACTTACACACTACCACTACTGTGCTATTTATATAGAATCACGTTGCTAGATCGTCGGAGGAATGACAAAGTTGCTTGAAACCAGCGCCTATTCCTCGTTCGCCCAAGTATCGGCGCGCAACGTTTTACAAAGCTAACGTGCGCGTTATTAACAGGGCAGATTTAAAGTTTATCGAGTTTATCGAAGAATACAGTTCTAGCTACATATTCACAATAAACGGTGAATTTTTGCAGTGGTATGTCAGGCAAAGGTACCGATACGCGGCGATACGACGTAGCCATGCTGTATTATGTGTCGGTGCTTTACATTTTTCGTTGTATGATACAATTTTTGGGTTTAAGCCGCTGGGGAGCGGAGCTTCTTTATGTATTTTTTTTTTCTGTTCTGAAAAGTACCTGAAAACAGGTACACGATTACGGTGACTCGAGATATCCGTCGTGGCGCGTCAACCGTCAAAATCGTGGTCGTTCAGGAACGACTATCGCTGGTTGCGATGCTGGTTTTCTCGCCGCGGCAATCACTCGCATTGTGAAGATCAACGATATTCTTTACGGTGGCTGGCGATCAACGCAGACGACGAGTTTCCGTGAAACCCGCATCCGGGTACCAGGAACCAACGAGACTACGTTAATTTGTGAGCGACGCGAGCGTACGATAAATCACACGCACGAACGTCTATTGGCGTTGATTAAGATTTTCGCGTGCTCGTCTCTGCGTATCGATTCTTCGAATTTGTTAGAGTTTAGCGCGTACGCGCGATATCGCGTACGGTGTAAAGTTAAAGCGATTTAGGTCGACGTTTTTATAGAAAGGGGGCCGAACAACGAGCGGTCCCTTGACGATAAATCGTCAAACGCTCGGTTTTTATTAGAGCCGGGGGTGTAACCGTAAGCTTAATCTGGGGCAATATGAAACGCTGCCGGTGAGTGGCAAACCGTCGACGCTTCAGCGACGATAGCGCGTCAAACGATCTCATCGATTCGAATCATAGTTTTCCGCGGACCTCGCGTTCCGAGAAATTTCCCCGTTTAACGCGAAAGCGCCACTCTCTAATTTCTGGAACGATTCGTTGTTTCTCCGTGCGTATGCGATGACTCACGAAAATATTCGATTGCTTACGAAATCACGGATGACATTCTCTTCTTCTTTGCGAGGAACGCGTTACGTTCGTTCAACGAGCAAACCATCGCGCCATCGTACCGATAAAACGCGAAATCGATATAAAAACGCGTTAAAAAGTTGTCAGACGTTTATCGCAAAGCGTACGATATCAGCGGTGTCCGCGATTTTGCGTTATATGAATTTTTTTTTTTTAACCGAGAACCACGTTTAATATAGTCGATAACGATCGTTTATGGCTGCTTTTAAATCTCGATTAATTCTAAACTACAAACGACGAGTAGATAAGCTGGAAGCTTTCTCATTCGTTTTATTTATACAAAATATATCATGGTTATTGGCCGTTTTCACAAATATACAGGGTGGTTGGTAACTGGTGGTACTAACGGAAAGGGGGTGATTCTACGCGAGAAAAGAAGTCGAAAATATAGAATACAATTTCTTTTTTTTTTTCATTTTTCCATCGAGGCAATTCAAAGTCGATTTTCTCGAAAGTAAAGCCTCGAACGAAAAATTGTTATTCTATATTTTCGACTTCTTTTTTCGCGTACAATCACCCCCTTTCCGCTTGTACCACCAATTACCAACCACTCTGCATAAAAATGCTCACTGCCAGTTACCTTGTACACTTATTTGTACGTCTATCGAACAGCTACGTATCTCTCGTACACAGATTCACCGATAATCTATGTGTCACAGTTTCTCGTACGAATTCTTCTCGACTTCCTCTGTTCAACCGCGTAAACTAGGAAAGTTAGCCGGAAACCTGACGACAAATCGTCAATTACGAACGTATCGGGGAAAATCGCGTGAAAATTCAACGACTCTCGATTTCTAAGATAACAAACAGACGGACGCGCGTGTTACGCAACGTAGAGACGAAAGAATCGATTGGAAAATCGTACGAAACAGCGGCTGTGTGCAACCATCGACGAAAGATCTCGAAGAATCGGCGTAACGCGATAAAACGCAACGGTGGAGACCCAATCGCGAAGCTTCGGTTTACAGACGATTTAAATCATCCCCTTGGTCGAATCGTCTGGACGAAAAGCTTCCGTTTTAATTAATTATATTTACCCGGTGAACGATCGAGCGAACGGGTAAATGGCGTTTCCTTCTTGCGAAGGAGGAGGCAGACGAAAGAAAAAAAGAGGAGAACGGTGATTCCACTTCCGATTTATTAGGGGCGCGATAGATGCTCTTCCGTTGTGCACGCTCGTACCCAGCTGCTTTCTCCCCCTTTGTGCGGCTCGATCGTACGGCAGCCTGGCTGCTAAGCAAATGTAATTATTTTTAAAAAGGATGTAGGGACCGTGGTGTTTTCATGCGGACGGAACGCGTGCTTCGAACGAAAGCGTAGGTGCTTTAAGAGTAAGCATCGAGGATGAGTCGATGCGCCACGTTTCTATAAATCATTCGGGAAGCGTAATCGCGGTGTACACCTACATCCAGCAGCTTTCTTACGGACAACGATCGCGTGATTTGTAATGTCGCGTGCACCGGAAGTCATCGTACAATACGACGGCATTTACGTGGAATGTTAAAACGCTTTAAACGGAAATTTAAAACGTTTTGTAGAAAGTTCGCGTTTCCGACGTTTGTCTGGAACAGCGAATCTTTAACGACTTTCGATCGTCTTTCTCTTTTGCTTCTTTTCTTTCTTCTTTTTCGTTTTCGAAGAAGAACACAGGAAACGCAGAGGATGTCCGAAAAATGGAAGTGTAACACGGTGTTTGATGTTACGTAACGTCGCGTATCGTGGTATACAAAGGTGGAAAGGTTTTTCCGAAGTCTGAGATTCTCGCAGAGGTTTAGGGAACGCGTACGATACGTAAAAACGAACGAAACGTTGTTTAAGTTAAGAAGTTTAATTTATCGCGATATTCGGTGGACGAAGAAGATCGCTATTTGGGCTCCAGTTATTTAATTATGCGCGTAAAAATATAAAACCACGCGCACCGTCTAAAAATAACGTTTCGCATGAAAGTGAAAGAGACTTTTGCTCGAATCGACGGATTACTTTGTAGCAGCGTGATTGCCGTTGCCCAGGCTCGTCGTGTATTCTATTAAGCGTCCACGCCTCCACAACGTGGCACGTTAAACGTCGTTCGTTAAACGACGACTTCACTGATTTCACCGTTGATGTCTTACCGCCCTCGGATTTGTTAACAGGTCCAGATTGAAAGAGATCGCCGTAATTCGCGAAGAAATCTCCTTAATTTGCCGTTGTACCGATCGAACGTCTATCGTTCTCCTTGCAAAAGTAAACGAGTCTTCTAAAAATAAATATAAAATTAGAAAATGATCGATCAAATAAAAAAAAAAAAAGAAAGAAAGAAAGATCTTTGTGATTTCTGAAAATGTAGATGAATTACGACAAACAAATATATCGACCATAAGCGTAAGCAGAGCAAACATACGTATTATCGAGATAATAGGAAAAATAAGCTCAACGATTAATTGTTATTTATTAAATTATCGATTAAACAAAAGAAAGAAAAAAAAGAAAGATCTTTGTGATTTCTGACAGAGAAAACATACGTATTATCGAGATAATGGGAAAAATAAGTTCAACGATTAATTGTCATTTATTAAAATGATCGATTAAACAAAAGAAAGAAAAAAAAGAAAGATTTTTGTGATTTCTGAAAATGTAGATGAATTACGACAAACAAATATATCGACCATAAGCGTAGGCACAGCAAACATACGTATTATCGAGATAATAGGAAAAATAAGTTCAACGATTAATTGTCATTTATTAAAATGATCGATTAAACAAAAGAAAGAAAAAAAAAGAAAGATCTTTGTGATTTCTGACAGAGCAAACATACGTATTATCGAGATAATGGGAAAAATAAGCTCAACGATTAATTGTCATTTATTAAAATGATCGATTAAACAAAAGAAAGAAAAAAAGAAAGATTTTTGTGATTTCTGACAGAGCAAACATACGTATTATCGAGATAATGGGAAAAATAAGCTCAACGATTAATTGTCATTTATTAAAATTATCGATCAAACAAAAAAAAAAAAAGAAAAAAAGAAAGATCTTTGTGATTTCTGAAAATGTAGATGAATTACGACAAACAAATATATCGACCATAAGCGTGAGCAGAGTAAACATACGTATTATCGAGATAATGGGAAAAATAAGCTCAACGATTAATTGTCATTTATTAAATTGTCGATTAAACAAAAAAAGGAAAAGAAAGAAAGATCTTTGTGATTTCTGACAGAGCAAACATACGTATTATCGAGATAATGGGAAAAATAAGTTCAACGATTAATTGTCATTTATTAAAATGATCGATTAAACAAAGAAAGGAAAAAAAAAGAAAGATCTTTGTGATTTTTGACAGAGCAAACATACGTATTATCGAGATAATAGGAAAAATAAGTTCAACGATTAATTGTCATTTATTAAAATGATCGATTAAACAAAAGAAAGAAAAAAAAGAAAGATTTTTGTGATTTCTGAAAATGTAGATGAATTACGACAAACAAATATATGGACTATAAGCGTAAGCAGAGCAAACATACGTATTATCGAGATAATAGGAAAAATAAGCTCAACGATTAATTGTGATTTATTAAAATTATCGATAATTAGAAGCGTAATCTTTCTTATTCTTATTAATCGATGTCTAAAAGTTAATGTTTCATATCGACGTTTCTAATTGTAACGCGATTCGTTTATAATACGATTTTTTCATCGGCTAAATATCTATAAACGGCGATGTATGTAGGTCACTATAGCACGTAGATTCGCGTGATTCTCCCAAGAAACTTAATAAAATAGATTTTCGTCCGGTAGAATAAATATTCTCTTGTTCGTGAAGGACACTAACCCCACGCCTGCGCTCTATTAGGATCCAGAAAACTCATCTGTAGAAGCGAATTCGGTGGTCCAGTTGGCCGATCGGTTAGTCGCTTCGCGAATTCCGCGAGACCAGTTCCGATCGAGATTTCTATTTTTGTGGTATCTTGGCTGTCTCGGTCTCTCGTTTGAACCGAAAGCCTACGTGTATTTCGATCGTGGAAAAATCGGCCTACGCATTCGGTTTCTTAAATATCGAGAGTCGTCGACAATTTACGACCGAACAGAAATGTAACTACGAGTCCTTTGTAGCTCTGAACGCGTACTGTGCGGCGAATACTACCAGAGATAAATAAGAAGAGAACGCGACAATTTCTATTTCCGCGATATCTTCGTCGCCTGGCCGAAGAGCCGAACAACTTTCGTCGTGAAGAATCGAATCCGCTGAAAATCTGTTCGATTTTTGAGATAAAACGTTTTATACACAGCGTTGCTCGTTTCTTTCTTCCGCGAGTGCGACGAACGTCGTCGGTGTGAAATTTTGCGCGGAACGTCATCTCGGAAATTCCCTCGGAACTTTCCCTCCTTTGCTAAAAAAACGAAGATCCAAGATGCGCAACAGGTTCAAATACTCGCGTCGTACTTCTCTGGATTTCCCTGCGAAAGGCGACGAACGCGTCGCTAAAGGCGATCGTAGCCCGCGTGTTGTACATCGCGAGGGCGTGAAATCTCATTCATAGTTGGTCGCGCGTGCACGTTTCATGGAAATTGGATGGTTCGAACGCGTAAGATGAGAATAGAAGGCGGAAGAGGCAGATTGAAAACGAAATTTACCGGCAAAGCTGAAAGAGGCGGTCCGGCTGAACCGATCGAAATCTGCACGTGCTTCTGTTCGTCCGTAGTCGCATAAATGATTCGCATCAATGAACTCAGAACCGTCGGCGTCTACTTCTTACGAGGGTAAGCGCTTCTTCTATTGATCGTAGGTAAGAACCGGACGACGATAACGGAACTGTACACGAAACGGCTGACGAAAACGTGAATTCGCTTCTAGCATCTCGTGACGCTACGCTGCAGAGGAAGATTGGACGCGTTGTTCGTTCAAAACTAACTCGTCGACGTAACTCGTCGATGCACGGATTATCGTCAGTCGTCGATTTTTAGCCAGTTTATCGGCCTTTCGTCTCCTCTGTTCATCTTTCCGTCCACTATCGATGCAAATATATAATTATAAACTTTCATTTCCGATCTTTCTGCCGAGACATCGAGACGATGCCTATCTGTTCCTTGAAATTGCGATTATCGTTGCGTTGAAGTAAAAACAAGCGTCGACTTAGGCTGGCAAAGAAGTAGACGCGAACGTAGAGAAGAAAGGGAGAAGAAAAGGAAGCTCGTTACTTTAGTCTATGTTAATTGAAAATAAATACCAATCGTAATGCGACGTAAATTAGAAATAAGATTTGTACGTAGAACCGCAAAGATAAGATTTGTACCTGAACCGCGTTCGGCGTACGAGCAGAGAAGATAAAACGAAAGAAACATACGTGGAGATTGTCTGTGCTAATAATCGTCGAGCATTCGAACGATCGATTGTTTTTAACATCTCGACGGAGATTAGAACAGAGATTGGAAGAGATTTGCCGAACACAGCGCGGTGCGTTTTTAATACGAACGCGATACGCGCTTATCGGAGGGAGTCGATAAATCGAAATACAACTGCGTATTCGCGCATCCGTGTAACAATATTCGAAGTACGATCGAGATAACGACGATCTTCGAAACATCGGTTCGTATGCGAGCGAAATGCGCGAGACCGAAGTAACGCGGAATTTCGCGGTTTCTGTTTGGCGAACCGAGAGGAGAAACGCGATTCGACGAAGCGACTCGACGGAGAAAGTAGGATTTTCGCTCGATTAAATATATTTCCCTGGTACGAGTTGCTTTTGTAAAATACATTTGTTCGCCGGGACTTGGCGATCCCTCGAGAAACGCAAATTCGCCGGAAGATCGAGGCGAAGTTTGCTCCGCGGTTGAAAGAGCGTATCGTCACGAGCGGCGAAAATAGATTTCTCTCTCTTCCTCTTCGGACGCGTGGAAAAAAGACGTACCTTCGTTGCATTTTCTCAACGTGTAGGAAAGAAAACGAGCGAGACAGTCGTTGAACGGGGAGAAAGTAAATAAATGGTGAGCATAGGCGGCGGAGTGAACGAGCAGAGAGAAAAGGGAGGAAGATCGAAGGGAAACAAGCTTATTTACATAAAGAGCGTCGTTAATTTCGTTTAAGAACGTACGAGTGTTACCCACTGACGGAGACAGCGACACCGCGATCCTAGCTACTTGGGACGTTTAAGAAACGCTACGTTTTTAAAACCATCTTACGATTACCGATTTAAGAATTTACTCGATCGTACGTTTAACAGGGCAGCTTAATAATTTACGTTCGAAGCTGCCGTGCGTGTAACTACCGCTTTACTACCTTGATAATTTATACGATTGTTTGTTTAACTAATCGCGATACATTGGAAGCGATTTAACGTTATCCAGTCTTAGACGATATTTTTTGATAGAGCGCGCGTTTGCGCGTGTCTCGCGTAACTGGGCCAAATTATAGCATCAAAGCGGTGGAACACGTGCAGCGAGAGAGGAAGCCACGTATCACGTGATCCGTGTTTCCGATCCTCCGGCCGCTCGTGTTTCTAACATCGTATTTATCGAGATGTTTAATACTTTGTTTTTTAACGTAGCCCCGTAGATTTCGAAAGCGTCGGTAAATTAGGAAGTAATAGCCGAAAAGTAAGAAAACGTAACACGTAATGCTCGCGTGATACACGAAATAGTCTACGGTTGAACGTACTTCAAACGCAAATCTGTATACCGCTGCTTAATATAGACGTGTGTCAATTTATTAGATATGCGAATTAAGTGGGAGTGTCGTGAACAAATAGGCACGTTTCATACGCAAATAGCGTATGTACTGTATCGGATTCCATGTCGCGTACATACGAGCGTATCAGTGTTTCCTAACGTGCGACACGCGTGCGCCTAACAGCGCGCAATTTTCGCTGTTTCTGTGTACAGTCGCAAGACGATATCGCCTTTGTCGTCGATAGGCGCGAAACCGTGCTTTTTATTCTAAGACATTTTCACGTGACGCTTTCACGCGTTGTTAGCTCGTCGACTGTCTGAAAATTGCGTTGCTATCGATTTAAACGAAACTCGACGTTAAAACGAAATGCAACTTGAAATTCGGATAAAAAGTTTGATTAAATCGTTTTGAATTACGATCGTAATGGATCTTTTACATTTTTATTCTGTTATTGAAGTTTCTTTATTTCTTTTTTTTTTCATTTGAATTATACTTTCTTTTTCTAGGTCCGTTTATATAATAATTTTAGAACTTGATTGGCCCTGTTAACGAACGATCGAAAAATAGTTGGGAAACTCTGACGTGTATGTACATGCTTTTGCATTTGATCTCGTTTTCATTTGAATCATACTTTTTCCTGTTTATATTATAATTTTAGAACTTGATTGACTCTGTTAACGAACGATTGAAAAATAGTTTGGAAACTCTGACGTATATGTACATACTTTTGCATTTGATCTCGGTTTCATTTAAATTATACTTTTTCCTGTTCATATTATAATTTTAGAACTTGATTGACTCTATTAACGAACGATTGAAAAATAGTTTGGAAACTCTGACGTGTATGTACATGCTTTTGCATTTGATCAGGTTTTCATTTGAATCATACTTTTTCCTGTTTATATTACAATTTTAGAACTTGATTGACTCTGTTAATGAACAATTGAAAAATAGTTGGGAAACTCTGACGTATATGTACATACTTTTGCATTTAATCACGTTTTCATTTGAATCATATTTTTTCCTGTTTATATTACAATTTTAGAACTTGATTGACTCTGTTAATGAACAATTGAAAAATAGTTGGGAAACTCTGACGTATATGTACATACTTTTGCATTTAATCACGTTTTCATTTGAATCATACTTTTTCCTGTTTATATTATAATTTTAGAACTTGATTGACTCTGTTAACGAACGATTGAAAAATAATTGGGAAATTCTGACGTATATGTACATACTTTTGCATTTGATCTCGTTTTCATTTAAATTATACTTTTTCCTGTTTATATTATAATTTTAGAACTTGATTGACTCTGTTAACGAACGATTGAAAAATAGTTTGGAAACTCTGACGTGTATGTACATACCTGTGCATTTGATCTCGTCAGCATCGTGGGAGTGGCTTTCGCTAATTGCTATCGCTCATCGATCACTATCAGATACAGATACGTACTGGGTGAACTGTTTAAATATAAATACAAATCGGATACGAATTGATAGTTTGCCGCTCGATCGACGATTCTGAAACCCACAGATGTCCAAACTGACGTTGTTCTCTTCGATGCATAAACCTGATGTTATCAATACCGATACCTCGTACGAGATTTTCTTCTGTACCCTTCGATGTTGGTTTTTCTCGGTAAACCAACTCTTTCAATTCGCGTGACGGATAAAATGCCAGGACAGCGACGTTGGCGAAACGAACTGATCCCTTGGCGTTTCTTTATTTCGTATACTTTGTGTCCTGCCTAACGCTGCTTTCCCGTGTCTCGTTTTCCTTTTTTATTTAGTTCTTTATATTCACAATTTATCCAGTTTGGACATTTGGTAGAATTTTTTAACTGTTTGCTTATCATGTGGATGGCTATCCTCAGTGGGATACCGTGCAATACATTTACATCGACGCGGTAGCGAGACAGATCGTCTTGCTAATCCTACGTCTCAGATCCTTGTCGATGCCACGTGCTAATTTTTCATTAATCGCTCGTTCGCGATAAACGTGTCGTAACTTGTCCCTGTCCAATTCGTCTCGTCCAATTTCACCACAATTGTACACTCGCTATCGTATAGTCGTCGCCCCTCGTTGCGATACCCACGAAATTTCAACAATTCTTTAGATAAAACGTAGTACGATATATTTGTAAAAAAAAAAAAAGAAAAAAAAGAAAGAAATTCGTAAGCGATAAGAGTTGGAATACTTGAACGAGCCACGCTTACTTATTTCTAACGCGACGTATATTATAACGATCGTCGGAGTACAACTCAATTTTCCATTTCGCAACTACATCCGTAACATCGTTTTTCCAACTCGTTAAAAAAGGCTTGTTTTTGCCGGTCGTCGCCAACAGGCGACCAGTTTTTACGCTCCTGTACAAAACGACACCTGTCTACCATGCTGTCCGCAGATGGAGTACTGGATGGCGAGCAACGAGACCGGTCACAATGGCACAGAGGAGACAATCCAGGAGGTCCTCAGGGATCCAGGATCGGCGGTCCTCTTCGTGGGATATCCGCCATGGCTCTTGCACTTCGCCGCTGGATGTTGCATACTCTTCATGGTCATCGGTATCCCGGGAAATTTATTCACCATCGTCGCTCTTTTCCGCACCAAAAAGGTCAGCGCTCCAGCGATACGTCTTTTCCGCGTCTTCGTCGTCTTTCGTTCAAATTTTCTACACCTATCGCTATATCTCTTTTATTCGTTTCTTCTCTTCTTTTTCATTTTCTAACGCGCGCCAAGAAACTCGAAGCCTTTGTATTTCATAGCGCTCGAGTGACACGCGTTTCTATCCTCGACGAACGCGTCCCGTCTATTCTTTCTTCTCCTCTTTCGCGTTGCTTCTTTATTTCTTCGGACACGCTGAAATTATTCGAAGCTTCCGATCGACACGCGTTAGATTATCATCAGCCACAACACGTTTTCACAGAGGAATTTTATCTCTGTGCCGTAGTTTGTCCGCGAACACGTCGTTCGTAGGATTCAACGAAATCGGAAATTTCCTGCGTTACGACAACACGACACGTTGGCAAAAGCGGTGACACGTTTTCTAAGAGATTTATAAACGATATGCTTGCGCGTAAGTCAAGCAAACGGTGGATACGACGAGGCGAAAAAATGTCGTACGACGAATCTGTCACGTGGAATGAAATATACTCGGCGGCGTTGCGGTTACTTGAATTTCTAGTTACTCGTAGCACGCTAAGTGGTATTTGCTCGTACACCGACTAGGTCAATAAGTGGTTCACCTCGAATCTCGTTTCGAGACAATAGGAAAAAGTAAAAGTGACGTAAGGAATGGTTAAAAGCTGGCGTAGGTAAATTAGCATACGAGAGTGAAGCGAATCTTGGAACAAATCACCATGGAACTGTAATTACGAGAAAAGATTCATCGACGATTTATCGTTTTTATTCGCCTGTGTATTTTTCGCTTCGTCGTGCTAATGAACTGTTTAACCAGTTTTTTTTTTTTTTTTTTATTTAGTTGTTTACATTCACAATTTGTCCGATTTGGACATTTGGTAGAATTTTTTGGCTGTTTGATTATCACGGGGTGGCTACCATCTTCGTGTCTCAACCAGTGGCGAATAACAATGAAGGTTTCTTCGATTCGAAACGTTTCCCTTTAAAGTTACGCTATAATTCGCGAAGAATTCGGGAATACGCGTTCTTTTCTTTTAGGTTTCGCGATCCTTTCGTCGAAGCTCGCCAATTGTGAGAAAACTCGATAGGTCTGGCGAAACGCAACCAACGTTTATGCAACGAGATGTTTTTGGCAGCACCGAGACTTATCGAATTTATGGGCACTCGCTGGATTTACGTGTAATTTACGAACGCGCCAACATTTATCTGTTAAAAAAGTATATTTACCAAGTTGACGCGATCACCGAGATAACACGTTTCCACGCTATGATAACTTGCCGCTGCGTCGCTATAAACGTTGCTCTTCCTTCCGATTCGTTCGACTTGCAGCAAAAGTCTCAAAACTACGCACGTTTCTAGTTGCGTAACGACCAGCAAATACATTTTCCAATCTATTTTCTGGAAATATTATTAGCGGAATATCGCAGAACACGTTGTCGGTTTGCCTAAAAGCAACGAAGAGTGGCGGAGAGGCGAAAGAAGGAAGAACCATTTTCCGCAATGTCAAGCGAACAGAACGATAGAAAAATAGGAGTTTGTCAAAGAATTAATTAATCAAATGGAAGAATGTTTTTCATTTTCTGTGACATTTATTTCATCGTCGAATTAAACGACCGATATATCGAGAATTTCTTTGTAAATTTCTATGGGGTTGGCAACTAAGCGATCGCGGATTTTGTTATTAGCTGGTATTGACAAAATCCGCAAATCGCTTGGTTTCCGAGTCAAATGGTTCATTTTTATTCCGCTGTTCGTTATCCTCGTCGAATCGCGACAACGAGACATTTTCGTATCGTAGAGGATCGAAGACTCGTAGAAGACGATTTTCGAATCGACGATGCACACGCGGTTTGTGACTTTCGGTGTATCACGAAACTTTTGCCTTGATCCTGTACAAAGAAAAACCATTGCCTGTGATTCGGACTATTGCGAGTAAAACGAAGCAGCGGATGAATCGATGGAATTATCGATTTCACGAGAATTATCGTCACATTGTAAATTATTACCATTACCGTCGTTTACCATTAGTAAACATATTTTTAATAATAAGTTTATATGTTTATATTATACGATAATTGAAAATGATCGTGCGCGTACCTACTTACGATTTACAATATGTAATTGTATATCAATTGTATGTAATTGTAAATGTATACAATATGTATCGTATGTAACCACGATTATGCACAACTGAGTGTACGTACAGTCGCGTTATTTTCTACAATTGAATTTACGCTTGATATACAGGGTGGTTGGTAACTGGTGGTACAAGCGAAAAGGGGGTGATTCTACGCGAAAAAAGAAATCGAAAATATAGAATACAAATTTTTCGTTCGAGGCTTTGCTTTCGAGAAAATCGACTTTGAATTTTAGCTCGGTACGCGTGCACTTTATCGCGTCTCGTTATAACGGATCTCACTGTAGATCGTTGTCTCGATGGAAAAATTAAAAAAAAAAAATTTCCGCTTGTACCACCAGTTACCAACCACCCTGTATATTCGACGTTTCGAATTTAAATTAATCGAAGTTAAATCATCGAGTATCAGAATTAGTCTTTTCACGATTCGGTCTTTTCCTCGTTCGAGAAAGAAAATTAGTTTTCTATTAATTATTACTAATATAAATTGCTATATATTTTTTAATAATTTTGCAAAGAAGATGTTAATTCGGTGGAATCGTCGAAACCATATAGCATGAAAACACACGAGAAACATACAGGGTGGTTGGTAACTGGTGGTACAAGCGGAAAGGGGGTGATTGTACGCGAAAAAAGAAGTGGAAAATATAGAATACAAATTTTTCGTTCGAGGCTTCGTTTTCGAGAAAATCGACTTTGAATTTTCGGTCGGTACGCGTGCACTTTATCGCGTCATAACGGATCTCACTGTAGATCGTTGTCTCGATGGAAAAATGAAAAAAAAAGAAAAATTTGTATTCTATATTTTCGATTTCTTTTTTCGCGTAGAATCACCCCGTTTTTGCTTGTACCACCAGTTACCAACCACCCTGTATAATTAAATTAACATTTAATTTAATTACCATTGTTCGCAGTTAAGAAACGCCACCGCGATCTTCATAATGAACCTCTCACTTTCGGATCTGATGTTCTGTTGCTTCAACCTTCCTCTTGCTACGTCAACCTTCTGGCATAGTTCCTGGCGACACGGCCCGCTTCTATGTCAACTGTTTCCTTTATTAAGATACGGCTTGGTAGCAGTAAGCCTGTTTTCCATATTAGCGATCACGATCAATCGTTACGTTATGATAGGCCATCCTAGATTTTATCCCAGGTAAGTAAACCAAGTATTTTTCCCATGTTTTTCCTCGCCAGTTGCGTGTCGCTACCTTTTTCAGAAACTTTTTGAAAAAAGAGTACGCGTGACTGTTGTAACGTAGAATTAACACTAGATCTAGCACAGTAGCCAAATCGAATGGTTTTACAATTTTATTTTAAAATTGCCACTTCATGTTATATTTTTTTCCTCGATGGTGTAATGACTTCCGCAACGATGACTAAAAGAATAATATAATGAATTTTATTTTCCTTTTTATGTATTCAAACTGGAAATAATTTTGTATCGAGGCTACTTGTACCAATGCCAGTGAAAATCATTGGTACTCGTCAAAGCGTAAAAGGATCCTGCGATCTGTTTATCGAAACCCAATTAACCAGTTTCCTCGTTTCGTACAACTTGCCACGCGTTTTTCAAATTTTCACCGCGTATCGTTCGATACGATGATATCGGTTATCAGGAAAATTGCGGATCGATCGCCAGATCGCTAGATGCTAACGCTGGAACTAGCACAGCAATCAAATTGACAGATTTTACAATTTTATTTTAAAATTCCTACTTCATGTTATATTTTTTTCCGCGATGATGTAATGACTTCCGCAACGATGACTAAAAGAACAATATAATGAATTTTATTTTCCTTTTTATGTATTCAAACTGGAAATAATTTTGTATCGAGGCTACTTGTACCAATGCCAGTGAAAATCACTGGTACTCGTCAAAGCGTAAAAGGATCCTGCGATCTGTTTATCGAACCCCAATTAACCAGGTTCCTCGTTTCGTACAACTTGCCACGCGTTTTTCAAATTTTCACCGCGTATCGTTCGATACGATGATTTCGGTTATCAGGAAAATTGCGGATCGATCGCTAGATCGCTACATACTAATACTAGAAATACCACAGTAGTCGAAATGACCGGTTCTACAATTTTATAAACGTGTCAACCCTCGTTTAGGGATCCCGGATGGATTAATAATACCAAAAAAGTACTACGTAACGTGGAATTCTTTCTGTGAGAAAGTAATAAATCGATAAATATAAAAATATTCTATTATTACGTATTTTTTAAAGACCAGTCGTTTTCACTGGTTTTCGTAGAAATAGCTTCGTGTTAACTATCGCTAGTTCTAGTGTTAAGTCGCGACGAAACGGCTGTTTTCTTATTTTGTGATTTTATTACTGCAACTTATTGCGATTACTAAATTGCAATTTAAAGAGCAACTATTGCATTGTCCGAAAAGTGTCTTTCTTTTACAGACACGTGTTTTACAACGACGCATCTTTGTACAAACGTGAAACCTAATCTATCGATCGTTGTGATCTTTATTTTGATAGAACAAAATGCATCGTACGTAGTTCGATAAAATAATACAATACAAAAAACATTGTGCATCCATTATTTCCTTCGACCTAATATTAGGTCGTCCGAAAAGTTTCTTTCGTTTTAAAAGGAAACAATAGACGCACGATGTTTATTGTTTTATATTAGTTTATCGAATCATACACGAACGTAATAATAATAGAAATAGAACGAAATGGATCATACCTAATTCAACGAAACGATATAAAACAGAAATTGTCGTTCATCTATTATCACCTCATGAAACGAGAGAAACTTTTCGAACGACCTGATTACTTTACGCGTGACGAGTATACTCGTCGTAGCTCAAAATATCGCTGTTTCTCCATCACCAGTATACTCGTCCAAAACAGCAAACCGATTAACCATCGCAAATCATACGAACGCAAAAGGAAATTGCCTATGTGGACTTTGTAATTTTGCTACGACTTGGTCGTTCAACGTGATACGCTCGTAACGCGGTATAAATCAAGCCCATCCGGAATGAAAATGATTTACAGTAGACTAAACACGCGCGTTTCATCCTAATCGACCTGTGTGTACGTATCGGTACACGTATATTCGTCCGCACAAATATACTCGTCGGATCGTCAATTATTCTTCCGCCTTTGAATTATTTGCAAAATCGAATTATCATCCAGTTCAGTAAAACGCGGATAATTTTCTTTCACCATGCACGACGCTTCTGCAAATATTTGCAAATATTCTCAAGCCTCTTCTATCACTTGCCTTCAGGATATACAAATCGAGATACATAACACCGATGATTCTAAGTACGTGGACGATCGCATTCGGTGCCCTGGTCGTTACGTGGTTTGGAAACTGGGGTCGCTTTGGACTGGACGTGGCCATTGGTTCTTGTTCCATCCTGCCAGACGTAAATGGTCGAAGTCCGAAGGAGTTCCTGTTCGTCGTTGCCTTCTTGATTCCCTGTATCGCGATCGTCGTTTGCTACGCGAGGATCTTCTACATCGTTCGGAAAACCGCTTGCAAAAGTAGAAATCGCAACGTAAATGCTAGCACGGACGCTGTGGAAAGCAACCACGAGGTAAGCGTAGCGCGCAACGACGGGTGAACGTCGTAGGTGCTCGTCGATTTTAAAACCCTGTAAATCGTCTTGACTTTCGGCGTGTACGTTTTCTCGTAAACCATGGACTCGCGAAAACCTGCATGAACAGCAGGCGATTATTATTCTTTGCTTCGTTCGGTTGCAGAGACGATCCATATCACCGAGGATCCAAGAGGAAGAACTGTCGGTGGTGGGTTCGAGCTGCGCGGCGAGCGTACTCTGCGCCAACTTCTCCTCCAAATGCACCGTAGCTTCGCCGAACCGGCTCAACTGCTCCACCAGTACGCCTTCGAGATCGGCGATCGAAGAATCCTTGTCCGAGCAACTTTCATGGGAACAGAATTCGGCCGGGTCCGAGGAAGAGGACGACGAGGACGACGACGACGACGAGGAAGGCGAGAACGAAGAGGAGAGGACGCGGCAAAGGAGGAAGCGGAAACAAAGATGCAAGAGGAGGCAGAAAACGACGAGCCAGAAACTCGTCGACGACTGTGATAGAGCGAAGCCTAGCTTCGAAATAAAGATAGACGATATACCGTACGTGGACGATCTGGACGCGGCTGAGACTGTTCTCGCGAACGACCGAATTAAGATCAAAGAATCCGGCGAGAAAGCTTCCGCGAACGCTCGAAATAAATTGGAGAGAATGACCAGCAGAGCTTCGTTCGTGATCGAATCGGCTCTCTGGGTACAGAGATTCAACTGCAGAGCGTTTATGGACGGCGACCGGTTGGACAGCTCGAGATCGAACACGCCGGATCGATCGGCCAACAGCAGGAGGAGACCGACGATCGCTCGCAGAGAGTCGAGATTTACGGGCGTGCAAAAATTCCGCAATTCCGATGGCCCACCGAGGATGAGTAACAAGGACAAGAAACTGCTGAAGATGATCCTGGTGATATTTTCGTCGTTTCTCGTTTGTTACTTGCCGATCACTGTTACCAAGACTTTCAAGGATGCGATCGATTGGAGAGGCTTGAATATCGCCAGTTACATTCTCATCTACTTGACTACGTGTATCAATCCTGTGGTTTACGTGGTCATGAGCTCCGAGTATAGAAGCGCGTACAAAAATCTGTTGCTCTGCAGGAACGATTCCGGGGTGAAAAACGGAGCCAGGAGGTCGCCAGGATGAGCAAGAGGGTTCGCCAGTTTGCTCGTGGGCGTGTACGAGCTGGATTTTATGGCTCGTTTCAGAGACGAACTTGCATCGTCGATTGGCCGCGGATGTTCGTACGCTCGAATTACGCGAAATACGAACATACAGAGATAAACTTGCACAGAAATATAGGAAGCAAGACGTGCTTTAACGACGCGGTATTTGCTGTTTAGCCACTTGTAATTATGACATTTTTATAGTATGCGTGTACGACCAGCTAATGGATTATGTTGGCCAATTAACGTTAATTTATAACGCCACGTGCAGCATATTTCTTTCGGTTAAATTTATAATCGTCGTTTCCACTGTTATTGCGAGCTACGATTTTTCAAACAGATTTTTAACGAATTAAGAGGAGTTTATGTGGCTTGGAGAAACGTGTTCGATGATGAAAAGAACGTCCCTCTGAAATCGCGTTGTCGATCGCTTCGTAGTTATCGATACTGCTTGCACGAGCATACGTGTCTTTTCATAGCTTAATTACGGTTCGATGCGGCGATTAGAATTTCGTGATTGGAATTGACGTCGAAGAAAAAGGTAAATTTCAATCGCGGAAGAATGGTAAATCGATTCGTGTCCATTCGCTATAAAAATATACGCATTCGCGTAAATATCCGCGCTCTCACTATGGAAATGTAAACTGAAATAGACGAATGTTTACGCGTTGTATAATTCAGTACGTTTGTTATAAACGTTGCGTAAATATGGATTACGTCGATCGAAGATTAAAGTAGCATTTCGCTCATTGAGGAGACATTTACGAGCAAGCGGATAGAAGAAAAAAACTATCTCGTTTGCCTATTTTTATTAAAAGGATATTAAGAAAATTGTTGGTAATTGTAGTGGAATTTCATTAGCGGAAAATGTATGTCAATAATTAACGGAACGATAACGAATCGTTAATGACATTTCAATCTTTAAGCGTATTAGAATTAGATATTATGCTCAATAACTATGTTTTACAAGACAATACATCGTGATAACTTGGTGTCGTTTCTTTGTATTATAATTTAAAGTACACAACTCTACGATGTACAGAGTGTAGCAAATACCACAACGTTTGTTGCAACTATAATCATATTTATTTCTGAATCGTCAATTTTATTTTTTTATCGTGAAATGAACATCGTTACCAAAAGCAAAAGTGTATTTGTCCAAGGTATGACAAATTAGTTCCGAACGATGGTTCTCAAATTAGTTCACTGAACGATATTTAACGAATAACAAGTATTCGAAGATACCACGTTAGAAAATAACGATATTTAACGCTCGATCTATGCTTCGATTACATTTCAAAGTAACGTAACATTCAGAACTAGGCGAGAAGTTCAAAGGAAACACGGTACAAGTGCCGAGATCTTCGATTCGAGAAAATCGTGAATAAAATTAATCTCCAACCGAGGAGATCTCCGTGTGTCTCTCTAAACATCGAAACGCAAAGATTCGAGGATTTATGCTATGTCCTGCCTGCCGTTTGCAGAAAAATACGTCTGTACCGCTTTCGATCCATCCGACGATAGGAGAAACGCACGGGTTTAACAACGATGCATTCGTATATTACGTTCAATATCGCAATGTATGGAAATTTCGTTCGTGTTATAGACTGCGAGAGATCGTTAAAATAATCTTTAAGAATTAACGCATTAAGAGCTTAGGAAACTTAAACTAAATATAATCACGAATACGGTGAAACGCCGCAGGAAAGTTATTGCTGAATGAAAATTGACTTCTAGCTTGATTTAATAATTATCAATTTTTATAAAAGAAAAAAATGAATGTGCTGATCTATTCGCATAAATTACACGTTTAAAATGCTTGCGACTTGTACATACACAATATACAGGACTGCTATAGAAAGTCATACAAGTAGACCATAATATTGTCCACTAGAAATGTTTTTAATATTTATGTGCAATGTAGAAAAATATATAAGAGTGATACGTTACATTAAATGTATGTTATATCGTATATTAATTGTAATACTATCAGAATATAAGTAAGTACATGATACGTATAAGAATTTTTATAAAGAATCGTTTGTTGTTGGCTGCAATTTCGTCAGAATTTTTTACCTTGTAAAAATACACGAAGAAAAATAGGTATATAGGTACTCGGAGAAACGTGTTTTAACAGAAACTTACGAATAAGCTTTTCGAATTAAACGTAATTGAATAAAATAGCTATATATACGCTCGTTCTAAAGACATTAATGTATAAGAGCTGAGACTAAAAATCGAGTCTCTTACGTTCGATCGAAATATATAACATTTCCAGTCGACAATGGTTACCGTTTGTCTCTATACGATGTAACAAAGTCATTCGTAAACCTATTTATCTGGTGATTTATAGCTTACTCTAATACTCTGTGCAACAGATTGAGCAATTTTGAAGTACACGTTGTAAATTGCGACTGGACAAATGCGTTTCGTTGGTTTCGCCTTGATCGATTACAACTGCACTTATCAGAATTAGTGGCAAAAGGTAACTATCGATACACTCGTACGGAATTGTCTGGCAATACGTTAACATTATTGTACGCTGTCGTCACAAGATTTATAACTAAGAGAGGGAAAAGAATGATATTAAATATATATCATACGTAAAAACAAAACGTCCTCGATTAATACACGATCTACAACTTCTGTACACTTCCTGAGTTTCATTAGAGTTACGTTAATATTATTAGCGAATTTGTACAAGTAGACGAGTAACGAGTATCAATGTTGTCTCTTTTCCTATGATCTGTCATCTATGTAAAACGGACAAAACTTCGTTAAACGATATATTTTTGTACGAAGAGAATTATAACTCGTTTCGAAACCGACCTCTTAATCTTGATATTAAAACGTTATCGCGCGATAGAAATTTCGTCTAATTAACGCGATTAATTAACGCGACGTTGATTTTTCATTTATTCGACAAATTCTCTTTCTATTATACAAAGATCGTAGAGCTTGGAGATACGACTGACTAATAACTTAATTCGCGTCGAGATTAGGTGGCACCGCTGCGCTTTGTATCGTACTGATGGTCATCTGATTAGGCCATTTCTTCTCATCCTCGTTTTTTCCATTTTGTGACTGCGGAGTTACCTTCGTCACGTCCAACGACCCTTTGTCTTTGTTCTTGAAGAAAATCGCGGCAGCTGCTCCGCTCACGCAAGCGCCGCTTATTATCGTCAGCCACTTCATGAACCTATTTGACACGAACACGTAAATTATTAAACTCGTTACAATCGAAACACGATTAAAACGCCATTACAACAATCCCACGCTTTCTTTTTTTAATCGTCCATGATCCTGCGTCGTATCGTTAATATCGTTTGCATGCTGATTACCGGCATACTCTGTGCAATTTCCAGTTAAATCTGAACACTTTGCGGACTGCAGACGCGAATTCGCGTCTTACGTACTTTATGCGCTATCCTACAAAAATTGCAACTACTGTTAAATAAAACAGTAAAGAGAAGAAAAGCAATGGATGCTATAATGGAAACGTTGTGAATGTGTTTTTACGTTACACACTTGGATAGTACGAAAACGTTGTCAATATGTTAGATATAATATCAACCAGGAAAGTTCGTTCTGTTTTTAAGGAATTTAACGAAACGATAAATTTTGCTCGGCCACCTCTCCATCGAGTAAATTGTTTTCAAGCGTATCACGCTGAAAAACGTTACCAGAAGTATCTTTAAACGTGCTCGTTGATTTTTGATAAAATATTACGCTCGTTGAATGCCGCTCTGGAAGCGTTCCGATTTTTGAGGAATTTCACGAAACGATAAATTTTGCTCGGTCACCTCTCCATCGGCCAAATTGTTTTCAAACGTATCACGCTGAAAAACGTTACCAGAAATATCTTTAAACGTGCTCGTTGATTTTTAATAAAATATTACACTTGTGAACGATGTTCTGATTAATCTATATAACTCGTACTAAATGATCGTATTATGAATTATAAACGGTTTGTCACTTACTTTGCACTTTCCTAAAACTCTCGTCGAAAGTTACTCACCCGATTATGCTTATCATCTTGAACACCATCTTCAGCTTCGCCAGAAACTCACCGCCGAGCTCTATTCCCTCCTCGACCCAGAAGAATGGAAATAAGCACTCTGGGAAGTTCTTCATTAACTTGAATTTTTCAACCTTGTTAAGGAACATATTGAACTGTAGCCTCTTGCGTGCAATTAAAGGAGTGGCTGTCATTGGTTCGAAGTCCATGTTAATGCCGTGCTTTTCCTGCAAAAGGAAACAGTGTAAGAAACGTAATACTTATTTTCTTTTTCTTTATCTTTACATACAGTCGCTCGCGAAAGTATTCGTACACTTCTGAAAATCCGTTAAGAATATCTGACGCGCGTTGTAAAGAAGATTTTGAAACTTCATCGACACTGTAACGATAGTCGACCATCGCGCAAATTTCGGCAAAGTTTCAGACGAATCTGAAAATGCACGCAGAAGCCACGATATTTCCTGGACAGTTGCCCATATAGCTAGTTAACTATATAGCTATAAAACTACTTGCAGAAGTATTTTAACGATCGATTGTCGGCTAGCTCCGGTGTATAACAAATTTAATCGTTTTTGTCTCGATAATGGAAGACGCGAAACACGCAAGTTCGTAGCGCTTTTTACGTGCAACCTGTTCATTCGATAAATAACAAAAGAAGACTCGTTTGAAGATCGTAGAGTAGTACAGTAAATCGTACAGAGAGTATAACGCGACCTCGACGCAATACAATTTTTGTTCGACACATTTTTTCCTAACATTCGTGTTTTTCCAGACATTCCAGCGTTTCGAGTTAAACCGGGCGGCACGTTGTACGCTCAGCGATATCGGTAACCAGCGTAGGTCAAAATTAATTAGAGATAAGGATTTTTAAAACGAAAATACGTCCACGCTGTCGCTCGTCGAGGATAACGAGAGTAAGAATTACAAATACGTGCTTCGTCGGGATGAAGTCCATCGACCATTTCCAGATATTTTTCCTCCGACCCAAGCAAATGTGGTAGAGAAGCGATAAGTGGCACGCCTACACACTTGGTCAAGTCCATAAGGTTTTTCGTTAGACAATTATCTGGCGCGGGACAAAAACACTTTTCCTCGGGATTTGTGCTCATATCACCCAAATCAGCCTTGTAGTGGTAAGTGTTGATGCCTGTAAAACGAATTTTCCATTTAGTAATAATAATCGAAAGAAGCGTTTCTGTGCTAATCTACGCGAAAATCTTCGAAACCAGGTGTCCACGATTTTACTCTATGTACTCGACTTGCTTCGTCTCACGTGGATTCGCCGCGTTGTCGATCACACTACAATTGTCGAGACACCTTGTGTTACACGCGGCACACGAAATACTCAAAATAAGACGCATAACGATTTTTCTGTTCGGCTCTTAGCCTTTTTCTTTACAAATTTTCCATAGAAACGTACTTGCACGAACATTCGCAGTCTCCTTGCAACTGCACTGCGAGCTTTTACGAATGTTAAGCAACGTGCAAAAGTACAGCGTGGCGTTTGTTACGACTAGCGTTTATAAGAAATTTGGAGGTTAATGCGTGCAATGAAATAACCGTACGTTTTTCATCTATGCCTACGTGGAACACATCCAAGTTATAGTTACTCGTTACAATATTTAATACGCGAAACAACTCTTTCTTTTTTACTTACATTCCACCCTTTTAATTCATAGTCGTAAACATAGGAATTTGAATAAAGATCCGCGGTCTATCTGCAGCTACTTTTATTTCTCAAGGAATTCACCTGCGACTTTGGTCTTGTGGTCGAACCGAGCCGACAAACTTCTACAAATATCCGGTGAGTACGACACGATATCGTCCTGTTCCGTGAGCAACGGCGCGAAGATGGTGGAATCCGTGCCATTGAACTCGTTGCAATGGTCCTCGGTCCAAATGTCCAACTCTGGCTTTCCATTCACCTCGGTCACTTTTCCGACGTCTTTCCAGTACTTCACTCCCCGTAACACTCGTATACGGTCAGGAAGAACTGTACCGTTTTTCTAAAAAAAAAAAGAAAGGTCGATCACAGTGTTATAGACTGATGAAACAGTAACAGGATACCAAACATCCTGCAGGCTACAGACAATAGCCACAATAGTGTCCGAAAGCCAGGAGACAGCATCATATCTAGAGTCAGAATTTCTCAGCTTACTTGCGAAAGCTTACGAAGCAACGCAACTGACGCAACTGAGCAAGGTACTTTAGTACTAAATAGCAAATTACTGCTTAAATAATGAGAAAGATCGTCGGCGACAAAAAGCAGATTAATAGGCTATCGGTCGGTAAGCATCGGCGACAAAAAGGTGATTAATAGACTATCGGTCGATAAAGTGTTAAGAGTAGAGACGAACGCGTAATAACGAGATAGGCCGCAACCTCGTACACGTTATACGTATGTGTACGTACTGGGCCAAACAGGGAGAACAGGTAGCGTCCGGGCCCATCGGGTAACAAAGCGTCTTCCTTTTCTTTCAAAACGTTGCAGATTGCGCTCGAAGCGAAGTCCTTCCCCGTGCAGTCCAGAGGCACACCATCGAACAGTATCTCCCTTGCTTTTGCTCTTACGAATACAGAACTTGGTTTCTTGAAGATATTGTCCACAGCCTTATCTGCGGATGCGAATTACGAACATTCGTACAATGATGTTTAGTAGAAGATCGAAGAGCGTTCGTAGAAAACACCGTGTAAGTGAGAAGAAACAAATTTTCCAGGAGAAAAAGAAACCTTACGCGGATGCAATGTAGTCTAGGTTCGTGAGAAAGAGGAGCGCGTATCGTCTCTTTGCTGTTATTTGCGAAGAAAATTCAATGTTCCTTTCGGTTGGACAGATGGTGTGTAGACAAAAGTCAGGAAACGATCGAGCAATTATTTATCGATGTTTATAGTTAATGTTGTTATTTCTGTATTTAGAGGTAGGATCATAATAGCTATTATTTTATTCTTTGGATAAATCTATCACACCCTTCTGAGCCACCTGAAAAACCTTTATCGCACTTTCTTACATGGACTAGGGATAAAAACAAAACACCTTAAATCTATCGATTAAATCTATCGATTGTGTCTAGAACTATTTTCTAGTTACTATTTATTGTAACTAGCGCGTCTGCATATGGCGAGCGTAAACTCACGTTGTCATTTTCAACGGTTAATTTAGGAAAGGAAATTGCACTTAGATTCTACACCACGGTGTTCTCATTGCAACGTGGAGAACATTCTTCGACGAGTGATGGAATTTTTCAATTTTGACGCTTACGGTGTCTTCTACGACCGCCCTGGACGATGTATGTTAATGTTTCTTGTTTAATACGATCATGGCAATTGCAACGCTCACAGCAATTGTACTAGGTCGTCCGAAAATTTCTTTCGTTTTATGAGGAAATGATAGATGCACAACGTTTTTCCTTTTATATCATTTTATCGAATTATGTCGAATTATGTATTCAATAGAACAAGCGATATTTAGTATATTATACTAAATACAATAAACTACAACTGGATATCACAAACTTATAAAAGGAAAGGAACCTAATACGATACTCGTCACGAGTATTTCGTGGTAAGAGATCGAAATATATATCGAGCAACGATTAGAGATACAAAAACATATATTCTCTTAGAAAAATATTCTGCTTGCACCTGGACCTGTAGCTTTCGCTACAATTTTTCGCGAACGCTTCAATTTTGCAACCCTATGCCGGAGAAGCGTGCGTGGAAAGCTTCGCGCGAAAGACATCTGCGGAAAAGTATACAAGCAAACGAAAAGAATGGAGTACACGAGGCGTTAGGCGAATAGATTGATCCGTTCGTTCAAGGAGAAGGTAAGTAACTTATCGTTAGCCATAAGTAAAACGTTTCTCGCGACCCTCTTTCGCTTTTAAATCATCGCGTCGTTTCATTCTTGTGTATTTCTAGCTAAGGCCAAGCCGACCTTTACTTTTGGATCGAAACGAACGAACGTTCGATTTAATGCACGAGACGGAATTTTAAAGACGCCGCTTCCCGTAACAAACGGATCCCCACGCGTTTTCACGCTTTTTATTTACGCGCTACATGTGTTGCTTTTTGCCCGAAAGCTTTTGGACATTTCGCTGGCGCCGTAACGACGCTCAACTATCGCGATTATATCGTGCCAGTAAATTAGAAATATATAAAATACAATTTTTAAAGAGTATGCAAATTTCTCACGGATGATACGAATATTCGAACGAGCGATCGTTTGATTTGTTTGCTTGATTTGTTTGTTATAATAAATAATTCGATGGAACCGTTTTTAACGTGGTATTTGTTATAGGCTGAGGATGATCGTTGTTATTTGCTTACTATGAAAACCGAAAACGATCCGATTCGCCTCGACCTACTCTACGTATATTGACAATATGGTGGATCGTGCGCTGGATCTTCAACGGTTAAGAAAGATATGATCAACACTTACTGAGAATTCCAATTGCAGCTGGTTGTTGTTCAAGAGTAAGTTTGACCATGCTGAGAATAAGAACATGAGGAAAGACCAGCTCCTCCTCGCCGGTCAATGGGCTGCTCAACGACGGATTGTAAAACCAAGTTGCTTTCAAGTTGTACTCTAAACTGTCGTCTTCTTCTCGATCGACCATATTTACTTTGTGTTTATATTCGCTGAGGAAGAGACACATTTTCTAATTCGCTGTATTCGGATAAAATTGACCGTATACGCGTGCCATACTCGCGACGATAAATGTACTCGAACGAATGTCGATTAAATTAACACTAGAACTAGCGATAGTTAACACGAAGCTATTTCTACGAAAACCAGTGAAAATGACTGGTCTTTAAAAAAACACGTAATAATAGAATATTTTTATATTTATCGATTTATTACTTTCTCACAGAAAGAATTCCACGTTACGTAGTACTTTTTTGGTATTATTAATCCATCCGGGATCCCTAAACGAGAGTTGACACGTTTATAAAATTGTAGAACCGGTCATTTCGACTACTGTGGTATTTCTAGTATTAGCATGTAGCGATCTAGCGATGGATCCGCAATTTTCCTGATAACCGATATCATCGTATCGAACGATACGCGGTGAAAATTTGAAAAACGCGTGGCAAGTTGTACGAAACGAGGAACCTGGTTAATTGGGGTTCGATAAACAGATCGCTGGATCCTTTTACGCTTTGACGAGTACCAGTGATTTTCACTGGCATTGGTACAAGTAGCCTCGATACAAAATTATTTTCAGTTTGAATACATAAAAAGGAAAATAAAATTCATTATATTATTCTTTTAGTCATCGTTGCGGAAGTGATTACATCATCGCGGGGAAAAATATAACACGAAGTAGGAATTTTATAATAAAATTGTAAAACCATTCGATTTGACTACTGTGCTAGTTCTAGTGTTAATCGACGATTTGTGACAACCAGCAATGTGAGCAAATTCGATACGTACAGTCGGGAACAAACATAAGTAAACAGTCAGCTTGTGGATTTGTATTTATTTGTTATATGTCGTCCTATGGGTCGCTCGGAAGATTCGTTCAGATTTTTAAGGAAATTCGGTCGACGCGAAACATCGTATGGAAAAGTTCTTCGCCGAAAAACCTGAGAAGTTCTGGAAGCATGGGATACTCGACTCGTTGCGTGAAAGATGAGAAAACGTTGAAACGAATCCCGCCATACACAATTCGATAAACGTGTGTCGAATCGGAGCGTAAATCGGAACGATCTTTCCAAGCGACCCATAGGACGATATATAACAAATAAAACTTGAGAATGTAACAGTACCGATTCCATTATTGTCGTTGTCCAACTTTTCTCAACGACTGTACGTTCTTATAGACCCGAATCGCATCCAATAGCCAAGATTCGCTTTGTAAATTTCGTTAAGTTTCTAACATCGAAGATACGACGATTCTCGTTCGCGAGTTAATTAAATAATACGACTACTTGTATCAACTCGCGAGCCTCCACTTACAGCTACGTACTTGGAATTTCGAGCAAATCGTAGACCCACGTTAATACACGCTAAGAGATAATACGCGAAGATAGAAATAGATTGCGGAGTTCTATGTGGCTGAAACGATCCTCGACATACTCACTCGTAGAAAAATGGTCCTACTTCTTCGAGGATTGGCTTCTCGCCTGCTGTAATTTCTGTAGGATTCGTCACGTTGAAAAGGTAGATCTTGAAGTCCAATGGAACAGGAAAGGTGGACCATAACTCGCGCATCTCGGTATTAGGTTTCAACGTTACTTGCTGTCGATCATTTTGTTAATTAATGTCACGTACGAACGAAATACTGCCAATTTCTATACGTTCGATGAAAAACTATGTAAGCACACGTGTGTGTAAACTACCACTGATGTACAGAGTGTATCGCGACGTGCGAGACTCGCTTCACGAGCGGACAGAAGGCACGCGATACGATGAGAAAATGCCTTCTGTCCGACCTTCTTTAAAAATTGTAGCCGTTTTCGCGTCTCGATAACCCGCGACTGTTTGCTTTGCCTTTGCGGAAGCTGCTCGTCGAAGTGGCTATCCGCGTTATTCTACGCTGGAATTTTTGAACATCGCCAAATTCTTCGACGAGCTTCGAAACACCGAATTGACTGCGATTTTGAAACATCGTCGTATAGGAGGTGGCACGTTCGTGTGAACTTTCTTCGTCGTATTTCTGCCTCCTGTTCGGGTGTTACGATGCACGTGTTACGATATATTTTGTACAAACTGCGGATGACTCATTTTGTCGTGGAGATTAGTATCTTTAAAGTCAGCCTTCACAGACGTTACATCGGAACACACGTTTTATAAAATACCTGTCTTCGCGTTACGTTTACCATATTTCCTAAATATCTCTGAAATTTCGTTCCTTGAGGAGATAGGAAATTCGTTTGCCGGTTGTATGTACTTCTGTTGCAAAGAAGAAAAATCCCCATAATAAATATACATACACGTACGTATAACATCCTGGGACCTCTGTAGAATTGCTCGAGGGATATTTCAAAAAATTGAGAAATACGACTAACTCGAATTCACAAAGTCTTCAACCTGCGTCACCGCCAGTGATCCGCGACCCGTCGTTCACGTACAGAACAAAGTGGAAACTTAGTC
Source organism: Bombus vancouverensis nearcticus (assembly GCF_051014615.1). NCBI lineage: Eukaryota > Metazoa > Arthropoda > Insecta > Hymenoptera > Apidae > Bombus > Bombus vancouverensis. Next base: position 16,629,304 of record NC_134915.1, on the reverse strand, counting down.
ATTCGATATAATGTTTCGCGTTATCCAATTAAACGACGGATAGACAATTATTACCCGCGGACATAACGTTTTATCACGATTCTTGGCGTGCTACCGTCATGTCATTGACGTTCGTGTGCTACTTTATTCCACGTTGCTTCGCCGAAACTCCTCGTTACTCGGAACAGAAGAGAAATCAGACGGAGAATATTCGTTCTATCGTTTCCCATTTATTCCTCCATGCAGAATCGCCGCTGATTTGTAGCGTATAAAAATACCGGGACACTCTGTATATCGATGTAACAAACAGCAACATGTAACATTATACGATAATACGATAAACGTATAATATTAATATGTCTATCGTTAACGTTATTATTATGTTCCATTGTATCGTATTGTATTGTAATTCTTTATCCTATCGAGGCTATTGCGTCTGTTACAATCTTTTCTCGATGAACTAGAAAAGTTGGTGAAAAAGTTTATTGAAATAATTGTTACAGCACCTTACAGTTTATTTGTCCTTTTTATAAAGCACATTTTTTCTTCAAACCCGTCAAAATGTTTAATTTCGTGCTATTTTCTGCCTTTTTTTTTTAGTTCATCGAGAAGAAAAATATATGATAATTTAATCCTCTTTTGGTTTTTTGTTCCAGTCAAGAATCACGAGGTGGATCTTTCCCACCGATTGAAAACTGCAGCCCATGAAATAGGCTTGGAAAACTGTTCTAACTTCTTTTTCTACTTAAAAAAAAATCTTTTTGTATTCGTTGAGTATATATGAAACCATACCTCGAAATTCAATAACTTTCTCTTAAAAAAAAAAAAAAAAAAATAGCAAAAAGATGCTGCTTTGGAACATTCCAATTCAGGACAATCCCTTAATTTATTGTTTCAAGATGAAAATCTTAATTTCTCATTTGTCTAAATACCGCTATATCCTGGTATAACGCGTTAACGACATTGTACAGATCGGTATGTACATTGACGTTTAATGGGGGAAAAAATTGCAGGAACAACAGTAACGAGAGCCGTGGCAACTGTGACGTGGAAACAACGATACACGCACAACGTGGACAAATTATGTAAAGTTAAAAAAATACAGGATCGGGGCTAACGAAAAGAAACAAAGGGCAACGACAATTATTCCGAGTGAGATGCGGCTTTGTTCTTGAAACGGCGATGGCAGGTAAAAACTGGACGTGTAATGGTAACGGTGTGTGCGAACACGTACTTCATAGATAACGTTCGTTCATCGATTGTAATTTCCAACAGAGATAAAAGGGAAGAAAACCGTCATTTAATGTGTACGCGACGAGGGATCATCCGGCAACGTGAAACAATACCAAAGTGTGTTAAAATACGCGTGCAACCGGTGTGTAATTAGTATGATTTACATTATATTGCATATACACTGTATTTACACTATACACCTCGTTGGTAAGTATTGGCTTGGCAAGTAAGTGATTGCGGATTTTGCCAATAGGCGGTATGGAGAAAATCCGCAATCACTTACTTGCCAAGCCAATAATTACAACGCTTACGAGAACTTAAGTACGTCCTTAGGAAATTAGAAGAATCTTGGACTGTAAATTTTGCTTCCTACAGGTGCGTGAATAATCGGCAGATTGCCAGAGATGCTTGGCCACTACTCACGTTTTTGATCTTCCACTTCAAGAAGGGTGGGAAAACGATCGCACAGAACACAACTCCAAAGGCGAACAGAGAGCCACCGATGATTCCCAGTTTCTTCGGCTTTATCATAGTAACACGCTGCAACAATCACGGTTAGCCATATAAGTCGAGTTTGTCGATGAAACCCTATGGCGATAAGTCGGCCGATGTACGTGGATTAACGTCAATAACGGAAACACAAAATGTAGGCAAAATACAGCGAAACAATAACTATGACGCGTAAGCGAGTAATAAGTTTCCGTTCGAACCTTCGATATACCATAAATATAAACTGAGAAACTTTGCGAACTCGAGCATGAATAGTTTATATATAGTTGCTATACCACGGCAGAAGCGAAAACACTTGTTCTTCGATCGGCGCTGGTGAAAATGAAGATGAAGAACAGAAAATGACGAAGGAAACGAAGGAAGAAAATTAAGCGATAAATGCGACAAAGGCGACGAAGAAACGAGAACCTGATGTTCGTCAGAACGCGGGAAAGTGAGTAAAAGCGACGAAGGAGAAGAGATCTAGCGTTTCTCGACGCGTGGATCGATCATCTTTGTCGAATAACCATAGGAAACAATAAATAAGTAAATGGCAAGGTGATCTTCGTTTCGTAGAGATCGAACTATAGAAAAAGAAGAGAAAAAAGTGACAAAGAAACGCGTGGATTTCGATCGATAGAAAGAAGAATATAAATAAAATACCAACAAAAAAAAAAGAAAAAGAGAGAAGTTAATGTATTTTTATCGAATGTCGAAGAAACGCGATCTCAAAGACCGATAAAAATTCTAAAAACCCGGTTATTCGATGAAGTTGTGGAAACCTTGTGTCCGGTCGGAGCACGCAGCGTTTCGTGAAGCTTTCGTCCGGTCGTTAAAAACGAAAGTAGACCCAAAAGCGACGAGTACCAGGTAACCTTAACGCCTCGACGAAAGACACGAGCGGCAAAATCATGCGCGAGAGGCTTCAGACGCATTCCTTTGAAAATCTTCGAAAAATCCTCGTCTATCTACTTCGAGCGTCGAACGAATATCGCGAATTTCTATGTATTTTCCAATCTAACGATAGCAAGATTGCTTCGTTATCATCGAACGAACCATCTAACTACGTCTTCTTTCCAACGTTATAAGTATTTTTTTTTTTTTTTTTAGAAACATTCTTCTCCTTTCAGTACGATACTTTTGATTTAAATAGCGTCCTTTAAAAGTAATCCTTTCAGGTTCCTTTCCTTTTCGACGAATCCTTCGTGGATTTAAGTATTATCACTGTTCGACACGACGACGACGACGAGAGCTTCTCGAGCTTATTCGCACACCTTGTAATGGCCGAGCTAGTGGATACGATGTCGACTGGCCGATCGAGAAGAGTACGAGAGGTCGACCGGCTTCCTCGTCCTGTGCCGTTGATCTTCGAGTGTTCGCGTGAACTGACGGTTTCGAGCTTCGTCGTCGAACGACGGCGACACCGGCAAAACGCCCACTCCTGCGTCACCACGTACAACCGATTTTCGCGCTACCTGTGCGACAGTGGTAGCTGATCAGAGTTCTTTGATTAAACAGATGTCTATCTCTTCTATCGCCTATTTCTTCTCTTTCTTCTATTTCTCCTTCCGTTTTCTCGCACTTGTTTCTCGCTATTTTCTCTCGTTATCCATACGAACCTACAATATATCGTTCGATCTCATTTTCCTCGCATTCTCCTCTTTCCTAAAGTTCACTCCGGCGTACGAAGACTATGGAAAGTATCAGCCGCCTTCTCCTCGGACGCGTATCCTCATTTTCCAACCGAGCGCTTTTCCATCGTCTTCTACGCTTCTTTTTCCAATCGGTTTAATCCTCACGAATCTGAAAATCTGCAAATTTTCCTAGTTACGCGAAAGCATACTGATTAGCCATACTAATTAATTAGCGTGTAAATGATATTACAGTTTCATTTCAACATTGTTCGCGTCTCGTCTCTTCTATCGTCTTCGTTCCTCCACCTGCATTTTTACAAAACACCAGGGGAGCGCTGAAACGGAATAAACGACAGAATAAATGCAACGACCTGTCGATACTCTCTGTAGCCACTGTGCACGCTTTTTTACGACTTTGCTACGTACCGTTTTTTTTACGATAATATGGTACAACTTTGGAAACGTAACGGGACAAACATGCAGATTCTCTTGCGTTGTAAAGTTTCGCAAAATTTCACGCAAACGAGGATCGGTACAACGGATAATATTATATTAGCGTGTCATCCGTGTCGCACGAAGGCGAAAAGATTTTCGTGTTAGTTGGCGAATACGATTTTCTGACATTTTGATTTTGCCTCGTGAAAGAAATGGAGTTGGTCGATGTACTTCGGATTTTGTTGACGACATTATTTTCGATTTGCGAAGAGGTCGATCGTCAATTACATCGAACAATTTTATCGAACGTTAAAATTACCGATCGTTTCGCTTGGAAATTTTGCGACCCGATTTACGAACGAAGAAAAATGATTCTTTCTCTGTATTTTCTTATGCTGCGTCCAAATCGACCGAAACTGTCCTCCGGCTGTTTCGTCTTCCATACAACAACGAGATATTGTGAAATTAGATATTTTTGCTTAGTTAATGGTCACACGATGTACAAGAAAGTCTGCTCGACAGTGGTGTGCATGATCGTAAAAGTAAACGATGAAAACAGAAATATGTTCAACTCGGGGAAAAGTGTGCGATGCTAACAATAGCGTGATATCTTCAAAACATTTTTAAATTATTACGCAACGCTGAAATTATTAAGACACGCTTTACGCATCATTCGACAAGATATCGTCTTTCGCGCAATTCATTTTCTGTAAGAAATAAACTACGATCGGATAAGTTAATTGTACGCGTTACGAAACAACGTGTTACATCGTTACACGTAAAACCATTGCTTCGCTTGCGTTTTCACAATTTTATTCTTCGGGTGTCGTTCTTCTCGGGTTCTTTGACAGGTTGACCTTGTTGAAATTGTTCGTTTCAAACGAAACATAAAATCGAGTTGACAAATTTCAATCTCTCAACCATCAGTCTCCAAATATCGCTTTCCAACAGATTCCACGTCGAGTCCACAGGGTCGATTTTATAATAAAAAGATTTCTACGGAATAAAAGTTTGAAAGTGAAACAATTTTTCTAGTAAAATTGTACGCTTTGTCCTAAACGCAGAGTGAGAGATTTAAATTTTCGACTAGTCTGACGTTAGAAAATATTTTACTCGACCAGAGCAATCGAAATTGAAACGTTGCATAAATTCCGTTATAAAATTCATCTAGACTTTCTCTGACATTGGATTCCGTGAAAAATGAAATTTCCCATCGATGTACTGGATTTAAGCGTATAACGAAACGTGCGATTCTCGTATAACGGAACGACGCTTTTATAGATTTGCACCTGTGCACGACACTACGTTGTTCTTTGGTGTCAAGTGTAACGCCTATCGAGCGCGAAGGTGCAGAAGAATGTATTAAATATGAGCATTCTATAGTTAACTGTTAGTGGAACACGTTGGAATTGCAAAGTTTTACGTGTGCAATTTATAATACAAAACGATGCATATTTACTATGTTTAACCGAACTGTTGTATCCGTTTAATTATTTTATTTTATGCTAATGCCATTCGTGTCGCTCTATTAACGCATATATATACGACATTTTGTCGAATAAATAACGATGAATTTTAATCGTTACTTTCACTATTATTACATTGTATATATATATAGCATACAGTAGCTTAATTGCAATTTTAAAGGAATTATTCTTCCACTTATTTATATATATATATATATATATATATATATATATATATATATATATATATATATATAGCATACAGTAGCTTAATTGCAATTTTAAAGGAATTATTCTTCCACTTATTTATATATATATATATAGCATACAGTAGCTTAATTGCAATTTTAAAGGAATTATTCTTCCACTTATTTCATCGTTCCTTCTTTCTGTTGTTCTATCTGTATTATAATTACGCATAGGATCCTAAACATCGTCGATATATATACAATGTAATTATCATAATTTTATGTAATTAAACGATACTCGCTTAGAAATGTCTATAAAATCATCTCGGCAATAATTTACGCGAGTCATCTAGTTTTATGACTCGACACATAAACCAAGTAAATACAATCGTTTGCTGTGTATTAAATTTCAGTTATTAGCAAGCTAAATGACGTCTTCTCGAATCAAGCGCTAGATTAATCTGCATATATTTACGTAAACGTTTGTAAACGTGTTTCGTTACCTATTATTACATTTGTCACACGCAACGACTCGTTTCATTTCCTTTTCGATACGTTTCAACCGTCTATTTCCATTCTATTCCACTGCGATAAAACCCCTCGGTTTTGCCATACTTCGAAAATAATAATCATGCAAGAACAATAATAATTGTATATCAGATTTTACATTTATCAGACATTGCTTTCCTTGGTACGTATTTTCTTAATTTAAGGATAGTCGCGACAGCATCAGATCGGATCAAAAACTCGACGTATTATCGAAACTGTTAATTAATTATGCTGTAAAACGTTGGAATTAAATCGCATGAAAAATCGAAGGATTTCTCGCGATTATCTTCCTCGGATCGCGGATCACGCGAGCACTTATTTTTCAGTATTTCAAACTGACAATCTTTTCACTTCAATGATTCAAGCTTTTTTTTTTTGTTTTATAGGAAATGATACGCCAGATCGATCGATGCGTCATAAACACTTCTGCATAACTCGTCTTTTTTTAATAAAAGTTTCCATCACCTGAACTATAATTACACTTAAAGAGAAACAAATACTATAGAGAATACGTGTTAAGACCAGCAAGATTGTTAACACGAATATCTTCACTAGCTACTAAGACTATCTTCTCTAAAAATGGAACTATGTTTAGGTGATATGTCGCATAACGTATGGTAAAAACTTCAAAAAAATCGCGGGAAGTGAATCTACGCTACAAATACGCTACAAATCTACGCTAAGTTACCGAGCAAAGGCACTTCAATTTCTCAGCGATCTGTACATTGGCCAAGAACACGCGCATAATCCTTTAATCGCCAGTAAGCAAAAGACAAGGCCGAAAACGCCATCTTTTTATTCTTGACTTTTGTCTTATCTCAGCTCCAACGATCAACCCCTGAATCTTTTCTACGCCCCGAACACCCTCTATAGTGTCGTGTCCGCATCGCCTCATATAGTGCACCTTACGCGGAATTACCTGACCTTTACCGATAGACAGAACGATATATGCGCGTTTTACACGTTTAGGTGTGACTTTACGATAATCCATTTGAATCCTACGTGTAACAAAGTGGCAGCGCCAAGGACGTGCGATTGTATTTTATTAATATCGCTGTCAATTTCTAACGTCATATACACTCTCGTTCGTAAGCGGATATTAAGACGCCTCGTCTTACCAACTGGCATTATTCGGCACGCAATGGTGTTACTACTGTTATCAACGCTTTAGAAGCTCGAGCTAAAAAGATATTACAATGAAAGCGACGATGAATTCATCCCGCGTCTTATACTTAGACGGTTTGAGACGCGAACGGAATACAATTGAACGCAGCTCGATGTATTGAAAATTTCTCTGAACGATTTACCAGTTTAAAGCAATATCTATGTAGAATGCGCGAGTAATTGGAAGAATATTACGTCTACGTTGTATTTTGTCGCTTGTCATTGTTTTCGTATTATTCGTTAATTCGTTATTATTCGTTATTATTATTTCGTATACGGATCAATAAGAAATATTCGAGTGCAAGCGACAATAAATTCTTCTCGCGTTTTACATTTAGACTTACATTTTAGGTTAGGTTAGGCGTTTTACATTTAGGTTTACGACGCATACGGAATACGATTCGACGCAGTTTGATGTATTGAAAATTACTCAGATTTATCGGTACGAAATATTTATGTAGAGTATTATGTCTACGTTACGTTTTCTTGCTTGTAATTGTTTCCGTATTATTGTTGTTGAAACACGAACTGACAGAAGAAGGTAGAATCACATGAAGACGCGCGTGTTTCGCTACCCGAAAATTCTCTCGTCCGAACAGTCGCATCTCCAATGTGGCGATCGAGAATACGTAGAAAATGTAGGAAAAAGAAATTTGGTTTGATTATATACGGTTATCGATCGTTGATATAAAATCGGATATATCGACTGTTTACAGTTGAAGGAATAAAAGGAATTAATATATTTCCGTATGGAACCTGCACGAATCTCATTGATAGTTTAGTTAAAATGAATCGTGGATAAACGAACTTTCAAATTACATAACCTACATGTCTTAATACGTTAATCGATGGAAATTACTTGTTTGACATTTCAACGTGATTAAAGGGTTGATCTATGCAAAATTATCGCAAAAGAAATCCTAGTACAGGAAAGTTTCTAAGCTGTAACTTTCTTTTTCGTGCAAGGTCGCTACAAATCAAGCGAATCATACTTTCTAAGGGAGAACTTTATTAATCCTCGCTCGTACAACTACAAACGTATCAAAAAAGAAAAAAGAAGAAAAAACTGTTAATATAAAAATCCTTAACGGTATTAAATTTCGTTTATGTAACGACAAATAAACGTATTAAAGATTCATCAAGATACAAAAATTGTTGGCAGTGTCAGTGCGTAGTACTATGTACACCATTCACGCAATTCGCTCTTCTAACGTTTTAGCAACAATTACTGTACTATTGGAATGGACTAGTGTCAGAAAATTCGGAAGGACGATTAGCCAAAATAACGTTGGAAAAAGTCGTTTAACGCTCAACTGGTCTCGTTAGATTAGAAATGGTCGTAGTAGTTTCACTTGGATCGTTTAATTTTACTTTCTGTTATACGCGCAATACTCGATAAAAATTATCGATAAATCTTTAGCATATAAAATTAAATGATCTAAATGAAATTCTAGCAGCCACTTGTACAATACAACGATATTAGTTAAGAGTTGACGCAAGAGCTACCAACGCAGTCAAAACAACTGGTTTGTAATTTAAAAACAAAAACTACTCCAATTTGTCCAAGATTTTCTCTAGTTTTTCTCTACAGATTCTTTATACAGTTTCTTGTATAACTTTCCGTAGCTCCCTTTCATTACAAACTCCAGCAAGTTCGTTTCAAATTTTGTACCAAATACGCTGCTGGTGTGGTAAATTTTTGTCAAAAACTTGTCATTTTTCTCACTTCGGTCGGTGCGTTAACAACTGTCGGTGCATTATTAAGGGTCGATAGACTGGATGCTTAGAAATCGTCGGTGGTAAGACTTAGAGAAACGTACCAGACGACGCGCGTTAATCTGCCCTCGAAACAGAGTTACTTCTGTGAACGCAATTAAAAAGAGTAGAGACTCGTTTCGCCTGTCACAACTCTCAGAAATACTCTGCTCTGGATATTTTACATATTTTTCTACAATATATCAATTCTGCGCATCCTCAAATGGCCTTAAACAGCTACGTACCCCGCAATCTAATTCCAACACGCGAGACGAGAAATGGCCAAAGCGTTAAATCGACGAAACGATGCCAAACCTCTCAACGCTATCGTACACAACCATCGACCGCCAGTAGCTCCAACGTAGGAAATTTTGGTTAACCGACAGAGATATCTCGAAGAAACCCTACTTGAACCATCCATGCGTCTTGTGAGCATGAACAGCAACAGGTACTGGATAAGGTTTGGGAACGTGGTAAGGCACTGCCACGTGAACAGGATAGGGCCTGTCCACGTGGACCACCTTTTCGTACGGAACCGGATACGGTTTGGGTACTGGAACAGGAACGGCTACTGGTCGATCCACTGGCACGTGGATTGGCCTGTCGAACGGTACTGGCACTGGTCTATCGACGTGCACGATCTTCTCCACGTGGACCGGATACGGTTTTGGCACGGGAACAGCCACTGGCACGGGAACAGGACGATCCACAGGAACTGGGACCGCTCGATCGACTGGTACAGGCACCGCCACGTGCTTCGTCACGGGGACTGCGACTGGAACCGGATGCGGCACTGGCTGAGGCACAGCGACTGGAACCGGATGCGGCACTGGCTGCGGCACAGCGACTGGAACCGGATGCGGCACTGGCTGAGGCACCGGTACTGGAACTGCGGCTGTTGAAATAAAGAAGAGATTTCAGTCAGAGTTTGGTCAGTTGTTTGGCGTCTTCTTGCGACCAGACGCGATCCAGCTCCGTTTCCGGATTTTGTATATCGGTTGTACTCGCGTTGATATCCGGACACAGCGCTACCTCTATATTCGCTGGTTTGTACGAGAATTGAGGCGAGAACCGAGAACTCAATGCGTCAATGTATTAACGAATTGAATTAGTAAATTAGATATTTACGCAGATCTGTACGACTCGATGCATCGTGGTCTTCGGATGTTTCGTTCGTCAGAACGCCATGCGCGCGAATATTTATCCGCGATGACTATGACCTAAGAATGGGATTTAAACACCGTGTTGCGTGTTCTACGAGAGGATGCATTTATCGCAGCTTGAAAATACGCGAATAATTTCTTCCTGACGATTTAGCAATTAATTGTACAATAACAAAATATTTAACGCGCCAAATTGCACCAAGTGTGCTAAATATCGCGCGATCGAATGGAATGGTTACAGAGAGGCAGAGGAAGAAGACGCAGGAAGTCCCTCTCGTCGTCGATTCTAATTCGTATTCGACGTTTAAATTCCATCGCTTGCTCAAAGCCACGTTCTAAACGACGAATGGTGTTACTAATAATCTTTTCTTTCGTAATTTCGACACACGCTTTTACCATTGCTCAAGGGCGTTATCAAGAATTTCTCTTTGACGACCGTGTATCCCATTTCGGACATGGACTTAGCAATGGTAATAACGCGATCGAATTTCTTATCATTACGCATACAAGGTAATCGCTTATTGCATCGACGTTTCTCTCACAAATAATCAACGATAAGAGTAAAGGTATAGCGAGCATGACAGTGTACGCGAATTTCTTGCTTCCGCGATATTTTTAGAAAAACTAAGGTGACCATCGGTTTTTCAAACGAAGTACTACATGTCGTTTTGTATCTCGCGAAAGAAATCTCGTCAATAAACATTCAACCGCGCGACATGAATATGACAAATAAATTAGATATTTCGTAATATTGTGTCTACCTGTATCGATTATCGTACTTTGTGTTAATTAATTTCAAATCAATGATTCCTGTATCTTACTATAATTTGTAGTTAATATCGTGATCAGCGTGCCGTTAATTTTCAATATAATTAAAACACAGTAAACTAGTAAGTAAAGTACTAACGAGCTGCGTGCGCTACAGGTAGCGGTGGCGGAGGTGCTACAGGCGCGATCACGGACTCCAAGTGTCCACCCACGTCCGGAAGAGAAGGCTCGAAGACAGGCGCCGGTTCAGGATGACCGTACGGATGATCGGGTACACCATATTCCAAATTTACGAGTCCTCTCTTGTCGTGTCTCTTCGACGCAACAGGCTTAGTCTTCTCGTGCTTATCAACGATAATTGCCGCACTGACCGCCAGGAACAACGACAGGACCTGCGAACGAACGGGATATCGTGTGAATGGTGAACGAAGAACGTAGAAGAAAGAGAAATAAACAGAAAAGTTCTATCCTATTTTACAAACACAACAAGCTCATACTGTTGAAACTTCACTGTTGATACGAAAATTGTTCAAACCACACAACAATCCTTCGATCACTTATTCGCAGCTAATTTAACCACCGAGTACTTTATCACCGTCCAAAACGAATTTCGCTGTTTTACGAAAAAGCAACGAAACACAGTGGCAGTAGAAACGAATAAAATTGCAAGAACGATAAAAGTAAATAAACTAAATAGACGAAGGATAAATGAAAGAGAAGAGAGAAGAGAAAAGAACGAACGAAACAATACCAAAATAATCTTCATGATCGATTCTCGAGACGCTCCCTAAATCCTAGCTCGCAACTACGAGGCCGAAGGAAAACTGCGTTCGCTCGCTATCGGTGACCCCCATAAGTATTTATAGGGCATGCACAGGTGACACATCGCAATAGGAAGGAACCGTCGTTGTCTTGGTTCGAACTCAATGGACTTTCGCTGCGTCCAATCCTGGGTGATGGCCAAATAGCGGTCGTGACCGCTTTTCTTTCGTTTACGCATAACGAGCATGACTATGTGCATAACACTGGACGAGACGGTATCATCCGTCATTCACATATTAGAACGAACGTGAACAATTTCGCGTGACGAGGTATCCGTCTTCGAGATCGTTCAGATAGCCGAGCGACGGCTAGGTGAAAATTGTCTACGTGAACATTCAAATTAATAAGAATAGCGATGCGCCAAATCGTGACACGGTTCTATAGCAACCTGGTTATGCGGTTGAAGCGTAGTTTCGTGACATTTTTGTTTCATATCCTGGCGGAAGCGTGGCTGCGCTCGTAGACAAAAGGGAATACAAATGTGTCTTTCACGTAAGCGTGAGACGCGCGTTAGGAAAAGACGCTTCACGTTATAGCTGAACGTGCGTATCGTGGAACAATTCGACGAGTTTAGTTCGTAAGAACGAATCGATGATTAACGAGGATAAGTCAAAGAGAGTTACAGCGATGCGAAAACAAGTCGGTTGTAAGGTTCGTTTGTTCAAGGCGTTATCTGCAAGCGAACAAATGAAATTTGAAAATTTGTCGCGTACGGCGCGATAATTTTTGAATAAGCTTGTTCGTACACAGAACTGTTTTTATTTAATAATTAATTCGGTACCGCGTGAACGGTTAATCATTAAAAATTAACGTTACTAGTGATAAAAGTTAATCAAATAATAAATCACTTGCTTCGTGTAAGCGTATCGATACGACTTGAGACCTTGTACTTGACGAACCAACGACTCGCTTGGTTAATTGAAAGTTAATTGAAGTTGTCTAACTTGACCGTCAGGTATTTCGTCATTGTAGGGCTAATACGTACGTACTACAAGCCTGTTATGCGCTCACCGGCGTTCATAACGATGAATAATGGATGAAAGGTAGTGGCCGGCATTAGAAGTAGCTCGTACGTATTAGAAAATGAAAGTTAAGAAAGTTCGCGGATGCGGCCAACGCGGAAACAAACCAGCGACACTGGTGCAAGAAACGGACCAGCCGGTTTCGTTGATCTCGTTGGCCGAGTAAAGGCGACAGCTCCGCGTTACAGAAACCGAAGAATGCTATGCGTTCACCGATTCTAAATCGTGACACGAATTGCGATTCGCTCAACTTCAGCAAGCTTTATGTATTTTTACGACCATACGAAGATCGTGTCGATGAAACGATTTCACGGAGAACATACGCTGCCGCTTATAAGTATTAAAACTTGAAGATCGCAGAGAAATTTGTCTATCGTTTGCGCAACGGCAATTTCTTCAAACGGAATTTTATTTTCGATAGGCTGTCGATCGATCCTACGACGTATAGTTGTGTCTCTTCGTGTTTCATTAACAGCGTGTTGCGCTTTGTTATGGCGCGACGTTTCGTGGACGTTCCGGTTCACTTTCTCAGGGCAGACCTGCAAGGAGAAAAAGAGAATTACGCGATTGAAAACCGCAGGATCACAAATACTTGATTCGATCATCGTGAAAGTTTAATATCTAAAAAAGTAAACCTAAAGTCTACAATAAATCTTGCGTCGGTCGAAGTGTCTTTTTATTTGATTTTGGGAAACCCCGTGGTCTAGTGATAGACGTTTCAATTCGACGAAACACTTGGAGTAAAGATATGAGATCAGTGCTACGCGTGGCCATCGAATACAGCGTCAACGTGAACCAGATTCGTTATAGTAAGTATTTAACAACTTTCTTCACCGGAAATACAAAACTCGCCAATCAACAAGGTCGAGTTCCTGATCCTATCAAACACGGGAACCTGACTTGGACCATCCGGAACTATCGATCTGTTTACCTCGACAAACGGCGAATATATAAAGCTAACGCTTTTCTCGATTTGACGAACAGTTCCTCCTCAACGAGACCACAATGTCTATGATCTCGGTAAGAAACATAAATCAGCAAGTATCATAAGTAAACCGCGGATATTTAAGCATTAGACGAAATACATAATACATAATATATAACGTATATACATATAGACGTGTCAAAATGTACAGAATACGCATAATATACAAAAATATATAATATATCTAAAGCGCTTATTATAATATTTAATGATCTCTAGTCTCTAAGTAAATTCCAGTTTCTTAACAACGTCCATCCGCAGTTATATGACAAAATCTTTAATTGGCGATCTATTCGTCGAACTATTATCTCTGTAAGGCTATATAATCTGATATATTATATTATATGCACGAGTATTAACTCCTTGGCGCTGGATACGACGCTAATATTTATATCTGATTAAAAAATATAACCTATATAAGAGATTTGGTTCTCCCGCCGAATATTATAACGAGTATTTCGCATTGAATATTTTATATACAGAATGTAACGAAGAATCGTGATACAACTCTTCGTTTTCGAAAAAATCGACTATGAAATTGCGTTACGTGCGCTTGAAAAGTAACGACAGTCAAGTGGGCGGAATTCATAGTTGATTTTCTCGAAAACGAAGGCTTGTATCGGCAATCGTCGTCATTCTACATTTTCCACTTACTTTTCCACGGAGAATCACCGCCTTTCGACTTGCACCACGATTTTCGGTACACCCTGTATGTTGTTCATACGTGTAATTTATATAATTCATAATTATATATAATCTAAAATCCTTGCAAACAGAACAGTCAGTCATTTCAATCTGTAAATGCAATTATCTCAAAGAATTGCTGGTTATTCGGAAAATGTTTCAAACAGAACACGTAATTTAGTAGAAGGTAGTAATTTAGTACAATTACCTTTTTCGTACAATCCATTTTACATCATGTAGCATTGAGAGGTGCAATTCGTAATACGTGTACTCGGCACAAAGTTCCAGAAACGTTTCTCGGTCCTCTAATTGTTATTATTTATTTATTTTTTATTAATGATCGATAGTCATTAACGACCACAAATTAAATTATGTAAGTAAGTACAGTCACTACGTGACTCGTTAATATTTTATGTATACGTACCTACAGGTGTCTACGTGTGCGTATAAAGTACGTATAGGTGTTATAACACGTACTACAGTAATTATACAATTAGTGTTGTTGACTACGATGTTTTATCGAATACTGCTTCCATGATGAAACATAGGACTTTGTTATTTTCTTCTGTTCTTTCTAAGCTTCCATATTGTGGCCGTCAAATATTGGCAACAATGTTTAGTACAATTTACTTTAACTCACTTTGCTAACCTCTTTGCTTAAAAAAAGATCAGAAACGTTTGAGACCGATCAGTAAACACAAACACGTCCGATGAATTGCGATTCTTTGATCATTCCTGGATCCGAGCCAAGTACGCTAAGAAATCCGCAACACCGTGTTAAACAAACGTGATAGATTCGTGGTAACAGCGAGCCAACCATTTCCTGTCATTCGACGGTTCAAACAATCAAACTAAAGGTAGACAACGTCAGGATAAAGTTAAAGTTACTAACGAGTCGATAAACTTGGAATCATTTGATTTTTCAATTGGTGAGTTAGATATCTCTAAATTTATGAGAAGAACTTGCGTTGAAATTGCGTTGTCAAGAAGTGTAAAGATACAAAGCACGAGGAAATGAAAAAGAATTGGATTGACTTTAAACGATTATAAAGTAATTTTGTAAAAACATTGAATTTCAGCTGTTCCTAATACTTTGCTGTGGCTACGCGCTAACTGCAGAAACAAACGATACGAAACAAAGTAAACGGGGAATACCAGAAGCTGGCGGATGGGTTGGAATACCAAATTCTCATGGGTACGGTCATGGACAACCATGGTTAGGTGATCCAGGTTGGAAAGGGCTCAAATTTCCTCCCTTTAACTTAGCTCATGAAGGGTAATGATATCATAAATTCGTAATTCATATTTTTAACTTTCGATTGGAATCATCTTTGACTTGAAATCTCTAGAATGACGATGCTTACGTTTTGTGATTGATAGATTGCATGGCGGATTATCATACGGTAGAGTACCTGCTATTTCTTTACCAATTGGGGGGGCCAATTTGTTGAAAACGTTTCCGGTATACATAACGAAACACGTGGTTCTGGAAAGACCAGTTCCTGTTCCACAGCCAGTTTACATCGAGAAACCGTATCACGTGCCAGTTCCGATCGAAAAGATCATTCACAGACCGGTCCCGGTTCCCATTCCGATACACGAGGTAAGGAAACATCCCTAAATTCTTTTACCTCGCGTTTCGTTTTCCAAACGATATTTTCGTTCTATATTCGCTTAACAATCTTTTTGAAATCCATATTTTACCCTATATTTTCAAAACGTGGTATGAACAAATTTTATTCTATATTTTCGACTTATTCTTACCTCTCCGGTTGTACTACAGTTTCGAAATCACTCTGTATGCTACTGTCCAACTAAAGGTTAACCTTTGTAATCCCTCCTAAACGGTCCACATTCCATCTAACTACTTTCATTCACAGAATTTACCTCTCAAAACAGGTAATTCATCTTTGAAATCTACTTATCCATAGGCAGTTCCGGTCCCGGTGGAACGCCCAATTGCAATACCGGTGAAGCACCCCGTGGCGGTGCCAGTACAACAACCGTATCCAGTACCGGTAAAGCAAGCGTTTCCAATACCGGTCCCGGTTCCAGTTCCGATTCCGGTCCATCCAGCTCCGATCCCGCTGATTGGCGCTGGTCCGGTTGGCTCACCGGCATACGACGGTAGAGGTTATGGCGGTGGTCACTTTTATCCTGTGTTGCATGGCCACGGGCTGCATGGCCATCCGTTGCCCGCGCAGTTCGTTCATGGTTTTGGCGCCGGTTTTGGACACGGTTTCGGCCACGAGTACGGTCACGGCCACGGTTACGACTATCCACATGCGTACGCTGCCGACTTCGGTCATGGACACGAACACAAAAAGCGAAGCAAGAATTGAAGCGCCGATTCTCAAGAGAGAGGCTCTTTAACCCCTTAACTTTTTCGCGACGAATTTTCTTCCAACGATAAAGGCAATAATAATTTGTACTGTAGTATACATTGAACTAGATAAAACATATCTTTGAAACTGGGATATATAGTCCCAGTCAGTCTTTGAGATCAGTTTCCTCCAATTTCAAAATGATAGATAGGATGTTTTAATTAACATAATTCAAAAGGGTAGAATGTATTAACATTCGTTTGTTACAATGAACTGAGGCTTGTTAATATATAATTAACTTGGAGGAATTATGTATGAAAGTTTAAAAAATAAGTGCTATTGCATTTGTTAAAAGCTCCAAGTTTTGTTAATTTAATATAGTACTTTTAAATAAGTATTCTGTGAAAGAGTGAGGACTTGTTGTAGATAATATGTCTCATGTATTTATATACATTGACACGTAATTAAGTAACGATATCGAAGATTATAGTTTTGAGGTGGTATGGTGATAGGTGCGTAAGAAACTACTCTTGGTGTTTTTACGAATAACAGTTTATTAGAACTAATCAACAATCAGAGTTAACAATTAATAATCAACAATTACACTTAACAGACAACAGGTAACAACTAACAAATAACGATAGACACCGAGATGTCATTCGACGCGTTACTATCAAATAGGACCGAGGAGTTACACATTTAATGACGCAAGACAGACTGACTCTGCTTTTGTTTCGGATCGCGCAGATTCTTCCCTTCGTAGCCCATCGATATCCCCACTAGCGTGCATTCATTAGATGTGCCGCCAGTGCTGGCACGTGTATGCTCTTCCGAGAATTCGGCGGAAAGAGTGTGAAGATATCGATGGTTCATTGGGCACGTCGGTGTTGCGCTTTGGCGGCGTCGCGCTTTGTATCCGGAGCCGTTGAAAAGTTCCCTGGCCCGTGCCGCCACAGTTTATAATTTTAGAATCAAGACAGAACAGTTTTTGTTATAGTTAAGGAAAAATATTTGTCAACTTACTATTCTTCTTTTTTGTTCTATCCCTCTTGCTTTTCAAAATACACACTGTCGAGGTACACACGCATTTAACATTTAAGTACAATGTAGTACCAATAATTTTGTATATTACAATGATTTTATATGATAATTTTGTAAAGATACAAATACCGATGTTAAAAATATATTAATTTCTCGTATGTGTTCTAATAAATCTCCGAGCCCTCCTTATGCCTCCTCTATATCTACATACAGTCACATACATGGCTTATTCCTGTGACAGCGTCTCTCAACTATACGTTCTACGCGTATAAGGTACGCGGAGTTGTATATTGCGTTTCAATATAACAATAAAATTTCATTACTAGAAATAATTAATCAGATTATACGTAAACAGCAGAAATTTTCGACATAATCGTAACAGGTATTTCAAGTAGTCTTTCTTTACCTCGAATAAATGTCATAAAATACAAGAAATTCGACCAAGAGAAGTTGAGAGATACTTTTCGTGTCACCATCGGCAGGTCATCGGTTGGACGCGAACTGAGACGTCCTGTCAATTTTGTGTAATCAGAAAACAGCTGATCAAAGTTATTCAAGTGTGAATAATAATGAGAACTACGAGACTTACGAGTTTCGCGTGGAATTTTGGAAATTAAATGACGAATTCACGTTATGGTACATACTTTTTTTGTCCGTCTTTTGATACGTCTTTAAAGAATTCCACGCAGATACAAATCGATGTTTGCACCGCAAAGAGCGTCGTGAGGAGGGGCCACGTTAAATGTTCACATGTAAGTACAATTTGTTTACTTGATCATTAACAACGACTGTTTAAGGACTTGATTTAATCATCGTTCATTTACGATTGAGCTGTTTAAAAGTGAAAGACGCGGTGCATAAAATGGAAGCTGAGGTTATGTTTCATCTTTGAGAACTCTTCGTGTAAACAGTTTATTAGCAGAGTAATGTCTAATTTTATGTGTTGCAGTAATTAAGTACAAATCGTAGGATTTTTACAAACGCAAAATGCTAACGCTAGAGGATTCAGAATGCAAAGATTTTTCAAAAACCGCAATGGGAAATGAAGAAACTAACGAGAGAAGAAACGATGGAGAAAGCTATGAAAAAGATAAATATCCAATATCGAATGGAGAAATATTAAGAACAGCGCTCCTTTCCGCGGAAGATGATGACGATGACATTGGATCACAAGAAGACGACGTATCCTCTGAACTTCTGTCCATTGAAAATGATTCAGAAGTCACTAGTGAATCCACTGTCAGTGACTGGGATGACTTGAGAGCGGATTCACCTTTGTCGTATGTTACTTCTGTATCTAATAATAAAGAGTTTATAATAATAACGCAGTTGGAATCGGACAATGCATTAATGACAAAGAAATTAAATAATGAACGTTCTTTGGCTAACAAAAAGTCTAAATCTCGACATCGCTCTAAGCGACATAATAAAGTTTTATTGTTGAGAAAACTGATACCGAAGCATGAACCAATAGTTGAAATAAAAGAGGAAGAACATTCAATCATTTCTACCGACGTAGACGAACGTGTGCCAGCCATGGAAGAAATAGATTACGAAGAGTCTTCTATGGATCAGCAAAATATTCTGGATTCCAAAGATAATGCTGGCTGGTTACAAAGCTTCAGACCTTTGCCGTTATATTACACTGAAAGAGGTAAACCTTATTTAAAATGTCCAGCGTGTGGTGCAATGTTTTTCACTTCAAACTCATTCCAAAAACACTTACACTCACATGTGTACAAGGAAGATGATACTTTTGTATGTTCCTTTTGTAATTACACAAATACAGAGCCTGGTATGTTATTTAATCATCTATCTAAACATCAGGACCAATGTGAGTTTTGTAACGAAAACTTAATGCGTAAAAATAATTTCGAAAAACATTGGGACATACGAGCATCGAACTTCACTATGAAAAGAGATCATCGAGGAAGATTCGTATGTACTCTCTGCAAACTAGTATTTGATTTGTTACCACAGTTAGAAAAGCATTGGTTTAAGCATGCATGTAAAAGAGAAAGAACTTATCAATGTAAGGAATGTAGTGGATTATACGAAAGCAGAGAGACCCTAAATAATCATAAATGCATGAAGTGTCCTGTTTGTGGTAAAGTTTATGATAGTTTGCATCGATTAAAAGCGCATACAATGTGGACAAAGCATAACTTAAAGTGTCCAATTTGTTCTTACGAATTTATTCTCGCTATGGACCATGAAAAGCATTTAGCGTTGCATAGACAAACATATAGTTCTATGAAAAATTACGAGTACTGCTTACAGGCAACAGATGGCAAGACATTCCAGTGCAATCTTTGTGACAAAATATTTTATGCCTTACCTTCTTTAGTCTTGCATCTTCAAGAAGATCACGACATAGTAAATGTCAAGAAGGAAATAAAAGATGATTGCAATGAAGAGCAAAAGGAGGAGTCAGTCAGAGATATGATACTCCGTGAATTAAGAAACGAGTCTGCAAATTATACTAGTGGAAATAATAATGTATCCTTAGCAAACAATAAAATTGGACTGCAGAACGCGCTATAAGTATAAATTGCAACTTTTAGATGACGGGTATAAAAGTAAGTCGTACAAGGTCTGAAGACGATTGCTAAAAATTATTCGTAATAATGAAACGTGCCGTTGCTATAAGTCACTTTGTAGTATATATTAAACACAATTAAATACGACTGGCAACAAATAATTTATAAATTATCGATAAATGCATTCGATCATATCTGATCAAAAAGTTCTGAAATAAACTCGCCTCTCTTTCTCTCGAGAATAAACATATATCTGTATATTTTTTTAGCAATCATGTAAAATACAGAATCATCACACTCACCTCTACTCGACATACTCATATGATCGCAAAGTAAATGATATTACTTTAAAAAATATAATTAAGACCCTCATGTAACTCCTCCGATAATATATTGAACTTTTTGGATCAGATAGTAAACGTAATTTTTTAGCAATTTATTAAAGTAATGTAATCACGTCGTGAATTTTTTATGTTTTGTATTAGAAGAGAAATGTAACGTTAAGTTATCGTGACATTTACATTTGGCTGTATCATGTCTGCCCCGATGTATTGAAAAAAGCAATACACAGAGCTATCAGTCCTGCTGTAGCGATCTCTAATTAATTATTATTCTACCTTATTATCCTTTGTTATACGCGATTGAACTGGTTTATATATAGCGTTTATTTAAATACATTGATATATTTTTTTTCATATATGTATGTATAGTTACCATTCACATAAGCGTACTGCCTTCAATTGTATCTTAAATATAAACGCATAAAATCTCGGGGGTAAACATGATACAATACAACTTTTAATGGCTGAAAAGTATCTGGAACTCGCTGTTTGTCTTACTTTTATGCGTACTATTAGAATTCGATACAATTATCGACAAATCTTACGGTGTATTAATCGTTTGTAAGTCTGAATTTTGTAGGCCTGTGTAACACCGCACAATAGCTTACATAAAGAATTAGATCTCTTAACTATCTCCTTTGAAAAATAAATATCCATGAATAGTAACATTTCGTTTGTACATGTTATTTTTCTTTCTTTCTTTTTTTTCTTTCTTTCTCTCTCTCTCTTTCTTTCCTTATCAAAGCTAAAATAAGAGTATTATATTTGTAATTTCTTGTGATCAGAGATCAGAGTTCGATCAGCACATAGATGAAAAGTTATATTTCGATAAGGAAATATCGATATTATTTTTAAAAACGACGTTATACCGACGAAACTCTCATCTCTCGAAAGCAAGACTTACGTTATTGTGGAACATGCAATTATTTTGCATTGTATACTTGTTAATACACATAGATATATAGTTTGTTCAATTTTTTATATAGTTTAATGTATTTTACACCATTTGCTCCCTTTTCTATCTATCCTTCGTCGTTTTGCACGTTATTATATATATTATATACGTTCGGTCATTCGTCAAATGATGTGTTAAATTATTCATCATTTCGGAACTACAATTAAATCAGATCCATACAAATTATATTCCATTGTAAGATTCATATTTAAATAAAAATAAAGATTTGATTTCATCGATAGAAATTAAAATTCAGATTCTTAAGCTTTGATCCATTGTTGCACGTATTCGAGCGCGCCTTGAAGAATTCTCTTCTCCGTTACCCTTAATTGAATGGCTAACTTCTTAATTCGCGGCAACGTGGTCTCGAGCAATTGCAGATCCTCCTATAAAAGGGGGAAAAAAAGGGAACGCGTTAAAACAGAAAGAATTGCAATTTTCATGCCGCCACAGCGGTCGCCTAGTATTTCAAACTGATGTCTTATTTCACTTTCACCTTCAAAGTCGTCGGGTAATTAGCAATTAACAGCTGCAGCCTAGTAAGCAGAAATTTTTTGACATTCTCCTCGACAACAGTTTCCAGTGCGCAGTCCATGTGCTTCAAATCGTTAACGCGATCCGACTGGATCCAATGCGCCAGTTCCTCTTTACGCATACTGAATACTCTAAGAAACGCCAACAGCGTATCCGAGATCGGTTCCGTTCCTGGTTTCAATAGAAATTCCCCAACCGCTGGCAGATCTAACTTACTTAACAGTTCCACGCGTTCCTTTTGGAGAGGATCAGCTTTGCTGATCCCAAGCCGTAATTTGAAGCCATCCTGCAAGAATAAAAACATAAATATTATTTACTTAATCTCTTGAGCAAGAAATAAATGCAAAATGTTTCTTTCTCTATGAGTAAATTATTTGCTTATTAGTCGGTGAAATTGTCTCTATTATATCTATTCATTATGCGTGGTATAAATAATATATTATGTTGTTATTTCTTGTAATATAATATTATTTTAATTGATATAATTACGTTTGCTCTATGCAAGACACAATAAATAAAGCCGTGAAAAGAAGCTAGTATTTTGAGAAACCTAATAAATAATAAAGAAATAATTTAAAAAGGCTATTCGTTAAAAAATTTGCCAATTATAGTACGGGCATATAGGATTTGCAACATCGTAGAACGATTATAATTAAGGTAATGTTGAACGATAGTAGACACGTACCTGTTCGTTATCCATATAAACAAATCCCGAGTGTACAAAGAAATCGGAATTCGTTCTGGCCCCGTAGCTAATAAATATTTGCTCTGCTTTCTTGAAATCTCTCAAAGCGTAGCATTCGCAACAGTTTAACGTCGCATTGAAATCCGTGGTAATCTGAAACGAAAACGGACAGAACATAGGAAACTGTCCATATCGCTGTTACGTATCTGACTGTTGTCTTATTTTTGACAAGATGTATCTCAATCTCAAGATTACGAATAGATCGAACCGCTATGTACAATAGGATATCTGTAATTGTTCAGTCTTAATAAATAATTAATAAAACCATTTATGTTATCCGACAATATCCTCGTCCTCAGATTCGTCAATTTCTGAATTAATATTTGGATTAAGAGGAAGAATCGAATCCCTCAATGTGTAAACCTTTTTTCCATTTAAAAAAGATAAAACGATTACATTTTTTTATAGTATAAGAAAGTAATTAACAACGAAACGGATGTGGTACATGTTTAACAAGATATAAAATTATGTGTATATACAATTTGTGTACGTGCATACATGCAAACGAAATAAGCAACGTATCTCTATGACGATAGTATAGGTTATGCTCGCATGTCACGCGTTGAATCACCTATTCGATAATCTACTGAAAATATTAATAATAACGAGTATGTCATGTCTGGATACTTCCGTACGATAGTGTACACGTATAAAACACGAATGAATAAACTCACTTTACTGTTCTCGTGATTGCACATGTCCCACATTGGGATCAAAGCGTGGATCATGAGTGAACCGTCCTTGCTGGGAATTATATTTTGCCTCGTCATTACCGTAGAAACTGCCCAGCTGTAACATTAATATAGATTGAAAGAATTGTAAAATGATTTTCTACTCGAATATTACGATCTTTCTATTTCATCGTCCCGATATTCATTAGAATTTTTCCCGTCGCGTAAATCTGCATTCACTCGAAACGCAGAATTTCTAACGCGACAACCAATCGCGATAGTATTTTCTACTTGCTTCTGGATTAACTTAAAACATGCGCGAGTTCTTTCATCCTTGAACAGGATAGCGATAAAGGCTGTTTGAGCGTCGATGAACATATTTCTTCGCTGTTTTTTTCTTTTCTTTTTGCTGTCGAGCAGCGTATAATTCACGTGGCCCACATAGCTGGAGTTTCTCGCGGCAGACCACGTGTTAAACGTTCTAACGAATACACACTCTACTTTTCGATGCCCCGTGTGTATTTTTCTATCATCATACGCGCTCTGTACAATTTCGTCCTTCTAAATCTCCCATAGACGCTTCACCTGTTAGTGCCATTCTTCTCTCGAACTATCGACGGTATGTAAAAATATCTTGATAACTATCGTGACACCCTGTATATTCAGACATCGTATTAACCGCGGAAGCGGTCCTGAGGCGCGTGCAAGTAACTTTCGCCTTCGTGAGAGGCACGCTAGGTGGCCAAGCCACATACACGGCAGCAGCTGTATCTGCTTTTCGGGCAAGAACTTGACCCACAATTCCGGAAATGGAAGTAAAAGAAGATTCATCGCCATCGTTCTCGTTGTCGTCGCCGTCGTCGTCGTCGTCGTGGTTCCCTCGACTTTCTCTCTCGCTGGGGAAACGCAGGCTGCGAATCCGCTCAAATAAAAATACCGTTTACAGGGAGAAACATCGAACACCTTGTATGGAAGTACTGAGACAAAGCCTCGTAAAATGGCAACGAAAGCGGGGAAAGAAAATTAAGGAGAGAGAGAAAAAGAATAGATCCGAACATTTAGTCGCTTTCTAAGACGAGATACACGCGTTTACGCGAAACGTAAATTCGCCGGTTTAGATGTTTTTATGGATCCTCGAAGCGACCGCTTCGTTTCTAGATCAATTTCTATCGTTACATCGAACTGACGGGAGAAAAATGAATTTTACTTTTACTGTTTTCTCTTTTAGAAACGAGGCGAAGAGTCGAAGGATGCTTGGCAAATGAACGATACTCGGAGATAAAACTTGGTGGTAAAGGAGCGAGAACGGAAGGTGGAATAAAAGCGCGGAGGAAGGCGGGGAATGCTGGAGGGGGAAAGGATGTAAACGGAAGTGACCTTGGAAATTGTTGGACATCGAGACGTGGCGTATACATAGAAACATGATTAGGAGGGGCGTACCACAGGACAGAACGTAGAATCGAAGTAGGAATAGGTAGAAAGTAATGGGAGAAATGAAGCCGCAAAGAAGATGTATATCTTATAATATATTCTAGGTCATTGCTTAAAATGGACGACTCTACAAATGCATCTCAAGTGCTTTAAGAAACATTTCATTTTAGTCACTTTAATTTTGTATACACGGAATGGATAACGAAAGTGGAACGTGTGCAGTAGCCTTAAGTTTTGTGTGGCAAGTATATCTATATAAAAATATGTAAAAATTTTGTGTAAAACTAAGCAAGAGAGAACAGTTTGCGCGGAAGAACGAGTTAAATAACACTGTAAGCTATTACTTTGCCTGCTACTACGTTTTTGTCATAAATACAACTATCTAATTAATTAACCCGAAAAAGGCAAATCAAGATTCTCCTTCTTCTTCGAAACGTTCACGTAAAAAGGTATTACGACACACAAAAAAAAGTCGATAATTATAAGAAGGAATTGAAAAGACGAATATTTCCTACGATGTTCCAAGCTTTTACATCTACGCACATGCTATTTTCTCTCTTTTTTTTTTTTTTACTGAATTTTTCTCTTTTCGTTCGACGATGTTCACGCCAACGCGATCGCACAGATGCTTTCTCGTTTAGGCTTGTCTAGGTGGTCACAGTTGGACAAAAGTGGGCATTTTACGGGACAAATGAAAGCTCCGATCGCGTTGTCGAGATCGTTCTGCTTGTCGCGTGGCTATTAGATTACTTCCTCTTACGTAAAAGGAGGAAATCTGGCTCCAAAAGCGGATTTTACGATCAACAAATATGGTACGGATATATGGCGTCTGGCAAAGGGAAGTTTCTGCTCGAGATGTAATTGTCAATCGTCATTGTCCAAAGAAACAAAAATATTTTTTTCACGATTTCTCTATCTCGTCTCGTGCCACTCGATCTCTCGCGTGTAGCCAATTCAATTTATTAGTTTGTCTACGATGGATCGAGTACGCGACGAAACGTACGAAAGAAAAGTTACGAGTTAGGAACGAAAGCAAAGCTACGAGAGAAAACCGACAAAAGAAAAGCCAGAGAAAGAGTGCGAGAGAGAGAGAGAGAGAGAGAGAGAAAAAAGAAACGCTGATCCGACGAAAAAGAAACTCATCATTGTCGCGAGAGAATCAACGTTCCTCGTGGTAGTAGCTTTTTCATTTCCACTACTTTAGCGGCGAGCACAATAAATAATGCATCGCGAATAGGCCACCAGCGTAAAAGAAGGGTAATGCGATTCAGCAAATCAGCTGGGAAACTGGAAGCGAGCAGACGCGTTTACGTGATAATAGAAAATTATATATCCTGTGGAAAAAGAACGGGAAAAGGGAACGAACGCTCGCTTCTCGTGCGTACCGTACCGAGCAGATAAACCGTATGAAAGTTTCAGCCTCGTGTGAAAGTGCGCGCGGCTCCTCTCTCGTTTTACGACTGCGGAGCACACTCTTACCAGCCACGACACGTCGTCTTCTTCGTTCAAATCCATCAACGAGATATCGCGTTGATAATAAGTCGAGAATACGGAACAAACTTTTCACCCACGGCGCTTCGTTTCCGAGAAAATCGAGTTTGAAAATTCGCCAAGTATACTTGGACTTGGCTCGTTCAGAACGAAACGGGAGCAAACAATGGACGGGAGGTTAAACTGCGTGTAAAAATAAGTAAAAAACGTGGGATTCGATTTTATCGTAAGATGCTTCGTGTTCGAGAAAAATACATTTGAAAATGCGTGCGTATATCCTGGGCCAATTTTTAATTGAACGCGCTCCAACACGTATAATGCGTCAAGTTCGATTAACTTCGACGAATTCGTGTTACGAGAACGATTACGCTCGAAGAAGATGTCTTGCAAACGAGAATCGGACAAAAGATAACGTCTGAAAATTTCTCGTGTCCTCAACCTCGCCACTCGGAGTTTCCACTCCTTGTTTCAACGTATTTCCCACAACTTCGGTAGCAAATCTGTTTCTCCATCTTCAATTTTTTTCCTCGAATCTTTTGGAAATTCCAGCTCGTTGTCTCTTTTTCATTGTCGAAGTTCGAACGTAAAACGCTGAATTATATAAATCTATATTTTTTTTTTTTTTTGTTCCAATGTCTCGACGTATTAAAATCAGCGATTAAAAATATTACAACTATCGGAATTAACAACTGTTTCATAAATGTTAATTAATTTACGTACTGAAAGAATTCGCTCTGAAATATCAATAAAAGAGACTTACTTCGCGGCAATTCGCTGTCTTTCATGTTTATTACTTATCAAATAAATCCAACTGGTTGAAGTATATCAAGCTGCACAGCCGTAATAGACCTTGCGCAACCGTTAATGCCATCCACGATGGACGAGCAAGAAATTGACACTCTCTTCAGCGGGAATGCTCGTCGAGCATCGTACTATTTTACGAGTACAAGTTTTCTCCGAGAATATAAAACCGCGATAAATAACGTCCCATAAAGATGAGATCGATACACCAAACTTGATATTTACATTTCTCTACGTAACGTTAGATAATAGATAAACGTTAGACTGGCATTACCATCTACATGGAAATCTCACGTTATTTGAAAAATGACGACCTCAACGTTTACGAGAAATACGCACGCGAGGAACGCTATAAATCGGGCGTGTAAAAGTTTTCGGGTGAAGAACGAAAACAGATTCTGAGAGAGGGATAGATCGTATTTTGATTTTCGAATCTTCCGTTAGATAAATAAATTACAAAATATAATACAGAACGAATATCGAAATTACAATGTAATTATGTCGAATTGTTATACGACGATTGATTCTTTCTAACGATCCATAATTCACGAATTATTAATTAACGCTTCACCGACCGCTAGTAGTTCAGCAGCATACGCACGTCCGACCAGTAGAAAGAAGATCGTCGGCAACAAAAAGTCGATTAATAGGCTATTGGTCGATAAGCGTCGGCGACAAAAACCGATTAGTCGGCTATCGGTCGGTAAAGTGTTAAGTATGAAATAAATGTGTTTAATTTTGGCAAAATTGAGTTGAAACCTTAACGCGTTATAAATATCAGGATAGATGAGATAAATTGCACTATCGATAATCGACGAGAAGAAATTTTTCTGAAACAAGCTCTAGAAGGATTAGAAAAAGAGAAAAGATTGAGAAGAAAAATAATTCGAAATAGAAGTGATCAACATACGGAAGTAAAATAGGAAGTAAACATTCTAATGGAACAACGCTCTATGTACAAACACGTTATTCGATGATACAGCTGGTTTTCATTAAGCAACGGAAATATTCACATGCATAAGATGCTAATTAAAAGTGATATTGCGTAAAGAAATCGTGACATCGCTAAATGAGTTAAAAAAATTATTCAACGAATAAATTGATTTGAACTGATTTCAACGAATATTCCTTTATCGTTTGTTATTCTAAGTTTGCTTGATCGTATCGTAGCTGAACTTCAAACAAAATTAACAATAAGACAATTACAAAGTACAACTAGATTATAGAAATTAATTTGTAACTGTAGGTAGGTGATACGAAACGAACAATTAGTCAACGAAGAATAACGAACGAACAGCCTTCTCTCCATCTTTCTCTCCCCCCTCTTCCATGAAGAATATTCTTCTCTCGAATCTATCTTGCAAAATTCGCATTCAACTAAACAGCAAAGTTTTACATGGTCTAATAACATCTGGATACGAACATGTTCTAAATACTCGTCTAAATAAACGAACTACCTAGTTAGTGTAACTCGTAAGTACAAATTCTACAACGTTACCTACCGCGTAGTTTTGTATCCTCTGGTCCAAAGCAAATTCGTGGGACAAAAGAAATTTATTTATTAAATCAATGGTTACGCTCGAACGATTACACCTACATACAGCTATTTGTCGACTGAATCTTCAATTTTGCGTGTGTTCATTGTGGCACGAATAAGTGGAATGAATGAGTTGGTCCAGCGAACGATAAGTTTAACGTAAGTACGAACGATGTAGAACGTCTGCGAACATCGAGACAGGTAGACGAATAAAGGAGGTTGTTTTTAGCGTTGCCAAGATGGCGCGCGTTCTATTGGCTTGGCAACTAAGTAATTGCGGATTTTGTCAATACCACCTAGTGACAAAATCCGCAATCACTTAGTTGTCAACCCAATACTTGCATACGAAATGTACGAATTTAGGCAGAGAGTTTCCGTTGGCGAATAAAAAAGTTTCTAACGTAGCATTCGAATACTTTCGTCAACCTGCGTAGAAGAACTACAAAATACATTTTTCCTATTAGGCTATGACGTACCAAGGGAAATAGGTGCAAGACACATCAAATAGGTTAAGTCGAAGTCGAGGTCTGTGCGAAGTTTGCTTTTGGCTTTAATTCTACTTTAGCGAGATTGTAAGGACATACGAAGATAAATCTTGCGCCGAGAACAGTATACGAGATGAGATAAGGTATTGCGACAACACATAAACAATTAAATAAATAAATAATCTTTTGCTCTTGGAAACGTTACAAAAACGCAGAACACCTGCGACCTTTGCTCTGAATAATAATTGCGAATTAAATTAAATTGCATTCGATACAAGGACTATCGCTATTTTTCTAAGCTCGTAGTTCTAATTTCTAAACAACGTTCTAGAAATTATTCGATTATACAAGTTAGATGATTCAGCCTGTACGCGACGACCAATGAACGAAGAAGCGTCGCATCGGTTAATTAAAAAGGAAAACGCGACAAAAGCGTAGCTAACGAGCGCGATGAAAGAGAGTGGCGACGACGAAGACGACGAGAACGACAACGACGACGATGATGCTGAGAACAAAAGGAAACGAGAATAAAAGACGAGTCACTGGTAGTTTCGCAATATCGTTGCTCGACTAGGATAGATAAAGATCGGGAGACGAGCTGAGCAGCGCGGCTTCTTGCAGTTCTTGCACATCGTGGGGATGGATGCACAGTCCACTGCACGTGGGAAGGTCGTGCTATGAATCGAAGATCGTGAGATCTTCGCGGAGCGCACTTTCTATTAGAATTCACTCGACGGAGGTTTACCTCCGTATTGCACCGCGATCGCGAAATTGTCGCTATTTACGCTGGCCATTTGTAATTCGTACATACAGCTTTATTTTCTAATGAAACGTTTCTCTGTTCTCAGATTCTACGGTTTATCCGGCGAATGTATCGAGCGATTTGTAGTCGTACGAGATATACTACGAAATGAAATTTGATAATGGGCTTAATCAATTAATTGATAAATTCTATATAATAAATACTTGTCGATATACATTACGTACATTTTATAATATTTAATCTGTACTTTCGTAAAATATATTTTCGTAAGCAGATACACGGACGGGGAATAGCAACCGAAGCAGCAAGACTGCTCGGATATTCGAACACTATTATGACTTTTTGTTTTCACATTTTATAGATCGTTGGAGCGTTATTACGCTTATGCTTGGTGTATTATATCCGAAAACACTGATACGTGCGGATAGTGCGATAAAAAACATGTAAACAGGTATAGACGACTCGCTTGTAACAGACTATGAGTCTAAAGTGTAAATAAATTATTATCATATTCTACGATCTTTGATTTCGAAGTATTAGTGAAAAAATTCGCGAACCAGCAACGATTGCAAATAAATAGCAGCAAAACTTTGTACAATATTCTTTTTTACTTTCACTGGTAATTTATGCTTCTGCGGTTGCAACAAATTGGGAACGTCGCGCAGAAATCCAACTGTTCGTTTCAGCTGCCGCATTATCTATTATTATATTTAACATCTATACAATATGGTAGCGCGACGTTTAATTATGAGACAAATTATCCTCTGCAAACAGAAATAATGAATTTTTCCTGCCGAGCAAGATCCTACCAACAATAATGGAAATCTATTTAATTGCCGTATAATGGCGAATCAACAGAGAAGATACAGTACGCTCGTTATTCGACGTTTCGCCTGTTCAATTACCATGAAATATACTGTACCACTTAATTACTGAAAAATAAAGCCCGACGTACGTGCCTATTGCTTCATCTCCGTATCTCACCGATTCATTGTTCGATCTAGGAACATGAAAATCAACTTTTAACGTGCTTAATGCACGGCTTCTTAACACGGAAATTTTGTAAACAACGATCGTTGCACAACCGTCGCATAATTAACCCATACGAATTAATGAAATCGTTAATTGCATTTTCGTATTCCATAACGTACTGAGACGTGAGAAAGATTCTTCTTTATTATCTGCGCCTGTACGAACGTATCT
Organism: Bombus vancouverensis nearcticus; assembly: GCF_051014615.1. NCBI lineage: Eukaryota > Metazoa > Arthropoda > Insecta > Hymenoptera > Apidae > Bombus > Bombus vancouverensis. The sequence continues at coordinate 16,598,106 of NC_134915.1, read as the reverse complement.
GATTAAAGCGCAATCTCTTGGTCGAAATACGAAAACTCGGATGGGATCGGAACTATCGCGCCAAATTATTCGTCATATCTATCAGATGGATCGTTATCGGCGATCGTTACTCGCGCTTGAACGCCACGTCGTATCGCAGATGCTTTGAAGAATTTCATAGCCGGTATTTTCATTTCGATTTGAGCGATAAGCTACGTCCGCAGAGGCGGCAAGAAACGACAGGGGGATGATTTACAGGCGTTGCTAGACGAAGATCCATTAGTCGCGAACGCAAGAAGAATCGGTCGACCAATTAGCAATGACGCAAGCGATAATTCGTTGAAAATTAGAAGAAACGAAAGAAACTTAAAAAAAGGGAAAGTGAATACCACAAACGCTGTGTCGACACGAAGACAGCGTGCTACGATCTTTAAGAAAACACAGCAACTGGAAGCTTCGAAACCTGGATGAAATTTAAGAATATTCGTCGAAAGCGATGGCAACGCGAGAAGTTTACATTTTTCTAATTTAGTTTCCTGTTCGATTATAGTTTCGTATCCGAAACGCTTCGCGCAATCCTCTTCCGCGTGAATAGCGGAGAAAAAGGCGCCGACAGCTCTTCTCGATGCAACGAGTCTTCCGGAACTCGCGGTTAAGTCTATCGAAGCGTGTCTCGTAGATCGGTCGGGATTAGCTTTGCCATTAAAAGAGGCGGAAAAAGTCGCAGCTGAAGATCTTTGGAACAAAGTTCACATACCTTCGTCCTTCATGACGCTTTGAGGACTGTATGCACTGACGAGCGTATAAGCTGAACTGCCGCGTATTTTTGGGACGATGAAAAAGATTCAAAAGGTCGGTAGAGAAGTTCGTTCCGATTTATATTTTGATTCGACGCGCGTTTATGGAATTATATAGATGGCATTCTGTTGCACAACCCTTCTCCATCTTTCGCGTAAGTTGAATACTTCGTCCTTGTAGAACCTCATGAGTTTTTCGGCGAGAAACTTTTCAATATAATTTTTTGTGTCGATCAAACAGTTAAAAATCGGAAGGAACAGTCAGAAAATAGATGTATGTACATCGGTATTGTACGAGCGAGGAATGAAAGAGAGGAAGACAAAAGGAAAAGGAAATTTGTTGATTGTAATGAATGAATGTGCAATAAAACACAATTCATTCCTGTTTGAGATGTATTAGCTTGTCCGAAAAGTGTCTTCCTTTTACAGACACGTCTTCTACAACGATACATTTTTATACAAACATGAAACCTAATCTGTCGAACGTTGTGATCTTTATTTTGATAGAACAAAATGGATCATACGTAATTCGATAAAATAATATAAAATGTGCATCCATTATTTCCTTATAAAACGAAAGAAACTTTTCGGACGATCTAATACAAGAGAATGTTCGTTGATATTTCAAGTTATTATGTTATACATAAAATAGTTATTCCGTTCTAATAAATTTTCTACTTAATAAAACGTTATATATTGGGTTGGCAACTATCGTTTCGTGAAATTCCTCAAAAATCGGAAGGAACTTACCGACCGAACGGTATAATATCTAACATATCGACAACAGTTTCGTACTATTCGAGTAACACAAAAACACATTCGCAACGTTTCGTTTACAGTACTCGTTGCCTTTTTTACTGTTTTATCTAACAGTAGTTGACAGTTCTACGGGATACCGCACAAAGGACGTAAGACGCGAGTTCGCAAAGTGTTAAAACGTAATTTTACTCTAGAAAATAATTCCTGCCATTGTTTGCCATTTCTGATTCCACTAGCCAACCAGCTTTTTCGCCAGTTTGCGCGCGTATACTCGTGTCTAATCGCTAATCTCTCTCGATGACAGACGCATGTCCTAAATGCGACTCGCCGTCGCGACGATTCGTTTCCTTCCGTGAACCGTTTGCGCCCATCTTAGCGCTGTCCTTTCGCTAACAGCAGCTTCTCTCCGCATACGCTGCGAACGCGTCTTGTCGCTACATTTGCAACATTGTGACTTCTACGTAGCAGTTTCTTAAGTAAAGTGACTGATTTCTATGTAAAGTGGAAGAGAGCAGAAATTTTTCGCTTCTCGCGACGCCTGTTCAGCGTCGTGTAAATGGAGAAGAAGCAGCGTGTGCGAGGATGAAGCTTCCGAAACCGAAACCGAAACGAATCTCACGCGTAGCGTCAGTCGATCGCCGCGACAAATTCGATTCCTTGTTATTACGAAGGAACGAACCGCAGCTACTTTTTCCACGCGCCTAACGCTTCTTGCGTTGCTTGGTACGCGGGGAAGGGACGAGTTGTTGCCTCCGGTAACGTGGGTCAGCGATCGTCGCGATGAAATTCATCATCGTCGTGGCCGATCGCTGGCCGGGGAACAGGAGAGCGTTCCCGGCGAGCGTTTTAGTAGAAGACTGCTCTCGAGTTTCACCGACTTACTTAGGACCGAGCACGGAGAAAACCGGCGTCAGTCCGCGAGAACGATTTGCCGAGCGTGGAGGAGCGTGCCGCTTCGAAAGTAACGAAACGCTCGGCCGTAAGGATCCGACCGCAGAGTAGAAGGAAAACGAAAGAGGAGAAGGATACGCAACACGAGACTAAATCCACCTAAAAGTGATTTTAACAACGTGCGCGAGATACCGTGTACCGTTGCACGGAAACGTTTGACGAAAATCCGCGAGGAGTCCGTTAACGCATGTGCATTCAGGTTGAAACGAGCGAAATCGCGGGCAAAAATATACGAAGAAGAGGGAAACATATTCTCAGATTCGATAGCCGCTCGAACGAAGACTAATCGCTGAAAGATCTGGCACTCGTGTGGTTTTGCGTCGAAACGATCAATATCCTGGTAAAAATAGGTGGAAAAGGAAGGGACAGATTTTCAGACACGACTTTATTCGTTTGTTCGTCCGTGTGGTCTACTTTAGAACGAGCAAAACCGTGGTAAAAATACGTCGAAGAAAGAAAGAGAGAAAGAGAGAGAGAGAGAGAGAAGCATATTTCCAAATATCGTATTTCACATTAGAAGAAGCAAGATCGTGATAAAACGGGAGGACAAAGAGGTAAACACACTTGCAAATGCACAGTCCTCGACCAAAAATTCAAACTCGTAGGAAACTCCGACTATTCGCGACTACTGTACGAGCCGCTTTAAAACAACGAAAATCGTGGCGAGGAGAAAGAAACGTATTTCCAAGTGGAATAGAAAGTTGGTGGAACGTTTGGACGACAGGCTGCGAGGCTGCGTTCCATCGTTTCTCATTCAACGTTTGAAAATAACGTACGAAGATAAGGTTCGAAGAGAAAGATCGGAGAATCTGTAGAGGGAGACGAAGACTCGCGAGAACAAAAGCGAATTAACCGCGACGGAAGAAACCGCGAGCCGGTAATTAGAAGCGTGGCAGGACTTCCTAGCGATTCTGCATGAACCCTGAGGATATATTCAGCCTGTGCAACAGGAAGAACGCGATTTTCGTTTTCCTGTGTATAGCGGCGATTTTCGTGCACCTGTTTGCGCAGGAGGAGGAGGCGGCAAAAACGGAGGAGCCGAGCGGCCACGATATCGTGGACGAGCTAAGAGAGAACTGGTGCTTCAACGACCAGGAGCTGTTCGTGTTTCGATCGCACTGCAACGATGTGGAAAACATTCTATCTGCTCTTGTTGATGCTTTTCACGTTCGATTTCCCTCGCGATAGGCTCGCCGGAGCCGAGCGCGTTCGAACGAACGCCGAGCTCGTAACCCGAGACGATGATCAGAGCCATCGGGTAAGAAACGAAAGAGAAATTTCAGTTACATACGCTGCCGACGATTGGTAAATGTTCTTCGGTTCGGGTTCGTGTCTAACGCGCGTTGACGCGTTCGGTGATTGCATTTTTTCTATTGCCCTATTGTATATATCGTATCCTAAGGGATTATGATTTTCTACAAGATACATAGAATGCGATCGAGTAACGCGTACGACCGATAATTGCCGAAAAGGCGCAGAAGCCTATCGTTGTTAACGTTATTCGTCTCTGTACTATGATGAAATAAATACGATAATAAAATTACCCAGGTAGTGGGAAACCTTTAATAGCCGCTATATGTATTTTACACGAATCCATTACATCGCTAATTAGTATTGTGAAATAATTTTGTCGAAATTTTGAATTTTCTCATTTACGTACAAACTCGACGTCATATTTCTATTACGCAATCAACGACATCAAGCGTTACATATTTTCCTGCCACGGTATATGAGAATTATTAGAAGAAAGTAACAAATGTAAAAGCAACATTTGCCACTTGTTCTTATCAGAAATCCTTGCCCGTGTTTCTCAATGAAAGAAATACTCTTGGATTGAGTAATTGCTATACACAATTTTAACCACCGTTCGAGAAGATAGTCAAATATCTGCACAGAGATGATTCGGTCCAACTATGTTGAACGACCCTCTAGAATTCGTTTAATTTCTCTTTCATCGTCGTACGCTCGTCTCCACGCGTAAGCCTAATCGAACAAAATAATTGATCTAGCAGTTCGCTTGGTAGTTGTTTCATTTTTTCACAATCATTGTACAGAGTTTTGGCAATATTTTAACGAGTTCGTGAAATTTCTAGCTTTTCGATAGGCTGCAAACATTCCAAGGATTCTAAGGATTCTCGTTCAAAGATTCTGGTAATTATCCCGTTATTTGCGTACTGGCCTTCTCGTTTATTTTTATCCTAATATAATCCTCAGATGCTTTTGACATCAACGAGTCTTTCTCGAGTCGGAAATGTTCGAATAATCGACTCTTTCGACGCTACGTGACCGATTGATCGAGTCCGAGTCTGTTAAATTTCGTACCGTTTGGCAGCACTTTCGTACGAATAGAAAAATTCGACACGAAAGTGGAAAGTGAAACCTGATAGGAGAACGTCTCGTTGGAAGATAAGGCTGCGTACGAATACTCGCAATAAACAGTGTTATTTTGTTCCGCAGTGGTACAAGACACGTCGTTAAATACTCGCCACGCGTCAACATCGAGTTTGTGTGTGAAAGCATCGAACGCTAATATCCAACAATTTTCGCGAAACGACATGAACGACAATCTCGAAACGTCCTATTAATTCGAACCTTGTTACTCGTTTCGTAATTCGGTGAAAAGAAGGAAAGGGAGAAGGAGACGAAGAGAAAAAAGCCGCGATCGATTCGTCGTGATCCACTGAACGTTCGTAACTAACAATCTTTCCAATCGTTTTCATTGTTTTGATCTCGTTGCAAAAATCCAACCACCGATGATGCTAATTTTACGGACACTTGTTCGCACTGCCCTCTTTCCCATCGGATCGTCAAATAGAAACAACGACAGCCACGTGTCGACCGAATCTATTTCTTGCTGTGCTAGGGAAATTTTAATAATCGGTTTACGCGTGTCACGAGAGGAGACAGGTTGAAAATCGCCGCTGATCGCGTACGTATTCCAACTTCGTGTCATCCGACAAGGTGTTACGGCAACGAACTTAGATAACAACCAAAGAAATCGTAAGGCAGTAGGTTAACGACGAGACTCACAACGAGTTTCTCGTTGTTTCCTTGGCGGTATCCGACGATGGCAAATGTCAAAACGCACGTCGAGGCCGGCAAAACAAGAAAAGGAAGAAAAAAGAAAGAGAACTGGCCGCGCACAGTAGCACACGACAACCAGAGAAAGAGAAAGCTGGCACCGCGCACGGAAACTTCGAAACTTTGCAAACGCTTTACTTATTTATTTACTTTTCGCATAATACGCTCGGTTAAACGATCTTCGAACATTCGTCGTATTTTCTCAATTAGCTCTTCGTTGACTGATACTTCTTTCGAAGAATCTTTCGTAACCAAATATCCTAATGCCTCGACGTTCTATTCTCCGAGTATTCTGTCGTCCGAACAGAACGTTTGCCAGTAACGGATGCTTTTTCCTGTTACAATTGCTATGATTCGGGGATCGTAGCAGTTGTGACCCAAATGGAAAAAAATATTGCGGTATGAGAATTGTTAAATTATTTTAACCGATTTTGGATACAATGAAATAGCACTTATAAACGAGTAAAATATTTTTGCTTACCGATAAGTGTCATCGATGAGATTTTTTTTTTTTTGTTACCGATAACCATTATAAATGCAAGAATTTCTTACCACTATATGTATGCGAGAGAATCATTTTTTGATCGTCGGTAACCATTATCCATGAAAATTTTCTTGGTCACCGATATTGACCATTATTCGTTCCGTCACGGATAACGGTTATTGTTGAGAAAGACAAAAAAATACGTCACAAATAATGGTTATGACCACGAACAATTCCGTCGTGAACAATGGTCATCGCTGACGGGAAAAATTTCTCTCCAGGAATTATCCTCAAATATGAAGTTATCGACAATCAAGAAAGATTCTCTCTTCGATAATGGTTATCGGTAACTGGTAAGAACATTGTGATCACTCGCAATGGCTATTCGTAGCTAGTACTAGAATATTCGAAGATCGATACCTGTTGATCGTTCAATTTTTTGAAAAATTTCTTCAAAACTTAGCGACCATTACTGTTTTCTGTTTAAACAAAAATGAAAACTAAGAAAATCAAACCTTTTTATCAATGACTTTCTTCGTAAAAATTTCACAAATAACTGTTATCTTTTACGTCTGTCTCGCATGTATCGAGAGACATAAACATCAAATGAAAATAACGAGTACGTAGATAGCTTTCACGTCGAAAATTTATACAGTCTAGCAGCTGAAAAAATATGCGGTCTTTAGATGCTAAAACGAATTAACAATTTCCTTGGCCTCTATTCGAAGAATGAAATTTAATAGCAAAAAAGTAGCTATCCTATTACCGCAATGCTATTTTGCTTTTATTTATTGCTATTAGTTCACATACGAGAGGCTCAGGCTGTATGCTTGTTTCATTCGTTTATGAACGCGCAACGTTACGCTGTCTCGTAGATCTGAGAAGAAAGATCAAAGGGGAAAAAGGAGGAGAAATCGCTAAGCGATCGCCATCAGCGAATTAATTAATTGCTGCGATCAAATTGAGCGATGAAACTTTCACGATCGATTTGATGGAAGCTAAGCTAGGTCGAAACATCGCCGTGACGCGTTACAGATAGATATTTTGTTTTGCTTGTGGATAGTCGAGGTCGAAAAGCGTGCGACGGAAAGAATATATCGCGAACAAGGTAACGGAAATCTCTGTTCCACTTTTTCTCCTTTTTAATGTTATTTAATAAGAGCGATAAAGTCACGTCTGAAAGTAACGAGATTCACGCGACGCAGAAGGACGATGCGCGTAGTAAACGTTACGACGTTACGAGTGAAAATCCACGCGAAATAATGGTCAGTGTCGTTCCTCGGGCGCGAGAGCAGAATTTGCTTGTTTGCAAACCGAGAGAAAACCAGCGAACCGTTTCTACATCGAACGGCGACGTAATGTTCTAAAATTTGTTGTTCCCCTTCTGAAGTGACTTAATTTTTCTACGACTCCTACAACCGAATTTCATTGATTTTCTCTTTACGAGAAGAGGATATTACGGTACGAAACTGAGAATTATTAAGGTGTTCCAAAGAGTTGGTGCGTTCTTTTTAAATATATCACTTTGTACTACCTTTTGGAACGAATAGAGCTGATGCGCGCGTATTTCGTTTCGTCGATCAGTTGCATTCTATCGTTCGTTTGCAAGGAAATAGAGGAAAATGGAAAATTCGTGTACTTTTGCGTCGCTATTCGAAGCAGAGTTTCAGGGTTATAGTTACAACGCGGTTGGCTCAGGATCGATCAAGGTCGTAGGTAAAGAGAAAGCGGTTGCATATCTTCGGTCGATACGAAGACGTTCGAATTGTTGGCCTCCATCTCGCAAAAGTCTCGCAACTCTCTTCATCTACCACGTTTTATCTCGCGTTTCAAATTACAGCGCGTGAGCGAAGCCTTGCCGAAATGTTGCACTTCAATCTCATTCTCGTTTCAACGAACGGACATTTCTCGTATCTGGGGAAAATCTCAACGCATAAAATAGAAATTACGTGAAATTACTACGCGTGCCAATCGGCTGTTTTTTCGTTTTGTCTGCGTAAAGGCTTAAGAAACTTTCTAGCGATAAAAAGATTCCCGATAAATTTTTGATAATAGAAAAACGCGAAATGACTAGAAAATGACGTAAAAAGAGCAGGAAAGTTAAGCGCGAAATTGCTAGCCTGAATTTTCTAAATTTCGAGAAACGAATTGATCTCGGCTATTTCTTACGCTACTTTGCTTCTTTACCTTATCGACCTTAATTGAGCGATTAGTGATTATGACTATCGGATTCTCCGTAAAAATTATTTACATATGAAAATAATTATTCAATTATCGCACTTATCCATATTCAAAAGTCTGCACTTCCGTTTAACCTTCAGCTGGTATTGTTGAGTTAGGCTCATTAACAGATATCGTTGGGTCATAGATGGCTATACTTTGTCAGAGTCAGTGTCCTTTCTCATCGTATGATCTCGTTAAATCTTGAAATTTGAATCGCTCGATATCGGAGTATTTTGTTGCGATACTCCCTATTTTATATAACATAACATCGATTGCTTGAATCCAGTAGAATACAGAATAAAACTAAACTTAAATCCAGATATGTGGATATATATTTTCATGAATACAAATAGAGTAATAGAACCTGAATCGTCGAGAAAATCGTCATGGTCTATCGTACTTTTATATGTTTGTGTATTATATATATATGCGTACATTTATTAGATATTTCGTATATTTTTGCATATCATGCGCGTTCTGCAGATTTCCCCATAATGTGCATTGCATTCGTACGCAGAATAAAAAAGTAACGTCCGTAGTTTAGCGCTCATCTATGACCTAACGATATCGATCGAGATCGAGTCGTTCGTTCGAGTCCTTCTAGCAAACAAACAAGGCTGGTTGCAAAATCTTTAGCGAGAAACTGAAACGAGAAGATCGCTCTTATCAACAGAGGGATTGTTTCGCGTGTCTCTCAAGCTTTAGAAATTTACCGACAATAGGAAAGTACGATTGGATAAAGAATGAATCCGGAGAACGTAATTTGACTATATAGTCAATTGAATATATAGAGGCTGGAACAGCCAAACAACGCTAACTAAGTATCTCCTTTGTTTTTGACAACGGGAAATATGTTTAAAGCATCTTTTGAAAGATCGTTCCGTCTTTTTTAGCTTTCTCAAAGTTACCAATACTTTTTAGTAGGAAAGTATGTATTTTCTTTCTATTACATTCTATAGAAGATGAAAAACTACACTTGGCAATTTCGGAATTGCTTCGGATGACTTTGAGCGACGAAAAAAGTATCGACTTTCAGTTGAAAATTTCAGTTAAAATTCAGAATAAAATTCAGTTTCGTATATAAAAATGCATTTTCTTTTTTTTTTTTTTTAAGTTTCGCTGGTGGAAGAAGAAACCGCTCAAAGAGCCTGTTATTTCAGACTCTCGCCAACTCAAATAATTCACTAAAGCGTTTATCAACGGTCGATTATTTTTAGAAGGAAACACGAGGCCGACCGGAAGCCAGGGACGAAAACTTGGGGGCCGAGCTGGTGGGCAAGTGGCGGAACAACGGCGAGGCCTTGGAGCCGAAATGGCGAGACGGTGACACGGTTCCGTTGCTTCCATTTTCCCAATTTTCCCGCTTCTCCCGCGACAAAATCGACAACAGCGAAGAGGAAGACGACTACGATCGTCGTGCAGCGAAATATCGTCAGAACAACAGGCGAGGGACTTTTCTTCGTTCCAGGAACAGTCCTCGTTTACCGTACAGTGACTACGAAGACCGTGAACTAACGGAAAGCAGGCGCGGATACCGTGAACGAGAAGAGATCCTACCACGGAAGAGAAATCGACCATGGACTGGCGAAAATGTGGCTACGTTCAAGGAAACGAGGAAGGAAGACCTAGACAGAGGCTTGGAAGAAGACAAGGAGATAACGTCAGCGAGATATCGAGAGATATTTCAAGCACGACCGAACGACTACGAGCACGAATTCAACGACGAAGAGTACCTAAAGCCTCGACCGAGGAAAAGGAGGCCACCGCAAAACTACGAATTCGCTTTGGTCGAAAACGAAATGTTGCACGAAGGGAGAACAGAAAACAATTCTGGAGCTTGGTCGAGAGTAAACGGTGAAGAAAATGCCGCGGAGGTAGCTAGCAAGGGCGTTGCTCTCTCACAGAACGCCATGGAATTGAAGTCGCTGTTGAAGATGCAACAAGAGGAAGGTCTGAGCTTGTCCGAGATTCTACAGCAGAGGAATCTGACTCTCGATGATCTGTTGAAGGGCAAAGCTGACGTGATCAACGCTCTGAAGATGAGAGACGTCGACGAGAGCGAGGACTACGAGGAGTCTGCGAAGATGATGACCAACTCATTCGTCAAACTTTCCACCACCGGGAAACCGCAATGGACGCTCGCTACGGAACCTGTAAAAACGAAGAATTCTCAGAAGGACGAAGAACTGGTAATTTCTATGATTCCGACGACCATAGAATCGCCAAAGTATCGGACAAACGCGAGAGCATCCTCGGACAAAGTAAACAACGGCGAAACGTATTCAGAAGTAGGAAACGCAACGGCTGGAAAATCGTTTCTCGCTAATGTCGATCCGCCGCGAGTTAAGATTACGACATCGATGCCGTTGCCGGTTGCGACGAATTCCATGGAGCTCTTGCAAGCCGACGACGCCACTGTGAAATCATCGGGCAGTGGTGAAATCAGAGCCGAGAGTTTAGACGAGGACGAAATCATGGAATTCTCCGATTTCACCGATTACAAGAAAGGACGGAGCGGCGTGTCTCCCGTCTGGCTGATGATGAAAGACGAGAATGTCAGCGGCCCTACCGAACTCGAAACTTCCAAGAGTCACCTGGAGGATAGAGGATCCACGTTGAGCATCGAGAAAATACTCAGCCCTACGGAACGTTCAAAATCGACGAACAATTTGTCCATGAATACTGGAAACCAAGAGCAACTTCTTGGTGATTCGACTAATATTAATAGAAGCGGAATACCCAATGATGAGGACCAACGCGAGGCCATGGACCATTTTGAAGAGGACTATAACACTTCTTCCGAGAAGGAATACCAGAGTGACACGCCAGTGATATACTACGACCTGGAACAGAGCACTCAGATTAGTAATTTCACTGATGAGAACGATAGGACCATAATGCAGGAATTAGAGTCTGCGTTGGATGCAATGTCTCGTGATATCAATTCCACGTTGGAGAATTCGCGTCAAAGTCTTTCAAAGAATCCAGCCGCGAAGAACGATGATAATAATAGTCTGAAAAATCATCAGGATAGAAATGCAACAGAGAAGAAGAGTTACGATGATATCGTGTCGGAAGTGGAGCCAGAAGCCCGGGCCGAGATCTTTGAATTGTTTGCTTCTGGGTCAGCAGGGAAGAGACTGGAGCGTCTTCTTAAATCGAGAAACATGAGTTTGGAGGAACTGATTGCGTTGAGACAGAGAGGATCTAGCAAAGTCCATTTGGCTCAAGTGTCGCGAATCAGAGCTCACAAACCTAACGATGAATATCGAATCAAAGATACGGATAATTTGAAAGCAACAAATTCTTTGTCGCCTAAAGAGGATCTCCACGAAGAAAGAGCGATAGTAAATCATGACAACTACGATAGAGAAGTCGGTAATTATTTGTCAGGATCGACTGAAAACTCAAAAAGCATCGATTCATTGTCAAATTCAATGGATCTCGTTCATCCTGAAGAGTTCACGACCGAACGATCGATGCCTAATGTAGAACTAAAGACTGACAGCGAAGATGCAAAGCTTGTTGATGCTTCAAAGATGAACAACGAGAACGAAGACAAGGAGAGACATCATACAGTGCAGATTGTTGATCTGTTGACAACCTTCGATTCTTTCCCATTCATGAAGGATATTCAACGAGAGTTTTCTGGTAATGAAGACAAAAGAAAGTTGCTCGTACAGGAGAGCGACGTTGGCGTGATGTTCATCAACAACGACGCGGAAACGATACGCGTCAACGATACTTCAAACATCGTAGAATCTGGCTTCGTTAAGGAGATAGTAAAGCAGGAACCAAGTTCTATCAACGTTCAAACCGTGTACAGCAAAACTAGCAACATTCTCGGTGAAGATGAGAACAAAAGCGAGAAAGGAAAGACTCTTTCGAAGGTGAAACCGAGCATAATAGCTAGTGGCGCAATTCTTGGTGTAACTCTTGTAGTTTTCCTAGCGATATTTATCGTATGCAGGATCCGACAGAAACAGAAATATAGGTACAGCAACACGTTTTCTAGAGCGGTGTTTCAGGGTCCAGTAATGGCAGCCAGGAAACTATCAAATTCGAGCAGCTTAAGCACCGTGATGGTCAACGTGGTAGCCACATCAACGGCGAGAAGGCCAGAGAAAAACGAAAACCAAGAACCTACGGGAGAGATGGATCCCAAGAGTGACATCGATAATGACTCGTTAGATGCTAACGACAGCTGGGAGACCATACCTGATTATATGAAATAAATTGACCTAAGTGTATTTGTAATAGTCTTTAGAAAAATACAGAAAAAGAAAAAAATAATAACAGTATTCTCACATTTATGTTAAGTTAAAGCATACATACATTAAAAATCGATTGTATACTTTAAATTTAGATACTCAATATGAAAAGCACAAACTACTGCACAGAATTAAGCATTAGTGTAATATTTTCTAATGTAATGTTTTTTTATCTGATTTGTACACTGATTTTGTAGATGTGGGCGATTGTACATACGATTGTATAGAGCTTTTGATAATTATTCCAATAACCGATAAAATCTAACGCAACATAAAAGATATAAGTTCGCGTAACTTTATATTACATAAGATCTTATTTTGGAACTTCTTTTAATATCGGAAAACTTAGTAAATTTCTAGTAAGCTTGTAAGCTTATCCTTCAAACTTACGTATATAAAGAGTAAAACATATTTATTTATATAAACAACTCATAGGCGAAATAAATTACATTTTATATAAAACACGAAAATATTAAAATCGTTGTTTTATTACTTACCAGTATTTTTCATAAGTAAAAACATCCCTGAGTATAGCAGATACAGCATTATTGTTCTTTTGAAATAACTTATTAAAGTAGGCATACTGTCTTGCAATATTTCTGCATTGTTTCAAAGCGGCCTCTGCAACAAAATTTATATTAAAACTTAGTAAAGTCAAATTTCGATAGAAAATGAAAGGATTGCTATAATAAGGACGCTACTTCGTTTTTCGGTAATTTAAGTAAAGTAACAAAACCAACTCCAAATTAATTACAATAAAATCAGTTTTTGGAACTTTCTGCCACAAATTCATAGTCAACTAATACTACTTGTAGTAACAAATATTTACACTTTTAAATATAATATCTTTCTTTCTCTTCCGATACAAAAATAGAATTTAATATTATTTATTTTTTGTTAGAGCTACTATCTTGTTGTTGTATATTCTTCAATTAGCAAAAAGTTAAAAATTACAAAATTAAGATAGTAAAAGAAATCAAAATAGATACGTTTCTAATAAATTTCATCGACATTTACCTAATGTAGGGCTGCCTTTAAGTTCATTCATATCTGCAGCAGTCATGTATAGCACGGTTGTATAGGTAGTAGGAAGAATATCCAAGTAAGGTTTCCATTTCGAATATTCTTTGTGTTTTTCAATGAGTAGGGCAATCGCAAGTGCTACTTGTGGCATAAGTTGTAATAGAGGATCGTTTTGAAGAGCGACCAGCTCTGGAGCCGCATTATGAATACTGAAAATAAGTTCCCTAGGTATCCTTAAAATCAACTCGTTCTCAAGGAAATTACGTTCCGCTTTTAAGCCTAGGTCGTATCCCGGAAATTCAGCCACGCTTGCTCCGTATACGTTCGCGCCATTCTGTTTGAGCCAATTTATGAATCGTCCAATCCCCTGGGACCGTTTCGGCGACTCCGTCTTCATTTCCTCCAACTGTTTAACCTTCTCCAAAACCGTTGATATCTCCACGTAATTGTTCCATAGTTGCGTTTCACATACTGAATTAAAGCACACTATTTCAAAAAAGATAAGAATTACTCTTTGTAATAGACTGAATGCATTATCAAAAAATTATTACATGTAAGAGGCTCTTTCAACCTCTAAACGAGAGGTTAAACGGGATACATATTTCATGAATCTTAGATTCTCAACGATATAAAATTCATAAAATAATTTTACATTTAATATTAAAATGTATTTGTTTATTTTTACAGTGATAACATGAATATTTAATGCGACTATCTAATAATTTTTCAACCGTATTACGCTAAGGCGCAGAAAAATGATAGAATTGTAGGAAGAATAAATTGATATATAAAAATAAGTTCATGAAAATCGTACTCACGAATAAATAGTCTTTGGCACAAGGCATTTATCACGTTTCTGTTCTCTAATTTTGTTAATTGCCTTTGATATAAAACGAGTTCTTCACTTGTGAATGATCCATCAGAGTTTCTTCTGTCCATGTTTGTACTATTTCACGGCACTTTCGTGACTTCTCCTCGCATTTAGATGCATTATAATGTGTAACGCGCGCCTACGACTGGCAAGAATAAACACTTTTCGTCGAAACGAAAATAGAACATTCGACGCTCTGCCTCCTCCGACTCGAGCGACATAACCTCAAAGCTGCAAAGAAGAGCTACTTTCGTTCTGTGTATACCACGAACTCCACTGCACTTTATTGATTTCAATTTCTGTCAGAGGTCACCTACTTTCGCAATCACGCCAAACTCCTTGTCGCAATCACATTTGAACACTCTTTCCTTTTTTTCCCTCCGAGATATATGCCCATGCAATTTTCCTGAACAAAATATGTTCAGTAGCAAAATTAATTGCACCGTTGCATTTATATAACAAAAAGTGACTATTCAACATAACGATTATATTATTTATATTGACATTTACGCGATATGATATATCTTCTTAAACACGCATATATTTACGTTCCGAAAGTACACATATGCGTATACTTATATATAAATTTAAGTATCTTCCTCATTTTTTGTACGTTTCCCCCAAAATTACTTAATAAAATAGAGTGAAATAGTACACAAAGCATAAATAACACAAGTTTCGTTTTAGTATAAGATTTGTATTGTACAAAGTATGGAAATAAACAAATGATTTGAATAATAATAAATTTATATTGCCTTTATATTTATAAAATTATTATTAAGGAGGATCCAAAAACATAGGTGAGATAATTATTTACAAACATAAAATAATGATTTAGTTCCTACTTTACCTTCCTATCTATATTTATAAATGTAGGCACATTATTCATAATAAAAGAATTACAAATGCTTAGTACATATACTATATATAAAATAACAAGAAGAAAGATGGGCAATAGAAAGGAAATAATTAAATTTAATAGATAAACAAATTAAAATATGTGGTAAATGAAACAAAAATTTGGAAAATGATTTTAATTTGGAAAAAGATAAATATTACCAATAGTTTAACGTTTATTAATTTGATATAAAATTCTTTGTAATACTCGTATTAAGGCTAACAGCCACAATTATGTTTATCCTTATATTTAATTTTATAATATTCACATTTTATATTTAACGTAAAAAATATTTTCTTTTATATATTTAAGTCATTTACTAAGAATATATTTTTAGGGCCCCCTTAAAATTTATAAATTATTCGATTTGTGTACAACTAAAAATAACGTAATAAAACATTTTTCCGCTGCAAAGTAAGATAACTAATTGTAAATTTTTTACAAAAGCAATCAAAATACGGACAATAAGTATATAAGTTATTTAAGAACAACAAATTGGTATAATTAATTAATATCATTAATTGAAATATTTTATTTACTAATATCACTACTCGCGAACGTTTTTTATTACCTTAAAACTACATGTGCAATTTTTTGCATTAAAAATGTCTCGCGTTTGTTTATTTTTATTATCTGAATATAAAATTTAATTTCCGACTTTAATTTTCAATTGCTATACATTTCGTAAATATTATCAGAAAAATAAAAAACGAGAAAGAATAGGGATTGAAACATCTATATTAATCGGCAGAGAATTCAAATATCCTGGTTAGGAAATTTATCGTAATTGCGTAAATTGTACAGATAAATCATTACGTCTTTAGATTATATTTAATTACGCGTTATACAAAATTATAAGTATATTATACATTCTACAACTTTGCCCATTAACTGCTTAATATTTCTTTGCAGCGGAAAACTCATATCTTAAATACTAAAGATACACATACAATTACTATATAATTTAATAATATGTACCGTTATTTATACAGCCTAACCTCTAAATAGAGCCTTATAGACAACATGATTTCCTCTTTTACTGCTACTTCAATAGAAACTTATCGAAATTCACTTCATACCACGAAATTAAAACTACAATTTGTTTTGACTCAATGGATTGTGTATGTCATAAAAGTTCTACACTTTGTAAAAACCGAAAATAATACACTTTATCCCCTTAATAAATGTGCGCGATATTTTCATATATCTTAGTCTCAGTTAATTATTTTAAACATTTATGATTCTCTCTCTCTCTCTCTCTCTCTCTCTCTCTCTCTCTCTCTCTCTCTCTATAATTCAGACAATTCTGTTCATCGTGGATACACATTACAGTATACCAAATAATTTGCGAACATACGTTCCATGTACTGTAATCTACAAATGTTGAGACTTTCATAATTTTTTAAATAATTTCCACAAGGATACCAGCCTCTCATGAATTTTTGCTTTGCAGCTAAAATAGCACGTGATGCATTTGTGGTCCCCTGTTTTTATCACTAAAGGATTCGAGAAGAATAATATTTATGGTTACTGTAGAGTGTATCAATACACTATTCAAGGGGAATTAAAGACTACAAAACACATAGTATATTAATATTAAATTACTTTTGATCCAACGCGCAAGTATTGGAGTAAATTGTGCAGACATTATGGAGTCAAATTTACAAAATTTTTAATTTTCTCACATCAGGTATTTTTCTTTCCTTTTTAGTATATGTATTCATACACTTTATTTCATTTTCTTCTATTGTGTTGCAGTATCTGAAATGCTTTGTCGCCACGTAGCATGGAAAGGAATCTTCAAGATTTTAACCCTCGTTTTAGGCAAGGCAGTTAATAAAAGTTTTTGGAGTTGTGGTAATGGTAATATATCCACTTGAGGATTTGTTTCATTCGGTTCCTGTTTGTCATCACCTGAAAAATAAAAGAAAATATATAGAATTAATTCTAAAACACATTCACATTTTTTTTATATAATATAAATGGGGATACACATATTTTAAAGGTACATATAAGTACCTTTTTGATTGTCATTTTCATCTTCAACATCCTCGATTAACTTTAGACAGGGTACCGGTTTTAGTACTGGTATCGCATCGCCAGTGATCTGTTTACTTATTATTAGATTACATTGATCAATAAATAATTCTGTAACCCTAAGTAACTCAAGTGTAACGCCCCATACAAAGTGCGTCAAATTATTTGATAATTCAGTAACACCACCAAGCACCATATTGTTAGACGTTGCCGATTGAGATATGTACGTTGGAATAATTAACAGCCTTTTAATATTCTTACAGTTTGCAAGACATTTGTCAAAGCCATTTTTGACATCAAAATTGACCAGTTCCATTTGACTTAAGTTTTGTAACTTAGATACACCTTCCAAAATGTCAAATGTACAACATGAGCCTTGACCTTTCTCCAACCTAAGACGTTCTAATTTTTGTAACTTTATTAAAACTGTAGTACCAAATTTATCTGGAAAATCTGAGCATTCACCCAATTCTAGAGTTTCCAAATTAACTAATGCTTGTATTATATTGATTCCCTTCTTTCCAAGTTCCTTAACTGATGTCAAGCTCTGTGAAGTATAAATTTGGTTTAAATATTGAAAATATAATTAGAAGAAAGAAGAGTATAAAATTAAAGCAAAACATAGACAAAAGCAATTATACTTACCAACTGTGTTAGTTGCGTTAATTCCTGTAGAGGTGTGAGATCTTCTTTCAAAGACATACCACTGATTGCTTTAAGCCTTAATTCTTGGCAACGTTTAAGATTTCCAACTGACTCTAAATTTAGGGAGTCACACTTTATCGACATTGCACTCAATACTTCTAATTGAGGGCAACTTCTAATAACTTCTTCAACAACCATCACAGGACATTTACATAATTCTAGTTTGACAAGGCTAGTTACACGTGGTATTACTACTAAAAACTTCTCCCAAATGCTGTCAGATTCGCCTGCTACAAGCATTTTTCGAAGATCTAAATGTTGAGTACCATGCCTCTGTAATGTATCTGCTAAGCCATCCCAATCTGTTACTTGACTATTTTTCATTCGTACAGTTTTCCACAGAGAAGGATGCGCAGCCAAATCTCGCCACATTTTACACACTCTTGCAGCCCGAAGTAATTCTTGTACCTTAAGGTATTGAAATATGCGCAGCAATGCATGATAACCAGCACACACTGAATCCATAAAATGCTGCTGTTGTTCTTTGTCCTGCCGATTTTGTTTCCTTCTGAAAGTATTAAAATAAAAATATTTTTAGGTGATTTCTTTTAAAACAACTGGCCTATATAATAAGGGTATCATTTCTTATATGTATGATGTTGGTTATAATTAAAAAAAAAGAAACTAATTTTACACTATTGATGAAATCTTTTATTTAATAAAAGAATATTATGATTTTTAAAGAGGCTTTTGAAGGACCAATGATTTACAATAATAATAATCGATAATTTTATACTAGCTACGTTAAATGGAAAATAATTAAATGTAAATAAAAGCCTCTGAAAGAACTTTCAAAGGTCGAAAATTTATCGTTCTGTAATTGAATGGAGGTATAGTAACAAAAAAACAAACATAAATAGGAGGTGGAAATCATGAGGAACAAGGATTTTCGGACGTTTTTGGGAAAACGCACTAAGAGATTTTTTGTGTTTCAGCTCGCACATGTCTTTATATCTGCAAATATAAAAAGTAAAAATGAATTAGATTTTTTCCACTGAAGCACTTATCAGTAGCTGTATTTGTAATTGTAGCATGAATGTAAATGATGTATTGTCCAATATGCTGCATACATTTTTAGAAAAGGCTTTCAATTAAAATACAAACATTTACTTTGATACTACAATTACATAATACCTGCAAGAACCAACGATATGTGATTGTTTTGTTCACTTTTCACATGTCACGAAAATTTGGCCGCATTTCTAAGAAGCTAAGGCAGTGTGCTTCGATCACAAGATAAAATCAAATTCATTTTCCACCTCGAACTTTTATATTTCCAAATATAATAAACGTCAGTATATATTGCATTTACAATACTATTTGTATAAATTTTATATAACACGAAAAAGATATGTAGTTACATGCATTATTTTCTTTTATAGTTCTATAGAATCATTCTATAGAAATAATTCTACAAAATTTATAAAAATATTCAAATAAATGAAATACTTTATATATATATACATATACATGATATAAAATCACTGAAAAACACGTATATCTTGTAAATACAATATGTACAAAGCAACTGCCAAAACCTCAAAAGAGAGTTGCCTTAACTTATTTGGAGAAAATATTTAAAAAAAGGAAGTAAAACAAATATATATGTGTGTTTGAGAAACAAACACTTACTTGCTGTTTATTTTAACAGTACCCAAACTACTTGTCACAGAATGTTGCGTATCTACTTTAAATAAGTCATTATTTGTGTTAGTTGTATTTGAATTCTTTACTATACTCTTTTTTTCAATTGCGTTACAATTTTCTGATTTCTTACTTTCTACTGCAAGATCTGTTGTACTAGATAAGTCATTTTGTGATTTAGTTGCTGTCAATATATCAGTTCTATCATTACTATTGTACGTTTCATTGGTTTTCTCCATTATGGAACTTGGTGGAAGTCCTGTATGCGATGCATCTTTTGACACATCTTTATCAATTGATTTATCAAAAGCATCTTTTTCCACAAATTTTGTTGTTAAAGAAGTACGTACTTTTGTGGACATAGAATTGTCAACAGCGTTTGATATATCCGTAAGTGTACCATCCTGAAGTATAGGAGGTTTATCACCAATTTTATCAGGTTTCACAGTTATAGCTGGCTGAACAGCCATAGCATTATTTTTTGGTACAACAATATATCTCTTGCCCCCCATTAGAGCAATATTTTGGGCCGGTTTTGGTAAAATTCCATCATGACTTTGTAAAAATTCGCTTTCTGTTTGAGCAAACCAACTGCTTTCTTTATTATCTGAATTTAAAGGAGAATGTGATGTTGCAGAGGATGTTTTTGACACTTTAGTAGCGTTCCGCGATTGTGAATCTGCATTATCAGATTTGGGTATTCGTTGAAGCTTTGGAGGGCTTAGATTTACTTGATGTTTTGATTTTGTATTTTGTGCACCTAGCATACTGATTGGTATCAGTGGAGGAGGTGTCAAAGATGGATTCGTTTGAGATTGATGAGATTCATTAGTATCCTGTTGACAGTTCTACAACAAAATTAACGCCATTTATTTAACATATCATTACTGTCAGCCAATATGTATTTCAAATTTTTTATTTAATTTATTAAAATATATTTAATAAAAAATAAGTAGAGGATTAAAAATAAATTTTTGAAATAATATATCAAAATATGTATGATATTTAAAAAAGGAATCTCAAAATTTGGAAAAAAATTATACTGTTCACATATGATACTATAAAAGAATATTACAAAATATTAATATGAAAATTGCTTAATAAGTTAAAATAAATTTACAAAAATATATCTTTTGTTATAAAAAAAACTTACCTTACAAATATAATTGTCACCTCCTGTAAACCCTATACCACCAACACACTCAGGATGATATAAACAGAGACACGCACGACATTGTAAGCTTGGTATCAACCCCATACTGGTTGAGCATCTTATACTGCATGGTTCTTGAACTTTGGGCCTGTAAGATGTGCGTTGATTGGGGAAAGGGGTTAGGAATAAAACAAGTAATTTAAGTAAGGGATTTAAGGATCAAAAGGATAAAGGAGGACATATAGCCATGAAAAAAAATAGAAGGGAAAATTTGAACTATTTCAAAATAAAATTTTGAACTCTGTAATTATATATATTTGCTATAGAGCATGCACTTTAATCATCAACATGTGCTCTAATGTATTTTTTAATTTACAATGCAAAATGTAAAACTTTCTCTTTTAACATTTCTTCATTGAAGAAGAACATTTACTACAATTATTAAGGAAAGTTTTAGATAATTAGAATAATTAGAAAATATGAAATTTGATAATAAAACTAATACATTAATTATTCAATAATAATTACTATAAAAATGCAATGGTGCAATTTTATATAAAATATTGTATATATCTTTATACATTGTACATTATATATCAAACATATAATAAAATTCTAAGAAATTATTTTCATGAAAAAATTTAAAGGTGCACATGCTGTAAAATTTTCATTGGGCCTTTTTAAAGCATATTAAATATGATTATTATCATGTTTAATTATTAAGCATTTAGGATACCCTTAAATATTGCAAACTAATTACAATTGAACACTATAACAAAATAATTAAAATATCAGGCACTCACGTTAATTGTCTTTTTGGTTTAGGAGGTGATGGTTTTTCTACAGGTAGCTGACTTCTTCTTGTACTTGTTCTTTGAGGTGGAAGTACCTCCCTTTCTTGAGAAGGTGACTTTATTTCTGCTATGCATATTTGAACAAAAATTTTTGTGAAAATAATAATTTATCTTAAAAATTATATGTAGAAACTTCTACTTATATATATATAAGTGATTAATTTCCTCACTGGAATAAATTATTAGACAAAACTAGAACATATAATTTAGAAGTTTCAAAATTTAACATAAATATTAAGCAAAAATATTTCAGATATCAAAGCTAAATAAGGTTATCCTATATATAGTAATTAGAAGTGAAATGTGAATTTTTTACTTGATAAAGACATTAATTGCACAAAACAATTTCAGTAAAATAATGTAGTAATTACTTAACAAAATAGAAATAAAAATTTCATATTGATATTAATGCATACTTATGTGTGGGGTTTTCTTTGCAGACACTTTCACCTTAAATCCTGTTGATATAGCTTTTGGTGATTTGGTAGCAGCTTTTGTAGCCACTGGAAGAGGCGCTGATGCAGGTTCTTCTACAACCCTTTTACCAGGTGTACCTCTCTTATGCCCCATACTCTTTCTTGGTGTATTAACTGATATTCCAGGCCCCTATTTTCAAATTACAGTTAACATTTTATACAATTTTAATAAACGTATATTAAAATACATATAAAGCAAGTTATTTACCTTCATTCTTTTTGCATCTCGAATAATCTCTTTTTCCGGATCATCAGGACCAATTGGTTCTTTAAGGAAAGTAAAATTATCAATAGTTAACTCTTTTGTATTAACTAAAAAGAAACATATCATATTACTATAATTATTACTTATATTATATTATTATTAGTATACAAAACTATACTTACGAAATTCTGCTACTTCTCTGAAACTTCTAACCTTTTTGCCCTTTGGTGTATAATAATAGATATCAGCCATTCTTTTAAGACTAGAATCATTACTTGCTCTAAATACCAATTCTCGTCTCCAACCATATTTAAAAGGCTCTTTGAATGCTGGATTTGATATATCACTTGATACTTTTTGTTTCCCAGTACTTCCTGGACTAACTCCACGTAATAAACGATAACCTTTAGACTTTATTGATATTGCTGGACTACTGGCTGCGGATGATGAATTTGTTGACTTAAGGGAAGTGTCATCTGTTTTCTGTGCTTCTGTTTCTGATTCAGCAGTATTTGGCATTCCAAGTGATTCCGTTTCTGATTTATCAGATTCCTTTTCTTTC
Source organism: Bombus vancouverensis nearcticus (assembly GCF_051014615.1). Classification (NCBI taxonomy): domain Eukaryota; kingdom Metazoa; phylum Arthropoda; class Insecta; order Hymenoptera; family Apidae; genus Bombus; species Bombus vancouverensis. The sequence goes on along the minus strand of NC_134915.1, from coordinate 16,575,133 downwards.
TTTACTTTATCTATATCTAATACATAGTCGCCATCGTGCATTCTGTTATCACCCGAATCTTCATCATCTTTTTTCATGTCAAAATTCTTCCTTATACTATATCTAAATCGTTTTGCCAATTGTGCCTCTGCTATTTCAGCTTCAACTACAAAAAATCATGTTAATGCTACCTAATTTTTTCATTATAAATTCTGTGTATTTTAAAGTATCTATATAATTGAAACAACACATCTTCATAAATTAATACATATTTATATCACAATTTTATTTAATGCAAACATGTTGAAAATATAGCATCCTATTATATACATAGCCTACATTTATACAATTTCATGCCTTATTTATAAAAGTAAAATGAGGTATTATTAACATAAGTATGTTTGACTAAGATTTCAAATATATTTATTTAAAAATTAATTCAAATGATTACTTCTTAAAGAATATACATCTACAAAAATAATGATCTGTTCTAAGCATAACATTAATAGCTTACTGCATAAATATTGAGCACCCATTTTTAACAATTACAAGAAAATCTGTTTTAAAAATTCAATGGTATTTTATAATTAAATAAATATTTTTTGCATTATATTTATCTTTATTAATAGCATTATAAAATTGTTTGTAAATTGTGCATTGATCCCTTTCAAAAACATAAAACGACAAAAGTGGATCATGGTTGTTGAAACTATCTCTGTGTACATAAAATACCATAAACAAACATTTTATTTTTAACAAATCTATGAAGTAGATATAAATGTAATTTTTATACAGCATAAAGCAACAATCAAGAACTATCTGCTGCATATAAAAAGCCAAATTTTACAAAAAGTGGACATACAATATTTGTGCAGTATGTCATTGGCATAGTCTTTCGCTCTCATGATATGACACTTGCTGGCAAGCATGTAGGCTTGCATCTTGAATAGACCATAACGATAATTACCAATACCAATTAATTTCTTCAAGACACGACTTGCTAGCTCCACTTCGTTATCTCCTTGTATATCAAAACCATTGAACTCCATAGATTCCTCTGAGCTAAGATCGTCAGGCTCCGATAGCTTCCGTTTGCGTCCTTTTGTATTTAATGTTGAATCACTTTCAATGGTACTAGTTGAATTTGCCTTGAACTTACGTAGCTTTCTTCTAACATTGATTTCCATACCCTTTTTCGGCGAGTTCCTAATGTCACCGTTCACGTCCTGTTCATCCATTTTAGGGGTATCCACTTTAACTTGCGTTTCTTGTAGATTCGGCACACTACCAGCTTCTAGGTTAGGATCCTCGCGCGCCCCATCGGCATTCCCGCCATTCACATTAATACCGTCCATTGTATGGCCCCTTTGGGACCAAACACCGATCTTATGTACTTTAACAACCTATGCGTGAAAAACGTTGATTTTCTGTTATTTGTCACTTTATAAAAGACTCCATCAAACGTTTTAAAATATAAGCAATTGTACTACAGTCCCCTCGCGTCTGGATACCACAATCCCGCGCTCATCTGTCTGCGAGTGCGCATAACATACGCGCAGACACCACTACGCGCTATTTACACAACCGCCAGGATTTTTCTTGATACAATTTTGAGCAGTTCCTCATTACGCTAGCACATCACACTCATACGTCGAATTGATCCAAGAAACTTTTGCTGCAACAAAAATTATTTAATTTCCGTAAATACGGTTTGAACTGGCTCGAACGAGAAACGACAAAATCCTTGAACAGACACGAAGCGTCCATAAAACACACAACCGGAAATGGCCGAAAAAAATATGCAGAAGGCGCATTTACAATGCGCATAATTTTCAATGCGGTATCTTATGAATAATTCTAAATTATTTATAATTAAAATTACTTTGATAACAGAATTATGACATAAAATTTATCTAAGTAACGAATCATTTCGTAGTTTATATAGTTTGATATTTTACGTATGATGTACATAAGAACGACTCGTGAATTATTTAATATTTATATGTTTGATTTAATATTAATAAATAATACATGAGTACTTTTGTTATCACCCTTATTTGTATATACATACGTATTATATATATATTATATCATATATATATAATATATATTATATATATATGATATCTGACATATATCTGATATCAATCTGATATATATATATAAAATGTAACATGTTAATAGCCGTTTAGTTTTAGAACATACCGGTGATTAGTTAGTTGAACCATGACCAAATTATTTCTTGTGGGGACACACATATATCATACCGTACAAATACGGCTTCACACCATACCAAAATAAAGAAGATAGTGAGGATCTGTGGCACAAAGTGAAAACACTTTTGTAATTCACAGATTTCTAACATTTGTTTCCGTTTTTTCATTGCTAACTAACGAAAACATTGCTCCACAATGTTATCAATTTAAGGAAAATTTACACCTTCCGCTATTATATATACAAGGTAAGCATAGAAGTTACATTTTTTTATCTTGCGATTGATTAAAAGACGACGTATTCGAAATTTCTACAGCTACCAATTTACTCTTGATAATCAAATCTTCTTAGCAATGAGACGAAGGTTTTAAATTTTAATATATATTTCATTAAAATTTGTTATCAGTAAAATAGTAAACAAAAAATATGTATAAGATAAACTTATCAAAAAAAGTAAATATTGTACAGTATATTCAAATTAATTTTTAAATAATATATATTTGTTATCTTATAGATACTTATCAATTATATACGAAGTTAATATATAGAAATTAATAGATATAGTATTATTATTTATATATAATTATGCAATTATAATTAAATAGTATAATAGATTAGATGATTTTATATCTTTAATATTATTTAATAATTTAGTAGAATAGTTTAATTAAAATTTATTACATAACAATTTTTCAATACTGTTACAATTTTCTAAGTTATATTATATATCATATTTACTATTATTCATTGTTAGAAACAAACATATCCTTCAAATGGAGCGTGTTTTGAAAGCTGTACCAGCGGATTTAAGAGTAAAAATGGAGGCACTTGTGCATGATTTAACTTTGGCATTAGAAGAAAGCAATAATAGTGCAAATGTGAGACGCAGATGGGGTATTAGGAGAAGGGCTCGTTCCACGGGCAATATTCGTAAGTATAAAACAATAAAAACATAAAACAACAAAATTTGTTTTCTATGAAATTATTTGAATACTTCGCGAGTTAATATGTTATATAAATGTATCTCAAATAAAGATTAAAATGAGTTCAAGCGCATATATTCTAACCACATTTCTATGAAATCAGTTCCAGTCTACTTCTACAAGGCAGACAGAGGATTGTTATCAAGATTGTGTTTATAGAAACCATATTTCATTGCTCAAAGAAGTCAAATTTTATAAATCTTTGAAAAGTAATTTTTAACACTTGAAAAACAATTAAAGAATTTGGAAAATAATCTTTAAATAATTACTTTTTATTTCAGCATCACTTCATATGAATAAACAATCAGATGACAGTTCATCTTCTATTTGTGATATCCATATTCCAAAAAGTAATACTGTCTCTAAATATCAATCTGATAGTGATGATACTAATCAAACGAAAAGATTTGCACGTTTTTCTAATTCAAATAATGCTAGTAACATTGAAAGTGATTCAGTTAATGAGAATTTTGTACCTAGAGTAAATCCACGACGTAAACGAAAATTTAAAAGAATGGCTATTGACTCTGAGTCTAATCCTTCAACTTCTCAGACTGTTGCAATGTCAGCAACACTTGCAAATAAAAGGAGAATTCTTCGAAGTGATTGTAAAAGTAGATATGGAACAATATGGTAATATATATCGTAACATTATATGAAAATATTGTACAATAATAAGAGATTACATTCAGTATTACAGATTATTAATTAATTCCAAAATAATTTTTTATTGTAGGTGTGGAAAACGTAAGAGGTCTTGTAGAGAACGATCTACAGATTGTGATATGAGATCACTAAAACCAAACAGAAATACAAAATCAAAAAATCACATCAAAATGCAAACTGAAGATGGGATTGATTGCTCAAGAATATCTAGTTCAAGTATTTCATCTAGTGATTCAGAAACTGGACTTATCACAAATGATGAAGATCGTGAAGGTATTAACTGACTGATATATGCAATAGAAACTATAATTAGTTGATTCCTTTATCTTTAGGAGATGATGAACAGTCTGATTGGATTGGTGAACCAAGTTGGTGGGATGACGGAGAAAGTACTAATGAAGATAAAGTTAATACTGATTTATCATTCCAAATGATAATACATGGAAATTTTGAACATACAACACTTGAAACAAGGAAAACATATAGGAAAAGAATTCAAAGAATTCGGGAAGGTCTCAGCGGAAGAGAAATCCGCGCTGGTCGTCGGCATGTTGACAATAAACCTGGATATTCGATTATTACATCAGCCAATGAGAAAGTTTCTAGATTTTTACAAGATCCTACACAAAACGAGCTTAGATTACATCCTATGCGACAGCCTGAGCGAGAAAAACTTCGTCGGCTTGCAAATTTGTATAGTTTAAGTTTAAAAGGAGATTTAGGTTGTCCAATCTTGTATAAAACTCGACATACTACACAAGCTATTTGCGTAGATCAAGTATCATTTAACCGATTTTCTGGTTACAAGAGATTGAGGAGAACTCCTCCAAATTCACCTAATTCAGAATTAATAATGCGTAATCAAGAACACCAAATTTCTAGTACAAGTTTTGATTCACAAATCATAAGCCCTATGTCAAATTTAGATTCGCTGCAAGCATTACCACAATTTTCTCATTTCAAATGGGATTCAAATAGTATGGATATTGAAATTCATGGGAAAACAAAATTACATGATTTTGATCATTCAAAATCAAGTTAAACTGAACAATATTGTCTGTTAATTTGTTTCTTAAAGTAAATTATTTACGCATATATATATATGGTGCTTTCATGTATTACTTTTTTAATATGTAAAATTATTAAATATTCAATGTAAATTTGTTACATTGTTCTTAACTGTGATTAGAATTATTTAAATATATACATTTCTTAAATATTTTTATCCAGATTGATAAATTAATATACATATTTATTAATCTGTCAATCATTTCATATTTAATATTGTTTATAATACATATGTATTTATATTGATATTTGTTTGTAGCGTTACACATAATATATATCTCACCAATTAAAACATTATTTATTTTGCAGACTCTAAGCCTAATTCTTTGATATCTTCTTTCCAATTTTTTAATAACAATCCTATTTGATAATAATCAATAAACAAACGTAATAAAATAATAATAAATTAAAGATAATTAAGTTACATACTTTATTGATACAACATTCAAGACTTTTTACCCGCGCTCAATTTTTTCTGAGCAGCAAGTGCATTTTCATTAGCAAGCATTTGAAATTCTTCGAAACGTTCTGACATTCTTTGGTTCATCCTCAGATATTTGTCCATGCAGTTCAGAGCACAAGTTTCTTCCCTTGCTTGGACATTTCGTGTAGTAAACTCATTTATACAGTCAAGAAAACAAGTTTCTACCAATCTATTATAGGACGCCACAAAATCTCGAACCTGAAATATTATAAAAGTTTCAATAATTTAAATTTTTATTCTTTACAATTTATTTTTATTTTCACATAATAAAATTTATAATCCTTTATCTTCACATCAACGAATATCAACACGTTTATCATCTATTTATATAAGATTAATTCGGTTCTTTCATGGAATAATGCATGATATAACAACAAATACATACAGATTTAATTTGTTCAGCATCCACATTTGTAGGAATTTGCATCGCCATTGTAATGGTCTGATTTTGTTGAAATATATTTACGTAAATAAATTATCGATACACCACAAAGAACTAAAATATCTTTCATATAAATTATTTTAAGGTTAAATTTGGACTTCAATTGCCAAGCACGTGTAAGCTGGAAATATGTATGTACACTGTATATACATTATGTGTAAAATGTTGAACTTAATCTTCCGAACGTTTTTGATAGGCTGTAAAGATATACGATCCTAAAACTATCAGATCCAAATGTCAGTCGCACGTTCTAAAACTCGATTTTCCCAGTTTTAATTCATATATATTTTGGAACACATTATAAAGTTTTGTTTGTGAATACAAATTAATCTACGGAAACGAAGTATAAATTAACATTTCAGATAATAGTAAAATTTAAAATATGTGCAGACTACACAAGTAATAAGAATAAGAATTATTCAATGCTTATTTAATTAATTATTTAATATTTGCATAATCATTTTTTAAGTATTAATATGTACAAGGCATTAATGGTAAAAATATGGAAAAAATATCATTGTATAAATTAGTAAATAATCAGTTGATTAGAAGTAAACATACAAATTATTTATTATTATAGCGTAAAATTTATCAATGACACTCCGCAAAGAACCAAGTTTTAGAAAACGAGCAGATGTTTCATGTCAGCAGTTGATGGTAGTATTGAGTCAAAGTAAACTTGGCCTTTGTTTTGGATGTATCGAGAGTCTTATATTTGAAAGGTAAGACGGCCATTATATTCTTTATATATTGTTTGTATAATAATCTCTGTATTATTAGTAATTAATTTGTCTATTACGATAATACAAAATAAATTTGTATGCATATTTGCCAGCATAAAAGAAATCAAAATTCAAATTCAATACACATATAAAAAGGATTAATTAAGGATGTAATTAATTATAATAAATATTTGTAATTAATTACTTTTATTAGGATATGTAAATATTTTTGTACAATTTCTGCATATTATATGAATATTATCATATTTACATATGTGTATGATATTTGATCTATAATTTGGAAAATATTTCTTTAAAAAATACATACATATTTTTCCATCCAATTTTTCATCGTATTCTATTGAGTATTGTATCACTGGTGTAGTAACGATGCAAAAATAGTTGACAAACGAGGGTTCGTAAAAGCAACAGAAAGCTTAAATACGTTACGTTATACGAATGCATTCTAACATTTTGAATGCAGTTCAAACAAAATTAACAAGATTCACATTTTCAATTTAAAGTATGTTACTATAATCATAGCATTATTCGTATTGTACTAAATTCTAGTTAAACTTTGCAAGGTTACGAAATGTTACCCACAAAATTCTTTTCTTTTTTGTTAGTCGTAAATCATAATGCTTTATTGATGCTGTTAATATTGTATTTCATGAGCTTCGTAACGGCAATGTTATATCCATCACAAATTAGTTGATAAAATACTAAGTAAGTAAATAATTATAAATTTTACTACTTTTACAATGTACTTTTATTTCAGTAATCAAATTTGTGATTACTATACTACCATAAGAAAATTGTTGTCCCAACGAACGCTGCATTCTATAGATGGCGCAATGTTTCAATTTTTCATTTTCATTTATTCTCTGTAATTTAATTAATTTTATTTCATTCACATTTATTTATATGTATTTATATGTATATACGTGCGTGTTATACACCTAAATAATTCTTATAATTTTTAATATTTAATTACATACAAAAATAATTTATCGTTTATATGAAATTGCTTTTAATTGTCACTGTTTTTATTCATATTAACTATCAATACTTTACAAGCTAAAATATTATTATAATTATATTGTTTCAGAAAACTGGACGAAAGCACAGGAACGAAAACTCGATTGGTACAAAATTTCGAAAGATGTCACATGATAATCGAAATGTTTCTTCAATCGGTAAATCTCTGAATTTCGTAACCAATAAAAGATTATGCCCGATAACGTCGCAACAGACGTCATCTACGAAAATGCTCATAAAGAACAAAAGGAGAGGAAAATGGACGAATAGCTCTACCGCAAAATATCAACATATGATAAATATTCCTGTCCAAGATGAAATTATAAAAATAAAAGAAGTTAAATCCAAAGAATATACGGAGTCCATCGATAACAAAAGCTATGAAGATATAATTGACGACGATCCAATTACTGTGTTGCGTAAGGAAATACAAGATTGGAGAATTAATGAACTATTAACATCTAGAACTGAAGAAAGGCTTACTGGAACTCCAAGTGAACAACGTAGTTACAATTATAGTACGTTATGAGTTAAATCATCATAAAATGCTTATGAAATATTTTATTTCGCATATTTATAATTAATCGCCATTGCATTTTCATTATTCATAGTTACTTCCGGAGAAACCACAAAGAGGCAACAAAGTCCTAACAACGTTTCCAGGGTTTCTACAATGCGTGTTGATTTCTCAGCAGCTACGTGAGTATTATGTACTTTCATGCACGTTTACTTATGCTATTTATACATCTCTGATATTAATGCAGATTCGCAAAATTTGCATAATTCTGAATCGAAAAAATTAACACATTCCATAAATTGGAATCGCAAATCAGACTATATGAATTGCACTTTCGTCGTGGGATATGCATAATGCTTCTTCGTCGTTATTTTCGTAACACGTGTTTCGTATTTACACGAAAGTGCAAAATGTTTACTTTCTGTTATGTGTTATGTGTATTTGTTTAAGTATAAATTACCAGTTGCATGTTTTATCATGGTGTTGTGATAATTAGAGTGTATGAGCGAGGTAAGTAGGAGAGAAATTTATATTTTTCTATTATTACTATTTGGAAAATAGTTTTTCGTTATTAACGTATTTTAATAATGGTTCCTGATAAGATATACGTTTTCTTTATGCTCGATAAGACGTGACCAAGCTGATTGTTATGCGTCGAAGAGTCAAGAAATAAGCTCGAGAGTGCGTATCTTACGTAAGTAACTGTAAATGAAGAACGATGAGAGAAACACGATTGTGTGTCTTCACGATGCATATGTACACGCGAGAAAGACTACGTCATTCTGGAATTTTCGAAAGTTTCGTCTAACCGGTTTCTGGTTGCGTACACAGTAAGACCCGTTTAGTACTCGTCGGTGCTTGCATCAAGATGAACTTCACAGTTCATATAGTATTTAACGTAATTAGCTGTTTATTTTTGTCCGTATAGATTCTAGATAAATATGTATAGTGACGTGACGTTTTGAATGAAACTAATGGAAAAGATAGGAAACACCTCAACCTAATTACAATTTATAACAATTATTAGCTGTTTCTTTAAGAATATACTCGTTTTATATGTATATATGTATGTGGATGAATCATATTTAGATATGTGGTAGAAGATAATAGAGATTTATGACTCATTAAATTAAGTAGATAATTTTACAAACAAGAAAATATTTTTCGGAACGTCAATTTTAACTTTCGCGCGCTTTTAGCGCAGTTCGTTGCGGCGAACGGTTAACGTATACACAGACACGGAGTATGTGGTTATCGGGAGGCCGTTGTAATTCTTTGGTAGTACCGTCACGAATGAAAAATGATAATGAGCATAGTGCTGTAGGTTAGTGAGAACAATAGCCACTTACGCTAATCAACGGAGGTGCATGCCGCGCGCGTTCGGTAGTAAAAATATTTTCGACGATAGCTCGTGCTACGAATGAGGAACGCCGAGACATTGCCGAATTTGTCCCCGACCATGAAGTCGTTCCTTCGTCGTGACTGAATTTTTGATCTTTAAGCATACGTGCACGCTTGTCATTTCGCCGATACCATGTTCGTGCGTATCGAGAAAGGATTTTACTTCGTCGAGTCACGAGTTCCGAGGACATTCGTCTTGAATACTTTCAAATGCATCATTCCCTATCGCGTTAATAATGGAAACGAAAAATAAAATGACACGAGAGGATTCAAGGTCTGCGAGGAAACGAGACTTCAAGTGCGGCCAGCTCATCCAGATAATGATGTAGGTTAGGTTCCCAGCGGTATATATCGCAAAAATCAACATTCTTCGTGTAGCCGAGGTTCGCAAAAAGCGTAAACCGGTTTGCCTCGTAAATGGCACACGACCGTGCGAACGGGAGACAGACACGAGGAGAAAGAGCGAGCAAGAATAAAGGACAAGGAAAGGAAGGAAATCTTTCAGTCGCGATTTACAGTAAAGCGATATTTCGTCAATATACTCGAAAAATATTTGAACATTTACTATACAAAATTTTTAAGTCCATACTGCATGTATTACATACATTTGTATGTATGTATCTTGAAATTTTATCAGCACTATAATGAGAACGGAGTGTCATGATTATATTGGCAAAATTTGAAATCAGTCTGAACATGTTTATAGGAATTATAAGATATTTATTGCAAACACATATTTACTAAATAAGATATAACAGAACTGCCCGTCTTAAACATAGTATAATAAGTATCAAACATGGTCCCAGTAAATATTGAAGCTTATTAGTATAATTAATAATTGGCTGTTTTTTTTTTTTGTATTTTTGTGATTTCTGCGAAGTATATATTTATATTAAATATCTTTTAATTTCTATATCTGTTTTTTAGATCTGTTTCAAATGTTATTAATATACGTAATCATAATAGTAGTCGAATCTCATAACAATCCTAATGAAATTGCAAAATGTTTCATACAATACATATAATATACTCATAAAAGGTATCCATAAGTGTTTGAACACTTTTGTGAACCTGTGTATTTTTATCGGGAATATATTTGAAAAAGGAAGCGAATTATTTCGCAAATAACTACGACTCGACTCGTTTCGTTACAATTATTTCACACTCGAAGCATATCTTCGAGGATACATTATCTTTGTATCGGATTACAGTTGTAAAATAACTCCCAATGCCAGTTATTTTTCATCGTAATGAACCCACGCTAAGTCCATTATATACTTTACCGCGTAGCCGATTCATCACACGGCCTTAACAGTAATAGAACGATGCGTTTCTGATTCGTCAGCCACGTTTTTTTACGTAACGCTACGCGCAACGCTGCACGTGACGTCAGCTTGTACTCTCAATGTTGTCTACCAGTCAGCATCGTCGGCGGACATGAAATTCTTGTGGAGAAAGCATGCTTGAGCGCAGCCCAGATCCACGATGACTGTAAACGCAAGGTCAATGTCCTATCAAGCAAAAAAAGAAAAAAAATATGTATTTCTGCTCTCCGTCGAATCGACACGAAGATAATTCCTTCGTTGAACAAACAAAACGGGCGAGACGATTTTATTACAATTAAAGTTACGAGAGTAAACGTTGGTACGCGTTAATCAACTTCATAGGACACAGTTTTTCTACGTAACACCGGCGAGTGACGTCAGAGCATGCAGTGTGTCTGCTAAACCAACGTCGTCGACAGACACGGAAATCTTACGGAGAAAGCATGATTGAGCGTAACCTAAATCCCGAATGGCAAGGCCAATGTACGACGAAAGAAAAAACTACTAACCATACACAGACACATAAGAAATATAGTCCACAGGTGCCTTATGAACAGCGTAGCCCTTGTTGAAAGAAAATAAAGAGGTTTAAGGTTTCTCTTTCTCTTTCTAAGATATTTGACTCTAACAGATGGAAAAGAAAAGAGAGACCTCGTTATTTACCTCTATTTCTTTTCTAGCAAGGCTCATTTCCTCAAGACGGCATCCGAGGTCTATACTTCTAACGTCTATGCTATTAACGTACAACGTCACATAATGGAAACCGACTGGCAGCATTCTATAGTAAAATCATTTTCTTTATTTTATTCTCTTTCTACCGTTTTCCTATCGTTAGGATTTATCGTATCGCAAACGGACGATCACAAATTTTTATGAAACTTTTCTTTTTTATAGAACGAATGTTACATTGCGCCGCTACATGGTACGGCGTTGTTATAATGTTAGAGTAAAGCAGTTGAGCAGCACGTTTTTTACGTAACGCTACGCGTAACGCCAAGGCGTGACGTCAGCACACTCGGCGTCGCGCCAGCCAGCAACGACGCCGGGCGCGGAATTCTTGCGAAGAAAGCACTAACCGAGAGAAGCCGAGTATAACCGAACGAGACGACACGGCATAGTTGCACGAGGCGGCAACGCTGCGAGCGTCTGCTAGGTTCAAGGGTACGGAGTGGAGGTTGCTCCGCTCCGCTCGTCCCTAAGCCCGACACGACCGGGAGCTTGTCCCGAGAAACAGTTGGCCGCATGTCCGCTTTCATCCAACGGGAAACTTCTCGAAAGATGCGCGTAAAAAGCTTGTACGTTACTTATATACTTACTCGTGTATTCGGAGAAATTCCCTGTTCCACTGAAATGCGGACGAAGTTAAATGCTCCTAGCATTTGATGCATACGCTGCGTGACCGATTATTCATGGTGGAATTTAAAACTGACTCAATCGTTCAGAGTCATCGTCTCCTCCATTTATTTCTGTCTCTTTTAAATTCCCGTTTTCTTAGTTTCGAGACACGTCTATGTAGTCTCGAAATAAATTACGTGTCTTCGAAGTTTCATTTCGGTAGCCTTTAAAATAAAAGGAGATAGAGCATTTTTAAAAAGCGCTACTTGGCCATGCTGTGATTGTCATTTACTTACTGTAATTACTACATTGAGTAGTACTTTGCAATTGTAAGTACACGACTGTTTGTATTTTGGGTTCGCAACCGTTTCTCGATTAAAAATTAAAAATTTGTATTTCTTGAGTCGTGTCAACCCATTAATTCGAGGAAACGATATGTATGCACATGCTTGCAATACATTCATTGATAAGGTACTTCATGATATAATTTTCTCACCACTTTTGAGAACATAAATGAACATACGAAACACAGTGTAATAATCGAGGTATTTAGCAGAGTCATTGAATAGCCACGCAAGAGGATCGCGGTTAGTAACGAGGCTATTTTGCCGCGATAGCTGTGATCTTCTTCGAGACATAGAATCCGCTGGCAAGGATCCCAGCGAGTGAATAAAAACAGAAAGGAGAGAGTCATCGAGTCGACTGTGTCCTGCTGCTGGTTGACCTCGGCCCTGGCGTCGAGATCGACGGGAAACGGATTTACAACTCTGACATTCGCACTCGCACCGCGCACCAGCCGTGTGCTGTCCTAGTGGGACTCACAGAAGCCGAGTCATTGTTATGTCTGTCGTGAAAATGAGAGCAAAAGATGAAAATGGAGTGGAATTCAGCTACGATTTCACTTGAAATATTATGTTTCTGGGCGGGTGTTACGATTAAAAGGAACGGATGTAGCTTTAATTATGTTCCTTAATACCATTATGACACACCTGGTTATTGTACTATATAGTCACTAATGGTAGTGTCAAATTTTATCTCCATAATTCTTAATGAAATTTGATAATGTATTTCTGACAGGAAGTTACGATTAAAAGGAACAGATGTAACTTCAATCGCTGCTTTACTAGCATTACAACAGTTTGATTATTGTATTACATCGTCACTACGTCGCTATTGGTAATTGTAATTTTTTTAGTTGACAATAGAATTCATATGTGTACTTTGTAATTGAATGTAAAAGGTAAACGTACTTGTCATAGATTCCATCTTTCGCTCAAGGGGCCTAATAAGTGCCCCACGTAGCACAAAATTTCACTCTTCGTACATTATTTCAAACTGTCTTCTCACAGACATTAAAAGAGTTTCACCTACCATTCTGCTTACAAAGAACTCCGCAAGGGCAACAAACGGTTTGACAAAAAACCCACAATAGACATTTAACTTCTTAAAACCATGCAAAAAACATTTGTCTACGATCTTTCTCCATCCTCTGTCCTCTGGGTATATCTGAACAAAACTGTCTAAGGCCATCCTTCCTTTAATGCATACATCAATCTCTACACAGCAGCGAATTTTTACCGTGAGGCAACGGTATCATTTTTCTCAATTATACAGAGAACTGGGAAAACGCAAAAATTTCCAGGCCAGGCTAGAAAAATCGCGTCCTTTGTCCGCGATTCATATTATACATTGCGCATTCACTGGATAACATCTGCTTAATCGCACAATGGACCCACGGGTACGTTCCGTTGGGTCCTTTATTATAGCGTCTCAAAGAGTAGGACGAAAAGGGCCTGAAAAGGGTCTCTCCCTCCCGAAATCTTTAAGACGGTTTCAACATCTGCTCTGGCAGCTTCTACGTGTATATATACGTATAGAGAGAAAAAGGAGTTTGCACGTGTCCTTTGAGGAAGGGATCTCGGTGGCGTTCATTGTGATCGACGCGCAAAACGGGAAGCGACAATTGACATCTGTCTTGCGTTATGCAGGATTTCTGGGTCGAACTATTTTTGAAACGGCGTATGACAGGGTTGCCTTGCGTGCATGCTCGCCCTGGCATAAACATGTTTCCTGCCGATGCAGGCTACGCTAAATAGAAATAGATAATGTATTCGGTCCGTTCTCCACGAGACGCGTATTATTGGATCGTGCGTGAGTCTCGAAATAACGCTTTTTTTCTATTTCGAAAAACTTTCCGACGCCGGAAATATCGGGAACGCGAAGCGTATGGAGTTGCATCCATTGTTTCTAATTTTAAGCTTGTTTTTCGTGAATGAAACGAAGGGAAAACCGAGAGAAGCGAATGAACATTAGGTTGCAACGTACGTAGGTAATCTCGCTCAGAAGTTCGAAGCATGTTAGGATTTCAATTGCGCTACGAAAAATATCCTAAATACGCAGTATATTAAAAACAACGAAATAAAAATTGTACAGTAACGAGACACGAAACAGTTATCAGTCGGTGAACGGACGGGTGTTAACAAATAGAAACTCGAGCAGCTCGAGCGTAATCAAAACGAACGTAACTTCACTGATTCCATTATCACGAAGCGCAATATGCAGGTTATTTTTGTTCAGGAGCCACGTTAATCTCGCAGAAGCGGTGCCGATGACTTTTAATCGCGTGCTTCATAGCCGCCAAACTGCGTCTGTTATTTCTGAAGCGTGCACTCGCGCGATTTCGGTAATTAATGTGTACTTAGGTTGATATTGCTATGATGTGCAATTACTCGTTACGTAAATTGTTATATCATTCTAGCGATATTTAAATTCTTGTGTAACATGCTCATAACATCGCTCATAACACACATTCGCACACCATTGTATTTATTACGGCATCTACGAACTAATTAATTAATTTCAAGTACATTAATTTTTATATAATTTAGTAATACTTTCACATGAGATTACCTTCTCTTTTTGTTACATACATATATCATAATGCTTAATATACGATATAAATGATGGAGACCAGTCTCTTGAGCTGAGATAAGTAGTTACAAATAATATAAATTTGATAGTTTATAATGTAAAAATGTTTTTATTTCCTTTTTCTTTTGTATTTATAGCTTTATCGTTGTAATATAAATTATAACGTTATCATAGAGAAAATCAAATCCTGATAAATTTCATGGGAAGAGTGAAAAAGAGCGAGCCTCTTTAGCTCAGTGGCAGAGCACTGGTCTCGTAAACCAGGGGTCGTGAGTTCAAACCTCACAGGAGGCAAATTTTTTTTTGCATTTATTACATTTGATTCCTATTTTAATTGTAAAGAAATTATTAAACGTTGTCAAGATCTTATAGCTTTAATAAAAATTAGCTGGAATTCGTTTATAGGAACAAATTTATATCGAGCTTTTATAGTACAAACTATGAATCAAATGTAATTTCAAACGCGTATTCTTATAATGAGTATATATGCAATCACTTGTTTTTATTCAAAGTAAATTCTGTGTCAAAGAAGAAATAGTTAAAAATTGTAACAGTTAAACCCTAATATTTGAACTAATAAGAGGAACTGGACAGGATAACAATTTAGTGAACCTCTATTATCGAAACTACTCGATTATACGAACTGCCTTGTTCACCGACCTGTCCAGATGAACTAGACTCTCTTGTATAAAATAATTAACACGTAAAAACGAGAATTAAGCGAACTATCCTAATACATTTTATTCTTAACTGAAAGTGGTGCTTAACTGAGGCTCGTGCCAAACACCACCTATCGAATCGAAAGGCAAATTAATGTAAATGTAAGGAGAGATTCGTTGGATCATCGTCAATTATTATAGGAAATCGGCCTGGAAACGGCGATTCAAAATTCAGCTTGCGTGTTGGAAGCTGCGAATGCGTCCCACGTAGAAGCTGCGCATTCTCGATATTCAAGAGTCACACCGACCAGAAGAGACGGTACTGTTTCCGTAAAATGTCTGTAAAGCGGAGAACCAGAGGTCGCTCGCGTATAATACCGAGCGAGATACTCCTGGACTTCTGGCTATTTCAGAGGGGGGGGGGGGGGTTAGGGATCGTGACGTGCCATGGATGGGAGACGTTTTTCCCCTCGTTTTCACGAGGAATACCGCCGAGCCGCGAGGCGAACGAACGGAATCTTAATTCTCGGCGTTAGACGCTCGATCGGCAAGGATCTGGTTCCTTAATGAAATCCCGGTCGGGCTCGAAAAAGCGTAAAAAACTGTGATATTACGTCGAGCAGACTTTCAACCACGACCACGATCCTCGTCTTCTTACATCATCGCTTTCGTTTTCTACTCGCATTGGGTAGAATCGTAAAGTGATTTAAATGATGTTCTCGCAAGAACTCGACGCTCCAAGGAGTTTACGTCTAGTCAGATTAGGTATATATTATAATTTTCAATATTCAATATAAATAATACGAAGGCCAATAGTTATAAATGATATTATCAGTTTGGTAATTTATGATACAAAAATGTTCATTTATTAGTATTTCTTTTTATTAATCTCTATTTTATTTCATGTATTTAATCATCTATAACAAATATATTATTTGTTAGTTTATATGAACGAAAGAGACAACGAATATGTTACAAATTCAGGAATATTCTCTAATCCCAGTATCGGCTGATAAGTTGTTACGGCACTGGCGCATTCAAACCGGTTTTACTCGATCACGAGACTTGAGGCGATCGTTTGCGACGTGGGCGAGGTAATGGTCCGTTCAGTTGAAAATCGAAATCCCTCTGCGATAGATTCGCGTACCTATAAAATGAAAAATGAAATCTTCCAACTAATGTTACTGACGTTTCGTGATTTTTCTAATTGTACATACTTTTCAAAATCGTTACAGACAAAAAGAGACAGAGATAGACAGAGAGGGGGGGGGGGAGAGTAAAACTACCTATCTTAAGAATTTTAAAAATATTAAGAGAAGATTCTCCATACGTATACATCCAAATGATGAACATATTCAAACAACCGATGAGCCCAGCGGCGGCAAACGGAAGCGGATGGCAGACGGAACGAAACGTCACGGACGATAGCAAAAAATTACAAAATTACTTTATCCCGAATTCGTGAGGGCTCCTTAATTTTTCACTAACTTCCGCCGCGACGGAAAAAGTTGAAATTATGCCGGCTACGTAGGGGTACATAGGCACGTTTAAGCGGATAGATACATACATATATATACAAGTATATACGGTGGCGCGTCGAAGCGTGAGGGGCATACGATTCGCTTGCTCGCTGGCTCGTTGGTTCGCGGACGAGCGGTTACTCGCGTTGCGGGTATTCGCCGCGCATTCCCGCCGCTAGTATTCTAGTATTCTGTGCCGTGCTCGGGGCACCCTCGGAACTACGGGCCTACGTGACCGGCATTGCCAGCAACGCTCTTTCGAGAAAGGCGCCTTCCAATCCACGAATTGCAAAATATTCCACAATTACGGAACTCGCCGCGCGACGTACGTGGCGTTCCTTCGCTACGCGACCAATCGACATCGATTCCATCGACTGTTTCTTCCAGGGGTGAATAAAACGTGTGCCTTAACCCCTTAAGATACGATTCCTTTTCGACCTAACCGCTCAAAAATGCATAATTTTCATTTAAACGAAATTGTTTCTTGACTTATACGTCTTTTCAATTAATTAAAATAATATATAATGTAACCTAACAAATACGCGATGAATTTCAACTAAATATCCTCGGTTTTATTCCGTTGAGCTTATGAAACAGCCGGCTCGTCCACTGATCTCGAAAAATGGAATAACCAAGCGGTATCATCTAAGCTTCGAAAAGATGCTCTCTGTCTGATGGCCCAGATTCGTAAGTTATATTCAAGAGGGAAATTAAGCAAGTCTTACTCCAGTGAATCGAATCCCGTTACCGCGTATAATTCCGTAACGGTTCAGAACTGAACGGGTAATTGCAAGTGAATAACGCCAGAGGCGTTAGCTCGAGCGTGCGCATCCGAAAGCATTCTGAAAATATCGGGAAATGAACACGATGAAGAAAACATAAGTAATGCCGCATTCGCATTAAAGGTGCGCTTAAAACAAACGAGTAGGAACATAGAGCAAGAACACGTCGTTCGTGCTCGTTTAGTATAAACGGCAGGTAAATGGCGTAATCTGTTAAGTACAAGTATAAGTACATAATTGTGCACTTAGTGCAATCCAATCATAAGATTGATATCCTTATTATCAACGCTGCGGTAGAAAAACATTTTTCTACGCTTAATTTCCTACTCTTTACCACAAGTGGAATGAAAATGTTCTGCTAAATCGAGACTGAAACGAGAAATATATCTGCATCGATCAAGTTCCATATTTATCTCTAATAAATAGCTGACACTTCATGAAATCTATATTCATCAAATCTATAATTCAAAAAGTGTTTAAAATTACATATCGCAATCATTCTGAGATCTCATTACAGATACGCTTAAGATGTTTCCCTGCAAGTAATTTTCATCCACTTCCAATTATTACTTTTTTATTTATATTAATCGATATTGCTGTAAGAACTGTTGTTTTTATCAATATCTACTATATATAGTTGCCTGAGATAAGATCAGATGCGAAAGTTAAATTAAAAGAACACGCTTCGTTTGTAGTATGTTTCATATAATTCCAATAGTTTGAAAGTGTCCAAATACTCATGCATCCTAATGTACCTGCGATGTACTTGAGTCCAACGCTAGCGACGACGTACCTACACGTGTATCGGTTTATCATCGCACGACCGAGCTAGACGAGATCGAGGCTACGTCACGTGTTCGCACACAACGAAGCAAGACGAGGTAGCACCTAAATAAGTAACTATACATACATATACTTTACGGCTATCTTTCTATCGGAACGGTCGCTCATGCGCGCTCAGCGCATGGTATGTATCGCAATACGCGGCGATAAACCGCTTATCTCGCCGGCTACGACGACACAACGTTGGTCCATAATACGAGGGGTGTGACGGGGTACATATCGGTATCGACATGCGAGGGCAACGTGACTCTCTAGCAGCGATCGATACAAAAGTTTCGTTTACAGTTTACGTGTTGCACGCCGCGTCACTTTCCGCTTTTTCTTCGTCGATTCGTAATCGCGTCGCAGTTGCGCCCCGTTCACACCTGCGCGATCTTTGCACGCGCTTCTCACTGGGCTCGTGCATCGACACACGTGTATGCATCGACGTTTTATGGTATATTTAACACTGCCCTGTCTCCAGAGGTCTGTGCGACCCAAAATAAAAATTATATCGCGATAGATTTAAATTTTCTGCGCGCATCGACTTTATGGTATATTTAACCTCGTTCTGTTCTCCTCGTGTTTTTAATCCTGCTACGTTCTTTTGGTCATTCTCAACCCAATTACATTTTTCTAACCTTAAAAAGTATCTTCGCGCGGTTTCAACAAAACATAGAAAAGGTCAGTAGTACGTACGATATTTTGTTTTAATTTTATGTTGAACATCTTGAAACATTTGATAAGATGGCAGCGAGATTGATTGTTGTCTCGATGGTGTTAACGGTAAAGTGGTCATTGGCAACGAAAGGATTAAATTTTTGTTTGTAGTCTCGTTTACTTACGTATCGTTCGAAGATGGTAAACTCTTTTATAATTTGTATAATAGAATTAAATGAGAAGTCTTCCGGTAGTAGAGCTTTGAATATTAGTCGAGTGCTCAAGTACTCTAGTAATATTGTTGTTTTTTTATTTTTATTTTTTCATACGAATAAATATGATAGATAAGACAAATTCTAGTGTCGATAGTTGTATATAGTTGAAAGCAGCACGGGCGTATTACAGAAAATAATAATTCGTACGACCTTGCGTTTCATCGCTGTCGAATTAATTTTCGATGAATTATGATGCAACTAAATGTAATTTTACGTTCATTTATGTTTTATCGGACTACTAGTAATTTGCTAATTCCTACAAATTTATCGCTATCGCTTGGATTTATTTACTATTTTCTTGTTTCCTTTTTTGCTTTGGTACTATGTTAAAAGCTATTTTTGGCATTCAAATCATTTTCGGTGAGTTTGTTGAATATGAAATTTAAATTTTGGGACAAAATTAAAACGAGTCTCAATTCTAAATACTAAATACATAAATCTAGATTTGTGCAAAAATCTAGATGAGTTTTGCAAATACATTTGCCTTCATACGAGTCCAAAGTACATTTTATACTCACGTTACACGTATCAACAACTAACAAGAAAGATTTTAAATCCATTTTAAACCGATTTTGTGGCTTTGCGGTGAAAATATAATCGTAAAAATACGCGACCAACTGGAATGTTATTCCAACTACGTAGAGGAGATTCATAGCAGCAAAAATGAGCGGAGTTTATTAACAATCGAACATTTGCAGTTGAACAACCTCTATAGCCTCCGATTCCATGTTCTGACGTACAGTAATCTGTATCTATATCGGCTATACATAAACGTACAACCCACGACGAGTCAATAAACGTATATCATTGACACAAACATAAATCATAGATAAGCTTTGGAAATTTCCTACGACTAGAAATATAATTCTTTGATACATGTTAGCTATCAGCGTAAAGAAAGAACGGATACATAGTATCAGATATAGGCGTAACGATGACAAATTAGTAAATCGTTATATTTCATTCATCACGTCGATCTTTCGTTTCTTCTCCTTCATTATTCTTACTCAAAAAACCGATGAATATTTCAAATAGATAAAATCCGTGCGTTCCCATTTTTATTTTTTCGTCTCCATTAGATGCAAAGTTGCAACCAAAAGGAAACGTACATTGTCAGTTAAAAATTCACGACCCTTCGTTTCAAACGTATATACAGTAACGTATAAAAGTTTCTGGTTGGGCAGATCTTTCGCCTTACACTTCGAAAGCGATATCTGAAAGAATTTTGGTACGTTAACCGAATCGTGTTTTAATCAGGAAAGCCTGTAAAATATAAATTGAAACGAAAAACCCTAATATCGAATAACTTAATTTAAATCAATTTTGATGGTATCCCGCTGGGGGTAGCCATCCACGTGTTATATTATTATACCACTAAGCTATAATATTTTACCAAATGTCCTACTGGACACATTGTAAAACGTAAATAAATAAATAAATAAAAAAAAAAATCAATTTCAAATTGCTATGCTCCCGTATGATTCGACAAGTTGAAGTCCGCGATCGAATCTCATCGTGTAAAATTAATCGTGGAAAATTGATCGCGTAAAACAAGAGAAAAGTCAAATTACCATCGTTTCTGAAACTTGACCGCGAAACTTTCGATCGTCGGTGTACACGCTTCCGGGCGCAGATTACGATGAACGATGGTTTGAGAGTCTCGAGGTGACATAAATATTTATCTGGCAGAGGAAAAATTGCATTTTCGCGCGACACTGGCGACACCGGCGACCACTCATTGGCCTGTGTCACCCTTCTGATAAACTACCGTACTGCCATTGTGTCAGGACGGTACACGCGAAATGGCACTGTCGCGTGTGTGTACGAATAACTTTTCTCCTTGTAATAACAGCTGTTAAAGCCGGCGTACTGCTGAAACGGAGAAACCATCGCGTCACGATTATTTTCCCTTTCGAGCGAAACGAGTTTCGCGCGCATTTCGCCGAGGGAGGTATTACAGGTCGAGCTTTTTATTCGCAAAAACAAAGCTAAAGCGACTTACGAAAGAATTCCAACGTTTACCACGGAAAATTTGTATAAACATACGACGTGTGTTATGAATGAATTGACATGTGAATTCGATAAGGTTCGATAATACAAACGCAATAGCGTATTTTGTACGATTAACTAAAATATAAATATTATAAATCGTACTTGCGAAAAACTATGGTTTTGTAACTTTACGTAAGATCAGATAAATATACGAGAATTTTGAAGTCGAATTGTAAGAAACACGATATGGAAAATTTCGCAACATTTTCTTTATCGAAAGATTCGAAAAGAAAGAAAAAAAATCCCAAGCTGTGTAACTTTCCTTGCCTCGATGTTTTTAACAGATCGGTGTCAGAATATCATCAAAGGCGATTTCTTTTTTCTTTCGCCTCTTTGTTATAATCGCCGATAGTCGTGTCTCGTTAGAACGCCGACGAAATTTCAACAAAAATCCCTATAAATGCACGTAATATGTCGGTACAAAAATTCCGTGCCAAGTGTTGGAATAGTTTCATGAAACGCTGCAGTTATCGTATAATCGACAACAACGTATATAATAATTTCTTACATAGCAACGATTACACATCACGGCGTTTTACGTGTTTCTTTGTTCATATGTATAAATATACGGATAGTTGAAAAATATATACAAAAGACTGATAATTTTAGGGAAGGCTATCGGTGTACGTCGTCTGACAACAAATCATACTTGTTCGACCGCTTCGCGGAGAGACGCGTTCACATTATAACGCGCCAACTACAGTCGTAAATTCTCGTTACGATACGATGATCGACGCCACGAACCAGCCGATCCTCTATTTCGGTTAAGATAATAGGAGTGCTTGAACAATTATAACACTGAGTTAGCAGATTAAATATTCTCTTTCCAACAGCTTTGAAGAATATAAGTGATGCGTGTAGAAGTGTTTTCAGCGAAGAGGTTAGAGCAAGTTGAGATATATATTCTGTGACGGCCATATTTTACGAAACTAGTGATGGGTGCTGTCCGCCCCCCACCAATCGACCAAGCGACCGCTCACGGGTAGAGGTGGCCGCCGAATATTGTACGTGGGAAAAGTTGCTTTTCGCATGTTTTGCCTTAATGAGTAATAACTCTAAAGAACGTTTCGACTTGGAAGATGTTTGTAGCAATTAAAGGCCTTGACAGAAGGGTAAAAGTTAAATTTTATTACGGTTCCTTAAGGTTATTAAGGGTCCGAGTTGATGTATTTGTACAGATGGTACGAGGATGGACTATAGTTTATGGTAAGGTTAAGGGACGTAACAACACTCGTGGAGAAAAAAAAAGATGAAGTAATAAACTGGTGAAAAAAATATTTTTCAAACATCGCCAACCGTCACTCGATTTTGCAAAATTTGCGCAAGTGGCATTGGAGGAATAGCTGGCAGCGATTGATTCGAAGGCAGCTGTGATTTGAAACGATAAAATCTTGTTTGCTGTAATCTCTTCCTGCTTTTTCCATCGGCACGTCTAATCGAACGTTCTCGCAGCTGTTACTTTTGACCGTTATCGTTTCGTGTGTGCGTGTGTGCGTGTTTATTATCGCTGAAATTTTTCAATCGATCGACATTTTCGGTGGACACGAAACCAGGTTCATTTAACGATTACAAGTGGTTTTCAACAGCAATGTTAAACGAATATTTTATCTCTCGATACATTTATAGGGGAATTATGGATGAAATGTCGTCAACTTGAAAAAAATCGATGGTTAAACTTTAAACCTTTTTTTGAACTTTTAACATTATAGTAGAAGAAGATTTTTCATAAATAGCGGAGTTTTTAAATCGTCTATAATGTTTATAAACTTAACATCTCACCTTTGCAATACTTATTATCGTAATAGAAATGAAATAGTTAATTTATTAATTATTACGAATCTTAATTGTATTTCCCTTTCTTTTGTATTGTGTTTCATTATTAACTTAATATTCGGAGAAATATAGAACATTGAAGAAGATATCGTAGTATCGTTTATATAAATTCGTTGTAAACATTATCGTCGCAATTTTAAAATACCTCTTCATAAAAATAAGTTTCCTTAACTTAATAATAAAGAATAACAGTCTATTAATAAAGGATCTTGGTATAGTATAAAAGAATATCATTGTCTGTGTGGATCGTTTGGAAATTCATTATAAGTGATTGATTTTGTTCCGGAAATTAAATGGAATAAAATTAAAAAATAACGACGCCAATTCGTAGTTAGTTCTTTTTTTAAATATTAAGGTATTGAGATTATTTTTATCTTCTATTAATAAAAGTGCCCTTCTTTTATTGCTGATGTTGTACATGAACTACGTAACACGGTCTTGAAATAATTTTCGTTAAAAATACATTCTTTAAACAATTTCTTCGTTTTTTCTGTATATAATTTACAACCTTCTCTTTTACACGTTACAAACGAGTTTCTTTGTTCTCGCTTTATGTAACAGTTTGTTTTCCCAAATCAAGGCATCTTCTAATAAAACGAGAACGCAATTGCGTGGAGAAAGCATCGAGGTTCATAATAGAATTAAATACAAACAAGTACACAAGGGGTGATAAAAATACCTGTTAACTAAAATTATTCAGGCAAGACCACAAATTACTATATTTGCTCCTTTAGGAAAATTATTTCAAACATTTGATCATATTCAAGGCTGTTTCGACGTGACGTATTTTATAAAATCGATAAATTTGTCTAGAAATGTATAATAAGAATTGTCGCATAATGGGGAAGGTGAGAGCAGAGTTCCGTTTGAAGGATTCAAAATAAATTTTTAATTTATCTTAAAAGATTTCAATTTCCATTGATATCTTGTAACCTATTTTTGAAATCGTACACGCAATTAACAGGATGAAATTACATCCTCGGTGTTATTTATATTAAACAGCGTAACTGTAACATATTTTTATTTCATAACATAAAACAAAAATCCTTGAGCAATTAAAACGACAATTATTTCATCGTATAGTTGTTTCTTATTTTTATTCCGCATAAAGTTTGTCTAAGCTTCATGCAATTATTGCATGCATGATATTAAAAGCCAAATTATTTGTTATATTATTTGGAATAGTTAAATTGCTTGAAAATGATCTGCGTATAATTATCTTGATACAAAATGAAATTAAATTAAGCGTGAATTACTTTTCAAGTAAAAATAGCAAATTAATTGAATGATCACTGATTACTTCAAGCTCTTATCTTTTTACCTGCATTCGATAGGAAACTTGCTCGAGACCGATATACACGTTAAGTATTTGCGGTTTAACAATATCATGGTCGATCTCGCGATCGACGAATATTGATCGACGATGTTTGTAGTCGCTGGAAATCCGGTGACGTCTGCCGTAAAAAAGAAGCGTTTAATAAAATTACCATAAAACGTTAGGTTAATAAGTATGTATATCTACACACGAGGCCCGGCTCGTACCAAGTGAGAAATGACGACGTAGAAAGAATGCATAATCGCATCACGTTTTCGCTATTCCACTCTTACACGTGACTGCACATAGTTTCTTGTCCGCGCGACTGCGTACACCAAAGATGCATACTACGTGTGCACTGCACACGACACGTGTCTATGGAAAAAAGAAGAAAAAAAAAAGAAGGAAGAAAGAAGAAAAGATCCGCTCGTTATACCCCTTCGCTTGACGAGAACGCCTCGAAGGACGTTCGAATCTCACTGTTTACCGCCGACAGATGTGAAACAGCGTTTCCTGTTTTACTGCCCGTTAAAACGTCTTAGAAAATCGGTGTATTTCATTGAGTTTCACGTTCGAACTAAGAAAGGAACGCTGTTCGATCGATGATGAAGTATACGAAAATTCTACGCGATTTCAAATTTTTTTAACTGGCGCTATATGTAGTTTAAATGTAAGATCGTTAACTTACTTTTCGGGGCGACTGTACACCCATAGAATCATGGAAATCATGACGCTATTAAAAATAATCTAGTACCTACTCTAAATAATTTACACAAAAGGTAAATAGCTACTAATACATGCAGAATTAAATATTCGTATTTTATCGCATAAAAACTATTTACTATGATCGTCTAACTTGGCATGTTGTCAATATTAAAACTCTCGCGTTGCTCCATTTTTCATCATTCGTTACGTAAGTGAAAAATCTTACGAATTAACGGTCTTGAAATCCAAAGAAATTTTTATAGATATACCCTATCATTTGAAGAATTAACAACACGCTTCTTCGTTTTACATATCATCCCTGACATTTACCGTCATTTAAATTTTAAAGAGCCGAGGAAAAACACGTTATGGCTTCAAGGTACCATTTATAGAATAACATCAGTTACAGAGGCAACCTGCAAAATCGCGATGTTGCTCTAACGACGGGCGTTAGTTCTAGCTGGTAACCCACATTTATGAGATAGACCGCTTTTATAACGCTTTCTCGAGTAGAGACACCCATCTGCTCGGGCACCTGACTCGATTCACCTGCCACAGGTATGCACGTAGGTACTCTCCGCCTGACGTCGTCAGGTGTTTCTTCTCCGAGCGGCTTTAACAGCGCGCCGTGTATCGAAACAAAGAGAGGAGGGTGCAAACCGAACTAACGTTCTCTTCGTTTCCTTTTTTCTTTTTCTCGTTTCGACGGCTATCTGATGAAGATCCAGCCGCGGATAATCGGTCCGTTGACTATTGAAATTTCGCGTCGGGGCCGCTTCCTCGGCCCGCTAATAAGAAAATGATCGAGTTCCATGGCGGATCGTTCTTTGTACAGCTGTGCACTGCACGCCCCAAGTTCGACGTCTGTGGAAGTTACACGTGGTATACGTCCGGGGATATGGTGTTTTCGAAACAGTCAAAGTGTGATTGATGGAGCGGTTGTAAAGGTACATTGTATTATTTTTATATTCGGTTGGTCGATTAAAATTGGCTGTACGACGTAGGAAGAATGCAGTCTTTTAACCTCAATTAGTAACGTTAGGTCGTAGTCGTCGGTCGTACGTTAGGTTAAGTTACTTCGTTTTAGAATACGTACTATTTCTGTTTAATTTGCGTTTTTATGTATTTATTTATTTGTTATTTTTACTTATTTATTTTTTTTTATTCTATTTTATTATTATTCTACATAAATATATGTATATGCAATAAAATTTAATTTTTAATTTCTTTTGAACTACGTGTACGATATGCGAGCAAACAATTGCAACAACTTAATAAAATAAAGACATCAACGCGAAGAACGTATATAAATATAAAGCATTTCGTGAACATCCTGGCATTCGGCCTGCTGCTAACTCATTCCTTTCCGCAAGAAGTATGAGTATGACCGTGTCATTGTGGAACGCTTTCTCACGAGCCCTGACAAAAGAACACGTAAACGCATACACAACGTTCCATCCAAGTTCACAAGCCGACAAGTACATTTTCTCTTCGGAGGATACGCGAGGCTGCACAACGTGTATTACACGGAAATTAAGAATATTCATTTTTCACACGTCGACTTTTTTCTTCGTACGTACGTTAATCAACGTGCCGGCATAAAAGATGGAATCGCAATACGTCTCGCATTGCCGAGAAAACAAAATGCGGCCTGTATTGGCCGTACACCCTTTTTCCGTCGTGGCGAGATTTATATGGTTTTGTCGTGCAACGATAAACTCGTCTAATCTTGCGCAACCATAAAGTAATAGCCACCTGTAACAGTATCAGCCACGAGAGAAGAGTTAAAGGGTTAAGGATTAGAAGCAGAGACGCAGAAGCAAAACGATGTACGAGTACATATATTCGTGCGCTAAAGCATTTAGCCAAGAGATCGCGTGTAATACTTGCGACACACGCGAGTGCAGCATAGGACACGCGACATCGCGTTCCGGTCGTTTCATTTCGCTTCGTTCCGTTTCGTTCTGTTCCGTTCGCCCCACCTCGCGGCGTGCGTGTGCATCGATGTCACGCCATCACGCCATTAACCGTCCGGTGCAATATGCGCTCAGACTCAGACCATCGTCTCCTTCGTGGCATTGCCCCGCCATGCCATCGCCTTTGCGATAGCTATTACATACCCTGGTCGAAAGGAACAGACTGAGTTACGAGGCCAATGTGAACCAAGAATGCACAGAAATCAACCCAATCTTTCTCATGGCTTTGTCGCCAATCGCGCTTAAATTTCGATGAAACACGAGGGTTATAATATAAAAAATAATGGAAATATTTCTCAGTTGAGTTGTCAATGGATGAATTCCTATCGTTCCATAAATGGTGCTGTAAATTTCATGGTAAAGGAAAGCCATGTGTATACGTCTATGTATATAACAGGTGTGTGACCTGGCTGATCTAACCTATCTTAAAAACGAAACCGCGAGCCGTGTGGCATTAACGCGCACTGCGCGTACCCAGAATACGATGTGATATTGACCGAGGCAGCAACTGTAGCGTGGCGAAGCACACTGCACGTCGAATCGCGTAGCACGAGCAAGAGACAGAGAGAAAGAAAAAGATAGAAACTATAGCATAAAGTAGCACGTCCCGCTGGATGACCGCGAGAATCGCCCGCCAAGCTGAAGTTCGTATATATGCGAGGTGTGTGTGCATCAGTGACGAAAGAGAACGAGAGAAAAGCGCGTAAAATGCAGGACCAAGTTGCTACATAGTAGGGTTAACTCGGTCCGGTTCCGTGGTTCGAGCATGGTATTGAAAATGGGTGGAAGCGAGAATGAAACGCGAGAAAGAAAAGCGAGAAGGAGCGAGTGAGGGAGGGCGGAACGGCTCGGAAGAGAGATAGGGTTTGCACGGAAAGGAAGAAAACTGGGGGAAGAAAGAAAGAGACAGTCGCAGGCCAGGGGGATGGGAAGGAGTTTGCACGCGGCGCGGAACCGGTTATGCTTCGTCAAGAGGTTAGGTAGACGAAGATAGGGGGGTAAAGGGAGAAAGCAGCTAACCAACGACTGCATACGACGATGTCACCGCGTGTGTATTCTGCATGCAGCCCGCTGCATACAGCTAACAGCAAATCCATCGACGCTGCGGCTCTCCGGTGCGCGCGCGCGCGCCAGAGTTCGCTCGTTTTGTATCCCCACGTAACTACTCCCCCCTGGTCCCCTTCCCACGGTCGGTTACTCCTGTGCAACTTGCAGCATGACGTCACGCTCGTGTACGAGAAAACGAGATGAGCAACGCTGCGTAGGAAGCCTCGACGAAGGCGTACGAGAGACGAGCGGAGAGATGCTGCGCAGTCGGAACAGCAAGGTGCCTGACACAAGGCAATTTTTCCCCTCGCTCTCCTCCCTCTCCTTACCCCTTCCCCGCCACCTTTTTCGTTCGCGTCCTCAACACGTTTACTCCCACTTCTCTCCTCCCTCTTTGTTCGGCTTTCTGGGTTATTTCTCTCATTCCCTCTGCCTGTTTACAAACACGCGTAAACTCGGCCGAATACATGACATCATCGCGCAATCTCGTGATGCCGACGAAAGGACGACGCGACGATGGAAAGACGACAACTGGTCTCCCCGTTCCCTTGGCGGCTCTTGCTTGCTGCTGCTGCTGCTGCCGCTGGCTGATCGATCTAAAAGCGACCCGCTGCTACTTTCATTTTCTCACGTTTCGCGTGTCTTCGACTCGAATCGATACCATGCTAGTTAGTCTAGCCTATCGCTTTGAAAAGTAAAATTCTGGCACATAAACCGAAGGTGAAATACATAATGTAACGATAGGAATAGCAAAGCGTAAATATTCGACATTAGTCAATATCACGTTCGTAGTAAATGGATCGGATGAATAATAAAATATTCGCGAGAGAATTGAATAAACCACCGCGTGTTGTGTCACGAGGAATAGTGTAACGCATAACGTAATGTAGAGTAACACCATTATCATCCTGCTCATCTCTACAGTTTGGTCTCGTGTCACGTACCGTCCGTGACTAGTAACAAGTAGACGAGCTATCGTGACGTCATCGTTATCAGTAGGGTACTGAATTAGGTCGTATATCGCGCGCATATCCTCTTCCCTTGGTCCATTTCGAACGGTAAACACAGCACAGGGGGTTGATTTAAAGGATCGCTCGTATTTCTGACGATTCTTTGTCACGCGATCCGTTGATAAAAAAAAGATATCGAACGTATGTTTTTCATATTGTATTGTCTTTTGTTTAGAAATTTACATTTCGAATGTAACATAAGGAAATTGTACTGATATAAAAATGTCTAAATCTTTGAAAAGTATATAATCGTAGTTCTATAAAAGTTAAATACATTCATTTTCTTATTGTTTCTTGAAGACATACTGCTCCAAGAACACTAATTTACGAAAATAACAAAAAGACATAATACACATTTAAACAAAATAATAATAATAATCAAACGACAGTTGTACATTTTATAGATATATTATATACTATACAAACTAAATCTCGAGAAATTGGCATGGCATTAGAATATCAACTTAATTTCATACATTGTACTAATTTACAGAACGTTTCTTTCAACTATTTATTTCGAAATGAAATGACTACAAAGCTATAATAGCCAGAGCGAGTAAACAACATGTACATACCACGATATTGTACGCGACGTTTAACCGTTTGAACTACCAATGAGGTCAAGGACACGGGCGAAGTCGATCTATGATATAACATTATCTCCTGAATGCGTCTAATACATACTATAAAGAGCAAGCCTGAAAGTGCATTCACAAAAATTCCAACATTTCACCTGAAAAGGTACATGAACCTCGACAGAAATAACCTAACGCAACCTCGGGTCAATATCGCAACGGACCCTTGAAGAACAGAGTGTTTTTAAGGTGGATAGTAGCGAGTGTGGCGCTGTTCAGGCAAAAGGTTAGTAGAGAAGCGCCGGATTGATTTTCTCTGGCCAGCGTACACTGTGACGTGACAGAATGATATTATCCACTCTGAGCAACGTGCTGCTCTTTACGATCGAACCCGCACTAAAGGTACTCCTTCCATTATGAACTACGACGAAAGTTTCCCCTTGATCTAGCGTACGTTTCTCGAATCGGTCGAACGGATTGAGAAACATGGAAAATTCATACGCTCGAGTATTATACGTAAAAGTTTTTATTGTCGACGTCGAAGGTTTAAGAAACAACTAAGAACTTTATTCGAATCTACGTTGAGGCGAAAGAGGCTTTGAATTTCCGGCACATGGAGCGGCTTGACAACGTCGCATGATCTTTCGCAATGTTGCCAGCGCCTCGAGTGACGTCACAAGACATACGACTCCCGAACGAGTACGTAAAGCAGCTCGCCGGCAAAGCCAAACTTACGCTCGGAAAAGTACAACGCTCTCTTTGTTACTCGATAGGAATAATCGGAGATCGCATCTACCCGCTTCGTTTGCACTTATTGTTAGTGAAATGCAGAAACTACGTCCTCCACGCTTTGTGCCTGTATTCGCTTCGATAAAACCGTAGCTTCCAGAAAAATCTCCACGAATAGCGTCGTAATTCACGAACCGATAATTATAGGTTATAATAGGCTTCTTGAATTTAAGATCCGTTAAAGTCTTTAGTAAATGTATTCAGAGTGACTTAAGAAAGTATTTGAACAATCTTAGAAACTTTTTATGTACATATCGTACAAAGCATTTTGAAATCTCATTAGCACTGTAACGAGACGCGAAGATTATCGCGTAGAAATTCTAACATATTTATTGAAAGAGCATACACTTCGTAAAGATCGTCAGAATATTTGAACAATCAACTATTCGTTACATGTATTAATAAGTCACAATATTTAACGAGATGAATTGCACGTTCAAGATTACTATTTATGCCGTATACCAATTCTTCATTAAATGCATGTTTGTAACAAATGTTTTGTAATCTCTATATACATTTTCGAACTGGTTTCATATGCATATAATGCATATAATATATTCATAAAAAGATTCTGTGGTAGGTGTCTGAATATATTCGCGAGCATTTGTAAATCATTCTAAAAATCTTTATTATTTGTTATAAATGTTTTTTACGTTTTATTACAAATTACAATATTACTTCTGGGGATCTTTTAACGATGATTTCTTGATGAATTTCAAGAGTTTCGTGGGAAATAATAGACGAGGAATATCATGTACATGATTACGCCTCACGGTATCGACGATTCGTGATGTTTTCCCGCGCAAGGAAAGAGAAGGTTAGCTCGTCGCGTTTTTGCGCGTTACCAACAGCGTAACAAACCACACCGTTAAGGAATCTTTAAATTCCGTTACGTAATGGTTCTGCAGCGATAACCCTATGACACGTACCAGGTGTGTCCGGATATTTATTCTCGACTTATATCATCAAATATTAAGTATTTAAGAAATTACGACCCTCCCTGTTAAAATTCTCGTTTGCACTGCTCGGCTCTTGTATCATCGGTGATAATCTATGAATGATACCAAGTGTTTTGCAAGATTGTAAACATAACATTCATTCACGTGACCAGCCGCCTATTGAAAAAATCTTCCGCTCGAAGTAGATTATCGAGGATACAGATACCGCAAACTCTAGTAATGCGCGATATGTAAAACCATTTTTATTAGCAAGTATACTTTTTGAACGTTTATCTTTCTGTCCTATACATATGTTACAAGTTCGTATATATGAATAGAAATTTTATCTCATAAACTAACTTTACCTATTTGACTCGCAAAGATATTCGAACGCGTGCTATAGAAAATATTCATGGATGTTTTATGTGCGTTTTGCGAAACTTTTTGAAACATCGCTGACACTGTAACGAGGCTATCGTTATTACATTATATCAAAATATGAAATCAATCAGAATTTAGAGATTACGACACATTCCTTGCAAACATATTCTTAATAAAAATCTAATACATAGGATAAACAGTGTCAACATATAAATAGCGCTAAATATAGTTCCACTAAATATCATTACATACCAACATGATCGATAATTGACTATTCAAATATTTCGATGATCTTTGCGGAGTGTATGTTTACGATAAATGCCTCGTAAAATTTATATACATTTCCTTGTTATATATCATTTCAATTTCTACTAAAATAACGATGATTGTCGTATCCCATTAAATAGCTGAATGAAATGAAATTGTAAAATATTTCGTATTACACGCATAATATATTCACTGGAAGTTTGCATAAGTGTTCAAATATTATCGTGAGTCATCGTACATGTTTTTCAGTAATCTCGCAGTATTACATAACGTTCGATGGTAACAAGAGACGCATCTATCCGATCGTACATCCGCATAATTGCATTTCACTGCACTCGTGACGCTGTGCAGACAAATTAGAAATTAAAGCATATTAAAGAAGGCGTCATCGAGCCAGACACGTCTACCGCGTGTCTCGGCGAAGCGGAAATAATTTTGCAGCGCGTCGCGCTAGATAAAGTCGCCCTATCAGTCGCCCCTATGAAATATGGTAGCCTAGTGCGGCTGATACTTGTCGCTATTATACACACGATATTTTTGTAAGTGTGCGTACCATCAATATGCAACGTGCCATGCAAAATTGTCGCACGAGCATACTCGGGAAAGTAATTATGTAAATCTTGCGCTGACACAGAACGTGCAAGGGTTAATGGATAAAATCGTATCATCGAGTAGACTGACAAAGTTATTTGTCCCTTGTCTGTAAATAGATATTCGACGCGTTTCATGTGTTTCGAGAGATTAACGGTGAACTATTGCAGCCTTGCACATGGCCGTGTTATCGACAAACTGGTCGTATTAAAATTACCAATTGGCTAAATTTGCGGCCGGTTGTTTGACACACTTGCACGGATGCTTATGCAAAGCATCCGGATACTTTAGTCGATTTTATAGTAACAGTATGTGAATTTTAGCAAAACGTACAAATTAATATCAAATAGGATAATCGGTTGACTCATAATCTACCATATCGATACGTACAATTTCATTTGTTTTATTATCAAAATTGTTGTTACGTAGGAGAATTTATTAGTGCTGATAGCTCGTAACTCGCGACTCGTTAAATTTCGCTGATAATATTGGTTCGACCGTGCCGATCGAGTTGCAATAGTAGAAACTAATATACCTTCGAACGAAACTATGCGGTCATTCATTTTTTCTCCGTTTCAGCTCGCACGAATTGTATAACGTTGCCGGTAAAATTTTTTCTCTGACTGCATCGCTGCATCTAAGCTTTGCGTTACGAAGTCATGTCGTACTATGATGTCAGAGTGATGTCATTTCTTTGTAGATACTCGATATTTGTACATTGTGTAAAACTGTGCGGCGAATATTATAAATAATTTACAATTGCGTTTCTTTTTTTAAACTCGTCGCAACGGAATAAATATGCATCTGCGCGCATGCATAATCATGCCGCTTGTATTCCTTGTATCGTGTTAAAAACGTTAGGAACACTTTTTAGAATAGTCGAAGCAAGCTAATGAAAACGCCTATGTATAAACAGCCCGGTGTTCGTTAGTTAGAAATTTGGAGAATTTTCACCAGTGTCTGGTTATTTTTGACTTATGCGCACACGTGAAACGTTACTTCCACAGATTACGTGATTTTTTATCGCGTTTTAACAGCGCAAGATATAAAATCGATTTCACCATCGCGTACGATGTTACAGATGACGAAAAGATACATACTATCGCGCGAGTGATACGGTAACCACATAATTTAATATTTCGATAAGGTGATACTATCTTATCGTGGCTTTCTTTTTTCTTTTCTTTTATCGTTTTTCAAGGGGATTAATTTTTCTATTTAAGTTGCCAAGGTATTACAAAATACGGCATAATATCTCTACTATCGGTACGATCAATAAAATTAAAAGTGGTGAGAAAGAGTTCAACGACATGGATTTATCAGCGGTGATCTGTAGAGGATAATCTGAGGTTTCATCACGCGCAGTTCGTCGCGCTGTAACGACAGCAACGCAGTCAATAACCAAACTATCTACTCTAGATGCCAAGCCTCCTGTGACCGTTATCTCGTATTCCCTTATCGCGAAAAGCCCGATAAAATGGCACGCCATTATGCGATCATTGGATTCGTATTATGGTATGAATAGCCATTGTTTATATCGTTTGGCTTAAGCAATTTCGTTTAATTGCATCTGAACATTGCAATTCATACGCTTCGTCAACGAATCAAAATCGTTGATCAACAACGATTACGATAAAGAAGATAAAATTGGTGAATGGCGGCGTTAAGATTGCCACGAAAAAAAAACGAGAGAATCGTGTCTACGATATCTCGTACAATTGCTTTCGAACGGAATCTTTTAAATCGTCAGTTTGTTATGTAAAAGATTAGCAAGGCGATTGTAAAATAAAAGTGAAAAGTTATCGGTTGAATAGGTTTGAAAATTAGTTTGCGAAATATCCTATAAATATACTGTTTAGTATAAATCAAAATATATAATGCATAAATTAATATGGAAAATGTAACACAGTTCGATCGTTTGCATAATGCAAAAGGAAAGCAAACTGAGAAGATTAACGTAATTGGAATCTGCAGCGACAACTTGTCGAGAATGAAAAAGGCGTGTTTTTAAATTCTAATTATTACGTAACGGTAGGTATAACGTAATGCTAATTATGTTATAAATATATAGCCGACTGCTTAGAACTGTATACACACTAGAGTCAGTTGTGAGGTAGTAACTAGCATTGCTATACGTGTTTGTGCGTTATACTGTCTCAGTTAAGTACATTAACAAACATCGAGCACAATTAGAGCGTAATCGGATTTTAGATTCCAGTTCATATTCTGTTAATTAAACCAACAAGGACGATATACGGTTGTATTTCTTAGTAGGCACCATTTTACCAGGCGAACTAAAAATCCAGATACCACATGCAGATTAGAATGGGTGGAGCCCTTTTCAATTTTTCTACGTGCACGTACATGTACATACGTGCGTATATATGTATATATGTGTATATATATATATATATATATGTATAATACAGCAAAAGATCGCGTCGCGAACTCGAATTAAAAACAGTAACAAAAGTAACCTGCAGGAGGTATCCAGCCGGCTGAATAATCGTCGGTTTAATCCGCCAATAAATTATAAGATCCCATCCATATTCAGTAAAATCGAAGAGTAGTTCGTTAACAGCATTTTCTCGAGTGTAAAGTGGACCTCTCGTTGCGAAGAGTGGGTACGGAGCGCGAGTGCGCGCGCGTGTTATCGTCATCTTTTTTTCCTCGGTTCTCTCTTCCCTCTCTGTCTCACTTACTCTATGTTCGCATTCGAGTCCCGGTCGCTGACTACGTGTCCCCTAGGGCAGGCAGCCGGTACGCATGCGCAGCTTCGCGATTATGACGTCATGCACCATGACGCCACAACGCCCGATTGGCGGAGCGCGTCGTAGCCGCCGTTGTGTCGTCGTCGTCGCGTTGTCGGACAGAGGTGTGCGGAGAGGCGAAGCGGGGCCGAGGAAAAGGCAGGGACCGGCGAGGGGGGAAGAGAGCGACACCCGTAGCTCCGCTTTACCGCCGCATTCTCGAGCGTTCGTCTCCTCGTACGGCAACCAGGCGAGCGAGAGCACGTCGTCGTGTCGCGCGCATACCATTATTTCGTGTCTCGTGTTCAACCTAGAATACGGTTTCTATTGTATACATATCGTACGTTCGCGCATCGGTGCTAATGGCGGTTAGTTGTTAGTCGGCTTTCGATTTACCACGAGAGTAAGTCGGTGGTAAAAATATCTGGCGTCCGAGTAACGTGTTCTTCTTTTTCTCAGCTCCGC
Organism: Bombus vancouverensis nearcticus; assembly: GCF_051014615.1. Lineage (NCBI taxonomy): Eukaryota > Metazoa > Arthropoda > Insecta > Hymenoptera > Apidae > Bombus > Bombus vancouverensis. The sequence continues at coordinate 16,538,616 of NC_134915.1, read as the reverse complement.
CTTTACGGCGCGTCGCTCACTTCGGGCGTTGTTAATACGCGCTCGCTGAATTCCCGGCGTAATAACCGACAAACAATATCGGGCATCGTTTTCTCGTCGCGACTCGATCCATGTAGTTTTACGAAACCGAAGTGGAAAGGAAACGTGAAAGACGCGGTGGGAGTATAATTCAGTGATTTCTCTGCGAGTGAAGTTGATTTTTGACCTAGTGTTTATATGCGGTGACTAGCGCAATCTCTCATGCCAAATATGCTATAAAACCAATACTTTGTGCGTCTCGATAGTGCGTGAGAGATACATAAAAAAGAAAGAAAAAGAAACAGGATAGTAGACGTGATAAAGTGGATGTGAGTGATACGTTTTGGTACGTTGTGACGACTCGGCGGAGTACTCGCGGACGAAGAATTCGAGCAAAATGATGGGAAAGAGAACGCAGTGCTACTTGTGCGATCTGCCCAGGATGCCCTGGGCGATGATCACCGAATTTTCGGAACCCGTATGCCGCGGTTGCGTGAATTACGAGGGTGCCGACAGGATAGATGCAGTATTGGAATCGGCCAAGCAAATGAAAAAGGCACACGGATTCCACGAAGCCAGATCCTCCACATCGAAAACATATAGAGCAACTGGACACACCGAACACAACGGCGGTGCTAATTTGGATGTTCTACCGATACAGAATACCGGACAGAATCATTCGAGGCATCACAATATCGCCGGTTACTCGCAGCTTCATCATCGAAATTCTATCACAGAATTTAACTCGGGGTCGTCGAGACAGCAAATTTCTCGGCAACACGAGGAAACTCATGAGATAGCGAATGGCATGAGGAGTAATAACGTGAGAATCCCGAACGCCCACCTAGCCGCGGTGGCGCATCACGTGAACCTCAGCCACAACAGAGGCATCGCACAGCTCAAGCGAAGTATTTCCACTATCGACGAGGACGAGCACGCAGAGAAGAGGCTCACGTTGGAGGAGCAACATTCGGTCAGGCCGCCATTGACCAGAGGCGATTCTCTGCCAGCTGTAAGCCTTGCCGTCAGTTACGTGCAGGATAGAAGCAAGGAGAAGCATCCTGTGAGAGCGCCCAGTTTCGATACTGCCACTACATTTAAGACCAATGGTGAGTTACACGCGGAAGAAACGATCTGGCTGCTCGTGTTATGGACGCGTTTCCGCTTTCAAATTTGCTAGTCTCTTCGCCATCCTCGATTTCGACCAAGAATTATTTATGGCTGCAATGTTTATTTTTATAGAAGTTATATAGTTACTCTTATTAGGCATAGATATATTGTTTTACGAGGAATTAGATATTTTGGAAGACAGATGAAATATTCTACCCAGTAATGTTGTTGATATTTATAACCATCGAAGATGCATGTAACGTTATTTTAACCGGGCATCCCGATATTACGCCTCAATTGGTATCGTTCTGTTGTAATTGACCCACAAGACTTTAGGATCAGTTGCTTCATCTCAGAATACTTCGCTCTAATTTCTATTGCATATTTTACGTCATAAAGACCATTAATAACGTTTATCGTGTAAAATTGAAGATATAAAAATCAAAATTAAATACTGCAAAACTAAATATAATAACCAAACTTAAAACTAATCTCCGTTTCCTATCGTCCAATAACACCAATTGCCGGTTATGTTGAAATTAAGGTATTGGATTTTCTTCCATTTTGAAGCAGATGGTTTTTCTTGGTTGCTCTTATCGGCTGGTAGTAAAAATAGGTAAACGTTTGGTCGTGCGCGTGGCCATCTGGCACGGGAAAGGAACCGCGTGTATGAGTTAAAAGACACAGCCTTTGGGCTTCGGGGAATCATCCGCGCCGCAGTAAAAGGATGATACATCTCCCTTCTCTCTCTTCCTCCCACTATAAATCGGACGCGCGTTGCCTTGCGGCCTCCGAGTCAGCGCGCGTTTTTCTCTCTTCGTCTTTCCTTCGGCCAGTTCCTTCATTCTGGACGAACGGCAGTCGTCCAAACGCGTATAAAGGAGACGTACGTTGAGCACGTGATGGGACGACCAAAAGATACACCGAGTTGCCGTGCCGTACCGTGCCGTGACGTCCAATCGGATGACGTCACTCAGTATATTTAGATACAATGAATGAGTCCGTTGTTGCTCAATACAAATCTCATCGACCGTCGCAAACATTTTACAAATGTAATTTCGCTCCTGGATCGTAACCAGTCAGATATGACCAATCTCTTTAAAAAAATGTTGACCACAGACCGTCAACGTAACCTTCTATTTTATGGAATAAACATGTATATCCGTGGTGGGCGGGTAGAACAATGTACATAAGATTTATTAGTCTCGCAGACAACTATTTATAATGTTTAGTGCAATGTAAGATCAGGATTAGGTTTTCGAATGGTAAAGAAGTGAAACTGACTTGTACTAAAAGTATAAAGAAAACACCAACAATGTGGGATATTATAATATTAGCGTATTCCGTTTTTACCAGAATTTCACTTTATATTATTCTTTTGTCCGAGATACATTTTCGAACTGTACCGAATATTATACACATAGAAGGTACAATTTTTGTGCAAAAATCGTTTCTTTTTCCTGTTGAAGTGCCGCGTCGCTACAATACTTTCAAAAACCGGTTCAACTTGTACGCGATATATTTTACCTTTTTTCGCGACTGCACCGCGAAGGTAACTGTAGCGTGGCCCCCTTTTTTCTTGCGCTCCTTTCCGTCGTACGTGGCTCATTGACGAGGCGGGTTGACGATGCTCGAGCCCGAGGTTCGCGTTTGCTGCGCCCGTACGTAGTACGTATGTATACCTACGTACAGCCGGGGTGACCTTGGTCATCGACCGTTATTTCGACACTGGCCACTTTCTAATTCGACCTTAACGCGCGTGTGTGTTTACGGTTATCGAGTGGTGGTTCGCTGCAGTTACCGAGGGAGGCCATCTGTCTTGTCGCCTCGCTCTTCGCTATAAATATTTCCTGGAAAATTTTCACCATTTCTCTTACGCCGAACAAAAGTTTAGTATCGTTCTCGTCGTTTCCTGAAACGATAGTGATTTATCGTTGCTTCAGCTAAGAAATAGAGATGAACAACTCGGATCCAACATTATTCTTGCTTATTAATTTCTTACTAGAAAAATGCCACTTTGATCGCTATTCGTTGAAACGTCCACGGTAAATTGTAATTTAACACAAATATACTTATTATATTCAAAAGGATGATCGTAAGATATATATATCTGATTTTATCCGATGAGTAATAGATAATAGCAAAGAATCGGTAGCGTAATGGATCAGTATCAGTGCCGTTATCAAACTTCAACAATTTCCTCCATTACCGATCTTGAAACGCTTGTTACCAGTTGAGTTAAAATTAAATTAGCGATTAACGGTCGTTATGGCGCCCTAAAACGGATTGGAAAACTGAAGAAACCGTTCGAACAAATCTAACGCTTTCTAAGAACCGTCTTACATAAAATAACCATAAGAAATACTTGAATCGAACGATCTGGACTAGATATACTAGGAGTCGAGGAAACACGTAAATTGCTGTCCGTAAATAACCTTGCAGAGGATTTGGATTAGTAGCGAAAGATAAAAATCTGGTTTACTGTTTGTCGATATTTGTAAATATTTGAATTGCCGCCTAAATGGATTCGGACCTATGCGTGAAACTATATAAAATTCCGAGCGATAACGACGGATATTCCGACGACTTACTTCTGTTTCCCGATCTTATCTAATCCTTTTTTTGTCCTTAGTAGTAGCGTTTCCGTTGGGAAGATAGGGTTCCCGTTTACGTACGCATGTTTCGATAAAAATAGATTAGCCGCTGGCAAAGATTAGAGTCTGGAAATAAACATGGATTTTGAGAAAATTTTTGTAAAATAGAAAACCAGCCTTCCTACTTGTTTTCATTTTTATATCGTAAAAAGTACTTTTTATGACCTTAGTAGAGGTTAGATTAAGTTGTTATTAATTTACTTTTAGAGTTTAAATGTCTCTTTCGAAGTTAATTCCGGTACTTTTTCAAATTATTTTTACGTAACTGTAAATTTATTGCAAATAATTTATTTTTGTATATAGCTAATACTGAAATTCGTTTTTAAGTACATATAGGAAGTTGCTATATTTTAGTTATTTTCGTAACTAAATATCGCAAGACGTGACAAACATTATAATATCATTCTCGTGTGCCCTTATCATATTAAAACAGTCGAGTCGGTATAATCCTACTGGCAATTATCTGACCGCTCGTGTGATATTTTCTCTCTCTAGTTATTTAAATTTATTGCTTATTTCACTCTATGTATGCCCGTTACGTTCTCTCCAGTCACTCTGTGCGCCTCTTCAAAGAGAGTTAACGTACATTAAGCACTGCTATTCTCTTTAACGAAGAATGAACGCGTAAAATTTCATAGATATATCCGACAAAGAAATGACTTATATCAAATAAACAACAGCCTACCTGTGCAATTAGACTTCTGATTTAATATATATTTTTATTTCGTTTCGAACTTCCTAACCTCTCAATTGATAAAAACGAATTAGCTCTTCACTTGAAAGAATTATTCCGTTTTAAGAATTCATTCATTTACTTATATTCGTGTAAATTACTATCTTCAACATTTCACGAGTATATTTATATTGACAATTTTAAGATTACCAAGATTAATAAAATAAAACAGTTGATAGGTTAGTATCGTTATCGTTCGCCGGTTTTTAGAACGATATCACGTCCCGAAAAATAGTTATCGATTTTTCTCGTCGTTCGATGAGTCGTTTTAGAATATACGCGTAGCCACGTATGCGTTCATACGGGAGAGAGAGATGGATGAGAAATGACAGGCTGTCAGCAACGGTAGTAACCGAGTAACGAGAGCAGCAAGCTTCAACCGTGTTTCGCAATGATCGCCACGGTTCGCGGTTCTCGACTATGCTCGATCGATCGCGTACAGATAGAGACATGTATACATCGACTCCGTCCTACGTCACTGGACGGGTATCGCGTTCGTGTGCACGTCTCTTCTCGCCATGCCATATACAAGGTGTTGCAAAACGCCTTACAGAACTTTAGTCTGATACGATACGAGAATATATCTCTGTTAGAAAGCTTATACATATCGATAAAGACGTTATAGCTATCTATTTGGCGTATTACGATTTAACAGTACGGTTTTTATCGTTACTTTGCGTAAATAACAAAATAAATAAATACATATTTGATTTTATTTGTACTCTCTTACCACGTAATTTCCGTAGTTTACATAGCACGTAGTAAGGTCATGTGTTATTCAAATAATTAAATATTTCGACCAGTTGCAAAGCTAAACCGCATTGTTTTTCTCGTTTCACGGCCGATTCATCAAGGTTAATTTGAAGTTAATAGAAAACATAACCTAAAGCTGTGTTCTCACTGGAGCAACAATGAGAAACTTTTTGTTTCCTGTTATTGCTGCACATTTTAAACAATACTTACTTCATAAATACTTACTACTACTTGTAAAAACATTTGGTCCACGCTGAAGTAACGTGATCAACAGAATTTAGGTTGTTTCGATTTTAAACACATTTTTTCTTAAAAACAAGTACACACCGAAAGAAAATTTTTGTTTCTTATTTTTCCTTGATCTTTTGTCTGAATCGATCTGAACGGTAACAAGCAACAGTAATTTTTATTATTGGCAACAGAAACAATATGATGGAACAAGAAGAAACATTGAACGACAAATAGCAACATTTTCAAGGAACATGGAACGTTAACACAAAGTAGCAAATTATTATTTCAGTGAGGACGCAGCTTTAAAATAAACATTTCGGGACACTCTGTAGAGAGACGTTAGCCGTAAATGCGCGCATTGACGGCGTCAACGACGCGCTGGGAGGGTCATACTTTCGAAACAAGGCCACTATAGTCGACCGGTTAGCTGCGATATACAAAGCACAGAGTGTGACTAAGCCGGCCGCCTACGTGCATCATGCGATGTCTGTTACAAAACCGCGCATGCGTTTTTCTCGGGTCGGTCGCCCCTCTTGCTTCTCCTTATTCCGTGACCATCGTTCTCTTTCGTTTCCTCCGGTACAGCAGGAATCATCGCTGCTACGTTTCTTCGATTCAAGAGATAGATAGAGAGCGGAGACGCGCCAACGGACCTCGCTTCTATCAGAGTCGTCACGGAAAAGTACCGGTCACACATCTTCTCGATGGCAGACCACGCTCTTGTCGAGATCTCGGTGACTCGTATTCCTGTTTCTCTTCTGTGGTGGGGGTAGATACGTGCGGATGCTGCGTTCCACTGGAATATACAGGATTGCCGGTGGATATACTCGACTGAGATATCGCGTGTCACGGTCCTCCGTAGAACGTGACGAAACGATGCTTCTTTCTTAATATCGATCCGTTCGCTTATCTACTCGTACCAGGGGGAATGCGTTTCTTCGTATGTGGGTTCGGAAACGCGTAAACATCTTGCCAAGAAAAATAACGAGACACGCGATAACCGAGAAGTAGCACGTTGTCGGGAGAATTTCGTTGCGTAGCGCGGTTCTTGATAACATCGTACGTGGAACGGCAGAGTAAAGTTGTGAGATTGTCGCCGTTTTGAAATTGCCTTATTCGTGGAAGCCTATGGATTCTAAGTACGAATAATCAGTGTTGGATAAAGAAATTCCTTTCGCTTGCATTTTTCTGTATTTTATTTTCGCGGAGTTATTCATACGAAATACATATTCATATAAATATCAACCGTATAAAAAATTTCTAATAATTATATTTTTTGAGAATTAACAATTTTGTACGGGTAATATTTGTATCAATTTTATACACATATACTCTATAGTACCATAAACGATGTATGTTTAAAAACAGAACGTATTTATGCTACAACCTAGTGTATATTATTGCGCTTTGCTAATATATATTACGAGTGTCAACAGCAGTAGATAGGAGCGCCATCAAACAAAGTATATCCAGTGGAGAATATGTTTGTCTTTTGTTTGTTGACCTTTCTTAACGTATAATCGATTAAGTAAAAGAAGAACGTACTTTTAAATAAGGGAACGGATCGTATTTTCCTGAAATATTAAATTAACTATCGGTATGCGTGCTTGTTATTTTGAGCAACATATTTATGAACATTGACAATGTAAAATAGCATTGTGATACCACGCGGTAATTCCTAACCTAGAATCTTTTTTATTAATTGATATTATTTTAATATTATTTCAATGTTTCGGTCGCTACCCAAAATTAATACCCAAAATTATTTTTAAAATAAAGAAATATTTTGCTGAAACATTTTTAATTATAGCAATAATACCGTAAGAAAACATAGTAGATTGAATTCATAAAAACTTCAATTATTCCATGCGTTTATCTCTTAATTGATATGTCATCTTTATTTTGAAATCGTTTTTTTTTTCGTTATTTAAATCTCAATCCGTATGTAATTATAATCTAATTACTTCATATAATAATTCTACAAAGATAATAATAAGGATAGATTTTTAGATAACAATTAAAGTAATAATGATTAAAATATACTTATTTTTTAATCGATGTATTGAAAATTCGAAAGTTAATTATTATATAGACATTTTGAAATATTTCTTATTCTAGTTGAATTACAATTTTGCAGTTATATCGGTATTTGCGTTTGTATTTTGGAATAATATTAATACAAGTAAAAGTAATTACTATAACATATATTTCATAAAAATTTCAAGCATTTTCTACTTTTATCGTCGAACGATGTATTGAAAATTCGAAGGCCAACGAGTATATGATATACAGTATCAATGTAATCGTACAGTCATATCTATACTATAGATAAACCGTACAGGTAACACGCGTATCGCGTGTTAATGGTTTTATCGTTGAAAGTGACCTAAGAATGGTATAGAAACGGTTCGTAAACAATATCAAAATGCGTAACCTCGCGATCTGTCCTGTAAACTGTAAGTGGTATTATATCGAGGTACGAGAACGCTCGATATTCCTCGGTGTAGCAGCAACAATCGCGCGCTCATGAAAGCAAATAAGTCACGAAAAGCACTTCGTATACAGCTGGCGACACAGATGGCACGTCTTGTATGTGTCGTTCGGTAGACGATCTCTCGTGGAATATCAATTTCACGCTAACGTTCGACTTAACCTATTGGACTTAACGGACAGCAGCTGTTTCGATTTGGTTGTAGACGGTTGGAAATCGGTCGAATATCCGTGTGTCACTATTGTCAGTCTATTTATAAAGATCCAGGAACGAGGCTTGTCTGCCCTCGATGCGACCAACGAATGACAAAAGTATACTCGTTTCAATTAGCATAATCACACGACGTTGTCCGTGCTGCTCTATGTAGAGGGGAAAGGATATCTATTTCTGTCTTCCAATGATCCATCGAAGTCTGCTCTTTTTATATGACGATGCTTCTAGGTTATGTTAGATAATTTATTTCGCGCGAAATTATATATTTTCGACAATTGACAATCATTCAGTTAGGTTAAGTTTAATAACATAGAATAGAAAGTGTTATTAATGTCTCCGTTCTTATACGACGATGCTTATAGGTTATCTCGAATAATCTGAATTATTTCGAACGAAATTTCTTTTTTCCGCGTTCAGCAATCGCTTGGTCGCGTTAATTTTAACGATACGCATAGAATAGATTGTGTTATATAGTGATAGCAAAAATGTTAAAGATTAATCGAATTTCAGGGGCGTACGTCGGTCCGTCTATCCCATTGGCACCGGCAAATGTGGCGGCAAACGGTGGAGGGTCTCCTCTTCGCCCGCGAACGAGCCCTCCACCACCGCCGCCACCGGCGCAAGAAGCCTCCAACGATAATCCACAGACGAATCACCACCAGGTAATCAAGCTCCAAATGTTAACGACCGCGTGCGAATACATCTATGAGGATAACAATGTTCGTCTAAGGATTCATTATTCTTTGCTATTTATACGTTTAACTCTCAACTGACATCGTTGGGTCACGAGATGATTACAACATTTTTGGTTAGGTTATTTGAATTTTCGATTTTAATTGCTTTAATTTGTACTTCATTTCTCACACTATCATATAAAATACTGTATACAAGTTGCAATGAAGCGTAGGCTAAAATTAAGTAACTTAACCTAAAATCTTGTTGGTCATCTACGATCTAACAATACCATTTGGAGGTTATATGTTGCTCTATCCGATATGTATATTGAAAGGAATGTTGCGTTTTAGGGTTCGACAAATGGTCCGTCACCTATGGCTGCGCTCATGTCTGTCGCTGACAACTTAGCGTCGCCAGAATCAGTGCCACAGCCACCGAATAATCCGAGTCCAACCAGTAGAAGTCCACCGACCACGGCCACGAACGCTCAGCAACGCAGTGCTTCCAGAGGATCGCAGCATAGCCCGAACAGTTCAGGTAATTATGTCTGTTTCCTTTTTTTCTTTCTTTTCTTTTTTTTCGTTTAAATCCTCAACTAGTATTTGTGGTGGTAGTATACGTTATATTTTACGCATCGCGAATCACCAATGATATTTATTTCGTACGATGTACAAATTAAAATGATGTACTTCAAAGTTAGATAATTGAAGTTAAATCTAATCTAAACTATGTGTTCGTCTACGATCCAATTGTACAAGTTGAGGGTTAAATGCCAATTACTATCGCGCATAAAATTGGTAGAAATACGTTAAATTAAATTGCGTGCGTACTAATTGATTACAGGATCCTCGGGTAGGAGATCCAATGGTTCAAGGCACGTGTCGTCGACGACTGTGACAACGTCGTCAGAAGGAGCAGTTGCCCAAGTCGCCGGAGCCGAACAAGTATCAGCACCGATATTAAAATGCACCCTGTGTCAAGAACGCCTCGAGGACACGCATTTTGTTCAGTGTCCCAGCGTGCCACACCACAAATTCTGTTTCCCTTGCAGCCGAGAAAGCATAAAGAGACAGGGTGCTGGCTCGGAGGTGGGTTTCCGACTGAAACATCTATTCTGCATCTAGAACGAACGATCGTCGTTCAATGCAACGACCTAATTTCACGTTAATTTCAATTGTTTCAGGTTTATTGCCCAAGCGGAGAGAAATGTCCACTGGCGAACAGCCAAGTGCCATGGGCGTTTATGCAAGGCGAGATAGCCACTATCTTGGGCGACGATACCACAGGCTCTGGGCTTAAAGTAAAGAAAGAGAGAGAAACCTAAAGATTCTCACGCTGTTTTAAAAACGGGGCTCAAATTTTGCACCCTCTTTGACGAGGGTTAATCATGGTGGAACCGTGAAGGTTCAACCAAAAAATACTTTTTGGTAACGGTGATGATACATGTTTGGCGACGATATTGCCAACATTATTCGATTCGAGCCAAAGACGTTGTCGGTGTAAATTGGAATTAATAATGAAGTTGTTGTCGGGGAAAGTGGACGATTTTTTTCAGCGGCGCGTTTCGCTGGGTGTTCTGTTCACCGAGACAACCGATTGTTTCGATCGATCGTTCGTTCGTCGATCGATTGTTTTTGACTGGTCTTGAGAAGAAGTCTTTGGCAATTTTTGACACGTTGGCGTCGGTCCTGCGCACGTGTATATATGGGATTATCATAGAACGGTTAATGCGCGAGGAAATAAAAAGAAACAGACGTGGCTTTTGTCGAATATGTACGAATAAACGTTAAAAGAAAACGCGAGAGAGATTTTGTGTCCGGTTTGGGTTTGTACTTAGACTCGATCGCCTTTCTTTATTATTTCTTGTGTCGCGAATGTTCTCGCGTTTTTTGAAACACTATACATACAGAGACGTTTTACACGCCGCACGCGCACGCGTGCTCGCGCGCGCGCGCGCACACACACACACACACACACGCACACACACACAATCTAAACACTTACATATATATACATAAAGTGCATTATGGTAACACAACACGGTACCATTAAAGTCAGGCGGTTGTATTGTACTTTATTTTTATTCACGCTATCGCGTGATCGCGGATTAACCCAAGTCGGGAGTATCGCACTTCGGTGTTCTGAAACTTATCGGACAAGTTCCCGATCGGTCGTCTTTTTCTAATCTTTTATTTGTATACTCTTTCTATTACTACACACTCATTGTATGATAGAAGAAAAGAAAAAAACATTGCGGACATATTTAGACCCAGCGTACGGGTTTTCTGTACATTATGTATATGTGTACATACCACGTTATTAATAAAACTTATGGATTAAAGGAGTAACCAGTTTTAAATGTACAAAAGAAGGAAAACTTACATTCGTTTTGCGTGTTATTCTATTAAATTATTTTTCTTTTTTGTTTCTCTTTTTCTTTCTTCTCGAATCATTTATAAGGAAACAAGAACCGTACGTTCAAACCATTGTAGGACGTTCGAGCGCATTTCGTTCGATTTTCCTCGTCATTTTCTCTTTTCCTTTTCGTTCTTTCTCGTTTTTGCGAAAAAACAAGATCGCCAATTCTCTTTGTAAGACTCGTCTGGTGGTATCCGAAATAAGAAAACACACGAGAGAGGAGGGACACGTCGTTCTTATCCAGTCATTCATTAAAAGAAAAACAAAACAAAAAAAAACACAAAAAAAAGAAAAACGTAAAAACCAAAAAAAAAAGACGAATCGGTATCCGATTGTGTAACGTCCACTTTCGCCTTTAGTTAATCGCTAGACTTTAAGTGAGAGGGCCTTTTGGTTTTTCATTTTGCCAATGAAAAAGGTGATGCCCGTCAAATAGGAACCATACACTCGCTATTGTCTCTAAAAACGTAAAAAAGAATTAAAAAAAAAAAAACGAAAAAAGTAAATAAATAAGTAACGAGAAACAAAGAAAGCGAAGAAAGTGGAATGGAAAGAAACGAAACGAGAAACTGAAAGATATATAATGCAAGCATACGTTGTTCCCTTGTTCGAGGAACCTCTCGCGACTTTTGTCCGCTCGAAGCGAGACGGTCCCTCGGACGCGAACACATACGGCTCCTTTTTGTATATATTTGTACAAAACGGATTTGGCACAATAAGCGAAGAACGGAGCGGCGAAATCGCGCGAAATCGGAAACAATCGTGCGTTCGCGTGGCTCAAGTTCTATCCAGAGACCGATGCACGCTTCGTACTCTGTTGTTGGGACTCTGATTTCCCGCGGGACTTGAGCAACACAATCGTTTCTGTTGGTCAACGGCGCTCTTTTTTTCGAATTACATGTTGCTTCGACGCGGTGATCGCGATCGAAGCAGCTAAGTGTAGAGGCTATCTGCGTTAGCGTAAGCGAATTTATTGTACCGGAGTGCAAAATTGACAAGAGAGTGCGAAAGGATGAGTGACGACGAGATACCGCGGAAAAGAGCAAAAGATGGATCGATCCTTTCGCTACGATATACCTTTGGAACTTTAATGTATTGACAATTTTTTGGTATACAGATCCGAGCAACTTTCGTCGACTCTCCGTAGCGTATTGGATCGTCCTTTGTATCGAACTAACTTCTTTTTATATTATTCTTGGCTTTGGGCAAATTTGGAATAATTCTAAAGTACTTGTCGACGTCTGTCACCATAAAATACTGTAAGTTGTTGCGATGGTTATTTCACTTGTTTCGTACGAAGTGTTTTCGACAAACTAATTACACGTTGAGAAATGAAAATAAATACGACGTTTAGAAGTAGAACTATGGGAGTTTAGTAGTCGTAAAAGTATAAGAGAAAGTAGAAACGATTCTGTACCGTAGAGGATTTCTGTATACGCTTTCGGCAAATTATAATTCGATGGTTGAAAGGCTTATCGTAGCGAAAGGTTTAAGAGAAAAATGGAAAGACTACTATAGGAGCGGAGAATGCAAGCGAACGAGAAGGGAGGAGTCGACATTGAAAAGAGCACAATTGATCGTAGCAATACTTACAGAGGCTGTACATGATATTTTTTAGTCCGAGGCAGGTAGTTCCTACCTTCGATATCAAAGTTGATCGAAGCGCTCGTTCGAAAAAGAAAAAAAAAACCAAGGGTTTATTATACGATGTACCCCGATTTTTGCAAAAATGAGAAAATGTTCATAGAAAACGAAAGAGGATAACTGGCAAAAAAAAAAAGTAAAAAAGAAAAAAAAAGAGAAGGCTCGCTATAAAAGAAAAGACACAGTTGTTCACGCAGATACGACCTCCTGTTGTTGTTGTTGTATTCCGTTCGTTTCTCCTCGTATTCCGCGATTTTGCGAACCGTCTTTTACTCTCTTTCTGTCCGAGCGATGTAATATTTTTTTCCACGTCACATTTGGCGGACTGAAAATTACGGTGATGCGAAGAACGACTACCGATCGCGATAATCTTACGAAGATATATCGTGTACGTATTTTGTTCGTAAAAGATCATTTTAAACAGTTTCGATATTTGTATAATATAACCTATAAGTTAACCGAGCGTTAAAATTTGTAATTTCTTGATTGAAAACGTTAAACGAGAGAAATGAAACGAGCGGTTTTGTTAAGAGATTTAAGGCAGACAAGCAGACTAGAATTTAGACAATTTTCACTTACATCGCTATAACTCTCAGCCCGCTATTTGTAGAAGAATCGATTTGTTACGAGTTAACCCGAGAGAGCCTTTATCCTCTCGATGCATCGATACGATAAGTATCATTGGTCGTCGAAATCGGTCGTCCAAGCGGCGATCGTTTGCTCTTTTTGCTGTCCGTTTTGCTGTCTTTCGCATTGTTCGCGCGCGATCGTTTTTCTCAAACGCTTGCTCAATTTCCGATTACTATTTTTGGACGACGTTTTGCGGAACAAACGAAGAATATCGGTTGAAAATAATCGACGTACGAATCCGTTTATTGTTCCCTCAGGCAGTGTGTGTGTATGCGTTGATCTTTAAGCGAATATAGCAAAGGTTTAACCTTACTTTTCTCCTCTTCTTTTTCTTCCTTTTTTTTTTTTTTTTATTCTGTTAATTTTTATTTTATACCGTGTCAGTCGGCCACACGAGCGAAATTGGAAATGCACAAAGGAAACGATCGTTTCGTTGCAGCAACAATAATATTAATAATGACTGTTTACGCTAATCTTGGATAATTATATAGAGTATAGAAATCCGCCCCTTTTGCCTGTCGCATTTTGCATTCGTCCAATTTCATTGTCGACGACCAAAAAGAAAAGCCAGCAACTTTCTCGTCAGACGTCGTTTTTGCCCATTTTTCCTTTCTTATTCCGAGCGAAACCAAGATGCATGAAGAACGCGCAATCTTCGTTCCAGAGACGAATCAAAGAAAGAAAAATAATGTATTATATATATATTGTACGAATCATTACGAGCAGAGTGTGTTTTTCTCACAGCTGTACCTTGTTCGTTCCGTTTTTGATTTCTTTCCTTTTTTTCTGTTTTTTTTTTTTTGTTTTTTTTTCTTTTTTCTATCGATTATTCTCTCTCTCATGATAGCTACACAGCAGAAGTACACAGGAAAGCGGAAGTAACGAAATAATACGTCGAATAGCAATTGTAGTAGTGGATAATGAAATTTTCTAGTATACCATACCTCGAGGAACGCGTAAACACTATACTGTTTATCGTATGTATGCAACATGCAAAAGCAAAATATATGTGTTGATGTGTAACAATTGTGCGTCCTCTTTCCTACCATTCTTTCCAATTGTTTCTCGTCTATCGCATGTAAGCAAGCACTTACGGCTATAGTTTCCTTTCTAAAGCGAGTTTCTAAAGTTTCGCTTCTCCTCTCTAGAAGAATTCGATAAATCGAATTGTTCCTCCCTTACGATATATCGGAATTCTTTTTTCTTTTCTTTCTTTTGCCCGTAATTCGACATAGTTACGTAATCTACGACGTTGCCATACTCGTCTTTTTTCGCGTTTTTCTAATGGAAAAAGTATTCCAATTCGAAAAGGTTAACGATATTACGTACACCGTATAGGCGTTCGATATTTTTCCCGCGCAGTACGCTTGCTGCCGGCCGGAAGCGATGGAATCATAAGTTCCGGTACGGAGCGAACGGCCTCTGCGCAAAATTGACGCGGTATCGAGCGTATTGATCCGGTCGACACAGCCAAAGTGCATGCAACGTTGTAGCCCGGTCACAGAGAACAGTCGGCGGGGCCCTCCGCAGGCTTCGCAGGCAGGCAACGTTTCCTGAACTTTGAAAATCAATGCCAATGTTCAGCTGGTGCGATAGCTGGGCCAAAGAGAGAGAAAGAGCCTGTCTGTCCGTATGGGAGGAACGTAGACAGGAAGAAAACGGCAAAAGCAGCATATTGATCTGCCTTTAGCAGACGACTCGAATGCCAGCCACGCTTCACTGTCTGCGCAACCACAGAGACTCCGTACGCCTTAAAGCGGATAGACATCGCGTGGTTTAGCGTGGTTAATGCGTTCAACCGCTGATCGAATTTTCATTTATCTATGCCATGTATTCGGTGAGGAATTTTCATAGGGGATTTTCATCCTTATAACGCAATACGTGAATCGGTTTGACGAAAAGTATCGGTGTATATAGATCGAAACGACGAATCGCGAGCAACAAGGATTCTTTCATATTTCTGTCAAAGAGAAGCAATTTTACGCCCGACGACATAGGAAGATACAGCGTGCAGCAAAATTAACGCACGTATTTACAACGATTACAGATTATAACTGTTACGATGTATCATAATCGTATTATAACGATCGTGTTATATTCGCAAACAGACAAGTTACCGTATAGCTTCCATTTCCTTAGTTCTTTTCATGAAAGTATAAAATTAGAAGTCTGCAGTCCACTTACGAGTAATAGTAGTAACGTACATGCCTTGTAAACGAGACTGACAATTAACGAAGTAGGTAGCGTAGTTGGCTACCACTTACGGTGAAGCGAGTTCAAATCTCCTAAGGCAAGAAAGGAAAAGGCCCCTCCCGTTTACAACGGACAATGCTAGAAATTATGGTGTTTTATCGTTGTTGTATATTCGTCGAAGACCACACACAAAAAAAGAGAGAGATCATCGACGTTACATAATGCTGGACTATAGCGGTTCTGACAGTTTGCAAATCATTCAAATAAAAGATTAATTTAACCACACACAATACGAGACAATATACACATAGAAACAATATAGGATTTTTCCAAACGTAAAAAAGAGGAGTTGGGTGAAAAAAAGCCGAAAGAAAAATTATAAAAATTATTTTTGTAATTTTGAAAATTAAAGCACGTCTTGATCATTCTTTGCCAAAGCCGAAGACAACGCGTCTGTGATTTCGAACGCTTCGGGAACGTTTTGTTTAAATTCCATATAATTTTTAAAAGATCTGACAAATTTTATTATTTTTGTAAAATTATTCTCGGACTAGGTTCAGTCTTATTTTGGCCTGAGCGACAGCGAATATTTTTCTTACGTCGTGTTTAAATAAAAGTAACTTTTACTTTATACGAAGTCACGTACACTGAAAATAACGAGAACCGTCGTCCGACTGCCAAAGAACAATAACGCACGATCAATAATTACTGTCGAAGATTGCCTGTACAAGGTATCTTCCTTTGGGTAAACGAAACTTTATAAGCCAATTTCTGGTAATTTATTTTAATAGGATCTTTAGGGTGTTCGTATAAATCCAGCTCGATTAGGGTGGATCCTAGACCACGTGCCCTTTATAGTAAAAGCACAGACCCCTTATACGTGGCATGACAACTTTTATTACGCTGGAAGCAGCAATTTGTAACACTGTGGCAGTATAGTACACGAAAGTAACGATATTGCTTAGTAAGAATTAACTTAGAAGGTTAACGATCGTTAGCGATCATTATTGTTTCGTAACGTTATCATTATCGTAACGACCATTGCCGATGAAGAAAATAGCTGTCGAATAGTGAGCGTTTGTCGTATCGAATTAACGGTCGATATAACAAACTATTTTTTAAAAACGAGGAACGAAAAGTGTATGTTCTTCGACGTGAATTATCGACGAAAATTTCCTGGTTACAAAAGACAGGCTTCATCTGGAAGCCAATGTTTGTAAACGGATGCCAAAAGTAACAAATAAATAGAGAATTTACTTTCCATCCAACCTCTTTCTTCCTTACCACACATTGCTTATCAACTCCAATAATCTATAAAAAATTCTCTACAAAAGTTTCTTGTACGACAAACAATGTTCTTTAAATGTAATGGCCCCTTAGGGATGAAACTCAAAATTACACGATATTTTTAGCTTTCATCGATGAGAGAATGATCAGGACACGCTGTAATTTTCAAGATCAAAGAAGTAATTTTACTCGTTTATTTCAGTCTTCTTATTCCACTTCTTTTTTACCCGAAAACCATACGTCGCTTTTTGTTACAGTCGATAACGTAGGAAATGATAAACCATTTGAACGTTTAAGGGCTCGAAGGCAGGTTCTCTCGGTTATTCGATGGAGCTCAAATTTTGCACAAATTATCTCTCTGTTAATCGCAAACATCCCGAGCGATGGCGCGAAGGAAACCTTGAGCAAACTTTTGTCATCGAATCTGAATAATAAGAGTCATCGTAATACGCGGCGAATGCGTTGATTTTTCACGTTCGTGCGTATACCGTAATACTGAGAAAACGCGTGTACACGCAACATCGAAAAAATAACCAACGATTTCTTCCACCGCGAACGTGCTCGTGCCTTATATTATTCCTCCGTAATCGAATCTTTCATTCGCCATTACGTGTCTTATCCGACGAAGAAATTCGGACAGGTTTGGTGAAAGGCGTAGTTTCGAAACGTACGAAGCATCGTTTTTTTCATACGCATTTTTCGATATTTTCGTACAAGCTGAGATCTTGATCCATTAAAGTCTTATTAAAACTTTTACGATTACGCTTATGGTAGAAGCGTATCCCTTGGTACTTTATAAAATATCTTCCTTCCAAGCTGCTATCGAGAGTGATCCGCCATTTACTCGAATTGCGAAAATAGGTAATTTATTTGATTAAAGAAACTCGTTTTCCTTCGAATAGGAAACGGGAAACGTTGATGTTATCGTTAACGATCGAGAGTGCGCGTTAAATTGTGCGATCTTTCGCACGACCGTCTTCTGCTCTGTGCTTCCAACCTAATCACAATGGACGAATTAATATAGAAATACTACGGATACGAATCTATTTATCTTCGTTTCGTAATAAACGTTTTATACGAAATGAAGTAGTCCTTCGTCTCTTGGAAGGTAGAAAGACGGCGAATTTATAAAAATTCCAAGAGATTTTCGGAATCGTCGTGGAGCAAGTTTTAATCGTCAAAGCGATCGTTAAAAAGTTTTAATGGAATTCGAAGCGATACGAATCTCAGAGATGGCACGATACTACGACTCTCTTTGTTTCAGGTTCCCTATGCTTCACGTTTTTATCCGGAATCGACCGAGCTAAATTAATGAAAATAACGTACGAAGCGTCTAACGAGAGAAGATCTTTATTACGGCGATGTTTATACATTATTCAAGCAGCCGAGCGTTTAATCGAGCGATTTGAAATTCCAGCGTCGATTTTTCTATCGTTGCCTATGAATACGACGATAAATATTAATGCTGCTCTGCGTTGAAATCGTGTTATTAAAGTCTATGAATTATTTTGAATTTTTATACACGGTTATTCGACGGCCAGCTTCGAAATTTTAGCATTCCGTGTTTTTTCAGGCTTCGAAACTTCGAAACTCCTAGCTTTATTCCGAAAGTTTCCGCTTCAAAGGCTCTCGGATATTTTCTTTTTGTACAATTTTTTTGTCGGGTATATTCACTTGCATGCACGTTGCATAGATGAATAAACGTTTCGTAGTTGGTAAAGTAGATATTTCTGAATATTCGTCGTTACCAAAAGCGTTCGCGTCGACTCGTTTGATATCTTTCATCGCGAGTTTATCGCTGCTTCGATGTTGCATCTCGTAGCTGAATTCTCGTCGATCGTAATTCAAAGGAACGTTGTTCCATTTAGGTGTCGATTTTATTTGCATCGACGGCGATCGAGCTTCTCTCGGCGAGGACGAGTGACGAAACAAAAAATCGTGAAACGTGCGGAACGAACACGCGGCAACGAAGTGACGATGATTAATCGATACGTCGAATATCGACGAATTAAACAATTCGATAGAACACGATAACGAGACGAAAGTTCGAGTTCCCTCGATTCGAATATTTCAAGTATCGATACTGGCACGTTCGATGCTTGAGAAACTGGTCAATTTGGTGGACGACAGAAAATCGATAACGAGGAAAGAAGCGACTCCCTTTAAGGATCGATATTACCGCGTATAGATAGTTTTTAGAGTGGCCAGCAACCTGTACAATGCCGACGACGTAATGCATGGTTTGATTTTCTATCACGGAACGTGGAAGAGGTGGAAGCTCGACCAGGGCAACCACCCTTGTCGCACAGAAATCAGTAACTTTGTTATCGTCGATTCTTCGACTTACCGGTTTTTAAACGACGATATTTCTTATTTTTCCTTCTTTCGTTCCTTCACAACGTCGCGACTCGCAACGTACTTACGTTCTCTCTTAATCGATAGAGGGGGCAAGAATACTTTTCTCGAAGAAACAGGAGATTTGGTATTATTTAGGTATCGAGTAGCTTATCGTTGAAAACATTCAAGTTGTATAAATTTTATTTTGCTTTATATATAAATTTTATTTATGTAATTTACGAAAGATGGATGGAATACAGATCGTAACCTTATTTCAATTTGTTGTAGATTTAATTAAACCACAGCGTGATCTTTAACAGAATCTTCTTAGCTGTAATTCCAGTTTACGAGTGATACGTGACATTTTACTTTACGCATATACGCACATATAAAATTTATTTACGTGATTTACGGAAAATGAATGGAATACAGGTGGTAACCTTATTTCAATTTGTTGTATATTTAATTAAACCATAGCGTAATCTTTAACAGAATCTTCTTAGCTGTAATTCCAGTTCACGAACGATTCGTAAAATAATTTTTACTGTGTCGTGTTTTTAAATTAATTAAATTCCTTTTAAAACGCTTTATAGCTGGAGCGCAGATTTTGACGCATTCGCGAGAAACTTAAGAGCGTAAAATGCACGTAAAACGAACGCTATATCAACGTAACACGAAATATCAACGTTAAGTATCCGTTAGAATTTTCAACGAATAGAACGTACCCGTTTGATTACGTTTATAAAAATATTAATTCTATCCACGATATTTGCAAACGTTCTACCGATAAATACGATTTGTTCTTTCGTTCGCAGGAGGAAGCCTGACGTTTTAGAGTACTTGGACCTTTGCACGGATCCACCTCTTCGTTTGCCCGCCTCTTCTTGCCACTCGAGAATGCAGTCACAGTCGGCGTGCGATTGTTATTGCAAAACTCGCGTGCCGATAGCGCGACAAAGAGAGGAAATTCAATACGCAAGAAGCGGCATCAGAGGGTCGAGAAGCTCTGTTCGTCGAACAGAAACGGCGAGAAGCGCGAGGAAAGTTACATTAACAGCGGCGAAAGCGGTCAACGATGAACAGGTATCGGTGTAACGAGAAACGCGGTCATATGGCGAATAGGAAAATTGATGGGAATAACAAGCGATAAAAAGAAGAAGAAAAAGAAAACGAAACTAACGCTCGTAAAATGTGGTAGACGTATAGATAAGATACAGCATCGATTTTGGTATTTCAAATTCATGGGATTTTTATTACGATATCGCGAGGATCTTGCGTAATCGATAATCTCAAGCGAGATAATTCTGAGAAAGAGATTTCGCTAATTTCTTATATAGAGATACTTTCAAAGTTTTTTTTTTTATTTATTTATTTACATTTTACAATTTGTCCAGTAGGACGTTTGGTAAAATATTATAGCTTAGTGGTATAATAATATAACACGTGGGTGGCTACCCCCAGTGGGATACCATCTTCGAATTCTTTCAAAGTTACCTGTTGTTTATTCGATCAATCGGGGAGAGACGCGATCGCGAGGAAGCGCGTCAACGGCAGTCGTAAATTCCCGTTACGATCAGCTAATCGACGCCACGAACAGATCGATCTTCCATTTCAGTTAGGATAACAGGGATGGTTGAATTAGTATAACACCAAGGACATCGGGGACTTTCCTTTGGAATTTTTGGGAAAGTCCCCAATACCTTAGGCTAGACTTTTTATTATAGCTGTACTTAAATAATAAAACTTGGAAGTAGTTGTTTATGATTTACTCCGATTATGTTTGTCAGAGATTTATGACAGTAGGCTTGGGCTCGTAGTGACACGTCTGGTCGCTAAACGTAGCCACGGTCACGGGATGGACGTTTTTACTTAACAGAGGTATGGAGTAGCTGTATAACTCTCCTTAAAAATATAGTTGACCCGAGGAGTACAGAGAAAAGTACACGAGTGAGTTCCACTTGAACTGTGGACAAGTAAGTGCAGTCCCACTGGGACTTTGGAGAAGTCATTTGCCATCCTGTTCATCCTGTTCACCGTTATTGAACCTAAGATTATTGTCATCGGTATCTCGAGTATCTAATCGCCACGGCTAATTGTCAAATTCTGAAATAATCATATTTGTACCGTTAATTATCATCTATATTGTATAACAACAATGGCTAATCCAAATGAAGGCTCGTTAAACGCCCCTAACCGCGATGATAACTCGACGTGTATTCCCATCAACTTGGTAGAGAAGATAGTTACGCTGTTGCGTAAGGTATAAGAGAAGCAGGTGAACGATCGAAGGGTGACAACCCGGTAAAGAGATGTTAACTAAGAGACGAACCAGCGAAGCTGGGTGACGATGCTGTTGCAATGGGAAACTCTTGCTCGGTGGTGATTGCCCCACCACTCGAGGGTGGAATTCATTTTTACCTGATAGAGCAATAACCATAAGGAACCTCTTGACTCGAAGATGTTTTTTGCCACTTAACCCGTTAACGGTAAATCAAAAAGCCTCGTTTTCAGTTCCTTAGGATTATTGCGATCCAATTAATTGCGTAGACGTGGCGAGTGGCCGCCTCGACCGAGAGATTCCTGGCTATGCAAGGAGTCACCCGACGAAACACCTGTATCATTTACCTTTCACCACTCTTCTGATACCTCTCTGAATACGATTGTACGCTGTATTTACGTAATTTGGATAATATTAGGTCGTCCGAAAATTTTCTCTCGTTTTATAAGGAAATAATGGACGCGCATTTCCCGTTTTATATTATTTCATCGTGTTGAGAATTGTGGATCTTTGAGGCCGAAATAATGTTATAGGAACACTAAATTTACACCGAGGATTAATAATAAAATAATAATGTATTTATTTCATGGACGATTGCTTATATATTCATCGATACACATTTGCACGCGTCTCGGCACTTTCTTCTATACCCGACTGTAAACCGACTCTTCGACGACCCTTAACCGACTGTGGAGTTTACATTCGTCTGTTTTCGAGACGCTTCGGACACACATACTTCCACACACTGATATTCACATACAAGTATCTCTACTACGCACTTAACTTAGTCCAGCACAGAAAATTATACATATCTCAACACATCGAATTACGTACGATCCATTTTGTTCTACCGAAAGTAAAGATCACAACGTTCGACGGATTAGGTTTCGCGTTTGTACAAAGATGCGTCGTTGTAAAACACGTGTTTGTAAAAGAAAGACACTTTTCGGACAATGCAATAGTCGCTCTTTAAATTGCAATTTAGTAACCGCAATAAGTTGCAGTAATAAAATCACAAAATAAGAAAACAGCCGTTTCGTCGCGACTTAATTCCATGTTAGAAAGTGTTAGGTCGTCCGAAAATTTTCTCTCGTTTTGTAAAGATGTAATGGATGCATAACATTTTCCGTTTTATATTATTTTATCGAACTACGTACGATCCACTTTGTTCTATCAAAATAAAGATCACAACGTTCGATAGATTAGGTTTCGCGTTTGTACAAAGATGCGTCGTTGTGAAACACGTGTCTGTAAAAGAAAGGCACTTTTCGGACAATGCAATAGTTGCTCTTTAAATTGCAATTTAGTAACCGCAATAAGTTGTAGTAATAAAATCACAAAATAAGAAAACAGTCGTTTCGTCGCGACTTAATTCCATGTTACAACAATCACACGTAGAAGGTATTAGGTCGTCCGAAAATTTTCTTTCGTTTTATAAGGAAATAATGGACTACTATAAGGAAATAATCGAACTACGTACGATCCATTTTGTTCTACCGAAAGTAAAGATCACAACGTTCGACGGATTAGGTTTCGCGTTTGTACAAAGATGCGTCGATGTGAAACACGTGTCTGTAAAAGAAAGACACTTTTCGGACAACCTAATAGAATTCTCGAATTTTAGATGGTTTATTCGTTGTCCGATTTGCAGCTCGATAGCAAGAGATCCAGCGCAACTGTTTCGGATTCGCCGGTGCTTAGTCCGGAAACAACGGCCATTCTCGAGAACGTAGAAAAGTTGATGAAGGACGCGCAGATCCAAATGAAGGAGATAAGTTTGTCCGCTACGTGCGGTCGCCTTCAAAAATGCACAGACGTGTAAGTGTCCCGATCGATACGCGTGCTTTTCCCTACGAAATCTACCCGATACTTTGCAACGCGATTGATACATCCTCGAACAACGCTCGTTTTTCCTCTCGGTCGATGGATACGCGCTGAGTATTTAGTTTGTAATTTCATGTAGTAAACTGTGGCTTCGTAACGAACTACGTAGCCACGGAAGAGCGTCGGAAGAGCTGGAGGAAAAGCGCGCGTCGACGATGCTCGTGTCGCGACCGGCATACTTCAAATCCGATGACTGACGATGGAAGAAGAAAGTAATCGGATCCGATCGAAAGTCAAATCATAAGAGTCTCAGTCTTAAAAAGTCACGCCTAGAGTTCGGAAGTGGATTGTAAAGTGGATTGTTGTTAGAAAAAAAAAAGTTTTCTTTTTTATTTTTCACCTCAAATTTCTTTTTTTTATTTTGTTATTTTACGAAACTCTCTCGCTCGTCAATTCGCTCGTTTATTTATATCGGTCGGGGGACAGTCGGAAAATTTGAACTCGACTGCGTTTGACGATTGAAAATAACGGCGACATCGTTTTGCCTCGGAGTTTGATTATTAATACAATATGTGTGTGCGTCCTACGATATTGATGCTCCGAGGCAAAACAACAATAAGATTTGAATTTATTAGCGTGCCGCCACAGATCATTCAACAAGGAAGATCTACCGTCTTCGAGTAAATAATAAATCGATAACATCCACGTACCGCGTCTGTCGCGCGTGTTGCTCGTGTCTCGTCCGATTTCTCGTACGATGCTGTAGGTTAAATGGTTCGAAAAATTCTCGCTCCTTCGTCGAATTCTCAACGATATCGATACACAGCCTGACGTTTCTTTCAGACATCCGGACGAGGCGGCGTTCGACGACGAGAACGATCAACTCTTGTACATCCGTGAACGAGTGGCCTACAAGTTTCAAGAAGCGAACGGCTGGATCGACGAGGGATCCAGCGATCGTCGACCTGGTCGCGAGCAACGCGACGCGATCAAAGCCAAGAGGACGGTCGATCTAACGGCGCCTAAATTTCAAACTTCCGACGATCGTTACGAGGAATTCTCGCGACGAAGGAAGCGATACGTTCAAAGATTCGGACTTTCCTCTTCGTGTCCGGCGCCCGAGGACGACGAGCGCAGAGACGAACATCGTATTACGCGTCCTCCGCCAGAGGACACGCGGAGAGACGGCAAGAGGGCGAACGCGTTCTCGGTGCGGATGGGTCCTTCGGTGAATATCAAGGGAGACCTGGTCACCCAAAGCTTGGCAAGCATTCGCATCTCACCGGATCCGTCGTTCGTGCAAGAAAGTCGCAACGTCGCCACTTACGTGGTTCGTCGTGACTTTCGCGGCAAGGACGGCTCTCCGAGAAAGAGGGAGAAAGTCGTAAGAATAGCGGAGGATGGCGAAAGTAGGACGAAGGGGAAATCGAAGAGGGCGAGTTGGAAAGACCGCGTGGAGAGTGGCGATGGATCGGACGCGGCGCGCGTTCCTGGGAGATCGGAAACAGTTGCGGCAGAGGGATCCTGCGATGGTTTGGCGAAGGACGAAAAATTGGACGACAAACTGGACGATAAACTGGACGAAAAATTGGGCGAAAAATTGGGCGATGTACGCGAAACGACAACGAAGGATCTCGAGAGCGAGGGGAACCTGGAGTCGACGGATCGCGACGACGAGGTGGCGTTGAAGGAGGATTTCAGAGAAACGATCGGGGACAATTCGAACGACGAATCCGAGAGTGAAATTATCGAGGAAGGGACGGACGATTCGGCGATGAAGATATCGGCAAGGGGCAACCAGAAGCAAGTGAGATTCGACGAGCGAGTCTCGCAGAGGAAGGAATCCCCTGGAGAGGAAATAGTCGAGGACGAGAGTCCACCGCGAGCGAAGAATCACGAAAGTCTCGTCGAGTCGCAAAATACGGAAGGAGCGGATGCAATTTGCGAGGAGAATTCGAAAACACCGTCGACGTTCGTCGAACGTTTGGAAAGTCGACGAGCTTCGAACGATCAATCCGAACGACTCAAAGCCTCTTCGAGGAAACTTCGAACAAACGACGAGCAGGTTCCGTTATCGAGCAAGGAGGTGGAAGAAATGCGCAAGACCGATAAAAGAAGACGCAAGGAGGTTTGCGAGAAGCGAAGAACGGAGGAGGATGAGCGCTATAAGGCGATAGATAAACGTTTCGCAGACATCGTTCAAACATATTGCGACAGAGACGAGAAGCAAGCGGGAAATTACGCGGAGGACAACGTTTCGTCGTCGAGCGCGATCTTTACGGAAGATAGCGAGGAATCGGACGATCTTTGCAATTTGTACGAACCTTCCGTGGACGAGCTGGACCAGGTGTTGCTTTCGTACGATAAGATAATCGAGAGCGTCGTCCGATCGACGAAAACGATAGACAGGTTTCTTTCGCGACCGGAGCTCGACGAATATCGCGCGCAAGATACGACGAGAGGAAAAGCCGACGGGAAATACACCGCTGATACGGTTGCGATGAACAGCGCGAAGATCGCAACGGTGGAAACCGATGGATCGGGAAATTTATCGAAACAAATTACGGCTGATCTGGCTGATCGGTTTCACGCGCGCGCTAAACACAGCGCGCTATCGAAAATAAAGAAGAACTCGACGATTAGGTCGGGGAAATTTGCAAAGCGGAATGCAGCGATTGAGTTGGAAAATTGGGAATTCGATCGAAGTGCAGAGATTCAGGTGGAAGAACGTCGAGATCGGACGAAATCGACGATCGAAGATAAACGATTGCTAACGAGGAATAAAGCGAACGCGAACGAAGAACGCCAGCTTGATAGGATCGAACGAACGAAAGCTACAACGTGTTTAAAGTCGCCCGTATCGAAGAGAAACGAGGATGGTTCGAGGAGAAGGTGTATCGCGCCGAAGGTCTCGGACAAATTTACGGCGCGAATTTTCGCAACGAACTCGAGGACGAAGGATGGAACGTCTCCTCCTCGGAGGAGAACGTCGAACGAAGAAACCACCGGCTCGAGCGAAGATAACAGCAGGAATTACGAAACGACGACAAACGGTACCAACGAGGCGAGAGACATTTTTCCTCGTAAAACGCGTTTATTTCGAATCGTGAACGATAGCTCGAGCTTGACCGCCTCTTCGATCTGGCCGCAGTCTTCGAGCACGGATACGAAGAGCGCGAACGATACGAAGATGTCGCAAGAGACGTGCAGGTCACCGACGATGAAAGACGAGTCTCGCGACGAGAAGGCCACGATTCTCAGGATAAACGCGCTGAAATCGAAGGAAGGAGAGGTCCAGAGAGGTAATTTCGACGACACGACGTTGCGCAATATCGTTCGCCCCGCTGTCTTAAAGGATGTTGCAGCGGAAGAGAAGATGGAGGCAAACTTGATGGCGCTCGCTCTTCGAGAAGAAACACGCTTCGTAGAAGATAAAATAAAGAGCATGCTGAAGGTAAACGAGATAGTGCCTCTGATGGCGAAGAGCTTGTTGCAGAGTTTGAAGAACGACGAGGTCGGTCGTGGAAACTCGCGGTCGCTAGTTTCCGGCAAATCGTCGATGTACAACGCGGTTTCGAACGACGTTCCTTTGGTCGGAGCGACGAAGTCGGATGACGAGTCTGAGAAACGAGATTCGCAAGTGGAACACGCGCTTGAAACCAACACGAACGAAGAAATTATCGAAAAAGATATTTCGATAAAGGATAAATCTGAACGCGACCACGCTGTTCTTAACGAGTCGATTCCTAACACCGAGGACCGATCGTCTTTAAAATGTAACCTTGATGTATCGAGAAACGAACATTCTGCAGATAAAATAGACGGCAATATCGGGTTGGCGGAAGACGTTAAAATAAGCGGTGGAATTGATAATACGAAAAAAGATCCTGAAAAGAATGACGAGAATAGTATCTCGAAGAACGATGCGAATTTGCGGATAGAAGTAAGCGAGAAAGAAAACAAAACCTCTACGAGAACTGCGTCTAATATTATTCGCGAGCCAATCGGGAGCAAAGAATGCCACGTTGCTGAAACTTTAAGGAATAATCTGCTGCGGGATATCGATGAAAGAATGAATTTACACGACAATGAGGCAGCTGTAAAGGATATTAACGAAACCTGGCTGAAAACGAACGATGACAAAGATGCGAAGCGTGACGACCTTGAAACTTGGAACAAAAGATCGGCATCTTCGAACGATGCGGTTGGTGAATTGAGAGAAGAGAAATCTGTAGAATTATGTTCGCAGAAAAATTCAGGCAAAAACGAACAGTTTGATAATAATATTTCGCAGGGTTTATCGTCTGATTCTTTGCGCGATTGCGCGTCTCTTCGATCTTCCTCGAGGAACCTTTCGAAAACTTCGTCGAATAATACGAAACTTTCACAGGAAGCGAATAAATTCGAGCAGATGGAAACGAGCAACGCGATTGCTGATAAAATAAGCGATATAAATAACTCGCATTTCGATAGCTTATTCGAGAAAAAGAACATTTTATCCGATGTGTATGACGGAATGGACAAAAAGTTCTTCTCTTCTACGTGTCTTGATGGCAATATCAATTATTCAAGTTTGCTCAATCAACGGCAGAGGTAAAGGAAATATCTTAAAACACGCGCGATTTCAAGTAATTTAATTAATTAATCGGTCATTATACGTGTAATGTTTGGTCGTATTAAGTAAAAAAAATATTTATGAAATTATATCTACGATTATTTAATTACTGTCGTTATTTTCTTTAATCGATTTTCTTGAAATTGTACTATTCTCAAATTATACTTTTTACAGGCTTTCTAATGGCACGTCTACGATATCAACGATAGAATCGAACAAGGTACGAAATATTCGTTTAACATTCAATGTGTCCAACGTAATAATTAAACTGCGAATATTTGTACAAGCTCGTATTTTTACGAATATAATTAAAATAATAGAATCCAGGCAGGAGTTTGTTTTCTCTGTTAAATATTATAACGTATTCTGTATATTTAAGCATCTTGAAATTTTGTACAATCCGTTTTCAATAGAGTAGTCCAGCAATAATTCATTTGGCAGGAAGTCTCCTGCCTTTTGTATTAAGAATATATTATCATGTTGGCAATGGTGAGAATTAAAACGAATTTGCTCGATTTTATTAATTTTTAATTAAATTTCTTTAAAGTTATCAAAGTTCTTTTTAATTAATTTTAAATTTAATTTTTAGTTGATTTTATTAAATTTTAATTTTTCCGAATAAAATCAATAAAAATAATTAATATTTAAATTTGTATATTTTCTAAATTCTTCGTCTAATTACGTCTCATTATCTCAGATGGAAATTTCGGATACTTCACACTCCGAAGGGGAACTATACATGCCAAGTTCCGGTTCATATTCTCTCGGAGAAGTTCGAACGTTGACAAAGATTCGATCAGATGGCGAAAACACCGATGATTTCGATAATAACGTCGCGATTTTCGTTACGAAAGAGATGTTGACTTCTTGGAACGAATCTTCAAAGGTAAAATAACAAATTTCGTAATATATATATATATATATATACATGAAATAATATTAAAATTATACTATTTTATAATGATATGTATTAGTATCAAAATTATTCTAATTAAAATCTTAAAATTAAGATCTTAGTAAGAAATTAAATTATTTAAAGAAATTTCAATGCTATATTATCATATTGTTAATTGAACCTTTATTATGAGCACTATACTTTTTAATTATACTTAATCGATTTATTTTTAGTCTCTCATACAGAGCATGGGAGAAATTTAAAATTGCTGATTTGATAGAAAGCGCGTCATAGAAACATGAACACGAAGAATGTATATTGCAAATACTGCAATTGAAGATGCAACGACGGTGACACATTCCCGAATATTTATGATTTGAAAGGACCATTAAATACACGATAAAAAATATCATGAAAGTATTGTAAATAAAATGATAATTTTAGATAATCATGTTATGTGTTGGATTATTTTAAGTGTCGTGTAATTAAGCATAAATAATGTGATATGTGCTTGTCATTATTATATCGCGATAACCTGTGATCATATATTACACTATCTAAAATAAATATAACGATAACCCAAGTTGTACATGAGAATAAAATTTGAGGAAATACTTTGCTTTAAGAAAATAAACTGATTGTGTAAAATGTATATAACCAAAGGGATTACAATACCGTGGAGTATTTCTTAAATCATGCAAACATAACCTTACATTTCGGGGAAAAATATGAAATTAGTTGATACAAGAATTTCTGAGACAACGCATTAATAGAGTATAATTTATCTAACGGTTATTATTAAAATAATGTACTGTATACGCTTTAATGGATAAAAATTATACTCGACATAAGAAAACAACGCGAAAAAAAATGTGCGACAAGTATGTTATCGGTTACTCGATATCCGAAAAAAAACGACAAAAATTTAATTGGAATGACTTTTGTAGTGTTTGTGAGTCTGAAGGGTTTCTATTAAAAATGGTAAATAATTTTTTAAGCTTTCTGAAATTATTATTAAATAGTTATGCCATACGTTATGCCTCACGTTATAATAATGTGAGGTTATGTATAAAATGTTTTATTTATAATTTATATACGTCTATAATATTTTATCAAATATTTTAGAATTGATACGTTAATTTCAGATTGATATAAACTCTGATCTTGAACCTCAGGGACCATTCCATGTTTTTATATACAAAATGACAGACAAACTAGCACATGCTGAATATGGTGATCAATATGTATGAACAAATTTTTTATATTTATTGTGATTAACAACGTTATGACAATTGATTTATATTCCAGGCCAAAGCAATTATCTCAAGAATGAAAGAATACTTCTACCAACATCCCGAAATAATAGTTATTGACCCTTTGGACAATATTAGGATTTTAATAAATCGTTATAAATCATACGAAATCTTACAAGAACAGCTACAACTCGATGGTAAATACAAATTCTTAATACTTAGATTCGATAATTTTTTATTAAAGTTAATAAAATATCGAATAACAAATTATTGATCTATATATGGCTCATATGATCTATATATAAAATATGTGAATTATATGATTATACGATCTATCTTTTTATAGGGGTATTTACTCCAAGGTTTGTAGAAATTAAAAGTAAAAATGCTATTGAGAATATATCGCTGTTAAAAATGGCAGGTATTAAGTTCCCATTTCTTTGTAAACCACTTGTGGCTCAGGGCTCCAACGATGCGCATAAGGTAATTTAATCGCTGGAAAACATGTGAATGTTATTTAAATATTAATAACAATCATGCTTTTTAGATGATGGTGATTTTTAATGAAGGGGGTGTGAAGGATTGTCAGCCTCCTTGTGTGGTTCAACAATTTGTCAACCATAATGCGATTCTTTATAAGATATATATAGTTGGAGAAAACTTTCACGTAGTCGAAAGACCTAGTTTCAAAAACTTTTATGAAGAAGACTGTACTGCATTAAACACAATATTTTTTAGTTCTCATGATATATGTAAGAGCGATTCCAGGTCTAAATGGTCAATTCTGACAGAGGAAGACATTCCATTAACCGTAAAACCAAAACATGAAATACTAGAGAAGATTGTTAAGAGAGTTACGGAACTTTTTGGATTGCTTTTAGTTGGTGTGGATGTTGTTATTGAAAATCATACCGGAAAATATGCGATCATAGATGTAAATATGTTTCCTGGGTATGATAGCTATCCTAATTTCTTTGAACAATTAATAAGCTGCATAAAGAAGCTATCAATTGAAAACAGAGATTTGCAGCAGCATTCTAAAATTTATACACTAAAAAAGTGTTTAAGCGATGACTTGGATTCTGGCTTTGAAAGCGACGAAAAGAAAAAATATTCTACAAAGAATAAATAATATAAATAACAAGAAAGTGAAGGAGATTAATAAATATATCAAACTGATATTCCAGTTCACTATATTGTAACAAGTACAAAATGATATTATTTGATGAAGCAATGTATGCTTTTTTTATAATGACTTATTTCATGTTTACCCTTGACGGTATTTGAAACTGTTATAGCAGATCTGCGTTTTGTGACCTCGCTACTTTCTAACATTTTTGGGTTGTTTGTTCATGGTACATAGTTATAGTAGGGAAAGATTAATTTTGTTTATTAACTATATTGACATTTTTTAATAAATTTTGCCCATTATGGTAAGAAACGCATGACTGCCAAAGAATATTTTGTACTTTTCACTTGTATACTATATTTGCATAAATGGTTGAATAAAACACCTCTGGGATTAATATATGTAACGTATATTTATAAATTTACATTTTCATTGTGAAATATGAAATTGTACATTAAAACTACTATAAAAATATTAAAAATACACAATGAAAGAATTATTGAATACTATATTTTTTTGTTCAAATAACACTTTCATGTAGTTGCTTATTTTGACAAAACTGTAAATACAGGATGGTCCGTTTAAATGGTATTATCTAAATATCTATTTTCGCTGTTATATGTGACCATTGAAATACTGTAATTTCATCTTGAAAAACGTTTTCATACAACAATGAATAAGGCAGATCTGGGAGTCCAGACAACGATCTTACTAACTATAAACAGATCTGAACACTTCCATATCGAAGATATCTGCGATGTCGTCCGTCTTTTGAGTCGAAAAAAAAATCAAAATGGAGAACAAGAAATGGTCTCATTGTGCGCATATGTGATACGTATATTCATACATGCAGATATTACGAATGTCCCAGACAGAGACAGAGGCAGTCTACTCATCTTTGCTTGTTTCACAGAACGAGACCCTTTTTGTCTGCCATGTTTATTTTTCGGAATTCGATTTTCGAACGATTTTCTTTAACAAGTGTCGAGACCTGTTTACTGTTTATTCATATGATCGTGCAGTAGATGCTTTGCATAGTCATTTTGATTTTCCATTATATTTCATTGGCAATCATCTCAGCATTTTTATCACAAACTGAAAAATATCTTCATCGCCTTAATCAATGCCTTAATCTCAAAGATAATGTGTAATTTATAATAAAAAATTAATAATGTCATTTATATTAATTGAGAAATATTATACAAATTTGTAAATCCTTCATTTTAAAGGGTTAAAAAGTAAAACATTCAAGGATAATAAATCTCTTTTAGTAATGTTTGTGTAGTTTAATTGGTAACACTGATATGCTCATACGCGCGAACCTTTTATTTTTTTGAACACAATGCGCACGATGCTGAAAATGTGTACAACATTAACGTATTGCTCTCTCGATAGTGTGTGTAATTTTATACGAAGCGAAACAAGAATTCAGTATTCATTAGAGACTTAAAATAATATTAGCAGTCGATACGATTTAGAATCTATTGATTCATTCAGATTAATTCTTTTGGAACGAGCACATATAGGCGCGTGACTGGTTTTAACAGTGACGTTTGTAGATTCGTGACGTTTGCACGACAAATGATTTAGTTGCAAACACAAATCGCTGGAATAATACTGTTTGTGTGACTTGTGAGTAAAACATAGCCCGAAATGTTTTTCAAAGCGACTAATAAATTTCGTGAAATGTGATAAAATATCGTGACTTTTTGCCAGAATTTTCTTTCACGTGGGCCACCAGAAACAAATGTGGACGAAGGCATCGAAGGAGGAAAAAGATAGAAATAGTACGTAAGAAGGAGAGGTTAATTCGTGCACGGAAAAGAGCCAGAGAAAGAAAGCAAGATACGGAGGAAAAGAGAGGACACTCAGTGCCGAAGCTTTATCTTTATTATGCGCCGCTGAGTGAATTGTCAAGTGAAATCAGAAATGGCTGCCAACGAGCAACAACGCAAGGTGAGTAGGGAGAAATACATTGTATTTTTCTCGAATTGCCAATGGCTTTTCGATACGCCCGTGTCAACAGCGAATTCGTAATACTGTCTAAGGTTAAATTTATCATTCTGAACAGTCGAACGTGTGATTTATTCGCGATGATTTTGAGTCAAAAAACGGGATTTATACAATGTCTCGAGACTAGTCATACTAAAAGGAACAACAACGTCTTGGGCTTAGTTCTATGTTAATAAATATTTGACAATTAGAGGGACTCAAGAACGAATTATACAAGAATATAGTAGCATTTTGCGTGAATGGGAATTTTTTCAAGGGACGTTTCACTTCATTCAAATATTTGCCAGATCATCGGTGCATAGAAAGACGTATAAATTGTTATATGCAGTATTTACATTTGCACAAGCAGCTGTCAGTAGATGATCGGAAAGGTGTCATGAGGTCTTGGAAAAAATGTGCAAAGTGCAATTCTCTTCGATGACTGGTTCATATGAAATATGTTGCAAATTTTTTTTCAAAACATCGAAAGCTCGTACGAATTTGACAGAGATAGGTAGTGCGATCGAGGCAATCAACGTACAATAGCATTAACGAAAGCTGCGACGTATGACAACCGACATGCCCTAACAATTTTTGACTATACTTCCTTCATTATATTTTTCATTATATTTTTGACTAACGATCCGATTTTTAAATAAATCGAAATTAGTGAGGAATTGCGACATTTCATACTGAAAATATCCTGGACTTTGTGCAGCTGAAGTAATTAGACAGAATACGAAAATTAACATATGCCTGTTATGACGGCGGATATCTATATTTCTTTTTCAATGAGACTACTGCTACTACTACCGTCAATTTTTATATTAATCGTATATTGTCAATATTATTACGAAATATTTCGGGAATGTGGCGAATCTTTCATTCCTTTGACATTGGATTCTCTACCAATCCAAAGCATTTGTAGATCGTTCTCCTCGTTGTACCATAAATAGACGTGATTTTCTTTTTTGTCTTAGAGTTATCATGGAACGCAATCTTTTTTTGGAAAAATCGTTTTTGCAAACGTCGCAGCAAATGGAATCTTTCTCGTGATTTTGTACTGTTAATGTTTAAATTTTATGACCGATTTCATAATATTGTGCACAGAATGTAAATTAATATATTTTTATTATACTCTCGTTTCGTAATAAAGTTGACTTATCGTGAAGGTAAAAATATTGAAAAGATATAGATAAATAACGAAAAGATTACATTCCATTAAAATGGATATATTTCTGTTTTTATTTTATTCACTTATGTATATGTATGCGTTGTATACGTGCATATGCACAATCTCCGTCATATTTGTGTGTTGATTCACGTTTACATTTTTTCATCACTTGTATAACAATTCGTTAAGTATGGACGTGAATAGAACATTAGAAAAAGTATGGGGAATAACGTATACTATAAGTAATGCATTTAATTGCACTCGTAATTAAATAATCAATAAAGTTTTTTTTATCAAGAAAATTATTTTTATAAAATTAATATACCTTACATAAAATGATAAAATATTCTTATAATTTCGTTCTTAATGTGCTTAATTGAATAAATAACTAAGCAACATATTATTTACCATTTGGTATATTATATTAATAATAGTTTTTAGTAAATATTTCATTCAAAAAATGTTTAAATGATACTTGTTCTTATTCATTGTTAAAAAAGGGATATACACGTAGATGAGCAATGTATGCACATACATCCATTTCTTAAATTAGTAATAACATATTTTTGTGTGTATTTCTTTAAATTGTACATTTAATATAAACAATTAGTTTTAATATATTGCTATTATCTATGAATGTAGAGATAAGCATATGTGACCTTAGAATCTGTCAAGGTATGTGATTTTAAGGTTTCACAAGTGCTGTAATATAACTGAATATTGTTCTGATCTAAAAATATATGTGATTTTTTTATTGTTATATATCATATTATATAATTTTTGTAACAAATGACAACTAAATATGTTATATATATTAATTTAAGAAATGGTATTTGTGTTTATATCTAAATATTTTTGTTAATTTAATTACAAATATTTTAATTCATATCTTATTAACTGTTTAACATAGTATTAAAAACATACTTTTACTATATTTAAATAGAAATAGAAAATAATTACACACATACACACACATACTTTATTTCAATTAGATTACTTTACATAATTATTATTAACCAGTTATATATATATTTGTAAAGAGATATGTACTAATAGATCTGTCAAATTGTATTAACAATTAGGAATCACGAGAATTAAGAGAACCAGCCCACCATGCAAGGAGACCAATGAATGCTTTTCTTATTTTTTGTAAACGTCACCGTGGTTCTGTGCGATCTGGTTTCCCACATTTAGAAAATCGAGCAGTTACAAGAGTTCTTGGAGAATGGTGGGCCACTCTTCATCCAGATCAAAAACGTTCTTATACAAATCTAGCACAGGAGGTAAATTACTTGCATAAGAAGGAAGTTAAATGTCATGCTAGTAATTATACTGTTGATGTAATTTGACATAGTCAGCTGTAAATCTTACAAACTCAATACTGTTTACAATTCTACACAAATTTGTATTAAAAACTAAATATTTTTTTTAAGTTGTATATTAGAAATTTTAATTACAAATTTTTTATTTTCCTAATTTTAATTTTTATGATTACAATTTAAAATTTTTCAGTACAAAGATGCATTCTTAAATGCAAATCCTGACTTTAAGTGGTACAAATTACCAGCACCTCCTTTACGTACTTTGAATACTAGGCCTACAAACAAAAAGGCAGAAACAAATTCTAATGAGCAAATAGTAGAAAGTGTAAAATGTGAGAACAAGTCTTCCGATTATTCAAAATCTGATAAGCGAGATGGACAATCAATTCAACCAGGAAAATTAGCTGATGAATCCCAAATTGGTGGCCTCAGTTCATTATTTACACCTCAAAAGACACAAGCAGCAGATGAGAAAGTGACTATTAATGGTTCTGTGATTGAAAATGATACTGAAGTTCCAAAACCTCCTAAAAAAAGATATTTAGAAGTACCTTTTTCATCTGATAATAAGAGAGAATGTAAAGCTGATCTTTTTGATGCAAAAAAGAGAAAAAAATCTGAATCAAATAATAATGTGCATCAATATGTAAGGGACCTTTTTAATCAAATTTTTCTTAATTAAATTTTCTACTTTTAAATAATTAAATAGTCGTACTATTTCTTAAAATTTCACATTTCTAACATTAACAATTGTATTTAGGATACAGAAGATGAAAAAACAGAAATAAATAATTTTTTAACTACGAACATGCCTTCAGAAGAAAGTAATTTTAGAAGTGAACGAACATGCAAAGGTTTACGTTATCAAAAGTTCCTTGCAGAACAAATGAAAAATGTTGGTGCATCAGGGCAGCAGCCTAAGAGAAGAAGACAAACTGGAAATCGTAGGTAAATAATTACAATATTTCATTAAACTTGTGTTACATGTAAAATATGATTTCATCATTAATAACCTACTTCTGATTGATGCTTTCATTAGCACTGATGGTCAAGCAACTGAAAGAAGAAACTCTATTTCTTCAAATGTCAGTGAAAAAACAGATTCCTTGAGTAGTGAAGGTGGAAATAGCTCTCGCGGCGAATTAGAGCATCTTGTTGAAAGGTAATTTAAATTCGTTTATTATTTGCATTTTTATCATATATATGGAAACAAAAAGAAATAATATAAGTATTATTTAAAGCGCCGAGGGAAATATAGAAGCATCAAAGCCAGAAGAAACAGAAACTGAAGGTGCAGAAGGACAAGTTGATTTTGGACCATGGACTGCAAGAAAAAGGTTTCGAGCTGAGTAAGTTTAATGTCATTTTATAGTGTTACGCACTAAAATATTGTGTAATATACAATGAAAATGTATTATTTTCATTTTCTTATGTAGGGACTTTAATTTAGAAAAGAAAATTGAAGCGTTACCATCTTTAAGTTTAGAAGAATTTCAGGAAAAGAAGAAGCAACAACGTACGAAAAAGAAAAAAATTGTACAAAAATTAACATCGACTTCGAATAATAAAAGGCATCAGAATAATTTCGACAGCAACGATCAAGCAAACAGTCAAAACAATACAAAAATATCTCAAACAGAACGTGAAAATTCAGAAGATGCTGAGAAACTTTTAGTTGGAAGTCAAAAAAGGAAAGCACGAAAACAAAGCATTACACGTAACGCGGCAGCTATAAATGATTCAAAGCAAATTGAGATCGAGGAACCCAATAAATGTAAGTATAGACGAAATAAACTGTATTGTTTATTTCTTACTTTCATTTTACTTTTTAGTGTTTTGTTCATAAATATAACAGAAATATTTCTTGTAAATTTTTCAGATTGGAACGTTATTATTTTTATGAAAGAAAAACTTATAAAAATTGTCTTATCTTTTATTTAGATTATCTATGTTTTCATCTATAAAGAAGTGAAAGTTACAAGAAGAAATTGTACTTTTTATTAGGAACTAGAATTCAGTTAACTAAAGCTTCAATTTATATTATAAGGTATTTATGTATGAGTTAGAAAACATAAATTTACGTTCCAATCTGCAAAGTTTTCACTTGTACTTAAGTTTTATAATTTGTAAACATTCTTGGTTTTAAAATTGAAATATTTAAGATTATGAAAATAGAGGATATTACGTTTCATGTTTGTTATTATAAATACGATATAAGCTTATATTATTTAATTATTATCAAGTTAATTAATTATGTAAATATTGATAGCATGGTGTGCATCGCCGGACTTA
Organism: Bombus vancouverensis nearcticus; assembly: GCF_051014615.1. Lineage (NCBI taxonomy): Eukaryota > Metazoa > Arthropoda > Insecta > Hymenoptera > Apidae > Bombus > Bombus vancouverensis. Next base: position 16,500,455 of record NC_134915.1, on the reverse strand, counting down.
GAAGCACTGGCATGTCTTGCAGCAGTTGCCGCCAACAGAACAAAACTTACCAAAAATAATACATAAGAGATATATATTTTTCATATTTAGCAGTCGTTCATGACGTAAACTTGTGCTAAGTAAACCAAAATCTTATTCATTTATTTCTTAATACAATTTCTTATTAGCTGAATTATTGAAATAATTGCTTTGATTGCTGTTAAAAAAAAAAGATAATAACGTTTCCGATTTATCAAAAATGTACTACGTTATTATTGTTAATATCTATGTCGTTAATCGCTGTTAATATGAATATTAATATTGTGACTGCTATAATTATTTCGTCACTCAAAATGTAAAAATATTTCTTTTATGTTGCATGAATGTCCCACAAATGTGGTTTATGGAATATAGTTTCTTGTATAGTTTGTTAATGAATAATCTTGTTACTATTACATACTGAAGAAAGATTCTAGTTTTCACTTTGCGTTGCGTGTAATTATTAAAATGTTACGTCAAGCATTCTATACTTGTTAATAAATACCTGCAGTGCAGATGATAGCCATTTTATCTAACTTGAAATAAAAATGCCCGCATATTGATATTCATTGGGAAATTTGTGCAACTTCCAACAAAGGACGTATTATAGTCATATAGGACCTGACTAGGTAAATATTCGCTGAAGGAAAGGAAAGGTGCATGCAATAAAAGAGTGTTAGTGAGCGTGTATTATGATGATATTGGCAGAGCAAGGATTTGATCTTGCAAATTAATTTTTTTAATATAAAATGTTATAAATACTATGAAGAAGGGACGGTAACAAAACCGTGAACCTTTACAAAGCCGATGAGCAGGGCATTTTATCATATCTATGTGTAGTAACGATAACACGTAATAATTGCAAAGTCACTTGTTACTATTTTTGTTATTATCATCGGCGTACGTTTTATCTATATTTCATTATGTTCTGTAAACATTTTATGTACATAGAAATAGGTGCAGTATTATGGAAGATATCCTTCATGATCTGAATATCAAAAAAGGATATAATCAAAATATATATGTATAAATATATATATATATATACATACGCAATATACATGTACACATGAAAGAGACCACTGTTTATATGCTGTACGTGCGTACATGTAAATATACATAATAACGTTACGTATGCAAAATAAAAAATGTAAATTTTATTATTAGCGAATATTCAATATCAGAAAGCGTATGTATACGTGTATGTATATAATTTGATAAGACTACGTATATATATATGAATGTATATTTATAATATTTATATAACTATTATTCTAGAATTAAGACCATGAAAAATGCGTTTCTGTGCTCTGTTTGAGAAAGTAAGGGACTTGTCTGTGATTTTGGCTAAAGGAGTTTTTAATATTTTATATTTTTCTATTGATTTTTTTCTCTCGTTTTTCTTTCTCACTTTTTTAATTTCATTGAAGTCTAACTCCAGACACTATTAGTGAAATGATAGGAACAATTAATGTTAGTAAATTCCTCTGTAATATGGAAATGAGTATACTGATTATATTTCAAATGTGCCTTGAAGAGATATGAACATAGATATTAAACAATGACCAACAATATATTTTCGATTCGTTTCGTAATTCTAAATGTTTTTTGGCTTTTACATTTATACCTTCCACATTTTCTAATTGTGGTTACGGTACATAATTATAGCGAGGCTTTTATGGCCAACGTCCGAATATTTGGAATTATAAAAGAAAAAATTAAGGGAAAGTGTTTCGAATTTTACTGCACAAACATCTATGTACCTAGCTTTAAAAGTATAATTTACACGAACATACATATTATATATATATATATATATCTATATTATATATATACTTGTAACATATTGTATACCGTTTATATGAATAATAAAGATATAATATTTTGATGTAATCTCTCGAAATTATTTACAAGATATTTTGAATACAAAAGGGATAATATATATAACAGTTCTTATTCTAAAATAACATTCATTTTTTCAATGTATGTTTATTTTAAAAAAGAAAAAAAATAATGAGTAAGGAGTCTTATTCTAAAGAAAGCTTATTACTTTTTTTAAAGAAATTTTTTTAAAAATTTTTATTAAAAAAGATTTGTTAATTTTATTTATGGTATTTATTTAAAAATATTTCCCAATTCGCATATGTATTTTAGACGCGAATATGGATAGTAATTCATAGGAATACTTCTATGAGGCATGAAATTAAATAAATATTTGAGTAATATGTATTTGCGGCATTTTCGTCATTTTCCAAAAATATATTATGATGCTTATGTTTTATTTAATTTGCTCGTGTATAAATATAGATAATATATATACATGTTTCTTCTCAGTTGTGATTTTTAACGTTAAGATTACAAATCTGTCTTATTCATCCTCTCATTGGTATTTCGTTTTATACATTTCTATTTTTTTATTAATTTAAAAAATAATCAATTTTCACGTATCGCTATTGATGTTGATATAAGTAAATAAATTTCGTAAATATACATATAAGACCGTTAAATAACATTACATCAAACTTATTTCATGACTATTTATAGTGACACATGTTTTATAAACATATAGTTCTTTTAATTTCGATTTAAACTTACCTAAATACTGCGTTCTCATTTTAAAATTACGACTTGTATACAAAATGTTTTGCTTTCAAATTATTCACTATTTTATTAAACCATTTTTAAACTGTTGATTATGTATGTAATAATATTCATATCGAAAGAAAATTTATATTAGAGACAATAATTTTGTATTGAAATTAAAAGAATTATATGTTTATAGAACATGTAGTTTTATAAATAATCATGAAATAATTTTGATGCAATGTTATCTTGTATGTCATTTTTGTATTTTTTTCAGCGTCGCTGTGATCGCAGCGTACGAGTTTAAAATTTTCGTAGGCGGTTGTACCATCTAGAAGTTTGAAATCTATGAATCATGATTGAAACAGCTTGGCAGACTCAAGCATTTGGATGGTATTGTTGCGTAGCGTAGCGTAGTGTATGTATCACGCTGTAGTGACAACTACATCAAATTACATGACTTGCTTGTTTGTAGAGTCAATGCAGTTCACTTGAATCTACCAAGTCGTTTTTATTTCACAGTAGATACTTGGAAAGCGATTTACGATATTTCAGGATGGGTGTAATTTTCTTGGAACACATCGGAGGTACTCGGTTGTTCTCCTGCGCTTCTTGTGACACCAATCTTACAAACAGAGGTCAGCTGATAAGCACGCGTTTTACGGGCGCGACAGGCCGTGCTTTTCTATTTAACAAAGTCGTCAACTTGAATTACAGGTATTCGCGTTTTTCCTTTGTTCCTTTAAATAAATTAACGTCAAACGTAATATACAATAAGTTTATGTTTACATTTCTACCTTTTGAAAATTCTCGCGCTTGACAAAGACAATTGTGTAAGGTGGAATGTTATTATACTCATGTACCTAAGAAAGAGGGACAGAGGAGTTGAATTTAAGTAAAAACTCGAATTATCCGTTAGAGGAGAATGTGTTTAAACATATGGGAAAGAGAACTGTAATTGTTTGTAAAATTAATTACAAAGGTACAACAACATGGCGTCATTTTGTTTTGATATCTTCATTGTATTATTTGTATATTACGTTAATATTTATTAGTACAGTTTAAAGAAACTTTGTCATTTTAAAAAAACTTATCATTATTTCAAATAAAAATAATTTTATTGTTTCATTGATTATTTAAATGTTTGTAACTTTTATTACTTATTTTATATTCATTATATGTTATTCTTAGGTACATGATTTTTGCTGTTTATACATATGTAGCTTTTTAACATTATTTAGCACACAGGATACCATTCGTAAATGTACAAAATCTCAGAGAAATTGTACTAATGGAATAATCTTATATGATTTTTGCCTATTCATAATTTAATTTGTCTACAATGATACACAGCGAGGTACAGGATAGAGTGATGTTGACGGGTCGTCACATGGTCCGAGATGTCAGCTGCAAAAACTGTGATGCTAAACTTGGGTGGGTGTATGAATTTGCCACAGACGAGAATCAACGATACAAGGAAGGCCGTGTCATCTTGGAACGTGCTTTAGTCACTGAGAGCGATGGAATGGGCGACAATATTTAATAGCATACACATAAGTAGCACGCCATAGGATAAGAATACCTTATAGTCAGTGCTAAATCAGTTGTCCTACTTCTCTGTGTTCTTTTGTTATTTGAAATAATCAAAAAGAAAAGATTATTGTATGAGTATACGATGATTTATATATAATATCTAATATCTAATATTTTTGTAAACATGAAACATATATCATTATTTTAAAGCTATTTCTCATTCAACAATGTATTTTGTGCTAGATCAGATTTAAAATAAACGTTCGGTCTATTATTGTGTCAGAATTTTAAATATTACTATGTTTTTCTATATTAAAATTTATTATAAAGAAAAATATAGATTATATTGAATAAGTAAGATAAATTGTAAACTACGACCAAATATATTAATTAACTTAATAAATCTCAGAGAATTTGTTAGTTTATTACAAACAATATTTTAATCATATTTTTATCTACATTGATCAATAAATAGACTGCGGATGTTTATGCAAATTCATATTTTTATGAATATGTAATACTAATAAAATAGAACCTCAGAAAATATTTGTTTTACTCACCTCAAATATTAAAACGGATATTGTACTTTGAATATTTTATATATTTTTAATATTAATGCACTCTGCATTCTGATATTTTTAAATTTCTCACAATTGCATAAAAATCCTCAGTTTATTAATAAAGATACACTAAAAATAGAAAGAAACCTAATTGAATTTTGAACGTATACTAAAAAGCCAAACAAAATCGACGTACATTTGAGACACAAATGAACCGCGCCCCAAGTTATAGCACGATTGGTTGTTATCATTCGAGCGTGGTCCAATAGCAGAGGTGAAGTTCTGCAACGAGTTGCGACGACGAACCAGTGTGGTCACGTAAGCCCACCATACCGCATGGTGGATACATGTTTCCTTTAACTAGACGTCGTCTAAAATGCTATAATTGTGTATTGTTGTTATTTTGCAAGGGACACAACGAACTTGTGGAACAGCCACTTCCAGCCTTGCATACGGTAATTATATCAATATGTAGCTATATTATATAGCATAAACGCGTTGACCGATTTCAGCATACAATTTGTTGTTTGCTGTTCGGCTCAATGGCCGAGTGCTAGTCGCACAGTAGCAATATATTTGTTACATTTATAGAATATCCCTTTCACCTATTTCGTGACAATTTCGATAATTCTACTACATATACGTTTTACTGTGAAAGTCGATTAATATTAATACATAAACGAATTATTTTTTATTCTCTTGTTTTTCTCTGTTCGTTCTCTGTCCTTTCCCCTCTACTATCCCACGCACACAAAGATAGCAGCGGCACCAACGAACGCGACTCGAAGAATTCTACGGAAATACAAAATGAAATTTTTCTAAGAAATATTTAGTTTTATCATATGAGGGTTTTAGAGCCTTTGGTGGAACTTTGATGAACAGTTGTGTTATTTCTGTCCGTAGAAAGAATCGTATCTTATCTATCAGTGTTAGAGGCATGTAAAGTCTCGCACACGGTGCCATTGCACCGCCGAATGGATCGTAACAGGAAAGCTATAAATACACACGCATCGCGGGGTAAACAAACTTGACCTCAGTGGAATTCTTATCGATGTACCTACATGTCGATGCAGTGTACACAGATATTTTGAGGTTATGTTGGACATTAGACTTCGTTATACGCCTATAAAGACCGAAAAAATCCGACGATTCGATATTACAGAATTAATATATTTCTTTTCTGAAGACTAAAGTAGTGTTTACAATATTATAGTTGGTGAAAAAATTATTTGGAATATTTAGTGTACCTAATTGTAATAAATTATTGTTATTGTTTTTTATGGTACGTTGTACGTTATAAGTTTTATTTTTGAAATAAATACAAGTAGGTTTAATATAATAATTTTGTAAGACTAATTAATATTAGGCGTTCGATTTTACTTGCTGCACACTTTCACTGTTCTAGAAAGTTGATATGTTAATTTATGTTAAATATTAATTTTATGATACTAGGTTAAAACGATAAAGTTATGGGTGATTTAAGATATAAAAGTTAATAATTAACTTTCGAATAATTGAAATCTGCAACCCTTGCTATTTGAGTATTATAATACAGTTAATATAAAGATAGTTTTTAAAGATGTATTTTAGTTAACCATGCAATTCTATTATGTATGTATATAATAAGATTTTTTTATATATTACATACAAATAAATGTGTATACTCATATAAAATCATTATTAACATTACCCTATTGAATTTAATATTAAAAATGTATTGTATTGGTATTAGAACAATATTTTAGCAATAAATTTCAAATGAATTAGATTGTCCTTGATATATTGTATAATTTTATTTTTAAATATTTAACTATGCAAAAAATAGTAAAAGCCAAATATTTGATAACTGTTTATATCTTAATAATATTTATTAAAATATAATCCTCATTTAGATTCTGGGAGGACATTAGGGTTAAATTCCTAATAAATTATTTTACATAGAATACATCTTAAAAATGTAAATATTCTTTATATTTAATACAGAGTGCTGGCACATACCTGGTTTTGTTTAAATATTATTGGAACACAATTGAATCATAATCCGAATAATCCAAAAAAAAATTGGAGCTTTTAATATTTGCTCCTTATCACTAAAGCACTGTTAAAAATGAAGTGGTCACCCGGTGCTCTATTCTGCGAACAAGTTGGTGAATTGACTCGAGTTTTCTCACAATGGAATGAATGCGAGCAAACTGTAGTTTTATATGCACTACTTCGTCGCATTCCTGCAGTTCAAGCAAGGTTTCTTGCACAAGCAGTGCAGCATTCCTTGCACTCTGTTTCTGAATTAGACTCACAGGAACTAAATGCTAATAATCCAGGTAATTTTTATAATTGGTATAAACGAATTTAAGAGTCTGCAAATGTAAATGATTTTTACCAAAAAATGTTGTTGTAGCATTTATTAACTCATTGCTATCAGAATCAACAGAAATTGCTATAAATCAACTTTTAACACATTTGCCATTATTAAGGCCTGGGAATATAGAGTGCAAACAATGTTACTTAGTAGCAATACCAGAATTAGTAAGCCATTGTGTAACTACAGGGCAATTTACCGAACAAACTCAACAACTGTTAAGTTATTGTTTGATTCATCCAGCTATAACTAGTCAAGATAGACGTTCTTTGACTCAGTGGCTTCGACATCTTGAAGAACGTATTAGTGGTACACCACCAATACACAGTCTCGAGGAGTACACTAGTACTACTATTAGGTGAATTAGAAACAGTTATATAATATTTATGTATAATATTTATGTATATATTTATTATATTAATTTTATTTACTTTTAATTTAGATGGGATAATGCATGGCAGCGAAATTCTAAACAGCAAAGTGAACAGACAAGTTTATTTGGCACACAATCAGGCACTGCCTTCAATTTGCAATTTCCTCCACCTGTAACTCGTCAACGACGATCGAACAGTTTAACACCACCCGTTGCTCCATCTCATCATCTAGAAGTTGTTGATCGCAGTAACAATATAAATTGCACAACTAAACATAAGCCACGAAGCTTCAGCGTATCTGGGGATCATACAAGTTAGATTAATTTGAAGTTAATGTTAACAAGAGTATTTCGATTATACTTTTATTTTATTTGAATAATTGTTGGTTTCTAAACAGGCAATCTTATTGGATTAGGCCCACTGAGTCCTCAAAGTTCTTGCGCAAGTAGCGGCAGCGAAGGGCGTTTAGATGAAACATCTACTCGATCGCTTGCTAGTGGTATGAGAGGTACGTATATATAATTTCATAAATTTACGCTTCATCGATAAGAAAAGTAACATATTATCTATTTTTCAGATGTCCCATCATGGCTTAAAACTTTACGCCTTCATAAATATAGTTATCTGTTTGTTACTCTCAGTTACGAAGAAATGCTTCAGTTAACTGAGGAACAATTAGCAGAACAAGGCGTGACGAAAGGGGCCCGACATAAATTAGCCCTTTCTATCGCAAAATTGCAACAACGCTATACAACACTTCTAAATTTAGAGAAAGACTTATTACAACCAACTCGCGATAATACACAATCGGCTTCGTTTTTACAAGGTCCGACAGTATTGATTAATACGATCGATGAATTAAAAATTATCTTAGCTACTCCCATGAAACCCAGCCAAGAAAATGATCTTCAGGATATACCTGCACAATTCACCAAGGTTCTTGGAAAACGTGAGTATTGCGTAATTATTAATGTAATGTTTCAAGATAATATGATATATACCAGATAACAAGAATAAAAATATTCTAACACGTCGTGTTTGTTTGTTTTGTAGTGTGTAGCCGGTTGGCACTGGATAGCGTGGATGACGGTATTTTATGCGCTTGTATTAACATATTAGAGAAAGTATTGCAGCATGATTGCTTTACTCCAAATCAAAAGGAGAAGGTACAACAATGGCGCAGTAGACTTGGAAATCCACGACCGACTCCAAAGTAAGGAAAAGAGGAATAACTAAAAGAAATAACTTTTCTTTTGAAATCATGATAATTATAAAGTTCGAAATAAATAACTGGATATATAATTAACATTCGTACAATTAAAATTTCAGATGGCAACATAATTATGGCTACAATAATAGAAGGTACTGTAACCCCCAGCAGCACAATAGAAAACCAAGTTTAAACTTAGGACACGTCCATAATACACATCCGCAAAACAATTCTTTTGTGGTTAGCACTCACAGAAACAGTATATCTACACCATATTTACAAAATAATCAGAACCAAAGCGTAAATCAGAATACTTTACGTCCAGTCCACGCGACCAAAAAGCGACCTAGTTTACAAGAATCTAGTTTACAGGTACGTTTTTTATTAAGCTTAATTTCGCATTTAGATGCGAGCTTTTTCACGAGAAAAATTAGTTTCTATTCACATTTTAGCAGTTACAAAGAACGTTACAACGCACATACAGTGCACCGAGGGATCATTTTCTTAGCCCGAGTAGCAACAACGCATCCGAAACAACGGAGCCAGAAATCAACTCTCGTCTCGAATCTCTTTGTTTAAGAATGACGGAACAAGCAATCGGTGGTTTCGGTGAGGCCTAATCAATTCTTTGTTTTTTTCCTTGACTGGATCTACACAAGTAAGTCCTGTTAAAAACAGAAAAATTATAAAACGACATATATGTCCGAGCTCCGATCTTTCAAAGTCGAAGGCAAGACTGACGCCCTTACATTTTGCGAGAATAAAGAGACTCCGACAGCAATGATAAATGCTGACAAGTAGCACGTATAAACGTGCATGCATTCTCACGCTTTAATAGCCCTACCAAATGAAATGTCCAACATTTGAGACATTTACACCAAGAAAACCCAGTTTTGCGATGTCAGAACGACGCGCGAAGGAAAACTAAAAAAAAATATTTTTTATTATATCTGATGCAATTATACTATTTAATTGAAACTGACAGAATTTGGCAAGCCAAATGCTATTAGGAAGATAGATTCTTTCCTTGACTAATTGCTGCATCTATATAAATGTATTATATAAAGAATATATATGTATACACATATGAGATAGAATTTTATGGGAAGCGGATAAAAAAACGTATAACATATATTAAAACGAAAAAAAAGGGGACGAAAAAGGTACACCACATTAATTGTGCGATGTTTGCAATATTATTATCTTCGTGTGTTATCCATTTCGGGAAATGGAATTTGTCTGATTTTAAGCGCCAGGACACATTATATACTAATGTATTCATTTTAACGAACTGACTGATTTTACTTCTTTTTAACATTACTACGATAATTATCTCTCCGTTCTACTTTCTTATTGCCACCGCCGCTATTGCTACTACTTATTACTCTATGTTTTGTCACCATCGTTTATTACTATTCCGGCCGATAGCTAATTCGCCACACCATCATTCTCATTATGTTCATCATTGTCTTTACTGCTTGTCATATTATTATTACTATTATCATCATCATTATTATAGTTATTACTACAATTATTACTATGTAAACTCTTATTACTGCTACCGTTTACTACCATTTCTCTGGGTGACCACTAACACCATTATTAATATGCTTTCACGCTATTGCTATTTTTACCCTCCTATCGTTACGACTGTTTCTACCATTATCATCTATCAGCTATGCTATTACTATTACCATTACCCTACTACAAGTAGCCCTCACAACTACTCTTACTATTATGAGTACTGCTAATACTATAACATTATACTCTCCCCGCTATCGTCATTATTACTGTATAGCTCTCCTTAGAGGAAATGGAAAATCATACTTAAAAGATATAATACACAATATTACTTCGTTACATACATTGAAAGAAAAGGAAGAAAGGAAAGAGACGAAGCGCTGTCGCATGTACACGTTCTAAATTCGCCTTCGCAATCACGATTGTTGGAGAAAAAAGAATAGGAAAAGATGACATGCAGCGGTGTGTATACTTTGTAGTTTGCGCACAGATCTCGTGATTCTTTATACTTTTACGCGAGGAAGAAGATAAGGGAGAAAGCGAGAGAGAGAGAGAGTTACCATGTGTCTCTTCTTTTAAAGTCGCAGTTAACAACTATAAGTAGAAGAGGATAGGAAGTACTGAAGGAAAGAAAGAGGGAGTAGGGGAAGAAGGCGAAGAGATTATTAATAATAAACGGATTTTTTAAGGCCTTAGAAAGGTATATGTCTCGTGCTAACGAACGCTAAGAAGGGTATAAGACTAAATAATTAAATATACACATGTAGCGAAACGAGTCGAGGAATGCTAGAACTGAAAGAAAAACTTGCATTATGCTTTCATGATGCGACATCGAAATCTGTGGCTTTAAATTATAACCGTACACCATACTATATAAAATGCACTTATTAGCACTTTAATCGTAACTACGTCGCGAGTAAAACCGTAGCATAATATTTTTCGTGCAACAAGGTTAGGGAGGAAGAAGGAGATACGAGAAAGAAAAAAGATGAAACGGGTGGCGATGATTATGATGAAAGAACGAGAAACAGAAGTGAAAGAAAAAGGAACATGTAAAGATACGGGAAAGATTAAATTTAATAACTAAATATAATAGTATTAGCGATAAACTGATATAACGTATCGATAAACAATATATGAGACAAGCAAACAAATAAGCAAAAAAAAAAAAAACAAATATATAAACGAAAGACTGAACAATTCACGCGCCGTGAGCCGCGTGGTGAATTTCGGGCGTTTCTTCGTTTCGTTTAATTCTCGATCAGCTGCACGGCCGCGTGAATAAAAACAATTGGAAGACTGTGGAAGGAAAAACCTGTCAAAATATTAAGAATTAGAGAACGAAGCGCGAGAGGAAAGAGAGAATGAAGACAAAAAATCGAGTGAAAGAGAAAATTGGATGAAAGGGCGGGAGAAGAAGAGAATACGTTTGTATGTGCGTGCATGTGAGAGTATATATCAAGTTAACGAGAGAGTAATTTGCTAGCTATATATCTAGGTTATAACGATTTATTCTAATGATTATACTCTTATTAGGATCATGAATCTACGTAATGGCGCGCGGTGATTTCTCGGTTAATTAATTAGCCTGTTTGAATGAAAAAAGAAATCGTCAACACGAAACAGATTAGAGGAACGATCAATCGATACGATATTTTGCGGTGATCATTCATCCCCCATATTCTTTCCCCTTTCTATAATTATGAGGAAAAAAAAGAACAAATTGACGAAAGAATCGAGTTTCATATACGATTTTACGTATACGCTCATCCTATTCACGTATACATATACACGTACATATAGCATGCATACATAAACACTCGTATACACAGACGGACATTACGTATATCCGACTAGAATCCCAGAGATGTTTCGTATATAGACAGGAAGGCAAACACGTAATAATTTTTCGGGAGAGACGGTCAAAAGCTAGTCAAACGTGAATACAATTTCTAATTTCTACCACTTTTAAATGTGTATAGATATTATTTGTACATTTAATTGCGCAAAACGGGGAAAGGAAAAAAAAAGAAAGAAAAGAAACGAATGAAGGTTAAAAAGTGAAAGCGAGGGCGAGCGCGCGCGATTTAAAATCCTTAAATGAAAAAAAGATAAGAAATGATAAAAAAAAAAAAAGAAAGAAGATAAGAACGAAGATAGGAGGAAAGATCTAGAGAGAGAGAAGAAAACAGGTGGAGGAAAAAGATATATACGACGACTTTAGCGTTAACGCATGCAAGAATAAAAGCTGAAAGACTGCTTCCAAACGACTTCAGGAAATTCGTTCAACGTAGGATTTATTATTTCATACTGAAACGCAGTATCTAAATAAACGCGATCAATTTTAAAAAGGGCAGGACCTGAACTAGCTAAGAAACGCAAAGAGATATTATTCGCATCGAGCGAACATGCATGATGTGTTTATCAGAAAAAGTTAAAAAAAAAAGGAAAAAAAAGAAAGAGAAGAAGAAGAAATAGAAAAATGTAACGGAAGCGTGATTCTGCCAAAGATCGACGACCGCTGAAACGATCACAAACGAACGAGAAAAGAACGAGGAATACGAAATCCGATACGTTTGTCGACGCCCTGTCTTTGTTTAGAAAATTGTTGTTTGCCAGGTTTCGATGCTAACGAGCCACGCGATATTTCTTGCGAAAGTGACGCTATGCGATTCCACAATTTTATACCGTGTATATTCCAATATCAAGGTCACACGGTCGCATGCATTAGATTATTAGCAGATTGCGAACGTTTATTCAGATTTTTACGAATACGACTGAACACAGGACTTACGTTGAAATTTGTTCTACTTTTTAAATATTACGTACTTCGCTATAGATATTTTGTACATTCATATATATATATTACAGTATGCATTCTCTACGTTTTCGTACATTTAAATTTTTCGTAAATGGATGAACCTTCGCAATCTAATCATTAAAAATTTGAACCTGTCGAATCCCATTGGCGCCACGATTGCGAACAGAATCGTCTGCATTGAAGCCAATCTTGATACGAGGCAAAGCAGTTATGGTGTACATCACGCGCATAAACGAGATACGAAGGGAACGTTGCACTTATAGTACTTACGCTGTCGTTATATATCGAGTCCACTGTTTGGTCGTGGACAATATTCCATAAATTTTGCCTCATATAGTCGTGAGGGATAACTGGTGCGGTGGCTTTCGGCAGAAGCACAGCTTACTGCGATTCGATAGCATCGAATGGATAAGACGATGTTAAATTTATATTCTCACCATTGAAATTCTGGAGACTTTCGGGTGCAGTGCCTTTTTAAAAGGACGATTTCCTGGCGTTACTAGATTTCGTTATCGGTATAAGTCGATTGGAAAAATATGATGTGTGAATACTTTACCTCCACATCGTATAAAATTGAAGTCATATTTGAAAAGAAAAAAGAACATTTTTTTATTTTTAACTTTCTTCTATATTTTTTTATATATTCGTAGCATAGAACATGTTTAAAATCAAATTCAACAACGAACACGTAACCAACTGTACTGCCCTCGTCGATTAAGAACTATTATCTCCGATTTTTATCTTTACTTCCCTGCGCCGTCCTTTATCTTTCTTCGTTAAATAATATCGATTCGAAAATATTTAGTAATTATATCCTAATAGGCTGTATATATAACTTGTTTTAAAAGACACGGATTGCCTCGAATATTTGCATGTTTCAAAAGATGGAAAGAAAAAAGATGTTAGATGAAACATTTTATTTAAGAAGGGTTCTCTAGTCATATAGAACTTCGTAGATTTGATATCCCAGTTAAATCACGAGTTAAAAGGCTCCTAAATAGAATTTAAAGTAAACATTTTGGGAACTGATAGATCATAAGGTCGAAACCGTTGAACTGCGTATCTCAAATTTGGTTCAGTTCTCATAGGAACACGTAGAATTTATATATATATATTATTTTTTTAGATCTTTCAGAGCTAGCCAGCTTTGTCAGTATATTATGAAATTTCTGAAAAAGTTGGCTGTAACGCTATCAAAGAATTCTTCTAAAAGGATGCTCTATACACGCGGAAAATGCTTTGGTAATTTCGATCGGTAAGAAATCAATTTGTGAAAGCTTCGAATTCTCCGATATTTGTACCAGCCAGAGTTGTGCAAAGATGGCGGCCAAGATGACAGGCCGTCGCATTATAGATGCGCAGACGTTTGACACTCGACGATCAGTCGCCATGCTTATCCATTCGTTGCATTTGCTTTTAATCCGCTTCAGAGATTATGATCTCTTGTACCGGCGCGGGGACAAATGAGTTATTAAAACGCTATATAGCACAGGATATACTCTTTGGCCGGATGCTTGCGTTTCAGGTGATCGACTACTTAGAACTCAACTGCGGATTTTTATGCATCTACAGGAAATGTAAAGGCGCGAAAATACACAAAATGTACATGTACAATATATTACAATATTTCATAGTTGAAACGATCTTCTAATTAATATTCCGTTCTTCTGATTATATTAATATGAAAATATGAATTTGCATAAATATCCGTAGTCTACATACTTAGAGCGTACGCGTAGTATGTATCTCGATGAGATCGAGATTACAAAAAACAAGTGAGAACATGTAGCCGAAGAACTCATCGTCTCGAAGGACGTAAGTAATGGAAGAAATTAAATTTTCGCTAACAGCGTATATATTAAAGAAAGGAACAAAAAAGAAAGCGAACGAAAAAGAGCAAGTTTCCGGCCGAAATAAAGCGTCATTGACGATAACCCAGGTAGCAAAATAAACAACCATCGACTGACATTTGCTTCGACGAGAGAAAGAAGCTAGGCAAAAACGGAAGATGCGCTTTAGAAACGCGTTTATACGGAATAGGAGCAGCTGAAAGAATAGAAAGACGATCTGTGTGTAATCACGCGTGAAAATGTAACGCCTCTTCGTGTTGGAAGGGCTTCTGCTCTTTTTTTAGGTGTGCTTTGGCCGGCGAACGCGACTATTTGACATGTTTCAATTTTAACAAGTTCATGTACGAAGCACGTTGAATGTGTTTAGCTTTTTGTATCTTGTCGATTGCGTTCGATTCGGTCGTTTATGCATTACGGTTCGAACGATACGGAACACTTCTCTTTTCTTTTTCTTTTTCTTTCCTTTCTTTTCTCGTTGTTGTTTTCTCTTCGATTCTCCTGTTTCCAAATCGCGCGTATGTGCGTGACACGAGACGACCTATCGACTCGGACGAAGTTTCGAGTAGCAAATTCAGCGAACCGTAAAGCAAACGCCGATTCTATTCTTGGTATTAAACAGGAGAGACAGAGAATTCGTCGATATTTGACGAGATAGATACACATTGTAGATGAATTTATCGATCCGATTGATTTATCGAAGGTGGATGAATTCCATTTGAGACTGGTATGTTGCGTTTTGGCCAAAGAATGCCTCTGCTATACACGGCGCCTTCTGTTAATTATTAAGAGACGTAGCTTTTGAATTATCAGATTGCTAACTGGGATATTTTAGTCACGTAAGCTGGATAACTTGTAAAAATGCAATTTTTGTACTGTTATAACGTTAAATAGACGAAGGTATACTGACGTTGTAGCGTGAAAGAACATTTTTCAATAAAAAATTTTTCATACGCAAACAACTTAATGGTTGTGTTCTTCTCTTTATAGGTACAGTGGCGTTAAAGTGGCATTAATATTTCTATATATTTGTTTCTAATAATCAACTAGTCAACTGTTTTTTTTTTTAGATATATTAGTACAACTACTGTAGTTGTTATAAATATATGTTTTCTTCGTCTAACGCACATAGTTTTTCTAAATAAAAAATAATAAGCTAAATAATTCTCAAAATTCTTGAGATGTCGAAGAATATTAATGCGTCTGTAAGGTCTGCAATTGTCATAATCTGTGGTAACGTATTAATGTGGCAAACGAAATGTTAGTCGTTTGGTGTGATAATGGTGGATTGATCGTTTGTTGTAAGTGTACAAGATGGCATCTTTTGTGTTTTAGAATGTAACTCACGTGGTATCATCCGCAATAATAATTTTATCACTCGAGGTTTGTGTGGTGTACGAGGTAATGTTTTATTAATTTGCAATTCACTAAATAGTTCCTTTTCTGTTATCGGATAGTCGTGGTATAAATTTTATTTCATTCTATTAATTATAAGAATCTGTTGTACTACGTGAGAAATGCAATTTCTAATTCCTTCTGGTAGCGAGATAAAGTACCAGAATCTTTGTTTTTGACCAACGACTCGATCAACCAAAATTAAGATTGCGTCCATTGAGCAAATTCTTGGAATTGTAGAGTGTAGAATGATCTCAAACGAGATTTGGCCCTCGATGGATTATACCGTTAGATAAAGAAAAAGTGGCGTTATGATAGTTCTCTAAATGATATTTATTTCTGATACATTTCAAAGTTTTTGAACTGTCCGAAAGACAATCCTGCTGCGCTTTAGTCACGAAGGATACAGTAAACGTTAGTACATTACCGTCATATAATATCGATATTTAGACCTGCTTCGATATCGTCGAAGGCCGTACCTAAACAAGATTTCATAAATTTTTTAGCACGGGCATTATTAGGTACATACACGTAGGTAGACTTAATAATATAACAGCGCGTCGTTTTCAGATTGCATCTGTTTTTTTAAATTACCAAATATACGAGAAATTTATTTCACGCCTTTTATAATCGCCTCGCCTTAAAAGATTCGTTCTCTCTGTAAAACACTTTATATCGTCAAATCTGCTTTCAATATAATTACGTGTTAACGTGCGTTTTTCGTACCTAGTACAAGTAACTACGAAATAGTAATAAATACTTATAGCCTACTTAACGATTCTTTAAATGCATAAAGTATAATAAGTTCAGAGGACAAGGTGGTACGCTTGTGACTCCTGTTCTTCATTGAGAATCTGCATTGATGTTATATTGACTTCTTTTGTTCTCGAAGACTGGACCAATACAGTTTCGTTACACTAGAAGTTTTATGACTATTATAATGAAATAGTAAGTTAGTATCTTGTTCGTGCAGTTTGTAGTGGCGAATAATAGATGTTTGATTTATTAGACGTGAAAAATGAACAAATACTTGCTGCATATACCTTTGAATTATTTTACAAGTAGTCTTTGTCAGTTTGTGAACACATTTATTCTACAAGAATCTTTGTTTGAGAACATGTTATAGTATATATAATACATGATAAATGTGACACTTTATTTGGAAGTATAATTTCTTTTATATAGAAAATTATTTTTCCACTAAGTAATTTTCTGGTAGTTCTTTTAAAGATTATTTCGAGGGAAGATGAGAAACATATTGAAATGAAAAAAGATCATATCTTTTTCAGAGAGAAAGTACTTAAGTCCTGTCATCCATAACATATTTGAATATGTTGAAATCATGTAATTTCTCCATACGTGTTGTTTATCTTAAACATCTTGCTCTTAACATTAATCATGGTGTACAATCTACAGCAGAAGTTTTATGCAAGGAACAGGAGTCATTCACCATTTTCTTTATCGACGCGTTTCATTAAATATATCCATATAATACATGCTTAAGACGTTACGTTATCATTTATCGTATGCTTAAATAGTATAAACATCGACTCTTTCATTCCTCGATCGCTCACTTGCTCTATACACATATGTACATCGACCAACGGCATGATCCTCTGCATTTTGTCAGCATATATGAACAAGTCGTGTCTCGTTTAGACGCGTCAAAAATTGCGAGGATGTTGTAAACACAGTTTAAAGGCAGCTTAATGCTAAACGGATTAGTAGACTGTAGATTCTTATGCATTTATGGTGGAAATTTAAAAGTGCAGAATTGCACAAGGATACATATAACAGTTAGTGGATGTTGTTCAAAACAATAGTTAATAAATATTAGAAATTGGAGTTGGATGAAAATTGTTTCTATGGAAACACCTAACTTACATGACTTATGTATTATTATTTCAGTATATCCACATTGTCAGTGTTGAGATTTTAGAATGAGTTGAATATGCGTTTACAACTATACTTGAAGGTTCATACAGATTTTATGCGGTGTCAGCTATTTATCAGAGATAAATATGGACTTTAATCGATGTAGGCATATTCCTTGTGTCAGTTTCAATGTAGCAGAACATTTGATCTCAGTTACAGGAAAAGATACAGGATTCTTGTATCATAATGTTGAAAATATAACAGAAATATACATCAATGTCTTGATTGGATTAAGTGTTCAAATACTTATGATGCAGGGCATACGGTGCTTTCTAAATAACACTTGACAGGTATGTAAAACAATTTTCTATTTTCTTACTGATATTGTAACAAGTTTCTATTTCTTCAATGGTATTCTCAAAAGATTGCATAAAAATCTGCAGTCTGTAGATTAGATTGTTTTCTTCACTTCTTTTACTTTTATTCTTTTATTACAGATTGGCATTACACAGCGACATGACTTAAGATTTGTTGTGTCTAACCCTGTTTTTCAAAAGATCTTTCGTTTGCTACTCTCATCGAGAACGTATATTTTCTGAAAGTATCATCGATGCAAACGCAAGATAGTGACGAAATTTTTCATTTTCGTATAACAACTATCACTTTGAATTATCCGCTGAATAACTCCTAAGCGATGACCTATTGTTTATATTTGTTATAAATATTTATTGTTTATCATATACAGTGTTTGGAAAAAGATTAAGTGAAGAAGCGATGCCATTTTTTTACAAGGTAAAGTTTCATGGGTTTATTGGAAACACGTTGATCGTCATTCTCGTAATACTCTCACATAAACAGCGCATTAATTAAGTTTATTAATTAACGACGTATCTTTTAGCTGCTTAACAGGAGCTGTTTATACATACATATAAAACTTTCGACCGTTTTGATCAAGTAAAACAGTAAAACGTTGCGAGCCTACCATGTAATTATATATAGAAAATAATATCATTCCGAGTACTCTACTTTGTAGTTTATAATAGCAAAGAATAACATGTTTGAAATAACTTAATTTTTTTTATTTTTCAGGTGAATTTCCAAATAATTTATTCATCCTTTCAAATTAACCTTATTCTTTATCTTATTATTATTATTATTATATATATATATATATATTTTGTTTTGATTAATTTCTAAATTCTTTCGTAAAAGAATTTATATAAAAACTGATGGATTATACTGAGTTATTAATTTCACTTTTTTTTATATAAGCGAATATCAATCCAAAAAGTAATATTATAAACAATATAAATTCGAGAATACTTCGTAAAAAATAATGTCATTGCCATTCCGCTATTTAAAATTATATTTTGTTTTATTATATATTATTAACATCGTATATCTTCGATTCGTGAAATAATTGTAAATATATACGGACGATCACAAATACATTCAAATTTGAATTTCAATACAAAGCAAAAGTCTCGCTATCGAAGGAGGAAAAGAAAAAAAGAAACATAAATAATATCCCGATTTCGACTAGGCAACGGACCACAGTCCCTTATCGATCGCTGATTTCACGCTTTGCGGCTTCTTCGTGGTTCCTTTTCGTTTGAACCGATACGAGTACAGAATCCATAAATAGCACATCAGTCACATAACATACGTGTATAATTATATATATTTATTTGGTGACGTTTCCCGGTTAAACATTTTAAATACAAAAAGAGAGAGAGAGAGAGAGAGAGAGAAACAAAATAAAAGGCGAGCAAAAGGTTCAGTGTCGGAAGTAAAGTGGATAGTAAAAATTTACACTTGCTTGGAAAAAAAGAAAAAAGAAAGAAAATTACAGTCCACTTTTACGCAAGATTGAGCTAGACAGCGTCAACGGTTCCCCTCTCGCTCGCGAGAAAATGTTTTCTTTGGTCTCGTACGTGTCTCAGAGTGTTTCAAGCAAAAATATGTAACAAATAAAAATTTCAATTCGCTTCTGGCGCATAAATCTCGATTAAATCGCAGCACATGCTTGGCTTCATTACTCTGTCCTTTCTTTTATGCTCCTCCTTTTCATCTCATTATAAATATATATATATATATACATATATATATATATATTTATACTATATATACTTAATGACTAATAAATCTCTAATTTCATAATTCTATTTCACAATATATATATATATATATTGTGTGTATATATATATATATTTACTAACAAATAATATGGCATTACAAAAATGTACATACGCTCGTAACCACGTGATTGTTAAGAGTCGAATACGCTAATAATACTATCGGTGTCATGCAATATTTTAATGTCACATCGTTTCTTTTCTTATGGAGATGAACGCCTCTCTTTTTTTTTTCTTTTTCTTTTTGACATCCTAAGTTTATATTATATCTTCTATAACGATCGACGCCACTCGTTGCGTCTATTTCACGGAAATTTTTTCTATGATTTTCCTTTTCGTTTCACTCGCCTGAAACGCGACTGTATAATAGAGTATACTCAGCATTGGCAGTACAGAGTAGAAATGTGCGCCAGATATTTAAGACATGCAACAGGTAACAGATCAAACTCTGTATTTTCCCTTCTGCTTTTGTTCTCCTTATGACTGCACGCATACACACATGCACGCACGCACGCACGCACGCATACATTTATTTTTTTTCGTTTTTTATGTTTGGCTCTGTATAGACGAAATTGTGCACATTTACCGAACGTGACTCCAGACTGCGGACGTTTACTCGTTTTTGGGAAATTTAAGATTCCAGAGTGCAGATGAAGAGATTAGAGGGAGAGGGATGACGAGGAATGTTTATTTTCCGTGATTTCCCATTTTACAACATTTTCGTTTGTGAGGGCTGCAGAAATATCAAAAATGTCCATAAAGATACAAAATTGTATAAACATCCGCAGTCTACTTTTTATTCCGATCGAATATACCTGCTGGTTTTACGTAATACAATCGATAATAATTAGCAGCAAGATAAACCGGTATCCTCTTAGTTCTAATCAGTTACGAACGAATTAATGTAATTTACGATGGACTTGCCGATCGCAGCGCCCTGCCTTGATTAACACGCACGACAGCGCCATTTTATTAGTGTACCGAATTCTTTTTTTATTTGTTAAATCCGATTCGTAATACTAATAATTTATACTGAAATATATCTTATATCACATTTTATGTTTGTTTACCGTCGGTCTTCAGAACCGCGAATCGATCCAGTCTTCGATTTCGACGTCTTGCTCGAAACAATTAATAGTCATGTTACGTTCTTGTTCTTCTGGCACTGAATGCATTTCATTTATCGAAATTCTTTGCATTTCTAGAATTGTAGAATCGTCAAAGACACGTTTCCTTCACGCTTGAATATCCGACTCGAGTAGGCACGTTTTGATACAGCACATGAAGTATCGAGGCTAATAGTCTGAACAATGTCAATTGGATTTCTAAAATCTTCTTTAACCCAATTGCAATGAGATTATTAAAAAAAATACAACTCTAATATACTTTTCTTCTTCTATACATACCAATTATAATTTTATTCCAATATATCATCCTTACCGTAATTACATTAAATACCTTAAGTTAACTATACTACTAGCATAAACTTTCACTATACCAACTTTCTTTATAGCTTCAATTTTGTTCAAGCTTTTGCTTCAGTGCATTTCACTTTATAAAATAATTCCTTTAAATAATTCTTTCACCGTTTTATACCTTTTTTGCAGTTTTACTACGCGCTTCTGTTGTTTTTAAATACAATATGATTAAAATTGAATGGACATTTGCAGATTACTTTTCCTGAGTCAATTTGCATAACAGCTAAATAGCGGGGGTTTCTCCCGGTGGCTTTGAAAAAGCCAATTGATTTTGTTCAGGCTATAGCAGCTACTCTCCGTGATGTTTCTAAATCACTCTCGAAGACAACCCCATCTTTTTCAAATTGCTCTTCTCCTAATTAAACGATATTTCTTTCCATAAGAGTCATCAAACTCTACCCCTCCTCTCAGACGTAGACAAACATCTTTAAAAAAGTTTCTTCGTTTATTTTCCTGTTTTCTACATTATTCAAATGTCAAAATCTCCATTTCAGAAAATCAATATGTGTCTACGGAGTAATTTCAAGCTGATTGTCATCTACAAGCTAAGAAACTATTTCAAATTCCATGTAACCTCCAAAAACTGAACCAGAAACAGGTCCGACATGTCCAACCGAGTCAATTTATCCCAGTGGAACCAAGCGATACAGTGAATTAATTTGATTCGTTCCACATTAGTACATAGCGTGGCTATGATTTACCTTCTTAAGCACGTTTCTACGTTCGAGCGAACTACTATTTGTGACAAAAGTACACACTCGATTATGTATGTTTGCTCAAGTGGAAACGCAGTTAGGATACCGAATATTGTTCGGTTCGAACAACAGATCGAACGAGTTCATAGTATACATGGTGCTTCAGAAATGGGGAGAAAGATAGTAATACTATTGATAGCGTGATAATACTAAAAATCTGGATTATTTCTGCGCATGAAAAAATTCGGAATACACCTGGAATTTTTGCATGTCTCTGAAAACGTCGGTGCGATGCGTGTATTTTTGCAGACGGAAATCATTTATATTCCAGAAAGGAAGAGTTCCTAGATCTATATTCTAGTGATCTTCTTTCATTCTTAGGGTTAGGTTATGATTAGGTTTATTCTTAAGGAGGTTAGAATACCGCACTAAAGCTACCTATTTCCGAAGCACTTTCTACACTCGCGTGTTTAGTTCGAACGATAATAACTTCGTGTACAAAAGTTCGAGGCCTACAAGTGTGTTGTAGAAACATAGAGAAGAAGTGCCAAAAGAATGGACATCGTGAAATCGACGATTTTTAAACAATCGCCAGACAAACGCCCGATCCTTCATCTTCAATCCTTTGGTTTTCTCAACCAAGACCTTCTGCCGAGACTAGCAACGCTCACGGAGCTGGCAGTACTGGAGACACTTGCCAACGAGTTCAGGCTTACCGAATGTTAATCTTGCAGCATGTGCACGAAACTGATCGGGAACATTCCCCTCCTTTCAGGCGCTCTTTCGAGGGCACCTTCCATCCAGTTGTCGTCGTCAGTTTGCTCATTCGTCACGATGATCACCTCGCCTTCACGGAACGATAATTCGTCCTCGTTGTCCGCTTCGCAGTCGTACAAGGCTCGACAGCGTCGCAGACCGCTTAGGGTCGACGAAGTTGGCTAAAAGGAAGACCATGGTTAGCCATCGAATGGTTAACTGTATGGACGAAAGAGATATGGACATATGTCCATTTTTGTGCGTTTTCTTTTTTTTTTTAGTCTTCCATGGACGAAGCAAGCACTCTTTAACGAACTCACGAGCATCGAGATCGCGAGTCAAGATCGAGAACAATGCGAAGAATGCTTCCTTGGATCGCAAGGATAGTTAAATTGGAAATTCTAGAAGTGGAAGAAAGAGAAAGAGGATAGCTTTTTGACAAGACTCTATGCAGATCGTGCATAAGTAAGTAAACTTTTATTTTTTCTTTATTTCCTAATTGATTTGGTGGGTTTTTTTTTCGTTCTTTTTTACATTGTAGTGGATATCATGCATGGAGGAAACTAGATTTTGAAGAATCTGTGGTAGGAGACCAACACATTGCGTA
This sequence comes from Bombus vancouverensis nearcticus, assembly GCF_051014615.1. Classification (NCBI taxonomy): domain Eukaryota; kingdom Metazoa; phylum Arthropoda; class Insecta; order Hymenoptera; family Apidae; genus Bombus; species Bombus vancouverensis. Next base: position 16,476,688 of record NC_134915.1, on the reverse strand, counting down.
CAGTGTTCTGTTCCAATTATTTGCTTTTGTAAAAGGATTATTTTTATTTTTATAGATAGAGATAAAGATTAAGACGTTTGTTTCTGTAGATACTCGATAATTAAACAAAATTTTAGAATAAATGTTATTAATCTTCTTTCATTGATGCTCATATTTTCTGAAGTTAAATTAAATGCTAGTTATTGTTTACACAATGATAGTAATTATATCGATAAATTGTATTAATAAATATTATTGGAGAATGCAAGAATATATCTTGTACCGGTAAGAAATACTTTTAATATTCATACAAGTGTAACTAATATCCTTAAAAGATGAAAAGCACTTATGATTCTAATAAGAAAAATATGATTGTAATAATTTTTTTGTAAATTAACGAGTATCTATACATCAATTGTTCATATCACATGAATACAGTCAGATTTTTTTACAAATCAATATTCGCATACCTTATTCTTACAGTACTTAATCAGCTCAAGATTTTATAACAAATATTTTCATAAATAGTATACATTGTTAATATGGCGTTATTAAAATATGTGCTCCTTCATGTTTGCTTGTTTCATTTTAACAAACAATGTTAAATATGAATATTCATACCTACAAAAATAATTTTTTTATTGACACATTTAAATAAAACATATTAGCAGTAGATTAAACATTTTTTTAGATATGATTGTTCAAAAATTGATTTAAATAAAAACTATTCGTTCAGAAATGGAGGAATAATGAGACTGAAATGATAACATAAAATGAACTATAAACTATATGAAGCCAACTTTTCACAATCTACTTTTACTGATCAATAATTCCTCTGCTCTTCTGTTTGCATTTTGACATGCAAAATGCTTTCATTGCAACATACTGAAGCTGCATTACAATGGACTGAAACTATCTTAAATTTTCACAGGCACTTAGCAAGTACATTTCACGATTCCTTTGCAGGAATGTCTGTTGCAAAATATAAGCTGTATTATTCAGATTCAATTATCTGAAATGTAGCAAGCAAATAGCATTTAATAAAACAAAATAGAAAAGCAGCACATTTCTTAGGTGTACGCAATGTGTTGTGATATGTCTGTCTGTAAATTTATAAAGATAATACAGCTCTTTTATAATAAATTTGTAACATAATTTAAGTACTATCTAATTATATAACTAATGTACCTCTTAATTATGTTTCTTTGCTAGAAATAATTATTATACAAATTTCTAATTACATAATGTAAATAAAAAATAATTATATAATATTTACATTCTTTGCTAGAAATAATTGTTATACAGATTTCTAATTACATAATGTAAATAAAAAATAATTATATAATATTTACATTCTTTGCTAGAAATAATTATTATACAAATTTCTAATTACATAATGTAAATAAAAAATAATTACATAATATTTATATTCTTTCGAATATGAAATATGATATTCTTAAATCTAATCTCTCTATAGTTTGCTTATTGCTGTTTACCAAATGCTCTATTTTTAGTGAACTAGAATTTCCAATAATACACATCAATTTCATACCTGTTAGAAATAATTTACAATTGTCAAATTTAAGCTATTAATAAGATTGTTAGTAACAAAGTGGTAGATGATTATGGCATGGCTTCTGTACTATGTAAGATAGTAGCCATTAACCTTGCCACTAATTTCATCCACTTTGCAAGCTTACGAGGGTAATATTACGTTAGAATAACTTAACGGGTTCAGTGCGTTCAAGTGCTATTATCAAACACAAATTCGGGACAATTTCATGCGCAAATTAAGTTCTAAAGCACACACAGTCCCAGGAGTTTCGATTAACGTAAATGTCACATTCACAATTAGGATCGGGAAAGCATGGTCGTTTGCTGGCAGAATCATGTTAACGACCAGGTGTCCTAATCACACAAAACATTTTATTGCCAGAAATGATTAGACTCGTAAATATAGCAGAAGTCCAGGAAATGAAATAACTCGATCGGAAATCGAACAGAACTGTCAAAACTATGTAAGTACGATCACGATACAAAATTATGATGAATTAAATCGAACAAAACTTAGTGAGATCATGTTTTTAGAAGAGATAATACCAAAAGCATTGACATGAAAGAACGATGGTTACGGATAGCACGACTGATCATGCAAAGTGTTACTACACTTGAAAGGAACATCCAATAATGCTTTCGCGTTACAATTTTTATTATTTTAATTAAAGTCGCTTTTCCTGAAAAGCTTGTTTGAATTGTATCATTTTTGAAATACATATGCAATATTACCAAGGTACATAATATATATAAGTACGTAAATATATCTGAGTAAATAATAATAATAAACTAATAAACGAGATATACAAAGAAATAAATGATAATGATAGCAAATGACATATTTGCTAACGTTTCATTTCTATAATTGAGCTATTTTGGCTGTCCTGACGTTTTAATTTTTGCGTTAGTCTTTTTAAATTAGAGTATTGCATACGATTGATAATAAACATTTCAAGTGTAGCAGGTAGTAATGTGGGATGGCTGATGTTTACCAGATTCAGATTTGGGAGCAAAGATGAAGGCTCCTCAGCGTAGCTCTCTAGCCTGGCCCGGTCCCTTCGCTGTACCAACAATGGTTAATAACAAACCATAAAGCACTGTCTTTGAGATACATGCAGTGTCTAATCACCAATTTGATATTTTGAAAAGAAAAGGGGCATGTGTCTCGATTTTTTCTGTGGAAAATATCTTGTTTGCCTTTTCAATCTTCAAATAACACTTTGATAAGAAAGATTTACTTGTTATGCTAATTGTCGTTTGTTAACTTCCCTTGTAAGGATAGACATTTGTTAATAAAATTTTCAGTTCTTTAATATTTCTTGATTCATTAATGATATACTACAATTTTATATGGCGTCGTTAAATATAGCAAAATTTCTTGATAAGATTAGTATTTATTATATTAGACTTTGAAATATTTTACTCTGGTTATTTTTTGAAATGACATGAATTAATGATTTATGATTTATGCAAACATAGGAACAAGTGTGAATCACTTCGCAAAGGTTCAACATTGGCGAGGTGTAATGAGCATTTGATTCGTGAATGAGAGATAGACATAATATGTATATAAATGAGAATATTAAATCACGGGTGTACATGTGTAGTTAGTATGATATGCAGAGTACCAAAAGTTCTTAAAAACAAGAATCGAGGAGAAGCTATCTGGTTAAGTACTACATGGGTCAGTGGTAGGAATAACATTGTGTTAATATCTCCATAGTTAGCGTGATACGTTAATATTAACATGAACGATTTTCACGTATAAACGGATGTATGTACATACACATGGCTTTAAAAGGATATATTAGATATCTACCAGCATCGATGTCTGATATGCGCCAAATAAAATACAAATAAAACATTATTCGCCGTAGCGTGAAATAATATTTCAATGGACTCGCAATACATAGTAAAAAATAATAAAAAAAAAAGATAAGTTATTCCTCGATTTCCTTAATTCAATATTTTTATAGTTCCTTTTTTTAAAAAAAGATACCCGTCATCCTATTTTCCTATTTTCTCTATTTTCGTACATACAGTCACTCGCAAAAGTATCCGATCACAGATCATAGAATATTCTTATGAATATGCTTCCAATATATATCTTATAACTTCTTATATATAGATTTCCTTATCTGTTTCAAATTGTGCCAATATAATCGCGACAATCGTGTCCCGTTATAGAGATTTCAAAATCTTTTGTATACATAAAACATTTCTAGAAATGTTCGAATACTTCCGTGAGTCACTTTAAATCTTTATAAAGCTAAATCTAAGATGTGAACTTACCTTACGTGGAGGCGGAATGGGATTACCCAAACCATGATCCGAACACATAGAGCTTAATGATTCACTGCTACGTCCGTTGCTCAATCTGGACGAATTGATACCGGATGGGGCTGGAGGTGGAGGATTCCTCGGCCTCTGGAGCGTCGAGCTGTTTACTTTGTCCGTACCTAACGATAACAGAGAAAACCGAATAAACTTGGGGAACAGATTGGATGGGAAGGTTCCAAATTTACCCGAACTAGACGGCAGTTCGTAGAGGAGTTTGCGTGAATTTTCAAACGCACCGTGTCCCGTTGAAGAATCTCCACTGGGCGATCTTTTATGATGCTGACTGTTTAATGTATTTAACGCATGTGGTAGAGTATGTAAAGAATGCCCAGCTAAGATCGGTTCGCTCGTTGTACGGCTATGCGTTGACGCTGCTAAAGACGCGGACGAAGGTAGAGTACCGTAATGAGAGGAAGGTATACCACCTGTACTTCCGGCCGGTGGTGGTGGCGGCGCTACACGCTTCTTCAGTGATCCATGAATATTGACCGAAATATCTGGAGCCATGGGAGCAGGTACTGAAAAAGCAATAAGATTCTAATCCACAATTTGCAGGTGAAAGTGTAATATACAACAGCTACTATGAAATAGATTAAAATAGAAGAGAACGGCGCGAAACCACGGCAAATATCACACGATCGATTCTGTTTGGCTCGACTCTTTGAACTAACAATATCTGCACCGTATTCAATGCTAATTCAATATTAATTTAATACGATATCATACCAACAACAGGTTTCCTCGATTGAGGTGGTGGTGGTGGAGGCATTTGTTGTCTATTTGTCGAGGAACTTGGAGAAGAACCGCTTTGCAGGCTATCGCAAGTGCTACTTCGACTACGTAAAGTCACTGGTGAATCTCCCGATCCGGTACCACCACCACTACCACCACCGCCTACATAAGAAGGCGGCCTACTGCGAGACTTCTTTTCAGGTGTTAAACAGCCATTCTAAAACAAACGCGCATGAATCGTTAAAACAAATGATTTCAATAACTTCTAGCCTTATTATTCTTTAAACATACCCTGTCTTCTATTATCGTTTCATCGTCAGAAAAATCAGTAGATCCTTCGTCGTGTGAAAGATTCCAATCGATGTTAACATTATCAAACAATGTTTTCTGTCTTTGTAGAGCATGACTCAACTGAGGACAATGAAACAGTTAACTGTTATTGTGTGTACATACGTACGATATTGTTATACAAATTAGATGGCAATTGTTTGATGCGTTACCAGTTCTTTACATGTGTGATGTCCCATTTCCTGAGCAATGTCAAGCGGAGTTTTATCCTGTTTATTTCGGTGTGTTGGATCAGCGCCTGCCCGTAGTAACAGCTTCATCGCTTCTGCTCTGTCGTGTCGTGCACAAAGATGTAACGCTGTTTCTCCGTCGATCGTAGTCCTATCTATACCACCCGTCGACATATTCTGCACTAGGAAATCTATAATATGTAAACTGTTTCCCATTTCGCGTAGAATCGCTAAATGTAAAGCCGTCTCGCCCAGATCCTACAGGAAAACAACGTACAATATAAGTCCTGACAAGTTATAATTTTCGGAATTATTAACATTGATTGGAACAAGTTGTTTTTATGAGAGATTTTTGAATGACAGATTTATTCATTCCAATGCAATTGTATTGTCGTATTCGAGGTTTGATAAATTTTTAATACGAGCTAATTTTTTTATATAAATAAATATAAATAAGTTCCATTCTATTTTTTTGACATTCCATGTTTTCGCGCAAAATGTTTTTACTTGAGGTAATTAGCGTTCTATATCGCATCTTTTATTTTTCACTTTCAATTCGATTAAAAAAATCGTACCGAGGTAGGCAAGGGTGCTGCTAAATCTACGTTTTCAGCATAGACTTGCAGAAGTTGTTGCAGGTCGCGATTATTAACGGCGTGTTCCAAATCAGAAAGGAGATCTCGTTCATCTGCACAAGTGTTCATCACGTATCTCTTATCCACATACTTGGCTCTTATAAATTCGTATCTTTCTTCCCTAAATCACACGAATGAAACACGTTTAATCACAGAGAAACTATATGAAAATTCATACTGATATAAACTCAAATAAATCTGGCTCGCACATACATCGTTGAAGTTGGCGTTGGCTTGTGATTATGATGCAATGTAGCTTCCATCACTTCGTTAAACGCCTGATTGGTCATGTGCCGTGCAAGAAGTAATTGAGCAGTGCCAACGTTGTCTAACGTTAAGGACTGTATTCTGGATATGTGCACTCCTAAGTCCCGGTGAATTCCGCTACATTCTATGCATACGATTATGCCAAAATTTGTAGAGAGCCACGTAGCATCTATCGAACAGAGGAGGACCCCGTTAGTTTTATATTTTTACAGATCATCGCTGAATCATGTTCATGGATACTATATACAAAATTTACCATTTTGCGATGAACAGTCGCAGCATTGATCGTTTCCAGGTAACCTCATGACACATCGTATTACAGCCTGTTGAAGTTCGACTAAACTTGGATTTCCTGTGCCAGCCTCTGCCTTGCCACTGGCGTCGAATGCTCGAAGCAGGGCACGTTCCTTGCAGTTTACCAAAACGGACATCCACGCTCTCTGGTCTGCTTCGTCTTCCGCTTGAAAATGATACGTCCTGTTGTCTGCAACGAACGAACATCAGATACAGATATATCAATCAAGTATAAGTACAAATATATTTCGTTATATTTTGAATTATTTGTGCAACGATATCCGAACACGAGGTGTCCAAACGCTTATGGATATTAGATATGTATTTAGGATCGTTGAAAATCTCGCCTTGAAACCTCATCGTCGATAGCTTAACAGTTCAACTTACAACTAATGAGATCGAAACCCCGTTTGTCATCCGGTACTAGCTTGATTTGACAGGTTAATAAATTCACTCTCGTCGGTGGTTTATTCTCGTCCGCGTGACAGATATCTAGATAGCCTTCGGCTTGAACCGCGCAGCGTCTCTTTTGCCAAACTCTCCTCATTTTTCCTTCGCTTTTCTTCAGAAGATGCCCGGACCTGGTAACGCCGTGTTGCTTATCTCCTTGCAGCTGGTGAAGCGAATATCCTGCATTCGCGTTTACGTTCAACTGGAAATCGCATAATGATATATGACAATTGTTGACACGATACATTAAACATTTATATAAATTGCTATTCCAATGGACCAACAGGATACGCGAATATCCTATGGAAATTGGCTAATTTACCTCTTTGTCGCAACCTGAGCTTCTAAGGAGATTCCTCAGTTCTGTTAGTCGCCTTCTCTCCTCGTCTTGCGTCTGCCTGATCTTTTGCAATTTTACACTCAAGTCAGCCACGTACGAACCAAAGTGTTCGATGGTTTTTAGGCCGTCTTGAAAGTAACTGTAGAACACAGAAACGATGTAAAACGTAAAAGGCTATCTGATTCTTTTCTAGTTGATTTTCAACGATTTTAAAAGACAGAAAGAAGAGCATTTAAAGAACGTTTCAAAGGAGACGTTCCTATAACATGGAATAAAATTTAGATAATTCAGCTTCTAACAGAGAATGAAAGGTATCGTTGAGAATCGTGAGAGATTTGTTGTAATTCTTGAAAAATCATATTACGTACAGCGTTGTTAAACAAAATATCGCACTTACTTGGTTTGTGCATGGTAATATTCGACTAGATGCTGAAGCAGCTCAATTCCTTTCTTCGTTTTGATCTCGTTCACTTTTATAAGATACTGCGAAACAGAAACACACAACGCATATAAGGATATCATAATTTACATCTGCATCTACATAGGATGGATCATTTACATATTAATTTTCAGAATCTTACATTACCACTTGCCTCGCCGATATCTCGAGATCGATAAATAGAAATTACTTTGCTTGTTCCTTAATTACCTACGTGTTACGATTACTTTTATCTTGCTTCCTTATCTCGGAATAATTCATTGGAAATTGACGCGAAAGAATCAATTGAAGACCGTTCGGTGGAATAAACTATAATTTACGCAAGGACGTGGCGCCTACCAGCTAAAAATAATTTCGCGTTCTGTCTTTGTTTTCCCAGTAATTAATCTGTAGTTTGCCCTTGCATGCATAATCAGCGCAACATGTGAACAACAAGCGGCAATCTACTTGGAAATTTCCAGGTTTCCATCAATCTGCGATCGTGACTCATCGAATTAATTTTTGTTCGTCCGCGAAACCTCGTTTGTAAGAACGTCCCCGGTTTAAAAGCCCGAGGACAGCAAACTAATTCGATTCGACAAGCTTGAAATTCGAAACTCTAACGGGGGGGGGGGGGGCAAAGATCGAATACGTATCATACGAGATTTCGCGATAGAAGATTATTCGTTCGAACGTGCAAAGCGCAAAATTCGAAATCGAAGCTTTAGCATCAAAATTTTGTCACGCGCTCCTGATGTCTAAAGTTTCGTTTTCTCTTTTTTTTCTTTTTCTTTTTTTCTTTTTTTTGTTCCAAAGCGATTACAAAAGAACGCGTTTCCCTCGTTGAGTCGGTTTGCTCCGCAGGCCAGAAAAATCAGAGCGATCGTCGCGCAATAAGCATACAACTTGAACGTATTATAGTCGGCTGTTGCAGATCTGTTTCGGCGACCTCACCTCGCACATTTGCAATTGAAACAATCTTCTCTCCTTCTCCATCTCGTCGGCGATCTCGGCCGGCGTCACTTCCGTTCGAATGAGGCCAGCCTCTTTCGCGTGCTGCTTCTTTTCCTTCTCGATTTTCGCGTATTTAGCCTCGTAATCTTTCCACGCCTTTTCGAACGGCCTTTTCAAGTCGCCTTTCACGCCTCGCAGATCACCCTTCAGCACCGAGTCCAGGGGAAACATCACGATGTTGTTGATGTTCTGCATCTGTTCAACGAGGTTTCAGATTAACAGCTTGTTATCCTTGTTATTTATTTCATTTAAGGTAGCGTCAGGCATTTCCCGTTCTCGACGCTGGCGATTCATCGCAAGACACGCGACAAGATTATATATAAAAAGAAAAAAAAAAGGAGGAGGCGAAGTGTAAAATACAAGAAGGCTAGAGTTACAAACTTAGTATTAATATAATTATACTATAATTATGTATTTATTATATTAATATAATTATGTATTAATTATGTTAATATAATTGTATAAAATTAATTAATAAAATATATTAGTATAATTTAATTCTGTTAACTGTATTATATTAATATTATATTAATATTAATATATTGTATTATTATAGAATACATAATTATATTAATTTAATATTTGTATATCGTATATTACGTAATATGTAATAATAATAGAAATAACGATGCAATAATAATACAGTCAATTATGTATTAATTATATAGCAAGTTGAATAAATAAATAAACGAACCTAACCTTCAATCGATATGACACGGCGCCATTGTAATCGGCGATACAAATTAATATCAATTTTAATTAATATTAATATATTGTATTACTATAGAATACATAATTATATTAATTTAATATTTGTATATTGTATATTACGTAATATATAATAATAATAGAAATAACGATGCAATGATAATACAGTCAATTATGTATTAATTATATAGCAAGTTGAATAAATAAATAAACGAACCTAACCTTCAATCGATATGACACGGCGCCATTGTAATCGGCGATACAAATTAATATCAATTTTAATTAATATTAATATATTGTATTACTATAGAATACATAATTATATTAATTTAATATTTGTATATCGTATATTACGTAATATGTAATAATAATAGAAATAACGATGCAATAATAATACAGTCAATTATGTATTAATTATATAGCAATTTGAATAAATAAATAAACGAACCTAACCTTCGATCGATATGACACGGCGCCATTGTAATCGGCGATACAAATTAACGTCAATTTTGAGAAAATAAAAAAATCCCGCGATACCCGTTTTATGGTCTAGTCGCATTATGGCGACTGAATCTCGTTTGGAAGACGAAATTTAACCTCGCATTGGTAAACGCATTACCACACTCGAGAAGATGATGTACACAGACGGAATACAGCCGCAGTGATTGCACTTATTTGGCTCAATTTTAGTCACGGGATGAGAGCGTGTTCGGCTTAGCGCGGCGAATTCCAAGTCTGGTGAGAATAACTTGCTCTTTCCTCTATGAAAAGCAGCCGCTCTGGTCTTCCATCGAATACTTAATCGAACATGGTTTTCGAGAAGAATCGAAGAACCTCCAACGCGTAGTTTCCATCGGTCTAACCGGAGGTTGAGAATTTTTCCAGAGTTTCGTTGCCGATTGTGCGATTCTGATTTTGGAAACGACGAATGGAAGAAGAACGCGAGCAGCGTATTGGCAGGCAGATCAGCGAGACGCTTGGAAATTTGATTTCGTCGGATGAAAATCGAGGTGGTAGGAAATTTCAGCAACTGGCAAGAGAACTGACTTTTACGGCTAAATATCTTGAAGATACTCGAAGAATTCAGAAAACCTAGTGTGTAATTCGAACGCGTATCTGATACTTAGACGTCGAGGCGAATAAAACCGAGAATTTCGGCTTCGGTGAAAAATTCGATAAAAGCAAGTTACATCGAACCTGTAGACGCGATTGCGACGTAACAGCCAATTAAAAACGGAACGCATTTGCGATAGAAAACTCGAATGGTAGAACCGTATTCTCCGTTGATGGAAATTGTAACGTATCGAGATATTGGAATATATTTACTTTAATATTAAGTAGTCCGAAAAGTGTCTTTCTTTTACAGACACGTCTTTTACAACGATGCGTCTTTATACAAACGTGAAACCTAATCTGTCAAACGTTGTAATCTTTATCTTGATAGAAGGAAATGAATCATACGTAATTCGATAAAGTAATATAAAACGAAAAATGTTGTGCACCCGTTATTTCCTTATAAAACGAAAGAAACTTTTCGGACGACCTAAAATAATAAGATATTCATCGTTAAGCCAGCGTCGAACGTAAACGTATGGTTGGTCGGATCGAAGGATCGTTATGGAACCGCGTGTGAAGATATTGGCACAAACCAGAGTTTTCATGAGGGCGCTCAATTCCTTCGTGACGACGGCGAACTTTAAGAAAGCAGCGCCGATATCCGGTTCCTGTTCTTTCAAGGCTGCATCCCCGAGCCTTTCCAGTGCCCTTCCAAGGTACACCTCGTTATCGACGTGAGCTGTAACACAAAAACCACGCAAACATCGCTATTTATCTTCGATTAATTTTCTGTGTAATTTTTCACACGGTAGAAACCTCTGCTACGCAAAGTCGGATTATCGAAACATTCCACCCTTTGCTCGCTCGTTAACCGCGTCGTTCTTTCTCGGTTGCTTTATTACTCCAACTTTTTTTATTATGTCAACACTTTACCGACCGCTAGCGGTTCAACGGCATACGCACGTCCGACCGGCAGCACAGGCGCAGATTCTCCCTGGCGCTGCCTCTGTTTCGGTTTACGCTCTCCAATATCATTCGTTCTCGTTCATCGCGAACGGTAAGTTTTTCAAATTGGTATAAAACTGTGACAGCTTACAAAGCGACGCAACTGACGCGACCGAGCAAGGTACCTCAGTACTAAATAACAAATTACTGCTCAAATAACGAGAAAGATTGTCGACGACAAAAAGTCGATTAGTAGGCTATCGGTCGGTAAGCGTCGGCGACAGAAAACCAATTAATAGACTATCAGTCGGTAAAGTGTTAATACAACGTTAATAAGAAAGTTGATCTACCGTTAACTACTCGGACGTTGATTTTGCTGTGTGAGATTTTTACTCGCTGAAATCCAACGTTTGGAGAACTTATCTCTTCGATTTCTCCGGATAAGGTTCTCAACGAGGATCGTTGCGCGTATCGTTTTCAGCGGTTTCGATTCGAGCATCTTAGACGAGTTCGGTGTATCGTATATTTATTATTTTATTTATTTATTCTTAGTCCACACCTTTCGGCTTTGGACGACTTTCGGCTTATAATGCCCTCGCATTACATATATCTCTCTTACTCTAGCACTTCTATTGGTGTATCGTATATATTTTCATATTTTCATCGCAACGTTGCTATAGCCGCGTAAACAGCCGCGGTGTAATTATGGCAGGCGCAACGATCGGTTTTCCGGCTTAATTGTGCAACGAAACGCACGAAACGCACGAGACTAACAACACCGGGGAAAAAAAGAAAAAGAGAAATAGAAAAGGAAAAGGAGAAAAGAGGTTGGGACTTGTTACTCTAACGCGAATCTGTCACGAAACTTACACGTTCGTTATCTGTAAACTGCATCTTCTTCTTGCACGTTAATACGCGATTCTAATCTGCGACTATCCAAATTTCGTAACCCGTGTTCCTCTTTCTTCCTGCAACCCACGACATTAGCATAATTCTCGAGATCTGGACGATTTCTTCGCAGCTGTGCAATTAATCGCTGAGATCGAATTAATTAAGGAGGCGTGCACGAGAGTATACATTATGCAAATTTTACCTAAAGCTCAGGCAAGTTTTTTTTTTAAGCGAGAAGTTTCGCTCGAATTTTTTTCCACCAGCAACGAGATCGCGCGATCTATCGAATATAATTGTGCAATTAGATTTGTCAAGGAACAGCGATCACTGATTGTCAGCGTATCCCTGTATTCGAGTATTAATTAAAACGTCTTCGTCGCTGCGTTGAAGGTAATTTCGCCAACCAGGTCGGGTTATAGTTTCGAGTGAAATTAAATTAAAAAAAAAAAAAAAATAAAAAGAAAAAGAAAAAGAAGAGAAAAAATCGGAGTGGAGAATTTGAAGCACGAATACTTTTGTCTGCTTCTAAAATTTCCCAGCAATTTTTCTCTCCGTGTTCTCTAGCTCTCTTATTAAAATTCTATTAATTTCAACGAACTAAGCTTCGACGTGAATTTCATTTGACAACGATATTCTCGGCGACAGGATATTAAATTCGTGACAGTGTTCATTATCGTTGTACGTTTCTGAATGTACGATATTCGTGTTAATAAGTTTATAATTACGTTTGGTAGCCAGCTGGTATATCAAACGCAGATTGTTCGCCTCAGTTACGGAATACGTCGAAATCACGAGATCCTCGGCAAAGAGAATACGTATTTGTATGTAATTATACTGTTTCCGAGTTGCGTCAAGCTGTATCGTATTTAACGTGACAAATGCAAGCCTGCGCTTGTTCTATGTCCATTTCCATATCTCCTTTCGTTTCAACGCCACAGCTATCGATTTATAACGCGTTTCCAAACGAACCGTAGACGTAAATAATTAATAACTATATCCACGTATTTTATACATTTACGTATACGTTTTACCTCGTTCGTTTCTTCGCGTCACTCACGCGCGTTAATTGGTCTACGTTATGCAAAAATCTACCAACCTTCGACGAGCTGAATCTCAGCGAATTTAATTCGAGGATTTTCATTCGAGAAAAAAAGGTAGCTTCGTTTCTTCCGGGTATATGTATTTTATCTACAGGCTGGTTGGTAACTGGTGGTACAAGCGGAAGGGGGGTGATTCTACGCGAAAAAAGAAGTCGAAAATATAGAATACAAATTTTTCGTTTGACGCTTTGTTTTCGAGAAAATCGACTTTGAATCTTCGCTGGGTACGCGTGCGGTGCGTTACAACGGATCTCACTGTAGATCGTTGTCTCGATGGAAGAATTTAAAAAATTAAAAAAAAATTTTTATTCTATATTTTCGACTTCTTTTTTTGCTTGTACGACCAGTTACCAACCACCCTGTATATTAGCGATAACAAGCAAATCGGAACGTTTAAGTCGAATAAATAAACAAATAAAACATTTATCGCAAGGGTCTGTTGAATTTCCAAATTTCCGAACAATCGTGACACTCACCGTTTCCAGAGTTGTGGATGGCTTTGATCGCCTTCTTCAGCTTCGTTAGACCATCTCTGTCGAAGTCCAGCGTCTGCAACAATTACGTAAAAAATTAGGTAAACTCCGTTCGACTCGTAATTCCTCTTATTGCGCGATGTGGATCGTACGGTCGAGTGAAAGGAGACACGCGCTTCTCCTTTATAATCATCGAACAATGGAAACAGGGTTATGCGCTGTTTGTTTCCATTGTGTCGACGTGTTACATTAAAAGTCAATTAATTGAGACCGACACCGTTGACCTTGAATCTTTTAAACCGCTCAAGTACGACGACGTAACACTAAGTGATTTATGTTCGACTCGCGGCGAACGCAACAGGAGAGCCGAATTCGATTTCAATTTGGATGGTGGATTTAGCGCCTGTGTTTTCTATTTAGAGACGCGCGGCAAGAGAGAATTTTTGCTACGACTGTAGCGAAATGCATTTAAACGAATTTGTGTCATCGATCACTGGCAAAAAAAGATGGGGTATCGTCGGATGATATTTCGTTCGTTAGTATCTACTTTATCTTAATTATACTCGTACACACGATAACGTAGATCGCATGTAGATAACGGCATTACCGATAATTAGTACACGTTCATCGACAACGTGTAAGACAATTAATCGTACAATTTTTCGCTATCGATAATGCTTGTCGGCGACAAAAATAAAAATCGAACCGACGACGATGATTATTGACGTAGTCGAAGAAAATCTTAATCACTCACGATGATGGTCATTACTCGGAACAATTAAATATTAGTACTTTTTTAATCGTTTCATTTTTATTTACTCGTGTATCCGGTTTATCGACAAGTAGCTTCGATTTAAATAAAAAATTCTGTTTCAGTCGATGGATCTCGTGCGAGAAACGTTTAAAAGAACCGTTATTTTGGATGTCTGATTTTAACTAACGCTCATTCGCACGTTATAAACGCACGATTTCCAAGCGAACAGAATCTCGGCCGAATTAATCTTCGTTACTCTCGAATAAAATTCATCTTTACGTTTTCGAAAATTTTATCTGCAAATGTGATCTCTATGCGTATTACCATTGCACCATTGAGAACGAATAACGGCACGAGCTATTTCTTTTTCTTTTTTTACTGCAGTCAACCGATACCAAATTATCTGACGTCTTATCGTTATTGACTTCTGTTTCAGTTTCCGGCCCGTAATTTCCAGTATTGCGAATCGCTCGTTTTATTTCGGTCGAACGCTGCGATGACCTGTGCGAACGATGGCTCGAAAACGCTTCATCGTCAAGTGCTCTCCATTGTACGAAATACCCAATTTTCTCGCGATTTCTCTTAATGAAATACTCTCTTTGTACACTGTAATAATGGCATAGCCGAGCTCCTTATGCCAATCCTCTTGGCTCTGTGCTACTTCGATTTCGCGTTCCAACAATATTTTTCAACGAGTTTGCTTGTCCGTCTCGAAAACGAAAAAGTTCTATTTTATTTTCTTACTTTCCCACAAGGAATCACGCCGTGGCCGCTTCTGCGTGTAATTCTGTATACACGTATACGACTAAACCGCTAATACTTGTTGCACCATATGTTTATATATATACACATATTATATACAGATATAAGGAGGGAAAAGTGAAGACTACGCCAACGGTAAAGGCAAACGAAGCAAAGAAATCATAAAGATAGAAAGGATAGTAAAGAGAAAGAATATTTATCGTGTACGTTGAAACGTATATCATAAAATATGAATTTCCTCTGCAATACGAAGAACAGCGAAATTCAATATTTACAATCCGGTTCAGCACGAGATTCCATGGGAAAGGTAGCTGTTGCGTATTATACCGACGTTTTTCATCTGTACATCTCGTGCTCTGATACAAACGTAGCCAGATGTATTTTTCATGTATCAAACGTTTTTATCAAAACTCTGAATTATTTCGGCCGCCTTTTCCGCCTCCTTGTACGATACGTACAAAGACGGAGTGGACTCGAGCGATCAGAAATTCCATGCGAACACCGTCGCCGACTGAGACTGCGCAGCCCACAGCGCCAAGTAACTTGCAAAATACACACGGAGCTACGTGCGCGAGTCTGATTTCACGTACAGTAACACGGAGGATGGGAATAAAAATTCGCCCGGCAGGCAACAAACAGTTCCGCCGGTTCGATCAGGAAATTGCACGGGGATCCTCTGGCGGTGCTTGTAAGCAGCTGGCGAGGATATTGCCGAGGTCGAGTACGCAGCATCGAGGACGCCGCGAAAGGCCGACGCGCCGCCAGGAGCAAAAGCAACGACGACGAGAAAAAGGAATTGCCGTGCGCGCGGAGCCAGGCAACGATACATTTTATCGGCTCACGCTCCGTCGAGCAGAAGATTCGCCTATCTTCGTTCCACGCGCTTCTTATCGAGCGATTTTTACGTTTCGCGCCGCGCTTTCACCATTTTCAATAAACCCGAACGCGAACAAGCAGAACCGTGGAAAGGGCAGAGAAAGATAGTCGGCGATGCAACGAAGCAAGTTGCGAATACAGCGGCGCTCGCCACTCTTCCAACACGGAAAACTCAAATACGTACGTGTACGCGTACTAGCAATTTAGCTTTGGCGAACGAAGGTCGGTGAATTCGATACGAATCCTACTTCGTTTTTCATTTTTTTGCCTGTCGATGCTGCAGGATTCAAAGAACGCGACTCTAAACTCGAATCCGACACTGGTCCCGATCCGGTGGTAATTACAGATTTTCATCGCGTTGTTTAACCGTTTGTTCGAGTGCCAAGCAGCGCGATCGCGGTGTTTAGATTTTGTGTCGAAAAGTCGCAGTACATTTGAACGCTACACGAACGACTGCCGGTATTTTGTATTTCATTGTTATCTTTTCGATAATTTTTAGTGAAAACTTGAAATATTTATAAACTAATAGTACGCATATATAATAATATAGATGTATTTTATAAAATAACAAACATAGCGAGCGCTATTGCGCCGGTTGTTTCTCTTTGCAATGGATTAAGGCAAGCGCTATCGTGCTGCGATTTTTCAACCCTGTTTTTTCAAAGACCCCTGGGACTCAAACGGTTAAAACAGATTGCACCTACTTTATCGTCCGATCGTGGCGATCGTCGTCGATGGCGAAACTTTTTTCACGCTTATCGTTCGCTTTTCTCGCCTGTAATTTGCCTGCGAGATCTGCCTGGACGCTTTCTCGCGCGGTTTCGCGTCTCTTTCGAATCCACGTTCTTCCTTGTCGTCGAAACGATCACGCTTAAGCGGTAACCGCACTCCGCGCATCGCTTCGGACAAAACTCGCCGAGAACGCATCGATTTCTACGGCTGAATCGATCATCACAAACCACGTTTTCGAAAGTATAGCGGACGAGAGCTCCTCCTGCGTGCGTATTTCTTATATTCACGGATTTGAAAAGTGCTATGGCGTGGTTGTCGAACTTACCATCCGATGATATTATTATTCTTCAAACTTTCGACACGTCGTCGATAAAAGTCATCGGATTTCAGGCCACGATCGGTATCTCAGATAACGAAAAACGCGACAAGGTTACCGAACAGACAGACAGACAGCCACGTGCTATAGAATTTCAGATAAATGCTAATAAAAAAAATGTTCTTCGTTCGTCGAGAGACGTTGCTAGACGTCCGGCAACAATTTTTCGTTCTTAAGCAGGTGGAAAAATGACAATTTTTCGGCATCTACCTTTGCGCGTGCATTTAATACGAGCGATGATAAAATACTTTTTCGTTCCAATTTCGCGAATTTTACTTCGTCCGCCATATTCGAGTCGAGGTGTTATCTAAAGGTACGTGCTCGAATTGCTGCGATCTTACGATTGGACAAGCAACATTTCTGCATGCGATCCTAATTCGACGCTGAAAGAAGCATATACACGGCTTTATATTAGACTGGCTCTTGTATACTCTCGATGAAAATTTTATTTCACGTTTCTTTCGCTAGCAATCACCTTCCTAGGATGGTTCCGGTTGGTAAAAGAAGAATCTGTGCAAAGTACGAGTAAGAGGAAAGCACGGCCCTGGAGCCCCAAACGCTAAACTCTACTTGCGTAAATGCACAAAAAACTGGATCATGTTCCAAGTTATCGACTATATCGAAAAACATGTCGAATTATATGAAAAAGATCGAAGATTTAAACAGAGAGCATCTTTTATATTCCGTTACTTTTTTTTCGACGCACGGAAAAAGAATGAAAGAAATGGGGCAGAAAGCCTGCAACAAACGATAAAATTACTTTTCTAATCTTGAAAATTGAAGCGCTTCCTAATAAAATTCTTCTTTCTTGATCCATAGAGGCTAAAAATAACGCGTAATTTTGATTCCCATCCCTGAGGAATCATCCTGTTTAAAGAACATTGTTCGTTGTACAAAAGAATTGTGTTCGTTAGTGGACTTTTTCCCTTATCCAATCGAGCTGGTATTTTTTCACAGCTCGTTCTCTCATTAATTGACCCTGAAACCCAAAACCTTGGAAAGAATTTTCATCAAGAATAAATAAGAGGCGTTCTAGTGTATACATATTGAACTCGATTCCATCGCTACGGTAGAGGCGCGCGCTCGTGCAATCCTTATCGATCCCGATGATACCGGCGTACGAGAGAAGCTTCGAATGAAAAAAAAAAAAAAAAAAAAAATACGAGAAAAGAAAGAAAGAAAAAAAGAAGAGAAGAAGACGGCAATTAAACCCTCGATTTTATATGTGAATGTATGGGAACGCGATGAATCTCAGAGGTGAACGCTTCGCTCGGTGGAGTATCTGAAATTGAAATCTCGTTTCTGTATACGAGCTTGTCTATCTCTCTGTTTAACCAGTGACATCGTGAGATGTGATTTTTTTTTAAATAGAAATTGCAGCGAGGTGTTTAACTTGGATTAGAACGTTTCATGCCGCGTTATAACTACGACGGAGGAAGGGACTTTGATTTATTTGAGAACATAGAAGAATCGCGTCAAAATTTAATAGTTGTACTCGTACGATTGACAGTTCTCCATCTGTCAATTATTCTTCCTATCGAAAATTGAATTATAATTCAATTCGGTTAGTTTCGATTAATCTGCTCTGGCCGAAGAATCAAATTGTTTCGCTTGGGAATTCATCGGATGGTAAACAGCGAATAAAATTCGATGGACGGTTGTTGGCATCGGAAATTGCAAATTGCGGAATATTCTGACGAAGATATATTTTACAGCGTGTGGATCAATTTTACGCGCCTATTATTATTATTAAAAAAGAGAGAAAAAAAATGGGGAGGAATTGAAACATCGTTTATACGACCTTCTTTTATTATTCACCCTATATTCCATCCAATCGTAGGAAACGTTTTGCAATTTTGCATGTGAAACGTTCTACGTGTAAACGTTTCAAAATTGATCCAATTTCGGTATTTAACCTGACTTCACAAAATGACACGATGAGTGAGCAATCAGAAAGCGAGAAGCTACAAGTTACTTAGAATTGCTAAACTTTGTGAATCGCGCCTTGGAAATGTTTCATTTATAATTTCTAAATTTCTAATATCAACCTATTTTTTTTCTCAATTAAAGGCAATGTAAAATTCCAAGTACACTTATCTCTGCATTCCTGTCATTTTCTTGCGATGAACGATCTTAGCGGACAGTAAATCGTTTACTTTCGATACAAATAACGCGTTCGAGACGAGACGAATATCTGTTGTTCGAGTTGCTCCACGTTACATCGACTTGCCCGTTATAACCGAAATAGTGACGCGTTCCAGAGGGGAAACAATGATATTAATTAATTCAACGACTTCCTGGCTGACATTAATTAACGCAAGAAAGCCGCGTTTAAGCCTTCAATTACCTATTTTAATTGGTTGGTGGTGCGACAAAAGCCGTGAACGACGCGTCGATCGTTAACCGACCGATGGCACCACGTTAAACGATAAATTAACTCGCCAGTATAGTCGTAAAATTTCTTAATTACCGCGTGACGATAAGAAGATGTGTTCGATAAGAGGAGTGTTCGGGGCTTCGAGGGTCAACTGTCTGACAAATGTAAAATATGAAATCAACCATTCCTCGAAACTTTTAGTACGAAACGTGAGAAGATTGTACGTGTATTTACGAGCAACTTGGATATAGTTAGCGGAAGAGATACAATAACGACGTTGTAATGCAAAACCTTTTATTCTCGGTTTTACCATACTGAGCTATTTAAGCAATTAACTGTTGCGACCTCTTTGAAAACTTTGAAAAGCTTGTACTTGAAACGCGTGACAAAAAGTAAACGACGACGAGTATACTGGTTGAACACAGAGTATGCGTGGCTCTTATAACATAGAATTAAATTGTAACGAAACGATCGTTTTATTTCTCAATTTTGTTACCGACAGGGCTCGTCGTAGCACGAAATATCGCCATTTCTTCGCGATGAAAGCAGGTAACCGGTTAAAAGCAATACATCGTTTGAACGTACAGTTGATGATAGAAAAATAGTAAATCGACTGGAATCCACGGATTAGAAAAGTCTGAAGAACGTTTAACGTATTTTGGGAGAAGCTGTTTTTAAATTACGTTCTCCCGTAATTTGCAAATTTCTAAACACTTTGAACGCGTCTTTTTCGTTCGATGTTACGTCGCTTCCCGATGAAATATCTGCAACCTGTGCTTTAAAACGATCGATAGGGATTCTAGAAGCAACTTTGCGGCCAATTCAACCTTGACCAAAATGTACTACTACAGACCCTTCCAGGTTTACATTCTATTTGTTAAGGTTAACGTAAAGTTAATCTCGGGTATATGCTAAAATTCTAGTCTTTTTTGTGTCCAATCTTCTTCTATCCGTACACGATCGATCATATCGTAAATCAATGTTCGAAATATTTTCCGCCGCTTTGTACAACTTTCTCGAGTCTTCGTGATGAAATAGTACGAAATTGGGACATTTTCGTGTTTCTGTAACGTTTCGAAAGTGCTTGCCAGCCAGAGTTACGCTTGCAGGTCCGGTCAAACGACCAGTTCCAAAATTGAATTCAAAATTGTACATTCGTCGTTATTCCTCTCGTTCGTCCGACTTTATGTAAATTTCTCTATCAATGGAAATTGACAAACCGGATAATCAGGTAATATAAGATTGTACATAAAGATTGTTACATAAAGTTAAAATATAAAATTGTACGATTTTAATTAAACTTTGAAACCGGTCGTTCGACCGGGCTTGATAGGGTTCGTGTTAAGGTCAGAGATGGAAGCCATGCGCGACTCGACGTTATCGTCGTCGCTCATCGTCAAGATTATTGTCATCGATCGATCACGAAATCTCGCGACGAACGCTCTGAAACTACGTCTGGAGCAACTGTAACAATCGCGGACCATCTGTGCCGGTTCGACGTTCAAAAAAATAGGAGGTTGACGGAAAACGTTCTTTGCCGAGTTTGTCTGCAAAGTCTTCCGAGAAAATTGATCGCTTGTTGGGAACGACGTAAGACAAACGTGAAAACTAAGGAAAGTAAAGAAGAAAAATGCGATGTTTAAAAAGAAAATCGCTAGCTAACATCGTCTATATATATATGTGAATTCTATAGAATTCAAATTACCCGCCAACCGATATTTTTACTTTTGCCTTGTTTCATTACAGTGTCATTTTGCTGAATGGATTAGATCACGAGAGAAGAACGGTAATTTAAGACTTGCAAGATCGATTCTCGATTCCCCGGGTAAAATTTGTAATAGATTTGTTGTTATTAACTGTTATTGTATTTAATTTAATTATTCCCAAAGTAAACTCGATTTTCCAGAATCGATCGTCTGATTTACTCCAAGAATTTAATTTATTATTTATATTTATATATATTTAATTTGATTATTCCCAAAATAAACTGAATTTTCCATAATTGATCGTCTGATTTACCCTAAGAATTTAAATTACTATGTACAGGGTGGTTGGTAACAACTGGTGGTAAAAGCGGAAAGGGGGTGATTCTACGCGAAAAAAGAAGTCGAAAATATAGAATAGAAATTTTTCGGCTGAGGCTTTGTTCTCGAGAAAATCGACTTTGAATTTTCGGTCGGTACGCGTGCACTTTATCGCGTCTCGTTATAACGGATCTCACTGTAGATCGTAGTCTCGATGGAAAAATTTAAAAAAGAAAAAATAATTTTTATTCTATATTTTCGACTTCTTTTTTCGCGTAGAATCACCCCCTTTCCGCTTGTACCACCAGCTACCAACCACCCTGTATATTTAATTTAATTATTCCCAAAGTAAACTCGATTTTCCAGAATCGATCGCCTGATTTACCCCAAGAATTTAATTTATTATTTATATTTATATATACTTAATTTAATTATTCCCAAAATAAATTCGATTTTCCAGAATCGATCGTCCGATTTACCCCAAGAATTTAATTTATTATTTATAGTTATATATATTTAATTTAATTATTCCCAAAGAAAACTCAATTTTCCAGAATCGATCGTCCGATTTACCCTAAAAATCAACGTTATTGTATATATAAATGCGTCCATGTATGCGTCGCTGCAACTGTACGCGAATATCGTCGATCCTGCTGAATAGAAGGGGCAAGATGGAACCTTCCTTGCTGACGTCGTGTCGGCGTCGACATCGGTTGGCACATCTAGTCTAGGCGACGGGGATCAAGAGGACTCGTCGCCGATGAGAAACAGGGAAAACGCGAATTCCGCGAGGAACAATCGCCGAGCAAAGTGTCGTGTCAGCGTAACGTGCTCGACGATACGTGGTGGCCGGTGTATCTTGTCGCTGGTGCGATCGACTGGTACGGCTCGAAAGGTAGGGAAAAAACACAAGGGCAGGGTAGGAGAGGGGAGGTTTGCTCGTTACTCGTGAAATACGCGCGTTCCTTCTCGCCATTGTGCGTCGACTTTATCCAAAGCTATCTGATATTTATCGTCGTACCTCGTGTCGCCGGTTATTCAATTCAGCGTTACGAGGGAACACGTGCAACGTTTAATTATCGCCGCGCACGCGGTCCCTCGTACGTGCACTTAGCGTTGCAAACGCGCTATCAACGGCTGTACGCGAAACGATTGCACGCGCCAGAGAAATTAGGTGCGCGACGTACGATGAACGTACGCGTCTTGCAGCGCCTTGTTGGTGGAAAGCCGTGGCATGGACAGAAACATGCCGCGTACGATTCGTATAAAGACGACGTACAGACGTAGATGTCTCGCCAGTTAACCGCGGAATTTAGTTTTCAAAGCCTCTTACGAGCTTTGTGATCGACACTCTGGGGGTCCTATCGACGAGCAAATAGCTCGAGTCGTCGTGTATTTTTGCAGCCATCGAATAGATTCAAAGGGTTTTTCGATCTTTCACGCGACTGGAATATTCCATTCTTCCGCAACCTCTGGGGTTTGTCGGCGAGAAACTTTTCAATGTGATTCTTTACACCGACCAAAGAGTTAAAAATTCGAACGAACTTTCCGAGCGGCGTACGACGAGTACAATATTTTATTAAAAATTCTCGAGAGTATTTAAAGAAACTTCTGATAACATTTTTCAGCGTGATGCGTTTGAAAACAATTTCCCCGATGGAGAGGTACCGAGCAAAATTTATCGTTTCGTTAAATTCTTCAAAAATCTGAACGATCTCTCCGAGCGGCCGATGTTACGCATCAAGCGCACCGAAATATTCATTCCGATTGACGCGTGTATACGTGGAACGCGGTTAACTGGTTGAGAAGAAACGAGAATTTTGTTGCGTTAGTATCGCTTCATTACCGTTTTACAAGATCGAAAAAACTTCCGACAGATAGATTTTCGTGCTTACATTGGCGCACATCGCCGCGAGAATATCTTTGGAAACGCACTGACTGATCCAACAATAGCAAAAATTGCGACGAAAGAACCGAATTAGCTTTCCGTACGCAACATCGGTGGTTCGACGTCTTGAAACGTATCGAGGCGATATGCTAGCGAACGTGGGACGTAAATTTACGTGATGCAACGTCGGTTCGTAAATCGATCTCTGACTTCTACGATTCGAAGAGAAACGAAGAGTTGAATCGCAAGTTGAGTGAAACCGTAATAACCGTGGAGAAAATCAGGACATACTGAACCGACATAAATATATATGTAGATATTAGAAAATGGTGGTGCTGTTAAACGCGACATCTGCAACGTGGAACTATCGATCAGCGACATGATCATAGAGCGTTCTGTGTGCAACGAATAAAGAAAAGGAACACAATGTCGAAGATAATCACAAGGATATCCTCGTATCGATCATTCCAACAGAATATTATCAGCCTCCGTAAAGAGATTAAAATATCGAAGGGAATTTAATAAGCCACTGAATGTAAAGAAATAGTCGCGAATAATCTGCGCACTATTATTGTCATTATTGATAATAATAATAAAATCGAGCAATCTTACACCGAATTTCTTCAAATTTCTTCGTTGTTTTCTGTTTCTATCGAATTTATCACATTGCACATTTTAAGAGAGAATATGCAAACTTTATTTTTTAACAACTGACGGTTAACAAATGTTCGATTTAAATATAAAAAAAAATTGAAAGTAACCTGGGACATTTTATTTACAATTAGCGTCTATCAGAAAAATCATCTCCATTCATTGCTATTGTCAACAAGTCTATCAATGGACGGTTACGAAACATAGTTGTAGGGTATCTCGGTGACTACGTTTTACCAAAGTCTGCCAAAGTCCGAGATGCCTGGCGTAAAGATTGGAAAGCGAAAAGAGAGCCGGCTCG
Source organism: Bombus vancouverensis nearcticus (assembly GCF_051014615.1). Classification (NCBI taxonomy): domain Eukaryota; kingdom Metazoa; phylum Arthropoda; class Insecta; order Hymenoptera; family Apidae; genus Bombus; species Bombus vancouverensis. Next base: position 16,452,233 of record NC_134915.1, on the reverse strand, counting down.
GATAGCGGCAGGAAATTTGTAACATTAGCACCTGGCCGGTAGCAAAACTCGGTCGATAATAATGGAATTTGTTCAGCCGAGACTTAACAGACTTGTCGATACGCTGAGAATTAAATCGACGGACTTTCCTTTGGTCGCGCGTTATCTTGGAGAGCGGCTGTTTGCCGAACGAAGACGTCACTCGAGGTATAATTGGAAAGTTGGAATGGAAACGTTCGGATCGATGAACGTTCCTATTGTTCATACGAGGCGTACAGCAAGCGAGCCAGAGTCGCTGAACAAATTGAATAAAACAGAAGACAGAATGACAGAAACTCGATGACTCTACCGCCAGCTTCCGTATCCCTACGCGCGTATGAAACATCGTACGAAATTAAATATTAAACGCACAGTGACTCGCGAAGCTATTTGAACGTTTGTTATGGCAAACTTTTATCGAGATACGTGTGCGTACGTTAAGTGGTGGATTGTATAGAATGGCGGAGTATGTAAGAAAAAGGCCGCCAATTTGCAGATATTTGGACAAATTAAAAGTACACGTTTGCTGGTATGGGTAAATTTTCTACCTTTGGACGAAAGTCGTTTGAACGATGCCAAAAATAACTTGATCGTTGTTTCTGTTCTATTTACGAACGAAACCTTATTCCTCGTTCGGATTTAATAGGACGACGAATGATTATATATAGATAGTTTCTGGTCTCGTCTCGTCTGTGTCACTTTGTCCGTGAAATTAGCATAGTTACTTCTCTTCAACCTACTCGCTTCGTCGTGGATACGAAACGTCATTAGAAATTACAAATTGTAATTCACGGCAATCTCCTTTGATGGGAACGTTATATTTGTAAATAATTAATTTTGATTAATTAATTAGATTAATTTCGTTATTTCAACACAGCGTGTTTAGACTTGTCCGAGTAACAAGTAATTTACTTTCGTTTTCTGTTTGAATTCTTTACACCGGCTTCATCAGGTCCGGTCGAACGACCGGTTACAAAATTTAATTAAAAACCGTACACGTTCATCGTTATTTCTTTTCTTCGTCTAACTCTATGTAAATTCTTACGACGAAATCTTGAAACCGGTCGTTTCACCGGACCTGGTAAGGTTAGTGTTAAACAGCAAACGTCTCATTCTCTCTTTCTCTCTAAGCGACTATTTAAACCATCGTTTATTCAATGATATCCGACATTGTACGTATGTAACGATATAAAACGGGGTTGAAGTAACGTTAAGAAGCGAAGGGGAGGAAATAAAAAACAAAAGATTGGGAACAAGCGGAGAAACGTATGGCATTTCGTTTAACGACGATTCATCCTCGACGAGTTAAGCGTTTAAGCAGATTAAAGAGAGCAGATTTCGTTGAACCAGGTTGCGATATGAATGGATTAAAACTTCTTATCGCCGACTAAATACCGTGGCGTTTCCATAGCGCGCGTTTCTCTTTTTGTGGCGTCTCCCACCCGTTAAAACACGGCTGACAAGCGCGATTACGTTTTCTAATTTTAGTTGGACGCGCGCAGCAACTAAAACGACGCGACTGTTCGCGTACATACGGATTTTCTAGCCGCGCGAGACACACGACAATAGCACGTGTATGTAGCGTGTTAAACGCGTTATTTCGCTACCGAAACTGAGCCGCGTCTGTCGAATGTCGTCGTTCTCTGTGTTTACTCCAGTCTCGAGTTTCGTCGTCAACGAGCAGGACGTTCAACGAACGCGACCCCTTCGCGTTGGACAAACTTATCTCGCGTGCCTGGCCTCGTCGAACGATCTGTTGCACGCTGAAACGCGAATTTGTAATTCGAGCCGTGCACCTTCGTCTACACTTTTTTGTGGCCATCGCCATAGCGACACGCCATCTCTTTACGAAAATCTATCGTCGATTGGCTGTTTCGTAGCTTCTCAAGGCGGGCTTCCAACGGGGGAAAGTTCGAAACTGTAATCTCGCAAGTGTTTGCTTCGATGCGTACGTACGTACAAAATCTCGATTATCCGAGGCATTGTGAACCGTCGAGGGTTTATTTCGCGTAAACAGGATGCGGGCAAATGGCACGTACAAGCGGATACGACGCGATTTCTTATGAAAAAGTATACAGAAAACATGGAATGTTTTCACTTGTACAATTACCGCATTTCGACTGACGCGGTAGTTTTAACGTTAAAGTGTTAAAATAAAAGTTGTACGAGAAACACGAAGCAAGGAAGATAAATTCTATCGCGAAACAGATTAGACGCAATGAGGCAATTGACGTGCAATCGTGCAGCGACGATGCAGAAATCGCGTTTCGTCTCGAAAAGCCGCGTCGTCGCTCTACGTAATTGGAAACTTACGAAGAGCGACGAGGCTGGCTACCGGCACAGGGAAATTGATAAACGTGGCCCACCTCCGGAACTGACCTCACTTACGTCCTCGCTGTGCCAACACAACGGTAGGGATAAACTGAAGGAACGGGTTCTCCTGCTGCTCTCAGCCGATGAACTTCGTGTACTGGTCCACTCGTGTTCGTACGCGGGAGTAAATGTATTTACGAATCTTTCCGTACGACCGCGGATAAAGCTTCTTCGCGAACCTTCGTTTCTCATCGCACACTTCGTACGTTTTCAAAAAACACTGGAAACTCGTGTCTCTCGCAGCACCCACTATTCACATATAAATTTTAAAGTTCGACGAAGCGATAAAAACGGAGCGTCTAAAAGAAACTTCACTCAGAACTGTTCTGACTGTTCTGACTGTTCTGACTGTTCTGAACACGTTAGGAGACTACAACCTCGAGTGATGGTCTGGTAATGCCATGTATCAGCGTGGTCAGCACTATGGAAAACGTCCCTGCGGTGTAATGGAAAAGGAACAACGTAAAAGACCCGAATCTCTCCGAAAACATCCGAATATACTACAATAACAGGTAATAAAAGATTGCAGGTAGCCGTTTAAAAAATTTTATTGTCGTTTTAATCTCTAAAGACCTCTTGAGGTAATGGCAAAATTGGATAAATGCGCCGCTTCAAAGGAAACTCCACATCTTTGTTTTCTGTTTGGTTTTCTTAATCCTCGAAGTCACTGAGTATTGTTTAGGGCAATCAATTTGAAGGGCTTCTCGACCCCATAGCCTTTCTAGGAACATGCCATAACCTTGCACAGATAATACAGAGGGTTATAGAGAGGCTAGTTTTCGTAATTGCGGACTTAGCATGCACATTGTACTTGTATTTAAGCTTACTGAAATATATTTCTATCATACAGTCAACCACGCATTTTCTCTCTTTACTACGAGAGAAAACCTTGAAACAGTACCGTTGCAGAGTAATTAAGCATTCAGCTGTTGCGACCTCTTTGAAAATTTTGAAAAGCGTGTACCTAGAATGTGTGGCAGTAAATAAGCGACAACGCGTACACTTGTCAAAGACAGATAACTGATTGAGGGTAAGCGAAGTTAGGTAGGACCCTGTATATTAGATATAATATAATACGACATAACGTATAATTGTGAACATAACAGAGTATGCCAAGTTGATCCAGCATTAACCCCATGTTCGGCTACATGATTTATGTTTGTGTGATAAATTATCTCTCAACTTATTAAGTGTCTTGTCGTGCGTTTCAGTCGGTAAGGGCAACTACTACCTGATGCTTAATTATCCCATAACTAGTACGCTATTACCCGCACTGGATAAAGAAAAACATACTATCCTCTTCGATGTGTCGTTTATAGCACGTTATAGAAATATATATTTTTTTTTGTAACTTCAGTAACCTGGTTTCCGGCCTTTACAAATGTAAACACTCTTGGAACGTTCTACCGTTACACTTTGTCAGGCGAATCTTAGGATACGGCAGTGTAATTTGACCTGCGTTTCGTAAAATATACATACCACAACATCGAGAATTTTAAGCCATAAACCTTTCGTGTCTTAGGATTTTTACAATCAAACTTTTTCGATATATTCTATCGTTCTAATACATTTTGAAGAGACATGGATATCAAATTTTCAAGATATCGACACATCTAAAAACGAAAGAAGAAAAGAAAGAAATAATAAATAAATAAATAACGTTAGAAAAATGGATCGTTTCCATGGAAATAAATCGCAATTAAATCGCGTCATCGCCAGCTTCCATTCCGGTTGTAATGGGCCACACGAACGGTAGAACGAGATTCAACCGCAGAAAGGTGTTTCATTCAACGAGGCTGGCCGCGAGCAACCAGACAAGCTTTTTCAGCTTGCTCTCCACTCGTAAGAACCGCGAGCGGTTGTTAAGGAAAATAGGTTTTTCTCTCCGCGGATATTTCCATCGGCCATGCGAATCTGCAGCCAGTCGTATTTGATATTTGCACACCACGGCGTTCCACAGATCTCATTGTCTTGCATGCTATTTGCACGCAAAGTTCTACAGGCGTATGTAACATTTCGTATATATTAGAACAAGTTCTTCCCATCCTTACGCAAAAATCGCGAAGAATTCGTTTCTACACCGTGGAATATCGGTACGTAAATTACTGATAAGTAGCAAATACGAGGTAAGCCGGAAACCGTCGCGAGTCATCCTGAGGCAAAGATTATAATAAATAAAAAACATATTAGGATGTTCGAAAAGTTTCTTTCGCTTTATAAGGAAATACTAGATGCGGAACAGCTTTAATTTTATATTACTTTTTTATTGAATTATATATGATTCGTTTTGTTCTATTGGAACGATAAATAAATAAATAAGTAAATGTATATATAAATACAAAATTTCATAACCGGCTGCACGTATAATGGAATATTACGACGCGACTAAATTGATTTCTAAAAATCAATATGCCACGATAGAGCTCTTGTTTTACGCGTTATTTCACTGCTTCAATCCCTAACAGGCTAATTTTGACAAACATCTAACTACAATTATGTAACAAAAAAAAAAAAATGAATAGAAAAAAAGAAAAAACAGAAAAAGAAGAAAAAAAAATAATTATCCTATCGATGAGAAAACGTGCCATGAATCGTGAAACGAATCTGAAAGCAGTTAATTAAAGCGAGATGCAGGTCGGTAGGCGCGTAACAAGCATGCAATAAATGTTGACACGAAAAAGCAGATGAGTCACTGGAGGACCGTAGAGGGACCAGAGAGAATCGAGCACACTTTAGACCACTAAACCAGCTTCATCACGACCTCTCTCCGTCCTCTCTTCTCTTACTCGCTCCTATTCTCTCTTTCTCTCTCTAGCGACAACCAGGTGAGGCAACTAAGAACGAAAGGAATTCCTGGCCGCGCGACCTTGGTAGGTCGTTCGTATCCGAGTCGTTTACCTGGACCGATTTGCAAACGTTGATGGAGGTAACCGCGATGCTTCGACTATGGCGGACACGCTCGACCTCTTTCAACGAGACGTATCAAAGCACGCGAAGGAAAATACGCTGGGCAAGAAGATATCTTAATATATCGTAGCGTAAGCCGTAGAGGATATTTATTTTTCCATTCATAGCATCCGGTTTACGAGCACAATCGCTCCTTGTCGTATGAAACGCTGTGCGTTTCTTTACGGATATAATCGCACGCGCACGCGCGCGCATGTGTGTGAAGTTGGCGCCCCCAAGTGCAAATTTTCGTAAAACAAACAAACATTATTCGTCTGTTCACGATTCGTCGAATTAAAAACCCAGTTTGTTTGTGCATTATTCGAGAAGGAAGAAAAAAAGAAAAGAAAAGTTATCGTAGAATTAAAGAATTTGTCACGAGCACCGGCGTGAATATTTTTCGTTGAAGAGCAAGTGGCGTACGACTGTCTACGTTCGACCGATAAAAATGTTCGTTTGGCCACTTTCCAAAACAAAGTTATCAGCCACTGAGGCGAGTAATTTTCTCTAACGAAATTCGTTTTTATCTCTCACTGTTTCCAAGTTGTTGCTTGTCCCAGTTACGCCTGACAACCCGTATAAACGCAAGTTTAAACTTTCTTGTGGCCACCATTTTGCGTATTTGGTTGCAACGTCGCATGCGCAATTGCTTCGATATTTCGTTGGACCAGCGAAGCGCGCTTTGAATTTCCAACGTTGAGTCGACTGTTTGCAGAGATTTTAATCAGAGTGAATGAAAGAAATCGTGCAACGATATTCGGTGAATTTTTCAATTTACGGAAATTCCGTACGAGATGCGTATATACGCTGAATTGCGAATAACGAAGCACATTGGACACTTCGAAAATTCTAAACTGAAATTTCTGCTCGTACGGGGAAACAAGATATCGCGTTACAGGGAATAGACGGGGAAGCAGTAAAACGTCGATGGAATATTTTTTCAAACCGCTGGTAAATCCACGACGTCTGATATCGAGTTTCATATTAGCACGTTCGATTACTATACGTCTGTTTTGTTACTTAGAAATTAGATTTTCTAACAAATTCGTGCGCGCATCTTAGATAACATCAGAGGTGTTAACGTATATATTTTGAGTTTACTTTCTGTTAGAACAGCAAATTTCGTACGCATATCGTAGAACTAGAGCGAAACCAAAGAAAAATAAATCGATACCGAAAGCTTGTTTAACGGAGATTTATTAGTGTGATATAATCATTTAATTTACGGATTAAATTATACAACTTCCTGTGAGAAGATGTTAAAATTAAACGTATTAGTATCGCGACTATATATATGGTTAAGGAAATAGTTTTAGTTTATTGTAATAAAATGAAAGAAAAAAAAAAAAGAAGAAAGGAAAAAAGGGAACTAAAAAAAGACCAGAGTAATAAATATCTCTCATCACGCACGTTTTCATCGAGACATAAATTTAATTTAATCGCGTTCGCATCGACAAATCGTATTCAAAATCATCGTTTGCAATGGAAGTGTAAAAAAATCACGTAACGCGAAATTTCTTCGCGTAATAAACGCTGATAGAGCAGGTGCAGAATTTCCGCGCCACTGATTCCATTAAAATGCTTATTTCCGCTGGAATGTATCGCGGTGGTCGGAACGAGCTGAATTTCAATGTTTGAATTTTCCAGGCGCGTACTATGTTCGATTTAATCATTTATAGACATTGATTATTATTATATTAAAATGCAACGTGCTGGAACTAACGCACAATATATATAATACGTATAATTCGTAATTGGGATATTTCCAAGATTGAATTGATGCAAATATACGAGCTGCAAATAAGAGAAACGCAGAAATCGGTATCACTTGAGATGTTTCGTTTTATATTTCACGATTGGAATGAATTCGAGACGAGAAACGATTTCACCGAAGAAAATTAATATCGGAAATTGATCGTAGCGAATTGATATCGGAAGCGATGATTGCAAATCGATACAGTTTCCGTTACGATTTCGTATACAGACGAATCGAAAAATCTGCGAATCTGCTAGCTTCTCAGTTATCGACGGAGATTTGGCAAATGCTCAAAAATCAGATTTCTCATTTTCCAACGAGAACGCGTTGAGGTACTCGTAGATCGATTTTCTTTCAATTTCTTTGAATATTCTTTGATACCTTATATGCGTGGCAGTGATTAATTCTTGCGTCGAAAGGTTTGTTTCTCTTCCTTCTGTTTCTATTTACCGACCGTTCTCCGCAGAATCTGACAAAATCGTCTTTCTTTATTTGGAAACTGATCGAGTCCCACGCCGATTACAGACTGTCGTTAAAGTCAAATGCTGCGCAACAAAATATCGATGCGTATTTATTCGCGTAGTATCATCCCCAGATACGAACGTGTACGCTCAATTTTGTGTCGATAAAATACCGGTATTTTCGTATTTTCGGCTGACCCTATTGTCCTCCTCGCTTCTATATCACCCGAAATATGGTAGATGTTACGTTTCGATAATATTATCAACGTTAACTTTACCAGGCCCGGTCGAATACGACTAGTTTCAAAATTTAATTCGAAATTTAATTCAAAATAAGAAATTGATTAATCGGATAATATAAGAATTTATACAAAGTTGGACGAATAAACGATGAGATATTTTATCATCCGAAACTTTACCATCCAATTGAATTCTTGTGTTCTTTGCGTATTCCATGGTTTCTGTGAGTAAAATAGTAGACTAGTTCGAAAGAAGGAGATTACCCGAGGAGATACAAACGCGAGGAAGAAACGACGAGGACGCCAGGGTTAAATATCAAACAAATAATTGTTTTCTTTTACCGATAGTCAAGAAATCACTTGTTCTCTGGACAGAGAAGCTGAGATGTGCGCGAAGAATACGATTTTTCGAGTCTCAGAGAGTGTCTTACTTAATTAATTGGGAAATAATTAAGAACTGAAGCCCATGTTGAAATTTTGTTCGTAACGTTAAAACGAAAATTAACAAAATCGTCCGTATAATTTCAGCGCTATAAGGAAAAAACAAAACTGAAGGTACAACGAATGAAAATTTTCTTCTGAATTTTTATCTTTGGCTGTAAAAAACACATAAACTCGGTGTTAATTTTATTACGTTTCCGTCTGATATTTGATAGATTTTTCCTTCTTCTTTCACTTTTATCAATCTGTGTGTACGCTGACCACCAACTTATCCAAAGTTCCCTTTCTAATATTCGCCTCACGCGGATTTTATTCTTTTCTTTCAAGTCCAACGATATTTCCTATAGATGGTTTCTCTCGATCGTAAATTTTCCTCGCTAGAATCGGCCGCCGGTTCTCTCGATCGGCTCCGGACACGAGGGCACGATACTGGTCGTGATAGTAATTCTATTCCGAAATCTTCGAATCAATATTTTTCGTTCTGGCGGCTGTACGAATCGAAGCATCGTCTCGCTGAAAAATCGTCCTTTTATCTTCCGTCTCAATTACGAGGGGCAGCAATTAAATCTACCCTTTGCAAAAATAATTTCGTTCAACGTATCCACGTTGGCACGATCGGTGATTTCTCCGGAAATATCGAAGAAACGAGGCGGAAAATGTGTTTTTCCTCGTCCGTAATTACACGCAGCACACTGTACGTACCTTAAGAAGGATGTAATGCGACGACAACGATCAACGACGACGACGACAACAACGACGACGGCGACGACGACGACGATGACGATGACGATGATGATCAACGAAATATTTATACGTAACGATCGTTATATATAGACAGCGCGTAAATATAAAATCGAGGAAAAGAAGACGATCGAGGAAAGAATCCGCGGTATCAAAGAACCCCTCGAGCCGGTTGAACAATTATCAAAAAATTATCTGGAGCGTGTTAATGTGTCGGCAACATGTAAACGACCGGTTACGCAAAATCCAATACGTGGCATGCTGCTTGAATTCATGTCGATGGAATTAGCTTACCGGCATTCCTCTACCGTCTTTGAGGGTAAGCACACGCAACATGCTTCCTGCAACTATTTCAATCGATACGCCGCACTCGAGTGAAAATCTTGTGGAAAGTCCGAGCCGCGTTTCCGCTCGAAATCGTTCGCTCGCTCGCTCGTTCGCTCGCGCGGATCTTCGTCGAGTCCGGAACCGACACGAAGCGTATTCCTATCGGGTGAACAAAACTCTTTTCGCCGCGGCTACGAGCGTAAAGATCGGCGAATACAAAAAAAAAAAAAAAAAGAAAAAACAATAAAAGAAAAACGTTAAACGTTTTGCCGGATACTTTTCTTCTTGAAATTTTAGTTGTTCGAATTTGTTACTTCATCCTTCTTTGCTTAATAATTTTTTTAGTGTTTATTTAGTTTTATATACAGGGTGGTTGGTAATTGGTGGTACAAGCGGAAAGGGGGTGATTCTACGCGAAAAAAGAAGTCGAAAATACGGAATAAAAATTTGTCGTTCGAGGCTTTGTTTTCGAGAAAATCGACTTTGAATTTTCGGTGGGTACGCGTGCACTTTATCGCGTCTCGTTATAACGCATCTCACTGTAGATCGTTGTCTCTGTGGAAAAATGAAAAAAAAATTAAAAAAAAATTGTTTATTGTATATTTTCGACTTCTTTTTTCGCGTAGAATCATCCCCTTTCCGCTTGTACCATCAACCACCCTGTATATGCATATTAGATTAATTGGAAAGTTCTGTTTATAAATTTTATTCTGTATTTTACTACCGAACGAATATAATAAATAACGATGCTATTTTGTTACTTTAGACGAGTAACAATTGTTAAAAAATTACTCAAAAGATAGCTAAGAGACGGATCTTTTTATTACATATAAATACAATTTTTTTTTAAAGCAAGTTATTGCATCAATTTGGAAATTCGAAGTGATTCGTTGGAACAAATAGTTCGACGAGCTTCGAAGTAAAAGGTTAGACGAATGGGGTAGGTGTCTTGTCATGAATAGGCTAAGGGGGATGTTATAAATTGTGGAAATAGCGGTGAAAATATTCCTGAACCCTTTGAAAAAAAAAAAATAAACGTTTATTTTTAACGCGGAAGGGAAGTTCATAAAACACGGACAACGCATGTAATATTAGAAACACCATGTTGCTGTTGCATCGCGTTACAAATTCTCCAGCAAATCGAGATATTTGATTAAATCGTGTACCTTCTCGTAATTTCCGCGATTTTCTTTCTATGGACGAGATACGCGGAAAACGATAGAAATCTAACGTCTAACGTCTAAAAATTGAAGAATTACTTGAAGAACTAAACGGAAGAAATAAATTTCCAAATATCTGTGACTCGATGACATACGCGACGAAGTAGCAAAATATAAATGGAAATACTTGGCAATTTAGCAAAAAATCTAGAAATTACTTGGCAAAAATTTCACTCGACAAATCGATTTCTTTTTTTTTAAAAAAAAAAAACGGAGAGATCGATAGAAATGTTCTAACGACAAAAACTAAGAGACTCTTACAGAATGGAAAATAAATAAATCGGCAAGGTAAAAATATCTTTGATTGGTTGGCATTAGTTCTAGGGGTGCGTTGCGTATCTTCATTAGGACAAGCCATCGTTGTCGTTCAATGACGTTTATATTTTCAATTATATGTACAAGCGTTGATTTAACATGGTTTAACGATTTAACGTGATTATTAGACACCCTTAAAGTAAAGACGATGTTCTTAGGTTCAAACGAATCCACGGTCAACGGGATAACTCTTTGTACAATTGAATATGTTTTGAAACTCAAAATGACGTTAGCTGTGACGCACGGTATCTTTCTGATTGATTGACCAAACGTTGTGTGTAAACTCTCCAAGGTGATCATAAGAATAAAAGACTGACACGATCACACTTGTCAATTGCTTATCGATAGGGGTTATCGACAAAATTCCAGGCGCCGTTACTAGGCAGACCCGCGTAGAGTCGTCACAGCTCCTTCCCCGGGGCTCGTTTGTTAATACAGCGTGTATCCCTCGATATTGGTACTACTACTGTTAAGTAAAACGTTCATCCTGTGACCGTGGCTACGTTCGGCGACCAGTCGTGTCACCTGGACCCCAAGCCCACTGTCACAAACCTTGGGCAAACATAATCAGAACGTATCGCGACAACTACTTCTAGGTTCTATTATTTAAGTACAGCTAAAACGAATAGTTTGGACCAAAGTATTGGGAATCTTGCCAAAATACGAAAAGAAAGGCCCGTTGTCCCTGCACTTCTGACACGTACGCACACTGTATCGTAGAGTCGACGAATAAAAGTACAGTCGATTTGCTTTCCTTGAAAACCGAAACTACCAAACAGACAGAACTTTCAAATCGATCTAATACTCGCGAGCTTCGAGCCGCATTTAAAGTAAGAATACGCTTGTGATGAAACGCATGCAGAACTCTGCTGTTTTACGGAATCACCGGTCTGCTAGAGCTAATTGCAGGATCCGATCGAAAGCAGGGAATTAACATTCCGCGGGTTTGCTTTAGCTGGAAAGCTTATTTTTAACTGGAGTTCGTGTTAGCCGGCAACGGAATTGAATTCCTGTTTTTACGCGACGCCGAGAGAGCGTATTTCCGATACGCCTTAGGTCCATTTACGATGGCTACGAAAAAGTATCTCCGCGTTGCGCTCTTGTTGCTTTCCAACGAAACGTTCGTCAAACATTGGCTTGGCAATTAAATGGTTGCGGATTTTGTCATTAGATGGTACTGACAAAATCCGCAATCACTTAGTTGCCAAGCCAAATAGATTCTACGTTTCACTCTCGCGATACAGAATTTTTCGTTTGGCAATCGCGTGAAAAAGGTACTATTAACGTAATAGTACTATCGGCTTAGTAAAAGTACCATTAGCGTAATATATTTGAACTTAATTAACCCTTTGCACTCGAGAGGCGACTGTCAGCCACCACGGCGTTCCGAGTTGCAACTCCAGTGGCGAGCGAGAAGCGACAGTCCCCGTTTACGTTAGATTTCGACATCTGCGATTGATGGGTGCAATATTGGTAGATAAATTGGTTCCTTAGTTGTTTTCGTTCTTTGTTAGCAAGCGTAAAGCGTTAGACTTTAAAATAGAGATCAAATATTTAATCCCATATGCCTTCGAAGCTATGGTTCTGACAACGTCTCCAAATTTAGTTTGGATTCGACGATCATGGCAAAGGTATTATAGTTTAGAAACCCTTAAAAACTGGCCTTCGCAAGTGAAATTAGCTGAAACGAAGATGAACTTGATTTTCAACTGTTGAAAAATGAAATTAATTATATTGAAGAACGCATCTTGGTGAATGGTTTATAAATTATCATAAAAAAAAATAAGGAAATTAATATTACAAAATCATATTTCCAAACGTGTAAATATAGACAAATTATTGGAATATAATTTTTTTTGCGAGTTAACTTCTATATAAAATCATCCGGAGTAGCTGCTACGCTCCACCGAAAAAGACCTCCAGTGCAAAAGGTTAAGCATGTACATATACAGGGTGGTTGGTAAGTGGCGGTACAAGCGGAAAAGGGGGTGATTCTACGCGAAAAAAGAAGTCGAAAATATAGAATAAACATTTTTTTTTAATTTTTTAAATTTTTCCATCGAGACAACGATCTACAGTGAGATGCGTTATAACGAGACGCGATAAAGTGCAGGCGTACCGAGCGCAAATTCAAAGTCGATTTTCTCGAAAACAAAGCCTCGAACGAAAAATTGTTATTCTATATTTTCGACTCCTTTTTTCGCGTAGAATCACCCCCTTTCCGCTTGTACCACCAGTTACCAATCACCCTGTATACACATTGTGTACGCTAATTAAGTTAGATATTAAAATAAGTGTATCAGCTTACTGGATAAGATAAAGAATCGTAAAGCTGAGTTGGCAATCTTATCGGTTTCAAGGAACCTACGATATGTACCAGTGTCTTCGATACAGCAGGAAAGAAGCTGAACGAGGCTATTTACATTCGCTTATCGTCAATCAGGCATTCGGAAGATATTGCATAATCGTGTTAAATGATCCATAACGACGCAAGATACGACATACTTTTTTTCTAATATTAATACGCAAAAAAATATTGTAAAATGTTAGTCTAACAAATTGCAGAATATTACGTAAGTATAAGGCGATAAAACGTAGAACGAGCGATGCGATAAAAAGACATTTATTTCTTCGAAATATCTTCTTCGACAGATTTTAGAGGAAAAACATGTTACCGTATCTTAGATCGAAATTTTATTTTCATTTATCAACGCATAGACGTAGAAACGTCATTTTTACAAACACACAGTTAATTCTTCAAAGATTTATCGTGTTTACTCGTTTAAAAAAAGAAAAAAAAAAAAAAACGTGACCAACTTTGGAAAATGCAACTTCGCGCGTTCGTATCTTACGAAAATAATAAAGTGCAAATGTAAATTCCAACTTGAGATGTACGCGATATACAATGTGACTTTTTTCCAACGTTCTACGCCTGGCTATAAATAAAAAATGTTTAAATATAGCTAGCTTACGAGTATCAGCCTACTCGTGCATAGTGAATCATAGAATTTGCAATTTAAACTTTCCAAGAAATAGAAACCTTGCATAATACGCGTCTTTTTTTCTCTTTTAACCGACACAAGCTTACCTACTATGCCGAAGCTACCACGAAGCTTCGATGTTTGACAAACTTATATTTTAATTTATCTGCAAATGTGGTTATCGGTGTTCCAACGAACGATTTAAGCAAAGTAATTGAGAACAACGCATCGTACTTTACACGAAAGATTCATCTAATTGTGAAATTAAAAATTAACAAAACAGAGTTAAATCTTTAACTAGGTTTTTTCTCCTTTTGCACATGTAAATACAATTTAACATATTTCTAACGCAACTACAGCTACGTGTATATACATATATATTTCTCAGACATCGTCAAAGTAAATTTAAACGATCAATTATCTATTAATAATATTGGCAACTAAGTGATTACGGATTTTGTCATTAGGTGGCATTGACAAAATATTACTATTACGCGCTGTACAGTAATTTTTTAGCAAACGTATGAACATTTGGTAAATTTCTACATCCGCAAATTTCCAAGTTGGTTTCTTCAAGCAATACAATCGCCACGCTAGCGCTGTGTCTGGCCACGGTGCTAATGAAATTCGAAAATAACGCGGACAGCAAAATTTCCTATGGCAAGTAGGTTGCAGTACTTTTGCCAGCCATCGTGCGTTACATTAATTTTGAACGTGTAAGACGACGACGAGAGAAGCAGAAACTACCGATGGCTATAAATAAATTGCTCGATGGCGATCTAACGGTGTAATATCGAAATACGATTGTGCAATTTACAAAGCGTAGGTACACGACTGTGTGACTTTCCAACCACGTACACGCATATATGCTATCGCCAGCCAGTGATAACGAAGATTTCCATGCACAAAGCCTAAGTAAGAAGAACAGGTCACTTACAAATACAACTTTGTCCTCGATTCCCCTGGCCGCGCAGTCCAATAAAGAAGAAACTGTACAACGCATTTCTTCCCGCGAAAGAGCAGAATTTTATTCCAAGACTCGACGTCCGCGATTTCTTCGCGGAGTCGTGGAAAACCAACTCTCTCTCTCTAAGCTCGTTGTTGGCAATTTTCTAAGATACCCGCGTCTATCTGGAAACGCATAATCGACAGGCAGAGCGTTACACGATCGGCGAACGTTCCCGATCGTCTCTCGGAAAAATGTAAAGAGAATTTTCCGATCTTGTTGCTGGTAAGCAACGAGAATCGCGAATCGACCCCGTGTGTGCGTAGATCGCGCGATCGAGAAACTCAGGACTTGGTGGTAGCCACGAGCGTGCAACGGCCCTAAAAATGCCTCGTAACGTGTCGCAAAGCTTCTAAAAGGGAAATTGTGCTAACTTTCCCCCTGAAAGACGTGGACGACGCACCGTTGCTACTCTGCGAACCTCGCGAACTCTGTAAATTTGAAGAAAAAGTCACGAATCGACCGATGAAAATTCCCTCCTCGCCCGGCTGAAACGCAATTCCCTGGCGATCGCGATCGAATCCACGGTTTACCTGGGAAGCGGAAGTCGATGGCGCAACGTTTGAGAACGCGCGTCGCGAAGAAAGTCATCGCGTTGAAGTTTTCGTCACGGACGACCGAGTTCCGCGGCATGCGGTTACGAGATCGAGCGGCTGGAAAACGGCGGGTGCGTAGTTTTCCTGGAACGGCGCGGCCGGAGAAAACGACGGAGGATCGCGAAACAGGGACGGAAGAACGGCGTTCCTTCCGTCGTTCGACGCAAACGAGAATAGACTGCGGTCGCGTCGCATCGAAAATAGCCGGGCGGAACGTAAATTTTGATGGCGCGCGCGCCAGTGTCGTAAGTCGCGCCGCTAAAGCGGGAAAGTGGGTGACTTACACGGCCCACTCAGGGTCAAGAGTAAACGAAGACGATACTGGGTTAGGCGAGTTCCGTGCCGGCTGACTGTTCAACTTTTAAATCGTCAGACACGAGGAGTACGATTCGAGGAGTAAAGCTAGCGATGGCACGAAGCGTTTTACAAGCCTACTGTCGGTCGCATTTATGGGAAAACAGATTATATTTGTTATAAGATCGTAATCTCTACGTGTACATGTTTTATTGTTTATCGTAGCGAAGCTTAAAGGCTGCTACGATCTTTGTTTGCATAGGCG
Source organism: Bombus vancouverensis nearcticus (assembly GCF_051014615.1). Taxonomy (NCBI): domain Eukaryota; kingdom Metazoa; phylum Arthropoda; class Insecta; order Hymenoptera; family Apidae; genus Bombus; species Bombus vancouverensis. The sequence goes on along the minus strand of NC_134915.1, from coordinate 16,436,254 downwards.
TGCGTTTACCAGAATTAGATGTTTACTTTTTAACGCTAACTTTACCAAGCCGGATCGAGTGACCGCTTCTAAAATGTAGTTTAAAACTCTACACATTCGTCGTCACGAAGGATATATCTTAACAAACACCAAGATGGTGCCCCATTGGGGGTAGCCACCCACATGATAATCAAACAGATAAAAAATTCTACCAAATGTCCAAATTGGACAAATTGTGAATGTGAAATTTTAAATAAAAAAAAACACATTCATCGTTATTTCTTTTATCCGTCTTAACTTTATGCTAATTCTCGTATCATCCGATTAATCAATTGCCGAATTTTTATCCATATAGATTACACGAAGGACGAACGAAAGAGATAACGACGAACGTACAATTTTAGACTAAATTTTGAAACCGGTCGTTTGACCGGTTCTGGTAAGGTCAGTGTTGTGTTGCCGAGTGACTGTACAATGATCGGCCGATCGTTCGACATTGTACGAAACGTAACTGATACACGTACCGATGCTCGACTGACATCGATCGTGAGAGACAAAAACGCATCGTCGAGGCCAACGACGTCGAATAAAAATTCATTTCGTGTAATTTCAGCGACGAAAGCAACCGTTTTCCATTTGGTTTGGAAAACTTCGATCGAGTAGCTATGGAGATAAACGTATCTGATTAATTTTCGCGATTTATCTCTTATCAAATGTATACGCGTGCCTAAGTATACGAGAAAGACGAAAGAAATGGATTTCTGCTTGTACAGAAAGGCTTAAGAATAATTCGTTCGTAACCTCGATCTCTCGTAAGATGTTTCGCCATCTCCGGAGTTAAACGGAACACCCTGTAGATCAAAATTGAAATTTCACTACGCAATAGAATTACTCGTCTTTCGCGTCGAGCTTTTCGAATCGAGTCTCTTTGTTCGATCTTTTCCAATATTCTCGTTGATTCGCGAAATTATCTGAAAAGAGATTATTCCAATTAGCAGGCTACTACAGCTAGTGAGATCATCTTGTTATCATCACTTTTTATGGTAGACAGGCGTAATACGTGATTCAAGCTGTGGCAATCGGAGCATGCATACGTTGAAAGCACTTGAAGGTGACCATTTAATGTTTGCTTAGCGATGAACACTTCTTATTGGCCTACTAATGTTGCTTGATTTACAGGTTTAAATAGATTGAACCTATTCGTACAGTGTTGAAGTAGTGCGCTGCAGAGACGTAATATTCGCCGCTGAAATATCCGTTTTGTCATCGAACATTTGATACAATTGCACGATGTAATATGATCGAAAAAAGTCGCGAACGAGGTGTATCGTTCGAGTTCCTGCACGTTTCTTCGACAATCTTTAAATAGTTCGAAATAGAACACATTTACGTCGCTTCGATCGAAAGGGAATTTTTCTACTCTTTGAACTGTATCTATTCCCAATAGCACGTTGAAAAAAAAACAGGATAAAAAAGAAAAAAGATAAGGAAGAAAGAGAAGAAGAAAAAGAAGAAAGGACTGGGTTGAGAAAAAAGCGATAACTCCGGCGAGTGCACGCAACCTGCGGGAAGTCCTTGGGATCGTTACGGAGAAGCAGAAAAAAACGAACTGACCCGGAAGCTGCTGGCGCGTCAAAGCAGACGGAAGCGGTTGAGTATAATTTGCAAGAAAGCAGCAAGTCGAATTGCACCGTAAAAGTGACCCGTTGCGGTACGAGTGCACCGAATATCGACTTTCGACCGAGGCAGAAGTAACACACGCGATATACTCGACGAGATTACGCTTTAACCCGGTCTGGTGTACTTCGCCATTGAGCAAAATTAAAAATTGAAAAATCAATTTTTAACGTTTGCGAGAATTAATACGGTGAAGTATATCGAAGTATATTACAATATAGATAGTAACGATATTTTTAATATTTCTAACATTTTTTGGTATTTCTTAATAACGAAACGCGATATTTGTCGTAGGATATTTCCTATCTCCCTTTTTTCCATATACATTCCCCTTGTGTAAATATTCTACTAACAGGTTTTAATATAATCTCCTACGACCGGAATTTGCTTTGCTTATCAGAGAAAACCACCAATATGATTACAGTTTCTCAGATTACAGTGCTTCGGGTCGAAAACTGGGCACGGACAAACTGATCGGTATAATTGTATAGTAATAAAATACGTTTTGGATGGCGCGGTAAGAAATGAATCTGAAGAAATGATTTAAAAACACGATCGACAAAAATACAGACGCGAAAATCTCGAAAGAAATATTTTTTAGATATCTTGTCATCTCTTTCGTTAATTCTAACGAGCAGCCTCGTTAATTCTATTCTTTGCTTAGAAACGTACAAGCGTTTGCTGATTTATACAGAATTATACAGAATTTAATTATAAAATTACGGATGAAAAAAAAAGCTGTAGCGAGGTTCTATTCTTGAATCAATAAAATTAAGCTACGAATAAAATGGAATTAAGCAATGGAATTGATTCTTAACAATGAAATCCTTTTGTGTTACTTCGGAAGCATTTTTATTCCCAAATTATGTCTTAAGTAAACTGCGAGTTAGATAAAAAAGGAGAAGGTTTTTCTCAACCGATAAAAGGATTATCGCGATTAATTGAAACGACGATATCTAAAATCGGATAATTCGAATAATAAATAATTTGAATTGATAATCTATCGTATCCCTCGGTAGGTGATTTTTTAGTCGTTAATTTATTCTTATTATATATTTTTTATTCCTTGTTTTAATAACACTCGTGTCTCATTGTTACAAATCGATCAAAAATTTCAAACACTGATAAGCTACTATGAACTACTCGACGAGATACTAACGACATAAATATTAATTTATTTAATTGCTACGATATGCGAAACTTCGTAATACCGTATCTTAAAGAAATTTATGAATTTCAAAATATTTACTAGAACACATATTCGATTTTGTTTATTCAATTTCAATTAGAAATATAACAAATGAAAAAATGAATCTGCTGTCAGCGTACAAAGTAGGTATATTAACAGAAAATAGTACGCGTAACTTTATTCCATACTGTTTCACCATAACTTCTTATTATACAGAGCTACTTTTAAATAACATTTTTACACGAGATAAAGAAAACGAATAGATTGAATAAATGCACTCGTGACTCTCAGATTACGCTAAACAGTATAGTATTCGTTGCTGATTTATTGACTGTAATAAATGAATGTCAGGGGGCAGCATTATTTATTGTCACGATAACAATGTGCTATTGTACCACATATTGCGATAATTTGATCGTCCGTAATTTTATTTATAGATACGTATTTCTATTAACTTCCATTTTATGCTTGTGCATAAATTAAACTAGGTACGAATTAAATTAAAAGTTTCATTTCAAGAATATTCGTAGAACGAACAACGTACATAGAAAAAATAATAATGTTCAGCTGCATCTATTACTCTACGATTTCATTTCGTTCTTTCTGCTAACTAAACCTCCAAACAGACTATGCTCGTCAAAGATATAATTGTTAAAAAAATATATTTGTAATATATACAGGGTGGTTGGTAACTGGTGGTATAAGCGAGAAGGGGGTGATTCTACGTGAAAAAAGAAGTCGAAAATATAGAATAAACATTTTTCGTTCGAGGCTTTGTTTTCGAGAAAATCGACTTTGAATTTTCGGTCGGTACGCGTGCGGTGCGTTATAACGGATCTCGCTGTAGATCGTTGTACCACCAGTTACCAACCACCCTGTATATTTACAAAAGAAAGAAAAAAATAACGTCAACGTATATTTATTAAAAAAAAAAAAAAAAAACAATTTGCCGTAGGAGAAAGGGGTGACAGAAATATCGCGTGTAACATCTACTTTACATTCTGCAAGTTTTGCAACCAAATTCCTATTTCTCCGCCAAATCCTGAAATAAACTACTACTACTACTATTACTCTTACTATTACTGCTACTATCACCAGAAATTTCACTATGAAGCAACGAACAAACAATTCTACGAATAGCTTCTGATTATTTTATAACTGTCGTATTCGGGTCATCGAAAGTTTTACGATATCGAATATCGTAGCGTGCGAGAAAGTGGTTGGAGTAAGTGATCCCCAAATTACTGGAAGCCATGCCATCATTCCTGTCTCTATTATTATACATCATGAAGAATACTTATTCTATTTGCATTATCATTGTTGCAGAGTTCCGTGAATCAATCGCGTCGATGAATCGAACGACGTGAAATTAATATTGCCCTGTTGTTTACGTGAAAAGATAAACACGGTGTCCTTGAAACAGTTGAAAAGTCGTGGATACCATTACGCTGTATGTAAATGCTGTATACATGTAATTATAATTTTAATATAAACGACTATACGTCTGCGATCGTTTCTTCTATCGTTCTTTAATTCGGATAAATAATTTAAAAAGGGAATTTATAATCGAGCTTGGCATCGCGTTATACATATAAACGTATAATTACGTTACTTTGCATAATGCATCGTTATAATTTCCGTACAAGTGTTTATCGACGGAGAGAATTCCGCGCTATCGACTTTAAAATCAACGCTAGCCTCAGCCAGTGTTCCTTTGTGAAAAGAAACTTCGGTTTAGTAATTCCATGCATAAATTCCACTTCCGACCGCACGGCACACTTTCCGCGCCAAGTTTCCTATCTACGTGTGTTACAAAATACGCCCACGTTTCGATAATATGTAAAGGAGAGGTGTCGCAATGATAACGTTCGCCTTATCGCTCCTTACCGATTGTAATTAAACGCCATGTGAACTAATGGAAACGCGATACGTATGCACAGATCGAGCCAGTTCACTTTCATAAACAAATTCTGTCGTAGCCCGATAGAAAATACATTTTTCGCTCGTAACATGTAACTTCCTTTGTTTGTAAACAAGCGTACACTGTATCTAACCTGTTAAACGTATTAAAAATTTGTGGAAAGTTATAGAGCGATAGAAAATACTTTATAAATCAATCTGTTATAAATCCGTCCAACACTAACCTACCTTACCAGACCCGGTCAAACGACCGGTTTAATTTAAAATTGTACGTTTATTGTTATCTCCTTTGCTCGTCCAAATTGATGTACATCCTTATATCATCCGATTGATTAATTTTTCAATTTTTGTTAATATACAGTTAAATAAAGTTAAATATTATTCTCGATACTTGATACGAAGTCTAATATTTAATAATTCATGTAATATCGATATCGCGTTAATAGGTATTCAGTACACATTAATGCAATAATGTTTTGCGCTGTTCGTTTGTCGTGTTATGCATACATTTTCCTGCAAATGTAAATGTAACAATAAGCGTTGCAATAAACGATTTGCAACGATATATATATATAATACTGACATTTTATGAACAACGTCGAAAATATTACTGATCAAGTTTCATGAAAAAAGTTGCAGCTAGTAAGTAAACAAACATGGTGGATAGCCGAAAGAATATGGCTCGTCGTTAAGGTTAGTGCGACCAGACGCTATGGGCGCTTCGATTTGAGCAGCAGCCATCGGTGAAAATTTTCACGACCTCGAGCAACTTGGAAACGGTTCTCGCGACTACTTTGGCCACCGATATACATACACGTTATTTCAGCCAAGCAGCACTATCCGCAAGAATTACGATGCCTGTTAAATTACGAAAGACACGGGCAATAACATTCCTCGCCGATAATTACGGTTGCCATATTACGACTATTCGTTGTTACAAAAGATCCATTAGCCGCATCTGCATGAATCGCGTTCGCCGGACGCCTTCTTTTCCAACGAAACGTTTCTATTTTATTCCACAACGTTTCCTAGACGCACCTTGCGTTATCCTCTTAATTAATCTGACTCAAAGTCCGGCCATAGATGTAACGCCTTGCTCGTAAGAGCACGTAATACTGCGAAAATACACTATCATCGATCAGCAGGCCGTATACACGGTGCCCGAGTAAATATATGTATAAACATTCCTGGATCCCGGTAATTCGAGCGATTCAATGCGTGCACCAGTGCCATTAACACGGCGCACGGCGCTAAAATACTTACGACGAGCCTCTTTAGGCCTTACGATTGTAACATTTATTTAATTAAATATATATGTATATATAGTAATTTTGAATGTTTATTGTTACGTAGAAATCTTTTTATTTTCGACAGAGAAACAGGAAATCTTCCAAAATCTTTCTGACATTTATATAAAAACTAATCAAATTTTATGTGTGCAGATTATATATACATATATACGCGCCATTATATACAAGTGAATCTATCTTATCTGCTAGCATACAACTCGTGTTTTGTATTGTTCCGTTATTGCGTTATCTTTTTAGCTTTAGTTTTGATTCCAGTAATTATTATGGAGAATTTTTGCCGTGCAACAGGCAATTACATGGCCGTCTGTTACTCTAAATAAATAAGTAAACAAATATCAATGAAAATATCAATGAAATACGACTGATCGAATTGAGGCCAGAGATCTCATGAAAAATTGTACAAATGAAAGAAAATTGATTCTTGGGTCTAAAACGACTCATCGATGGCCGTGTCAGGCGTTGAAAATTGCTCGTGGATCATTATTTTCCTCTATAGGAAGACTTACGCTAACGAAATACAGCAATGACGGCATGTCTGCGTGCATTACCCGAACTGGAAGTCGCGAATCGACCGTAAGCGACATTTACATCATCGATACGTGGAAACTGCGCGAGAGATGCAGGCTAGAAAGAGAGAGCACGGTAGAAGTTGCGTGCAGCATCGAAAGACATTCGCAAGAGGTTAATGCGATGCGTGTTGCATCGAAAAATCGTTACATCAATAGTGTTAGTGGATATCATAGGTAAGGCATACCCATGAAGTATGTAATTGTGGAACGCCCACGCATTAGAACACGCGCTCGACCACCGCACTGATCAGAAACCTCGGTAAGGTTACGTTGGATATATGGTTTTCAACACAGGTTTTGATGGTCGACAAAAAATGTACCTTAATTCCTTTAACGCTAGAACTATAACTAGACTATAACTAAACCTGTGTCAAAGAGATCCAACTGATAGATATATATCATTAAAAATCCTGAAAAATCTACTATTGCAAAATACACTGCGGATATTTATGCGGAAATTCATATTTTGATGAGTATCGTTTAAAAAAGAAGGAGAATTATTAGTAGAGAATTGTCGTAGCCACTAAGAATTACAACGAGTATTATATTTTCGATATTTTACGCATTTGTCCGTGTTCGTATTTTTGCACCATTAAATTTCTCATAAATGCATAATAGTTCACAGGTCAGTTCTAAATCTGAAAGATTGTAAAACTGCAGCAAATCGAAATTGCACATTTCGTCTATTATGATAGTTCTAGCGTTAATGAAGGGAACGTGTATGTATGCAAGCGAAAATTTACCTCCTCGAGGGATGTGATTGTCTGTCTGCATTGTGGCATCCGCGAGACGAAGGTGGATGTCGTAGGCGAATTGTAATCCTCCCTCGTCTCCTCGACGAACTCACTTACGGCGATTAGGCCCGGCATTTTTTCCCTCTTTCTACCTATATTGGCCGAAATTATGGGGAGCCCCCGAAATTTGTCACCGGTCTAGCACTGTTAGTGCCGTTACACACTCACTTCACTCGTCAACACCACTCACTTCACCGTTTCTCCGGTGCGCACCATAAATTCCGCGGGAGGGCTGTCACCTTCTGTCTCCTCCCAATGCCGTTTCCCGTGACGCACGGTAAACGTCGTCCCGGTGCGACGAACGGACCCAGAGAGGAGCGCCCGCGGGAGGGGGGAAGGACACAAAGAGAAGAAGGAGAGGGAAGGGGGTTGAATAGAGGAGAAGAGAGAAAGAAAATTCAAGCACACGGTCGTCTGTCTTCTCTACCAGCGAGAGACACTTGCGCGACACGATTATTTCTTTAACATTTTGCTTGATCGGAGTTTCCTGCACTGACTGCGAGGAAACATAGTTCGCACCTTTTCTTGGTTCGCGCGGCTCGCGTTGCATACACACTTTCACGCGCGTACGCGGCTGCGTCCCAGAAAAATCTCTTTACACCTACTCGTCACTCGATCTAAAATCAACCTGATCGGTGCCGAAACGTTTTCATCCACGGTCTAAGTTTCACTGAGACGGCGCTGCGTACGCTCGCACCTTCACCATCGAGCTTGAGGTTAGGGAGAAGGTCGCTTATGCTCGGATTCGTTGGTGCTACCATCTTGCGTCATTATTGTAATTTTCGGCAAATTAATTCCGTTCCAATTTGAAGCTTTGATTTATTACTTGTGATGTTACAAAGATGTATCGTGTTAGATGTATAATATAGAATATATGTAATTGTTCATTAATATTGTTATAACAATGTTATTTTAGAGACATAAGTATAGTAACACTAAACATCTTATAATTTGTAGAAATGTGAATATATGTATACTTAGGCATATGTCCTAAAGTTTTACTATTGTAATTACCTTTTCTGATCTATGAATAGATCATTACAGCTTTACAGAAACACGACGATTAGGAGTATTAAAAAATAAATTGTAGCATCAAGCGTCAAATATAATTACACATTTTTATCAAAGTTTACTTTAATTATTCGATGTTTAACTTATTCAAAATTACCGAGACTTAACTTAAAGTACAGTAAATAAGGTTTGGACACAAATATAGCTATCAAAATACAATTTTTTCATTTTTATTATAGAAACAGAAAAATTAAAGAACAAGAGTCTCTTGTAGCTTAAGTTGTTTTTTGCTTTTTGCTTTCACTTGTGCAGCGATGCGATCTAAATCTCTACGACCTTGACTGGTAAGCTTACGTCCACCCAGTGGAGCTTTTTCAATGAGTTTCAGTTGTTCCAAGCTTTGAAGAGCTTTACGGGCAACACCACCTGCAGATCGGCAGAAGTGGCTGGGATGGGTGCCGTTGCGTTTGCGTCCTCCAAAGATTTTTGTTACTGCTCCAACACCAATTGGACTACGAATATAAATATGACGAACCAAAGCCGCGCATCTAATGTAGTACCAATCTGGATCATACGGAGCAAGTTCCTTGAAGCGTGCAGATTTTACGATGTCAACCCATTCTGGCACTCGCATTTTGCCAGTTCTAAAATATTAAACAAATCAATAGTTATACTTAAAAGAGTTACGGGTATACGTATTTTGAAAATGTAAAATATAAAATATACATATTTTGTTGTTAATCTATAATAAGCTTCTATGTCATGAAAATTTTTGAGGTTAGTTACATCTATATAAAAACAGTTACTTACTTTTTCAAAAAGGCTGCGAAAGCCTTAACGAATTTGTGCTGGTCAACGTCCTTAAGCGTTACAGACGGCATCTGAAACAAACATCGTGATAAAAAATTGTCAACAATGCAAATGTTGTACAGGTTTACTCCACACGTGTATTGTAACAACAATATTGTAGAGCTCAATTGAAGTACGTCATGTATATAAATATACATGTAAATATTATATAAAGTACGTTAATTACTTTGTATTATAACTTATACTACCTTTCTTCCTACAATAATATGGCGAGTTGTGGAAAATTGAATAAAGTAGACACCTTTGTCCGAAAGCCAACCGGAAAGAGGGTAGCAAAAAGATGGTGCTAGAAGCAAATTATTAAGTGGCAGCACTAACAGGAAACGACCATGAAATTTCGATACATAGAAACGCGTCTTAATAAAAATATAGTAGACTATTTGTTTGATCGATAATCAAAATATACATAATTGAAGAATATGGTTTAGATTTTATCTTCGAGATTTTGAACTTTTTACTACTTCTTCGATTATGTTAGGGTATAACAAAATTTAAATAAAGTTTCGTTTATACATGTAAATACATTATGGTAAGTTTCATGACATATACAAACGAGGGGTTTACAAAGTTTACTGATATTATCAAAATACAAACTAAATACTTGATAAAGATAACGTAATCGCAAAGATGAATTTTATTTTAATCATGACGTCATTTTGATTTTGACGAACAGCGCTGCTGAACGTGTAGTTGCAAGTGAGAACATAAATACGTTGTTCCTACGACATAAAATAGAGATTCCGTTAAACTTTTGTTATGTTTAAAACTTTGTGTCAACAGTATCTAAAATCTTCGTTTTCTAAATATAATTTAATCACTATGAATTCCTGTTGTAAGGGCGTAGCGTTAACGGAGCCAATCCCTTTCTCGAAAGATTTTCTTTTTCGTCAAGTAAGTCAATAACTGTGCAGATTTTCGTTCTGTTGTGTGGTTGTAGCGACATCTGACAATTTCTTATGTATTAACAGTTTCAGAGAATCAATTTTTACGAATTGCGCATTTCACGTTGAATGTTATTCTTTTATTAACTTGATTTATGATTCATACAAATCTTGTTATTTGTATTTAAATTTGTAATTTATATTATTGCTCTACTATTAATTTTATGAATTACGTAACGACTGTAGTTATGACATTTTCCTTGATAGTAAGGATATTTTCAATAGTATTCTGATATACAAATACTACAAATTAATCGTTATCCACAGTGACCGGTAAGTAATAATTTTCAACGGCTTTCAGCGTAACAGAATTATCGTAAATTATACAAAGTTATAAACTCACATGCAAAGTAAAATTATGTAAAATTGTGCAATTACAAAAAATTATTCATCGTTAGATTGCGGATTTTTATGCAGATTCATATTTTCGAGAATACAATTGAAAGAGTAGACTTTCGGTAGAACGTTGTTTTACCTATCGAGTATTACTAGATATTTTATTCATTTTTTCAGCGTAAGTGCTTTCTGTGCAATTCTGCACTTTCAAATTTCCCATAAAAATTCGCAATCTATTCGTCGTCGATAACGTAATTACACAGTATGTAGATTTTTCTAAAAATGATTTCCCACAAAACAATTTCATAAAGAATCCTATGCTTTATATATCTGTGTAGAATTCTAAGGCAAATTTCGTCTATACCAATACTTTTATTTTGCCATTGCATTTACATATTCATAAATTTGATCAATAATCGTAGTCTATCGTAAATCCGTCAGAAATTAGAATCTTCCATAAATTTCAGTTTACCACTTTCGAGTCCCTTTTTAACAAGTTTTAATTGAAATTCTTAGATGTTCGACCCCGTGTCCAGTACGTATACTTATCTATTGGCCGACATCGACGATAAGACCGCGATCTTAATCGACCCGGTCATCGAATGGGCAGAACGAGATAAAACCATTATTCAGGAATTGGGATTAACGTTAAAATATGCTAGTAAGTTGAGAGTATAATCACGTTCGCAGAAATCATTCTCCATTCGCTGTTGCTTGAAATTCGCCGCAGTACCGGAAATAGGTTGACCATTTTTTGCTGCACAGAAAATAAAATTGGATTCACGGAATATGTTTTCCCAGGCGAACAAATTTTTCATTCTCGAGAAACGACTTTGAAAATTATTCGAGGGTGAATATACTTTCAGCTGGAACAAAACTGAACGCTTTTCGTTATAATGCTTTCTGGTCTTTCGGTAAAACTATATGCGACAAAATTTCTCTTTGTCCTCGTGCGTAGTAATATCGGTCGAGATATTTGCAAAAATGCTGTCAAATAGGGATGCGCTAACGGCAGAGTGTACATTTTTCATTGCAATGTACACATCTATATGTTCATGCTACTAACTGATCGAATTCGTCGCACTGCCAATATGTAAATGATTAAGTTAGCTTTAAGTTAATCATTGTGATATTACGATATGCTCTTTTGTATCATATCGATTTATAAATTTACATCTATTATATGCGAATATGTACCAATACTACAGACTCGTAATGAAATTTAATCAGTGGATGTTCAATCAAGCATTATCATACATGAATCATATATGAAGTACAGATTAACTATCCGGTTCGATGAAGATTGATTTTTTAAGGACTGAAAGTTGCGTTGAACGATATAATCGAAGGGTACGGTGAAAAAGTGATGCGTGTCACAGCTGTGATAATTTTTCATATTTCTATATTAATCATCGTTCATTTTATCGTCTTCGCGGCATATCGTGGCACCTACTCTTCCGTGAAACGAGTAAATATTTTGTAAAATATAATGCTTTTAAAAATATATTTAACATAATAGCTTTTGCGTATAATTCGTAGCACTCGCGTTTCGTCGTTTCGAAATATAAAGATCGATAAATTAGTCGTTCGTTAAAGTCGAAAGATTGCCATTTATCGTTTGTTTCGACCAATTACATCCACCAGTTGTAGTAATTGCAATTCATGTCAAGTTAAAAAAAAAAAAAAGACATCGAATTTCACGAGAAAATTTTCTCTCGAAACGTAACGTTTTCTCTTGTAAATTTATAATATCGTAGCGTACATAAAGGTACGTTTCTTTTAGAACAATTCCATTGTTCTCAATTTTACCATGATTTTCAGTTTACCTTGTAGAGAAGCGAAGCGCATCAAATCTTGTTTGGACGTAAAAGCTGTGTGTTTAAGTGCATTATTCGGTTGATTTGTTCCGACTGCGAGGAACGAGCAACTAAATTAACCATCAGTTGTTTCAATCTGATTACATTGCACCGGAGAAATGTGCGACAGTTAAAGATCGCGTACGATGAAACAAAGACTCGAACGATTTAATGTACCGTGTTGATATATCTGCCGGTACAATAGGTCAAAAACGTTCTTGTCGGTTAAAACTTCTTAACTGCAGTCTATCGAGCGCGAGCACAGCAGTCGGTAATTCAATAATTTAAATGAAGTGCTGGTATTATTAAGGAAACCGTGCGCTTAATTGTTCAAATTGCCACTCGAAGTCTTCTATACCAACTGAAACGTAAAAACATCGTCTCTTGAAAACATGTAATTATATGGCCATCGGCTTATTGAAAAAGTTAAGGAGCACAGTTTTATACATTGTGTACTGGGTGTTTCGCGTAATTGGATGGCGCTGCATACATATCGAAAATAAATAGAAATAGAGAAAAGTTTCAAGCGGTATAACGAGAAATTATAGACAAAATTTATATAACGAATTAATATTAATATAATTAAGACAGATAGCTGGAAAAAGCGATATTCAATTTTATATAACATATCGTAGTGGCGAACAAACGGTATATTGCGACGAATGAAAATATTGGCACAGATTGGCTTCCCTTGTCGAATCTGCTGTTTTGTAAAGACCACGATTCTTTGTTTGATCTTTTCTCTTTTTTTTTAGAATATAACTTTCTAATTAGAAATATTTAAAGTTGGAACGAAAGTTTGAAAGAAACGATATAATTTTATTAAAAAAGTAACGACGTTGCAACTCGTCTTTCTGAAATTTCTTTGTACTTCTAACAGTTTTAAAGATATTAATTTCATTCAGTTCGACGGAACATCGAATGGACATAGACTTACGACCGCAGTAAGACTGGAAGTAAATTCAAATGGAAGTTTTACCATATTCCGCGTCTTCATTATCATTTTTCTCGATTCGTTGCCTCGTAATTTCCTTCTCGTATTTTCTAAGTTCTTACCGATTTAATTGACAAACTTAATAATTTAAATGCAGCTCTCCGCCGCTCCTTTTATATTTATCGTTAGCTCCTGCAAAAATAAATGAAAACGTCCGTGGAAAGCATCGAGCGACAAGTGTCATCGCTTCGCTGAGATTTTTAATACAACGGAATCTCGACTTTGCGGTTATATTTTACTCGAAACACTGCCGACATTTCCAGTAATTCGATTATCCCGCTTTGCTGTAACTAATTACTTCGGGTAATCAAGGTTTCGCTGTATTATAAATGAATGGCGAGAAGGAGATGGACGATAGTGGTCGACGAAGAGCGCTCTCGTGTGTGTGCACATGATCGCTGATAACCGTTTGGATAAACGCCTTTTGCAGTAAATACGCATATGCACGCTGATCATATCACCGGAACAGGAAAGTTGAAGAGTTTGTTACCTGGTTGCCAGTCAATGATATCACGTAGCAGCGGCGCTAAGGCTGATATACTCTTGAATCCGGATGACCAAATAAGCTTTGGCAAGCATAATTTACTGGTGTTGCCTACTCCCGGACACACCGAAGGTCAGCTATTTTTTTTTTTCGTCACGTTAAAAGCAGGTACTCGTGCTTAAGAATGAACGCCATTGTTAATAAATACGCGGACGTTTTATTCGGCGAGAGAATTTTGCTTTTGCATAGAGACGTTTGACGTAAAATTGAAACGAGAGATCACGCGTAAAGTATTAGGCGATCCCATAAGATCGTGCCATTTTTCCAGCGGTTATATATGTTATTTTTTTTTTAAACACCTACGAATCGTTGTCTTAGGTATTTTCAGAACATTCGACATCTCTTGAACTGTCAAACCTCGTGATTTTTCAACGAGATTCTGAATTTTATCTTCGTCCGTCCGAGGAGAACGCCCGGGCGTTCCTCGTTTCTAAACAGAAATTCCCAGCTCTAAAACGTTGGAACCACTTGCTACAGGTGCGAGATGAAAGCGCATTTTCTCCGTAAACAGCACATATGTTTTTCGTGGCAATCGTTACAGAAGTTCCTTTCCGAAATTCATATAACACGAGATGTCGAAAATGGATACGCGTTTCACTCGTGATTTTTTACCGTTAGAAGTCACTGTGTTCGCTATATTACGATCTTATACCCACGAAAATCTGCTCTAGCCTGTTCTCGATCAGCTAAGCTCAAGTGCGTTGGTCCCTTATCGCCGTATGTTTATAAATCGACACATGAAATGTATACACAAAAGTGGGCACGAACTTATGGGATCACCTAATAATTTCCTTCGTATTTTTGCGTTTGTTCGAAACACCAGGTATTTCGTACCGTTAGACAGGTATCAATTAGATGGAAAAGAACGCAGCAGGGTAAAGCACAAGTTTTCAATGGATTCGTATCCCAATGCATCGGAATGCCAGCCAGCTCTCATAATCAATACATTCGTATTTTAACAGGTTGCGTTACCTACGTATGCTACGAACAAGGTATAGCATTCACAGGCGATGCTTTGTTGATACGCGGATGTGGACGAACAGATTTCCAGGTTTGTGCGAAAAAGAATGACACGTACGTTGTAATAAGAGTTCATAAGTTAATAATTTAATACGTTCATAATTAGTCAAGTGAGTTCATAATTTCGAATCTAAAATTACGACTGTGAAATGTGATGTAAGATATAAATACGAGTATAATTTGAAAATTTTACGACGCTGTAGAAATGTAGAGATTCAAAATGAATTTATAATCGTACCCAGTTGTTCTATAAGAACAACTGGTAATTATAATTTATGCAAAATCGCCGAATTAGTCTGATATAATATGGTTGTTTGATCGCGCGCTATCACGAGGAATCTCAAAAATCTTCTAAATATCGCGTTTTACGTAGCGTGGTTAACTTATTAACCGCAAGGGGATGGTGCGGCCCGTTTAGTCTGAAAATCTGGCGACGATATTTTACACGGGAGAAGTTGAAGTAAAATTGTGCGCACGTTCAATATCGTACACGGTAACTCTTGCATACACGGGCGCATCATTTATTTAGACGCTAACAAGTTTAAAAGCCGACGTAGATACATTGGTACTTGAAACGGTTTACTCGAAATTTCGTCAAAAATCCGTAAATTCACGCGCACTATGCGTACGCGTCGCAAGAGAAACGTCGTTTCATTGTTTCATATTCATATTGGAGGAAATTAATATTTTGCAATTTTCTTGCGTTACAGGGTGGCTCGGCGGAAGTCTTGTACAATTCAGTTCATTCGAAAATCTTCACGTTGCCAGCAAATTTCAGACTGTATCCTGCCCACGATTATTCTGGTAGAACAGTAACCACGGTGGCCGAGGAGAAGGCCTTTAATCCTAGATTATCTAAATCCCTAAATGAATTTGTCGACATAATGAACAACCTTAATCTGGCGTACCCAAAAATGATCGGTACATTAATTCGCTTGCGTGTCGTTTGAAGCGCGAGCCTTGATTTTCGTTTGAGAACGTCGTCTGGAAATTTACGACGGCGGCTGACATTTCCGCTGGCTACGTTTTTGAACTTTCGTAATGATAAAATCTGTTTAACCTTTGCAGACAAAGCTGTACCGGCGAACAAAGTTTGCGGTCTATACGAAGTTGCCAAGGAACAGAAACCATGAAGAGACGAACTGGCTGATATTTTTACGTTCATCGATCGGCTTGTTGTTAATTCGATTTGGTCGTTTTGCGTACGATAATAGCGCATAATATAGAAGAGTATCGCATGTAATAGTAATATAGAAGTAAGAGTAATATAGAAGAGTAGCGCATAGTATAGAAGAGTAATATGGAAGAGTAAAAATAAAAGTAACAATCTAAAAGCGAAACGAGGTGGCCCATCGTTGTTAATTAACACCCTCGACCTGTTTAATTTTGAAATTTGCGCTAGTATTAAAATTAAAATTAAAATTCCGCGTAAAGAAACGCAACGTCATTTCCAAGCCTTTTGTTCTCGTTAAACGCTATGGCCACGTCTTCTAAATAACGTATGCTAAATTTTATACACTAATTAAATTTCCACCCGTGCACAGCGCAGGTACCCTGAACTCGACGCATAATTATAATTCAAAATAATTCCAACCGTATTTATCGCACCGTACCAACCGAGCGTGTTCTTATTTCTCGACCGAATCAGCCATAGTTCTACCGTAAACGCGTTATCGTAACGTGCTATCTTGTACAAAGGAGATTTTACATTGGCATAGGTAAATACGTTGAAAGAATTAATCGGCGTGCGAAAGTGGATATCAGCGGCGATGAAAAGATAGCGCTGGTTAAAATTTCGCCGATTTTACGACGTCCCATCCACTCAGCTACTTTGACGTTTATAGGCGGGCTGATTTTCTGAAGCACGCGAAACGAAACGTAAGACGGTAATAGAGATGGAGGCTGCTGTAATCGGGTAGTTTAAACGGGCTGTCTTGTCGAAACTCGGGACGAAGAGACCCCCATGGTGTGCCGCTGGTTTCTACTGCATAGCTGAGGGTTGAAATCGATACCGTTTCCAGGGTAACCGGTGGGTACGGTGGCCGACACACGGGCAAAGGTATGGGCCAAGGCTATCTGCTCGTGCGTTTTCATGCTCTTCTGAAAAAAAAAAGAGGAGGAAGAAACGGACAGAGACGGTTAGCGGGGCGAGGAGGAAGAAAAACAGACGAAGCCACGCGGAATGTGTAATTTCTCTGGGTCCGATGGCTTAGACGGAAAATAGAGAGAAGTCGAACGCACGGGGTATGCGGTTGGTTAACAAAAATGAAATGTCAAGAGACGTTAAGGCGTACATACTTACGTGCACGCTTCTCTAAACCGTAAAAACGACAAGAGCCGGGAAGCGAGCGGATGCAACGAAACAGTGTTGGCAATTCGTCCGGTTTAAAGACTCGTTGATGTGCAGATATATATGCCGCTCACGATATTTCATTCTGTACCGTTTGATTTTGTCTTCGTGTACCTCGTCGTTCCTCTTGGCCTCGCCTTCATTACGCATTATAGACGTATGAAAGTATTAGAGACGAATATAAACGATGTCGTAGCGTTGTATATTACACTTTGTGTATTAATAGGGCTATTACGGCCGCGTATTAGCGACGATATTATGTAAATGTACAGTAAAAAGGTAGTAGCCCCTGAAACGTTACAACTCTATCGTCTTTAACGTTTGGATGTTCATCGGCGGATACATAATTCGAATCGAATCGCTTCTTTTTTAGTCGCACCCATTTCTCAGCATAATTAACCACTATCGTAGCGTACAATTGCATTAGATTGATTTATACGTTATATCGTACTAGGCTAGCCTGCTATCGGCTGATCGTAGGTACGTCATGACAATATTTATATCAACAATATTTATAATGGACATGCTATTTGTGACAAATGTCGATTACATTGCTGCACTAGATCGTTGCGGGTGGATTAGCTGCAGAAGTTTCGCGTCAAACTGAATCATTGCTTCGTGTTTTAACGCATTAACCACTACTAACCTGATGTTACGTGTTTCTACAGTTAAGGCCGGATAGATCAATTATCAACGAAATCAACAAAGGAGAATTTTTTCTATCATCTGAATTAGATAAAAATAGGCGATAATAGACGACAGTATGTGAAAGCAAACTTTTCAAATTCTTCAGTAACGCGCAATTTCTCCAAATCGTCAAACTGATCGACCGACCTTAAAAATATTCGACGATGTTTCCTTTCAATCATGCGCATGTATAGCGAGCGCGGATACCACGTTTATTCTGGTTTCCTCTTTTTTTTCCCCGTTTGAAATCGAAACCCGAAGTGTCAGACGACTGCGACGGATGACGCGCCAAATTCTGTCATCGCTCGGTATTAGCCAGTTCTCTATTCGTTGGCTGGACGATTCGGTTCACCGTATTAAATACTTGAAACGCTTGAAATATAGACGGATTGAATTTATGGTTTAACCGAATATTTATGCAATTATGCGTTGTTAATCGTACACGTATTCGGAATGGTAATGAGTACTGTACGATTCGGTCAATATTTATTACATATGTTAAAACGCGATTATTATTCGATGATACTAATGTTATCAATTTAATCTTATTAAATTTTAACGATACGTGGATATCTTAATTATAGTGTAAATTACTTTCGCGATATATCGATTCGGTATTTTAGTTTCTTCTTATTTTGTACGTTTCATCGACGTTGTAAATTTTTATTGAAAAAAGAAAAAAAGAAAGGAGAGAAATTTTCACAGAAAATAAACGAACGTTTCGAACGAAGACTGAACGCGGATATTATACACATCTTTTTCCGGATTTTCGTATGCTGAATTTGTTTTCCAACTTTACATTTAAATATTACAAAATTTTGTAAAACGTGCGCTCACGCGCGCACGCAAACAAAGCAGAAAACATTTTCAAGGTGATTTTATAAATAAAAAGCGGTAGTATGTAAACTCGTCTCTAGAAAATAATTTATAACTATTCTTTTTTTATTAAATTTCTTAAAATACAATTTTTCTAATCTCAATAATGCATCGTCGATCATGATTACACGTATTTCCTTAAAAACAGTGTACTTTAGTTTAGTTACTTTTAATTAGCAAAAGTGATATTGTACGTGAGAAATAAAACAAGAAAATTTCGAAATACTCGTTTTAAGTCATCGGTTCGTGTAAAAGTTATTCCACCGATTAGTATTAGTAGTCTGGATAGATTAGAGTAGTCAGGTGTTTCGTTGAAAGCAACATTTCCGGCGGAAAATCTGTCGAAAGTTGACAATTTCGTTCGAAGTATGTAATACCGTTTAAAATCACGATATTCCCGCTACATTATCGACTGACCATTGCGCGCATGTGAACGCACCCTCCGGCGCGGTCATCTAGTGACAGCTTTTGATTGGTCGAATCGTTTCAGCGGCACCGGCGCCGCGCTTCACCTCCATCTTGATTTCTCGTGAAGCGACCCACCCAGCAGCAGTGTCACAGTAGTACGCTGTGCTCTCGTATACGGCGGGTGAGTGGTGGCTTGCATACAGCAAATTGTTCAGCAACGTTTCTGCCGTTTGTTCAATCAGTGCGTCGTCGTTTTTTCGTAGAAGATCGAGACGAGTCAGGGAATCGTAACCGGCCTGAAATCGAAACGACACACATAGACATCGTGCGGGGAGTTTTATAGAGAGCCGACCAAACGAAGGAAGATGAAGGGGATGCTGGTGCCCGCACTGCTGGGCGTCTTGATGGTCTGCCGGGTCCAAGTGAGTACCTGTATCAATTTAGCTATGAAATAGAAGAAACATAGAACAGATAACGCGTAGACTTACGACTAATTAGAATCGATCGCCTCGGACAATTTATTCGCGACCAGTCTCGATGACAATTTTTATTTTTTTACCCTCTCGTCGAACAAGCGGCAAATGTCACGCGCAACGCGCATCACGATCGATGTAGTAGCCACGGTGTACCTGTCCCGTGGAAATTCCCCTTAAATGCTTGCCAATTAAGCCGTGTGTGCTACCTGTCAAATTGTTCATGGTGCTTCGATCGATGCCACCGCACGATGCTTGATGCGTTCATTTAGAGTGCATTATACCGTGTACGTCTCTGTAACGATCGACAGCTCGACGTTACGAGAATGTGTTTGCTTTCGTTCGAGGACTACGCGATACATAACCGCCTACTGGACTCCAACGCTCTTTCCATGCGACCAAGCGGCATTAATTCGATCTGACGTTATATATTTCACGATATCCTGTCCTCGCTACTTTCCTGGCTATTTTAAACGTTAATGTCATATATCGTAATGCGACGATACCAATTCCTCTTTTTTATCGAATCGCCTAGATTCTTGATCGGGAATTGGGTTTAACGAGTAAAGATTTC
Organism: Bombus vancouverensis nearcticus; assembly: GCF_051014615.1. NCBI lineage: Eukaryota > Metazoa > Arthropoda > Insecta > Hymenoptera > Apidae > Bombus > Bombus vancouverensis. The sequence goes on along the minus strand of NC_134915.1, from coordinate 16,415,876 downwards.
TTCGCGCAGAGATTCTTGGAATAAGACTATGTTAGATGCTGTGTTATATTATATAAAGAGTGGAACTTGCACGAGAAAAATTAAAACCAAAGGTATATACGAGGAAACATATAATTTAAGAAGAAAAATTATTTACCACTTGTTCATATATTTTGTAAAAATCATTCGAATTCTTAAAACTGTACTAAAACGTTATACGAAACTCGTATGAAAAATTACGAATTGGTCATTTTGACTACCGTAGTAGTTGCAGTGTTAATCGTTAATTTTATACACATCGAATCGCTCGTTTCTTCGAAAATCAAATAATTGTCAACGAAATCGTAATTCGCGTTGTCAATCTTTTACATTTGAAATTTCTCTTCTAACGTCTTTATGTAACGTTCGATAAGAACGTTAGCTTAAGAAATGCATTAATTATCAACGAGATCGTAATTCGTGGTTTTCATCGGGTCGTAAAACGACTGTAAATCGACTTTCAACTGACTCACGTTGGAAATGTTGCTTCGAGCGTCCTTATGTAACGTTCGATAAGAATGTTAGTTTGAAATTCTGGTTGGCAAAGTGTTAACAGTGTCGGAGCGTCGCCGCGCAACTTTCGGCGTGTTCTTTTTTGCCGGGGTGGAAAAAAAGAAGCACGGTCCTTAGGAAGCGTTCGCTTTTAAAACGTTTCAAAGCGCACCTATCTCGGGGGAGTAACCTTGTGTATGCGCAAATTATCACGCACGAACGAACATAGGCAAAACTACGGAGGCACAGACAAAGCAAAGAGATTGCAAATACGTAAGTCGGGAAACGGATTTGCCAACGATTTTCTCGTTAACGTTAATTCCGTGTGACAGTTCAATTTACGTGCTCGTTCGTCGCCATTACTACGAAATAGAATCGTGTCTAATAGATGGAAAAGTTCCTACTGGCAAGATGTATCGCACCGTTTGGTCGTGGAATACGACTACAGAATACGAAATAGGCAAGATCGTCCGATTAACGGACGAAAATCACGGATAAATAGTACGATGACTACGACTTCGTTGATCTTTTGATTTTTATTATTATCATCATATCTGAAGTTAAACAGGGAGAGCAACTTGTTCGGTCCAATGACACAAGCCTTCCATCGATGTGTAGATGACAAACTGACGAAGTTTTGCGGAAACTCCGATGGCTTACCTAGCATCTAGAATATGAAAATCGATAGCTTCGAGAAATGAATATTCTTGATGGAAATATGTTTCGAGAAAACATCGTAAGCAAATTTAGTAAGAGTACGAAACTCGCGTATTTTATCAAATTGATTCGCTTCTTCTGGATATTGTCTCGACTCGCTGTTTCTTCAAAATTTCTAAATGAACTTCGGAACGACAGAACAATTTACGTAATTGTTAGAAATCGTCGAACAAATCACGATTATTCTCGATGTACCCATTCTTAAATCCTTAAATTTACAGTTTTTTAAACACGAATAAAGGAATGTACTATACTTCGTTACGATATTGCTTTCACGATATTGTCCCATTGTCGGACACAAATATTTCAATTGGCGATCGGAATAAAACTTTTGTTCGTCGTCAACGGGTTGCATTCTCCGAATATCAGAATCGAATCACCGCAGTGAAGCGAAAATTCATTGACGCAGCCACATCGGGTTTTCTGGATATTCCAGCGGTTTTGTACTTAACAGCAATTACGATCTTCACCTAGATTCGCCACGTAGCTAAAGGCACGCGGTGTCGCACGATTGAAACGCACAGTTAAAGATCTGCCGTGCTTTTCGATGTTTCCTCATTTCCCGCGGTCCCATTTCTCGCCGTAAAGCCTGGTTTTTACGGAATAAGAAAAAAAAAAGAGAAAAGAGAAAAGGGAAGGAAAGAGAGGAGGAAAAGAAGAGAAAGAAGAAGGAAAAAAAAAAGATATTCCGTCGCTTAAATGCGGCTCCTTGTCCCCATGCTGGCGTACGAGAAAATGCTCTGGTAATGGAGGACGGAGTAAATGAGGACGAAAGAGTTTCAATGCATTTTTCATTTTCGACGCAGATTCTTTTAAGGTCACCTTTCACATCGCTATTTTCTCTCGTTTTTTCGTCCGCCCCTCTTTTCCCTATTTTTTTCTCTAGTTTTTCTTTTCCTCTATTTATTCCGTTTATCTGCTTTTTCTCCCTTTTTTGTCTCGCTTTTTTTAATCGAACTGCGTATTAATACGCTAACGGAATCGATTGCGCAATTATTACGCCGAATGGCAAGCGAACGCAAATGATTTACTCGCGCGAAACTCCGCGTCACACGCCCCGCGATAATTTAGCGACGATTAATCGAGTGGCTGGAAATGAAAATCTCGCGCAACGCGCCCGAGTCCCAGTGTCCAACGGCTGGATGCGCGAAAGAGTTTGTTACGAAAAAGAGAGCGGCAAATACGTTGCAGTTTATGCGATTCAGCCTAGTGGTTTGATAAATTGCGCGAATCATAAATTCACGAGAATGCCGGTTTATTTCGCTATTCGGCGCCCCTTGTTCCAAATGTTTCGCGCGTTAAGCTACTAACTAAGTGTGCAGCGTTCGCGTGTTAAATACTGGCTAACTAACGAGCGAACGAAACGAGTTATCGTTTGTGCAAATTGCGAAAAATCCGATAGAACTATGGATACGCGTTATGGAAGCGCATCTGATATAAATCAAAGACGCGAGGTGACTTTTTATAATTCGAGAAAATATTGCGTTGGCAACTAAGTGATTGCGGACTTTGTCAATACCACCTAATGACAAAATCCGCAATAACTTAGTTGCCAAGGCAACTGACAATTCGTCACAGAGATGCGGGATGATAATTGCATTTATTTCTTCTTTTTTTAAATTTGACAAAATCAGTAGTTGGAAGGAGAGATAAGAACGACATTCTATAATTTGAGAAGATATTGGGTTGGCAACTAAGTGATTGCGGACTTTGTCAATACCAACTAATGACAAAATCCGCAATAACTTAGTTGCCAAGGCAACTGACAATTCGTCACAGAGATGCGGGATGATAATTGCATTTATTTCTTCTTTTTTTAAATTTCACAAAATCAGTAGTTGGAAAGGGAGATAACAACGACTTTCTATAATTTGAGAAGATATTGGGTTGGCAACTAAGAGATTGCGGACTTTGTCAATACCAACTAATGACAAAATCCGCAATAACTTAGTTGCCAAGGCAATTGATAATTCACACACAGAGATGTGGGATGATAATTGCATTTATTTCTTCTTTTTTTAAATTTCACAAAATCAGTAGTTGGAAGGAGAGATAAGAACGACTTTCTATAACTCGAGAAAATATTGGGTTGGCAACTGATAATTCGTCACAGAGATGTGGGATGATAATTGCATTTATTTCTTCTTTTTTTAAATTTCACAAAATCAGTAGTTGGAAGGAGAGATAAGAACGACTTTCTATAATTTGAGAAGATATTGGGTTGGCAACTAAGTGATTGCGGATTTTGTCAATACCACCTAACGACAAAATCCGCAATAACTTAGTTGCCAAGGCAATTGATAATTCACACACAGAGATGTGGGATGATAATTGCATTTATTTCTTCTTTTTTCAAATTTCACAAAATCAGTATTTGGAAGGAGAGATAATAACGAAAAAGGTGAAGGAAATTCTCGAAATTTCATTTCGTAATAGCCGCGCGAATTGAAAAGAACTCGGCATGGCAGGACGCGAATGTATTTGCAGAAGGAAGTGGGAAATGAAAAGCACGCGGGAAAAGCGCGATAAGTTCGTATTTATTGATTTTCTGACAGATTTGTCGAGAGATTCGACGCGGAGATTAATGACCGGTAAGTCTTGTTCGAGAAGTCGATTCGCGTGGTTATTAACTTGGCGAACGGTTGAGAACGATACGGAACTCGCTGTGTTTTTCCATGGAACAACCCCTCCGGTTGCAACGCCGGTTTCTCTTCTGCTTGTGAACGCTTCGAGAGCTTTTAACAATACGGTGTTAATAAATCGTCAGTGCACCCGTAAGGGCCATTCGGATAACAGACGGTGACGTGAAGTAGTTTCACCGGTGCTTATAAATTAACAGCTAGCTCGACGACCTAAATTTAGATATTTGGATTTAACATCGACCGGTACATAAAACACAATACAGAATCGTAGTCGAATTCCTCGCGGATGAATCGATACGCGTTTGGCTACTTTCGTGCAATACGAATGTGCAGCGGAATCGCGAATTTTCTACAGCAGAAACGTTATTATAACGATCGTTGATCAATTATCGACAGGTACTGCGAATTTCCAGGCAACTTTGTTTATTTTCCAAGTATGATCGAAAAGGTTGTTGCAACGAGAAAGTATTAGGTGATCCCATAAGTTCGTGCCGTTTTTCCAGCGGTTGTATATGTTATTTTTTTTAAACACCTACGAATCGTTGTCTTAGGTATTTTCAGAACATTCGACATCTCTTGAACTGTCAAACTTCGTGATTTTTCAACGAGATCCCGAATTTTATCTTCGTCCGTCCGAGGAGAACGCCCGGGCGTTCCTCGTTTCTAAACAGAAATTCCCAGCTCTAAAACGTTGGAACCACTTGCTACAGGTGCGAGATGAAAGCGCATTTTCTCCGTAAACAGCACATACGTTTTTCGTGGCAATCGTTACAGAACTTCCTTTCCGAAATTCATATAACACGAGATGTCGAAAATGGATACGCATTTCACTCGTGATTTTTTACCGTTAGAAGTCACTGTGTTCGCTATATTACCATCTTATACCCACGAAAATCTGCTCTAGCCTGTTCTCGATCAGCTAAGCTCAAGTGCATTGGTCCCTTATCGCCGTATGTTTATAAATCGACACATGAAATGTGTACACAAAAGTGGACACGAACTTATGGGATCACCTAATATATTAGATTGTCGAAAAAGTATCTTTCGTTTTCTGAGCAAGTAACAGATGCTTCATATTATTTTATCGAATTATGTATAATTCATTTTGTTTAGAGAATGGTTCATTCTCATAATTCGATAAAATAATATAAAAGCAAAAATGTCGCGCGTCTATTAATTCCTTATGAAACGGAAGAAACTTCTTGGATAAGCTAATAGTTTCAGTCTGCGGTAATTTTGGTAAAAAGTCGTTTAAAATCGATAGGAAATTGCTTTCTCGAGTGTACTACAAATTCCTAGTCGACTAATATCGTTAATATATTACTAATATATATATATATATATTTATTATTATATTAATAAGAAACCTTTGCGCTTTTGATGTAAAATTTTCGGCCACGAAACCCGCAGTTCTCTTTCTCTTGCGATAAATATAACTTCGATATTGGCGCCGGTGTTCATATAGAAAATCCTTCGACCAAAGAAATGGAATCTGCCAAGTGGGAAAAATGGCAAAAGTAAATAAGGGAATGTCTGTAAACAGAAATCCAATTAGTCGTAGAAGCAGAAAAACTTTCTATACGATATAGGATTTCAAAATACATTTCCTGTATTTCCAAGCGCCACATATGTGCAAGCGTTTTAAAATGTTGATTTCGAGCGAGAGCTATTGGGTTGGCTACTAAGTGATTGCGGATTTTGTCAATACCACCTAATGACAAAATCCGCAATCTCTTAGTTGCCAATCCAATACAAACCGAATTAAGTGAATCGTCGTTGGTCCCGATACTATCGAACCTAAGTAAAGTTTGACGGGGGAGCTGCTGGAAATTTGATTCATCGGATTATCCATAACGATATTGTGGATATGCACTCTATTTTCGAGTATTTTAGATGTGTATTGGGTTGTTCGGAGAATTCGTAGCTCGTTCCTGTATCCTAATCGATACAAAGTTGCGTGTACCGTAGGTCTGGCGAGATTGCATGGGAATAATTTATCAGCAACTTCTGACAAATAACGAAATACTAAATTCCAAGAAATACTCTCCGCCATTAGCTTGTTGCATAACGAACGTCGCTTTTCGCGGTCTTGCTTTACAGCCATTTCGAATTTCCAAAGTGCTCTAACAGCTGAGAAGTTGAAGGGAACGCGGTACAAACGAGAAAATGTTCAATTTACCGAAACTTCGGCTAAAGTCAAACTCTGATAGGGAAATCTGTATCGCGTTAAATATGAAAACACATTACTGCGATATTACATGGGTTACGTATTGCACAGTATGTGTGTGTGTGTGTGTGTGTAGCTTAAGAGAAATAAAGATATATGTGTTTAATTTAGTATATGTAATTTGGTAGATGTAAAAGGGAATATGTGTGTTTGGGATGAGAGTGTGGATGGGTGTGGACCTTTGAACGTGATGGATAGCCTAATTAAAGTATGGCAACGAGTGGGAGTTAGAAATACGTAAGCCAGGTCTTCTTTCCTGTACCGCGAAGCTGAAAAATAAATAAATAAATTATATCATTTATTTATTTTTCATAGCTCTTCCTCTGCGAGCTGCAGCGGATCTCCAGTTACTTTTCTCTTCCGTTTAACCTTGTCGTTTACTTTTCTAACCACCGAGCTCCACTCTTTTAACTCTCGTACTTAACATTTAGACTCGCAATCAACGACTCGGACTCGACCTTAGAAGGTAATTCTTCTATTTCTTATTGTCTATGCTTTTATCGCTTGTATTCTTAAACTTCAACGATCTACGGGTTCGAACAGAAACGTAAAATAAGAAACTCCGTATGAAGGATGGTCTAAAAATCAATTGCCACGATCTTTCAGTTATTTTCGATAGTCGGACAACAGAATATTTCGAAGGAAAGTCGATCAGCTACCGATCGATTGCAAGTTATAATACAATATCGCGCGGACTTGAACGACGTTTTTACTTCGACGAAGAGTCAGAGTGACGTTTATTCTTTTAAACGGAACAATGCATAATTAGAATTAAAATCGAACGGAATATAAAAAAATTGTTCCATTTAAAAAAAAAAAAAAATGACGGTGACATTGACTCTTGATCGAAGCATGACTTTTTTTTAAATTCATAATATTGCAATCTGTACTCGACTGAAAGCCGATTAACTTTTGTTCGAAACAGTTTTTTAGCTGGAAGAACCATGGAGACTGATTTTTAGACCACCTATTGTATAAAACAGATTGCTATTTATAAAATATTTCTAAAACAATATAGATAACATATTTATAAAAGTAAATTTCTACATACACAAGGATGCTGGATTATTTCGACATTTTTGTACTTATAGTCTTAGAGAATTATGTCATTTTTCCACTCGACTGTTCTTGTTCGTTCAGAAAGCTTTCGTATTTTACTTCTTCATTGGCCAGGCAATTGTTTTAGAGCAATGACACCTTTTTCTCTCTGTATAATGAAGCACGCGAGAACTCGATTTCCTGCTATTTTCCTTCGCGAGTATAAATTTTAACAAACGTCGGTAGATTCTACTATAAATTTCTTCCAATTTCCAAGGATTGAGATAAAAATTCTCGCCTATCGATTTCGATGATTCTTCTTTCGTTGAAAAACGTTGGAAACGGATCGTGCTTATGCCAAGTATTCGTATCGCGACGATCTAACTGTAAGTACACTTGAAATACAACAATCGAAACACAAATATAAAATATATAAATATTACCACGATATTTATTAATAATTGTATGAAGGTAAAATTGAAACCGGACAATCGATAACAATTATTTCGTACAGTTCGTACGAATTAAACGAATTTATCAACGATAGGAAAATGGATACAATTCGATGGAAAATTACTCGACTAACGTAACATACTTGAAATGTATTCGCTGTGTAGGCGGTTCATCGAAATTCCAAATTACCGACACGGTTTGTATTTTTAAAATCGCTCGAGCAACGATAAACGTTAATGAGCAAAAATATAACTTCACTTACTATCGTTCGCGTATTGTATTTGTAATCGTGCGCTCGTTTCTAGCTGTTCTCATTCCGCCGGCATGATTGTGGCCGAATAATTGCAAAGCATTATCCCAGCTATCTTCTCTGCAGTCTGCCGTCCTTTTATATTGGGTTACGGCTGCGAGCCTCAGAGGAATATTATATTCTTCTCTTCTTGTATGTAGGTTATTAAATCTTACAACGATTTCAAGTTAGAGAAACGTAGCGTATTATTCGTACTACGTATAATGCGTTCTCTACATTATTTCCTTTCTATCCTTTCGGTAGTTCGTCGTTTTCGTTGCTGCAGTGCTTTGAACGCTTCAATAAGATGGGAAAATTATGATCGTTTAATCTTTCTCGATCGGACGATAGGCGTAATACGCTTGGCACAAGATAGCGGTAAAATCGTTGTCTTTGTAGAAATTGTACAAGGATTATAGGATTTGAATCTATAATCTGGTTGCTATATATTGTTGAAGTGGACACCGCTTCTAAGAGAACTCTACATCTGGTCTTTTTAGTTTTCTCAAGCACTGAAGGCAGCGTATTGACAGCGTATAGACGAAAGACTGCGACGAAGGCAGACCATAAACAGTAGACAGACGACGTTGGCTTCGGGGTTTTCAGTTGCAGGGTAACGCTGCTAGCGTGTGGATGTGGACCTGCTCAAATTGTATTCTTACTCATAATTACGCTCCTGTATTAAAATATATTTTTTATCTTACAATTCACCCACGAATTTCTCTGTTTATGCGTCAAATAACCTCAACATATACAGGGTGGTTGCTAACTGGTGGCACAAGCATAAAGGGGGTGATTCTACGCGAAAAAAGAAGTCGGAAATATAGAATAAAAATTTGTCGTTCGAGGCTTTGTTTTCGAGAAAATCGACTTTGAATTTTGGCTCGGTACGCGTGCACTTTATCGCGTCTCGTTATAACGGATTTCACTGTAGATCGTTGTCTCGATGGAAAAATTAAAAAAAGATATTTATTCTATATTTTCGACTTCTTTTTTCGCGTAGAATCGCCCCCTTTCCACTTGTACGACCAGTTACCAACCACCCTGTATTTTCTACCTTACAATTCATCCACGAGTTTCTCTGTTTATACGTCGAATAGTTTCAACATATATAAAGTATGATTATGTATAGGAATATAATACGACTATGTATTAGTATAGAATTACGCGCAAGAGCATAATGATTTTCATGAAAGAGACACAACGCGGGTGGATGATTTTTGCGAATCGAACTGGTCGCTGATTTACTTTGGCGGACACAACTTGCACGAAGCAACCTAACAGACGTATGGTTGCAGCTTTGTCACAACGGTGCATAGTACAACCGCACAATGCTTTTTTTTTTGTATAACTTACTGGAGATACTCGTAGACAATTTCCATAGCAAGCGGGATATTTTCGTTTTACTTTACGCGTCATATACAGAGTGGCTAGAAAAAATATCGACACGCCACTGGATATACATATTTATAACAGCATTTACATGCTAATTAATTAGCTTCGAGTGTATCAACTTTTGTATCGTTAAACGATGCTTTCGTACGACTATAGAAAATGTTTAACATGAAAACGAAGCGTAGAACCTGGTTCCTAAATTCTTAGAGGATAAAATTACGCGTCGATATCTTTTCTAGTCATTGTATAATGAGTTTTCTATATTATTTCCTTGTTATCTCTTCGGTAGTTCGTCGTTTTCGTTGCTCCAGTGCTTTGAACGCTTCAATAAAATGCGAAAGTTATGATCGTTTAATCGTCCTCGATCAAGCGATAGGCGTGATACACCCAGTATAAGATAGCGGTTAAATCGCTGTCTTTGTAGAAATTGTACAAGGATTATAGGATTTGAATCTATAATCTGGTTGCTATATATAAAATATGACTAGATATAGGAATATAATACGACTATGTATTAGTATAGAATTACACGCAAGAGCATAGTAATTAGCAGATACGAATGCGCATATATTATAAGCTTCGAATTAAATTCACTAATTGCTTACGTTTCAGTGGTCGATTATAACGCGATATTGTAACATGCCATGTGCACGTTGCAGAATCTAATCTTGCTTTGTAATAAATAACGAACTCTGACCAAAAATAATTCCCCCTAAATGACGTTGATAATATCAGAGGAAATATAGAAATTCTAAAAAGTATCGCGTTGTTTAAAAAGTATCGTGCTAAGGAACAAACGTTCACCGTTGCTTTGGAACAACTAACAAACGAAACAAAATTTTCTCTCGCTCGTTATCGTTTCTACCTTCTGTTTCGTCATTTTCCGCTTCTCTTTTTTCCCAATAAAGACGAAAGTGAGCAAATTATTACGTTTCAACGATATTCCTTTTAATCCGTCCAACGAAATTCACAAAATTAATATTCATAATATTTTACATTTAATGGACGCAGGTATTCGTTCTGACATTTTCTTTTTAACGATATACCTTCCCACTGTGTAACTTATATTATACAGCAAACTTGTCATCCGATTCCTCGGTCAACCACCGCCGGTCAATTTAATCTTCTATTTTCGTATCGCGTATATTATTTACGCGAACGTTTAACTTTCCTAAGTAAGTACAAATTGTCGTTAATCGTTACTAATAACTATCATCGTCCCCTATCACAGTCTCATACTATCGTTGAATCCGTCGTTTATCAACGAACTGCGAATCGATCGGCACAGTCGGCTAAGAGGTGTCCGAAGGAGGACGCGCAAGAGAACGAGCTGTGGTCGTAGAGCATCTTAAGAAAGAGAACGAGGGTCGCGTTTCGGTGCGTCAGCGTCTGAAAAACTCAGTTCCGCTCGGTGTCGCGTGTGGCCGAAGCTCCTTAAGGCTGCGGTCAGATTCGCTTTAAGTGCATTAAGTAAATCCACTTAGATCGAATCTTATATAAAACATCGGCTAATCAGCTTTAAAGGGCTGCGCTCCCGGACGCGCGTCGAAGGAAACTGCCGCCAATCTTGCTCTCTCCTCTTTCTCTCTCTCTCTCTCTCTGGATACCCTGACTCGTTCGCCTGGTTCGTTGCCCCGGCCCCTTCACCCTCTCTTTTTAACGAGCTTCGGAAAGTTCGTCGAGTAGACAGAAATTCCTTTTTCGAGCAGCCGACCAACAGTTGGGCCGATGCTAACGATTAAGATCGAACTCTCTGACAGACGTTTTCGAGTATCGGCTAATTGGTCTCTCGCACCTGCAGCTGGTTAGCAGAGTGCACGACGTTTTAACAGGTGTAATTAAACGTTAGGCGAACGATGGTTCCTGTCCTTTGATCTTTTCAGGAGCTGTTCAGGTATCGAACGGCTACGCTAATCTTACAGTTAGACACCTGGAAACAATTGGATACACTGGGCTAAAATTCGAGGCTGCTGTTGCAAACCTTTAAAACGGTTTGGGATTTTCACGCGTTCAGCCACGGCATTCAGTCGTCGTGATCCGGGTCAGTGCCTGAACAAAATACGATCGCCATAGGCGCGTGCTTTCTAGCGTTATGATACTTTCCGTGGCACGACGAGTGCCGTGATTTTCTCTGACCATTTCCAACGAATTGTTAGCTCTACGATTACCGATATCGTCTAGGTAAGTACGTTCCTGGTACGAATTATGCTGTTCGACTGTATTACGCGTCGAAGCCTGGATATGCAAATGGGTTTCTTTCGATTCGCCATAGGGTACGGATGATTTATGATAATATTTGTAAAATCGATATGTGATAACACATAACAAGGTCTAACAGGTTTATAATAGGTCGTCCGCAAAGTGTCTTTCTTTCGCAAACGCGTTTTTTACGACAATGCACCTTCGTACGAACGCGAAACCAAGTCTGTGAAATGTCACGGTGTTTATCTCAACAGAACAAAATGGATCGTACGTAATTCGACGAAATAATGTACAACAAAGAACATCGTGCGTCTATTATTTCCTCATAAAACGAAAGAAACTTTACGGACAACCTAATACTTTTCCCTGGGAAGTTCATTCGGTACAATCCTTGTGTTTTACGTTATATTTTCTAGACTTTTGAAGAGACGCAGTTCGCTAAGAGTTAACCACTTTTACTACTCTTGTCCAACGAATATTTTCCAATGATACATAACGATATTTATGAAATTGCGTACTGAGGCAAAATCGGACACCCACCGTCGGTGTTTACGTTGCAAACGCATTTACGTTGTTAACACTAAAACTACCGCATCGGTGAAGATGCAATTTTATAAATGTGCCAACCCTCGTTTAAGGATCATAATCTCAGATGGATTAGTAGTAGCAAAAATGTACTACACAACATGGAATTCCTTCTGTGAAATAATATAATACAATGAAAACGAGGCGGTGTTAGATCTAAGTGTCCAAGAAATACTCTCGGTGTTCAACAGTAAAGTTTATTTAACGATCAACGATCAACAATCGCGCTTCTCGAATGTGTTTGCTTCGCTGTTGCGCTAGACCCTTCGCACTTCGCTGTTCGAACGGATTCTTTTTCTTTGTTGCCCCTCGGTATCCTCACTACGCACGCGTTTGTTAGATGTCCGCGACCGTTTCTTGGGATGGATTCTTCCGAATATTCGGCGGAAGAACCGTAGGGACGTCGATGGTACATTAGGCATGTCGACTTTACGCTTTGACGTACATCGCTTTGTGTCGCGAAGCCGTGGACAAGTTGAGTCGTCGAGTGCCGCCACAAAAGTAATAAATCAATAAATATAACGATATTCTATCATCAGGTACTTTTTGAAGACCAGTCGTTGTGACTGGTTTTTGGTAGAAATAGCTTCGTCTTAACAGTCCGTAGTCCCAGTGTGAAGTCAACGTTTCTTCGTAGATCGTAGAAACGTAGAGTCGAACAAAAATCCAAAGGATAGCGACAGTGGTAACAACAGGAACAAAAATATAATGGTAACAACGAGGATATTTGCATCCACTGTCGGTAATCTTATCCGGTGCATGTAGATCGAACGAATGTTGGATGCAGTGTATAACTGGTTCTGGGTGGACCCATGAATGTTGCTTCACTAGTTAGGAATCTAAACAGTTGGATCCATTCCAATGTTACAGATGCTAGGGACGCTATCGGCTACTCTATCCGGCTTTACTCAGGTCACGGGATAAAAACGCGTGTACCTTTACGTAAGATTGTTATTTTTCGGGTTTCTTTCCTTTTTCTCAAGATTTTATATATATATTTTTAGCAAGCTACATTTGCAATGTTTCATATTAACCCCTTAACCTACGATTTACGTTCGAGAATTTTGGGCCGAAAACCTAAACCAGCTATTATATAGGGTGGTTGGTAACTGGTGGTACAAGCATAAAGGGGGTGATTCTACGCGAAAAAAGAAGTCGAAAATATAGAATAAATATTTTTTTTTAATTTTTCCATCGAGACAACGATCTACAGTGAGATGCGTTATAACGAGACGCGATAAAGTGCACGCGTACCGAGCCAAAATTCAAAGTCGATTTTCTCGAAAACAAAGCCTCGAACGAAAAATTTTTATTTTACATTTTCGACTTCTTTATTCGCGTAGAATCACCCCTTTCCGCTTGTACCGCCAGTTACCAACCACCCTGTATTATATTTGGTCCGACCATCGTACTACGAGCTATGCCCGTAATATTTACGTTTGGCCCGATCATCTACTACGAGCTATGCCCGTAATATTTACGTTTGGCCCGATCATCTACTACGAGCTATGCCCGTAATATTTACATTTGGCCCGATCATCTACTACGAGCTATGCCCGTAATATTTACGTTTGGTCCGATCATCGTACTACGGGCTATGCCCGTATTTGTAGGTTAAGAGGTTAATTGCAGAGTTACTAGTTTAATTTAGTAATAGCCGGTTAGCTGTTGCGACATCTTTGAAAAGCGTGTTCCTAGAACGCGTGACAAAAAGTAAGCGACGACGAGTATACTCGTCAAGCAGAGAGTACGTGCGACTGTTGTAATATATTGGGTCGGCAACTAAGTGATTGCGGATTTTGTCATTACCACCTAATGACAAAATCCGCAATCTCTTAGTTGCCAACCCAATACTCAAAAACAGTTTGAGTGATAATCGTTCGAACGAGATTGTTTCGTACGTTGGATAATTTAATTGTTGCAAGAATTGAGTGCAAGAATCGCTCGGTTGCTAACTCAATAGAATTAAGTCGCAACGAAACGATCGTTTTATTTCTTTTTTACACGACAGCTAAGTGGTTGAAATCACGTGTTCCAGTATTACGTTGAATACAGTCACCCTATATATCTATATCGGTATATTAACCGGTTGAGTCCGAAGCAGCGCTGTATATTTTTTATGTCGAAAAGCCGCAGTACATTAGAACGCTACAGACGACTCATGATATTTTGTATTTCATTGCTATCTTCTCAATAATTTTTATTGAACAGAACTCGAAATATTTATAAACTAATAGTACAATAATATAGATGTATTTCATAAAAATAAGAAATACGACGAGCGTTATTGCGCCGCGCTTGTTTCCCTTCGCAATCGATTAAGACAAACGCTATCGCGTTATTTGGAATTTTTGAAACCTGTTTTTTCAAAGACCTCTGACACTCAAACGGTTAAAGATCGTCGCTTTCGAACTCCTACACGAAGAGTTTGACAAAATCGCTCGGAGGCTGGCGACAAACCGTCTTCGTCTCTTCAACTGCTCGAGTTGTCGGAAAGCACAGCCGTCTCCTTTCGTCTCGTCTCTGTCAAATATCGTTTGTCATCGATAGGATCGAGAAAGGAGAGACAGGCCCAGGCGACGCACAATGATACCGATGAAAAATACCGCGCGCCGGCCATGCAACCAACGGAAACGAGAACAGAAGAGAAAAGAGAATCAGAGTGCCGGTTTCCATTCTCGTCCGTTGGCGGAGCGGAGAAAAGGAGATCGGTAAAAGCACTGGATGAAACGTGGTTGAAACGGTGGCACGTGAAATCGTAGCAGGCGTTGGCCGCTGGCTGCGTTCGAGACGAAAAGCGAGTGAAAACGTCGATCGACCGGCGAAGCGCCGTGTAAATGAAACGCTCGTAGATTCGTTCGGCGCGGTCCTCTGCAACCTGGATAGATTGGAATCGTTTGAAAGGGAGCAGTTGAGATTGTTGGCCGAAGTAATGGTTCGGGTCGGTTTGTTTGACGATAGTTGAATTTGTATTGATCGTTTTCGGCGCTGCCCTGGTTCGATTTTCTTGCCTGCAATGGGATTAGTCGTTGGAGCGGACAGTAAACGAGGTTGATTTAAGCGAGAAACGATTATTTTATTTTAGACCTGCGTGTAACTTTAATCTCGCGCTTGCTCGCCAGCGAAAGAAACGAATTTTAATCGAGCGGAAGATCGTACGAACGACGAGATTCTTCCGATTAGATTGTGGATAATGTTAAACGGCGAAGGAAAAATTCGCTCGTTTTCTTATTTTCTTTTACTTTTTTATTTTTTATTTCTTTTTTTTTACTGCAGGTAGTAACGTCATGGGATAAGAACAATTAAATGGAGAAGTTGTTTCGAATATGGACGTATCAGCCAAAATCGTGTTCCCAGATGTTCGAAAGTTGAAACTCTCTTTCGTTTGTAAAATTGCCATAGTATTTACGAGAAGTCCGTACGATCGATATCGCGTAAAGTTCACTTTTAGTATCGAATAAAACGAAAACCGATTATTTCACTTGCGATAAAAGCGACAAAGCTTTAAAAGCGTGATTCTGCACACTCTCTTTCCGAATATCGGCTTCCCTCGTTCCATCATAAACATCGCAAACGTTCAAAGTATTTACATATGTGCAGTATCCTATTGAAGACACGTTCAAACAGATACGAAACAACAAGAAGAGATACGCGAGTTTTTACAAATATTTATCGAATAGAAAAGAAAGATCTGCGAGAAGATTACATTTGTAGCTTAATTTCATTATTCCAAATTATATCAACGAGGATAGAAATGTTTATAAATCCACGTTTTGTTTGTTAAAGTTTAATTTCCAATAATTTTCTGTAATTTTACAGCGTTAATTCTATCCACGTAGACGTCTATAAATTTCGTATACGAAACTAACGCGTCGTTAATTTTGAACGTGAATTTGCAATGTTAATTTTAAATATCATTAAATAGATGTTTATTTGAAAGTATTAAGACAAAATATGACAAAAATTAAAAGCTACAATTTCTCTAAAAATGTGGTCTTCCGTAGCTTGGAAGACGTCGAATCGGACAAGGACGTTTCCCGGGAAATGCCCTTTTTCCCTCTAACTTTTTTATATCTAATAACAAGCGAATTATCGCGGTAAAACATTGGCAATTCAGAGATGCGCGGATAACAATGCACGTAGATCATAAAAATGCGATAATCGAGTAAAGAAAAAAAAAGGAATATCTCGAGAAACGTCCGCGATCGAAGTGGTCTCCACGATCGCTGAAAAGATACCGAACGATCTGATTAGAATTACGCGAAACGTTGGTTAGATAAATTTAAACGTTCGAGAAGAAGAAAAGATTGCAAATAAAATCGATCGGAGTACGCGGTTTTTCTAAAATGGTTCGTCGGTTTATGCGACGTATTGATTTAAAAATATTTATTAAAAACGCGTTACAGTTGATATTTTAAACGTATTAGAAGGTAGGAAATTACGAAGAAAATATAAAATAACGCAACAAGGACCATTTTCGAAATCGCTGTCGCAATACGCAATTAAACAAATAATCGAATAAACAAAACACCGTTCAAATATTTCATTAACTAATTGTTGGACGTTATCAAAGGGAAAATACATTTCCCAAGTTTTATTCCATTACCGTAAAATCAAACAATTTCATCGAATACAGAATCAAATTACCCTTAAATGAAAATCTGGTGAAAAGTTAAAGCAACGTTGAAAACGCGTTTTACCCATTTTACGTGTCGGCGAATTGAAAAAGCGAACCGGTGGACGGAACTCGTTGCCGGTTTGAAATATAAAAACTAAGCCGAATAACTTGAATAAATTGAATATGAAGTAGCTCGATTGTTCGCGTAAGCTTGGGGGCGAAAAATCCTTCGAATGGTCTCTTGAACAGATTCGCGCAGATTGAACGTTTGGAGAACTTGCTTAATATAGTTTGAGCAATAGCTTAAATCACTTACAATTAGGGCTACTTGAAAAACAAGTGACCTGTAACGTATTGAGCTAATCAATTGGTTTAAGAGATCTTATAATAAGAAAATAAATCGCCAGAGAGTATTAAATATAGCCGTGGAATAATGAAATTTTATACGTCAAATTTCGTTGCAAAATTTCATCACGTCGTATTTTTGAGAAGCATAAAACGTATTTATAAGCCGATGAATTAATACGAACTCCTGGTAACTATATTTTATAATGAATTTACCGATACATTTTACAAATGAAGATCGACACGTATATATTTGATAAATACATATTTGCTAAATATTTTTCAAAAATATGATACAACCAATCTATCGTCTGGTAGTCGAAAAAGTACACGCAAGCACGTGAAAATTATTTTAATTAAATGTACATGCGTCTGTTTAAAATGTTTCATTGTAACACGATTTAAATTTAATGTTTCAATTTCACGTGTGTGAAATAATTTTGAAATTGGAATTACGAGTTATATATGTACACACGCATACGTAAATTTCTCGTAATATACATATATCTTCGTGATAAAAAATTCACGTTAATTCGTCGGTTTTACCTTAGAATGGAAAAACTTCCTGCAACCGCTGCTTTTACACAACCTCGTTATAATCGTTGCTACTTATTCTTCGGAAGAAATTACAAAGAACGATAAACGAAGAACGTATGCACGAGAAATATGAAAGTAACGAGGTGGCTGCATTCGTCGTGTCGCGCGCATCGTTTAACTTATGCGGAATCCATTTGTCCATTTTCTTTACGTTTGCTATGTGGGTCGAGAGACGAATAATGGTAGACCGACTTAGTTTCATTTAAAGCGTACTACCCTTCCTTCGTTGTTCCCTGGGAATTATTTTCGATTACTCCTTTTGAAACATCGTCGTCTGTTTCAACGTTTCTCTTTTGCCTCCTATTCTCTTCAAAATCATCCGTCGAAGATCTTGCTTCTTTTATTACCATTTTTCCTCACGTATTATATATACCAATTTTCACTAGTCCCTCAGGGCAGATATTTAGGAAGATTTTTACAAAGATGGATCCACCAGGAGTACATTTTTATCTCTTTCGATCAGAAAAGTGTGCGCGAAAAATAATCTGAAATTTTGAAGTCGCGAAAGGTGCGATAGATCGATAGCTTCTTCTTTCGACGACGAACCCGAAGATTTTCATGAAAGAGACACAACGCGGGTGGATGATTTTTGCGAGTCGAATTGGTCGCTGGTTTACTTTGGCGGGCAGAACTTACACGAAGCAACCTAACAGACGTATGATTGCAGCTTTGTCACAACGGTGCATAGTACAACCGCAAAATGCTTTTTTTTCTTGTATAACTTACTGGAGATACTCGTAGACAATTTCCATAGCAAGCGTGATATTTTCGTTTTACTTTACGCGTCATATACAGAGTGGCTAGAAAGAATATCGACACGCCACTGTACATACATATTCATGGCAGCATTTACATGCTAATTAATTAGCTCCGAGTGTATCAACTTTTGTATCGTTAAACGATGCTTTCGTACGACTATAGAGAATGTTTGACATGAAAACGAAACGTAGAACCTGGTTCCTAAATTCTTAGAAGATCAAATTACGCGTCGTTATCTTTTCTAATCGTCGTACAATACAAAACACAGCGCGTTTTAAACTCGTTGAAAAGTGTCGAAATGTCCGCTCTTTCATGTCCTACGTTAATCGTTATCGTTTAAGCGTCTAATTAATTCACTTCGACTATCTAAAATTTTGTATCGCCAAATAGCGCTTTCGCACGAAATTTACAAGAGATCGTTGCGATAGAAACGAAGCGTGTAAACCGCATAAAGAAAACGGTTCGTTGGAAGATAAAACTAGCTGTCGCGTAATACGTTAGCCATCGTGTAATAATAGCAGGGACCAGCGAACGTGTCGAACTCGTTGAAAAATTTCTGCTACGAACCAATCTCACATTCTCTCTATGTACGTCTTCTCTTCGTTCGTACTCTTCTTCTGCGTAATTGCCGCAAGCGGTAACCGTAATCGGCACGAATATTCCTTTACCGGTGATCCAGTTAATCTGCGTTCTACAAACGGCCAGAGTCGGCGTAAGTAAAATGACCTGCACGTTGATAAATAAACTCTTAAGCGTTAATAACCGTTGCGTCGGCCGTGACTCGATCCTAGGCATCAGCATGCAATCCGGATCGACGGCTAGGACACCCGTAGAGCGAAACCATCTACTCTTATTACCGCTGCGAGGAGAATGCAAAGCGAGATGGTGACGTACACCTCGATGTAATTCGCGACAACATTTACGACGCATAACGCGCCAGCCACACCTCGCCATTGCATCGTGCCTTCGGCTCTGTCCAAGTACATATACGTACATACGCGTAAGAATCGAGTATGCTGCAACACGAACGTGAATTGGTTCTGGAACTCGGTTTTCGTGTCCAATTGCCGGTCACGAAAATTGTCGTAAATATAGGTGTTTCAATCTTTTTTCCATCTTTCGGATACCGCTGTCGACGTTCTAGCGAATGTTTGCGAGTTTCCAGTTGAGAAGTAAAATATCAAAACTGGTCAGTAACGATATCTCGTTATTCTATTGTTCTGTTCGAATTATTTATATTACGTGATATCAAGTATCGACAAATTATATTACGCAGGAAAGTATCGTGTCGAAAAATTGGTAGTTTGGATATTTTAATTTCAGTTTGTCAAATTTGACGCGTGAAAGACAAGCGTGAAACGGTATTCTTGCGTTTACGCTGTTCCTCGCTTTCATACGTTAAATTTGACAGATTCAAGTTGAAAATATTCACCACGCGGGAGTGTGTTATGGGGGGAAAAGAAAATCAACGCTTTTTCGATATTGAAAATATACAATGGATTTTAAGGAGCTGGAGATATCGCTTTGATAGCGCGGAGAATAGAAGATATTAGAAAATAAAATTGCATCCATCCGATGAGTCCCTTGAAACGCAATGTTACTCGTTCAAGACGTTTCTCCGTAAAACCGACAGGTAACGAGTTATTTCAGCTGATGCTTCTTATCGAATCATCTATCGCACTCATCTATCGTAAGAATCGCACCGTGATGGTATTGAATCATTAAATCATTAAGTACAAACACGTATATCCTTTCAGCTAGAAAATAACATGAAAATCGAAACACCAACGAACATACACTCGTCGTTGTTTTTTTCCTATCATCTTCGTGCAATAGCACGAACACTGTACGTGTGTTTACAAAAATCGGACAGAAGATAGGAAATTCAATTTTTATTATTATTTTGTCGTCGTTGGCAACGACGGTGCATGAAAGTTTAGTTATTAGAACCGTGTACTTGGATGCACGAGAATATCGAAGGCAATGGGAGTCTATTAAAATTTGCGTCATTACGAAATTCAGTCGAAAGGATCGCGTCTCTTTGCGTACAAACTTTTCCGGCTCCTTTATGTAAATTACGAGTTTTGATGGTCCAAGAGAGAAAGAGAGAGAGAGAGAGAGAGAGAGAGAGATTGGAAGTAAGCAGACGCAGTGCCGTTTCCAGTTTGAATTCTGAAACGTCTGATTTCCTCGCGTGCTCTCCTTAGACTTACTTAACGTTCTTCGCGTTCATTTTTTTGCAAGCTCTTCAGCCTGCTGCGCTCTCCGCCACGTCGTTCGTTTCATTCGCAGAAACTTTTTCGAAAGCAAGATAAATACCTGGGATAATAACAACGGCTAAACTATGTATACGCTTTCGTTATTCCTGGTTTTTCCACTTAAAATTGAGAAGCACGAGGAAAGATGCAACGAGATGATTTAAAGCTCGTCTCGCTTGATTTTCTACTGAATTACTTTTGACCTATATACAGTGGCGGCCCTATATTTACGTACGCTACTTAATTTAGGATATTTTAATTTATGCTTTCAGATAAGAGATTTTCCTTCCGCTAAATTTTAGACGTAATCTTTAGACCTGATATATATGCGATAAATATTCATGTAGTTCCTTTGCGTCAAGCTGCACGGCTTATGAAATCCTTAATTAAGTAACGCACGTAAGTATATTGGCGCCAGTATATCTTCCAGATCTCGCGTTTGTATTCGCGTTTCCTTGGGTCACGTATATAGAATTCCGTTTCTCAGAGCAATTCCACTTGTTAATTAAAGTAACGTCAAAGCATTACGTATTATCTATGAATTTCGTTTATAGAAATACATTTGTTTATTCATCTCTAGGGATATAAGTATTTATGGGCTCGTTACTATTTATAAATTTATTAAATGTAGTATTCGATAATTGTTTAACAATTTCATGGTTCCGTAATTTTTCTGTTACATACTATAGTTTCTTACTTTTTCATAGTTGTATCATCTCACAGTACACAGGCAGAGGTATACGACGGGCATGTTTATTTTCTAAATTTATAGAAATTATGATTACTACACGAATGGCAGGAATCATAAGAAAAATGTATACCGTGTAAAAACTGTGAGAAAATGATAAAAATCTTGCGTAAAGTTTCCGGTTAATACGGGTGAAATTATTGGACGAAAATTCGGCGTATAAATTAGACAACAAGGAAACTAGCAGCGTACAATTTCTTTTATCGTTCAATATGGATAATTCCGACGTTTTATTTTTTAGCTACGTATATCGTTGCCCCAAATCACGATCCTACTGGGTCGAAGAGGTAGATATATTCTAGCAACGAGATCCGTGAAAATGTGTTAGCTTGTTCGAAAAGTTTCTCTCGTTTTGTAAGGAAATAACGAATGCGCGACATTTTTCGTTTAATATTATTTTATTGAATTTTTATTCCTATTATTACGATCATACACAATTCAATTATAAAACGAAAGAAACACCTGGGACAACATAATAACATCGAAATACATCTATAATTATATAAATAAAAAACTATAAAATTATACAAATAAAAAAATATAAATAAAAAACATCTATATTTCGATAGTTTTTTGCTACGGCGCGTACAGTACAATAAAATGTAAAGGTCAGATCGATTCCGCGAATTCCTGTTGTTAGGTAACTTAGCTGCCACTCACGTAAAACTGGCTGCCAAGAATGTAGTTTTCGGAGATATATGTCCGTTAAGGTATTTACCAGCATAAGAATAATTATACTAACGCTTATTCTCTGAAGCAAACGTATCGAACGTTTCGTTTAATTAAATTACAGACTAAAAATATTCGTAAAAATTCTGTCTAAAATTGTATGTAAAAAGTAATAAATCCACAACATTTGCACGATCGTTGATTAAGTAACGCTAAAGTTGTACGTTCTTACGTCATCAGTAATAACATACAGTGCAAAGAGGTTTGGTCAAATCGCTTATAAGTATAATTCAAGGAATGAATTCTGGATAAAAAGAACTGTTATAGAGGCTATACTGTACTTTCGGTATTTTACGTATCTCTGCATCTTTAATTAAATTCCTCATAAGTACATAAAAATCCGGCGCACGATTGTTACCTCAAAGTTAATCAAAAGATCAAACAATTACTCGATCAAAGTCAATATATATTTAACGAGAATTATACTCGTTGCGAACTTTAACCGCCCCAAAACGTTTACGAACACCGTTCTGAGGGCTCGACTTGAGATATTCTCCCCGGGAGAGTCGTATCGAACGTGTTCGTCCGACAATTTCACTCGCGTACATTTATCCTGGTTGGATGCCTATTTCGAATGGATATTCGGCGCTCACGCGATCAGAACGTCGCGTTTCCGCTCGCATGTCGGGAAAACCTGGCACTCCGTTGACTAATAAGTCTAGAGACGTTCAAAGACGGCTTTTAACGATTCGGCCGCCGACTTGCGGCACGTGATCCTATGTCCGGTAGTAGAATCGTTCACGCGAACGTATTTACTTGCCGACTATCCAGCAGTGCGTACGCTTGTTCAACGTAATTGAAAACGTTCTCATCGATCGCAGTGATGAACGTGTTCGAGGCATATGTGTCATATAGCGAGGTGCGTGATCGAACGTGAGTTAATGGATTTATGATACAACAGGAGGGTATAGCGTGTGCGTTAACAGGTGACGTAGTGGCTGCTGTGATACAACGTGGTTTTAACCCTCGAGGAAGCGTAACGTATCGCTGCGAGGCGATCGAAGTTAGAGGTGGAGGTTGAGAATATTTTTATATCTGCGCAAATTTATATTGCCGCCAAGATAACGGAAAGGAGACTTAGACAAAAGTTTATCGAACCTACTACGTAATATGTACGTTGGTTTGCGGATGAATAGCACGCGTTTTGCCTCGGCTGAGCGTAGATCGCGTATTTCTAGCGCATTTTCTCAGTGCAGAGCGTCGCTTGCGGCTGCACAGAGTGCAAAGACTCAACGCTGAGTTGTATCGGTATTAACCAGATATTAGTACATATCGCGTAGATATAGCGCATATTGTTGTAGAATACGTTATGTTGAGAACTGTGCATCTTAATTGCCGAAATAAAAGTAAAGGAACACCAAGCTTACACTTAGAATTCGTATTAAAATAGTTTTAGATTTATTTAATTAACGATTTCCAGGATCTTCGTCGATATACATTTGCACGCGTCTCAGCACTCTCTTCGTCTCACCATCTTTCATAGCACACTGCCAACGGAACAGTTGCATTCATCTGGTTTTCGAGACGCTGCGCACACACATACTTGCATACACTCATATTCACATACGTGTGTCACTACTACGCGGCTAGTCTAGTATAGCACGCAAAATTATACATATAATTACACATAGTATACGCAGAGATGGAAAGAAGGAGGTGCGATCGATTAATTCTGACTTCACAGGCTCAACACATTGTAAAGATGCACACGCGTGTCGAGCATTGGGTGCAAGTGTCACACATGCGGCGATACAGTTGCGTGATAGCGAGTAATTGATAGACAACGCTACCTTCTCTGTGTCTATGCCAGTCTATTTTGCACCGCCCTCGGTTAACCAGTTAACTGCGGAATCTAGTTTTAAAAATGTCTCACGGGGTTGGGTCATGGAGCGCGTAAATGAATACAAGCGACGACGAGTATACGCGTGAAACGCAGTTGGTCGATCAATGTAATATAATTGTACGACGTAAGCGTAAATCCTGAATTCCGTTACACTGTCACAATTTTTTACGAGTACCTTGTAAGTATTAGAGTTCACACAGACCAATTGCATTATTCCGATCCGCGTTTTCTCGATATTTACGCGTCCCCATCGCTTTTCCACCTACTCGTATCGTCAGAAATCCTCAAACGCGTTGCCTCGGATCCACACCTTTTTATTAAACCGCAGTGTAAGAAGTTGCTCTGATGAAATCCAAAAACAGTTAAATCGTTCGTGTTCGCTCGTGCAGGGACTCGCACGTGACACCTAAACTCTGTAAATCTCTGTAAGCACTTGTTGCTCGATAGCAAGGAAATAAAATGAATCTCGACGACGGCCGAAGAATCGCAGAGACGCGACAATAGCGAGAATCAGTCGCGAATCTTAACTCTCATTCGCGCCAAGTCTAAAGCTCGTGGTTCTTCCTAACAGTCACGTGGCTGGCTCGTCGGTACAATGCTACTATTCTACGCTGCTACTCTGGGACCCTTATATCCTCGCTCAATAGCCCATTAATACGTCATTAACCGAGGTGAGATGACTAAATCAACGATACAAGGTCCGCAGAGGCGATTACGGCCGGGATCTAATTCCCCTTCGTTGTTCGCTTGTTTGGATCGAGGCGAAGTTCTGCCTTTCGACGATGGTCGCCCATTATATCGGCGAAAGGCTGGACGAATTGCTCGGGAGCCCGTTTAAACGGTTTAGGGATTAGGTAGGCCGGAAGTGGCGTGATTGCACGCTGAGTTGGAGACGCTTATTGTTTGCACTGTATAGGAGTATTTTTAGGAGATTCGACGAGCGACTGCTCCAAGATTGGTACTTGGAAAGGGTGGTTCTTTGTCGATGGGGTGAGGGTATTTTAAGGAGATTGCTTGGTTATTGGACTCTGGATGGTTTATCGAATTCCGCGCACGGATAGACGGCTCGCTTGTATCGATTTACGTTGCACGCTATGGTGGTCGATCGTTAGCGGAGGTGGAATGTAAAATTTGCTTGACGCAAATATTTGAATTTTTGGATAAGAATATATTTAGAACTCGAGAAAGTCGGAACGAGTAGCATAAATGCAGGGCGAAAAATAAATCGCTGGGAAACCATCGAATTTGTAACTTGTTCTAATTCGTATTTATTTTATTTCCTATTAACTTTGTAGGGTTAATCTCGGATCGTGAGAACGAATCTTGAAAATTGGAACTAATCTTGGATCGACAAGTCTCGTATCCTCTGTTTGAGAAATCACCTAGGAACAAATTGCTTTTCCTATGTTTCTAGGTACTCGTCGTAGTTGATGATACAAATTTAAGGATCTTCGGCTTTGATGGACGAAAAATAGGGCAGCGTGATAAACGTTAAACGAAGGACTAAAGAGATTGAATTGAAATTACTCGTTGTAAGAATTCATTCAATTTCCTAAGAGGTTTTTACGGGAACATGAAATGTTTTTAGAAGAATGTTCTTCGAAAAGTGTTCTGCGAATTACGCGGGGATGATATTACCAAGAAGCAATCCGTATTAATGAGTTTGATCAAGGAAATATTTGGTTTCCGATAACCGACGTAATTAATCGTTTCTCGCATCGCGCAAATTTTACTTCTCATTAAGGAAAATAATATTTGCCACGCATAAATCGAATCGATAAATTTTAATGGTACGAAGAGGAAAGTTGGCTGATTTCTTTTTTCTTTTGATAAAACCTCACTTTTGCAAGATTTAAAGCGGGGATGAAACTCGGCGACTATATCAATAGCTTTAGCAAACTTTAAAGATTAACCGAGTTGTTTAAACGTCGATATTTTATCGAGAACTGCGCAGTTCGAAGATTTAAATATTTGTTCTCGCAGGCATCGATAATTTTAGAATAATATCTATTATGAGTGAGAAACAAAGAATACGATTATTATCACACGTATTCGCTTTTTCTTTTTCAACAGAAACTAAATTTCCCAAAGATTGATCCGATTCTTTCATCTTGTACCTTTTCTTCGTACACTGTATTATTAATTCGACGACCAAAGAGTTAGAAATTGAATTCAATTACTTTCAAAGATTTTAATAATTAGTCATTAGCCATAAACTTCGTATAAGATAAATATAAAATAATTAGTCATAAACTTCATTCAGGTAAGTCACGTTACAAGGTCTTACACTCGAGCGACGTAGACGTAGAGTCTTGTGCCTGACTGTACTTGCGTAACGCGATCCTGAAATTGTCCGAGGTCGATAGAAAAAGTTTTATGAATGAAATACGCGAAAATATCCGCGGGGTCGCTATAAATTCTTGGCTACCGTACAGTTTTACGCCAGTTGAATTTATCCATGTTTTCTGCATTGCAGGCGGTGTCGGAGAGGCTCGAGTTGGCACCCGCTGGAGGAAGATCAGAGCCGCAAGTGAGTACCACTTGAAAATGTACGCTTCCTTTTCCTTACGAATGTCATCAAGGCCGCGTGCCACTCAGCGATTTTGCATCGCGACGAAATCCCCACCGTCGCACACACGAGATGTCTGAAATCTCTTCCATTCCAATACGCGTCCCTTCCATTCATCCCATTTTCGCCAGTCTTCAACGTTACGTAACTCGCGAAATCCAGTCCGCTGCCTGACGAAATATTCGATTTTCTAGCCACGCGCGATTCCCTTCAAGTTAAAATCGTCCTAAGGTCCGCGTGCACGAAAGAGGTAAAGAAGGGAATAGAAATACGAGATACGAGATGTATTTTAGCTTTTGAAAATAGCGATAAGCGAGGCAATTGACCAGTCGGCTGTTGCGAGGTTGTTTGAAAAGCGCGTACTTAAAATTCGTAGGGAAAAGTAAGCGACGACGAGTATACTCGTCAGACGGAGAAACGACTTTTAAGAAATTTTATTATTGCAATTTGCTGCGATTACTGAACTGCGATTTACACAGGAAATTGAGGCTACCTTTTACGCGTGACGATTATACTCGTCAGACGGAGAAACGACTTTTAAGAAATTTTATTATTGCAATTTGCTGCGATTACTGAACTGCGATTTACACAGGAAATTGTGGCTACCTTTTACGCGTGACGAGTATACTCGTCGTAACACGAAATATTGTCGTTTCTTCGTGGCCAGTATACTCGTCGAGAACAGCTCACTGGTCAGAGGAATAACTTTAACGCTGTAACGATTTTTCGCGTTTTGTAAATTCCTAAGGGGACTTGTCCACCCCAGAGTGAAACTTATCGCCGAAAGTAGCCGGTTGTAGCGTCAAAGAATTTTCAGACGAGTAGAAAAAGGTGACGACGAGTGTTTATGCGAACGCTATGCATTCAGGTTGCTACGTTATGCGAGGCCGGAGAGGTGTACCTGGCGCAGCACATGGGCGAACAGGGACGTTGGGTCTCATCCGCCGACAAGAAGAGCTGCATGACGGATAAGCTAGAGATTCTCGAATATTGCAAGAAGGTAAGTTCGTGGAACGTTGTTCGTCTCTGTCGACGTTTACATTCAGCCTGATAAATGATTCGATTTATACTCGTGATTTTCAACCTTTCCAGTAGACTCGAGCAGCTAGAGCTAACGTTAAGACCGTGGATGAGATCGTTCGAAATGTTTGAAGTTTCTGCAAGATAATTACATTAGAAGAACAACGCTCGTTTTCTTATAAATTACTCGTAAACTTTTGAACAACTTTTTACTTTATATGTAATGATTTTTCTTCTATAAGATTACGGAATATCGTGTATTAAATTTGCTTAATATCGTAGATAGAAGATAATTAAATTAGATGAACAACACTCGTTTTATTATAAATTACTCGTCAATATTTCAAGAACTTCTTGTTTCTTACGTAATCATCTTTCTGAAAGGTTACGAAAGATGATATATTAAATTTACTTGATACTATAGGTAGAAGATAATTAAATTACAAGAGCAACATTCGTTCTATTATAAATTATTCGCCTAATTCTGAAGAACTTCTTACTTCATACGTAATCATTCTCATAGAAGATCACGGAAGATCATATATTGAATTTGTTCGATATTGGCAGAGTGCTCGGCCAAATTTGCCAGGGAATTGTTTCCGTAGTTTTGGAGTAAATAGGTCATCAATTTCGACCCCTTCCCATGAAGATAGAACTCGATTGTGGGTTTGCTAAAATTAATATGTAGAATAGTTTAATATATCAGAAGTTAACCTTGCTTCTCGAGTAGTTGGAAATTACGTAATTTGAATTATTGTTTAAAGTATATCAAGCACGTTCTTCGAATGTCCGAAGCTGTTTAAATAATTCGGCGAGAATGTTTTCAAACTTTCGCCAGCAATCCAACTACATACTTCCGTACAATCCACACTCGAGTTACGTGGTTTTGTCCGAATATTTAATACTTTGTATCGGCTGTATAAAATTTCTTCTATTATATATATACAGGGTGGTTGGTAACTGGTGGTACATGCGGAAAGGGGGTGATTCTACGCGAAAAAAGAAGTCGAAAATATGGAATAAAAATTTTTCGTTCGAGGCTTTGTTTTCTAGAAAATCGACTTTGAATTTTCGCTCGGTACGCGTGCACGTTATTACGTCTCGTTATAACGGATCTCACTGTAGATCGTTGTCTCGATGGAAAAATTAAAAAAAAATATTTATTCTATATTTTCGACTTCTTTTTACCAACCACCCTGTATATAAAATATGTAATCTATGATCGAACGAAATTTACGATCTTCCCTTAATTTAGATTACAAATTTCGCGCAATTAGAATTTCCAATCTTTAAATTAATATTAGTGGTTGTCCCAAAAGCGTCTTTCTTTTACAGACACGTCTTCTGCAACAATGCAATTCTTACACAAACATGAAACCCAATATTGTTGTGATCTTTATCGTAATAGAACTAAATGGTTATAGTCGCATATAATTCAGTAAAATAATATAAAGGAAAAAATATTGTGCATCTATTATTTCCTTACAAAGAAGCTTTCGTCACAACCTGATACAAACTTAAAATATATCGCCTCGAGTTAATTACCTAAAGATAATTTGAAATTGTCATAGAAACTTCCTCTGATTTCCAAACAGTTAAATTAAATTCAGTAGGACTCGTTTATTGAAACGATTCGGACGTTTGTATCCTATCATCCACTTCCAATCTACGAAGGGATGCGCGAATTTATTCGTTGTGTGCGTACCGGTTGTTAATTTACGGAAACGAGCGCACTGCAGTTTCGATATCCGCGAGGCAACCACCTCTCTCTGCTGTCGTCGACGCACGGCCGTGTTATCGAGTGAAAGGCACGATAATTTCGCCTGTCGTATAATTTCGTCGATCGAAACGGAACGCGGTAGTAAATGCACTTACGTTAATTATAATGAAAAATTGAAAGAAAAAAGAAAAAAGATATATAAACAGGGCTCGGAATAAGAATTCTCAAATGGCTACTAGTAGGTCGTAGGTGAACCACGATTATCTGGGTCAAACTACAGGGATGTTACGTGCCAACGATTATCCGTAATTTATTCATATTTATTAATTTATGATGTACAGAGAGTTGCAAGGTTTAACAGCCAAACTTTGTTCGTATATCCTGTGGGTATAATCGGGCAAAAATTGTTCAACGATATAACGACTTACGAGAGTTTTAGAATATTTTTAAGGGTTTGCCGCGAATTATCATGTGCGTTGTACGAAGCATTTTGAAAATTTATTAATCACAGGCTGTGATTAACTTCACGTGATCGTATAGGTGAAGTTGAAATAAATTTGTAAGAAAGATATAGATACACGTGTACAGAAGCTAGAAAATATTTAGCGCAAGTATATGTTTCATAGAGACGACAAGAGTACTTGAACAATCAATCGTTCGTTCGATGGGACCATTTTTACGTTTGTTGTACGTCCCTCGTGGCGATTCGCTCTACATATTAATTCTCTGCCTATTTTTCTGCTAAATATCTTGTAACTTGCATATACATTTTCAGATTGGTTTCGAGTTTTATCAATGCAACTATGACGAATGCGATCGTTGTAGCTCTAACGAAATATGGAATTATTTCGGATAGAAAGTTACATAGCATAATCGGTATTTGTATTTCTAGGCTTATCCGAAGAGAGACATCACCAATATCGTGGAATCGTCTCATTACGTGAGGGTTAACGGCTGGTGCAAGCCAGGCAGAACTAAATGCAAATTGTCACGTTGGGTCAAGCCGTACAGATGTCTCGGTACGTATTAGCATCAGAATTGCTCTCTGATAAGTGATCTGGATGGACAGTGTTTCAGTTTTCATTTAACTTTAGCAGCTCGTTTCGCTTTAACGGAGTCGACGTGGCTTTCTAAGTCAATAAAGAATGGAATTTTGACGTAAAGGTGGAATTTGAATATGCAGATGTATGTACGCGAAGCGATTTCTGGTGCAACGTTGAATCTAAAATATGGAACAAAGGATTCTCTCTCTTTCTTTTTTTCTTTTTTGTTCGAAGCATTGCCTCTGAGAGAGTCTGATTGCGACGAACGACATAAAAGATTACAATTTCGATTAGCACGATTTTTTATTTATCTGATCCTACCGTGTATTCTGTAAGTTATGAAGGCTCTATCAGTGGCATTGACGAAGACGCAGAATAGAAATTGAAATTGAATATCCTAGATTTTAGGAAACTCGACTCTGATCTAAGCTGAATGATCATCTACCGTGTAACTTAACGGTACCAATTAAGAAAAGGTCGCGTTTATAATTCCTATTTCTACGCGTTAGCGTAAACGTCTGTCGAGAGCAGTCGTTAACGCGTTGAAGCGAAAGCGAGAAATTAGTATGTTAGCTTGCCAATTTCAATGGGAAAAAGTGTACACGGACGATTAGTAAACACGTGCTTTTACTATTTGCGTTTGGTAAAAGCGTAGATAAAAAGCTGAATATTTAAATGGCAGCCAGACACCTAACGCGGTGAGAAGATCTCCGTTGAAAATATAAAATCGCCTACTGCTACTGACTAAAAATGTATTCAAAGATACGTTCGACGATTTAGTGTGCCAACGTATGATATTACTTTTTACTCTTGACACTTGTATATTTTTTTGCAACAGAAAAATTGTGCAATGAAAAACATTTGCATGTCCCAATAACCATTTTGTAACACCGCTGATATTACTTTTATGCATATCTCAAGCAAATTTAAAGAAAGCTCCTGTTTTCTCCACCTCTGCTCTTTTTTCCAAAGTTATTGCATTCCATGTGAAATTTATGAATTCGAATTTAAATATGTATGAAGCGTATCTGTGCTAAAGTTTACCTGCGTACGTTTATTAGCTATAGCGAAAACATGGTTTGTTGCTCTATTCTCGCGTCAACTGAACGTGTATTCTCGTTAATAAATATGATTAGCCGACTATATGTATATTGCCTTTGCTTTGCGACGTGGCATTCATAAGGAAGTGAAAAGAAATAGGTTAAATAGATCCGGATGAAATAAAGCGTTCGTTGAATAGGATCACGCGTACACAGGATGTCCTGGATTTTCTCTGTAAAATATCTGTCAGCGTATACCGCGAATAAAAACAAAAGATAAATTGTCGTACAAACATGGTTCCAGAAATTCTTAATTAAAAGCGTTATAACAAAAGTACGAAATAATAAAGGACTATCTGCCTCTGGCGTTTATAATAACTTTTGTATAACAGATTTCACAGTCTACAAGTAAACAAAATTTCATATCTCTGTTCCATATCTTTTAAAATTAAGCATTACATGGCACAGGATACAACGATAAAGTTTGCCACATTTGTCACATCCTGTATAATATATGTTGTTAAGAAATGATATTTCCCTTAGATCGTTATCTCTCAATTTCTCTCTCCGCTTATTAATTCTGCGAATTTAAAGAGACTCGGTTCGGTCGATATGAAAATTGCTGCGACGCGCAAATATTTCCGACTTCACGCTCATAATAATCATCCCGTTAGGATAAGATCTTTATCCGTGTTTATTTTCCATTTTCCATTTTCCATTTTCCCGGTGTCTCGCAGGCATTGCATCGATGCGATCCGGCTAATATATTCGTTTTAAAATTCAAATCCCCTCCTCTCGCCCAGTTTCCCGATAATTTAAATCTTCTTGGCGATCTTAACAAACGCTTATAACCGTTAATATACTTTTCTCGACTTCGTCCATGCTAATCGGGCGTCCCATTGCCGTATCATCGTAATAACAGATTTCCTCGAGGATCGTTTAATTCGTGCAACAAGAAATATTTCAGTCATGCTACCGAGCTTGGTAATTGGGAGCAGGGATTTTTTATTCCCTTATTAAATAGGAAATTTTATTCCGCTTAACAGGTTTCCACGTTAAAATAGAATTCAACGAGGTTCAAGTTGTCCAAGATGTTTTTGATATTTGAATTTTAGATGATCGACGAATCGTTTAGCTTTAACGTACGACTGTAGACCAGGCGTATAAAAATTGGAGATTCACGGGGCGCTTGTCGAATCACGGGCTCGCACACGGGTATAATAAAACGATAGAATGGCCCGTAATAAAAAAATATCGCACTACACGTCACAACGTTCCTCTATAGAATCTCTACTCGAAGCTGATAAAACGACTACGAGAAAGAGATAAAATTTACAAACAGCCCCTGTGAAGTATCCTTCTGGTCATTGTGAACTTTTCAATGTTTAAATTTCAACTTTTTCCTTTTTCGCGCAACATCTCCGCAACGATGGATTTTTAAAAAATAGCGTAAAAAAAGGTATCGCTGCATTTTTCGAGCTTGCAAATTCTGTTGCTGTTATAAATTTACGTTCATGCCGGCGCATTTATAAATTCCGAACGACGAATGAAACGCAATTTAAACGTTTGACGTTTTCGGTATTAAAATTGTATTAAAACCTCGTTGTACAATTTTTGCGAAACGTTTCAAAATCATTTATTTATTCCTTTTGCGTTTCATTCTGTTTGTGTAAAAAAAAAAAAAAAAAATGTAATAACTCGCAGCATTTATTCATAGATGAAACAACTTGGGTTATAAATTGGCTGCTGTTGTAAGCGTTTCCTAAGTTTTTTCAATAAAAATGTAACTCCTTTTTCTTCGATTTTAATAAGGAACAGTAATTTCAGCAAAAATGATTTAACTTCGCCGTGCGTACGAGATACTAGCTATTTATAAATTCGATGGAGTTTTCGCCTCGTAACGCGACTAACAAGAAATCTACAAATTCTGAATCCTTCCACAAACTACGTAAATTTATTAAACTTGAACTCTCTTCATCTGAAACATCTCCATCGTCCATTGCGAGTATCTAACAAACGAAAGCGTTAAAAGTACAAAAATTGGTACGGTTCGTAAAACGGACAACCCCAGAGAGGCAGAATTCTGAATTCTTCTACAAATTACGTAAATTTATTGAGCTTGAACTCTCTTCATCTGAAACATTTCCATCGTCCATTGCGAGTATCTAAGCGAAAGCGTTAAAAATACAAAAATTTGTGTGGTTCGTAAAATGAACAACCCCAGAGAGGCAGAATTCTGAATTCTTCCACAAATTACGTAAATTTATTAAACTTGAACTCTCTTCATCTGAAACATCTCCATCGTCCATTTCGAATATCTAACAAGCGAAAGCGTTAAAGGTACAAAAATTGGTACGGTTCGTAAAGTAGACAACTCCAAAGAGGCAGAATTTCTTCATAAATGCGAAAGTCGATTTCTTTGCAATAATGGAATGTCGTATAACGAGTATCGAATACGTAAATATAAATGTTGCGACGAAAAGCGTTTCTAGTTTCATTGCTAATTCGCGTACACGAAATTCGATTGATTTATGTAAACTTTCACGAGCGACTGTGTAACTTTCAGTGGACGCAGCCTGTAACAACCAAGTTGTTAATAATCAAACTGTTCCCATGACTTCGTACACGTCGTAAACACCTGCTGGTATAGAGTACGAAACGTAATCCCAAGCGAATTCTGACCGCAGTCTTAGGATGCCGTATACAAGTTTACACCCCCGAAGCGAGTCACTCTGATTTGCAGTTTCTGCCGTATCGATTCCTGCGAGTCGTGTCGAGTGGAGTTGTGCCGCGTCGTAGCGCCAGAGTGGCTCTCGTTAAGGGGTTGAGTAGACAGCTATGGACCTGTACGTGCATCACCATGTGACGCGATCTCTGCCTCGTGTCTCTTTCAACGATAAATATAGGCGTGTCCATGCCACAGTACCCGACCTTTTCCCTTCGCTTTTATTCACATCGACACGTTCTCCTTTTCAGAGGGACCGTTCCAAAGCGACGCGTTGCTCGTGCCGGAAGGTTGCCTGTTCGACCACCTTCACAATCAGACGAAATGCTGGGAATCTCACAGGTAAGCGAGCCAACGAGCGAGCGTCTCGTCGATGACGAGCCAACGCCGGCGTATCGATTTACGTGTCCGCCACCGCGTAACCCTATCCTCCACGACCATACGCTTCATCGGGGTTCCCAGTTCGATAATAATTTCTAGTTGCCTTTGAAATAAGGTACCTGCTGCCTCGTTAGGTGACCGCAGCTAATCCCACCGGAATTTTCAGATGGCTTCGTGTTTGCTCACACGCTCGGTTTAGTCCATTAAACGTTCCTTCGTCGAATAAAAATCCACGGTCTATAATAATAAGCAGACGAACGTTTACGTTTGTTCGATGCTTAATCAAAATCAGCAGAGGGAGATGACGTTGCGACTGACTCTGCTGATTCAAGGCGATGCTCCAGGTGCGTCGCGATAGTTGCACCGTGGACGTTCGCGCAGCTTTATGTTTTTATGAATCTAAGGAGCGAACAAAATTCGTTTCGTCTATCGAATATTATCAATAGGCGCCTCTATTTTCGATATTTTATACATTTTCGCGCACGTGCGTTCTGTAGATTTTTGCAGCCTTGGAATTCTGGAAAATCCATCGATATCCACTGTCTAACGATAGACCGAAGAACGTGTCCTATGGAAAGCGCCCCGTTGGAAGAAGCGAATAGAATCTTGCAAACCGGAATATATAACGCAATTCTGCGAAACGCAAGCTCGTAATTCGCTGAAAGGAACAGAAACTGGGAACATAATCCGGGAATCTTCCGTTTCAGGTGGAACGCGACCGCAGCCGACACATGCAGAGAGAGGAATATGAACCTGAGGAGCTTCGCGATGTTGTTGCCCTGTGGAATATCGCTGTTCTCTGGCGTGGAATTCGTGTGCTGCCCGAAACACCTCAAAGGTACGTAACGTACGTACATTCTCTCATATCATCATTCACGTTCATTCATCGACGACTTTCTTCATCTCTGTGTTGAACAGTGTAGCCTCTTAATGCATTCGCTGTTACCGACGCACCCGTTGCGTCCAACGCAACGATATAATTGGCGATATTTAGTTGCAATTCCGTTGCGTTGTATCCTTCCTTAACAAAGTTTTGTTTTTAACAATGTCATTTTGTTTCGACACGTTAAACGATGCAACGAATGATGACGCGATTGGAGACTGTAATTATTACTTAAAGCTAGAGGTGACGCGTGGGGAAGAAACCCAATTCCAGTGATAAAATAATCGTATCGCAGTAGCAGCGAATGGGTTACACCGCCTGTATGCACTGAAATGAGACACAATGCACGTATCCGATTTTAAGTTACGACATTTGATTCTGTCGAATGTGAAAATACATTCTGAAATCCTTCGATGCGTGTCCCGAAGTCGACTTGTACAAAGTTCCGACGAGAAGACGTTAAGAAATTTTATTGGGAATATTATACTTCGAAACCGCCGACTTCGCCTGATATATCGTGTACAAGATCGTGAAAGCATTCGAATACTCGTAGACGCATTTTACGAGCGCGTTGTTCGCGTTATACGGAACGTTTGGAAGTTTCAAGTTAAACGAACTTTGCCGGTTCACTTCGCCTGTCCGAATATGAACTCCTATTACGTAAATGCAAAGCGATAGGTGATGGAGAAAATTCAACTACCGTGTTATAATATGAACCGCGGTACGTGAATTATTTGTTCACCGATGAATTCAGATAAATAGGGTTTCGCTGTAGTCTATTGTCGGAATTTTATTTTCGTACCTTATTGCATATTGCAACGTCGAATCCGTTATTTATTACATTTCCGCTAACGCACACACGTTTTCTGGCGTATCAGTCGCGATATCGACGATATCAGTTCGAATTTCGGGAACGACGAGTAGCCCCTTTTGTACGAGAAATTGAAAAAAAAAAAAAAAAGAAAAGGAGGAAAGAAAACGATGATAAGCGAATAAATCAGGGAAAAACGAGGAGAAGATTGGCTCATCGTTATGGTCGATCTTAAATTCACGAATTTTTTCGTAAGAATATCTAGTCGATTTATGGAAGATCGCCCTGAACACTTTATATTTTCGATAGATTTACGTCCCTCTCGAAGCTCTTTTACCGAATGAAAAACGCGTGGTTTCAACGTGATGGAATTTCCATAAATCCTGTTCGCCTTTCCATAAACTCTCGACGATTGGCCATATTTTATCAAAAATTTTGCTACAGCCATTTGTTTTAAATTTTATATTCCATTTTTTCTGCAACATGGATCTCACATACGTTTTTACAAAAAAAAAAACAATGTTTGCGATAACTAAAATAATTAACAGTGTTTGCTTCGCGCATATCGATGAAAAACGTAATCTGATTATACAGCGGATGAATGTGATTATTCACATTGTTGCAATTTTACCGGAAACAGAATCGCGCTGGAAACATTTCGTACGGCAGATTAAACGAATTTCATGAAGCGATATTTTTTGACAGTAAATTACATTT
Organism: Bombus vancouverensis nearcticus; assembly: GCF_051014615.1. Classification (NCBI taxonomy): domain Eukaryota; kingdom Metazoa; phylum Arthropoda; class Insecta; order Hymenoptera; family Apidae; genus Bombus; species Bombus vancouverensis. Next base: position 16,379,012 of record NC_134915.1, on the reverse strand, counting down.
TCTATTTTCTTTTTCTAATTTTCGTTAAAATCTAGCCCATTGCCGATTAATCCTACGTTGTCCATTCCTGTAATCCCATCGTGTGAAATTGTCTTTTTATTTGCTTTCGCAGTGAAACGTTCGTTTTCCAGTCTCTTCGAAACTTACACAGATAATTATATATTTCCGACTAGTCGAAAGTTTCGACAATTCGTCGATTTAACTGCTTTTAGAAGACTTGCATCGTAAAGCTTCGTAGATCGTCCTCGTATTCGACCATGTCTTGTTCAAAAATCCCGCTGTTCGATGCCAGAAGAAAACGATTATCTTAGCGTCAGAGATATTTGTCGAAATCCAGCGAATTTATCGATTAACACATAAAAAGCCAGAAAATGAACAAAAGCCTATTTCGTACGTTTCCCTACTCGTCATCTTCCTATTGAAATTCGTCTTACCGTCTCAACCGTAAGTTGTATCGTGAAATCTAGAACTCGATCCGTGCATTGCAACATGTTTCAGATGTATATAGACGATAATAGTAGATACTTTGTATTTTGCACGCTCTGTTGTTGTCGTTGCAACTCACAGTAGCTCGTTGCATGATTATTATTGGAAAACGTAGCTATGAATATAAAGTGAAGCAGAGTCGAAGTTAAATAATTCGTCCTCGCCGATACCGATACTTGTAGCAAACTTCGATCGCAAATGACGAAAAACCAGGTTTTCGCGAATAAAGATATCGGATAGTTCGTCTGTTCGAATAATTATCGAAATAAAAATTGATTCGAACAACGATCGATCCTGCTTACGATGTAAACTCGGTAAAACATGTTGGCCTTATTTCGTGTCTGCGTGTATGTAATTATCGATTCATTCTCACGACTCGCGTGTTTCGAACAACGTAGGAGTGAAACTCGCGGCCCGACGTTTGATCGCTGAAAAGGAAAACGTGTTATTGTAATCCGATCTACGCGCAAAACGATGGAAAATATTACGTAGCCCGATTCATCTATTTGAGTAAATAGTATCGGCGTTACTGCGAAAAACGCGTTCTTCGTCGTTCTTTCGCGTTTCATTCTCGCTTTAAATCGGGCCCCTTCTTCGCACGTCGAGCGATACCATTCCGGAATTCATGGAACCTCGTAATACCATTGAATCGTTTCAACGATTCTCCTCGTTGATCATCAATGTATGTAAGCTTTTAACGAAGTGACAAAGGAGACTTAACGTTTGGAAAACGTGCCTGTGACGTGCGAACCGTTTAGAAAGCACGACGTACCCGAGAAGCGAATGAACGACGAGAAAGAGAAGGACGATTTAATAAGAATTAAACGTTCTAATAACGCAAATTAATTTAATAATTAAAACCCGCGTCTGTTCGTTTCTCGCTCGATATTGATCGCGAACAGCCGTCTGATAGCGAGCTTCGTGCAAGCCACGAGCTCAAGTACGTCGGAAAATTAGATTCGAGCGGCCAATTATACGCTGTACCAGCGAGCCGAAATATTTATCGATGCTGTATCTTCGTCGCTAAAATCGCACGCTGAACACCATTGTTCGTACCGTATATTAATCTTCAAGTTGAAATACTTTCGCGAGCCACTGTACGTCAGCCAATGTGAAAATTCCTTAGAACCAGCCTTTTTACTCGAGTATTTCGTATTTAATGGACGTCTATGTACATAGACTTTCGCGATTGACTGTAAGCTGCATATTTCCAATTACGTTCATGAAAATCTGAGTTTACATAAACATCCGCAGTTTACTTATCAACGGTAACGTACACGTTGAACTTGATCGCATCGCTACTTTGTGCTCTATTTGCGATCGAGCGTCGTTCGGGCAGCTTGAAAACGAGAAAGAGAGAGAGAGAAAGGAAGAAACGGTGAAAGAAGGTGATGAAGAGAGAGAGAGAGAGAGAGAGAAGAGAGTGCATTAAGAAAGTGGGTACACTTCGATTCACCCTCTCCGTTTCTCCACGGGGTAGTTTACCCTTGCCGCTTCTATCTTACTCGCTCGTGCAATCAATAACGGCCGTCGACGTTCCCGACGACTGCGCAACGTAATACTATGGTTTTGCCCGTTCCTGCGCATCTTTTCTTTTCAATACACGATGCCGATATGCCTGCCGTACGTGTGTAGCTAATAAACTGCAGCCAATACGCTTATCCATCGTAGCCGCACTGTCTGCTGGCTTGATTCGCGACACGTCCCCTTGGCTTTCCACCCTCGAGCTTACTGATCAATAGGAATGACCGATGAATCACCGACGAAATTCCAACCTCCGCCACCGCAACCATCGTCGACCAACCACCGCTCGTAGGGTGGTGCTTTAGCCGGGTTTATTATGTACGCCGTGTTGACAAGCTTGTGACGAAGTCTGAATCACGAAGAAGAGGAGGAGGAGGAGAGAGAGAGAGAAAGAGAGAGGGAGGTGATTCTATCGTATAACAAGAGAAAGAATCAGTCGGAGAATGGAAAATAATCATTTATTTTCTACATTGGCCGGTGGAAAGAAGGTAGAAGTTTAGGGGTTTCAGAGCTTAGAATTTCTCAGAGGGTTGTAACCGCGAGGAAGATGAAAAGTTGAATTAAAGAAAAGGGTGATGATTAAATCTGATAAAATAAGTAAAAGACCGGTTAGCGATTTCGTAGATTATATTCTCCAATCTCTTAAATTATATATTCTACTTAATAAAGAATATTATAAAATATTGTATAGAAGGTATACTTGTTCAGAGACCTGGAGAGTATTCCTTTAATATAAGAATCGGTGTTCGAAGCGGCAAGCAATGCCAGCAAATGTTCAACGTGTCCACGTTTCTCGTTTACGTATCTTCCCTTAAAATTACCTTATCTGAAATTATACGGCCAGTTCGGCGACACGTCCAACTTTCCTATCGTCAAATTCTTCTACTCGCGGAAGACTGGTAGGGGACGACAGGTAGCGGTGACGAGCTACTTGTTTGCACATTTTGTTTATGCCGCTATTTTTAAGAGAGCCGAGCGTCCAGCTGTGCACGGTTTTCAACGGCGGCGATTTTCACGGACGAACTGGCAAAGCGTTCTTTCCCTCTGTGTCCGTGAAAATACGTGGAAAGCCCTCGGTATAGGTCGGCTGGAGGGGTTGATCGTCGGTCCCCCTGTTTCTTTTCGGTATATCGTCGGTCAAATCTTGATATTTCCTTCCTTCGTCGTTGGAAACTTGCGGATGAGTGTCCCCTCCGGGGGCGGGTTCGATCAACGACGATACGTCGATACGTTCGTGCAATAGCCGGACGATATTCTCGATGGAAAAAGTGCCAACACAACCGCCACGTGACCCAGATAAAAGGATAGCGGCGAGGATACGACGGGCGAAGCTTTTGTCTGCCTTTGCAGAACTCGAGAAGTCAGCTCATCAGCGTGTCTATTCTCGGAGAATGGGACATCTCGAGAACCTAGTTAGTCAAGACGGCTGTCCTCTTCAACATAACAGAGACAAATTAGAGTTTTTCACGGTGGAAAAGGGACGCGAGTCGCGGGAAAACATCGCCTCGCCGGAGATGCAACGGACAGGCGGATTTCGAAATGCGCGATCCTCGCGGCCTGTACCTCCCCTGCAATTTGCATTCGTTCTCCGTGTAGTACTATCGGCAGCTTTTATGTTAGCTATGCAAATTAATTCCGTGACTCTCTTTCTCTCTCTCTCTATCTTTCTGTCTCTGTCTTTCTGTCTCTGTCGTTTTGCCGAGCGGGATTCAAATTTTTCTTTATGCGTCGCGTAATACGAATTTAAATCCTCGTTGAAAGGATGTCGGTGAATGGAAAGGATTTTCGTCTCACTGCATACGTGTCAGCCTGTGTCAGGTGGATGTGCAAAGATTTAACTTGAAACGAAGTCAAATGACGCTTTCGGCAAATAAGTTGTTTCGACCGATTTGCTATTTCTCTTTCGCAAAGAATTTACCGAAAACGGCAGTTTCACTCTGTTTCGACATCGAATAAAGAATTTTCATAGACCTCTCGATCTTAGTCAACCAGTTAGCTGTTGCGATCTCTTTGAAAACTTTGAGAAACGCGTACCTAAAACGCGTGGCAAGAAACGAGCGACGACGAGTATACTCGTCGAACACAGAGTGTGCGTGGCTGTTGCGATAGAATTACAGAAAATAGAGTTGGAAAAAGAATAAACCGTTTTATTTTTGAATTTTATTATCGACAGGGCTCGTCGTAACGCGAAACGTTGCCGCTTCTTCGTGACGAGTATACTCGTCGGAAACAGCTAACTGGTTAATCGTTTGAGATAGAAGGATGGATAATTTGAAATATCAGAAGAGTTTTCTCGAAACAGCGGACAGAACTTGGTCTGTCTGATCTCGGTAAAATATTATTTACATTTACGTGTAATTTGCAGAAAATATGAAAGCCAAGAAACCGATCGACCTGCCGATTCCCAAGGGTATGGACGAAGATCTCGACGAGGACGAGGATGATCTCGAAGATGACGATGGCCTGGACACCGACGCAGATGACGAAGATGACTCTGAAGCTGATCCCGAGGACGTGCTTAGCGATCAACCCGACGATGACGAGAGCGACGAAGAATATCTCGACGATTACAATTACGACACCACGACGAGGTAAATTTGCATCGAACCTGCAAGTTCAACTCATAAATATTAAATATAATTTTAATCGATAGGGATCAGTTACATCCCGTGTTCACTTAACATCAAGTATTCGATATATACAGGGTGGTTGGTAACTGGTGGTACAAGCGGAAAAGGGGTGATTCTACGCGAAAAAAGAAGTCGAAAATATAGAATAAACATTTTTCGTTCGAGACTTTGTTTTCGAGAAAATCGACTTTGAATTTTGGCTCGGTACGCGTGCACTTTATCGCGTCTCGTTATAACGGATCTCACTGTAGATCGTTGTCTCGATGGAAAATTAAAAAAAAAATTTTTATTCTATATTTTCGACTTCTTTTTCCGCGTAGAATCACCCCCTTTCCGCTTACACCACCAGCTACCAACCACCCTGTATATATAGTTATACGTGTTGGTCGTTGCAGGTGGAACAAAATCCTCAAGGACACTATTTAGAAATTACCTACTTTCGATTAAAAATGAATAATTACCCATCTACTTAATACCATTAAATTTGACCAATAAATCTACGTGATTATCGCATAATCGTGAATAATATAACGTTCATTTACTAACGAGAGATGTATGCACATTCTGTACAGTCGATTGTCAACGACAGTTTCAACCACGGAGAAACCGAAACAGGACGTGACCGCGATGCCGTTGCCAGTTAGCACCAGCACACAACAGTCCTCTCAATCGCAGAGCACACCGGATCCGTATCTGACTCATTTCGATCCTCGTTCCGAGCACCAGAGCTACAAGCAAGCACAAATGAGGCTGGAAGAGGTGCACAAGGAGAAAGTAACGAAAGTAAGCAGGTGTTGTTACCACCTAGCTTTCGCTTTTCATTCATTCATTTTTCCTTGAATAAACCAAACGATATTATTGTCATTTCCTTCTTTTTTTTTTATTTTCATTCTTGTTCACTCCGTTATTCACTTTTGCTTTCATTCAATTTTTCTTGTTTTTGCTTCTTCGCTTTCGTTGAATCACGAATGATGTAAATTTATCGAATGAGGAAATAAACAGTTTCGAGAGACAGCTATTACGGAGGACAGAGAAAAATAAGAGGTCGACTTTCCAGAGATAGCTATTATCTCGCGGGACACTAGTGTCGAAATCTTTGTGCTACAACGTTTTCAGGTGATGAAGGACTGGAGTGATCTCGAAGAGAAATATCAAGACATTCGTGCCCATGACCCGGTCGCAGCTGATGCTTTCAAACGATGGATGACCGCGCGATTCCAGGAAACCGTTGCTGCTCTGGAAGAGAGCGGTGCCGCGGAGAAACATCAGTTGAGCGCTATGCATCAACAAAGAGTACAAGTACGTGATTTGAGTAGAATAATCGATGCAGGTGACGAGCATTTAGAAAGGAGACAGTCGTGGATAGATTTCAGTAGCCGAAGGACACTCCTATATGCGAATCGTAATAATAATTATATTCTTCTTCTTCGTATTTTTTAAATGTATTCCCTACCGAACAGGATAGTATATTGGGTTTTTAAAGATTTAGTTGATGTAATATATTTATTGTTTTATTTGCTTTGGTTTATTCTTTTGCTTTATTCTCGAAATTAGTTCATGCAGGCCCATCATGATGTATTTAAAATAGATGATCTTCTAAATTTGCATGTATACATACTTACATGCCTAATTTATATTATGAATATCGTTTCAAACGTTGGAAACTATATTGTTTCTAACTAATGATGTTCTCTCCTTTTCTAAAATGTTGGAATTAAGAGAATTTCAGTTTAATTTGATTTTAATACAAAGAGAACCGCATAATTGTAATATTATCTTAATTGATACATAGTAGAATTATATATATACGAATTTCTTTCGTACTAGTAAATTATCTCCACTTAGATTACAAAATATATTATAATATATGGATCTCATTTCTTCCTAAAATGAGCGCCGTTCAATGCTTAATTATATACATCGTGTATACGAAAAGAGAAAGAGAGAGGGAAGTATAATATTTATTATGTATGGTATTAATTTACAGGAAGCTGTTAAACAAAGAAACGAGGAAGCAATGTCGTGCTACACAGCTGCTCTGAACGAAACTCCACCAAATGTAAGCTTCTCAAAAGATATTCTATATATTCCATATTTGTACATTCCATAGAATTCCATATAGAAATATTCAGTATTTAAGTATTCCACTCGCAAATCCGCGTATAATATATTACCCTCTTATTTCTTGTTCAGATGCATCGTATTCAGAAATGTCTTCAGAAATTGCTTCGGGCTCTTCACAAAGACAGGCACCATACTATTGCTCATTACAAACATCTGCTGGATAGCAGCTTGGAACAAGCTCAACGCGAGAAGCCAGCAACATTGGAACACTTGGCAGAGATCGATAGAATTACCAATCAGAGTCTGTTGATGCTAGAACGGTAACGTGTCGGTCGATATAACGTAACAGTCAACGTCTTAGAATATCAGATTCCAGATTTTGACAGTGCAGAAAAAATACATATACTTTAACTTAATAGAACACTATATGTATTTCGTTCGTTATATTTAGGTATCCTGATTTAAGCGCAAAAATTGGCCGCCTTATGGATGATTACGTTTTGGCCCTCAGGAGCAAAGATGAGACTCCTGGACTGCTGCTAGCGATGACACGAGAAGCGGAAGCAGCCATCTTAGATAAATATCAGGCTGACGTTACCAGTAAGCAGCAAGGTAACTTAGAAATTTAACGAATGAGGAACGTAGGGAAAGAACATGACAAAAACACTCTTGACTTGATTTTGTGATAAGAAGGAATATTGTAATATAAATTTGACTAAAAATGGAAAGAACCTGTTCGATGTAAAGACATAGTTGATGAAGCTTTGAAAAAAGTAAAGGCATATAACTGCCAAGATAAACAATCTTTTAATATTATAATAAGTAATGTTTTTTAAGTTATGGTGACACCAAAAAAATACATGTTTATCCCAGAAACAAGGAAAAGAACAACCTTGGTGACTGAATTTCTCTCTCTCCTATAAAAAAATGTGATTTATTGTATTCTGCTCCCTCAGCTCTCATTGATAATGTTCGACAAATGCGACAAAATTCGATAAGAACTATATTTAAATATACTTCATTGATTTATAGAAAAAGAACATCAAAAACTACTGGAGCGAGTACGCAAGGAGCAACGCAAGGCTGAACGTGGCGAGTTACGTACGGAACAGGCGCAACAGGAAGAAAATGACTCGATAAATGACAACAAGGATATTCAACAGCCACCAGAGCAACCGTCTGCAGTGGCGGCTATGCACAGTGAAGGACTTGTAAGGGCAGCTCACAGCATGACACATGATATTTCCCACTCTGAACCGGTAAATGTAGTCATTAACTTGCCTGAATAATAATATCCAAGAAATATCATAATATGAACATATTTCTATCCCTTTTGTTATATAGGGTTACTCTGTGAGAAGGGAGATGTATCACAGGGAAAGTCGATCTGTCTACTTCACACTTGCGTTTGCTGGAATCGCACTTATGGCTGCAGCAGTGGTAGGCGTAGCAGTATTCAAAAGACGCAGTGCAAGAAGCCCCCACAGTCAGGTACATAAAGAAGACTGTTTTATTCGAAGTAAAAATTAAATACTCGTGATTTATTTATTAAATGATATTTATACTAAGATTGTTAATATTCTTTAAAATTAACATAAATCAGTTTTTAGCCAAATTTTACAGTATAATCATATATTTCTGATTTTAAACAGGGATTCATTGAAGTTGACCAAGCAGCTACACCAGAGGAGCGGCATGTTGCAAACATGCAGATCAATGGATATGAAAATCCTACATATAAATACTTCGAGATCAAAGAATAATTTAATCACCTCGGTCTACAAGAGATTTTATTTGAAACTGGTCTTTAATTGTCCGTTCTCGCGTATGTTCTTCAAGAATGTCATAGTATTTTGTTAGTGTAAGATAACTTTCAGGTTCGAGGTTCTTCCGAAGATTCCGAAAGTATACAAATCTACATCTTAGTGATATATGGAATACAATCTGTCCATAGGGAAATAGGTATTGCAATACAATATCATTATGTGAACGTCTCTTTATGATAGCTTGCGACGTTATACGACCACATTTAACGATCTATGATATGTATAAAGCAATATTACAAAACACCGTAGTAGATAGAAGTATTACGAGCTAGAACACACGCTCGTACTGCCAGGATTATCTGCGAGACAATTCGAAAGGGAAACAACATGCCAATGTGCCATATGGGAAGCGCGTAAAGTTGTCTTCGGAAGTATCTCATACACGTTGTTTTCGTTTCGTTGTCATATATGTTATTAACAAACTAAACACAGGAAGGAGCGCTCATGATGAAGCAAAAAAAAGAAAAGGAATGAAAAGAGAATCATTACTCATATTAAATGTTATACGCGATACCCTTCGATTAGAAGGCTGTGGACTATGATCAGTTACGAACTCATTGTTTTTTTCAGCAATAGGAAATGCGTATGGGATGGAAGAAACGTATCTCGTCGATGACGCATTCACAGTATGCGTGCTGTTGCGCTCTTTGCTGTATATTTCTGAGTTCTGATATTTTTCGAGATAGTAAATGGCAATAAAAGTAAACGCAGCTTAAATAATACGTGAAACTAACAATAAGAAAAAAAAATGGTAGCAGCGGTAGCAGCTTACACAGTGGCAATATAAAAGTATAATCCGACTTAAAAGAACAAGAAATGATAAGCATATTAAATAAATAGCACTATACGATAAAAAATTACGTGTATGCTCTATACGACACTCTTAAAATATCAGAACGGCGATCAAATGCACGTTCACCTTCGTGATTGCAGCTGTTTTTTCATCTCCGTTCGATTCCCACTGCCTGATTTTTTCAGCGACCTTTTCAGTACTTAACGTCTACTTAGATTATACAACTTTATACTTATAAGAAATTGAATCATGAACGTATCTAAAGTTCTAACGAGAAGCAAGATATTTTATCATTCCATAACAAAAGTCCACTATCTTATCGAGGTGCTGTCCGAACGTATGCACGGAAAATATTCGTCAGCTTTGTTCGATTCGGCCGAGTTATCGTCGTGTTTCCTTGATGGAAACGGACGAATCGAAAGAATCACGTCGAGGTTGCCGAATAAGAGGAACAGTTTAACACAGGAGTTTTTTTGAGTGGCATTAGTACCTCCGATTTAGGTCGAATAAGTGGCGACTGTTAAAGGCAAGCGTGTTTCTGTCCTTTTTTTATTTCATCGTTTTTTTTTTCTCTCTCGAAAGATGGTTCATACAATAACTATCTTAGGATATTAATTATATATGATGACGATAATATATTACACGTTTAATGCTTATATATTTGTATATGGTCAAAAAGTAGTAGGCTGCGCTTTAGCCAGGGTCGCGTGGGAAAGCATAGCTTTCGTTTAATTTCAATGAATATTGCACGTTTCATTTTTATTTGGATTATATTTCTTTGTATTAATTAAATTAACCATATTTTAATATATACATATATCAATTCGATAACCATTATGTATAATTACGAACAGCAAAAAATATCAATAATTTTAGTCGCGCAAGTATTATGTTAATGACGATCTTTCAAGATGCTTCTACTTTAAGTACTATCTACATTAAAGAGTTGTACTTGATTTCTCTCTTTCTCTCTATCTCTCTTTCTATCGATAAGGTTTCTCTCTTTCTTGTTGATTTTTTGCTAAAATAAATTAAGCGAATGCGCAAACCGAGGACAATGAATAATAATCCTTGGATTCCTAAGCGCACGTGAAGCAGCTGCCTTCCTATTTAACGGATATAGTTAAACATACTGTTTCTCTCACGCAACTCCGGTGAAAGAATGAGCCAATGAAAAAAAAAAAGTATATACACAGGCACACACATTCGCGCATCGCTGAGTGTTAAAAATATTATTTTAGATATATTAAAATGATAGCAATTATCCATATGTCTATGGAGATACAACAAAAGCATAGCATCAATGCGTTAATAATAATATAAATATCTATATATAAATATATATGTTCATGTGTGTATGTGTGTGTGTGTGTGTAATATATGAACAGTATATATACATAGATATATATATATACATATGCATATACATGTACACCTATCAAATTAACTATACATTATGTACCTATAGCATATAGTCGTTATAATGAACAGAAAAAAAAACATTGACACGTCGCGTATAAAAAAAAACTGACTTGATACGGATTCACAGATGTTGAGGAAGAAACATGTTTTTGATGAAAAAGGAAAAAAAGACACGAAAAATGCTATTCTTTCTTTTAATCGCGATGTCATTCCAATTATTAAGTGATTTTTACCCATTATACGACGAAAGAAAAGAAAAGAACAGAGATGGTACGCGACCATATGTCGATTGGCCTACGTTGGCGAATGTGCTGTTGCTCATCATACGTTATATTTGTCGAAAGATATGATGCGAACAGCACCTGTAGTGCTTGCCAAATTTATCTTGCGTACCATCTTTTGAATAGCGTAACGCACTTTCGCCATAGATATTGGCAAAGCTTTATACACACCAAGAAGAAAGACAAAAGGAAAAGATGAAAACAGAAGAGGAAACATCCCCTTGATCAAATGTCACAGTAGAAACAAAAAAAAAAAAAAAAAAAAATAGAAAGAATGTTTCTTCAATGACAATTGATCAGGGAAACGCGAAGATAAATCTGTCATCAGTATTAAGGACAAAAAAGCTTCAAAAGCCCCCTCGAAGCATATCAGTTTTAGTCTGTTGGTTTGGCGGCAGCATCCGTCACTTTCTCACTTCAAGATATTGTGAATTTGCATCAAGCCACTCTGTATAAGTTTAAGAATTGATTTTTGTAAAGAGGTAATAAATATTTACCGAGGTAATTAAACTTTAGCTTAAAGAAAAGAAAAAAAAATGTGGAAAAAAGATACGTGAGAAGTGAGGAATAGGAAGAAGAAGAAGAAAAAGAAGAAGAAGAAAAAGAAGAAGAAGTAGAAGAAGAAGAGGAAGGAGAAGAAGAAGAGGAAACAAATTTAAGAATGAAGGAACAAAATGAGAAAAATAAATACGTCCTTTGCGTAGCGGTTCGGACTTAGAAGTCGGCGAAAATGGGAATAATAACGGAACTAAACTTTATTTTTGCAGTTCTTTCGGTATAGATCGATTCTTACGATTCTATCGATTCAATCGCGTCTTCGATGAACTTTAATATCGTAACAATGATGAGATGCGAGAGCAAGATTGTACGTGCAATATATACTCGTGTACACGCCTACACACAGCGCTGTATTAGTTTTCGATCTTACTTCCTGCATTCGTTGCCATTTGACAACAAAGCGATTTCAAAGCTTAAATCAAAGTTCACTTCGGTATCGCATTTTTATATGTTATTATGCGTTGTTCATTATGTATCGTTTATCGGCAGCTGAATATCTCGACTAAGATGTTGGCTTTGTGCGAACCGATTGATCGACGTTGCACGGACTTAATCAGCGTCGTGGTTCGATAAAAAATATCTGATATTTCATATGAACGCCCACTTGGTCGAACCGAAGCAAAAAAAAAAAAAGAAAAAGAGAAAAAATCGAGGAAACACGATGGATAATTTTTTAGTTGCCTTTAATTGTAGGATCGGAAACTACACGTTTGCTATAGAACGTTTCTGTGACCGTTCTTCGACGAGTAGAAAAGTTACTAACCGGAGGATTAAACTAACTCCCCGTCTCCCTCTTTCTCTCCATCACACAAGGATTTCTCCTCGCCACTCACAAATTTTATCGCATTAATACACTCCGTGAAAAGAACGTATTGTGTTTGTGGATATATGTAATTTTACTTATCAATAAATAAATTACAAAGATAATTACTAGTTGAATGTTAGTTACTTTTCGGCAACGGCAAAAATTGAGCTGTCTTTTTTTCATTTAATATTTCCTTATGAATAACGTATCAATCATATTTGCAGAATATTTATATCTGAAGATATTCACAAAGTAAATGATATTGTTTATTAATATTAAGATTTTATCATGCAATGAACTAAGTTCATATGTAATATATAGTATACACAGTATAATTTTAAATATGAATCAATAGTACTTAGCTTGATCACATATAAGTATAGTTCACAGTAAAAATCTTAGATAACCAAATTTCTAAGAAAATCTATTTCTTTTTTTTTTGCTGTTATTAGATATCACTGGTATATCTTTGTGATTAATTCATCTGACGCGATTCCATTACCTAATACGTAATAGCAGCGATCGTAGGAATGTAATTTGTTGTTTGTCGTTCATTGCCATTAGTCTGACGAAATTGGTACCGAAACAACGCATGTACATATATGTACGTTTCTTTGGTTTCTTTAGCTATCGTTGCAAATACCACAGCTTAGGGACATACATGTGTCTGGTAAGTATTCCTATTGATATCGATAATACAATTATTTATTATATATATCTACTTCCTAATTGTTATATTGTTGATATTATCATTTAAGTAATTCAGTTTCATTCAATAATAGGGATTCACAAGCTTTCGATGATCTGTTCTAATTAGGTCAATAATTATCAAGTAATTGATTGATAAAATCTATCGCTCTTATGAATTTAAGTTTATGAATGTTACGATTAGTCTTTAATTTACATTAGAATTAAACAGAAAGATAATCATTTTCTCTTAGCATAAATACAATAGCCGATCAAGAATTATTTTAAGTCCATCTTACAACTATGTTCTCGCTAGTTACATGTAGTTTATTGCTCAAACATATGCATGTCAATAACACTTAATTCGTACCTAGCGCGTGCTATTACAGTGAGATAATGCTATCGATCGAAAAAACAATATGGCGACCATGATAAAGATTTAAGAAATGTCAAATTCAAAATAGAAGCTATTGCCTAATATACAATACAATGTATACGAAGAGTTTAATGTATATAAGCATGATGTAGTGTACATCGAAAGTTAAAAAATAATTAAACGTAATCTGAATATCCTGAGTAAATTTGATAACCTAATTCGAATTAACATCATGAATTGTAAAAGTACTAACAGGTATCAGTTTCCATTACCAATTATGAACGCATTCATTTTGTACGTATTAATGATATTTTATGTGTATTATATTTTAATTATATTGAAAAATAGCAGTACGTTGTTACGAAATATATTATAAGAACACTTGTTTTTGTCAACAAATAATAGAATAATATAAATGTTTATGTTGCAGATTCCACATTTATTGTTTGTAGTAAAGGAATCAATTAAAAATTTATTACTAAATGACTAAGCAGGGAACAGCTCAGATGTCACTCGATGATGACTTTGACAGACCATTTGAAGATGTTGAGCCTTTACAATGGGGAGCATTACGGGAACTATGTCATGCTAATTCGGAGTACTTTGTGTCGCATCAAGATGAGAACAGTATTAGAATTAGAGCTGCGCTTATGGCTATATTAGATCATTTGGTACAGTTACAACCATTATACAAAGAAATTAGTAGAATTGCACCAATGTTTGATCTTGATGCGGAAACACCTGGTAATGGATATAGAAGTTTTCTAGTGTTAATAGACAAATGTATTATTCACTCTCGTTCTGTCTGTCATCAAATATATTGCCAGAAGGACTCTTTATTTTTTCGTAAAAGTTACTATATGAGGTAGTCTTTAAAATTCACTAAATAAAATTATTAAATATTTTTATTTAAAGTTATATTAACAAGTACAAATATTTATAGAGAAATTGAGGCTTGCTCACAGCTGTTGGCATCTTTGTGCACTTGCTTAGAACATTTACAAACTCTTTATTCTTGGAGTGAACATTTAAGTGATGGAAAACCATCTCTCTTTATAGGAGATAGTCATAATCCACATGAAATTTTAAGTAAAGTAGATAGTATTAATCAGTATTGTTTTTATGGCAGGTGCTTGGGATTCCAGGTATACTAATAAGGATATCTATACATATAGCTTTAGTTTAGTAACTACTTTAACATTTTCTAGTTCAATATGTTGTGTTTTCAGTTTTATGACAACTTAAAGCCCATATTAAAAACTATAATGGTTTGTATGGCAACGTTCAGCGAAGCTTTTTATTCTAATGGTACATTATTAGCAAGATGTGCTAATTCTGTCAAGTACATGTTAGATCCTGAAATAAGGGCACGTCGTATTGTTGATGTGTCTCAACGTGCTGATATCTCATTTTGTCAAGCATTTTGGTTTCTCAATGAGGCTGGTAATATACTGCGATTTTTAATGATAATATATGCGTAATTTATTTTAAATGTAATAATTATTTCATTATGTTTATAGTTTAATTACTTCAAAATGTCATATACGTATATTATTATATGTTTTAGATCTTACACGTAGGTTGCCTGCTATAACAGCTCCTTCTCTGGCAATAAATCAAATAATTTCTATACCACCCGAAGAATTGACACTTCCTACATTAAGTGGATCAACTGTCTCAATTCCAATACCAAACAGTCATATTGGAAAAAAGCCAATACATGTTAGGCTGTTTAGTTCTAAACGTCGTTTAGGAATGGTAAAGAGATAATTCGATTACTTTATATATCTGTAATTTTAGCAGTAATTTTCATTATTATTTTTATCTTTATTTTACCTTTAATTGAGTAGAAATTTTTGTGAATCATCAGTTTCACTCCTGTGCAGTACATGCTTCTCTCAGGTTGGTTCAGGTGGAGTAGGGGGAGAACTGCATGGACTGTCCAACGAATTAATAATTCATTGTCATGGTGGAGGTTTTGTAGCACAGACTTCGCTATCTCATGAAACATACTTACGTAGTTGGGCAATAAATCTCGGTATACCTATTTTAAGTATAGATTACAGTTTAGCACCTGAAGCTCCGTTCCCTCGTGCACTCGAGGAAGTGCTATATGCATATGCATGGGCATTAAATCATGCAAGTACATTGCTTGGGAGTACAGCTCAAAAAATACTTTTCGCTGGTAAGATGTAAAACATTGCAGGGTGTTAGCTTCTTAACATAGTTTTATGTGAATATTGCTGTATAAATAATATATAAGTATATTAAATTTTTATAGGTGATTCTGCTGGGGCCAATTTAAATTTGGGAGTTACCTTAAAATGTTTACAGTTAAATATCAGAAAACCTGATGGAATATTTATGGCATACACACCAGTACTTGTTGACTTTGTGCTATCACCTTCACGATTACTTTGCCTTACAGACCCATTATTACCTATGGGATTTCTTCTACGTTGCTTAAAAGCATATGCAGCTGACTGTTTTAAGTCAGAATCAGAATCTTTTGCTGAAGTGAGTGAAAGCGATCTAATAGCGTTAGCTCTCAGTCCCAATGGAGATGAAACAAATGATGCACATAAGTTAGCATCCTTACCATCTGATTCTACTTTGAATTCTGTTACTTTAACAGAAGTTGACGGTATATAAACACACAATGGATTAAACATAAAGATATTTTTTTAAGAAAATAATTTAAGTGTATTATATAACTTTTATTACAGTTCATTGTTTTTATTATAGTCGGTTTTACATTTAAATACTCTCTGAACATTCTCTAACATAACAGGAACAGAACATCTACAGGAAGAAGCAAGATCTCAAGAATATGTCAATAAATTTTTTGGACTGTATCGAAATTGTGGTACAAATGCTTCAACACATATTGGAAATGGCACTATTAGCACAGAAAACAATATTTCAAAGAATGATAAATCATGGTCTTTTTTTGGATGGTCTCTTAGTGGAAGACATAAAGAATCCAAAGAACTGGATATAGAAAATGCGAAAAGTAGTATGGAGGAATTTATATTTACAGTACCCAGAGATCCATATTTAAGTCCTTATCTTGCAGCAGATCATCTTTTAGCACAATTACCACCCGTTAAAATGCTGGTAAATTCTTAAATAGTAAATTTTGTATGGAATATAATATGCGAAAAAGATTACATATATATGTAAAAATGTTTTATTATAGACATTAGAGTTAGATCCATGCCTGGATGACTCTGTCATGTTCGCAAGAAAACTTCGATCGCTTGGTGTATTAATCACGCTTGACATATTGCCAGGTTTACCTCATGGCTTTCTTAACTTAACACCAGTAAATATTTTTCTCATCAAATAAATCAATAATATTAAATTACGTTCTATTATATCAAATTATTTAAATTTACAGGTTTCAAAAGAGGCATCTGAAGGGTCAGATTTATGTGTGAAAAGATTGCAAGAACTACTAACACTATAATTATATGGATATGAAAAATACTCATTAATATATGAATGTTAATATGCGGGAACAAAAGTTTCTTTGCTATTGTTGTTTTTCAGATGCCAATTTTAATTGATTTTTTATGTACAAAGACACAATAATTTGCAATATACCAAAAGCTTTATCCACTGGTGCATAAATGTCATAAGTGTGTTTCTATCTACATATTTTATATTATATATTTATATTTTATTAATGATAATCACAGTATTTAAATAATTTTAAATCAAATAATCTCAAGTTACTGTACTTAAATGGTAATATCTTTGTATTATGTTTACTGAATGTGCATTTGCAAGAAAATCGAATTAGCTTTCAATTTTCTACTCAGAAAATATTTAAAGAATAAGACTATAGATATATTGATTGTACAAAATATTTCAGATTGTTTCAGTTCTGATCATTATAATATTTTTTGCAGCTAACACAAGTTATTAAATGTATTAAACATAAATAAAGTATTATAAATGTAACGTGAGTTTAGTAAAGTGGTATAAAAGAGTGATATGTATAATGTTGGCAATAACTGGAAAATTATAAACTTTTGTTACGAGTATTAATAATTTATGGAATTGTTATGTTATATTGTGTACGTCGATGTACATTGTATTTATCAACTTTATTAAATTATTTATAAAACTCTAATTTTATAACTTATAACACACTGGGAAGTACAATAAAAATAATTTTATTACCAGACTATGAAAACATGTAGGTTTTTGAGATGTGATAAATTAATGATTAACGATTTTTATTGATTACTTTGTTGATTATTTGTTTGATTTGTTTTAGGACGTAAAGTTTTTTGTAATACATGAGCATCTGCAGGTTCTATTCGTTTGTAATAATGTTCCTTTGTTTCTACTATTTCAAAACCAAATTTTTTATAAAAGTCAATGGCCCCTTCATTACTTATCTGAACATGACTGTAAACAAAAAGTAACATATAAAAGTAATAATTACTATTTATATATGAGTATTTGCAAATGGAATTTAATATATTTAATAAATTTCATTAAATACTTACAGAAAGATTGAATCAAAGTTTCCATCTTTGTAAACATAATTTAAAACATGTTGTACCATTACAGTACCTATTCCTAATCTTCTATAAGGATAGAGACATCCTAATGTCATAATATACAGACGCCTAGAATTTTCAGAGGTATCTACTCGACAACAAACTGCACCAACCTGAAATAAATAATATTATAATCTATTAATAATAATAAATTAATAGCAATTTTTATTCAAAATATTGACATGTTTCTCAATATATCGTTTGAGTATATAAACAAATATAACATACCACTATATCATTGTAATATGCAAGCTTTGCTAGCTCTCCTGCTTCTAACACATCTTTATAAAATTTTTCATTGTACGAGACTGGAAACACCACTTGGTTAAGAAGTTTGAGCTGTTTTATATTATGTGGTGTTACATCTCCTAACTCTATTTTTGATCTGTAATTTTTAATTTCCCACTTTTACTTGACTTAATATATATATATAATAATTTATTCATACATCACATACAAATTTGAAAATATTATATGTATATATACATACATGTACATTGATATCATTAAACATGTTTTTATCTATCAAAACAAAGGATTTTTAAAACCGCGAAATTATAAAATTTTTATGGAATTCATATTTTGTTACTTTCAACAATTTTTTTTCTAGAAATTATTGTACTTAAAAGATTATTTTCGCACATAATTCATTCATTACTTTTTTATGCTGTAACTACGATTTTCTAATTACACGTTTTTAAATAAACATGCCCTTGAAAGCACGAATATTTAAAATTTCCATTTACAGATAGTTATTGCACATCACAAGTGAAAGGAAAATGATCGTATAGATCTTCTAATAATATGTTGGAATAAAACGAATGTAATTGTTTTTAGAATGTTTTGATTCGTAATATAACAATATAACCTTAAAACTTTTGAGGCTTACCTAGTCATATTAGGAAGTACAACAATTTTTAATGCTTCTCGAATAAATAACAATAACAAATTTCGATATTAATTGTTTTACAAGTTAATTACGAAGAAATAAGCCGTATATATTATACAATAACGTTACGCGGCTTCGTCCTTCTTATACTGAAATTTTATTAGTGGAGTAGGTTAAATATACATATATCTGCTTCTTCACATTTCGATAGGTTTTAGAATACATAAAAATTTATTAATTAATTGTGAATAACATATTTAATTGTAAGAAAAAGTAATATCATGCATATTATTATATTTAAATATATATGAAAACAATGCATTACATTTTTTTATATTATATATTGAATATATATATATATATATATATACTCCTAAAATTTCAATTCAATAGACTTTTTTCAGATCCAACTGAATCCAAAATATGTTTTATTACATTTCAAATTTGTGCGTACTTATATCATTATTATACATTTCATTATATTGTCAAGGTGTAATACAAAATATATTTAGTCACAAAATGTTAATAAAAAATAATAATATAAATATATGGAATACTCTACGACGCAAATTACTTATCAATCATTTATGTACTTATTACTTATTAGTAATTTGATTATTATCACAGAATTTAATTTACCATACATAATCAGTTACGTAGCTGTAAAACTTAAATTTAACAATATATATTACACTAAAATAGGCAATAATTTTATAGAAATATATAATTATAAAGCTATATATGGAAATTTGGGTCAAATTTAAGAATGCTATCGCCGTTTACGATTTTATACATTTAATTTATATTGTAACTTAGAAATAATATTAATCATTGTGGTAAAGACACAAAGAAACAAAAATCTTAATGTCATATGATTATTTATGATATAATATTACATACATAAAAAATTATACCTTTTTTTAAAGTACATAAAAATAAAATTACATAATTTGGTTATAGTAAATTATTTATAAACCTTACATTTCTTTTTTAATATAAGAAAAGTTTGTATCATAAAAAATATATTATGTCAATAATAATAGATGTTTTAATAGAATTGATATCGCATGACACTAGTGACACGCAGTGTCGAAAGCGTAGTAATAAACGTCAATTTGAAGCGTAGTTTATTGTTTATTATAGTAAGTTTTTCGTTTTACTTTTTTATAATAATGTCTAATAATAAAAGAGAACATAGTGGAAGCGATAATGAGGAAGATTGGGTTGGACCATTACCTTCAGAAGCTGTATCTCGAAAGAAACAGAAAGGTATACATGTATAACCTATTCTATGTTTAGTATTTGTGATATTTTATAAAAAATGAATAAGTGTTATTTATATGTTTTATTTTTTATATCGTATAAAATTTCAATATGATTCTTAAATATAATTGAGAAGTGTTAAAATTTATTTATATAAGATAAATATGACATAACTATATAAATAATTAATTGATTGTAGTATTAAAATTTTTTACTTTTGATAAGTTTGTAATGTTAATTACATGTTTTTCATTATCAATAAATGTAATTTATAATTTTGGAAAATACAATATTTTGTATATATATAATTTTTAATGTTTTTTATTTAATTAAATTCAATGTTAATTTTCAGTTCTTGAATATGAACAAGTATACATAGATAATTTACCATGTTGCGAATGTTACGAAAAATCTTATATGCACAGAGATGTAATCACTCATATTGTGGTAACAAAGTTAGTATTTATTATTATATATAATGTTATCTCTTAAATAATAATATAATGTTTGTAATATAAGTTTGTGTTTTGTATTTGTACAGATCAAATTTTGTGATAACGGGTAGTTTCGATGGACATGTTAAATTTTGGAAAAAACAAGAGGAGTTAGTAGAATTCGTAAAGCATTTTCGCGCGCATATGATGGCTATACAGTCTATGGCTGCTAGCTGTAATGGTATTCACGCATGCACTGTAAGCTTAGATAAAACAATAAAGATATTTGATGTTATAAATTTTGGTAAGTAGATCTTATCAGATACGTTCAATAATTTATTGTGTTGTATTAAACTAATATGGCTTAATTATCTGATATTATTGTTTTATTTCAGACATGATTAATATGATAAAGCTGCATTTTGTTCCACTTTGCTGTGAATGGATATATTCTCCTGGTGATGCAATATCTGCTGTAGCAGTTTCTGCTCAGGAATCAAATAAAATTTATATTTATGATGGACAAGGGACCAATACGCCATTACATGTTTTTAAGAAATTACATATTGAACCTGTGGTTGTAATGAAAGTAAGGGAAATTAGCATAATCATATTCTGTGATCTTATTTAAGTTAACATATTTAAGTAATTTTTATATAAACTGTTATCATTTATAGTACAATTCTGCATTTGAAACGTGCATCTCTGCAGACAAAGCCGGTATTGTAGAATATTGGACAGGACCTAAAATGGAGTACAGGTATCCCAAGTGCGTTAAGTTTAAAACCAAGTTGGATACAGATTTGTTTGATTTTGCAAAAAATAAAACTTATCCATGTGGGCTAGCAGTATCACCAGATGGTAAAAAATTTGCTTCTCTCAGTGGAGATAGAAAAGTTAGGGTCTTCAATTTTCGTACTGGGAAATTGTATAGAATATTTGATGAAACGTTACAAAGGTTTTCTGAATTACAACAAATGACACAACAATTACCAAATATGGAATTTGGACGAAGGTAACGTTATTCCTTAATAAAATTTTAGCATAAAACTGAATCTATTTTCTAATCAATATATTGATAACGTCTTTAGAATGGCGGTAGAAAGAGAACTGGATAAAACAGAAACGAACTTAGGAAATATTGTTTTTGATGAGTCAGGTTATATAATTTTATATAGCACAATGTTAGGTGTAAAAGTTGTAAATTTGTACACAAATCGATGTATTAGGATTATGGGGAAACCTGAAAATATTCGTCCTATGCAATTAGCTTTATTTCAGGTGTGTATAAAATTTACACGTTTCGAAAGATGCTTGTATCTTTACACACTTTAGCTGATAACAACTAATATTTTAAAAATGTATAGGGGAAAGCCAGGAAGACTACAGCTGCTGTGACTGTAGAAATGGAGGCTGCAGAAAATCCAACATTGGAAATGAATCGTCCTGATCCAACACTCTTTTGTACAGCTTATAAAAAAAATAGATTTTATATGTTTACAAGGAGAGAACCAGAGGATACCAAAAGTCAAGAATGTGATAGAGATGTCTTCAATGAAAGACCATCGAAAGAAGATATTATTTCCTCTACAGAAGCTACCAACGTACAAAAGATCTATGATACAGCAATTATCCATACAGCTCTTGGAGATATTCACTTGAATCTTTTTGGAAAAGATGTTCCGAGAACAGTGGAAAATTTCTGTGTTCATTCGAAAAATGGTTATTACAATGGACATATATTCCATAGAGTAATTAAGGGATTTATGATTCAAACTGGTGATCCTACTGGAACTGGTACTGGCGGAGAAAGTATATGGGGAGGAGAGTTTGAAGACGAATTTAGACCACATTTAAAACATGACAGACCGTACACTTTAAGTATGGCTAATGCTGGGCCGAACACAAACGGCAGCCAATTTTTCATTACTTTGACACCAACTGTAAGTTGGGACGAGTTTGCGTAATTCTTTTTTTTTTATGTGAGAATATGTGAAAGTAGGATGAATAGTAGATAATTTATATAATTTATCAATGCAACGCATGTGAAAAATCTACTACTATCTTCTTGTAATCGATTAGAAATTGATTAAAAATTAAATTGAAATCATTCACATTTTAATACACATATTAATGGTAACACGTTAATATATTAATTAATATTAATGTTATATTTGTTTCAGCCTTGGTTGGATAATAAACACAGCGTATTCGGTAGAGTGGTGAAAGGAATGGAAGTTGTACAAAATATTAGTCAAGTAAAAACAAATCCGAAAACTGATAAACCTTATGATGATATTCGAATAGTTAGCGTTACTGTGAAATAATGTCTAATTTCAATATATAAAATAATGATATTGAATTTATGATATGCTATATACACATCCTTTTCGGAACACTATTCTGAATCCTTTTCCTCAGCCTTCTCTTGTTCTATTTTGTAAAGCAGAGCTCGTATAAAATTATACATTCCCGTTAAACACGTAAACGCGTTCACACTGAACAAATTATAGTTCTTTGGTGTGATGATCAGTGAATACCTGATGGATAAATAATTTGTAAATCTTACTTCTTTCACTTAAAACGATATGTTTGTTGTATACATTTTTACGAGAAAAATAGCATCGTTTAAATAATACCTGGACCATATGGCACCAGTAATCATCAGACTCGCAGTTTGCGTAAGAGAAATCGTGTTTGGAGGTCGCTTCATGTCACCCAATCCTGCTAACACCAAACCCCATTTAAACGTAGGTGCCCAAAAGAATACAGTAGTCGGTCCTATATTAATAAAAATATTAACAACAAATTAAAAGTTTTTATGGATTGTCTTCGTGAAAAATTTTTCCAACCTGCAGGATGTAAAAAAACAGGACGAAGTTTTGCTGGAAGGAGGCAAGATATTCGTATCATTAACCGTTGATAAGCACTGTTCTTCTTCGGTGGAGGCATCGTATGATGGTAATTAATTTTTATTTATTCGATCGTAAAATCGTTTTTTGTCATAAAGTTTGACAGGAAAAAAATGATATGTGGGATAATAGAAGGTTTGACTTGGTCATACTGAAGTTTGATTATACCTAGTGATGTTAATAAATAAAGCTTATTTCGAGAAATTAAAAATATGAACACGTTTAGATAATATAAATATTTGTAATTATAGTTAATTAATTAGGATAACAATTAAGATATTACTTATTTAATAGATGCGTTTATGGTTACGATTGTGATACCATTGCGTATTAGATGATCTTAAATTAAAAAAGACGTACGTATAAAAAAGTAAAAGAACATTTTGTTTATAAACTTGTGTAATAAAAATTATTAGAATAATTTATCGTAATAAAGAACAGAAAATTGAAATTTTTCCTGTGTAAAAATTATATTTTGAGTATAAAATTTCATTTCAGATTTTTGCTTTTCATAAATTATCCCATCATATTATTATATGTTATTCTTCTGCAAAAAATTTCAATATAGATCGCAAAATATTGAAATACAGATAATTTCACAAATATTTATTTCGTCAAGTATCTTTCATAGAAATTTAAAACAAATGATATTTGTTGGTAACTTTTTGATTACGATTGGAAAATTGTTCATTTTGTATTATGTTTAAGACGATATAACCCACATGGCATAAAAAAATAATTTGTTAAATTTTAAGAAGATTTTCACGAATGTCGTCAATATTAAGACACAGCAGAACTTCTGTAATATTAAATTCAAAATGAGTTGTCGTAGCATCAGTGTAAGCCAGGGAACATGGAACGATTTGGAGGAAATGAAATATTTGCTTTGCGCTATCGAGTGTTGGTACGTTTACTCTCGTTATTACCTTCTGGATAAAAGACTTAAATTTTATGCAGTGATAAAGGAAATAATATTTCTACTACTAAAAGCAGAACTAATGTGAAATTGCTTAGTTTAAACATATATAAATCATTATTTTCCTGAATTATTTTTATTTATGTATGCAGCAATATGTTTTATACGAACGTGGTTTGATTTCATGCAGGAATCTTGATGGAATATTTTTATTTCTTTTTCTTTTAATTATTCTATATTCATTATTCATACGCAAGATTTAATTTATTTCACGTACATCATAATAACTCACAGTAGCTTTACACGAACGAGTTTCTAAAACCTAACGATAGAAGAATAAACTAAATAACAAACAAGTCTGCACAAACGACACAGGAAGGATACAGAAGATTTAGAAAATTGAATTTCTGTGGAAGAATAAAGAACCGAGATTACGTTTTCCTCTGTCTTTTTAAGAACACCTCTTACAGCAAGTATCTTAAAATAATGCAGAAAGAATTTAAAAAGTACGAACAAGTTTCTAAAACCTAACCTAAATAGAAGAATAAACTAAATAACAAATAAGTTTACACGAACACAACATAGGAAAGAACGTAGAAAACGTAGACGATTGAATTTTTGTAAAAAGAAAACTACCCAAAGAACAGAGATTACATTTTTCTCAAACTTTTCATAAATGCCTCTTGCAGCAAGTGTCCTAGTGTACCACCTCCACCCACGTGTTCCGCTGTATTACCACCGAGAATCGAGGAGTTGTGTCCCGTTATTCCTCCTCAGAGACCCTGCTGTCCGCCTCCTCGTTGTCCACCAACCCCCTGTTGTCCACAACCACGACCTTGCCCTATATCAGCTTCTTGTTGCGCGCCATCACCACCCTCTTGTTCGCCATCACCTCCTTGTTGCCGGATACCTATAGTTCCCAGTCCTGCTTGTTTTCCACCACCAATGTGTGCTCCACTGCCATCGAGACCTTGCGTTTCACCTTCTCCACTGCCGTGCTATCCAAGTGAGCTGATATAAAGCGCCTTATCTAGAGCGCCGGTTTCTGTAACCGGCTGATCTTACCGGCAGATGGTAAAAAGTGATAAGAAATCTGGAACGAGATGCCTGTACGTGTTGTATCGAAATAAAAAACGAGCAGTATTTAACGTTAAACTTAAGGAAGGATATCGATGTTTTAAAATATATATCTTTGCGATTTCCGCAAAATCGTAAGGAGACGTAGCAGCGCTGTAATGGGCGGAAATAACAAAAAATTTCAATTTCTCAAAATAGAAAGTGGCGAACGTTTAACGTTAAATGGAAACACGATATCGATGTTAAGAGAATCGGTAAAGTAGGATATAGAAAAGACACGTCAATTTCTCGGGAACAATGGGATCACGGGAATCCTTTCGCGGCTGTTTCACGTAAACCTAAAGCATCGAACACAGCCAACTCGTTCGAGATTTCGCAGTTCCTGCCATCTCCTTATCAGTGATAGGACCGATGTACGCTCATAAATCCGTATCGAATCCGGTATATCCAATGAAATTTTATTCGTAATTGAGAATCGACATAATTAAGAACATAGGACCTAGATTTTGAAAGTTGCGTTGCCAGTTATACCTTGGATATCGTATACGTTTCCTAACGCGCGTTTTGTGCAATTTTGTATCTTCAAATTCATCAAAAAATTCCACGCGTGCTTCTACGGGTTTACGAAAGATTTTCAGATGCAAAAATACACAGAATCTGACACTGGTGCCGTCTGTTTGTCTTTGAAGATTAAAATTTCAAACGCACGACCATCCCTTTGGACAGCATGTAGTTTATTATTTTTCATTTACATAGACCCAGCCTTTTGGGTTTCGCTGTACTTCCGGTTTTACATTACAATTAGATTCTTCAACTCTTTAATTCTCGCTTTCATTTAAAACAGCGTATACTTAAATTTGCGTATATAATTGGTACGGCGTGTCCCGAAGGATTTCTTTCCGCGAAACTTTACCAGCATATTCTACAAGCAAAATGGATAAGCAAAGAAATATGTAGAACGCTTTATTAAAAAGTTATCGGAAAGAAAATACCAGGAGATAAGGGGCTGGTGTTTCGTCGGCACAGCGTAATTAATAAAGCATTCCCGCTATCTGTTTTTGATATCTACTTGTAGAGGTCGTTGATTCGGTCAATCAATGCTGGCAATGTTTAAACGATCATTAGCCTCGACAATAGATAGAGATGGAGGAGGATCGATTCTTTTTGCTCCAGAGATCATCGGATATCGCACCAATGGACTTTCACTCGTCGCTGTAAACGCGAAGAGAGATGGTCGTTAAAGACGAATTAAGATGGCGTTAGGAGTTATCGCGAAGGATTTCCGACGTATTTGCCACTATCGGGGAAAGTGAACAAGAAATTTAGTAACGCGATAGATTCGATTTGCTGTCGTAGACGCGAGTGCTGCGTTCTTAAATAGCGGACAATATCTTAAAATGTAATTGTAATGTGGACCGACGTAATCTGTCCCTAGCTGTGCCGATAAAGTTTCGCGAGAACAAAACTGGGACACATTGTATTCTATAGTAACATTTTATGCCTCGTACAAGCTCCGAGGAAATGTTACAAACGTGTTGGCGATGTTAACGAGCTACGAATAGAACACACTACGCGATAACTTAATTTCTTCGTAGTTTAATAACAATCAAGTAAATTAACCAATTATTTATAAGATTGTATTTTGTATATTGCTTCATATTTTGTAGTTTCGTACTGTTGACGGCGACGAGGTCTCACGTGTTACCACGCGAAGGAAAACGACAAAGTATCGAATTGAAAATTGAATTGAACACGAGTAAGCTGTGGAACGTATTCGAAGGTAATACAATTGTTTGGTAGGTAACATTGATATCGATCGAAGATTGGTCGACATTTGCTTTTGTTTTTAAGCATATTTCGTTAAATTTTCGCTTTTTTAGCGTACATGAAGATAAGTGGAGGATTTGAATTTAGCAGGTGTCAGTGGGGACAGTTTTGGAAAATTTATTTGATATCTTGTCTATCAATTCCGAGCAACGTTCGAAGTTAAAAAAAAAGTGTAAAAATTTGTAGAAGAATCGTTTCGAATTTGTATGATATATAATATTTATTTTAAACTTCGATGTACATTGAGAATCTTCGCATAACGTGATATGAACATAACAAATAAAATAATGCAAGTGTCGCACGAAACGCTTAATGGGTATAGATTCTTTGAAATTTTTAAAAATCATCTGTATTTTAATCCGTATTAATACGTTGATCGATGTATTCATCTATAGCTCGCTCATTAACGTAATTTAAAATTCGATCACATCGAATCGCTTTCTGTTTAATTTTTCGAATTTGATTCTTGCCCAAGTTACGCGTTTTACAACGTTAAAAGTAACATTGAAACAGCCTGTAAACAATATAAAGAGGCTACAGATTAAAATAAAATACTACAAACATTGACAGAGATTTTCAGACAATTTTGGAATGAAACGAAGATACGAACAAATGTCAAATATTTAAACACGAGAAAAGAAAGCTTACTTTAAACCTTATTTTAAATGGGCGA
This sequence comes from Bombus vancouverensis nearcticus, assembly GCF_051014615.1. NCBI lineage: Eukaryota > Metazoa > Arthropoda > Insecta > Hymenoptera > Apidae > Bombus > Bombus vancouverensis. The sequence continues at coordinate 16,350,995 of NC_134915.1, read as the reverse complement.
CAAGATTATCGTACGCAACGACTTTATTCGTATGTCCATATCGGGTCCCATGGGTCGAAGCTTAAAATACAATCACGCTTATCTCGAATCAATTTACAGGATAGGAAATCTTCCAATCGTTGAAATCGAAGCTTAGCTTACAACGAATCCTGGAAATTGAATACCACAGCGATAACAACGCTCGAACATCCTATTTATTTTACAGCGGAAGCTTAAAAGTTAGCGAAAGAAAGAAAAAAAAAAAGAAAAAACGCAATTACGACGAGAAAAGCCGATGTAACGTTGGTCAGGGATAATCGTCCATCGATTACAGACAAATTCACGAATATACGTTTTCCTCGCCTCGTCTAAAATACATTTTAAAACACATTTCGTTCCCTCTGCTTTTCTTTCGTTTCTTCTTAAAATTATTCGAAGCACGTTATCGTTATGTAGAGTAACAATTTGCAAGAACAACAATTTATCAGTCGTTGCTTTCGGTCTCGTAAATGTTATTCGTTTCGATTTTTACGCTTATACGTAGTGGATCGTGTAATAAGTCCGTCTAGCTTTCGTCGCTTTATAATTTCAGGGATCGTTAGAGAAATCTTATTTATGGTATTTATGGACAAATATGCGGAAAGAAGAAGCGCTAGAACGTCGAAGAATTTATAATATTCGGTTCTCTCACATTTAGGAATAAATTGAAAATGTATGTAAATAAAATGGTATAATTATTGTTGGGTAATATTGATAACTGTAACGAAGAAATTGCAAGGACTAATAATAATTAGGCTTTGCAAAGATTGTTAGGATTTACGATTTGTTTTTGAATAAGCTTATTCAATTGTTATTAATCCTTATAAGCGTTAGTTCTTTTTTCTACGACTTTTGTTTCCCATTTCTTCTTCCATCAAATTGTTTCCAACTGGAAGAAGGGAATTTCACGTTTATGTAGTTTATACAATGAACGTTACACATAAGAACGAGGTAAACCATGAGACAGAAAATTTTGTAAACAATTGAAGATTACAGGGAAGATACGATAAGACTGTAAACACTTTGATCGATTCTTTTTAAGAAGTCTAATGGCATTTTACGATTGCAAACGAACGTCTTGGTACAATTTAATATGTTGATATTCTAACATTTCGATACAAACGAAAGAAACTGATTTTCTGTGAGATTCTAGCGATCGATGGATCTGTGCTCTGCTTTGGAACACGTAGCTTCGTTTATTTTGTTCAGCTGCAAAAACAAATCGACAAGGGAATTTTAATAGAAACGGAAAACCTGACTTATCGTTGAGTGCGAATTTTCCTGCGATTGTAAGAAATGTAAATGTAAATTGATTGTAAGAAAAGAATAACGCGCGGACAATACGCAAGTATATAGAAAATATCGAATGTACGATACTCTTCGCAAACACGATCAACGGATACAGCATATTTCTGTCTGGTTCCCATTTCTTTTTTAGTAGCATCCATTAAGATGCGAATTCGCATAAAACTCCGCAGTAGTCTACTTATCACGTTCTTCTCCCGTAACGTCGCGAAGCGAACTAATTCGCACGAAGGACAAAGTACACCGCTGATATGATACGACAAATGGTCGTTCTCCCCTTCAAAGCTTTTATATTCTAATCCTCGACACTGACTTTACCAGACCCGGTCACACGACTGGTTTCAAAATTTAATTAAAAACTGTACGTTCGCCTAACTTTATGTAAATTCTTACATTATCTGAGTAACCAATTTCTCAATTTTTGTTCATATAAGAATGTATACTATCTGATTAACCAATTTCTCAATTTTTGTTTACATAAGAATTTACACTACCTGATTAACTAATTTCTCAATCTTTGTTTACATAAGAATTTACATTATCTGATTAACCAATTTCTCAATTTTTGTTTACATAAGAATGTACATTATCTGATTAACCAATTTCTCAATTTTTGTTTACATAAGAATTTACACTAATTGATTAACCAATTTCTCAATTTTTGTTTACATAAGAATTTATACTAATTGATTAACCAATTTCTCAATTTTTGTTTACATAAGAATTTACACTATCTGATTAACCAATTTCTCAATTTTTGTTTACATAAGAATGTACATTATCTGATTAACCAATTTCTCAATTTTTGTTTACATAAGAATTTACACTACCTGATTAACCAATTTCTCAATTTTTGTTTACATAAGAATTTACACTAACTGATTAACCAATTTCTCAATTTTTGTTTACATAAGAATGTACATTATCTGATTAACCAATTTTTCAATTTTTGTTTACATAAGAATTTACACTACCTGATTAACCAATTTCTTAATCTTTGTTTACATAAGAATTTACATTATCTGATTAACCAATTTCTCAATTTTTGTTTACATAAGAATTTACACTACCTGATTAACTAATTTCTCAATTTTTGTTTACATAAGAATTTACACTACCTGATTAACCAATTTCTCAATTTTTGTTTACATAAGAATTTACATACAAAGTTAGACGGACGAAAGAAATATCGAGGAATGTACAATTTTAAATAAAATGTCGAAGCCGTATCATTTCAAATCGTATTTTTACATTAACGTTTCGCACGAGGCACAAGCCGTGGTATTGGCAACACGTGGAAACTTTGCAGAGAATCTCGCCGGGAACATCCCCGATAAATTCATACTTTGGTCGTTTCGTGCGCGAAACTCCGTGTCTTCCCCTTTCTCTCTCCCTTTGAAATCAAACGCGTACGAAATTGAAAATATCATGCGCATAGTATACAAAGTATACGTTATACTTTTTTCATCGTTCTCATTCCCAGATCTGTGTTTCCTCGGGGATGTTCTCTCTGCCAGTTCAATTTCATTCAAATCGATTTCGATTTATTCAAGCCCGTTCGGAATGCTACAAACTGAATCCCATTAAAAAAGATCTGAAAAACCGTTGCACGTGGTTCCAAGAAAAATACTTCTTCGCAATCTGCTTTCTCTTCTCGATAAACGATATTTCTCAGACTCCTGGTATTTTTCCAACGTTTTACACGCTTACGGCTTACGTTAATTTCGTATTCGGTTTTCGCTTGGATTTCAGCTTCTTTCTGCTACGTAGGGTGTCGAAAGGAGTTGGTGTCAAATTATCCAGAAGTTGGAACATATAGTACTCGGTAAAATAAAAACGACGATAAGAGGAGACGTAGCGCGGCTTACACCGTCCGGATGGGCTGAAATTATCTTAAGCTGTAGAGGCGATATATTTCAGCAGTGGATTAGGAAAATGCTGCGATGTGCAATAACTACAAACTAGAAACCAAAGAGCATATATTGTACAAATGTGCACGGCACTCAGCCTGTAGATTGCATATTACAAACGGAATATCATTCTCAAGTATTGTTAATAACAATTTAAAGAGGAAGAGCAAGTGAAATCAATATACAAGAAATTAGACAAAAATCAACTTAGAATATTTTGTACAAGCAATGTCAGAAGCAAGAGCCTTCTGCTTCGACGAATAAAATTAAGAATAATTAGCATATAGGAGTAGAAAATACTGAGATAAGGTCGCGATAGGAGATTAATATTGTTATCGTTATTATTATCGTTTTTGTTATTGTTGTTACCGTAATAAAGAAGGTATTAAGAAATATTGGTACGAAAATTATTATTATTACGGATGGATGGAAAATTATTATTATTATGTATTCATGGAAAATTGAAGAACGCGAAAATGCACAGAATACATTTAGTATGCGAAGATGAATAAAATATCGAGAGTGTGAGAGATTCTATTCTCGAGTTTCATTTCTTCAGAGTCGTGCGAGAGGCTTTTGTTAAGGGGCCAGAAATTAGTCGCCAAATTTTTACGTATTTTCATTCCCTTGACGTTACACGAAAACTTATTAACATCGTCCAATGATATACAAAAGCGTGATGCACGAAAGAAACGCATATAAACGAATAAGGATAATTTGCAGTTGAAAAAGGTGGTGTGTCTCGAAAAATAATGATTTTCGTATCTATATTTACAAGTACGTTGCGGATTGTTACGCGTTTACGTGGAATTGAAAATATCGAAAGCTAGCGGCAAAATACGCGAAATCCCACGTAATAAGCAAAGACGCACAAATAAATACATGGTAACGTTTAGTAAATAAAATTAACTGCCTATCTAGATAACACTTTTATCTTATTATATTCATAAAAATATGCTCGCATAAATATCCGCGCCCTATTTATAAGATGCTTTTCTTATTCTTTATTTTAACGACTACTACATGTTCCTTAGGTCTAATCTCAGCATTTTTTTTTATACATCCTATATATCGATTCTCACGTACACAGAAAAGAAGAATCAGACGATCGACAAACCTAATTTTCACGTATTCTTAATCGTTACTTCAAGCCGGGCAAACGTTAGAGGACGAACAGGTCCTCGCAGCTTTTCGTTTTCCTTTTGAAGCCCAACAGGTGTTTCAAGATCCTTCTACGATGCTTGCTTCTTCTTCGTCTGGTTGCCTGGTCGCGGTCCCGTTGTGGATTCAGCTTAATCTGCGCTAGGATGCCGACCAGCAGCTCGTCCACGTGATGGGCAAGTCCTGACGAGGTTTCGATGAACTTGCAGCCGCAGTTGTTCGCCAAACGTCGGCCAACTGTTGGCACAGAGATTACGAATTGAGAGGCTGAAGTTGAGACAATAAACGCGACAATAACAGTTTGATTACAGAAGACTTTTTTCTCTTATTTTTATCAATTATTTCAATATCTTCTTCGAGTCAACTATTTACGTTTCATCGGAATCGTTGCAATGGAATTTTATCTATCGGTATTTAAATGGTAAATAGCGCATCGGTTATTGCGTTGAATAATCGTAATTATTGAGATTGATCCGACAGTTGAAGCAAGAAACAGCGGATAAAACAACGAATAATACATTCGTTCTCGGATTTCCTAATTTGCTGTAATTAAATAATTTACTATTACAACAGAATCAATCCTTAAGTATACGATCTGTATAGATATATCAAAACGTTTAAACATTTCGAAGCTGTTAACACTTTACCGACCCCTAGTGGTTCAACAACATACGCACGTCCGATCGGTAGCTCGGGTGCAGATTCTCCCTGGCACCGGCTCTGTTTCGGTTTACACTCTCCAATACAATTCTTTTCGTTCATGGCGAACGATAAGTTCTTCAAATTGGTATTAAACTGTGGGAGCTTACAAAGCAACGCAATTGACGCAACTGAGCAAGGTACCTTAGTACTAAATAACAAATTACTGCTCAAATAACGAGAAAGATTATCGGCGACAAAAAACTGATTGGTAAGATATCGGTCGGTAAGCGTCGGCGACAGAAAACCGATTAATCGCCTATCGGTCGGTAAAGTGTTAATCTACGTGTCCATAGAAAATCTGCCATAGAAAAATCTGTTTTATTTTGTTATATTTTCCTGTTCCATCCAATTTCTGAAACAACAATCTGATAAATACACTGAAAGAAGGCAACAGCAAATAACGAATAAAGCTAAAATACTCGGATTAGAAAAGAAAGAACAAGAATAAAGAAGAAGAAGAATAGAAGCTAGCATAAGTTCGTACAACGATCTGTTTATTCACTGATACTTTATACTTTATACCTTAATATTATAAATATAGATCACGTCGTATGCCCGCCGCTTCACGTGCAGCTTCACGATCGTGTCATTGAAAATTACTTGTTTACTTCAAGTACTATAAATACATGCGAAATGAAAGAAGGAACAAAAGAATGAATTACTACGTTGCGTAGTTGTCAGGATTATTAATTTTCCTTAATGGTACCTAATGCACGAAAAAGAAAGCCTAATCTTGATTCAAATTAGCGGTATTTAGGTTTCACTGAATCTCGTCTAATACGTACGAGCACGAACGCGTAATTACGCGACTAGCAATTATCATCACGCCAAGTGGCAACTATCAGCTTTCGTCAGAACGGCCGTGTATAGTTAGCGGGAAACCGATAAGCACGGCAACAGCTTTCATTAATATAAACATCGATGTTAATCAACGCAAGTAAGAAGTTTATTTATTGTTGACCTTTTCCAGTTTCAGAAGCTCTTACGTTAGAAGGAAATTCAGCGAACTGGTCCCGGAGAGCAATTCTAGCGATTGCACCGGGCTATATCTTTGTACCGAGAGAAAAGTTACTTCTTCTTTTATGTAGTACTTAACTTTCCTACGATCTTCGTATCTTTACGTCTCGATTGCGCTTTCGTTTCAACAAATGTGTAAAACGTTTTAGCGGTCCGAGGAAACTCGTTGCAACGGTCTGCGGAAAATTTTGGTACTCAAACTCGAAACAAGAAATCCCGAAACACGTACTTGTTGCGATTACGTGTGGCGATTGTTAATTAAAATGCAAAACGCGGTTTTATTTTGCGTTCGCTGTACTCTAGGCGTGTAGAATGTAGAATTTAATACATATTAAGTTGCCTGGAAAGTTTCTTTCAGAAGAAAATGGATCGTACATAATTCCATAAAGTGGTATTATTTCCTTATGAAACGAAAGAAACTTTTGCTACAACCGAATAGTTTCGTTGTTTATATTTTTATCATAAATAATCAAACGAAGCAAGAGATCTAATCGAAACTCACGTGGCCGACTATAATCCAACTATAATGTTACACGCGCTTAATCGAGCTCCAAATTGCCAATCGAATATCCAGCAAAATCACATGATCGTCTCCACTAAACCAAAGTTAACTACCTAGAACTGCACCTGATCTCGAAACTCACGTGGACAGATCAGGTGTAAAAGATAATTGAAGACACGTAGATTGAAAAAAAAGACAGACGTGGAAGACATAGAAAACAAATTGGCAATGCACAAGACAATGATCAATCTCATATGAACTTATGGGATAGTTCTATGGGGAAACAGCGGCAAAGAGCCAGCACCACGTCGCTAGATTCGAATCGCCGCAATAAACGGCACTCGGAGGAAGAGTTGTCAATGGCTCGTGGTGACATCAGCAACGAAGATCGAACGGAAAGATGTAGAAATACCAACTGTCCAAGAGAAAATTAAGAGACGCAACGAGACGTAAGAAAGGGATTGCGCAATGTCCTGAGAAACCAACCCCGTGGACGTACAAAGGGCGGATTAAACGAGGGCTGAAGGAGGAAGGAACATCCTGCCGTAGGAATGTCACGAGATGCTGTAAGACGACAACCTGGGGAAAGTCACCGACGTGATAATTTATAGCCAGAAGAATTTACCGAACTTGCAAGCAGGGTACGTTCCAAAGGCAGATAACCAAAATAAAGAAAAAGAGAAAGTTGCAAATTTTGTGTAAGTATGATCGCGGAAAAATATGGCAAATAAACGCCAAGGGAAGCTTGGAGAGTATAGCAAAGAAAGTCAAACAGACAGTGTAAGCCAGTATTGCACGTCCAACGAGTAAATAACCAAGTCCACCCCCATAGTTGGTTACAAAGTTCGTTTCTTATTGCTCGTACGCACCAACGGATGGAACCTCCCGTTTCCTCTCGAGATCGACTTTGTTGCCGACTAGAATCACGCCACGACTAGCCATATAATCGCTCTTCCATAGATACATCAGCGTATCTTCGGCCATTTTCAAGCTACGCCTGTCCACCACTGAGTAAACCACCACGAAAACGTCCGGATTGTACGTCGAGCAGAACGTTTCCACCTGGAACAAACAAAAGAAGGAAGTTTCGTTAGTCGTTAGGATATTCTTGCGTCTTACTGGTTGTTACTCCCATAAGGAGAGACAAGCGGATTATCACTTGCAAATGGATAAATATCAGATGTTATTCAAGTGAAGAAGAGACGATAACTTTACGCTTTCGTATTTTTCCTTTGTGTATGTTTAAAATTACGAAGACTCGACGTAAAGGATATCTAAAGATACGTGACGACGTAAATAGACAACACGTACCGCGATATAGTAAGATACAAGCATAAATAATGCCGAAGTATTTATAAAATTAAGTACTGTTTCATGCGAAACGCGCGTATAGTCGGCAGCAGCGAGATAAAAGGGAAATCCAGGGACGTATAAAAGATTAAACGAAATTTTCTTTCAAGAGAGAAGAAAGTTCAATTTTATCAAGATTCTACTACTACACCCTTCACCTCGTGTTTCTTTTCTTGTTTCTTTTACAACTCGTAGCAAATTAGGTATACGATATAATCCCGCGTGTTTCCATCGAGATAAAGGTAATACCATGTCGAGTAGAAATAAGTCCGCCAATTTTAATAAGCAAGGTAAACCTTTAGCCGCAGAAACCCGAGCGTAGGGACGCTGCGTGATGAATGCGGCCGAAAAAGACAAAAACAAGAAAAAATGGAAGAGAATAGAGACGCAACGAAAAAGGAGCGTACAGAGTATTTGTATATGTATAATTAAATAAATAAAAATGGGTAGAAATTATATATATGTAGATATGTTGAAGCGAGGAAATTATCAGATTTAGCAGAGAGAGATTTAACAGAGAGATCCGACGTTATCGGATCGTCGGATTTATCGAACTTTGTTGTTTCTTAACACTAGAACTACCACACCAGTCAAATTGACTGATTGTACAATTTGATTTTAAAATTCCTACTTCGTGTTATATTTTTCCTCCGCAATCATGTAATGACTTTCGCAACGATGACTAAAAGAATAATATAATGAATTTTATTTTCTCTTTTACGTGATCAAACTGAAAATAATTGCGTGTCGAGGCTACTTATACCAATACCAGTGAAAATGACTGGTACTCGTCAAAGTGTAAAAGGGTTCTGCGATCTGTTATCAGGAAAATTCCGGATCGATCGCTAGATCGCTAGATGCTAACAGTAGAAGTACCACAGCACTCAAAATGACTTGTTCTACAATTTTATGAACGTGTCAACCCTCCTTTAGGTCGATCATGGTTGCAGATGGATTAATAATACCAACAATGTACTAGATGACATGGAATTCTTTCTGTAAGAAAGTAATGAATCAATAAATATACAAATATTCTATTATTACGTATTTTTTAAAGATCAGTCATTTTGACTTGTTTTGGTACAACTAGCTTCCTGTTAATTACCGGTAGTTCTAGTGTTAATTTCTGTTATCCGAGTTCAGGTGTCTTACACGCTTGCACGAATAAATGTTTTTGCCTTACGAGGGAAGGAGACCACTTGGTTCGCTTCCTGAAATGTTATATGAAAATTAATTCCGATTATACGAATGAATAAACAGCGAAGAAATGGGTAGAATTAGTGGACCGTGTTGGATAAAAGGGGTTCTATCGTAATTACGTAATTAAGCTTACCGACATCTCCGCCGTGGGGTGATCTATGATTTCTAATTCTGTTTCTTGGCCATTGAGCATCACGGAAACACTTTTCTGTCCGTATTCCTCGTCTGAAACAAATCAAACCGACAGTTGAAAATTACTCATTGCCATATCGTTTCACCTACGCGTATTGCATAATTTGCATAATATTTTTAGTACTATATTTGGTTAAATATATCAACGTAGAAACGTATCTGGAAATATTTAATGCTTAACTAAATATAAAAATACGCGTAATACGTTAACCAGTTGCGACCTGTTTGAAAACGTCGAATTGAAAGGTTGTAAGCGACGACGAGTATACTCGTCGAGCACAGAGTACGCGTGGCTGTTATAACATAGAATTAAGTTGTAACGAAATGATCGTTTCGATATTTTACTAGGTCTTGCCATAAGTCAAAGTATTGTCGTTTCTTCGTGACGACTATACTCGTCAAAAACATCTAACCGATTAAATCGATGAAAATGAACTGTCCACGATTATCGGAATCCGCGATCTTCATCTTGCAATATAATTTTTACGGAAATAAAATTTGTAATTTAACAACTGGTCGTTGCGTATATAACAACGGACAGCAGGAAGAACCGAAAACGGAAAATGTTTTCATCTGCACAGTTATTGATTCTACAATTTTGGAATTTCCTTTGTCCGTAGGTTTTGCATCGCTTTGTTCAATAATAACCAGACGCCGGGCTGGCTTTAATTAAAAATATTTCTGTCAAGCCGTTCGTTCATTTTTTCAACGGCAACTCTAAATATTCCACGGTATTGAACATGTTAATTACGCGAACAGGTGAACGGTTCAAGGGCAGCCGACGCGTTTACAAAAGTAACGCTTCCGGATTCGAAGTTAATTAAAATCGCGTAACAAACTGTGCTGTTGCTCGCGCGATTCTTTTCTGCGAAACTCGATTAAGCGTAACATTTGACACTTTAAACCTTCAAAGCGCGAATTTAGCGAAATCTCTTATTAAAATATGACATTCGATTAATATGATATTCCTATATTTCTTTCATTGCATGTAAACAAAGAAAAGAGAGAGAGAAAAAAAGGAAAAGATTTTATTATTTTTCAACAGACGAAATAGTCTCAAATACGCAATTTCAAAAAAATCGTTTCAAAACAAATGGCTAATTCTTCTCTGTTCCATAAAGCGAAAATAAATACACGGAAAATTATGACCTTCCTCCTTTTTTTTCTCTTCTTCTTTCATTTTAGTATTAATCAGACGGTTCATCTTATGGCGAAAAACGCGACAATATTTTTTATTCTGAAAACAGGGCAAACAACAGAGCGAAAAATTATCTAAATAATATTTGATTCCAGAATGTTTAGAAATTGAAATTTTGCAGCAAGAAATGCACCGTCTAACGTTAAACGTCATAAGTAAAATCATAATAAGCTTAAAATATCGCATTAAGATTACGTTTATTTATTTATTTATTTATTCGTTGCACGGAAAAGAAATTCCCATTAGAATACAAACAGGAAGCAAATAATACGTAGAGAACACGTATGCGAAAAGAGAAGAAAATAGGGGAACGAGAGGCTGAAACAGAAGAAACTTGCCATTTACAAGACCTTGTACATTTGCATTTTAATAGAACGAATAGGACGTTAATTGTTGAGCTTCGTTCTTTTCAAATTACCGTTCGATCTTCGATTAAACTAACATAAAATACTAAATATCAGACATCAAAGAAATGGCTGCGTAATTATTCCTTCGTTTATTATCAGTATTTTTGCATTTGTTCCGTGAAAGTAGCGTTTCCTGCTTGATAACGAATTCATTCACGTTTTTGCAAACCGGGTCAGCAAATGCTGCGACGCAATGAAAAGTGGGTTATACCTAACAAAGCGATTTGGTCGCTGTTGACAAAGGGCGCAAAACATTTTGCAAATTCCAGGTCTTTCCGATATTTTCTCCTTTTCCGTTCCTTTGTTTCCAATTTCGATATCGCTTTAAATGGAACACAAACATTTTTGTAATCAAAGCGTCGCAGAGTCACGCTCGTCCGCAAATCTTTTGCCTTAACACGCGTCTTTCCTTTCCTTACGATTTTATGATTTTACCTTTAGCGATACACGTCGTTGGAAAACGTCGACTCAGATTTTACATGAAGTTTCTAACGTTTCTAACCGCATCTAATTTACATGGAACTTTTGCCGAGGTTTTTCCGGAATGTATATCCATTGGAAGCACAGTCGAACTAAAAACTGTTTTTATTTACGTTCCTTTTATTCTCGTTTGAAACAGCTATTCGCACACGCTATACAATCTTCCGGTATTTGGTTGTCCTAAAAAAGGGGGTCCTCGATATTTTTGAGACACAATCCAGAGGAAAATATTCGATTCATTTCACAGGAAATCAGGATGTAATTTCTTTCAAATAATCTTCACGTTGTAAATATTAATCCCACTATAGACAGCGAATGTTCATTTATATTCATATTCCTATCAACTAAACTAAAAATTAAATAACAAAAAAAAAAAATATATGAAACCCAAGCAGGAATTTGTTTCACTTATTAAACGTTACAATACCATACTCTAGATAATATTTTGTATATTTTTACACGCTAAATACGTTCCGTGTATTTTTGCACCTCCAAAAGAGGATCTTCTCAAAATGGTTATTTTCTGGATCTGCTAGCGAACGTTCTTGCAGGCCACTTAAGAAGAGAAAGAAAAAATGTCATTACTATTTACCCCAAATACGATGGGAAAGATACTTGAACTTGAAAAAGAAAAACAGAAGATACCTTACATTTAATCCTAATTTTCCTTAAATTTTCATCCAACAACAAAATGAGTATTCGTCTATATCGACGTAATAATCCTTCGGAGATTCTGTTGATAAATCAATCGGAGTTTAAAATCGAGCAAATCCCAAGTATCATCGGGTTTCTGGTGGCCGAGAACAATAGCCAACAGTACGCTCGCTCAACCTGTATCCGTATACGTATGCGTCGAGTGTCACGAACGAATTGCACTCGGTGCAGAAATAGAATTAGCGTAAAACACTTTCGTTTGAAGTAACTACGGAGCTCGACGGACATCGGAATAACCAGAGATGTTATTAGCTCGAATACGTAAACAGATAGATAGGACTTTGCTGCATTGCGGCCGACAGCTTCGACGTGTTCGGAATGGGCACTTTGAATGGCAAATCGCATCAGCGTCCGATTTCATCGACTACGAAAAATATCGGATCGAGATACGACCTATCGACGACCGACTTCCACCGAAATAAAATTCCATTGCAGCGGCTCCGCAGTTAATTGAAAATATTTTGTTCGCGCGTTGCAAGCCAAAGTCGGCGGAAAGTCGATGAACTTGCGGTTGATCGCTGTTCATCGTGGGATTTCCTCGATGCTAAACTTCCACCGATTTGCCGGCTGAATTTCCAGAGTCATTTCGTAGATGGATCGGTACCTGAAGAAGACGAAGATAAAGTTTCACCACTGCCATTTCTTTTTTATCTTCGCGCTCATCCGTTTCAACTTTCCCATCGCATCACCGCGTAGGTGCAAGAAGTGGCCATTTTTTGACACCCTCTTTTGCCGTAAATGAAATTTTCCCCCAGTCTATTTTACAAATAAAAACGTCGATATTTCCGCAACTATGGAAAACAAGGGAACACGCGACGTATACTCACCCAGGGAAGTGTCATAGGCGCAAATATAGTCGCTGGTGGTGAACTGGGCGGTGAGGGCGGTTTTCCCAACCCCGGATGCACCCAGCATGCCGACTTTATAAGTGGCCACTCGTTCGTTGCTCGTGTCTTCCTCTGCTTCCATGCCTGAAAGCTGTGACGCCGAGCTGAAACATCACACAGATAGAAAGCGTGCGGTGAATATGTGGCTGACTGTGAAACTCGTATCGATCGACGACATCGGAAAAACAGAGTTCATCGTCTTACTCGTCTGCCTCGTCGTCGGTCTTTTTACGTTCAGCGTCGTCGCATGCTCGTCCGGGGAATAGAAGGAAGTTCACCGAACAGGAAGCACGGATTTTGGTTACGTTGGCAGATTATTATTTGTTTGGTGCGAGTCTTCAAGGATTTTAAGATTTGTTGCGCAAATTTTGGAAACAAGCAGAGACTGTACGATACAGTGTTCTACCGTCACTGTCGAGATAGTTTCGTGCGATCGATTTCGCTTGCGTTCTATTTTCGAATTTTCCAGTATTCGTACAGCATATGATACACGGTGTACCTTGTGTTCTATGGAAAAATAAACCGAAGATTCGACGCGTTGTCAGCCCACGTCGACGACGCGATCTTTTTGCGTTAAATCGACCAATTCAATCGCGGTACACGTTATTCTGAAGAGGAACGTCGAGCAAAGAATTCAGTGGAACAAGAATACGCTTAATCAGACGGTGCGCTTCGAACAAATCGCCTTTCACTCGCTACGATCTTTTACGAAGAATCTCACGTCCGACGATTTTAATAGATTTTCCAAGCTGTTAAAGGAAAGAAGAAAGAACTCGCCGAAGAATTACGCGCTTAATTACATAAGTAAACGAATATAAACGTACACATGTGCAGTGGTAACGAGGTATAAAAGCAAAAGCTAGTAGCCTCAGGTCGCTTTATCGCAGTCTGTTCTATTTCCGCAGGTATTATCATTCTACCGTTTTATCTTTCATTTTTATGAAACCGAAACGACCTTCGTGAATATAACATGACGTCAGTTTAAGTCTCCGCGATACACCAACAACGCATCGCACTTCTTCTCTTCTCTCCTGATTTTTCATATGTACGTTACAAATTACATCTTTCTTCGGATCTTTGTGAAATTGGTGAACAAAATCGCGTTCGAAACAGTCTCGCGAGTTATCTTCGTTCGATAAGGTTTCGACATTCCGTAAATCGATCGTTTTTCGTTATTTCTGAAAACTCGAGAATATTTTTAACCCATTAACGATATTAGACACACGCTTTCGTGAATATCCCGAAAATAATTATTTGCCAAGCGGAGATGCACGCCGCAGGAACAAAAAAAAAAAAAAAAAAGAAGAGATTTGAAATAATTAAAGCGACGTAGCGTATATTTACAGGCACGAGATATACGGGTTTTAGAGGCAAAATCGTTTAAACGTTCGAAACATTTGCGTTTGAATGGAAATTTGTCGAAATTTGGTCGAGTCTGCGTTCTTTTTTATTCGACCCAACATCAACGGCAGATTCGCCGTAATTTTCCGGTTTCGAGAGAACGCATTGCCAACAGGAAGCGCGCCTCGCGCGGCAAAGGGAAAAAGCCAGCCCTATTTCTGACAAATACGAGGTTTTCCTGTCAGCTTGCACAATTCCCGGCGTGTCTTCCTTCGATTTTCTGTCACTCGCCCCATACCTCTCCCATCCTCATTTCCTGCACATTCTTCTATTTCTTTTTAGAAGCTAATACCCGCTGCAACGACGCCGCCATTTCCCACTGTTCTGCCGATTCGCTATCTTCTAATCGTATTAGAAGCAGTTTACTCGTGTCGCGTACGTAAGCGGAACGCGAGTGGTTCGAACAATTTTTCGAATATCACGTTCCAGGAAGAACATATTTTACAGAGAAATTGCAGGCTACGTACCACGGAAGGGGAAACGCGAAACTAAATTTGTTTGCACTTTTTTTTTGTAACAACTTGTTTGTTTCTGAAGTATCAGCGAAATATGAAAGTTGAAAACTGCCTGAAAATATACAGGGCGCGGTTCAACGTGCACGCGGCTATGGGCCGATCCTTTGCGAACAAACAAGAAGAAAACGTCGAGTAAAATTCTTTCGTCCGAGGCATAAAAAAGGTATTCGGACGCGGCTAATTGCCGACTAACTGGACGAAAATAAGTTACCAGTATATTGCTAGTATATTGTTCTACGCGTGGAAAACAAAATTTGTTGTCCCTAAGATGCCCTGTTTCCGAGAAAAGAATGAATTTGGAAATTTTGCGCGCTCGTGTTTTCTTGAAAACCAAGCGTTAAACGAAAGAATCGTATTCCACGCTTCTCGCTTATTCTCGCACGTACCACAACCTTCTTCTAATCGTTTAGTCGCGCCTGCTCGGCAGCTGCGTCGAATATCGGGTTGGCAACTAAGTGATTGCGGATTTTCTCATTAGCTGGTACTGACAAAACCCGCAATCACTTAGTTGCCAAGCCAACATATCGAACGAATTATCCAAAGTCAATTTTCGCGAAAGCCGAAGACGAAAATATTCCGTTCCATGTACTTTATTCTTAGTTTCTCATCAGGGATCGCCTCACGTTGCATCCTGTCCCATCGGCAACGCGTACACCCGTTTACACCTCGTTGCGTTCGAGCGGTGGTCGACCGGCGTTGCTCATAATTCTCGGCATTTTTTCTCGCGGAAGAGCACTCGCCGAGATTGCGTCTTGTTTCATCGGCCGTGCGACCGTCTCGCGGCACGGGATAACCTTTTGGGACTCGACGAACAGGCAGACACCAGCGCGCCGGAATTACACGAGACGAACGCGAGAGACAGAGGAGCGCGAGAGGCAGAGGAGCGCGAGGAAGGGCCTTTAATTCGTTCAAGTAGAGCCGTAACCGCGGACAATCTTTCGGCCTTCGCTCGTCCCACCGACACCGCGCGTCGGCTGTAATTGCTCGACGGTAATTACGCGGTTGTTAATTGCTCGACGAGAGGAAGACGAGTGGCAGACGTGGAGGATCGAGGCCGAAATATCTCGCGACTGCAACGCTGGCGCTGGAAAGTTCAGTTAGTCCATTCTTACGAATCGACCCTGGCGAAATGAAAAGCTGTTCGTAGCACTTTCGGACGCGCGCGATTTGCCCTCATTGTATGCAAATGGTAGAATTAAAGGAGAAATTACCTCGGTGCTTGTAACGATATTACCGAAGTTTTGGAGAAAATGTGCTAATTAGACAGGCAAGTGGTGCCCGTTTCGACGGTCTTGAAATATCTTATTAACATTTATCTTCCGAACAACTTGTATTCGCTGACTGTCGAATCGCAAAACTGCGATACAATTTATCTTATATTTTATATTTGTATTTTTATATAGCTCAACCTGTCGATATAACTTGTCGATGAAAGAGATAGCCGTTCTTAACGTTGTTCAAACGAGGAAAAAAGGGAGAAGAAAGAGGATGAGTGGGTTATGGGTTGGGCTAGAGCAGTGAGTAGCAACGTGAAATAATTTACAATGAATCTACCCATGTGCGAGATGTTTGCGCCGTGTCTTATCTGTTTGTTCGTCGCGTACGTAGCGTGTACTAATAGTCAGAGTCGTCAGATACGTATACACGTTCGTCGCACGTAATCTGACGATAACCACGCACGGGTTTACGTTGTCAGCTACGGATAGAAACACGTTTGACAACAATACACGATGATACATGTGTAAATAACAATAATTGGTACTAGTGGAATTTACGATACGCTTAAAAGATCGCGTGAAATAAAAATTGGGTCGCGTTAGCGTCGAAGGTGGTCAACGCGGACGGGTTAAAATTTGAGTGACTTTAGTTGGTTTCTGGCTAGTTGGATTCGGGTAATAAAAATCCGGTTACCCGCGTGTATGCCAGAATGGATTGTAAATGAAAACTGAATTTAATTAAAGGTTTTTGCGAATATCTAGGAAAGGAAGATTGCGCGGTGGTCACGCGTACAGGAAAATGTTTGTTCTCAGAAGATCGATCTAGGCGATATATTCGAAGCTGGTTGAAATCGGTCAGGCGTACTGTATTCCGTACAACTATCGAAAATATTGTGCGGTCGAGAGAAAATATCGAAGCGAGAGGAAAGTCAGCTGCGCTTTAAGGATTACGTATTTTCTTAAGAAATGGCGCATACCCAGGACTTATCAATCGACTTTCTTGCGAAAGTTTTATAACAACGATGGTTCCCCAATGGCAATCGACGTATCGTAAGCCCGATATGTGTGTAATAGTAGGAGGGGACAAGGACTTGGAATTTATGAGTTAGCTTTCTTGAACAAAGAACCGCGTACGATACAGAGAACAGCATTTCCGTGGACGTTCTGTAAGAGGAAATCTGCCCTGATTTTTTATTGCGTCTTTTATGCCTTTACCTACGCTGGTCGCTATTATTCAAGGGCATCTTCGAGGAAAGATAAATCCGAGGAAGCAGTACGCGATATAGCGTGTCGTTTAACTTGAGATAGTATGCACATTAGGGCAGGATATTATGCTATTTTGGACATGATGTATGTTATCGTATTAGCAGGTTTTCACGTAGATCGACCTACTTGCTGTTGCTGCTATTCGTGACAAATGGTACTTCGTGTCGTAATATCGATAAGTAGATATAATAGTTTCAAGGGGATGGTAGTTTTTAGCGTAAACGCGGCTGCATACATACACATGCGTGACGGATGATCCACGTACAGTACAAATCGTAGTTCAAGATTCATCTACAAGTCAAATTCATCTGACGTATAACATGGTCTGTGCTATGCCACGTGTAAATGTCTAGCGTGTAAATCTGACAGATTGGCGGAGGAATAATATTGAAACGGGACAAGAGCAGGGGAAGACTAAGTACTTTTGACAGACTTGATACAATTATAAAAATAAGCTCGTGTATTTGTCGGCATATGCTGATAGATATCCCGTGTATTAATGAAAAATGTTACGTGTATATTTATACTCTGCGTATAATTGCGTATTCTACAAAAATATTTTGAAATTTCATTAGTCGGCTGTCGCGATTATATCGATAAAACTTGAAACTAATGTGAAATTCTATATAGATATCTTCTATATCTTGTATTTCGTATGTGTGTACTTTTTCAGATTGGTTTTAAGTTTTGCCAATATAATCGTGACAGCTAACCAATAAAATTAAAATATTTTTACGTAATACGCAATTAGGCGTAATAGAAATATACACATAAAGTTTTTCCCTGATCAGCGTTCAAAGAATACACACGTAACATTTTTCCATGATATGTGTTCAAAGAATATACACATGACGCTTTTCCACGACAGGTGTTCAAGGAATATATATACATAACATTTTCCCATAGTAAATGTTCAAAGAATACACACGTAACATTTTTCCATGATACGTGTTCAAAGGATATACACATGACGCTTTTCCATGACAAGTGTTCAAAGAATACACACATAACATTTTCCCATAGTAAATGTTCGAAGAATACAAACGTAACATTTTTCCATGATGTGTTCTAAGAATATACACATGACGCTTTTCCACGACAGGTGTTCAAGGAATATATATACATAACATTTTCCCATAGTAAATGTTCGAAAAATATACACGTAACGTTTTCCCATAGTAAATGTTCGAAGAATACACACGTAACATTTTTCCATGATATGTGTTCAAAGAATATACACGTAACGTTTTCCCATAGTAAATGTACACGTAACATTTTTCCATAATGTGTTCAAAGAATATACACATAGCGCTTTTCCACGACAGGTGTTCAAGCAATATAGGCACAACATTTTCCCATAGTAAGTGTTCGAAGAATATACACGTAACGTTTTCCCACTAAATATAGCATCGCGTGACGACGTACAAAAGAGAGAGGAACATTGTCCTTAGCCCTGTGCAATGTTCCAACAGCTTTACATAGTGGTAAGTGTTACGTATAGGTTTCCTTTGTTTCAACAAAAGTCTCGACATTCTATACCTAATGTGTGTCTAGCCTTTGTCACGCGTTTTAACCGTTTGTTATAGTCGCTGTTATAGTCGAATAACGTTCCATGTATAATGGATATACGCGACATGTGCTTTATACACTGATTTATTCTCACCTCAATAACCTGGCCTCCCTGGTGCTGCTGCAGCTAGTGCCAGAGGATGTGACGCTGTTGATACTCTTGCTACGTCGGCTCTTCAGCGAATCGCCGAGGTTATAGACCCCATTCGCTGTTATGGAAAACGACCTGAGCCTGTAATATTCCACTCCATCTTCTTCTCCCTCATCGGCCCCGCTGGCGCCACCGCGTTTCGTTTCAGCGAGCATCGGCTGCAACCAAACGAAACAATCCTCTTAATTGATGTGCTTCTCTTTCGAGGACTCTTCGGCAAACTCTCTATACATTCTTCGATCCGTCGCAATTTGATTTGGAACGGACGAGGAAACGACGGATTATAAGAAAGATATAATCGACGAGGGTCGATACTAAGAAATAACGAACAAGTGAAAACGTCTTAAGTCTAATTTGAACGACTAAAAATAGAGAATCAGAACGGTACTTCTCTAAACAGTAATATTTCATTGCCTTTACCGCCATTTACCTATCCAGGTATTTTTTTTTCCTCACCGTAGTTAAACGAATCTATTTGTTTCAGTTACTGTAAATACGAATTACACTGAATTGAACATAGAACAGCTTAGCTATAATACACGTCACACACTGGCAGTTTGAACGTCGAGGACGATCATTAGAGGCAATTCGGATACAGGTACACATCGCGCTGCGCTGAAAATTGCCAGCCAAACTAATATCGAAGAACCGATTGCAAAGGCAAAGTGAATTAATGGCAGAGGATGGTTCACTATCCGCGTGTTTTGTTTCGTCAAACAATGAATTCGATCGAAACGTGAGAATAGTTGCAATGAGATTCTCTCGACCTGTTTGCGTGGGCGGTTGTCGGAGCACGTCTTCGAACTTTTGTCAATAGAACAGGAAATGTTTTCCTCTGTTTATCATTTTGATGCAGCAAACGGACGCTTCTGCATACGAACGAAACGATTAATGAGCTTTCTTTTTTTGCAAGTTTCACGGTCAACCTTTTCACTTCCTTTTTGTTTATATAAAGGTGAAATACCAAATATATAGTTATATTTAGATATCTATAAATATTCGAAGGAATTGCAGGATATACCGAAATTAATAAAATTCTACGAAACATTTGAAAGCTATTTTACGTGACAAGACTAGTACTTGCTGCTTCGTTCGTATTACAAACTTTTTATTCGAACGAATCGCAGAATGTATCAGTATCAGTAAATATTCTATGGAATTTTTCGAAACTATCTCGTCTGACGAAATTAGAATTTTCAGGTTCCATCGACGGTATGAAAAATCTTTCATCAAACGAATTACGGGATAGGTAAAATTTAATAAAATTTCTCAAAAATACCCCAAGTTACAAAAGTAGTAGGTTGTAGGCTGCTCTGTCGACGTACCTACGATTTTCTATTTAAACAGATAATATAAAAAATACCAGAACAATTTCGCGAGATTTTATAAAAATGCTTTATCCCTTTGTAGTATCAACTGCACTAGCCAGTTGTGCTTCGAACTGTTCATAAATTTCCATGCAAACGCATTACGGAATATTCGTAAAATTTCGTAAAAATATTTCACATGGCAAAAGTAACGATTATGTCAGCCTTTTTCGTACTATCATATAAATTTCCTCTCAAAGAATCAGCGAAATGTACCGATAAAATTCCATAATATTACAAATTTGGATAAAGAGTTCGAAGCAAATCGAAGTTAAACGAATATTCCACGAGTTTTCAACCAGTTCGAGACATTTCGTAGAAAGTAATAAATTGAAATAAAAATTCTACGATTTCTCCGAAGTATGTGACAAACGTTGCATAGTTTGTCTCCTAAATACAACAAAAGTAAATCTTATATAAAGAAACGTAAATATTAGTAAGGTTTCTTTCGTTTTATGAGGAAATAATGGATGCGCAACATTTTACATTATTTTATCATTTTGTTTTATCAAGACCGTTTTAAAGATCACAACGTTCGACGGATTAGCTTTCATATTTGTATAAAGATGCGTCGTTGCAAAAGACGTGTCTGTAAAAGAGAGACATTTTTCCGGCAACTAAATAAAATTACAAAGAAAGAATACGAATAAAAAGGTACAAGAATAAGAAATACCTTTTCCCAAAATATCGTACGCGATCGTTCGTAGGCTTCGATTCGATCATAAACCGAATACTCGCATAATCAACGACAATACCCGGTGACCGTTTTCCGAGAAACGGCGAGACTGCGACAAATTGCGGTTAACAACTGAAACGGTATACGCGTACAGGTAGCAGCTACGATTCAGCATTGATTGTACCGCTAAAACAACGTTTGCCAACCAAGAATAGGTTCTCGTTAACTCCGTTCCGTGCGAATTGTTTTCTCAGAAGTTGTTACATCAAACAGTTTCACAGATTCGTGGATAGAGACTGTGTCCTGAGCTGTGTTTCCCCTGTCACGATTAGCATGATTGAATTCGATCGGAACAGCCGGCAAACGAGATTACCCACGAGTCCTTTGTTGAGAAAGAAACTAGTAGAGTAGAATCAGATCTGAAATAACACGACGGTTCGGAGGGTCGAAAGAAGATTGCTGCTTTTCATGCGAATGGAGAGTGGGGCTTTCAGATGTTCTCACTTAAGTCAGCTTGCTCACGATGAGAGGATATACTGCATGTACATAGTACGGTTCGTGTTATTCGAGCTGAGAAGGCTTTATAGGATAAAGTGCATTGTGTTATATCTCTAAGAAATGTCGATGATATTCCAGGAATTAAAATTTGTTGGTAATGAAAATGGTAAATGCTTCGAATACGAATGGAAACGTGAAATTTATGTGGTTTTTTTTTTAAGTAAAAGTAGCTGTATTTTTAGTTTGAACGAGAGAAAATCGATTGATTATGTGGTAGCTAGTGAAATTTATTTGTTTCAGGAAGATTTCTGCGTGACGTTACAACGAAGTGGAACGGGTGAAGTTAAAGAGAGACGCGACATAAGGAAAAATAGCGTTTTAATAAAGTCGCATGTTCGGATACCGAAATATTTTATGTTCGAATAAAAGGCGATGGAAGTTGGCGCAATAAAAGTTTTATCGTGTGCAAAGCGATGTTTGCGAGGAAAGACGATGTGATGTTATAAGCTCGATATTGAAATAAATATGACGGTGGATAATTAAAATATCTTTTTCTTACTCGAAATGTTCATCTTTTCACGCAATATCTCGATATGTAAATTTTTCTGTTACAAATGTTCAAATATATATCTTTTTATCGAAACCATTTTCGTGAATCTCACTTTGGCGAATTTATTATCTCTTGACAAATAACGACTTTGTTTATTTCTAATAGTTAAGTGGAAGCAACAACGATTAAATTAAACCAAGATCTACTTTAAATTTCGATAAACGTGCAGAACAAATGTTTGGTAAATCGAGAAACGTGGAATCAAATGGAAATAATTCTATGATATTTTAAATGACGATATTTTCCCTTTTTATCTCGTCATCGCGTTACCTCTGAGTTCCGTTAAAATCATTGTTTAACTTTTGTTGTTTGCTCCGTATCAATTGTAATATTTTCCACGTTTTAATCCCTCTGCATCAGAAAGGGATTTCGAAAGAATATCCGAAACTTTTTCACATCGAGGTTCCACGTATTTTTAATATGTCCAGATATAACATTATAGGGATGAAAATCCTTCAAACTTGCACCTTTGTTTAAAAACGCGTAACTTCAATTTTTTGCAGTTTTTTAAATGCATGAAATTTAATAAAAACGAAGGACAAAGCTTGTAAACTTTACTTATATCGTATAGTTACATCTTTTGTGTATCAGAATTTTATTAATAGCAGTCGTTTTTTCTCATTTGCACGTTGCTCGTCGCATTGCTCGTTAAACGCCAATAAGAAATTTCAAAAAGTTTGACACACCAGCGTTTCGAATATTTTAATAAATAACCCAAGTTGTTTAATGAACATCTGTCATTAGAGCAACGTTAAAATTATTTGCCTCAGTTAAGCAGACAATCGGAAATCACGAAGGATACAGCGTGTTTAACAAAAGGCATGATAGAATTTTCCAAAAATGAGAATCCAGTTGCATAACAGTTTTTTTTTAATACAACGAAATGTATCTATTCTTCGTCCAAAATTACTTTATCGATCCGAGTTATTCGCTTGATATACGTTTTCTGAACTTTTGTCAACTCCGATTATTGCTTAGTAGATAATAACATTTCCAATAAGTGGAAGTAATTTATTTAATTAAATCATAGCTAATAATTAATTGCCAACTTTGGAAACGAATATACTGAAAATTAAACAACTTGGAGCACTTAATCGTTCCATTTATAGAGCAAATGATAAAACAGACGTGGAGCATAGTTAGCTAGATTGCTTAATACTCGGAATAAAAATAGACAGGTTTGTTCGTCACGAGAAAAAAATATCCCTTTTTCACTGGGACTACACGTGGCAAAATGGATATTCGCAAGAACCGGAGGAATTTGACTGACAAAGCTTTGACGGACGACTTTGCTTTATCCAATATGCAGAATATTGCGCGAATACAGAACTGTATTTTCAGTGCTCTGGAATATTTAACTGGTGGAAATTTCATGAAAATAATACCTGCAACGTAACACATATCCTCGATAATCGAGTGATTTATTTCGATTAAAAGACGGGCCAGTAAAAATAATGTCTCAAATAGAAATAAATCGATTACATTCAAGTGGTTTTATTTCATCTTTTCAAGATATATTATACCGCATAAGACTTCTATTACTACTATCGAGATATGTATAAATTTTGTGTGCTAGACTAGATTGGCCGCGTGGTAGCGACACACGTATGTGAATGTGAGTATGTGGAAGTATGTGTGTGCACAGCATCTCGAAAAACAGATGAATGCAACTGTTCCATTGTGTGTGTGGTATGGAAGATGGTGAGACGAAGAGAGTGCTGAGACGCGTGTAAATGTCTATCGACGAAGATCCTGGAAACCGTTTATCAAATAAATCTAAAACTATTTTAATATGAATTCTAAGCGTAATCTTAATATTCCTTTACTTTTATTTCGGCAATTAAGATTCAGAATTTTCAACAACCACGAAGAAAGAAATCTCAGCAGAAAGTAACTTTCGGATTTCTCACTGATCGAAGAGAATCCTTCAATTACCTTCAAAGTTGTAGAGCCTCGATTATCGATCAAAAAACTAACGAGCAGGTGATAAAAAATGACACGAAATCGATGAAGGCGACTGTGTGTTATCTTTCGCTTTACTCTCTTTCGCCTAACTTTCGTTCTGCAGCGTATGAAATAGCGGAGTGTTTGGCGAATCGATGGTTTTCCTTCAAAGAGACACGAAAGCATCGTATTTCATAACGCGAGATTTCTTTCCACACATAATGCGAAGCTGCTCCGTACGAATCACACGATCGATACCTGAAATCGGTCTGAGCGAGTCTGATTTGATTGGAAAATTCTATTTCTGCGCGCGGATCGAGTTATTTAATAACTTCGTTTCCACGCTTCGGCCGTAAAACCGTTTTCTCATTTCGCGTAGGTTAATTTTGCGGCACGTGCGCTTTATTCGCGCTTCGGCGAAAGAACCGTGCCGCGTTTCAAATAAAAGCCCATTGAAATGATAGCGCATTGTGCGACGAATTTACGCTCGCGCTCCTTTTCAGCGTGCGCATCGATCGCCACAGGGTTAACGAAACTCCGCTGCGAAATGTCAAGTTTTTCTCTTGAAATTTTTATCGCTTCACGTCGACTCGGCTCCACTCCACCTCGAGTGCCGTACAATGGTATCGGATGCAAACTGTTATTCTAAACCTACGCTATAAGTTTTAGGGAATTAACGGTGTTTTAAACGCAAAGCTTGGGAAACAAAATTTGCTTTAACATTTTCTTGAAAAATACGATCGTAAAAATATGCTCGCGCAACGCTACGCCTCAACTTCTAACATCAATCGACTTATTCCGTGTGTAAAAAGTTTCTGAACGCATTTTCCTTCTTAACACTTTGACTGCCACGTTGGTCATATTTGACCGGCCACGGTTTCTCCTGTGACGCCACGGTCATTGGTGACCGGAGCGCTTCAACTTCTTACAATTGTAAAAATTCAATGAAAATTGACAGTTAGGGAATTTGGAATATAACCGAAAAATAGAATATACTTTGAAATGAAAAGTGCCCCATTGAACGATTAAACATTCTTATTAGAACATCGATAAAAAAAAATGAGAACAAATCTTGCATCTAACGGTGCACTGTGTTTGCGTGCACATCTTTGAGGGGTAATCTACGAATATTATTATAAACACAGCTTAGAAAATAATCGTAAATGCTGCTTTATAATCGTATAATTGAAGTTACAAGTGTGAACATACCTTGCTATTATATATAGAACGAGCAAATATCGTTTACTAATATCTTCTACACGTTTCAACGATATATTCCGCACGTTTTGCTTACAAAGAAATAACGGAGGCGAGTGGTTTGTTGAAATAAACGAAGCCTCGTTACAATATGTCGCTATCGACTGTTACCAAGGTGCCACGGTGGTAACCCGTGACCACCAATGAGATAAACGGTCCATTAGGGAAGAACGTTGTCTCACATCGTCAATTTCTTATTATTTCGTCATTGTATGCTTTGAATAATAAAAATACTCCCGTGGCGTCCCGTGGTAGTCAAAGTGTTGACACTAACTTGTCCAACTTACTTGTCCAATTGGCTTGGAATTTTGCTGGAGTCTGCAGCAGCGCGAGTTCAGTACTTTTCTTCTTTTTCTTATTTTCTTCAGCCATGGAAAATCGAAGAAGCAGAAAGAAGAAGAAAAAAATTCGTAATCGAATCGCATGGTGCCTCGTTTCTTCGTCGAACTCCATCGTTCTTTAAATCATCGACTTTTTCCTTTCGTTCTGGCACCTGCTATAGTCAAACTCATCCCAATTAAGAATCTCCTTGAGTTCTTTCATTTTAGATAAGTAGAATGGGTACCATCGGACGAGGCTCGTTCGCCTATCGCGTAGAAGGGTCGTGCCATCGATTTCTATTTTTCCTCGACGAATGAAAATGACAAATGTTGTTAAAATACGTCGTTTCTCGTCGCTCGACGTTTCAACGACGAGACAAAATACATTTTACCGTACGGTTTCGTAGACGTATATCGTCGCGTTCGATACAGTGCGCCTAACGACAATGATAGCGGTAATGGCAATAACAAAGATCAATATATTTTCATATTTTGATACTTTATCTTGCTGAATTTAAAGTACGTAATATTCTCTTGGTTCGTTCGTTACTGTAACAAAAATTACTGATAGCGTTTGCTCGTATAAAATAAGTTTGATCGTTTCGAGGAAAATTCAACGTCTTTGTCTCGCTTCTTAGATCAATTGTAAACGCCCCATGGTACGTTAGAAACGAGGACATACGGAAAGACCTTGGAATACCAACGGTCAAGGAAGAGATTAGCAGATTCGCAAGAAGATACAGAGAAAGAATAGCAACGCACCCGAATCGGCTGGCAGCGGAAACGATCGACACAACCATAGGAAGAAGACTAAAAAGGAAACCCAGCAGATCTCACAAAGGATATATCTTAACAAACACGAAGATGGTACCCCATTGGGGGTAGCCACCCACATGATAATCAAACAGATAAAAAATTCTACCAAATGTCCAAATTGGACAAATTGTGAATGTGAAATTTTAAATAAAAAAAAAAAAAACTCTTTGTCTCGCAATTTATTTACTATTTTCTTTTTCCTTACTACTTACTTTCTTACTACTAAGATTTTCTATTCGATACTTATACTATACTTGACCTTGTCAATTACAGTTCCTGTCAGACGCAAAACTTTCCCGCATCTCGCCGTTATATTTTCCGAGAATATCAGTTTAGTATCTTTGACTTAGGAATACGTTGTTGGGAAACAACGTGGTAAAACGAACAATCAAATCGCGCGAGTATATTTAACGTTAAGGATATTTTTATACCAGTTCTTTTTTTTAACTTTTCTACGTATATATTTTGACAGCTCTTAAATATCGTAAAAGCTTTTATAAATCTTGCCAATACCTTAACCAACTAAATCCATTTTATATCAATTTTATTGGTTAAAGGTCTTTATAAATTACAAACTGCTTCTTAACATATTGGCAGCTGTCGATGTAGTTCTACATTATCCTAAAATCGATAACCGGTTACCGCTAACGTACATTCTACGTCATTTAAACATTCATAGCTGGTTGGATTTTATAATGGAAGTTTTTTACCTATTTGATTTGTCGAGTTTTGAGTTGAGTTCGAGTCGAGAAATAGAATATCAACTTAGAAAATATTAATTTAAAAATTAATAATCGATCGTTTGTTTCTATATCGGGCACCGTACACTTTCGTTACTCTTTGTGATTTCACTAAAATTATTTTACAATAGTTTTTCATTTTTACAATTTGCATTTTCAACATAGAGATTTCTATTAACCAGTTAGCCGTTGCGATCGGTTTGAAAACTTTGAAAAGCCTGTACCTAAAATGTATGAGAAAAAGTAAGCGACGATGAGTATACTCGTCAAACGTACAATATGCGTAGCTTTTATAGCATAAAATTAAATCGTATCGAAACGACTGTTTTATTTTTTAATTTTATTAACGGTAAGCTTCGTCGTAGCACAAAATATTGCCATTTCTTCGTGACGAGTATACTCGTCAAACGCACAACATGCGTAGCTCTTATAGCATAGAACTAAATCGTAACGAAACGACTGTTTTATTTTTTAATTTTATTAGCCACAGACCTCCTCGTTGCACAAAATATTGCTACTTCTTCGTGACGAGTATACTCGTCAAACGCACAGTATGCGTAGCTGTTACAGCATAGAACTAAATCGTAACGAAACGACTGTTTTATTTTTTAATTTTATTAGCCACAGACCTCCTCGTTGCACAAAATATTGCCATTTCTTCGTGACGAGTATACTCGTCAAAAACAACTCACTGGTTTTAAATATGAAACGACGAGTGATTACAGGGAGAATACGTTCATTTATTCATTTTAATGCTGCAATCCTTTATGCAAGTTTTATATTTATATTAATAACATTTATAGAAATTTTCGAAAATTGTAATATTCCACCTAAAATAGAATCGTAGAATTGTTAAGACTTATACTAATCGTAACTATATAAAAGTTAATCGCGTTAAAGTCATCGGACTTCTTCGTTCGGTGTACCACCCCATTTATTTATTTGCAATTTATTCGCAATAAAAAGTAAGGAAAAGATTTAAGGTATCGTCGAGTGATATTTAGTCAGCGTAATTCTCGGTCTCGATTACATCAACGTTTTAAATATCAGGTTACCGAATAACGAATAAACGATGTACCATGTAAGAAACTTAGAAAGAGAGATTAGGATCAAAGTGAATCCTCGTACACTGACGTGCTCATTACGAGAATTAAGGTGTATTGTCGTAAACCGATGTCTCGCGTTTTAGCCTAATTTCTTGTAACGGGTAGAACTCGAATATTCCGCGTGATATTTAGTCGACATCGAGCTTTCTCCCTAATGGTTTCATTCTCTAAGCATCTTCAGTTCGAAAGGAATCTGTTTCGTCGAATAATAAAAATTGTATTAAACCTTTGCACTGCTATGTCGAGTATGACTCGACATGAGTTTTTATCCTCAGAAGCTCCTTTGTCGAGTTCCACTCGACATTCTTTCTATCTCACCTTTTTTCGCGAAACGTGCGAAAGAAAAGCAGAATTGCATTCTGGAAATTGTTTCCAGATATATCATACACTTAAAAATTACAAAATACAACGATAGTGAGAATAAAACTGGTATTTAAGCGAATTTGTTTCTTCCTTTATTTATTTAAATTGTCTTATTTTTTGGTTAAAGTAAATTTCAAATAAAACACTTAAAAGCATTGGCAGCTGCTGATAACGAAATTGAAATAAAATTTAGAATGCAAAGGGTTAATAATAAATTGTATATTAACCAAAAATATACTTCATTTCCTTAAACGCTATCAAAATTCTAAGAATCTACGATTAGAGTCTTTGTAATAAAGAAACAGCCATTTAGAAAGAGACATCTCTCTGACATCGCAATATATAAAAAAAAAAAAAAAAAAAATGTTAAAGAAGAGTAAAATATTATCGAAATTGTCTCTCTAATACGCTTCAGCTTAGCTTGGTACCACACGTTTATGCTACTCAGCTTCTCAAAAATATTCCACTACTATACATTCGATGCAATCCATCGATTGCAAAGATCTTGGAGAGATTCAGCCGTATCAGCTCGCGCCACTGTCGAAAACAATTTGCCTAACGCGAATCTGTCGTAAAAAGGTCCACAGACTTTGCTCGCTTGTCGACGAGTTTGCTCCTTTATCGGTCGAGGTGTAGATCCTTTTAAGCCGTTGGCTCTCGAACTTTCTCGGCTAACACGCGTCAAACTCAACACGATCAGCAAAGAAGGAACAAAAGTGTCAGACATTGGGACAACATCGCCAACTGGCAACCTCGGCTTTCATTTCGACAACGGCCCGGCTATATCGTTCTACGCTTTCTCGTTCTAGTTTCTCATCGGATTTACGAGATTCGCAGACGCGAAGCTTCACGCGATCTGCACGAGAAATCCATTGGACGTGGAGTGACTAGTTAGACCGAGTAATGTCGACTCAATTCGTGGATAGACTCGCTCTTCCTCGACGTTTCGAAAAATCCTAGCTGATGGATTTTCGCGTAATCCTCCTCTCCTGACGGTTTGCCTGTCCTGCAGGACCCGGATTTCCTCCTACTCGCGCGGCTAATCGGCCAAATTACTGGCAAAGGGGAGAGACGTTGGCGAATGGAGAAGTTCCGTGTTATTGAGTTACACGGACCATCTATTGGCTTGGCAACTAAGAGATTGCGGATTTTGTCATTAGGTGGTAATGAAAAAATCCGCAATCTCTTAGTTGCCAAGCCAATAGTTGGTTAATTCTGATATAAATAATTCTGATGGCACTTTATCGCCGTTTACTGCCCTAACTCGAGCTCGCAAGATTAATATCAAAATTCTTAGCACTTTGAAGTGTGCTCGGTCTTTCGAGTTAGTTCGAATTAGTTTAGTGTTATAGTTTTTAATATAGTCAGTTAGTCGACCGTAGTAAAAATTCGTCAACCTTTTCCTATCGCTGCACACAGGACTAACTTAGGTAACTCCAAAGTGCTAAGGATTTCGTCATTATCATCTAATGACAAAATAATGGCATTTTATCGCCGTTTACTGTCCTAATTCGAGCTCGCAAGATTAATAACAAACTTCTTAGCACTTTGAAGTGTGCTCGGTCTTTCGAATTAGTCCGTTTGGTGTTATAGTTTTTAATATAGTCGGTTAATCGATCGTAGTAAAAATTCGTCAACTTTTTCCTATCGTTCCATGCAGGACTAACTTAGGTAACTTCGATTTTGTTAAAATAGACCTCGTTCGGTTGTGAGTGACGCTACAGAGATGGTCGTTTTTCTTTTACGGACCCTTAACCATCTTTAAAGCAACTATGGTATTTGTCTCGGATGAGATCGCACGTTGTATTGTATTTAGTGCTCGTTCTTTCTTATTTTTATTTATGTGCTCGTGTATCCGATAGTTAAAATATGTGGATAAACAAATATTTGATTAACATTGAAGAATCATTACGGTCTACGTACAGAGAATATAATTATTCATTTTTATAAAATATCTTCTAGCAGAGACGATGAATCTTATTTCCAAGTAATGAAATTTTCCGCTGTGAAAATTTCCGTAGCTTAATCACGATGACATTCGTTTATTAAACGCAATAAAACTCCGGTGAGCTGTTCATTAGCAGAGTTTGAACATTTTATCGATAAATTTATAAAACAATTTATCGGTTTCAAGGTTTATATAATTAATTATTGTATGGTATTAAAATATAAAATTGAGAATGCGATTAACGGCAGTATTACAAGGATGCGTTTAATCGATAGGAAGTTTTTTAATAGATTTCCAAGATGTAATTATCAAGCTATTTAATCAGATCCAATTAAGCGCCCTCCTTTTTAGTTGGAAATTTCGAAGTAATTCCGCGTATAATTTAACGCGACTGAATTTCATTCATTCGTTTGAATAATTCCATTCGTTTGAAATTCATTTATCGTTCACACATTTATTCTTCATCCGTCTGTAACGTTCTACACGATCGTACTTATAACCAATATCGTTCCAATTTTCTAAATATCGTGCATTTACAAAATAAATGAATATCAATAACATCGTAGCAAACTTAGATCCCGTTACGTAACGTGTCTTAAACAAACAAATTTGAATTTAATAAAATGGACGAATATCGCTGAATAAAATCTAGCTGCTGCAGTAAATTTGCGAATTTTTATTTTATTTGTCAGTGTACGTATCGTAGGTAACTGCTGTACGGATGAATAATCCAATTTACTCAGTGAAGCTGAAAGTCTATTAAGGAAAAAAGAATAAAAAAAATACCGCAAGTTGTTCGATCAAAGAATTTGTCGCTGTGTTCTGCGTCTTTAAACCAGCTATTAGGCGAACAGCGAATTCCATCACGGAGAAATGTTGCGTCCTTAGACAAGATACGATCGTCAAGGTAGCGAGACAAAGCAGAACGTTCTGTGAAATTGCCGTGTGACAACGCCAGGGCACAGACTACTTCTACGACAAAAGACATCGTAATGAGTCCTATTTGCGACGTCTTGCGGCAGTCAGCTTATTCATTAGACATTAATACTTCGCATTATTACATGTTTCGATCTGCAAACGCAACACACCTTATCCGATACACTCACTTCCAATTAGTAGACCAGATACAAAGATGTGTCGCTTAATCCTTTCGCTTTGCCAGTCCAATCCGCCGAAGTACTGTCATTGAATGGAAACGCGCGCCAGAAATACGTACAGTGTGCGTGGTTGCTGTATATACGTTTTCCTAGGTCTTAGATAACAATAATTCTTGTAAGAACCGTATATGAAATATCGTTTTACTGTCGACGGATTTAACAGATTTTTTAGCATGGAACAGTATACGATCGTTTGGATGTTTGAAATATATTGCGTGAAACGTTTTGATGTTGTTTCAACAATGAGTAACTTTAAGAAGTGATTAATCCAATATGTCAATAGAATCAACAGAAAAAATATATTATTGACTA
Organism: Bombus vancouverensis nearcticus; assembly: GCF_051014615.1. Lineage (NCBI taxonomy): Eukaryota > Metazoa > Arthropoda > Insecta > Hymenoptera > Apidae > Bombus > Bombus vancouverensis. The sequence continues at coordinate 16,318,719 of NC_134915.1, read as the reverse complement.
CAGATAGCACTTGTACATGCGTCATTTGGATACCCGAAATATGGGCTGCAGGACTCAGGTGTCACGTCAGGAGACACGAGAAATCGCGAAACCGATAGATCGCCGGTGATCTCCTCGCGTCGCAGTTCGAACGTTTCACGAATAAAGTGAAGAAATTGAACTTTGTATTTTTTTTTTAATATTTCACATTCACAATTTGTCCAATTTGGACATTTGGCAGAATTTTTTAGCTGTTTGATTATCATGTGGGTGGCTACCCCCAGCGGGGTACCATCTTCGTGTTTGTTAGGTTATATCCTTTATGAGATCTACTGGGTGTTTCTTTTTTAGTCTTCTTTCTATGCTTGATGCGTTGATCGTTTCCGCTGCCAGTCGGTTCGGGTGCGTTGCTATTCTTTCTCTGTGCCTTCTTGCGCATCTGCTAATCTCCTCCTTGACCGTTGGTATTCCCAGGTCTTTACTTTGTATATATATATTTTTTTATTTAATATTTCACATTCACAATTTGTCCAATTTGGACATTTGGTAGAATTTTTTGGCTGTTTGATTACCATGTGGGTGGCTACCCCCAGCGGGGTACCATCTTCGTGTTTGTTAGGTTATATCCTTTATGAGATCTGCTGGGTGTTTCCTGTTTAGTCTTCTTTCTATGCTTCACTTTGTATATAATACACAATAGAATTTGCTACGACGCCAAATAGTGCAGCGCAGTGGTTAGCGCCTTAGGTTACGAACGTTCGGGTTCTCAAATCCTGGCGACCGATTTTTCTTTCCACGATACAAAAATGAGAAGAAAATGCAGCGGTATCCCAGCAGTTAGCACATCTACACCCGCAGCAGAACCTAGCTTGGCCTCTACACCAGCAGTAGCACTATCAGCCACAAGTAATACACCTCAAATTTATTATGCAAATCCAACAGAGTGACGGTTCAAAGTGTTACAAGAGACTGAGTCAAAATGTTTTAACAGACTGACTCGAGCGCTTATTTTCGAGGGTTTCTATACTGAAGTTTTAGTTCCTCTGGAGGGATTGTCGTCTGGTGCATCTCAGAGACGCCTATTTCGTTACTATTTGGTTATTGTTTCGATGGCTGTGGTATGCAGGATGTCTAACTTATCCTATTACTGTTTCTGAGCGGATGGTTTTCTTCAGCGTGTGACACAGAAATCGTCGCGTGGATGCCGTGTATAAGCTGCGCTCGAAGCAAAAGGGTTGAAGACGCAGCACTTTCCCATGATGGAATTCGTGAGTTGTCTTTGATGGACGACTCAAAGTCGTAGAAACGATGTACCTTCTTTTTTAAGTGAACTTTCAGCTTCGAGGAAATATTTGGATTATTTATTCGTACGAGTAATAGTTTCTTGGATAAAAATCAAAAGTCACTATTTTCTGTAAATGTTAATATGATAATTGTTGGATAAATGTTAGATATGAAATTGAATTAGGGATTTTAAATGTATATACGTGATTTGTAAATTCTATTTGTACGTGTATGGTTCTTCATTGCGGGTAAACGTAGAGAACAGTTTGAATGTAAAACTTGAAATCTCGGTAATTCCAGAGCCTCGTTCGCATTAGTCTAGCGACTTAACTTCCAGTTTGTGCGAGTTAACTACAACCTAATTTTCAGTTCGCTCGAAACCAGTGAATATTTCATGTAGCGACGAAAGATTTCTTTGTCTTCAAGAGGGTCTTCAACAATGGACGTTTAGTCTTTCGTTACTCGCTTTTTCCAAATAAATCCATCACGAATTTCGTGTCGATATACAAACGAGTATCGATATCGGAATAAAAATAACGTACATCCACTATTATTTATTTATTTATTCCTAAGGATTTTTGAATTTGTTCAGCCCGTGAAGGAGTAAAAAATAAAGAATTTTCTCGTTTCGTCAAAGACCGAGGAATTTATCCTCTTGAAGAAACATCTGAAGAAATTGTATGTTTCATTCACAGCTAAAGAATTTTCTTACTTTTATTCGCCTGATAAAGTTTAGTATGACCAACAATTTGTCACAAACGCTTGAACCTATTCGATTTCGAGTAAAAAGTAAGTTGATGTGAAGGAAGCTTAACATCGAGGAATCGTTGCCTTCCACGATCGTAGCTCGTCATGTTTTACCGCCGCGCACTAACCGTGAGAAACGTCAATGGCACTGTTATCGTACAAATTCTGTCTAAACAGATAAGACAAATCTGGTAGCTGGCACAATTTTTCGATATCTCGGCAACTGACTCATCGTTTCAACGAAGGTTAAGGACGGCGATGTTGCACACGATCGAGAGGATCGTCGCGTTCATCGTCGGGTCCAGTTACGTCGACGTCTCGGTCTGGTGAATGTCGTTTAACCCCTTAACATGCAAATCCTTCTGCCTCAAATTTTGTCAATCTTCGTCACGAACAAGATATCCAAGCTGTTTCATATTGTGCAGTCTTCGTGTTACTCGAAAGGGTTGGAAATATTGCTCGAGCAACGCGTTGCAGCAATTTGAAGAGATAGGAGATTTTGTACAGTGATAAACAGATTGCGGATGTTGGCGATTCGCAGATTGAAATGTTCGTGCAATTTCGTATTTTTATGAAAATAACGCGAACCGAAGAAGCGAGATTTAAATGGAATTTCCTTCGACTTCTAAATATTACAAAGCTTTTTGTTTTTATTTTCGATACTTTGTACGTTTTTGCGTGTCACGCCCACCCTGTACATTTTTCTACGTTTTATTTTTCCATTGGTAAGTTTACAGTGAATTTGTCGTTGTAGAGAATCTGAAATCTCTTCGAATGTGAACGCGGTGCTTGAGGAATTTCTCTCCTTGTTCCTTAATATCCTAAACGCTTCGAATAACGCGAATGCTATTTAATCTCGAATAGCTTGGATATTTGTTTTCCAACAGAGTTGCGAACGAAAACGTGATAATAATTTCTTGAATAATCTGTTGCAACAGCTATTCCACTAGATACGTAGACGGGATAATTTGTTACGAATAACGTTTCATTGTTATTCGGAAATATATTCGACGTAGAATTTAGTTCGTTCGAATGATTATTATTTTTTAACTGCTTTAACTTACTATGCTTAATAATTATTGTTTAAAACGATCGAAATAAATAGACAATTTCAATTTCTATATAATCGATTAGCATATATTCTGGCCCTAACGTCTGATTAGATGAACGTGTATTTATGAATAAATTAATGTTACACAAATATCATTGAAAGTATTAAAATAACATGAAAACGAACTTGCAGTTTATTCGCTACGAAAAAATTATACAAACTTTCTACACCTGCAAACGAAATTTATTGCTATTTAATTTAATTTTTAATTGCAAATTAAAAATATTCTTGCTACCCCATAATAATAAGCGTTAAATACATTAACGTTAACGCTTAATCATCGTCATTCTAAAAACAGCAACGTTTTACAGCTAAATCAAATACTGTTGGTACGTTAGTCGGTGTTAACCTTCCGGAAGTAACACGACATGAGTGTGCCGAGTTTTAAGGATCTTGGTACAAACGCGAGAGACGTATTCAGAACTGGCTATCATTATGGAAAAAGTCTTATCAAATTGGGTGTTAAATCGAGGTCTAGCGAAACGCTGGAAATGGGCAGCGATTTACGCTTGGACTGCGACACATCGAAGGTAATTTTCCACCACGTTTCTGCCCCTCAAATTCTATTTCTTTCTATGTATTTTCGATTAAATATCGAAACCGTGGGACGAGTAATCTGAATATCGAAGCATAGTAATTCGACAGGAGCAACGAAGTAAAAGTAATATCAAAATAATTTGCAACCGAACGATCGCATTCTGAGAAATTCTTCGTGATACTATTATCGCCGAGTATAATTTCCTTTGTATTTAAGAAGTTGTAACCCGCTTAGAAGCGAGTGTTACGCGATTACTAACCTTCTGCATGTATTTACTTATGCAAATTCCGGACGCAACAAGTCAGAACAAGTCAGTACATTACACTGCAGATTCTACAGATCCGCGATCAATAGTTCGAGTAGTCTTCTATGTTCGTAAAAAGTCACGAACTTCCGTTGGTGTCACAAAAACTTTTGCTACTGCGTATATGGAATATAATAGCGTATCGAGCTTTATAAATTTGTTTTTTTATTATTTAATTTGTACTTTACAATTTATCCATCTGGACTTTTTGTAAATTTTTCCAACTTAATTGCTAAATAACACGCGGATTGCTACCTCCAGCGGGATACCATAATTGAATTTGATTATTTTACTTCCTTATTGAGGTCAGTGGGGTGTTTTCTTTTTAGTCTTCTTTGTAGAATCTTTTATTATTTAATTTGTACTTTACAATTTATCCATCTGGACTTTTTGTAAATTTTTCCAACATAATTGCTAAATAACACGTGGATTGCTACCTCCAGCGGGATACCATCTTCGAGTTTGACTATGCTTTATACATAAGCATAGAATATTATCAGATGTTTTGTAAAGGAAACGATATATTTTTTGTTACCATGATATACTTTTGTCAACGTATACTTTGGTAGCATACGCTACAACGGATATAAAAAACAAATTCACATTCATGCGTGATACATCTGGACTTCTTAAGCAATAATTTTTGTCACACATAGTAATGATAATAGATACGTGTAATGGAAATACGATGCGAGATTTATACGAGACTTTCAAAAAGATTCACCGTACTGCAACAGTTATCGATCGATCGTATCGTAAAAAATGCTCGGAGTGCAAAGAGTTAATTTACTTTACGTTTCGTCTTTCGAACACCCTTCAGATCGTGCACGGTAAATAAATCACTATACAAAAGATCGTAGGGAAAAGACATTTTCCGATATGATAAACTTCTTCGCGAAAGTATCAAATGTACAAAAATGTAAGCGTTTTAAACATTTTACCATTCACGTTGTGTCTTATCGCTATTCGTAACGTTTTTAATCGTTAAACGAATCGAAACTATACTTTCTTAAGGACAATGCATACATTGTTCTCGATATCCGCCACAACAGTCGAAGCATCGATCAAAATACTCGAAATAATTATTTCTCAGTCGTGATATTATTTTTCGTTATGACATTTCTCCGCCTAACTAACGAAACGAATATCGTGTTATTGGAAAATAGCAAGAAATACGAATAGAAGGTGCAAAGCGCGCAATTCTCGTACCAGTTTTTAAAGATGTAAGCGACTTGTGCTTCGAAATTACGGCTATTACGGATAATGAAATTCTTCGGATCTCTATGTACGGGAATTCTCTTATAATTTTCATCTAAAGGGAAAACAATCGATGATAAATTATTTAGCACGGTACCGACGGATTTTTATTAAAGTCGTCCATTTTCGATTTTCCAATTACAGCTGACCGGCGTCGCCGATGCAGAATATAAAACGCAAGACTATGGAAGCTTTCTGCAAAAATGGACAACAGATGGTACGGTTACACTGGGCTATGCTCTTCGACAGACGATAATCCCAGATATTGGCCTGAACTCGGAGATTAGTTACAATCCGGAAACAACTGCCAGAGCGATAAAAGTCGGCGCCAAATTCACCAAGCAAGCCTTCAACGCGATGTGCTCGATCTGTTAGTTGATTTTATTGTTTGACGTTAGTCGAATTTTATAGTTACGCGTATTACTTGTACTTTGGTTCCAGAGAGACGCGATTTTACACACGTCTAATTTTAACGGTAACAATATGCACCTCTCCCATAGCCAAAAACGTTAACCGCGTTTCTTCGTCGTTGCTTTCACCAGTTCTGCCATTCGGATTGTTCGTTTCTCCATTGAATTTGTTATTATTTGCTTCTAGATTTCATTACACGTATTTGTATATGTCGAGTTCTCATTAGGGTTAAGGGCGTGTAACGAATCTTCATTTGGATTAGCCATTGTTGTTATACAATACGGATGATATTTACTGGTAAGAATATGATTAGTGGCGATTAGATACTCGAGATGCTAATGACAATGATCTGAGGTTCAATAACGAATCCATCGTCAATGGGATAGCAAATGCGTTTTCTTCCAAAGTCTAAGTCGAACTAAACTTACTGGTCCACAATTCGAGCGTAGCTCAACTTACTTGTCCACAGTACAAGTAGAACTCAACTAACTCCCTCAGTCCAAGTGGAACTGCACTTATATGCTCTTCTTCGTACCTCTCTATACCCCTCGAGTCAACTATATTTTTAAGGAGAGCTATACAACTGCTCTATAGCTGTGTTAGGTAAAAACGTCCATTCCGTGACCGTGGCTACGTTCAGCGACCAGTTGTGTCACTTCGAGCCCAAGCCTATTGTCATGATTCTTGGGCACACATAATCGTATTAAATCATAAACAGCTACTTCTAAGTTTTGTTATTCAAGTACCGCTATAATGAAAGGTCTAGACTAAAGTATTGGGGGTGTTCCCAAAAATTCCAAAAGAAAGGCCCCGATGTCCTTTCATCTGCGACATATACAATTATGTTATAATATTTCACGTTATTACATCTCACAGCGTTGGTCATAAGTATCACGACACGTGTCGATCATATCCAGCAAAATTTGAACGTTTTTGAGGTATAGGTCGTATAAAGATTTTGTCTTTATCCGTGTTGGGGGATTTTCTCCCAACCTTTTACCATTTAGAAATCGCGAAAAACAGGACTACGAGTGGTGGGATTCGGACCTGGGTCCTGTAGCGTTCGTAAGCAATTACGCTAACCACCACGCTGCCTCCACCGTAGATAAATCCAAACAACTGAAATGAAAACTGAAAAAATTCTACTGGCTGATTGGCAGACGCTCCAACTTAAACATGCAGAGTAAAATAATGCTACATAAAGTCATATTAAAACCTGTTTGGACCTATGGGATCCAACTATGGGGAACAGCGAGTAATTCCAACATAGAAATTCCCCAACGATTTCAATCAAAAACATTAAGATCCTCGATAGATGCACCTTGGTACCTTGCACCTTGCACCAACGAAACAGCGACCTTAGGATACCCACAGTTCAAGAAGAAATATGCAAATTCGGTAACAGATATAATATAAGAGTTAGCAACCACCAAAACCCATTAGTTACCCAATTACTTGACACGACGGATCAGATCCGCAGACTAAAAAGACAACACCCTTTAGATCGAAACATTAGATTCAACTAGAATCAAACATACTATAAACTCTTATAATCCAAAAGTTACAGTACCACGTCAAAATAATTTACTTATAATTCTCAATGAGAATTGATTACCAAATAAAAATTGTCTACCAAATAAAAAAAAAAAAAAAAAGAAAACCACCGCGCTGCCGTCGTCCGGGCCCTGGGTAGGGTCTTTGTGTAGCGAGCCATGGGACAGAAACCGTTGAAAAATTTTGCTGTCGAGTGCCGCTATATTTTTAATTGCTTTCATGTTCGAATTATTTCACTGAAAGTCTCAGTTTCCTTGTTTTCTCGTGCATAATAATTGGATACTGTTTCACGGCCAGTCGAATTCGAAGGTTTACGTTATTGGAACCTGGCGGTGTGTCAAAGGGAGCACCAAGATGGAACTGCCCTCTGACATCGATCAATTATGAGAAACATAACGGCGATCGATCACCGAAGAAAGTATCGTATTACTTTTCCCAGCAACACCAAGATATACGTTCCAATATCTAAAGACGATGGTGATCCGCAATTTGCAATTTCCTAATTCCCTTCTTCCCTTTCCGCTTTAACAACGTCCCACTTACGTACACGGAAATGAGATTCGTCCTATGTAAATATCCATGTGTGCGTATCTTCGATGTGAACGCTTACCTTCACACACGTGACTGACATTTGTATCCAGCGAGGCAACGGAAATGCCAAGCGTAACTCGATATTGCAAAGTTCGTTAGCCGTCACTGATATCCGAATGAAATCGATATTAGGCGAAAATCACTCTTGCCACGCGGTTTACATATAATTCCCAGTTTTAACCGTAATAACTGCGGTTCAACCGCATGCTACGCGTCACACCAATGTCGGATATCGAATAACATCGGGGCCACGGCGTCGTCAATTGGATGGAACGTTCGATGTTTACCAACAAACTGCGTAGAACCGCAGCAGAGGACAGTTTACCATGCAATATCTTTGTTGCGTGGTGGAAAGTCGAATAGGAGATCGAAGTTGCTGATACGGTGCGGCACAGGATTCCGTAAATTATCTTCTTTGGTGGAAGGACAGAGCTGCTCTACCGAGTTCTAAATGAAACGTTATTCCTTGTAAAATGTATGTGGTTCGTTGAAAATTTGTTGATTTCATGGGTCGTGGTGCGTGAAGCGAAATGTATACTTGGAAAAGGACCAGAGAATTAGAGAATGTAATGTAACGTAAAACCGGAGATTTGTGAAAAACCCAAAAGAGCAGGATTAGTAATAACAAATAAACGAGTAAATATAGCAGAGAAAGATAGATGCGTTGGTTCACAGCAAGTCGATGATACTTGTAGTTAATGGGATGTCCTGAATTAGAATGTTCCAAAACAGCGTGTTTTTGTGATTTTTTTTTAGAAGAGAAAGAAACAAATGAAGTTATTGAATTTTGAGGTGTGGTTTTATATATATTTAACGAATACAAAAAGATTTTTTTAAAGTAAAAAAAAAAATTATAACAGATTTCTAAGCCTATTTCATGGGCTGCAGTTTTCGATCGGCGTGAAAGATCCACCTCGTAATTCTTGGCCGAAACAGAATACCAAAAAAGGATTAAATTATTATATATTTTTCTTCTCGATGCACTTAAAAATTTTGGCGGGCTTAAAGAAAGAACGTGTTTTATAAAAAGAAAAAATGAACTTTAAGGTGCTATGACAATTATTCGAATAAATTATTTGACGAACATTTTTAGTTCATCGAGAAGAAAAATATATAATAATTTAATCGTTTTTTGGATTTCTAAAAAAAATCACAAAAAGACGCTGTTTTAGAACATTCTAATTCAGGACACCCCCTTAAATCCCGAAGCTATTAATATGCAAAGTTATCGTAAGACCCGTGTGGATCGTAAGGCATCGAACAGAAGCTGATAGCCGCATTAAAAAAATAGAACGAATGCAGTGGATAATACTTGGCACGATTGTAAATGGCCTGTGGTACGCTCGTAACGATGACCTCGGGAAAGACCTACGTGTTAGAACAGACGAAGAAGAAATAGAACGCTTTGCAAACAAATATAAAGCTCGGCTAGAAAATCATCCAAATAGCCCAGCTCGCAGCCTGTACACATTACCTCGAAGATTGCAGAAAGCACATCCGGATGACCTGACCACCACACAATATCTTAATATTGCTGGTAATAGAGCCAGATACTGTCCGATGTGGCACAGTATCTACTCGCTGATCGATCAAAACGATACAGCAATTTACCGAATGTTCGAATAAATTGTGAATTTATCACGAGGCGTTAACGAACAAACAAACAAACAAAAAATTGATAGTAATAGCAGTTATGAAAATATTCGACCATTTACTGAAATAAATTTAGATCCAAATTATTTGTTATTTTATTATTTTCCATCATCCATGCGTCACACATTGTAATTGACATTTAACTTTATTTAAAAAAATGCAATTTTTCGCAATTTCGCGAAAATCCTGGTGCCCGCGAACAGGTGAAACGATTCGTAAAAACTAGACTGCGCAGTTTTACGCATTTTATGAGCAAAGTGCAAGACCACGCGAAACGTATTTAATACGAAAAAATATATAAAACGTTCGAGGTATTATATCGCTGGTTGCTAGGATATTTGAAAATTGGATAAAATAATTTTCTGTCGATGCTTTTATTTTTTAAAATTATACCCTTGAGAGTACGAATTGGCATAAAAATCGGTAATATTTTCCGCCAAGAACAATTTCCCTCGGAATCCAACGAATTTCTCGACCATAAAATCTGTTCTATTCGCAGCAAGCGACGCGCAGTCGAACGTGGATATTTTGGGCTCCATAGTCACCGCAGTAAAGGGTCTCCTGATCGGTTATCAAGGTGGCTACAACACGGAAACGAACAAAATGACGAAGAACGACCTGGGATTGGCCTTCAGCTACCAGGACGTTGGTTTCCACTTCCGATGCACCTCGATACCGTACGAGTACGGACTTTCCCTCTTGTACAAAGGTTACAAATTTTCATTGTATTCTACGATGACCGTAGACTGCAAATTTTGTGCATTTCTCTTATTTAACAAAACCCACTGCAATGAAATTTCCAAATTTTTTAATTACATACTTGATACGTAATTTGACCCTTAAAACTTGAACATTTTCTTCCTGTATTTTTATATCTCTGCATCGTTTCTTTGTTATTGCCGGTAGAAAAAAATGTGAAAGCGAAGAAGGCTGATGTTTAGACACAAATTTTTGCGAACGTTTATAACCGGGCAGTGGATGTCTGTGTAATTTCATATTTTTCCATGAATATAAGCGAAGAAGCAGAATTTAAATGGAGTATTATAACGAATACTCTTTTCAAAAGATATACATATTGCATCTTTTCGCATCTCGTGTATATATTTTCACATGCAAGTGACTTCTAAATGCATAAATATTCGCAGTCTACTATTTATAAGCTTTTTTCAGTTTTTTTTTTTAGTTTTTGAAGTATATACAAATATAGCGAAGCTGCTGGTTCAATCTATTTTTGATTAAAATTTTTTAACACGTTTCTTCTTTGGCCGTGACAAGAGCAAAACCGATTTGCTTTTTTCTTTGTTTAAACAGTATATTATTAATCTTTTATATTTAACGTTGCAAAAGAAACGCGAATGAACGTAACAGATACCGTTGGTTAATGTAAATGTAATGGTAATATAATTTCGTTGGCAATTTAGAGCGTAAAATTAGTATGGATCTGGTTTAACACGCGAATGCACATTCAACTGATGTAATTAACAGAATTAATTCAACGTGTATAATCGGTTCAGTTTTCCCTTGATTAATATCGATGCGGTAGTTAATTGACGCATCGGGTGCGATTTTCCTTTAAAAAATTAAAGAAGAAATACTTGGGATTTATTTTCGAGCAACTTGAATCTCGTTTACAGACAATTTAAACGAAATATAATTATCTATAAATTATTATTAACGAAACATAAATATCATTAATAATATTTCATATTTATCATAATATTAATTAATATTCGAAAAATATTTATCACCACGATATACCGAAGATAACTGTGAATCGATTACTCTCACGTATAATATTTTTATCGATCAACCAAATCTATTTTATTATTCGCATTATTTGCTTTTAATTTATTCAACAAAATTTAAGTTCCCGTTAAATTCAATTTTAACTTTACTCTATTTTCCGTGTCACAATTCCCTTCGTTAGATAGCCACGAAATTTTCCCCATTCACATTATCAAAATTTAAATTATTCATCAGCCAAAAATTGAAATTAATCGTACAAAAGCTGGAACACATTGGATCCTACAAAACACACAGTTGTCTCCCGAATACATTTTTTTTTTTCCAAAAATTAACAATATTCGAGCAGACAAACATTTCCAAGCTCCTAAGGTTCGTTCTAACCAATCGATGTTTATCCTCGTTCTCCAAGAAGCAGCGAAATGGCTGTAAATTCAAAAATTCGTTCCTCTGACGACAGTGACATTTCTCGTAAAGCAAATAGTTCCGTTAATTCATCGTGGTTTCCGGTTGACCGATGAGCGAACGACGCTTGCGTTAAAATGTTGCGAATATCGTGCAAGCACTCGCAAAGGAACTTGTGGTCGGAGGAAATTGAACAAGGGGTTGCAGTTCCATTTCACTTGGATTATTCTCGAGAGAAAGCGAGCATCGCGAGGTATCATACTCGATAGCAGGTCATTTTTAATTACTTTTATGCCCCGAGGTTGTCCTTTACCGTAATCGAAAAGAGCTCATAGAAAACACTGTAAGTACGAAAATGGAAAAACTTTGATCTTTCAACGTAAAACGTTCCACGTACTAACGAGAATGCAAGAGTATAGAATTTCAATGCAATCTCCCTTTCTAAATAATTATTCATAGATAGCGGATTTTTCGATTCAATTCGCATTTTTCAGAATATATTAGGTTGTTCGAAAAGTATCTTTCTTTGACAGATACGTCTTTTACAACGACGCATCTTTATACAAACGTGAAACCTGATCTATCGAACGTTGTGATCTTTATCTTGATAGAAGAAAATGGATCGTACGTAATTCGATAAAATAACATAACACGAAAAATATCCATTATTTTCTTATATTCGAAGATTCGATTAAGTTTCGAAAGAAACTTTTAATAGCCGAACAAGTGAAATCTCGCTACAAATTCATTTTACCTATCAAGTATTATAGAAAGCGCTATACTTTGGATATTTCACGTATCTTTTCATTGTTATGTACATTTTGTAAAATTCTGCGCTTTTGAGTTTCTCAAACAAACGCAGAAAAATCCGCGGTCCTGTTGTTAGCAATTACGAAAGACAGCGTCGTAGCGTCCCCTCCATAGACAAAAATATAGCAGCCAAGATATTAGTTAAAAGATATTAGTCGATCGTTTCTTGGCGATCGCCTCTGTCGTCTATCTAAACGTATTGAGAATTGTGGATCTTAATCGCCGAAATAAAAGTAAAGGAACACTAAGGTTACACTTAGAATTCATATTAAAATAGTTTTAGATTTATTTGATAAAGGATTTCCAGGATCTTCGTCGATATACATTTGCACGTGTCTCAGCACTTTCTTCGTCTCACCATTTTCCACACTGCCAATGGAACAGTTGCATTCATCTGGTTTTCGAGACGCTGTGCACACACATACTTGCATACACTCATATTCACATACGTGTGTCACTACTACGCAGCTAATTTAGTCTAGCACACAAAATTATACATATCTGAATAAAACGAACGAAACATTCAGTTTTAGGACGATTGATTGTAGGACAATAATTGAAGGACAAAAGCGATCTTTTTTTCGATAAAAAGTGGTATCTGCAAAGTTTTATCAAATTTCATTAATTTCGTCGTTTTCGAGGGAACGTTCCAAGAGGAAAATAATTTCAATGAAAATTGATTTTTCTACCAAAGGAACAGTCGATCCTTTCGACGTGGACGATCATATTCCACTTACGAATCAATGAAAGCTGTTGAGTGCTGATGAGAAATTTTTTAAAATAAACATCAGTTTTCTCTTTTTTCTCGCAAAGTGGATAATCGAAAATCCTCGTTGGACGAATGTGCACAAACGTGGACAAATCGCGGACAATCATATCCCACTCAGAAAATCGATGAAAAATATTCACAGCTGGATGCTGATGTCAAATTTTTCAATTCCATCGTACCTTTTTTTTCTTTTTTTCTCAAAGAGGACCAACGAATACTGTCTATTTTTTTTTTTTTTTTTATAAAAAATTGCGCTTGGAGACGTCAACTTGGCAGACCCGTGATCCCGTCTATCGTAAATGTTCCCTGTTCCGAAAATACATATAATTTCGCCATGGAAATTCAAGATCGTGCGTCGCACACGACTGGAAATGGTCCGTTCGTTGTGACGAACAATCGTCCATCGGAAATGGTACAATGTGTCACGTTGGCAAACATCGTCAGTTTTCGTATCGGTTGGTGTTACCGCAATATTGTCGTAGTATTGTTGTGTTGTAAAGGGTTGTGTTACCAGATTGAGGTAGGTTCGGGGATAGATTTCGGCCGCTGTGTCGTGAGACGTTCGCCTGAGCTCGTAGGCGTAGCTTCGCACGCATTCTAATTTATGTTAGGTTGTCCGAAATGTTTTTTTCGTTTTATAAGGAAATAATAGACGCACCAATGTTTTTTTCTTTATATTAGTTTATTGAATTATGCGCGAATATAATAATAGAGATAGAACGAAATGGATCAATAAAATAATATAAAACAGAAATTGTTGTTCATCCATTATCACCTTATGAAACGAAAGAAACTTTTCGGACAACCTGATATTTTCCCAATGAGACGTTTGCGATAGCCGTGATCACTTTTGTTGGACTCTACCATTTAGAAGTTTTATCACGTGGTGAACGATACTTGGGAGTGATAGTTGGCCTAAATGCTACACGCTGCAGCTTAATTCTTACTTGGTCTGATAGAGTCAACCGCTAAGCGGTTAAAAGTTGCAAATAAAAGATTAACAAGAGAAGAGGGGAATTCCCAAGCCGCAAATTCCAAAAATTATGATACTTTGGGGATGTGTAAGGGATATATATAGACCATGGAATTTCGTTTTGCTGGCCAAACGACTTCATGGGGGTGAAACCGAGCCCCGAAAATCCAGCTAGTTTATGATTTTCCGTTGTAATTCGCGAACTCCGGGAGATAGAAAAAACGTTCTCAGGCAAAAGTTACTTCTTTCAATTAGCACTATCGTTTAAAGTAAGAAAAATGTGTTAATTTCGTAGCCAGTTCTAACGCAAAGTCGAGAAATAGCTGAGTTTCTAGAGATCGATTTCACCCACATACAGTGAATTTAGGCAGAAGGAAAAATTGCGTAATATTATCACTATATATCGTCCACGTATCCAGAAAGTTTCATAATTTCTGGAATTTCCGAGCTGGGGATCTTCCTTTGTAAATGATACAGGCTCGATCGGATTTCATTTTCTTTGCAACGCAGCTCGCAGGTATTTTAATTATACGATATGTTCTTTCAAATGTACTTTTTTCTTTTTTATAGTGAATTACATTTTTCTTTACAAACCAGAACACACACATACACATACACACACACACACACACACATATATATACAGCAAATAAAAAGTAAGCGATCATTATATTTGCCAACCCTTTTAAAATACCTAAGTGGAACGAACAACATGTGGTCAAAAAGTTTCATCGTCCTTTTTATTTATTTTCCAATGGATTCATACTCGTGAACTTTTTAACCAACTCTCACGATAAAATGGTAAGTTTACGCTTTCCCGTATAAGCTCTCCCTTGAGGACCGAACGGTTTATTGAAATTTATTAAACGTTAAAGGTGGAATTCTGGATATGTTTTCGCTGTTAAATGAGAATCCTCCCTCGGTGGAAATTTCGAAACTTTTTGTCGATTATCTGTTGCGTGGCCGGTAAATTTCGACCTGCGTCACAAGTTCTCGAAAGCTTCTGCACCGAGTAGACAATCCACGGGACACGGTGTTCGAGTTGATAGCTTTGCAATGGTCTCTGGTGGCCTCTATTGACCGAGGATTACCGAGTTTAATCGCTAAATATTGAAATTTATACCGTGTTCCCCTGGACTAAGATGAAACAATAACATTAGCTTCCTTGTTTGCTATCGTTTGCCAGAAATTGCGAGGAAAAAGGGAAAATTCCATCTCTCTCGATTACTTTCTAATCCATGCTGTTGTAATGGAATAGTATTATTCCACCTTATGGTAAACACCAAGGCGATTGACTTATCCTTAAAGCGAAATTTTCCGGAAAGTAGTTACAGACTTTAGCTTTCTCGTTTCTCAAGCTCTCGACGACGGTTCGTGGGATTTGCCACATTCTCAAACGTCGCTATATCATCGCTAGATCGTAGAAAATTAGATCCATAAGGAACACGATCATTTCTTGTGTCCAGTTGACACGAAATTATAACAGTCCGATCGAGTATAAAAATCGAGCAAAGGAACAACGATTACTTGTAACTGTTTCGTTTTTCTTTCTTTTTCGCCTCTAATTTATTCGGCGGTTTAATTTCGAAGATAGGAAACAGGGCGATGTTTCCCTAAGGCAATTTTTCCTTCGAAATTTGAACAAACAGTAGCAGAGACAGCAACAACGTAATTCGTATTCAATGTTTGCTAAAACTGTACGTTCCTCGATATGAAAATACAAGGGAGGAAAGCACAACACGAATTCTGGGAAAATCCTCATGCGACGGAATTTCCATCAAAATGTTAAACAATCGTATAAAAGAACTGACGGATTTTAACGTGATTTCCAAACGATATAAACATTTCTCATAATCAACGATGAATTATCGTTAGAATTTTCGATTTTCTAACGTTTCTTGAATCCCCGATAAAATTCTTTCATGCGTACCACATTTTTCCATATACGCGTGAGAAAAAAAGCTTTTCCATACTATGTCTCTTTCTATTCTATTAAATAATAATAATAATATAAAAATAAATCCATTACTCGAATGTTAAATTTAAACGATCAATTTTTCTCGTTCACGTTTCACAGCTGTTTTTATTTTTCATATTTTTCGACGCCTTTTTAAATTACGCTATTTCACAGTTTCCAGCTGTAGCGTAAGATGTAAATGGACGACGATGGCCAGCGTCGTTCTGATACCACGCTGTTCATAGTTGCCATGCATATTTTATAATCCGACGTGTTTACGCTTCACACGCCACTAATTTGTAATTACGGATCTATCAGAAAGAAAATAAACGATCGGACACTGTCTGGAAATAATCCTGAATTAACGACACGGCTATACGTGCTAGCAACGAGACACGAAAGCTCGAGTTTTTCTTCTCCCCTTTTCGTTTCGTTCGTTTCGTTAACGTGACATTTTTCTTTGCCTCGATGGCGAAGAAACTTTGGCACCGATGAATCTGACGGCATGGAAAATCCTTTTTGCTCTTTACACCGTGGATTTCTATCGATTTTCCTGCTTTCACGATTAGCTGTGCGAATACATCGAAGTGCTTGAAATATGAAAAAGCATGGCAAGCGCATATGCTTTCGTTATCGATTTTTACGTAACTAGAATCTTTCCCGATGTGTTTAGTCAAACGTTCTGGCTGAGAGTTTATCTTACGTAGTGGGTTGCGTAATGAGAAACCGAAGGGAAATATTAAACTGTGTAACAAATTCTCTCCTGCGAAAGAGCATCAAAGCTGGCGTTTCTGATAACTGGAGATAAAGAGCCACGCGAGAAAATTGTATTATCTATTTTTAACTTGCTTCTGTGTTGGCAAATTTATTAATCTGAAAGTCTAGGAATCTACAAATCCATCTAATCTGCTAATTCACTAATCTTCTACTCTGCTGACCCGCGAGTCGATTAATTTATAAATCTACGGATTACTAAATTCTCGAATTTTGTTTGCGAATCTGCTGCTCTCTAAATCTTTGCGTTGCTAAATTCTACAAATCTGTGGATCTCAAAATGTGGAAATACCAGAACCTCTAAACTAATAAAGTGTACAGATCTACGAATCTATGGATCTGTAAGTCTACGAATCTGTAGGTCTGTAAATTTCTGAATCTAAATGTAACAATGTAAAAAATTTGCGAACCGACAGATCTATACGAATGTCAATTAAAATGTGAAAAAGAAAAAAGAAAGAAAGTATTTTCAGCCGATAGAAACGACGAAATAAACGATGTTTCTGTAATTTTTCAAGTAAACTCGGATTGGGACGCGGCAATCAACGGTATTCTAGCTAGAAGCGGTGGAATCCAGAAATGGACGCTAGGCGCCGCGGCGAAATGTAACATCGACGAAGGATCCACGTTCCGTTGTAAATTCAACACCGATCTTCAGTTGGGTTTGAGCTTGCAGCAGAAACTCGACGAGAACGCCACGTTAAGTCTGTCATTTAACATCGATTGTGCCAATGTGACGAGAGGCGGTCACAAAGTCGGCTTGGCTTTCGAAATCGAAGCGTGAACAACCGATTGTCCACGTTTCGAATTGTCTTTTGTAAGAACGCTTTTTGATGTCTACTTTTTTCTTTCATTTTATTTTTTCCAACTTTTCGAGTCCGCTTGTTTCTCGCCTATGTATTGTGACTGTTCGTATTAAACGTCCGATATTGTTATTAAAGTAGTACTTTCACTTAACTGTGTTGCAATTTATTCCAACTTTCAGATACTTTGTTTTATCATTTAGAGTCGTAACAACTCGTAGAATTATTAACGTTTACTATTTTTTTTTTTTTTATTAAAACAACGTGCGCGTATATTTTTGTTTTTACTAGAAACTCGAGTACGCCGAGGCTTTTAGCAAGTTGTTGTTTATGAGACGATCATTTTTTTTTTTTTTTTTAGGAGGTATAGTAATTTAAAGATTATTTGAAAACAAAGGTGTAACAGGTATTACGATTTGTGTTATTATTACGCTGTATTTTAATACACAGTGACTGTAGAAAATAAGTACAAAGAAATGCCAGTATCTAGATACACGTGAAAAGAATAAGTGTTGAAATTTGGATAAATACAAACAAAAATAGCAATATTTTCAGCTATGAAACCGAAGGAGAGAAGAGAAGATTACGGTGAAATTGGGGATGAATGACCCTGTTGCTTCGAAGTGTTTATGGCTATTATTAGAAAGAGGATTTACGATTAGATCACTCGAGGTACAAACAGAGTATAATGCAAAATTTGATTTAGGAGTAGAAAAAGAAATACAAGACGTAAAATCCATAAATAATTTAGGAAACTTTACATATAATTTACACTGTATCGTATTCTCTGTAATTGGCCTTGTATTATTGGTTTCGAAATATATTTATGAAATTATAAATGATGAGTGAGTTCTATTATCTGAAAATTCCCTCATCGGGAGATTTATATCTCCACATTAACCCGGATACTGCAGGTTACAATGTACTTAACACTAGAACTACCACACCAGTTAAATTGACTGGTTTTTACAATTTCATTTTAAAATTCCTACTTCGTGTTATATCTTTTTCCGCAATGATGTAATGACTTCCGCAACGATAACTAAAAGAATAATATAATGAATTTCATTTTCTTTTTTATGTATTCAAACTGAAAATAATTTTGTATCGAGGCTACTGTCAAAATGACTGGTACTTGTCAAACTGTAAAAGGGTCCTGCAATCTGTTTATCGAACCCCAATTAACCAGTTTCTTCGTTTTGTACAACTTTCCATGCGTTTTTCAAATTTTTACCGCGTATCGTTCGATACGATGATATCGGTTATCAGGAAAATTCCGGATCGATCGCTAGATCGCTAGATGCTAACGCTTGAAATGCCACAGCAGTCAAAATGACTGGTTCTACAATTTTATAAATGCGTCAACCCTCGTTTAGGGATCACAGTCCCAGATGGATTAATAACGATGAGGTTGAGGTTGACTGATTGAAGAACGAGTGGATGAATTTGTAATAGAAAAGTATATTGAAATAATTAAAGGTATAAGTGTAATGTATAATGTATAAGTTTATGCTGATTCAGATCCTTACTCTCTTAGTGTTACTAGACAGTCGAATGATAGGGAGCACGTTCATATATTTATAGCGAAAGGACATTACCAAAAAAGTTAAGCTTATAACTTGAGCTAGAGGCTACAGGCAACATAAATAGAAATCTGTTTATTTGTTCCTTTGTTCCTAGACCTTGCAACCCAAAACATAATGTATACTCCATACAATAATATGCACCGCTCCTTATTTAGAATATTTCTGCGTAGTAGCAGTCTCGAGGTCACAGATATACACAAATAAAGATGTAGAGTTTCTCTTCGAGTAGTTACTTCAACAAATAATACCAAAAATGTACTACATAACATGGAATTCCTTCTGTAAGAAAGTAGTGAATCAATAAATATAAAAATATTCTATTATTACGTATTTTTTAAAGACCAGTGATTTTCACTGGTTTTGGTAGAAATAGCTTCGTGTTAACTATCGGCAGTTCTAGCGTTAAGACTTCCTTATGTCCCTATCCAATTCCACGAAATACACAACAGAATTTAGGTATTAACGTCTGAAACTTCAAAAACGTTACGACCCTCGGAAATGGTGTGCGTGAACTTCAATAACATTCCGAACTTCCCCAACAACCTAACGTGTATTGGATTAATATAGGAGAGTGGATCGATAAGTAAGTTACAGCTTGCCGATAACTTTCATTCGGAAAAAAGATATACAGTTACCGTTGCTGCTGATATGGACGAAACATTGTTTTGCCTGGTACAGCATCGTTCTACATCGTGAACACCTATCATGTTTCAGTTCGTCTACATCGATTAACAATACTATATCAACCACTGTATCATCAATGTATATTATCATTCGTTAAATGTTTAAGAACGTAACTTGATTCACGCAAAATGTGGTAAACTCTGGTTTCCTGTGAGTTGTGATATAATTTCGTTTATGTCTAGTTAACGCTGTCTCTTATTACGCTAGTCTTGCTTAGAGGAGATATATTTCTACTATGCGTACAGTTTGAGTCACAAAATGCAGAGTGTAGAAAAGAAGTGAACGATGATTACAACTTCCGATGCTGGACGTCGAGATAGCGAAGGAAATCTACGATACGAAGGAAATCTCAAGAAAAGTCGTTCGACGTTTGTTTCTCGAATTTATAATTCCAATAAGAACACTAATCTACAGTATGTTTATCCATGAACAGTTGAATATCTCGAAAATTGTAGAAAATACGAAAAAAAAGAAAAATGTTTCGGACGAAAGCTGATGTTTACGAGCTGATATTTGTACGATCTCGAGGCAAGCCTCGTTTTAATTTTTTAAACGCATCTCTTTTACTTATTTTTTATTACACATTCTCATGACTGACGTCAGCACATTTCCAAAATACTGCGTACGTACGTATGTATTTTCTACAGGACAATTTCGAGAGATGAACCGACAGAGTTACTGTGTCAACGGCGTTAGCATTACTCGATGTACACAGCGTGGAGAAGAGGCGATTTTACGCGTGTAATGTAACGCGTTGCAACGTGTGCAGAATAGTCCAATATGACGATCCACAAATGAGTGGGATTCGCGTAAATGCGATTCTTGATCCTGCGGGATTCCCTCCGACATTTTTCGACCATTGTTGTTGATATCGTTTCGCGCGCGTCTATAATTCCAGTGTGCAATTTGTTTGCGCTGTACATCGGATATAATATTAATGCCGTGGCATGGCTTTATCGTCTCGTATCTCGGTATTATCTTGTGCAAAATGTCCTGACGTCAGCTGCAAGACAAACGGCACAAGGAATAAGAGAGATCCATTTAAAAAACTTAAACGCAATGTCCACAGGGCATTTCAGAGCCATTTCGAGATCGTATAAATACGAGCACGATAGGGGCTCTTTCATGACTTTCGTTTGAATCATTTCTTCGTGTGTTTTATATTAGGTTGTCGGAAAAGTGTCTTTCTCTTACAGACACGTCTTTTACAACATGTCTTATACAAACATGAATCCTAATCTGTCGAACGCTGTGATCTTTATTTTGATAGAAGAAAATGGATCATACGTAATTCGATAAAATAATATAAAACGGAAAATGTTGTGCATCCATTATTTCTTTATAAAACGAAAGATAATTTTCGGACAACCTAATAGTTTCTCAGATATTCTAACTGCTCGCAGATAAACGTACGGCAATGAAAAAATACGAGGTTCTCAGATATTAAAACGGATTTAAAAACTTGAACGTGAGGATCGCTGGGCATTTCAGGACCACTTCGAGATCGTATAAATAACAGCACGATACACGTCCCTTCATACGCTACTATATTCGTTTCAATCATTTTTTCGTATGTTTTATAGTTTTTCAGATATCCTAACGGTTCACAGATAATCTGCGTGACAGTAGAGAAATACGAGGTTCTCGGATATTAAAACGAACTGACGATTTCCACGATGTCTGCTCGAGCAAATAAAATTTAACAATGAGAGAAGAGATCGTTCTACTATTCCAGAGTTCCATTATCCGAACATTTTCGTCCCTCTGTTGGCATCTGACACGGGAGACATATTACAGTCGGATGAATTCGTCACGGTGCGAACTACAACCTACCTACCTGAACAAAAACACGCAATTCCGTACAAAAAGAAAACAAAGAAACAAAGTTTCAGCTGAAAATTTCGGAAGCGCATCCACCTAGAGAAGATTTACGACCAATGATTAATAATTGCGCGCTTCAAATGGGACACCGCGTATTTTCAAGATGACACGTTTTTTCTTTCTTTTATTATTTAATTTGTACTTTACAATTTGTCCAGATGGACATTTGGTAAATTTTTCTAACGTAATTGCTAAATAACACGTGGATTGCTACCCCCAGCGGGATACCATCTTTAAGTTTGTCTATTTTATTTTCTTATTGAGGCCAGTTGAGTGTTTTCTTTTTAGTCTTCTGAATTTTCTTTTTTATTTAATTTGTACTTTAAAATTTGTCCAGCTGGACATTTGGTAAATTTTTCTAACTTAATTGCTAAATAACACGTGGATTGCTACCCCCAGCGGGATACCATCTTTAAGTTTGTCTATTTTATTTTCTTATTGAGGCCAGTGGAGTGTTTTCTTTTTAGTCTTCTTTGTAGAATTTTTTTTTATTAATTTGTACTTTACAATTTGTCCAGATAGACTTTTGGTAAATTTTTCCAACTTAATTGCTAAATAACACGTGGATTGCTACCTCCAGCGGGATACCATCTTCGAGTTTGACTATTTTATTTCCTTATTGAGGTCAGTGGGGTGTTTTCCTTTTAGTCTTCTTTGTAGAATTTTCTTTTTTATTTAATTTGTATTTTACAATTTGTCCAGCTGGACATTTGGTAAATTTTTCTAATTTAATTGCTAAATAACATGTGGATGGCTATCCCCAGCTGGATACCAGTTTGACTATTTTATTTCTTTAGCGAGGTCAGTGGGATGTAGGATGACACGTATCTCGTAATCACTGTTCTCAAATTGGCTGCGAATTTTGCTAATATAAAATCACGACGTTTCGTTACGACTCCAACAAGATATCCAAATGTTTTACGCGACATATACATCTGTAATATCTTGGTGAACGTTCTCTATGGTAAACGTTCAAATATTTTCACGAACATATAGAATTTATCGACAACCGTATCACCAGATGTTATCGCAAATCGCAAGATTTAATTTTAGGATCGCACGTGATATGCATTTCACGGAAATGCCACGCATAAAACCAGAGCAAAGAAGAAGAAGATACTCGAAGCACGCTTATCAAAATTCCATTTGAATACAACGCCGTAGCGTTCTCCTTTCTCGTTAACAGCTATTTCGCGAGATCTTGATCACGCGAAGCGCGCCTCGTTGTTAGCCCGATGCAACGAGCGGAGTATAATAGTCGATGCCAACCCGCAGCTTTACAAACGCCGGCTACGCAACGATTTTTGTTCACGCGGTGCACGTGCACGTTGCTAAAGTGTATCACGTAGCGGCGTCGTATTTCACTTGGCTGTTGGCAACAGAAACAGAAATTAATGAAACCGGACCGTTATCGATCTTGTTGCTAACACGTAGTTCCATTGTTTTAACGAGGGAGCATCTTGTCCGAGCTTTTCACCGGTACCGATGAAAATTTGCCAACTTAAAGGGAACCGTTCGATCCCACGGCGTCCATTCTATCAGCAGAATTGCGGACGATTTGTGCCGGATCGCTTGGTTTATGTTTTTATGGCGTTTTACGAGGGACGTTTTATGAGAAGGCCGACGGTTATTCGATCCTTAAACGTACAAAGTTAACAATCGCTGGTGTATCTACTAGATTTTCTAATAAATCGTTTGCTAAAATTGGCTCGTTTCCATAAGTGTTCTCTTCCAATCAACGATAATAATTTATCAACCTTCGAGACACGATAGTTGCAGCTTTAAAATAGCAGCGTAAAAGAGTTTATGATAAATGGAAGATGAAAATAGGGGTGAAAGTTTCTCGTAGAAAGTCGTAACAGGTGGCAGGAAATGGATATTTTATGAGAATTCAAGAAGAGGGAAAGATTGTCGATAAATCTTGAACAGTCTATAACAGAGAAAAATGGATGTACTGTCTATAAAAAGTTTGGACACAAAAACACGTGGCCTATTATCATACTTTGCAGGATAGATGGCCATAAGAGAAACGTTGCAGCAAACAAGCTTACGATAAAGCTCATCAATTAACTGTAAGTGACGCGAAGAGACCCGTTTATAGCTTATTAAAATTTAAATTACAAACGATATCGTTACAGTGATAAGACTTTAATAATCGTGACGTATTTTCGATCTATTTGACGCATATTTTTTACGTACGTATTCCTTCTATACGTTGCTATACCTTTATGTTTCCTTTTTAATTCAATCATCAGATTGATAAAATTCGCTTTTTATGCGATAAAACCATTTAATCTCCGTTTGTTTGTACTATGCCAGAACATGGATATCGGCTTTCGTCGCTTTCGTCAATGAAAATGCATTACTATCAAAGAAATTTGCACAAATTTCCGTGGTTTTTGTTACGAGTCTGTCGATCGTTTTACCATCCTTTATTCCTTAACAACAGCAGTATCGTTTTACTCGAATGAAAAGTTCAGCGTGTCTCGGAAACAGTACACGTGGCAGGGAACGTATTAAACTGTCGATATTGCTGCAGCAGACGCTTTTGCGCGCCGTGTGACACGGCACATTCGACGATGCTTTGGCAAATTAATGCGAGCCACAGAAACGCAATACGTACGTATACACGTTGGCTACGTGCTAATTAATTAGTGTGTAGAGTATAGCAGAGCCAAGTATAGCACAACCGTCTACTATTCGAATATTTTGTTAGCCTAACGTTCGGAAAGAGAGCTGCTCTATCCACGAAGCATCGCTTCGTGTATTAAGCGCGTTGATCCTAACGTCATTGTAAAGTAACGTGCACCTGTCCGCGAAACAGCGGCCACTCGTTTTCGTCGCTGCGCGTTTCCGTCACGGAAACTGGCGTTAAAGCCGAATTTACGCTCTTTCACTTGGCAACAACGCGGCGGATGAACGCCGCTTTCATTCTTGTTTCATGCGCGGATGAAACCAGATGAAAGCAGCGTTCATCCGCCGTGTTCATGTAAAGCGAAACAGTGTAAACTCGGCTTGAAATTGTCAGTAGCGGGGGCGAGTACGACGTCGCAGCTGTAAACGAATGTAGCGATGTAGGGTGGAAGCGTCTTGCAGCGAGACAAAATCTCTTACTTTTTTTTTTATTTATTTATTTAAATTTTACAATTTGTCCAGTAGGACATTTGGTAGAATATTATAGCGGTATACTAATATAACATGTGGGTGGCTACCCCCAGCGGGGTACCATCATCGTGTTTGTTAGGTTATGTCCTTTGTGAGATCTGTTGGGTGTTTCCTTTTTAATCTTCTTTTTATGCTTAAAATCTCTTACTGACCGCTTCTTAGACTTGTAGCGACACATGAGCTAGAGGACGATTCAAATCATGTTGTTTTGCCTCGGAGTAACAATATCGTTAGAAAACACGTAATGTAGTAATAAATAAACTCCGGGCAAAACAATGTCGCCGCTACGTGCAACCCTCGAACACAGACGAATGTGAATTTTCCGACTCTCCCCCGACCAGTATAAATAAACAGATGCGATCGTAAGGATTACAGTATCTAGCAGTTACCGACGAGTATCTACGAGTATCCATCGAGTATCTATCAGCGATCTAATCAGCGAGTATACAGGGTGGTTGGTGATTCTACGCGAAAAAAGAAGTCGAAAATATAGAATAAAATTTTTTTTTTAATTTTTCCATCGAGACAACGATCTACAGAGATATCCGTTATAACAAGACGTGATAAAGTGCACGCGTACCGAGCGCAAATTCAAAGTCGATTTTCTCGAAAACAAAGGCTCAAAGGAAAAATGTTTATTCTATATTTTCGACTTCTTTTTTCGCGTAGAATCACCCCCTTTTCGCTTGTACCACCAGTTACCAACCACCCTGTATCAGCGATTATACAGTGTCTTAGCGAATCCGTTAGTACGAGCGTCTTAGCGACATTACCTGTATTTATTTATTAATTATTTTAAATACACTTGACAGTTTCGACAACGAGCAATCTCGTCGTATAAATCTCACGATCAACTATCCTCTACGTAGTCCTCTACAGACTGTACACTGGCGTGGACGTATCGCCGCGTCTAATGGACTACGTTTACGTTCCTACGAAGCGACGATTCTTTTCGACCAACGTTAGCATCGTCGTACGCGTTAGAGCATAAACGGCGAATGGAAAAAGGGAATGTAATGGACCCTCTCGCGTCGACAATGTCTATAGTTTGGCGCGCCAAAAAGGTAGGGAGCCCTCCGATGTTAAAGCAAATTCGCCATCTCTTTGATCTCTGTTTGAACGAATGAAAGTTAATATCAGGAAAGTGATTGTTCTAGTATTGGAAAGTTCCATCAAATAGCTTCCCTGTTAATTGGCATATCGAAGGCTCTATCAACTGTATATTAAGCTCCGTGTAGAGTTTGGTAATATCGTCACGTAACTACAGACATTTAATACCGTGAAGATGAAACGCGTGGAATTTGATAAGAGAAAAAAAAAAAAAAAGGAAGAAAAGAAAAAAGATCGTTTCATTAGAAAATATGACGATTGTAAGTAACGACTCACTCTGTGTCGTGGAACCGCCGGCATACTGCTGGTCCTTCCGCGATATTGCTTTGGTCCTGGAGCTCGGGATCCTGACGCTGAACCAGCTGTACCAGCTGGGCTAGTTGGACTTGGTCCACCTGGGCTCGTGCCTGGACTCAAGTGAGACGAAGAGGACGCTGTTCCAGGACTTATGGCCGGGGTTCTTGTGGGACTCCTCGGCGAGGGCGATAAATGACCCCAAGGGCCGGTTTCTGCTTGTAGAAACCTATTGTTGGGGCGAGGAGAATTTAATGAGAGATTTTACTTGTAGGTTTCGATAGTAAGATAGGTGTAAGTTATTGCATTTAGATGATAATGAGAAAGCAGAAGCGATAGAAAAATATCTTTACGCAGCATGATGATGGAAAATAAAGAATGTTTCTACTCCGTTGATACCGAAAGAAATACGATAAATAAACAGAGAAGGAAGCAAGTTGTTGCTGCAATACGATTAACAATACAGAGAAATTTTAAATACTGTTATTTTGCTTTATTGGCAACGTTTTCAATTATTCGAGCGCAAATTACTAATTCGCATATGTTTGCGACAACAGTGTTTTGCTCTATCAGCGATCACACGGTGCCATTTTTCCAGCGGTTTCAAACGCCTAGCGTTGTTGCAGAAAATCGTAACCTACGGTAACGTGACAGGATATTTTCCCTTAAGGTCGGACTGTACGCAGAAGGCTGTGTGATTCGCTCGTCCTGAATTTTGTCTAAGGATTAAAGAGCTAAATTTAGCGAATTTCTAACTTCGTGTAGCGTATACCGCGCGCACTGTCGAAACCAGTGAAAATCTAACTAGAGTTTCTAACAAGTAGAAAGTAACAGCATTGTACGTGCAAATATCTACTTCTTGTGGTCATTGTACGTATCTACGTGTATTTGTATTGTTGAGGATTTTTCACTGCTTAAATATGTTATATGTTAGTTTTAAACTATTTATTTTAAACTACTTGACGTGATATTAAATGGAATTCGATAAAGTTTTCTTTGGTACAGTTATAAATGCTATCTGCAATTTTTATTAGGATTCAATAGCCAAATTCGTATACAATCTACGATAAAAAAAATTGGATTTTAGGCTACAATATATTGTACGCCAAATTGGGAAGAATAATACGTAAAAAATTCTTTCGATTCGTGTTACGTATGAACTTTTCATACAGCCACTAGTATAGTGCTGTAAATTAATGTTTCGCGGAGAAAATCAAAATTCCTATTTCGGTTATTTTGTATAAACAGGTCAATGTATAATGATATAAAAAGCCGCGAGTAGCTTTAAAGAGTTTCGGATAATTTGAAAGTTTTCAAAGTTGAAAGTAATTAAGAAAGTAATTACACGAGCGATTGCAAAGACGCAGCCGTATAAAAAGTTCAGATTAAAAACAGAACTGAACAGAAGAATATTTAGATGCAGAAACTTAACTGTATGATACTGTGGTGTAAAAAAGGGCCAACTAGTTTCCTCCAAAAAAGAAAAAAAAAAGAAAAGAAAAAGAAAAAACAAAAATGGAAAATAAATAGAAAAGGTTATTTAAAACATTCTCTTAGACATAAACGTAACATATTTTATTTAAAAAAATCGTCGATATCTATATCGTGTTATTATTATTTCTCACGTAGAAACTACTCATTATTTAAAATTTTATACATAAAGGCAATGAAATTAAATAATAAACAGTATCAATATTTATCAGATTTTATGTTTACTTCGATTAAATATTAATGGACTTATCGATATTAATAATATTTTATTGGATGAGTTGATTCCATTTAAATAATTGCTGAACAAATTATGCCAATGAATTATTTGTTAAATTATTAGGCGAAATAATTCATTGAATGATAATCTGAAAATAACAGAAGCACAACTGAAACGGTATAGTATGTTATTTTATATATTTGCTCTTTTGTGCATTCCTTCAATATATCAAAGAACGCGTTAATGCATAATTAATTTATTTATAACAATCGTCGATTTATAATTTTTAGACTGGAAAAAGAGGGGTAAACGATTACGTATAATACCGTTTTCATAAACAAGATATTGTAAATGAATTAAACAAAACTGCAATTACAGCGAGTTGAACAAAATTCATAATTTCCGAAAGGTTTTATTCACAGTAACATCGTCAAAAGATTGGCCATTACCAATACGCAAAACCTGTCCATCCCCATTTTAGCCCATTTTCCAACAATGTTTGCTCAACTCCGATCCGGAATTCAAAGCCCTACGCGATAATAATTTTGTAACTAAAACTTATGTTGTAAACTTGGTAATTTATTTATGCTCTTTCTAGCAGAAAAGGTAGCTCTTTTAATATACCGATGAACATTCGTATTAAGCCCTCGGGCACCGAAGAAATTTTTCATGCGAATTTGAATATTTCCCACGAATGTTCTACCGATACATCACACGCACGAATAAATCAACAGATTTAAAAAGGGCGATTTATTTAAAAACGTAAACAAGATTAATATTTTTCAGGAATTTTCTCAAGTAGATGTAAACGTGATTTTTACATAGCGTAAAGAAACGGTCGAGAGCTATTCGTCGTAAACGAGGAGTCAAATTTCACAAAAAGCGAACGAGCGAATATTTCTCTAACGAGCCATCGAGATATCGTCTTTAGAACAGGTCGTGCAATTAATACAATTCGTCTTTACAGATCCCGAGTAAGATTGCCAACTTGAACTCTCAGGTTTCAGCCAAACAATGCTAAAAAAAAAAAAAAAAAAAAAATAGACAGGAGCAAGGCAAACGTATCGAAATATATTTTTTGTAATTAAATTGCGAGAAGTTTGAAGTCCAGGTTCTCTTCGTTGAAATTACATTCGTAAACTTTCTTTGTGGTTGAATTGTCAAGCGTTTGTTCGGATACGACAAAATCTTTGCGTCGCTTGTTTCAGAGTAAAAGTTCTGCCCTAATTCTTATAATGGTATCGAGAAGTTTCAACTGCATTCCGTTTCTTGCTTCTGTTTTAACGAAGTATACAAGAGAAAAAACTCCTCTCAGCTGTAGCGTCGCTTAGCGAGGCTATTAGACAAGTAGTGAGGGCAAATGTAGCTAATATCTGCTACGTCGTTATTATTCATATTCATGGCAAAAAGAAATTAGCTTTGCAATTGTAACCAATGAAATTATCAAAAAAAAAAAAAAAAGAAGAAATGTTTCAAAGGATTGGAAAAAAGAGGCAAGCAAAATTTCTCAGCGCCAATGAAGTTGAAGAGAAGCCAGATTTCCGGAATTTGGGTGTAAAAAACGCCAAGTTGGTAATCTCGATCCCGAACTTTCTAACCAGGAAAACTTTTCTGCCAACGAGTAACGTAGCCAAAGGAACTTATCCCTTCAGACGCATACCTGTGCAAGTCAGGAGTCGGCCTGGCTACCGCTATGCTAGAGCTACGACGTCTCGATGGAGTCGGCGACTTTGGACCATCGACGCTCGAGTGTCCTTGGGATCCTGTGAAAGAGGTGCGATGCAGACGAACCTCCACCTCGCTGCTTCTCCTCTGAAACGCCCTTTTGCTCCATCGTCTGCTCTTCGAGTCGGAGTTCGAGGCCTCCTGTTTTCTGAAAGGACCACTTTCAGTTAGCGCGAAACGTAATTCAATTGGCCTGCTATTTTCATAGCGCGCGCGCGCCAAACTCGTTTCTATCAGGCCTGGCGATCGTAGACGTCGTTTTTCACTTGTGCGAAATCGAGATAATCTTAGCGGTCATATTCATCATCGAGATTAGTCGTTTCGTGGTGGCAAGACGTTCGAACATTGCGACGGAAAACGGGCAGACGGTGTTGCATTCTGTTGATAGCATTCAAAGTTAGGTGACACGATTAAAATTAGCGGTGAAGTTTGCCCGCTGTATTCCTAAAGTTCATGGTAACGTTGTTTCTTGGGTAATATTATTTTCTTTGTTTGCGATTAATATTAAAGTTTGTTATTTATCGTTGTCAGAGCTTGACAGTGAGCAAGGATAAAGGAGCGTCGAGTCCTTGTTTCGTCGCTTCTAACGTCGCGTTGAATTGTCCAGGAGTCTTGTAGTCAAATATTGGCAAAGTGTAAATGCTTCCTCTTGGCGTAACTGCAACTTTTGTCATTCCTAGCACGCTCTGCACGATATATTCCCGATATGTATCCGTAGTTTGTGTTGTCAAATTGATTTTTCGAGAAACGCGCCTACACGTAGACACATAAACATACATCTAAATGTATTTGACAAATGTCCAGCATTTTTATTTAACGCGAAAGAGCGAATTATTCTCGCCAGACTGAGGATTGGACACAACCAAAAAAAAAAAAAAAAAAAAATAAATAGAAAAGGGAAGAAGATCTTCCTCATTTTCTCAAACATATTAACTTGTATCAGCGATTATGATATTGTAAGCTACCTTGTTAGCTCTAAGTACACTGTATGATATTAATGTAAGTTTAGGTTAATCGTACTGCATTGTACTGCATACGATATATGTTCAGAACGTATAAATACTATCATTTGAGATTGTAACTTGCCTTGCTGTATTTTACGTTTCGCTTTTTATATATTTTCGTTACGCATTTTGTTAATCGCCGTGCAAAATGGTAGAACCTTAAGTAAAACGAATGATAATAAAATTGATGTTTTCGAATAGGATAGTGTGATAATTAGAAGCAAATCACTGACTCGGACAGGCTCCACACACAGTGGCGCACAAAAGTACTCGAACGTTTCTATTGACCTGGCAACTAAGTGATTGCGGATTTTGTCATTAGGTGGTAATGATAAAATCCGCAATCACATAGTTGCCAACCCAGTACAACTGGTTTTATTCCGAACTGTTCTTTATCTTCGAGCACGTTGTATTAAAATTTTCCTGCAGGACCATAGAGTGACGTTAGACTCCGAAAATTTAGTTGGAAATATTAATTATCTCAAGCATTTATTTGCTTCTAAACCTCAACAAAATTTTTGATACAATTTATTAACTACGGTACTTGTTTTATGGCGATATTTATTTCAGAATAACCCGTAACCTTTGACAGCAGTTTATTAATTAATAAACTACGACATTTTTACAGTGTAGGCGTAATGTTCAGTTACTACCTATGCGTACTCATACATTTTGTAATTCCAGAATTCTTTTTATTTTACGTTTATCTTTACGCGTTTATCTCCGTGACATAAATGTTAACTTGTTAAATTTAGATAAAGTTTAGTTTCAAAGGAATATTTTAAATACTCGAACGATTACGAATATTTAGATAGAAATTACCTATTTGACTGTAGCGTGTTACTCGTAAATTTGTCGTTTCATTCGAGACTACACTTTCAGATTATGAGGAACACGTGACGCGAATATTTAATCGTTAAATGTGAATAAAATTTCCACGTTTAAAAATCGAACCTCGATTCAGAAGAGAAGAAAAAATATTGAAATATTTCACTAATAATCTAAGTTTTAAATTGTCTCCTTTTTCAATTTTCCAAATAAACTTGTTCCTTTCATCGTACATATTCATTAATAAGAAAATACGATTTCTAAATATACTTTTTACGAAAATATCACGCGTTAAAATTTCTGATCGACGTTTACGAAAAATACGTGTATTTATTGCGCATCTCGTTTAATTAATTCATTGAAATATGCCTGACTCGAGTGGAGTCTGCGACTGGTTAAGTCCGGTTTACTCCTCCGGAATGTCGATAATGACTCCTGACCGAGTTAGCCAATTAAATTAGCGGTTGGCGGTGTCAGGCACGATAACTTCATTCTATTTCGCTCGTATCTTGAAGATTTATCGGCCGCGTATCAGCCATAAAATCGCTTTACATCGCAAACCCGAATCTGAGAGTCTTCCGCTGAAAATGGCTTCCATTCCGCGTGAATGGTCGATTTGCGCCCGTACTTACTATACTAAGTGTCCGCACACTTATATGAATTCCAAGATAGGAGATATATATATACAGGGTGTCCGTTTGAAAATTTCACGTTCGATGTCGAAAAGTACGCGTTAGGTTGGAAGCTCCGAAGAGATGAAAAACGTGGAGCGTATTTAGATTTCCATCTGGAAATCGCGATACTTTCCTTCCGAATATCTTCTTCCTAGAACGCGTACCTTTCCAGAAAATTCATCGTGAAGTTCTCCAACGAACACCCTGTACGCATAGGTGGGACATAGGGAAATGTGATTTTACGATAAAGTCGTAATGTTCGATACGGGATCCATTTCTGAGCCACTGCAACTACCTCATTTACCATTCGCAATTTCGCGCCAAACGATCCTGCGGACGCAAAATGTTCGCAATAACGTTCGCAGGTATTTCGGACTCGGTACGATCTGCTTTATGAATGTTTTATTCGAATCAAACAGCGTTTATGAAGGAATTCGAAGCAAGTTCATTTTCGCAAGCATATAGCGAAGCGACGAGTTCCACCATCGTATCAAGTGTTATACGCAATGCAAATGTGTTAACGAGGATGACGTGCAAAAGGAAAAATTAGACTTTGTGCGTATATGGAATCCTTCGAATAAAAAATGGTTCCTTCGTTTGATGTTTCGTGGCTGACGTGGCGATGTACCCTACACTGAACTTTGGCACAGATTTGTAACCGATCAAACGATGAATATTATCGGTAAAACTGATCTTGAAGTTGAGTACATTTTGTAGCGGAACATTCGACGAAATTAATTTCTCTATTAGCCGTAATAAATGACAAAAATAACGAGTAACAAAGCTTGTCGCCTTTGACGATGAAATTTCACAACTGACATTACGGCACGTCCGATATTCATCGATATTTTTTTGTAACACTGCAAGTACGTAATACCAAAATCGCATAGAACGAAGATCACACTTTCAGCCAGATCCAGGCTAACGCGATAATACGTTTAACATCAATCATCATTATCTTACTTATACGCGAGGCAACGTGATTACGTTCAAATTATATCGTATACATATATTCAGTGGGATTACATCGCGCGGCACAATTTTCATCCGAGTAAATATAAAATGAAATTACTCTCGGAGCAGAAAGAAAGAGGAAAACAATTCGAATAAGCAACGATGGTATTCGGCTATTTTTAAAAGACGCTTAATGCGAAGCATCCTGTAATCCTGCGAGTTTCTGTTCTAATTAAATCAGCGTTTCCAGCGGCCGATTCAATGTTCCGAGACAAAATCGGAATGGCTGACGAGTAATCAGTCCGTAATTTGAAAGTTCACGGTAGAGCGCGATCCAAAGTCTGACAGAACGGCGCAGATTTGCGGGATCAGACCTTTGATTTCCGCTTCGCTCTACGAAATATGAACATCGAACGGAAAAGCGATACGTGATATGCCCGTAATTCGCGTACGTAGCAGCGGAGACGATTATCTGAATTCGAGGGGAAAAGAAATTTTCTATGACAATTGTTTGCCAGCGTGTGATACGCCGAACGCTAATGGCAATTCGCACGACCTACATTCTACGTTCCATGATCTTCGAATAACGCTCGTTAAAATTGATAAAACTTAAACTCTCGTAGGATCGGCTCGCGTCCGTCGAATTATTCCTGGCGATAAGTAATCAACGGTGATTTTGAATTTGTACGAGTGGAAGGACGACAATTTTGGCTACTAAAATTAAAATTACGTTGCTCGTAATCCAGCGCCTGCTGCGAATCTGGCCGAAGGGAAACCGGGTCGAGGAGCTCGATAAATAAAGGTACCTATACCTTGGTAAGTTCTCCGACTTTAATTCCACTTAATTATTCACGCGTATCTGCGAAGAAGGAAGGAAGGATTTACAATTCGCTGTGAATTAAGAGGTCGCGAGCACACAGAGAGACAATTTTGTCGAAGACGATTTAAAACGGTTCTATATGCTGGTGAGACAGCGTGGACTCGCTATCGACGACATAATCGACCGTTTCGCAAATTATAGCAGGTCGTTAACGAACTGAAATTGTTTGAAACTAGTGGTAGAATTATTGTTTCCTGCGTGAAAGTAATAACAGTGATGGTTATCGTTGATCGCTCTTCAATATCGACAATTTTATTGTAATATTTAAAACGTAGCGAATTATTGGTCTTTTTACTACCTGTAACGTATTACCGAATTTTAATTAAAACCGGACAATCAGAGAATCGATTTTCGCCTGGTAATAATTTCATATAATTGCATGTGTGCGAACGATTATGTAATTATTTCCGCGATATCGGAAGCAATTTCCTCCAAGTTATTTATATGATCGCCGATTAACTGTAAGACCAGTTCTACGTTTTAACATTTCGCGTATATCGTTATCACGTTGTAACGTCGTTGTAAATCTCTTAATGAAATTTATGTATCTCTAATGAAAAGAGACGTCTTCCCTTCTTCACTGCTTAATTGCTTTTGCGATTTAAAATAAAAAAGAAAATGAGAAAAGAAAGAAGCGATACCAATGCGTACTGCAACGATAATTGCAGCGTTTTTATCGTTAAGAATTCCATCGGAAGACCATCGTCGTTCGATTCGTTCGAACGAGCAGGAATAAAATCTAGGTAATAGGTCATCGTTATTGGTTACCCTTTTGATGGACGAGACTTATTAAAACTTCGATGAGATTGGTTTCTTTCGAGACTCGAGGAGACGGCGTAATCAGTGCGTGTAACCGTGCCACGGAACAAAATTAAACTTCTTCTCTGTTAGTCACGTTGCGATCGCCCCTTTTCCGTTCCAACGAACTGTTGATATCTTTTCTCTTTTCACGGAAGCTTTTGCGAGGGCAAAAAGCAATAAAATACATATAATAACAGAATCGTTCGCGATCAACAACAGTATTTCTCTTGACTGTAGCTCGATCACGACAATACGATGAACAGTGCTATATCACTGGAGAATGACGCAACAATATTCCACGAACGTACATGTAAATGGTAATGTCGTTCTCTAATTATGTCAAACGATGTGATATCTGTCGTTTATCAATAGAAATGATATTTATATGAATTATGAATTATCTTTCTGACACAGTCTGCTATAGCGTGAGAAAATATCTCGCGTGCTAAACTAAAGAGAAAGCTTCTGGATTTCTTATTATTATTTAAATGACGTTTCTTCGTCAACGTCAAATGAATATGACGTGCTAGTAATGCAATAGTGCACAAGCCTATAATGCGTGAATAATAGAGTATTCCAGGTATATTATAGTACAGTGAATAGCGGTTTGCCGTGCATAGTATACTGGTATCTCGGACGTTACACCGAGCTGCATTAATTCCTCTCAACCCTCAATTTCATCCGATGGGATTGGATACGAGATAAAACGTACTCACAGTCATTTAGTTTGATAAATGATCCGAGAGAACAGCGTGCATTAGGTAGCTTCCGCGGATGTTCTTCTTTTATTTTCGTTCTTCGGTTCCTCTAACAATATGTAACAACAATGAGAACAATTGGTCGAGCCACGAGAAAGAAGATACTTAAATATCTCGTTTATTTCTTACGATTAGACGGACACACAGAATAAGTTGTTCGTCGTGTTCGTAAAAATGTGAATTTGCAAAAGCAGGTTCCAGAGTTTCCCGTTTGAACTTTGTGCGAATCACAATTACGTACAAAGTTTTATTCGTATCTATTTTTATCTCACCGTGTAGGCAAATCTATTGAAATAAAAGGTAGAAAAATGGAAACAGAGTTTGAGGAATTATAAAACAGATAGAAAAATTCTATTTCTATTCGTTTCGATTCTGTGATAGAGCTTTTATCGTTTCTATCGTGACAGAATATAACGCGATCGATATACTAATTATACCTTTCTATGTTTCTAAAAACTGTTACAACTGTTGAACAAGTAAAAAATAGTTTTTGCACCTACGCACGTGTCGTATGAATCTCCATTAAAAAGTCATGGAATATCGATTAGACGTCTGTACAGTGTTTCTAGTAGGTTCTATGGCGATTGCTGGCAGCTGATTCTATTCGTATTTCGGATTTATTATTATACAACGCAAAGAACTACGATTAAGTATATTTAGGAATAACATGATTCTAAGTACGAGGCTAATTTTCCAATTATATTTTTTTCCTCGTTAGAGTTAATTATTAGCTCCACCGTCGTTCTCGCTTCTTCTTCGCTTCGTATCTCCTCAGATGTCTCCTTCTTTTTCAACTGTTCGTTCATAAAGATCGTGTAACGCGCAAAAGGTGCAAAAATTACATCGGCTAGTAGAACGAAATATTCCATAGCTATGTATATTCTAACAATACCTATTGAAATGTAACGTTCATCTGGGGCTGTACAGACTCGAGGAAGGCAGCAGTGTTAAGTACGATAACACTGAATTTCAAGAACCAACGAATAAAACTTGGAAATTTGAAGGCGAAATGATGCACAGGCTGCTGCTCACACTATGCAAAAGTGTATGAAATATCCAAAATGGAGCAACCGTTACGATATTTAATAAAAGCTAATGTAATTCTTCTGCCATATAACTCTATGAGACTCACTCGGAGTTAAAAAGAAAAGAACGAAATAGATCCGAATTTCGGCTTCATCTTTTCATTTACATTCATAGAAATATGAAATTGCATAAAAATCTACGGATAATCGCCCGAGCTATCATTCTTATCGAAACTGTTTAGCGTATAGTCTCTTATAATTGCTCTACAAATCTCATATATCGATATCGTAATATCGTGGAAATTAAGATATAAATTTTTTCCCGATTACTTACAATTTATTAATATTGAATTGAATACACAGGTGTTAATTGGACAGAAAACGATGTTTGTTTAACTGAAACTAAATGCGATACTCGTATCTATATCAAATAACTTTACAGTTATTTGGCAACTCTCGTCACAACGAATCTAACACACACACACTCTCTCTCTAGCAACTCGATCAATTCTCTCAACTTTACTCTCCGACGTCTCGATCAACTCTCTCAACTCTACTCTTCGATGTCTCGATCAACTCTGACTCTCGCAATGTACACACTTTTCGACTCGCATACTCTGACCTCTCGGTCGTCCCTCCTTGAAACACGGAACCGTCCTGCTGTTCTAACGTTGTTTGTTGTTTTTCTCATATCTTTGTAAGAACTAGGTCACATAGACGCTCTTAAATGTAAACGAACCACAAAAAGACGACGTACACGGTTTTTTCTAATTTCAACCGACCTCTAATGTAAATTACTTTACGATATTACAATATAAAATATATTCGAAGTGAACGAACAGCTAAATAAGAGCAAAATGAATAAAACAGCAGAATATTGCAAATGAAAAAAGAGATTTTTTTTTAAAGAAAATTCTGGAAGATAAACTAAAAAAAATTTTTTAAATTCTTTTTTTTTACGTGGAGGAAAATCTTCATAGACACACCTTGCCACTCCATTTCTGACTCGGAACAGAAAACACGAGGACACAAGGTAGTGCCGGATTTTTACCGGTTAAAAAACCTCCACGGATGGGACGACACAGTTAACAGCATGGAAAGCCCGGTCTGTCACCTGGTTTCGTCTATATAAACAGTGCTTCGCTCAAACTACCAAACAAACTTTGGAAGGTTAGAATAGGCCCCCGCCCCGAAGCACCTTTTTGCCCCTTTTCCACGGTTGTATTATGGTACTTTCGGAAGAAACTTAAGTAATATCAGACACAACATCCAGGAACAGCGAGATTCGAACCCGCGACGCATTGCTATCCAATCGGAGCTCAACGAGCGTAGCTGTCTGCCCCATCGACGTACTCAACATCGGCTGTCGAATATATCTACAGATATAACGTATACAGCATGGGCAGTTCAACTTTTTTTATTTTGGTAGACTTTTTACAATCAATTCTCATTGAGAATTATAAGTAAATTAGTTCAACTTGAAAAACTGAAATACCGCGAGAAGCATGAACGATAGGAAGAATGTTTCGGAGAAAAATTGTACGATATCGAGGACGACACTGTATGATCTTGTCTATTTGAGCTTTTGATAATCTTGAAAGACGGTGCAAATTTGTCAACGCGAATCTCCGTACTTTCTGTCAGGTATTCGATCTACGTGTTCTAATACTTTTCATTATAGAGAGCAGAAAAATGCATCGATCGGCGAGTAAGAGAATATATAGATCTATTTGAAAAAATGGGGATGATTTTAACACTTAGCCAACCGAATAGGGAGATCTCCCCTCTGTGAAGAATTACGCTGCGCGTCCGAACGAGGAGATCTCCCTTTTCGATTTTAGCAACGCGTTTTCCTTTCTTTTATTGTTATTATCAGTTATTGTTTACCTGGAATTGTCGCCAATTAATTGCGCCACTTTTTCTACTTTTATAAAGTACAGTATATGATAAAATACACGACTCTGGTTGTGTTAAAATTAATTAAAAAGTTACACTACCAGTTATGACTAAATAAAGTTATAATCGAACGATACCACGGTGTAAAAAAATATTAAAATGCATTATGAATTTTTAATTTCACCTTCAAGTCGTCGTACTTATCTTTGGTCGTCTTTAATGTTTTTGATTTTATCTATATTTTTGTATACTTTTAATTTGATGTTTCGTATAAACAATATGTGAAATCGTTAAATCAAATCATTACCGCAAAATATAATTAGACTTCTTTGTTTTTTAAGTAGTGAACATTAACCCTCGATGGACAACGTATAGGTTGGCTTATCCGAACGCTGTGGAAGCGTTTACCTCGCTGTGGCACGCGCGGTTGGCTAAGTGTTAACATCGAAACTCGAAACATCGGTACTTTCAAAATGACCACATATTTCGAAACGTACATCGTTCGAAACCGTTTAATTTTGCTAATGAAATTATTTTCTATCTCGTGCCGTTTCGAAGCTGTAGCTTGTTTCAGTTGCACGGGATAACCTGTACATTAGGTGTACCGTAAATTACGTTCGTTTTTCAAGTAAAGGAAACTAATAATTTTGATGAATAATTCTAACACGCAATCCTTGCGTAGTAAGTCACCGCAAATATGACGTTTTCATTAATTACGGAAAACATTAATTACCGTTCTTACAAAATTGTTAGAAAAACTAACGCGTTGCGTGAAACGATTAGAAGAATTCTTTAAAAAAGAAAAAAAAAATCAGCTCCAACCTCGCCGTTTTCGAATAAAAATAGCGTGAAATATGCAATAGCGGTAATTTCGCTATCGAAAATGCCATTTATCGCAGTGCCAAGTCGCCGTTCTCTTCATTTCTGAATAGTTTGTTAGTGTGCGCGCGCAGGAAGTACAGACACCCAAGAAATTTCTTCCTCCGGCAAGAATCTCGTGTTTTACTTTTCAGGCGTATCGTCGTTATTGTCGCGCTATGAATACCTTAGGAACGTAACGCGTGATCAACGAAATATTTACATATAACGATCTTTATACGTATAGACGGCACGTAAATAAATATAAAAGTAAAAAAAAAAAAAAAAGAGAGAGAGAGAAAACGATGGAAGGGAAGAATCCTTGTGGTATCAACGAACCCTTCGAGCCGCTTGAACGATTATTATCAAAGTTCCTCCGTACGACGTCTCGAACACGCACAGACTCAACCAGGCAAATTCGATGTAATCGTCATCCATTCATGTACCTATGTGCACGTTGACATGCGATAGGTGTAAATGATTTACGGGAATAGCTTCGGACAGAACACTCCGTAATCAGATCAATCTAATCGGATCAGCCGTCCTACGTGTTCGTAGTTATCTTATCGTTCAACAATCCCGATTTGGTCGCGTGCAAGGCGAATCGTCCTCTTTGAACTCCGTTCCCGGATAATTGCTCGCTAAACCCTGGCTGCTCGTTGACACTTTTAACTTCAACCTTTCGCGATGTATTAATAACGGGCAATTTGCGCGGCCACGTTTAATATTGTTTTTTTTACACATCCATTACTAAGCTCACTCTCATTTTTTTTTTTAAGTACGTTTCAACGTAACATTCATTGCACGCGCAATTATTCATGCTGACATATTCGGACACCCACACTGTGTTCAGGTTTGTTGATTCGTATGAGATTTGCTGGATATTTAAATATCTCGTTGATTGCGCTACGTCTATCGCAGCTTGAACATACGCAAACAATTTCTACGTAAACGTTTGACCCTTCGAATTCGGGCAATTCCGGCAAAAGCAAGATTTTTCGGAAACAATTTATTCGTAGCGATATTTGTTAATTTGATATGTAGCGGCACTCGGCAACAACGTGTATCGCCGAAGCGAAGTGCCTAATGAGTCATCAATATCCTAACGGTTCCAGGTTGTGAATTTTCGGGGTCATCTCCCTTTTTCCGTCAAACTCATACACCGTTGTTTGACCGTACGTAAGTCAAC
Organism: Bombus vancouverensis nearcticus; assembly: GCF_051014615.1. Taxonomy (NCBI): domain Eukaryota; kingdom Metazoa; phylum Arthropoda; class Insecta; order Hymenoptera; family Apidae; genus Bombus; species Bombus vancouverensis. The sequence goes on along the minus strand of NC_134915.1, from coordinate 16,278,036 downwards.
AGCAATTAGCAAGTTCGTTAGTGCAGAGGTCCTTTGTTGTCCGCGTATGTGTCACGTAAAGTTTGTACTTGGATTGTAGTAAGAAGGCTGAGTCGTAACCCAACTACTAATTTTCCTTTATAAAATTTTATTATAAATGTTAACGCTTACAAAATAATACCGAACCGGAGAAAAGGGGCTGTATGAGTATAGCAACTAGAAGAAGAATAAAAACTGCCCGACCTGGGTGAAGTCTCGGTTTATATACGTTTTGGTTTTAGGATGTTGAGGGATTAGGTGTAGGTTATGGCGTGGAGAAGTGTCCGAAGGTCGGGGTTCGATGTCTTATCTATGGTGTGGACTAAGGTGTGTCATAGCTTCTGTGTAGCCGATGATGCGTCGAAGGTCAGGGGTCGAAGCCTTTATCTATGATGTGGACTAAGGTGTGTCATAGCTTCTGTGTAGGCTATGATGACAAGGTGGTGATGTGTCCAAAGGAGTCCAAAGCTCGGGGTTGCTATCTCATGGTTGAAATGAGATTGATATCGCATATGCGTGCAGTTCCTACACCGAAAAGTTTCTTCAAGTTCTTGAAAGTCTTACAAGTTCAACAAGGAACATTCTCGTCTGTCCCTAAATTCGAGTAGAAAACTCTGCGTTTCTGTTTAACCGTTTAGTGCGACGAGCTGGTTGACATTTAAATTACTTGCTGGGAAAATGTGTCATTCTAACTCGGAAATTTATCTTCCACGAGTGTATTTGGAATCCTCGGTTTAAAAAAGGCGACAGAACTTAGAACACACATGCTCTGTTCCATCTTGTTTTCGAGTTACAACAAACTTTACGTTGGAATAATTCCGTCGAGAGGTGCAAGTATAGTTCAACTAATTTCGCGTGTCTACATATTTAGAAAAAGGAAGCGAATATGTTTCGCGTTGAAGCTTGCATTGTAATTCTGTAAACGCACCTGGTCAATGACGAGACGTAGCCAGTTCTACGTTCGTATGCAAACGGGTCAATTTCGAACGGATCTTGCGAAGAAACAGTTCGTTAAAGAAGAAGTTCGCTATAGCTGGAAAACAAGATGAAACAGGGCATACTTTTATACGAACTTTTTCGTTTTCATGTGGGCGATCCACCGATAAAATAGATTCCCTGTGCTACGAAACTCTAGACACTGTGCGTACAATATCGAACGAAAGAAACTTTATGAAATAAGAGAAAAGAAGAGTGTAATTCTACAAAAACGGTTTACATCTAATGAATACAACGAATGAATATAATACACGGAATACGTAGCTGCTATCAATATGATTCAAATTTTACTAAAATTCATAGCGTACGTAATTGAAGGAACGCAATTTTTAAAACTCTGTTTCGTTTGTTACCGTACGCGAAAATGAAATTTTCACAACATAGGCTGCAGTGACCGATTTTGCCATACATTGCATAGTAGCCAGCGTTATTACAGATCACGCTTAATCCCTCCATCAACCATTTCAATAATAGGCACGATATCACAACGTCGACGTTTTAACCAAGATAAGGAGCATCTGGAACTAATTGAAATCCAGATACATATATCTGTATCGTACGCATTAGAGGCCTTGTTAGAGTTTCTAGCCGACCTCGACATTTCCATCGATACAGAAAGGATCTGTAACCTGTCGAAATCCGACAAGGAACGCGATTAATATCCGTTTCCAGCTACGCATGATAAAGACCATTCTCACTGAAATTTGAATCTTATTCGAATTATATGATTCAATTTGGACTTTGATACGTCAGTGGTGCGCAAGCTGTTATCGATCAATTGCATAAAAGAAAGCGGATAATTAGAGCACGAGATATCATGGATTTGTGGGAAATTTGAATGTACACGGTATGCAAAAACATGAAAGACACGCAAAGTAACGGAACAAAGTAATTGGTCGAGTAAAACAATTTTTTATCTTATACTATTTTTAAATTGCATTCATAAAACTATGTACTTGCAATTTGTGTAAATGTGTTCACAGTGTATCGATGGTTTTTAGAATTTACCATTATTTATACTATCTTCTCGTACTATAAATAGGCTTATGGAAAGATCGTGTTCGTATAAGTGACCTTGGGAATTTGTATAAAAAAGCGTAATACTGTAAACTTTTGTAGAAAAGCATTGTCCAATACTTTTAGAACAATGAATAGAAAAATTCCTCGGCATTGCAATTGTAAATCAACGGAGGATGTTCTAACAAAAATCTAGCCACTGTATATCTCGACCGTGAACAACAGACAGTATTAAATGGAATTAGAATTGGTCAGGCTAGATTTATATACGCGTATTCGCATTTAATTTCTAAATGTGGCGCAGCAGAGTGCGATATCTTTAATTGCCAAACTTGCCGCCTTAAATATAGTCCCGTACAAAATTCAGGATTAAAGCCAACTCTAAATGAAAATTCTTGCGATAGAGAGGAAGTTTCGAAAGTTCTACGAACACGTTTGACAGGAATTAATGAAGATTTTTTTATTTCTGTCCTTTGTAAACTCTAGGAATACGTTATATTTCATATTTCATATTTTAGATTCAATTAGAATCAAACATACTATAAACACTTATAATCCACGCTAAGATAATTGACTTATAATTCTCAATGAGAACTGATTGTAAAAATTCTACCAAAAAAAAAAAAAAAAAAAAAATTATTTCATATTGACTCATACAGCAATGATATAATTATTATTATGTTTATATTAACGAAGAGGCAAACAGAATTTATGCAGTAATCTAATATTAATAGGTAAAACTGTACAACGTATGCGTGAATATGTAAAGCTGTAAACAATGAATCATATCGTAGAATTTACAACGCGCTCTGCTTTAATTGATTAGCACACCCCAGTCAATAATAGTAGAAAAAAAAGTAGTGTAAGACCTTAAAGCCATAGAGTACTCTCCAAGAGGAATAAAAAAAAATGACTTAATCCATTTATTATTGATCCCAGAATCAATACTTGCAGAGTAAAATAGTGGGGATACTTATAATACGATTATTAATGTTGAATTATAATTAAATTAAAATTACAGTTCTGATATTCGTAATAGGATTATCACTTGTTTATTTATTTACAGACATATTCATCTGTGAGGGTTGTGACAGACTACAGTCGTAATTACGATAATTGTATTTCATAGGTTTATACAATGTTATTGGGTTGGCAACCAAGTGATTGCGGATTTTGTCAATACCACGTAACGACAAAATATTGACAAAATGCGCAATCACTTAGTTGCCAAGCCAATACATTAGGATAGCGTGCTATTGTCTGGTCATAAATACGTACAATGTTTACATTGTATCGTTAACTATATTTTTATACTTATAACGTGTGTCAGACATTGTGAATGTCCCTGCTTCTCCGCTGCTGGGTTAATTAATTGAAGAAATGTTAATTAGTTGCGTTGTTGTCTTTCGACGTGAAAAGTTCGATTAATAGGTGTTTTACAGTAATTTTTCTCTTTGCAAATATTACGCTTGTTCGATTCTTCTTTTGCGATTAGGTGAACACGGGCGAAGTTCGTGTGACCTATTCTTAGCCTTGCGAATATCGACTGATGTTCCCTGTCCAATGAATTTGCAGGACTTTTTTGGAAAATGTCATCTCGAGTTAAACGGATGTTCTTTGTCATATTTGCAATTTTCCACATCCAGTTCCATAGTAATTTGATTTTACTTTCAACGGTAGGGTTGTGATACGAGTTATCATTTAACCGTATTTTAAGAACAATGTACGTTGCGACAATGATTGGAAAATATACGAATGTCAGAGAACGTACATAGAATACGACAGACATGATTCATAATTTCGCAAATATGCGAGAGAAAGGTCGGATTGGAATAGAAGGAAGACGCATCAAATATAGTTTGCGAAAAGGGGAATAAAATTGTTCATCTCGCTATGCTTCTCCTACGTTCTATCGTAGTAATTTTTCTTTGTCACGATAATACGGTATCATCAATATTAATATGTTTGCATTTAAGTCACTTGTACTCGCCGGTCAACCATTTGCACGAAAAGATAGCAACTGCATGTTTCACGCTGATTAGTTCTCTTGCGTCTCTTGCGTCAATTAACGCGATGAATGATTTTTTTAAAAACAGTATATCCAGTTTTATCATTTGCAAACAATAGGATTATACGTCTCGATATTCAGAATTTTCTTCTTTATCACATCTTTCTTATCGCTTCTTTATCACTGCGTCAGTTTTGCATCATCGTCAGATAATTTTACTTAAGAGAACCAGCGACGCACGGGGGTTAAGTATTTTTTATTTTTTTCTACGAAATCTTCGTTGATCTATCAACTTTCCAAAATCTCTCTTTTTTTACTAGGAAATATTTTTTTACTTTAAGCGTCGTTTTAAAACTGAAAATTCTGTCCTTCGTTGTTGGTCGTTTAATTTTTAGATGTACAAACACATCTGTTAGCAGAATTCATAGTACTTCGTTATAAAGAAAGTTACAGTCGTTGCAATAGCAGATTCTTTTCTTCTCCATTGTTATAGTTGTAGGTTTAGACAGCTCTATGGCGTGTTCAACGAGACGAGGTAGTAAATTATCAAACAAAATATTATTACAGCTATAGCAATCAAATTTTGTTTATGTTTAGTACCTCGTCTCGTTGGATAGATTACAAGTTCAGACGTAAATAGGCGTGATGATACGAAAGTGGAGGATAAGTATGTTTGAGTACATTAGATACGTTAAGTAAGTATACTATGTCATGTGTCTATTTCTTCACAGCGAGGTCAAAATTAAACAAATATTGGGTCGGCAACTAAGTGATTGCGGATTTTGTCCATACCACCTAATGAAAAAATCCGCAATCACTTACTTGCCAACCCAATAAATACACCTGTGTTCACGAGTCAACGCTGAATTTCATTTTATTTGCTAGAATTTTACAATCAATTCTCATTGAGAATTATAAGTCAATTATTCTGGCGTGGTACTATAACTTGGATAATAAGTGTTTATAGTATGTTTGATTCTAGTTGAATCTAATGTTTAAATCTAAAGGGTAATATCTTTTTAGCCAGCGGAAAAGTAATTGAGTAACTAATGGGTTTTGGTGGTTGTTAACTCTTATGTTACATCTGTTACTGAATTTGCATATTTCTTCTTTAACTGTGGGTATCTTAAGGTCGCGATGTATCGTTTCGTTGGTAACATACCAAGGTGCATCTATTAAGGATCTTAGAGTTTTTGATTGGAATCGTTGAAGAATTTCTACGTTGGAATTACTCGCTGTTCCCCATAGTTGGATCCCATATTGGCTTTATATAAATACTGAATGAAATTTGAAATTTGCATACTAACGATTTCCTTATTATGAAAGGGCCTACGTCATGAAATAAAAATACCATTTATTATTATATCAATCGTTTCTAATTTAAAGAATAAGTAAATCAAATCGTATCGTCAAAAATCTTAACGAAATAACTTATATCCCGTTTCCATCAGCCGCGTGCGGATATCACCGCGTGAACTGGCCGTGGCACTCTGTCGATTACCTTTTGTTTCAATACTTTTACTGTGATCGTCGTTCAACTTCCTCCTAATAGTTGCCGTAACTGTTTTCTCCACTTTGCCTATTCTGGCCTTATTCTTCTGTCTATCATAATTCGTCATATAATTTTTCATATCCATTTTTAAATGTTCATTCAATTTATACACGTGGACATTTAAATTTCGTATTCGGGTATCATCGTAAAACAGCGTTATATGGCAAAATTAAGCGATGAACTCGAGCCAGAAAATTGTATTCACGTTGTATTGTTACAATGTGATTTATGGTCGGTGGTGTACGTACAATAACAATACTTTATTGTATATCGGACATCGCGTCTGTTACAAGGAAGATTTTTGGCACAGCAGATCGATTTGCACGGTATAATTCAATGAAAGGTTTGTTAGAGATCAATAAATCGTTAAAGATGAAAAATTTCGTACGTTGCAACCTAATGTAAATTCTCGAAGTCTCGAAAGCTTATTTGGTAATATTATTATTTTCCTTAATTTTCAAACTCTGCTAAAAATTATCAGTGACAATATGTAGATAAAAGTGTTGGTATTCTCAGCTGGATATCAAATTTACAAAATCTTATTTTTCAATGGAATACTTTACCCTTTGGATCTTAAACGAAACTCGTGAATGACAGTAGACGAAAACATTCGTATTCTCACCTGGGTATCAACTTATCCTCGAGCATGCTGGGCAAATCGTCCGAGTCTTCGTTAAGAGCGGCGAAGAAGTCTTGAAAATTGTCTGGAAAACTACTTGGCGGGCAACTATTCATGGAAATCCGATCAAGAAGCTCCGTGGAATTTTCCTTGACAGCTTCATGATGTCCCGACACGGTTGATGTTGCCATATAGTACACCACTCGGTCTTTTAAGAAATCGTAACAATTTAACTCGCGTCTTCTCTACACATTTTTCTCCATCTCTCGTTCATTCGTTGTCTCGTTAAAATTCGCCACGAAATCGCGAAACTCTTCGAGTCTCAAATAAAAAAACAAAAGAAAACTCCCCGAAAAGGAAAGAAACGAAAAATTTGTGAAAATCACCGTTCTCTGTCTTTCGTTCGACTCTACAGCGACGAAAACGGCAAAATCTTTGCGATCTTAGATAGAAATTCTAACTGCAGAAAAAAAAGAAGACAAGACAAGAAAAGGCTGAGAAGTTCAAAGCGTTCGCTTTTGACCAGATCTTCCGATCTTTGCGCTGACGAAACGCGGAGACGAACGTAGAAAGTTGTTGAAACTGTCGCGATATTCGACGTTCGCCAAAGACGTTTTTATAAAATGTGAAAAGTCAGCGGTTCTTCTTTGGATACACTGTATCTAAACGCGTAGGAAGATCAAGGGATCGCGGTACAGAGGGTGAAGCTTCTCACGTGGATGGAGAAGAACTTTCATACGAAATCTTGGCGTTGTTTCTCATCGACTAACACGTGGGATCACGACCCGAAGATGCGTGACACGAAGATGAAATTTTCGTTTTTCACGGACGAAGTAATCTCACGATGATTGTCGAAAGATGAACCGAGCGACGATCGTTCAACCCCCGACGAGAACTTGGTGAAAACTGAAGCTCGCATGATTGTTGCGCGCCGTTCTAGCTTCGCCAAGTGCACGCGGCTTGCGCAAGCGTGACTCACCCCGAAAGCTCCCCCGAAACGAGGCGAAGCGATAACTCGGTGAAACTGACCATTCGCTGTAGCTTCCGCGACTATTTTCTAGCTCTGTGCGTCTATTATGTACGCGGTGTCTGCTTTTTGACAAATTAATTCCGAATGCGTCGAGGTAGCTGTTGAATTTAAGAGAATTTCACGTATCAACGACTCGTCGCGCAAATAACCTACGTCCGCTTTTAGCGTTTCAGCGTGGAAAACGGCTTTAAAAATTCGATCTTACGTATCTCGTAATTAAACACACGCTTTTCGCATTCTATTTGTCTAACGTTATTATAAAATTGGCCGCGAACTGTGCATCGATCTTTCTCAGCAACGTAAAGCAACAAAGATGCATCGCGCTTCTTGAAAACATCTCTATAAACGTTAAATGCAGCAAAGAAAAATGTTAGCATTTCTCAAGTACAGGCGAATGTGATTTTCATACAGCGTCGAAGAAACGTTCGTCAATTCGATTTTGAATATTTTTAAGAATTTGTATGATAAAATTGCTTGGAAATTATTGCAAATTTTCGAACAATCCTAAACGTATCGGAGTCGAAGTTCGGTAGTTTTAGCGTTAAAGTTAAACGATCGACGATCTCGCATAAACCCAGAGACCCTTGCGACATTTGTTAGTTGAAAATAAAGAAGACGCTGTGACAGAGTCAACGACGAAAGTAGACGTGTGGAGTGTTTCTTAGATCACTTTATCCTCGTAGTATCAGCGGGAAACGATGTAAGCGGGGCCGAGAGATGGGACAACTCTGGTTTCAATGAAGAGACTTCTACTTTTCCCCTTTCGTTTCATTATAGCTGGCTTCGTGTCCAAGATAGAATTCATCGGGGGCTAAATTGATCGATGCCTCGACATCGAGCTTCTGTTGTGAATGGAAACTTTTCGAAGAGGACCCTCGCTTTTCTTTTTACGTTTCACACTCGAAGGTGTTGATGTTTACGAGCTGAGGATGTTTCCAAGTGGTTAAATCGATCCGCCGCCATTAGAATTTCGTTGTTTTAGGACGAAAGGAGATCGCGATCGATCGCCGCCTTTTGGCTTAATTCGAAGCTTACGGAGCTCGTAATTCTTATAAATAGATGATGTTTGTTATTGGTATATTGGTGCACTGATGATGTCGGAGTCTTTTAAGAATAACCTTGAGATATTTACGTAATCTGGTTTATGTTGTTCACCCTGTATATAGCAGGATGAGAATAGGAACAGTTGCGCGTATGAGAGACTAAAGTGAACCGATTAGTTTTGACAATTTCTACCGATGATCGGCCAAATTAAGCGGAGCTTTTGCAAATGAAACGTCTTTGCAACGATAGATCTGTTGCAGCGTAGGATGAGATTTTTTTTATTTTTATTTGGAAGAATTTTACAATCAATTCTCATTGAGAATTATAAATAAATCGTGTATAATAGATGATTATCGTATGTTTGATTCTAGCTGAATCTAATGTTTAAATCCAAAGGGTAATGTCTTTTTAGCCAGCGGAAAAGTAATTGAGTAACTAATGGGTTTTGATGGTTGTTAACTCTTATGTTATATCTATTACTGAATTTGCATATTTCTTCTTTAACTGTGGGTATCTTAAGGTCGCCATGTATCGTTTCGTTGGTAACATACCAAGGTGCATCTATTAAGGATCTCAGAGTTTTTGATTGGAATCGTCGAAGAATTTCTATGTTGGAATTACTCGCTGTTCCCCATAGTTGGATCCCATAGGTCCAAACAGGAGGCTGAGATTAATCCACAATTTTTTTCCATACACGTGTCGCGTAACGAGAGGACGATTTCTGGTCAAAAGAAATTTCTAGTACAGGATTTATTTATTCAGAAATATTAGAAATGAAAATTTCCGATGATTTTTATCCTATGTTTATTGATAGATGGATCTATTTACAATGGATTGGAATGGAACTAAATACAGTAATGTGCTATAACTAAGCCAACTGAAATTCATAACTCACAACTAATAGTTTACAACTCATAACAACTCGGCAACTCAACTCTCGGTTAACGACTGATTGTTAATTCGTATTTCTCCGTAAGCTCTTTGTCTTTTCTCGTACCCCCATCACGTACGTATTCCGTAACCGTCCGGACACATCGACGGGCCGCTTAGCCCATTGAATTTTCCCGATCCTTTCGTCCTATCGGCACTTGGGCTTCTCGCATTATTGTTTATAGCTCATCCGACATTTCTTAGGCAATCTGTCCACTAGGATAAAATAAATTTTAATCGGCGATAGATAATTTCTTTATTTATACCTTCAATTAAATTTTGATTCCTGAATTTTAATTGCTTTTTTTCTTTTTTTTTTCTTTTATCAATGTCCTGATGCGTAATATGAGATGCGTGATATAAGAACGCCCGCGATAACAAGGAAGTTACGTATAAGTTTCCAAACAGTATAAACAGGCTGTAAACCTAGAGTAGGTATTAATTAATTAATTCAGTAACTAACGAAGATGTAGTTACTGCTGAAGTGTATAGATTACGTCGTTGGGAGGCTTCCATCTTCGTTCCTTTTATATTCTCCTTCGTAGCACGTACGTCGTAACGCGATGGTAGATTTATCGGAATATAAAATAAATAGCAATTAAGGCTACTGTTGCATCTAAGAATATAGTTATAACAGTTGCAGTCTTCTCGTAAAATTGTTTATACTGAAGATACGGACAAATGAAAATTTTAATAATTACTATTAGAGCTTGTTCGACATAGGAATAATTAATCTTTCTAATCTCTATTTAAATATTCGGCACGTACTGTAATTATAATTCAAATGACACGCTGAAGATAAAAAATGTATAAATAATCGTATCTCGATCTTAATAAAAGTGTAGATTAATTTTCCCAGAAATTACATGTTATTAGTAAATGTAAAAGCAGTTCTCCTACAAAAAAATTAGAATTTCACACGTTAATTTAGAGTGTCGTTCCGGATAAAAACTGTCTAATAAGCATATCGTGGTCTTGGTGCGATAAGAATTATTATTAATTAGCTTTGTAAAAATTGCCATCCTAAGGAAAAAAAGGTCTATAGAGCTACTTCTCATTGCGAGTAGTTTGCAAGGTCGTCTGTTCGAGTGGTTTCGTCTTATACGAAGACCAAAATCCGCCAAATACTAATTATATATTTATTTATATATTTTGGACGATATTATATTGTATCGTTGAAGTCGTACATTTTATATAAAATGTATGTCTTAAAAATAGTGTCACCTTGCGCAAAATAAAATATTTCATTTCGTTTATCGTTTGTAAATGATTCGTACTTGGAATTTCCAATTTCATCTCATTGAATTATTCAGACGGTATTAAAAGCTGCAGTAGCTGAAATCTTAAACCTATTCCATAGCTTATACCGGCGACGCAAGTAAAAGATTTTATCGTTTATTTTAGCATCTGATACGACCTACTCTATTGCAAATTTTACGAAGCACATGATCTTTATCGAAGAACAGAGGCAACCACTTTGATCTTCGCGTGAAACTCTACGAAGCTTCATAGACTTTTTCCACGGCTAGACATAGCCATAACTATCGAATGAAGGTAACAAACTAGCGCCCACATATTTCAGATAGATATCTCCAAATGTTTTGTGACATTACTCGAAACGAGATTACCTCGCCATCTTAAGTTTATGGAGATGAGATTTACCGTAGAACAAAGATTACGAAGTTAAATTGTAACATACGACGAAGTGGCTTGGACAGAAAGAAAATTTTGGACAAATTTGTGGAAAAGTAATTTTTGTTAAATATTAGCTTTCGTTCGAGTATCGCAGCGAGGAACGCGAGATTAAAAATCACGAAATTTCGAAATCTCGTTTCCCTACTATCTGATCCATACGAAGCACAAATATTTAAAGACACAATTTACATTGAAATAGATTTTATGTAACTACGTGTAGCATCGATGCTAAAGAACAATCACCCATGACTATATTAAAAAATATTTTAATTGTTTGTGTGTACGCTTCGAAAATACCCAACTAATCTTCATTGTCACCCCACTGACCTCGCTAAAGAAATAAAATAGTCAAACTCGAAGATGGTATCCCGCTGAGGGTAGCCATCCACATGTTATTTAGCAATTAAGTTAAAAAAAAGTAAAGTACAAATTAAATAATAAAAAAAAATCTTCACTGAAATCTATCTGAGCCCCTACTATTCATACTATGGATATACCATTTAGATAGTATACTTTTTCTGACAATAGTATGATGAGAAGATAATTTGAAGCATCGAATAAAAAATAATAGTAAGAGATCTTCGAACGAAGTACAAAGAGGTTATGTACATTTCGTATTAATTCAAGCATCGAGCAGTAAATAATAAGAAGAAGCCTTAAATAAAAATATTAAAAAAGTTACATAAGTATGGTATTAATCTCCTGGTCATTCTACACGTTCTCCTCAGAGCTTTATAAAAAGACAGCGACAAATTTCTTTCTTACGTTCATAAATCGAGCTCACCAGCAGCTAACACCATCTTTGTGTCAGCAACGTCGAGTGAAGCCCGATAAAAAGGGTTGACGACGAGACACGAGGAGGATTATGAGAGGAGTAAGGAAGAAGAGCGGCAAAGACCTATTCATAGATCAGTGGCCCTTTCGAGAGTTCGACGAGAGAAAGAGGCCCGCTTCTAAGACAATGCTCCTATCTTTAGACGTTACTTAAGACGTCGAAAGAGAAACGCGTGTCAGCGACACCTATCCCGATCAAGATAGAAAGAGAACCGATAACCTGTCAGGACAACCGTTTCCTTTCCCTAACAAACCTTGTATAACCAGGAATTTCGTCGTCTACAAACACAAATGTATTTCTTTTACATTCGGGTATTGCCTTGTCGAGATATCTCGATTATATCTCGTCCGACGAGTCGAATCGATACAGACGTATATGATTGGTGCATTGGGACAATGGCTCGTATTCGCAACCTTTGTATGCCGCGTCATAAATCTGAGAAGTCAAAACAAGTTCTAACCTAACAATGACCTACGTAAATACGCGCCAGCAGCTAAAACTGCTATATGTAAGTCGTACGTAAATATGTACATGTTTACTTACCAGCTAAATGTTTGTTTACCTCTACTGACTCGACTCGTTGGACAGACTATAGATTCAACGACATTCACAGTTCGTGAACTCTCGTATCATCAGATCGAAAGAATAATAAAACAGATGGTAAAAACTACGAGAAACTATGCTCAGGCGTGAAGCGGAACGAGGAACTTGATTCCCCTCTAACAGAGCTTTCCCTTCTTATAGAATAATATAGAAAATAACACATCCTACCTTGTCCTTATTCTCCATCGTTCTCTTGGCTCTCCAAAAGTTCTTATCGGGCACTGCTTTCCGGTATAAACCAACGATCACCATGGCACACACGGGAACGATATAGACTCGAATTTTTCACTCATGGGAAACACTTTCTATGGAGGATGAAGCTACGACGGCGAACTATATTCCGTAGAATCAGAATTTGAACACACAAGATTATTCCTTTCGTCGCGAACACGTACATCTGTCTCGACCGACCGGAACAGGAAATAAATCTAACCGCCACACACGTTATGCGCGCGCAACATATAGATGGGAAGATTTCCCCTCTACACCGCTGCGCTGCGTCGACCGTACTGTCGATTATCGACATCGTGAACTCTATCGATGGCGAGATCGATGTTTCTGCAAAGTGCAACGCACAGCTCGGCCGCGCAGCCGGTATTTCGGCGGTTTCAAACGAATTCCTAGTATAGTTACTCTTGTAGGTTATACGTATAGTACCTCCATATTCTCCCTTTTATATTGCAATCATCAAATCAATATTATAATCATAAGTGATACAAATGAAATTATAATTATCCAATTGTATCGTGTTTAGATCCTGTATTTCACGCAATGCACGAGTAGAGTGTTATATATTTTAACGGTTTCTCCTTTGAGCTATGTAAAGACAGCGCGAAGGAGATTCGCCTCATCTGAGATGTCTCGTACCGTCACAAGCGAGGGGGGCAAGCAAGCGAAGGAAGGTGAGTCGTACTACGCTCTTAACAAAGTCATTCAATATATACATACATATGTCTAAATGAGGCAGCTAAGAAGCTGTGGGGCACCTTTGATCTCGTCAAAAGCTTCGCGAGTCTGGCTCGTACTGCCTGTATCTACGTAGTTTTACATAAACTAAATGCTGTGCAACGTGTACCGTGTTGCAATACCAGAACGTTCAAGTGATAAATCCATCGGATAGCGAAGTATTCGGATAATAGGAGTTCGTTGATGAGAGGTTCTACTGTATACGCAGGAATATCAACTATGGACCGTATCTCTCTGAGATAATTAACTGTTTCTCAAACAATGTAATCACTTCACGAGTTCGTGTATTCAACGTCTATACGTTGATTATCTTGAATAGTACTACTGTGACCCTGAACTATGTATCTACGCTGTTTGCAGCGCGAATCAAAATTAACGAATCGAAATCGGGCGCTTCGTCTTCGATATACTGATTAGAATTGATTAACCGAAATAGATAAATTAAAAATTACGATACGATCGAGGGAATGGTTTCAGTGGAAAAGTAGTATAAACGTAGCTTTTCCAAATAACGGTCTACAGAAGTGTTTGCACATTTGATAAAAACGCAATTTTCCATAATTACGTAAACATGTCAATCTTGAAATTGATAATCGTAAAACTTTGCAATCTCGTCTTTACATAGAGCGAATTCTATTTTTCAAAAATCATATAAGACGATTTTGTAAAATTACTGATATTATATGGAAATTGGTAAAATTGATGGAACTCGTAGGAAATATCTCTCCTTAAATTTCTGCCGCGATCATGTTCACCTGTCCATGAATTTTCACCGTTGCACTTGAAAAATGTAATATTCACTCGCAGAAGTAAGGTTGCAGCGGAGATAAAAGGAGAGAACTGAGGGAATGGAAAGAGAGGAGGAAAAGCCGCTCGTACAGGAAGCTACGTCGATTTTTCAAATTAAAAATAGAAACATGGTATCGTTATAATTTCACTAAAACTGGAAATTTCAGTCGTCGCCGATGAACCGTAAAAAGCAGTTTAAAATATGGCATAGAAGTATCACGGTCCGATAAATTGTTAAACTTTCTGATTATCAATATCAACCACTCAGAGCTTATGATAACCAGCTAGTAGTTTCGAGCCATTAACTCTGCCATTAACGAGCTCGTAACTCTGTTGCAATAATTAACAATTGAATATACAATATGATTTTTTGAGAGTTTGTTAGGTGAAATGTAAACTTCATTGTCAGATACCATTTATTATTTGAAATTATAAAATGGCACGTGAGACGATACCGCAGGAAGAAGCAAGAAGGGAGAAAGTGAGATAATAACAAGTCTGATCGCGTAACCGGATACACACGATAATTCAGTAAATAAAACAAATATGCGCATTGCCATTTAAAAAGTGAGGCGGCAATTAAAATTTTAATTAAATTAAACTCTATTAATTAAATGCGCAGCACATGCTTCGCGCTCGTGTCGCTTGCTAAAACATGGAATTCAATTAATAGTAAACCATAGCAGTTTCCAAAATAATTTTACAAAATTCTATTCATTGTGATCACCGAGTTCCGAGATACAGAATGGCATTTGAAAATATTACAACATTTATCAAATCCTTTTATAAATATTTTACACGTACTTATTGTATTTAAACTTTATTCCGAATTTATTTTCACAGGGCTCTCCTACTGGTTAGAACATTCGATAGGTGAAACGAATCACTGTAAAAAATCACTGTGTTCGTAAAAATACGAATTTGCATAAACGCCCGTAGTCTAATCAGCAGACATCCGCTATAAAGTACAGGAAACGTTACGTCCTTACTCACAATTATCTTAACGAAACGAAGAAAAGGCTGGATGAGGAAAGTAGATAAAATACAGGAACAGGGGGGCCAATGGGAAATCACGTGGCAAGTGGCAGCTGCGCAGGTTTAAAGAGCAAATTAGTTATTCATTGGCCGCGGCAAATACCCGGAAATGAAATTATCTCGCCCCAATTGGCAATCGACGTTAGCAGACAAGAATATTGTACGTGGATGTGTATCTGAAATTTTCCTGCTATTAATTTATCGTCACGGAAGTGACGGAAGGTGTTCGAGAACCGTGGGGGATCGATAACCGTTATCCGCGGTTGTTACCATGGATACATCAAAGCTCATTCGTTAACGCTTGAAAATGATTAAGACGAGGCCATTGCTTATTACGGCCGCTTAATAAAATTCGCCGACCAACGGAGAAGTTTTTGACCCACGCGCTCATGTGCATGATCTTCTCCTCGAAGATCGCATTATCGAAGCATAATTACTTTGTTGTAAGTTCGTACTATGTATCATGGGCTCAGAATAGTATTATGAACGATTATTATAGAGAATTTTTACGTATGCTATATTGTGCCATATTACATAGAAGATGTTGAAATTTTGCTGGCATTGCAGCGAGACAAGACTATCACGATTACATTGGTAAAATATAAATTACATAAAATAGTTACATGAAACGTTTGGACAATAATGAGACAGAACTGTCATCATTATACTGGTAAACTTTGAAACGAATCGAAAGATGTATGTAGAAATGACTTTAACAAATTTAATCGTCGTTATCTTTCCTATTATCTTACTTCTAGCAACATACTTCTAGAGACATACGACTTATACGATTAATGATCGAAAGAGTAACAATTTAATTGATTATAATTACACGTTGCGGATCGATCAAGCCATTCTATTACACTCAATAGGAAGAAATTTCTTCGTCGTTAATCGTGGTTAAGCTTTGCCGTTCATCGTAGATGAAATTCTTTTGCTAAACAATCTCGTTTCGTTATAACATTACAATAACGATATTATAGAGAATTACTAATTAAATCGATGAAATTATCATTAGAATTACCGCCTGTAGGGCTGGAAAATTCTACTTAATCACTGTTTGCCAGCTTGTTATACAAATATTAAATACAAATGAATATTCAAGAAGATATATTATACAAGTCATTGTAACTTATTAAAGCGCCTATGTTCATTATGGTTTTAGACAAAGGAGAAGGTTTTCCTTGTTCAGGCAAACTTTCTCCGTTTAACGATGCTTAGCCCTTACATTTTCCTATGAATAGCAACGAGGAAGCCGTATATGAGCGTAGAGAAAATAACGATTTACGTAACGTAAAAGGTATCCTATGATTATAAAACTTCATTGTCAATTTAACATTAAGCTTGAGGAGATTTAGCGTCGCTTTAATTCTGTAAAAACGCTATCGTCTTGAAATCACCGCTGTTTTACACGAGCCTAAAATACAAAGAACTCGCGTTAACAGAACTTTTCCTCAAATACCATTCTTTTCTTCTTAAGAAGAGAAAGAGAAAGGTTCGTTTAATCGCGATTAAACGTGGGTGAAGTCGACGTTTCATCAGCGTTCAATTCAAGTCGGTTCTTGAAGTTGGATGCGATTCTAATTTGCCTCGTTTTCCAAGCTGGCCCCCAGCTTTATTCCGGCATAATTTTCTTTCGCTACCATTTCCTTCGTATCGCGGAAAACGCCTTCAAATTTTTCCTGTACCGACCACCTGCGTCATCGAGAGACAGAAATAAAGTCACCCCCCAGGTGGGTGAATTTCAATGTACAAACAGCGGTGATTCGTAAAAGACGAATATTTGTTGGAGTTCGTAGTCGTCGAAACGTTGTTTAATAATTGCAGCGTGAAACGACAAGAAAAATAATATTCGCTTGGGTGGATAGCTTTTAACAAGATTTAAGGAATATTCAAATAGTAATAATTAGGATTTTAATTAATGCGATCTAAATTTCTATAATTTCAAATACAGTTAATTACAGTATTGGCGTTTCTTGTTCATTCAGCTGATCTTCTTTTTGCCATTTATCTGATAGATTACGTTAGATGATAATTAAATATCGTTAAATTAAGTTCTTCTTAAACGTGAAACTTTATTAGACAGTGGAAATCAATTGGAAATTAGTTGGCAGAAATTCTACGCACGTTCGATAATATGCAATTAAACACGATATCGTACGTTATTCGTGATACATATTGCACGTGAATTCGGAGTTTTTCCGAATTCGTTGAGAAAGCTGTTGATCCCATGCAAGGTAGATGCGTTTGTTCAAATTCGACGTACTACATTTCTTCAACTTCATGTTTGCGGGCACAGAAACGAATAATTTGGAGGCAGGTGGTAGATCTTGATCCTGTCGTTCTGTTCTCTCTTTAAGAAACGAAAAGATGTCTACAAGTAAATAATACACGAACTCCACTAAACTTATCACCGAACCGCCGAGGCAGAGTCCGAAGATTCCTCCGAAGGAAGCTGAAATTTATTCTGTTATTAAAATTCAGGTAAAATTAAAAATACAAGAAATGCGATTAGTACGATAATATGATTAATTTCGCTGTGATAAATTATAATTCACGTCGTGATTTTAATACCGATTTCAATAACAGCTGGAACGAATAATACAATGGAATAATTTGTTTAAATATAATTTGTCATTATCGAATATAGTACATGTATATAGATTAACATTAGAATCGAATTTTCTTAATTACGTTCAAGGAAGAAAGAGCTTCTCAATTAACTCTCGGTTAACTTTCACTATTAAATGTTTATATGCAAAATTGGAATGTACAACGTAATCATTTTGCAATTTCATCTTCAAAGTGAAGGAACTTTTCAACGCTAGAAAAATACGATTGTGTGGAAGATTACACGAAGCTCGCGGCACGCTTGATAAAATTACTTTCTGTTACTTTAAGCTGACCTCACCTTCTCGCATAAATAGATAAACGCGATTCAAAATATATATCTTGGTCATCACGATCTTAATCGCGAACTTTCAAAGAAAATTCCCTTATTCTCACGTGCAAACTTTTTCATCGCCCCCTTCTTTTCCAATTGAACTTCTCCAACTCGTGCCTAGTTACGCGACAAAGTCAGCTTAATTTTACTTTATTCTCCTAGCCGCGCTTTCCTATTAGCCACTTATGCCAACGATCGAGAAGTCTAAAAAAGTCTAGAACGTATGGATGACTTTCTGAGAAAGTCCTTCTTACCGAGAAGGCTGTCCCATCCTAAGATAGTTTGCTTCCGGTACTCGAGGTACGTGCCATCTCGAAAATACGCGTACAGAAACGAAGTACTCTGGACGTCTAAGCCACGTCTGTAAAGGAACAAATTTTCTCCCCATAAATCCTTGTAGACAGAAGCTTCCATTTTCAAACATTTCGAAAATTAACTTAATCTGGCGCTGACAAAAGGTTGTTAACAAAAACAGCATTTCTGTTACGAGGGGAAGGAAATTTTTAAGCAAAATTTCTAATCTTCTAAGAAGTTCTTTTAAATGTCAGACCGAAATGTGAAACCACGCGCATCGATAACAATTTCATCGTACTGTACGTAATACATACGAGACATATTTTAACAGGAGAAAAATACAGCTGGATGGAGAACGAGCACAGCAGGGTTAAAAAATATCGTGACTTACGCCAATTCGGAATCGTATCCTACGTCGTTCATTTGTATCGATTCAGAGACCACTTCGTAACTCTTATCGTTACACTGCGGAAGGCAACTGCAATCGTTTATATGCGACGAATGTATCACCGATAAACTTCCTGCTCAGAAAATGAAACAACAAGGTTAAACTTGAAAAATAACAAAATTGTTACGAAGAGATTAAAAATCACCTCTGTTCGTTTCATATTCTCGTAAAAATTGTTAAAAAAAAATGTTGTTATTAAATTATTCTTTAAACGCGTTTCTTGAAAATCTTCTGCCATCGATTGGCTCGTTAATTTTCATTCATCTTATCACTGAATTTCGTGTACGAGCCGATTCCACAAAGTATGTTCCCTTAAGAAATATCGCTGCTGCGACGCTACGATCGGAATTGCGCACACGCACGCCAATTTCCTTTGTTCATTGACAAGCCGTAATTGCCAGTTGGAAACAATCGGATCGTGTTTACGGGTATTTGTTCGTTTTTCGCACAGAATAGAGCGGTCCGTGGGCCGTGCGACGCGTTCTGAATAAAAGAAACGTGAAACCGGCGGCCATTCATCGTCAACTTCGTCAAGCGTACGAAGAACAAGTGACGCGTGATGCTACGACAAGACGTGTTGGCAATTTTTAGCGACGATCGTGAAAACGTGCACGACGATCAGCGAAGCGGTCGACCGTCCGTCGATCGATGACGATTTAGTGCGCGCAGTCAGAGAACAAGTTCGTGGCAACAGACGATTTTCACAATGTCGTCGCTTTCCATTCGTTTGCCCACGATGAGTCACCAGAAGAGTCGCTCATTTTTGATCTACCGATTTTCGAACTGAATTTCGTACGAAACGATAGCTTACGACGAGACGTCGGTCGCAGTAAATTTTGAAACTGAGACGACAATGAGCCTCCGACAAGGAGATAGCAAGAACTGCGAAATTTCGAACGAGTTGGCTGTATGCGCATTTGATGGGCGTTTCAAGTCGGCGGTGAAACAGCTGCAAAACGGTTTGAGTGCGTTGCATTACATTAGGTGTAAATATTTCTCATTTGTTTGAGAAACACCATGGACGTTGTTCCAGCATCCTTGAAATTTCCATCATTCGATCTCCGATGGCGTTTCAAAATCCGAATTCCCATTCTCGGTTCGATTCTCCTTACAACGAGGAGATCGTAAAATTACGTAGAACTGCAAATATTTGCAATTGTAACTGGTGCACATATCCTCCGCCAGGCAAATAGAACGAAGCAGCGTAACAAATTTTTAATTTCCACCGAGTGCCTGGATATCCTACAGCTTCTCCAACGAAAGTTATCGAAAAATCATTTTTACGATCGTATTTTATTTCCGTTCGTTTGGAAATTAAAAGACGCGGCTGAAACGCGATTTTTACCATTTGCTTGTAAAAATACCGACGATTTAAATCGCCGTACAACCGAGCACTTGCGATATTTAGCCGATACCGGTGAGTTTTAAGAATCGATTACCAAAGGATCGGCTCGCGTTCCTTTCGCCGATCGACATTTATACGAAACACATACAAAGTTGTATACCAGGTGACGTTGCAATATCTCTAAGTGGGTGGCTTGTGGTATGACAAAGATTTATTCATTTTCAATGGGTCGTGATTTTGGATTATTGTCCCGCTACATCATCAACAGACAGACCACTGTGCATCGTCTGGAATGTCGGAAATTATGCTCGTCGTATGGGTGGCATCCTAGCCGGCGTCATCCTACGACGCGAGGATACAGAAACTAGAACTCTGTTGCGACCAGTGTCTGAATAATGGCAAGAGCTGCGTAGGAAAGTATTGAGTTGGCAACTAAGTGGTTGCGGATTTTATCAATACCACTTAATGACAAAATCCGCAACCACTTAGTTGCCAACCCGAAGGATGTGCAACTCTACAGGCCTACAAAAGTAAGGCAAACCTAGGATTTTTTTTCGCCTACGAGTATTAGTCAAAGGATCAAGATGTTTTTAGATAACCTCGAGCAACATCTTAACTCTGGATTGGTATTTTTTTTGTTACGTAAAATTACAAAATGACGGGGTGGTAGGACATCGTCTGCGGGACCTCGTTTACTTGTACCCAGCGGCGAACGCGACTGGATGGTAGAAAGCAAAATATTTTTAACGGATTATCCTCGATGTAGCATACGATTTCTCTGTGACTTTAAAAAACACGAAAATAGCGTCTTCTTAAGAACAAAATTTTATTTTTCTCTGAAAAAAAAACAACTAATTAACGTCTATTAAAAATAATAAAAGAAGAAAAAATGGATTAAGATATCGAGAAAATTATACGCTACAACGTAGATAACGTTACGCGGAATAATGTACAAAAGTTTCAAGTTAATCGGATAAGTTTCGGAGATCTACCGGGTGCAAAGTGGAAAAATCTAGTTTTGAGAAAAACGCGTTTACAATTTTTAATTGATCTTTCACTGGAATAAAAGAACGCACTTGTGTTCACTGGCAGACGTATTCGTATAATTCGCACGTCTTTTTAGAATTTCAAAATATTCTTTTACCGCAGAATTTTAGACACATCGAACTTTAGGAAAATACAACAGGAAATTTCGTGCTTTTGAAGCCGACATAGTTGCACGCACCCTTTCTGAGGTTTTCTGAGGTTTTGAAAATTAATTTCTGCCTTTTTTCCATAGCAGTTCGGAACTTATTTTCTGGATACGTCTCGTACTTTTTCTTTCAAGTTTCTTAATTCGATACTAACAGACGATAGGAAAGTAAATCGCAAGTTAAATGAAATTATAAATTATAGAAAAGAAAGTGTTTAACGAACTTACTTCTACGGGACAAGATGCAATCCACGTCAGTCAAATAACAAGTACGAACGTTCGGATCTATTAAAAAACAGTAAACGTACAAAGGATATCATTTTTATAAAGAGAATTTGATTTATCAGGTTGATATTTGTGCTCTACTCTCGATGAATTTTTTAATTTTTATATCATGAATTATGTATCACGATGAATTATGTATATCATAAATTAAATTTCTTTTGAGCTGTTTGGTCGTACGAGAAAGTTTGCTGAGAAGGTTTCCCGCCAATTTGCATCTTTATCGACATATAACTTTGAATTTTTGATACTCGACCGTGTAACATTGAAATATTACTCGGCGAAAGGTACGATCTATGAAATTCAACTTCTCGTTCTGCGATTCTGCGTTCTGGCGCTTGAAATCCGACGAAATTATTAATAATCGATAGCTTTAACAAAAGTTACGTCTAAAAATTACTCACGCTGGTCTGGAAAGAAAAAGGGTAAACATCCGCAGGAACCATAAATTTGCTGTTGTAAGCATTCCGAAATGCACGTTTGATAACTATATCTTCGTTCTCCGGTTGTCTAAAAATAAGAAGAGAAATTTCTTTTTATAATTATCGTCTTGTAAATTACATTTAAGTGGTACAAAGTTTAAAAAATTCTATACACACATATTAAATTAAATTAAACGTTTCATAAAGTAAAATGATTAAAAATGAACTATTTCACGTATTTCACGTATATTACGAGAAATTTCTTGAATTCTAGTTAAAGAGAATTGCCACTTTTAGTATTCTCTTCAGCTTGTCCATCTTGTTAATACAATTTTTATTTCACAATTGCATTTATTATTTCACTAACGATGTTTATGGAATATGTCCAGTACGTACATTCGTGGACTTTCTTTTATATTCTTGTTACGCAACAGTTTCTGACAAGGTAGGTTCAGCGTGTTCGCCGCGTTTTAAGAGGTTCCGCGGTCTACGAAAATTACCCAATTAAGAAACACTGATTTTGATTAACTTTTTACAGAATGACGATACCATCGATAGATGCGAGATATTTTTTTAGTAGCGATGATGCAGTTTTAAGGTTCAGGTTAAGGGAAAACATCATCAAAGTTCGGTGTAACTCCACGAAGTCCTCGTATCCTGGAAACTACTTTGGATAAAAGAATCCAGGCGCTTTCAGAGAAATGTACTTTTTACAGAAATTAACCCCTTAACCTACGATTCACGTTCGAGAATTTTGGGCCGATTTGCGTTTGGTCGGATCATCTACTACGGGCTATGCCCGTAACTGTAGGTTAAGGGGTTAAACTACATGAAGAGTTTTTTGCAAAAGTTACACACGATTACAGATTTCGTACTTTCGTTGAATTTTTTGCCTCTTGGATGCGAAAAAATATTACTTGGATTTGTTTAAAAAAGCTGCTTATAAGAAATACATAACATGTAATAGCATTAGTAAATAAAATCTAAGCACAGGATTTGAAGGTGTATTCAGGTCTCGCGAAAGGTCACGCCGGCCCTGGTTTTTGAAGTTCTTATTTTTGTTTCGATAATGTTAATAGCAGCGATGTTCAAGAAAGTCTAACACGGCGATCTCATTAAGCGCTGGGAAGATTCGACGGGAAATATTCACAAAAAGTTCGAAGCAGAAAATATAAAATGTTATTTCCCTCTCAGAGAGATAACATTATTTAGCAATTAGTTTTAATATTAATTCTTACAAGAAGCTTCCTTATGATGTATTATCAATTTAAAAAACCTGATATCACACTACGTACACGTACAATCACAAAGTGCAAATATATCTATACCTTACTTCATATATTTATTATATAATATTCCAAGTATACTTAAAAATATAGAAAATATTTCCCTTTCCACGTTTCCCGTACGAAGTTCCTTTTTCGTCTGTCGCTGCTACCCGCGATCGCATCATTTTCGTTATCAATTTCCAAAGAGAAATAAAGACAAATTTCCGAGATAAATAAATAAACGTGAAACAATCGTTGCAATTTAATATATTTAGTACAAGCCGGGGAGGGGGGGGGGGGTGATTCTACGCGAAAAAAGAAGTCGAAAATATAGAATAACAATTTTTCGTTCGAGGCTTTGTTTTCGAGAAAATCGACTTTGAACTTGCGCTGGGTACGCGTGCACTTTATCGCGTCATAACGAATCTCACTGTAGATCGTTGTCTAGATGGAAAAATTAAAAAAAGAAATGTCTATTCTATATTTTCGACTTCTTTTTTTCGCGTGGAATCACCCCCTTTCCGCTTGTACCACCAGTTACCAACCACCCTGTATAAGTAGGTAAAATAAAAAGGTAAACGCTAAAATACGATGAACGTTAACGATGTACCGATAGATTTTTCTAATCACTGCGTATATCAATTGCCTCACGTACCTCGCCATCGAACAAGCACATCCTTTTAGACAGAGGTATATTCTGAATATCCTTGGAGCTTTCTAATTTCGTGCCGGTCAGCGTCATCGACATTACGTGGCCCGGTTGCAGAGAGGCGGATTGTGCACCGATATCCGGGTAATCTAACGGATCGTGGATCAAAACCGTGGCACCTACAAATTGCCTCACCGAACTTTTGTAATTGTCAGCGTCGATGTTCAACGCCACCGCCAAGCCAATATCACTTCCTGTTCCAGGCACGTGCTGAAGCAAAAGGTTCGTGTGTTTAACCTCTTCATTAATCCTTTCACCGTGTAGCTCGTGAACATTTGCCGAGTAATTATCAGACGATACGTTTACGTATTAATCATTGCACACTATTACCAGTATGTTGTCAACACCCGGGAAAGAATTATTCGAAGTTAATACGTCTAGTTCTTCGGAGTCCATCGTGATGTTCATTAACCAAGCATATTCGTCACTGGAAGCAATCGAACATGCAACATTAAACTTCATTAAAATGTTTATAAAAATACAACATTTCTGATAGGGAAAATTAATCGAGACGGATCATCGAAACGAAATAAATAAAAGGACGGAGACGTTTCAATGGAACTTTTTCTTTTTTTTTTTTTTTAATATATTTCCGAACATATCAGCTACGTTCTATATTTTTTTATCAGAAGCTTCTGTCAATTAGACGTAGAATTACAAAGAGCGCAGTTTCGATATAGGTAGATTTCGGACTTTCGGATTTTCGAATTTACTTGTAATCGCCGACAAAATGATAATTGAAGCCGCAACAGAAGCCTTCGTTCGACCTGACGGTTTTGAAAATTTTACTACAGTCGTAAAGTTGTCCCAACCAGCCGCATCTCACTAGCAACAAGTTACAAGGATGCATCAACTGTAACAAAGTAAAGATTATCGTGTTTGTTGAGGCAGCAAAAGGGCCGAGAGAATACGAAATTCTCGATCGATGGAAACACGAGAAGAGAGAAAAATTCACAAATTTTCGAGGAACAAGTATGATTGATATAATTCCTCCATGAACTTATCTATCCATGCAGAACCGATTTAACGAGACAAATACTTTTCCCTGCTCGTTCTTCGTCGCTTTGTATCTCTCTCTTTCGTTTCCTTAAACAAAAAAGGAAAAAAGAACCAGCGAGCGTATCTTCTCCACGAGCTGGACGATTATTTTTTTCGATGAACGAGGCTAACGAAAGGATTTGTAGCGGCACATGAGTAGAGGACAATTCAAATCATGTTGTTGTTTTACCTCGGATTATCAAGATCGTTAGGATGCACGTAATATAATAATAAATAAATTCCAAGCGAAACAATGTCGCCGCTACGTGCAGCGTCTCAGCGAATATTGTCTGTATACTAATTTATTTAATTATTTGAAATACAGGGTGGTTGGTAACTGGTGGGGGTGATTCTACGCGAAAAAAGAAGTCGAAAATGTAGAATAAAAATTTTTTTTAATTTTTTAAGTTCTTCCATCGAGACAACGATCTACAGTGAGATCCGTTATAACGAGACGCGATAAAGTGCAGGCGTACCGAGCGCAAATTCAAAGTCGATTTTCTCGAAAACAAAGCCTCGAACGAAAAATGTTTATTCTATATTTTCGACTTCTTTTTTCGCGTAGAATCACCCCCTTTCCGCTTGTACCACCAGTTACCAAGCACCCTGTATATTCGACGGTTTCAACAACGAGCAATCTCGTCTAATGAATCTCAGGATGAAACATCCTCTACACAAGTCCTCTACAGATTTGTCAGAACGCAAGAACAACGTTATTCACCTCGAGCATAAGTCTCTCGACCGTGTAACCGAGGATGTCGAGGGCCCAGGACGCGGTTGCGTTATCGATCTCAATTTTGTCCGGTCGTATCAGTTTCATCAGCGAAGAGAACAATTTGTTGCTCATGTCACTATCGAATCCATAATTCAGCCTATTGAGAGAAATTGTTTCTCAGAAATATATATCTGGCAGCTTGATTGCTCCGTTTCGTTTATTGGACGCGTGCGTGTACTACGTGTGAAATATGTTCGGCGAACATCATGCAGTCTATGTACGGGGTGTCCGAAAAGGTCGACAGGAAATTTACGATACGCGTTAATAAGAGGAAGCAGCGAGTGAAAAAGAGAAGCTTCGTATGAATTTATGTTCGAAAATTCTTGGTTCGAGGGTTCGAAGATTTCCAGACAATTTGTTCTTTGGACTCGTTATACGGACGCACAGAGATAATTTTTAACGAGCAATTAGTTGGCCTTCCGGGTCATCAGACCTAACTTCCGCGGACCTTTGTTTATGGTCCGCGGAGCTTTTGAAAATGTGTGCATAAAAGTGGGTTTAGAAAATACACGAATGGGAATATTCGAAAGAGTTGGACGAATGGAAGTCTGCATTCTTGCAGGGGAAAGAAATTTCGAATATTTATTGCATCTGTCTAAACGATTGATAACAGTTTTTGCTCGTAACTGTGAGATAAATCGTCGTCGAGTTTGTAGCAACTTTTTTTATCCACTTCACCTTATTAACACGCAGTGCAAGTTTGTCCTCGACCTTTTCAAACACTCTGTATATGTCTATCGGATTTCGCGTATCTCACACTTATCGAAGAAACTAAAAACGCGCTTTACGTTGCGAAATTATTTACATATCATTGTCATTAATGTATTTTTAAAAGCAGTTAAGAAAATTGAAACGTTCAACTCGCGAAAATCCTTGCGATAGAATTTGGATGAAATAAGATCTTTAATTTGTTCACTTGCGCCATATTTCGAAGCTATACATAGAACTACGAACGACGTTAAGTGTGTAGATTAACACTAGAACTACCGATAGTTAACACGAAGTTTGGCTTTCTACCAAAACCAGTGAAAATCACTGGTCTTTAAAAAATACGTAATAATAGAATATTTTTATATTTATTGATTCACTACTTTCTTACAGAAGGAATTCCATGTTATGTAGTACATTTTTGGTATTATTTGTTGAAGTAACTACTCGAAGAAAAATTCTACATCTTTATTTGTGTATATCTGTGACCTAGAGACTGCTACTATGCAGAAATATTCTAAATAAGGAGCGGTGCATATTATTGTATCGAGTATACATTATGTTTTGGGTTGCAAGGTCTAGGAACAAAGGAACTAATAAACAGATTTCTATTTATGTTTCCTGTAGCCTCTAGCACAAGTTATAAGCTTAACTTTTTTGGTAATATCCTTTCGCTATAAATATATGAACGTGCTCCCTATCATTCGACTGTCTAGTAACACTAAGAGAGTAAGGATCTGAATCAGCATAAACTTATACATTATACATTACACTTATACCTTTAATTATTTCAATATACTTTTCTAATACAAATTCATCCACTCGTTCTTCAATCAGTCAACCTCAACCTCAACGTTATTAATCCGTCTGGGACTATGATTCCTAAACGAGGGTTGACGCATTTATAAAATTGTAAAACCAGTCATTTTGACTGCTGTGGCATTTCAAGCGTTAGCATCTAGCGATCTAGCGATCGATCCGGAATTTTCCTGATAACCGATATCATCGTATCGAACGATGCGCGGTAAAAATTTGAAAAACGCGTGGGAAGTTGTACAAAACGAGGAAACTGGTTAATTGGGGTTCGATAAACAAATTGCAGGACCCTTTTACATTTTGACAAGTACCAGTCATTTTGACTGGTGTTGGTATCAGTAGCCTCGATACAAAATTATTTTCAGTTTGAATACATAAAAAAGAAAATGAAATTCATTATATTATTCTTTTAGTTATCGTTGCGGAAGTCATTACATCATTGCGGAAAAAAATATAACACGAAGTGGGAATTGTAAAATAAAATTGTAAAACCAATCAATTTGACTGGTATGGTAGTTGTAGTGTTAATAAACACAAGACACTTTCGTAGATCAAAAAATACCAGGATTCGTACGATATTAAGACGATGACAAGCTTTTATTTACAAACGCTTCGACGACGCTATAATTTGATAGGAGACACGCGACCTGACGTTTCCTCGTCGCACGTAAATATCAATTAATATCGTGTGAAAAATGTTATCTTAGGTAATGTAATTGTAGTAGCTCGTAACTATCAGTCGATACGGCAATAAATAAATAAACAATAATAACGATGTTAGAGGCGATATGGTATTATCGAGGAAGATGTTATCGAGTCGCGAACATTTCGTTATTAATGTTTTGAAAAAGAATGTGACAACAGGCGCCGCTATTATTAATGCGTTTCAATGAATTCATTTTTACGTGTATTCATAGGTCCTTGCAAGTTTTCTACAACGTTGCAACATCACATTTGTAAATTATACTCAATATATAATTATACTCAATAAGTTTTACTCGAATAGAATATTATTTCTATTCGCGTAGGTATCAAAATCCTACACGATAAACGTCGCTTTTCAACGAGTGCCCGTTTCAATTATCTTAAAATTAAATTCATACTAAATATAACATCGCTTTCTATTTGCTAAATGATACTGAGAAAAACAAATTTGATAAAGCGCTATGTACTGTGAAAATTTGTAACGCGTACCTTCTGACGCTAAATTTCGAAAAATTTGTGCAACAAAATTATACAACACGATCCACGATCTCAAGGATATTAAGAATTTGAAAGAATTTCGTGAGAACGATTTAAGACACACTTGTTAAGGTACAAGTAGCTATGAACTACGATTTACTTACAATTTCTGCGCGATTTTATCAGCATGAGGTTTATAAACTTTGTTGTTGTTGCATATCGTGATACCTGGAAAATGTAAGTCCCTTATGGGGTTCGACGTGTCTATTATCGTCACCGTAGGGTTGTTCGAATAATATTGCCACAAACGTAACATCAGCAATACGCAGAAGATGATCGCTGCCAAGCAGATCTACGCGTTAAACGAATGAAAGAAATTTTTGTAGTTTTTATCGAAATTATCCGACGCGATAGGAAACGTGGACGAAAGTTCCTCTTACCATGAGCCAAACCATTTTATGACATGTTGTCTCGCCTGTAACGATGTATCGAAAACCGTGCAACCCTGTGTTCTGGCAATAATCACGAAAAAATCGCTTTACACCTTGTGCGATGTTCAGTTGACTATCTGCATCGAAACAAGCGAATATTTCAATTACAACGTGAATATTTATAGACAATTTACATATACAAAAATACATGAGATAGCCTAGATACGTTGCACACGTATTATGATGATCATATTCGAACTTGCAAGTTTTTAAGTGTGAGATTTTAAATGCTATTGTAACGAATACTGTAGCTACTGTTAGCGAATATTGTCTGTACCTATTTATTTATTATTTTAAAATACACTTGACGATTTCAGCAGCGAGTTATCTCGTTATTCAAACAACAAACCACACGACCATCCTCTACACTACAGTCACGTATAAATAATAATATTAAAGTCATTCGAAACGATTTTTATTCATCTCAGAAGTAATAGAATTTTGATTACGATATTTATATTAACACTTTGACTGCCACGTGGGGCATATACGACCCGTCACGGTTTCTCCTGTGACGCCACGGTGGTGTTCATTGGTGACCGGAGCTCTTGAACTTCTTACAATTGTAAAAATTCAATGAAAATTGACAGTTAGGGAATTTGGAATATAACCGAAAAATAGAATATACTTTGAAATGAAAAGTGCCCCATTGAACGATTAAACATTTTTATTAGAACATCGATAAAAAAAAATGAGAACAAATCTTGCATCTAACGGTGCACTGTGTTTGCGTGCACATCTTTGAGGGGTAATCTACGAATATTATTATAAACACAGCTTAGAAAATAATCGTAAATGCTGCTTTATAATCGTATAATTGAAGTTACAAGTGTGAACATACCTTGCTATTATATATAGAACGAGCAAATACCGTTTACTAATATCTTCTACACGTTTCAACAATACAGGGTGGTTGATAACTGGTGGTACAAACGAAAAGGGGGTGATTCTACGCGAAAAAAGAAGTCGAAAATCTAGAATAACAATTTTTCATTCGAGGCTTTGTTTTCGAGAAAATCGACTTTGAATTTTCGCTCGGTACGCGTGCGGTACGTTATAACGGATCTCACTGTAGATCGTTGTCTCGATGGAAGAATTTAAAAAATTAAAAAAAAATTTTTATTCTATATTTTCGACTTCTTTTTTCGCGTAGAATCACCCCCTTCCCGTTTGTACCACCAGTTACCAACCACCCTGTATATTCCGCACGTTTTGCTTACAAAGACATAACGAAGGCGAATGGTTTGTTGAAATAAACGAAGCCTCGCTACAATATGTCGCTATCGACTGTTACCAAGGTGCCACGGTGGTCACCCGTGACCACCAATGAGATAAACGGTCCATTGGGGAAGAACGTTGTCTTACATCGTCAATTTCTTATTATTTCGCCATTATATGCTTTGAATAATAAAAATACTACCGTGGCGCCCTCAGCGAAACATGTGATTTCGGTGTGGCAGTCAAAGTGTTAATTATAATTGAGAATTTTTTAAAACATTCATTGGGATGTAAACCGGGTTTGCGTTCACAGGTCTCACAGTAGAAGATTGTTTGTTCTTTTACCGCGTTACTTCCTTTTGATGAACAAACAAGACACTTTTTCTTTTTCCCTTTCGACAACTGATTTATCATATGCAGTTTCCCATCTAAACGTTGTTCCTTATGTGCCGCCTGCCATACACATTGTTATTCCGACAGTTACTTACGAGCTGACTTACCAATAATTTGATTTCCTGAGAAATCTTGTAAAATACATAAGCCTTTAATAAAGAACAATTTCCCCCACCATTTCAACGATTTTATCAGGAAACGATATTTTGATGCGTATTGGTCGGCTTCATCTACAGTGCTTGAGAGACACATTTGGAGCGTTAAGTGTTAGAGGAGGAAACAAATATCCGCGTAGTTGGAATTTTTTGAATCGTTTTTATCGAAATATGAATTTCTATATTCGTATCGGTATTTCAACGACGTCGAGATATTCACGCGGCGAACTACCGAAAGCGTGCAAATCGCTATTTTACGTAGAACCTCTACATCGATGGTATTGGGTTGGCAACTAAGTGATTGCGGATGTTGTCAATACCAGCTAATGGCAAAATCCGCAATCACTTAGTTGCCAATAGAAACACGAGATATTAAACGCAAAATCTGCTTCGTCTGTAATATTCTGCTGCGTACGGAGAAAAGAATGTAACGCGATCCGCGTTATCGTGTGCAACGTTTCGTACGATTTATTATCTTATTTTCGAAGGAACATAAATATGATGTAATACGTAGTGCTGATACATTGGCTATAGTAATTTATGTTCCGTGTGGGATAGAGAGCACTCTACCGTGGGGAATCGTTGGGAAAAATGAATTCGAAATGACGAGGGATGAAACAACGCGAACGATGTAATAGAATCGACAGACAAGAAGAAAGGTAGGGGAATAACGATGAAATTGGCTGAAGGAGAAAGCAATGGTATTATTGGCAGTGTGTGAATTTTTATACGAAGGAATAAAGAAACAATAAAATAATAACGTGTTCACTCTATGGGAAAAAAATAGAAATACTATGTGTAATGTTGTGATAGTCGACTATGTTGCGTAAAGTTACAACTACTTTACCATAAATCGAAATTACAATGAAATAATATCGTAAACGCGTACTCTTTAGCTTTTTCTTGTACCATCCGCGGGTACCGTGACACTTAATCCTCATCTTATTACGCCGACGTTAAACTTCTTCGACACTCGTCACGAATATTCCGTATATAACTTCTTCAACTTGTTCGACGCTCGTGGAAAACTGAGCAAAGCGAGCCAGAACTAACAAAGGAACGAAGATGTCGATTCGCGATAATATCTAACTCGTTTGTACGTCGCGTTGATTTTATCGGCGGCTTTTAATTCCATTTTCTACCAATTTCGCCCCGTCAATTCCGCGAAACGTCATTACGATGACGTCCACTTTCAATTCGTAACCACTTAGGCAAATGATACGCGGCCGAGGGACCGGCAAGGTGACAAGCGATAGATCGATGTGTTCGATAATTAATTATTGAACGCAATTATAATATACGATGAGAAAAGTGAGGTAGCAAACATTTACAGATTCGTTGTGAAATAACGAGCCTTGAATAATGCAAAATCTTGTAGAGGAATCGAACGAAAACGCTTGTAATTATTATAAATCGAAATGTCGTACAAATCCCTTTCTTCCGAATCATCGACGACGAGTGGTCCGCCATATATTTTTCGTTCGTCGTAGCACGTCGCAGAGGGCGTAAGAAACACTCGGCTTCTTTTCCAGGTCGGTATTTCCATCTATGGATATTTCAGAACCCGAGACACAAAATTCCATTTGGCCAGCTAGCTGTTGCGACCTCTTCGAAAAGCATGTACCTAAAACGTGTGGCAAAAAGTAAGTGACAACGAGTATACAAAACACAAAATATTGCCACTTCTGCATGACGACTATACTCGCCACAAACAGCTAACTGGTCAACGTCACGTTTATTCTGTTCTTAGTCAATGGTCTGTACCAATCGTCCGTGGTAAAATTTATATCGGTCTATCGACAGTCGATCCATTCGTCTGTTATTTTGTCAACGGTTATCGGTAACGGTTAGTTTATCATGGACGCGATACAGGATAGACCTGACCTCTTATGGTACTTCGTGATACCATCGATGAGCGATACAACTGTGGAAATACCGATTGCGCAAAGGAACAGAGGTCTTGTTACGCCTTTTACGATTTAAAGTCACGAACGATATCGTGTTCAATGTAATTACGATCGAAGAATGAAGTTTGAGATAGACGCGAAAAACGTTCGATAGAACTGAAACGATCTTCACGAACGAGCAGTCGGTACGAACAAATTGAACTTTACCTTGTACCGGTCGTTTCTATCGGAAGTTTGAACTTCGGCTAATCGTTGGTCTGTAAATTAATGATGCATTTACATTACGGCCAGAAGCCCGCAAATTCCACGGAATTATAGTAATGCTATCGAATTACTCACTTCGTTAACTTCCATGAAACCGTGGTAGACGGCCGGTACTAATTTAGATTTGATACGCCGCCAGTCAAATAACGACGCGATTACAGTTTCGCTTGATACGTTGATCGACGCGTGAACGGTTATCCACGTTCGTTGGTTTGCGCAGATTTACTCGACGAGTATCTCAACGAATAGCTCGTATCTTCTACGCGATTGAATTATCGCTGATCGATGATCGACGGTAGACAAACTTCTCGCCTTTTCTAAGTTTCGTCATTGAGAATTCCAATGAAACTAGGTTCGTGAATGTCCTTTATAAATATTATTTTTACGACGCTTAGAAATAGTAAAAAGTACTTCGGATCTGTAATAAAAGCAAGAAAAACAAACATTTCGCGTGTCTCTCGGAATATATCGAAATCTATAACGTTAGTTTTTATCAATGGACGTAAAAAGCGAACAAAGTATTCCATCGCAATTCGAACTACGAGAAATGGAGAATTAACCACGCCATTATTACCACCATCCCAATTTTCCTGCTGTACATTTTTATGTTTCATTCGATCGGCTATTAATTCTGTCGAGAATTGTGCATCTTAATCGCCGAAATAAATGTATAGGAACATTTACATTACACTTAGGATTGATATCAAAATAGTTTCACATTTATTTGATATATGATTTACAAGATATTCGTCGATACGCGTTTGCACGCGTCTCACCACTCTCTTTATCTCCCCATCTTCTTTACCACATTACCAACGGAACAGTCGCATTCATCCGTTTTACGAGACGCTCTGCACGCACATACTTCACACACTCATACTCGCATACGTGTGTCACTATAACGCGGCAAATCTAATGTAGCACACAAAATTACACATATCTCAATAGTATCAATTAATTGTTTCTGATAGTTCTTTTCTGTTATGTGTTCGCCTATATATAGATTATTCAAAAGAATTCTATTTTGTGAGAATATAACGACGCGTGATAATTATGGACAAAGTAATACCTGTAATATAATTTATCATAATGCAATTACTTGTACGTGCGTATCACGCGTGTGTCATCTATAAATTGATTGAAACGAAAATTAGATAGCAGATAAAGGTAATAGGAAAATGAGCGTGTGTATAGTCGCGAGCAACTTTAAGTGAAATTAAGATAAAGAAATACTACGATTCCCTCGGTAAGTGTAATTTCCGCAGAAAAATTCTCTTCGGCCGTAAGCAATTTCGAACGTTTCACTTGGCGAACGTCGGCAAACTTTTTCGAATTTTCGCCGATATCTTCGCGTTCCGGCGATATCGGAATTTCGCTTTGGAAAATTCACAAGGGAGGAAATCGAATCGCCATCAGCGGTGTTCTGAAATTTCGGGCATTTCCGCGTGTCACCAGGGACGAGTCGGACTCTGATCGATTATTAGAGCGGAGATTTCGCGAAACGGATGACGCCCGCGCAAACATAAGTAGGTTAATATTGACAGCAATCAGACTGGCGGACGTTACAAACATCGTCGGCCGTGCGGACGAATTAAAATTGAAACAGGAATTTTCAATGGGAGTCGACTGCGCGCGGAAAAACAGCCGCAGGATTGACGCGCTACGTTTTCGTTTTTGCTCACATCCTGCAATCGTTGGCGCAAACTTAACCGGTTAACCGAAAAAAAAAGAAGAAAGAAAATATAGGAATGGGAAAAGCGCTTGAAAAATATCGATCGCTCGATTATGCGGTTGCCTTCGCAAGTATTAGGTTGTCCGTAAAGTTTCTTTCGTTTCATAAGGTAATAATAGACGAACAACAATTTCTGTTTTATATTATTTTATTGAATTATGTGTGATCCATTTCGCTCTATTTCGATTATTATGTTCGTGTATAATTCAATAAACTAATATAAAACAAAAAACATTTCTATTATTTCCTTATAAAATAATTATAATTATAGCTATTATATATAACTATATATGTATAACTATAACTATAATAATATATAACTATAATAATATACAGCGTGGTTTGTAACTGGTGGTACAAGCGGAAAGGGGGTGATTCTACGCGAAAAAAGAAGTCGAATATAGAATAAAAATTTTTTTTTTAATTTTTCCATCGAGACAACGATCTACAGTGAGATCCGTTATAACGAGACGTGATAAAGTGCACGCGTACCGAGCGCAAATTCAAAGTCGATTTTGTCGAAAACAAAGCCTCGAACGAAAAATTTTTATTCTATATTTTCGACTTCTTTTTTCGCGTAGAATCACCCCCTTTGCGCTTGTACCACCAGTTACCAACCACCCTGTGTAACTATTATTTCCTTATAAAACGAAAGAAACATTTCGGACAACCTAATATTTAGATGAAAATATGAGAAAATTCGACTATTCGTATACAGAGCGTTACGTGAGTCGATTCCGCGTGAAATGGCAAGACAAAAATATTAAATAAAACTCTTCCGAATTCTGTTTTCGATCAAAAACGGCTCAAATCGACAGCTCGAACGTTTGTCAAGTATATTTACATTTGGCTAATTATAGGGTCCAGGTGCAGGTAAACGAGCAACGGGAGACTATTGCACGTGGGAAAATGAGCGAAAAACGTGAGATACAATTTTTCCCCTTAAGGTCTCGTTCTCGAGAAAATGAAATTTGCATCTGTTTGGTTCAGAAGTGGTTTAGCGCAGGCGCGCCACTCATTTTCCAATTTATTTCTCTCGAGAACGCAGCGTCTTATGAAAACCTTTCATTATACATTTTACAGTTATTTTCACACCTGCACTTCTATCGATCAATTACGCTTTTGCTCATTCTGGTTCGGTCAGGCAGGTTCGAGTTCTGGTAGCGCTCGGTTTGTACAAACCTGTCGGTTGACAAGTTGGTTGGCGCAGTCGGATCGTTCGTACGATATTGCCACGTTGGGTGAAAACGGCGTACCCGTAACTTTCGCTCGATCATCAAGCAATTGCTGCCAGCTAGTGCAAACACAGTTCATCTGTGCGCGTATGAAATAAAAAAAACCGTAACGGTGTTTGTACACTGTGACGTAGGATGAAATCGATGGCCGATCGTCGAAAGCTGAGAGGCATTTTTCTCAAAAACACCTTCTGACCTTCCAAAAATACCTTCCACGCAAAGCAGATTGTGAAAATCGTAGCTTGAGATTTATCGTAGCTCGACCTTTACAGTTTCATCCTTCGTGTGCCTGTGTAGCCGATAGCAAAGGATCCTGTGCTCGTTAAACGAGTTACTAAAAAAAGTTAAAAAAACAGAAGAAAAGAAATAAAAGTTGCCAGTCAGATCGACCAGACGAGTAAATAATTCACCGTCTGTCTTTTCACCGCGTGCTTTTGATTCGTCACGAGTGTACGATAAGGTTCGCGCAATAAGTCAAAAGTCGAAGTTGTTATTCGGCGAAGAAAAGTCGACGTGCTCGAAGGATTCCATCTTACGGACTACGCGTGTTAGAACAAGCAACGCGGAATGCTGGAAAAGCCTCGTTTCTCGTCCCGACGTCGGCGATGATCGATGAGAAATTCACGACCAACGTGCGTTCCTGCCGAGTGAAAATGCCCGGTTTAGCTTTCCATGCCGGCTGAGATCGAATTGCTCGCCGTGTTGAAAATTTTTAACGCGCCTTTTAAACATCCTGCGTCGTGTAATTCGTCGATCGCGCCAGCTACTTGCAACTTTTCGGATAATTTCAAGTAACACGAGAGAGCACTCGTGGCGGAGTTGCGTTTACATCGACGGCTTACGACGTGTAAATATACTACGTCCACTTTTCGCCGAGTTTCGCTTTTTGTACGCAACAAATGGTTCTCGACTGTTTATATGTATGTGTGTTGTATAAAAATCACATTTATACGTAGTCGGTGAATTTGTATCAGCGTTCCATATTTTCGAGTGCTCCACCTTCGTCGCTTTATCGTACGGAAAAATGCACCACTTGCGACAAATTTCACGATAGCAGTGGCAAGGATATGAAGACAATGGGGAAAGCGCTTTCTGTCGGATTATAAAGTGGCAGTGAATTTTTGAAACTGTTTGTCCGGAGAAGGCGAGAAATGGACAGTGGATAAGATGCTAGTTGGGACGTGTAAGTTACGAAACTGGCGACGAAATTTCCAGTTACGAAAGAGCGAAAAGCTCGCAGTCAGTTTCGTTATTCGTGGAAACGAGAGAAAGCAGAGATTGTACGCGGCGGAGAGAAAGGTCTGAAAGCTTTCAAACTGATGGAACCACAAATTGACGAAGAATCATCGGTTTCATTGCGAACTGTCAGCCAGATGGAATATTTCGTGGTGATTCGTCGTTTCCATCCACTCTACGTCATTTTCCAGACAAGAATCGCACGACCAAAGAGGCTTCCGTGCGATCCGATTGCGTCTGAAAACGCGAATTTCAACGACTCTTCGGTCTCGTCCCTTTTCCTGTGTAAAGTCTCCTTCCGTGAAACAGAAAAAAAAAGAGAAGAAAAAGAAGAAAGAAGAAAGATCTTGTAAATGCTAAAAGAACACGAACAGACCGACGTTCCACTGAAAAAGAAAAATAACTTTTGTCTTGGCGATGCATTGAAACGCGACGAGTACGAGCAATGGTAGCGAAAAGCGGTGCAAGTGTATCTGCTACCAAAAACAAGATGAATATGTGCTGAAAATAACGTACAAGACGCGTCTTTCTTTAAATACAAATTCAAAGACTTCTGTTACCAATTCATTGGAATATGCACGGTATTCTGCATAGCCTGTTGCGACGATATATTTCCCAAACGATTGGAAACAGAGAAAATTTCGAAGGAAATTAAAGTACCGCGTTATACGTATTTCCTAATAAAACGCTGGCTGAACTTGTTGTGGGATAGAACGACGTTCGAACGTCTCGTTCCCGAGCGCAGCTATTGGGTTGGCAACTAAGTGATTGCGGATTTTGTCAATACCATCCATTGATAAAATCCGCAATCACTTAGTTGCCAACCCAATAAGAGGGAAAAGCTGAGAATGAAAGCATTCAGAGCGGTTAGATTCGAAGAGGGGCTGAAGGAAGATCGCAGGGAAGATGCTTTGCCGGAAAGGAGAAGACGGAACTGTGGTGCAAGAAACAGCGGAGTGACGACAGGATATTTAAGCAAACACGGATACCAAATTGGCAAAGAACGAAACGGGGCGAAGTATCGGGTTGTCCGAAAAGTTTCTTTCGTTTTATGAGGAAATAACAGACGTCTTTCTTTTATATTATTTTCGTACGTATATTTTCGACTTCTTTTTTCGCGTAGAATCATCCCCTTTCCGCTTGTACCACCAGTTACCAACCACCCTGTATAATAATTATTCTCGATTATTACCGATGATGATGATTTATTTATAGTAAATGGATTGTACAAATGTTGATTGAAGAGAAGAACGATGGTTGTTTAACGTGAACTAATCACAATAACGTGCTATAATCTAGACAACTCAAGAGTTAACTCGCAACTCTCGTCGCAACGGATCCAACGCTCTCTCTCACGCGGACTGGCAACACTCTCTCGACAACGCGACTCGCACTATCTGACTTCTCGATTCACACTCTCTGGCTTCTCCATCGACACTGCTTGTTCCAGCATCCCTTCGTCTTTTCTTAGACCCTTTATAAGTTTACCCGATATCTTTTAGGTCTTTCGTCCACGATGCTGCAATACACATCTCAATAGTAACAAAACAAATGGTGACATCGTACGATGAAAAAATCGAGCCACAAAACACGAGGAAGAAAGTGGAAAATTTGTGTAAAATAACGGGACAGCAGATTCCATTTATATTAAACGACTGCAATTTATTTCATACCGATACGTTTTTAAACACAGAGACACAACTGCATAGAAAAAGCATGTTTGAAATGGCACAAGCACGATGGCCCGGGCACGATTTCATCGTCGATTCGGAACAATTTCACGGTCCATACGTAACGCGCGATTTCATCCCCTGCCGATATTCGATTTCGCCGGATGAACTGCGATTTTTCGACCGACTAAAATCAGGCGTGGACAGGGCATCGATTATCTGTCACAAAAATACCAGTTCGTAAGGTTGTTCGGCCGAGTAGCGGATTTCCTTGATCGCCTATAAACATTCCCGTCGGGAAATCTGCAGAAAGAGACGAATCGGATGTCAACCGTGCGTCGTAAAAGCATTCTCTCTGTGTACGTAATCGTGTGCTCCGTACAAATTGCAGTTTTCTTCGGGCGGAGAGGATTTCTTACCACAGTAAGAGGATCGTGTGTGCAGGTCTTTCTCGACGAGATTTTTCGTTCAACGACGCGTAACCAAGGTGTTAGGGAAGGTGTAGTTGGATAGTTTCAACGATTACACGCCTATGATGTTCGCCTGTGTCGCGTCGGTGTCGATGTTCGTCTTTCGTTTTCTGCTTTTTCCTCCTTGTCAGTGCAAAGCTTAACCGAAGTTTGCTTCCATCGTGTCTGTACGTTCCTATTATACATACGCGATATACGCCTCTGTGTATGTAGTAGCCCCTATGCTATACACGTTCTATTTTATCTTCTTGTCTTTCCTTTTTCTGTGTCGGTGGTACATTTAACGTAGAATTAGCTGCCTGGTCGAATGAACGAATTTTTACGGCAACGTAAAACTCTGTAACGAGTCGAATTTTGAGAATTGTGAATTTATTTGGGAAGAACATAACGATAGCAGGCGTGTATTTTTTTTTTGTGAGAAGGTGTAAAGTCAGGTATTACGAGAGCTCGTAAAATTCAATCCTATTTTTACATTCCACTTTATCCGTGTTTTATCTTGCCACCTGCGAGTAATTCTTTTTACGCGCAATACGGTCAGATTATTATTATTATTACTATTATTATTATTATTATTATTGTTGTTGTTATAATCACTATGTCACACGTTGCACGTAATTTACACAAGCTGTTACATTTTGTAGACTATCGCGAAAGCACGTAACTAAATTTCGCTTAATTCCACGGAATTTTGAAACTTTATTATTATCCAACGATCGTTATCTCCTACGTTGCATACACAGGATCCCATTATCTTATATCCCTTGCATACGTTACATAGCGTCTCTTTTTCTTCCTTTTCCAGTGTTTCCCGACCCGCAGTTGCCCAAAGTACGCTCGCTTCGCTGATTTACGCTAATCGTGAGCAATTTCGTTTCGATTAAACGATACAAGTCTTTTTTTCTTTCTTTTGTTAATTTTTAATTCGCGCCACGCCTACTCGTTGCTTCCAATTGTATTTGGTTCTCACTTTTCTTTGCTTCACCGGTTTACCGTTTAGATGACACGAGTGATGCGGAAGATCGATCGCTTGCGGACAACCGATGATTTAGTATTTCTAATTGGAATCTCATCAGCGGAACTTCGTAGGTTTTTAAATTCAAATTTAAATTCCATTTTTACTTGTATTCGTAATACTAATACTAA
The DNA here is from genome assembly GCF_051014615.1 of Bombus vancouverensis nearcticus. Lineage (NCBI taxonomy): Eukaryota > Metazoa > Arthropoda > Insecta > Hymenoptera > Apidae > Bombus > Bombus vancouverensis. The sequence continues at coordinate 16,237,562 of NC_134915.1, read as the reverse complement.
AACTGATAATACTAAATACTAGTACTAAAACTGAATATATACTATAAAATACCATATATATGCTATAAATACTGTGGCGACACTCTATGGCAAATACCACCACTCGACACTAACTAGTGTCGGACGACGGCAGCGCAGTGGTTAGCGCCTTAGGTTACGAACGTTCGGGACCCGGGTTCGAATCCCGGCGACTGCAGTCCGATTTTTCTTCTACGCATCAACAACAGAAGAAAATCGGCAGTACAACATTATACTTACACCTCAATACTAATACTGAAAATACTAAATAGTAATACTACTAAAACGTAGATTCGCATAAAAATACCGAGGGCATAGAAAATCGAAGAACTAAGAGAACGAAAAATAGTTGATTTGGAAAGGAAATTGTGCGAATTATTCGCCAAGAGACATACTCGTCCTCGTTTACGCCAATGATCGAAATTACCACCAACTACGATGATAACCACCATAGTAATCCAAGCTCTATCGCTTCTACTTATAAGTGTAGAATCACGGAAGTAACACACGCCATGCTCTAACGCCATGCTCTTAAAACTTTCCTCATAAGATTATGCAAGGTTTGCACTGTTATCGCAAGGACAAACCACCGAGCAACTTATCCAGGACACCATAAAATCTGATCAAACTGGAGGATCGATGAACGTTACCGAACGACGACGAGCCTCGACGTAAAGTCTACAGTAAGCGCAGTGATTGCCACGCACGTTAAGCGTAACTCAATCAGCGTCAAGTGAGTTATAAGCACGTGATTCGCGCGGGACATGCTAAACACGAAGTTCTCCGCATCTCTTGCTCGCGGCACTTATCAAACTCTGTCTCTCACGATAGACAGACAGACAGAGAGAGGGAAATTGTGCATTTAATCGTTTGACTGTGAACGAATACTGTCTCTTGGTTATAACGATCGTCATTATACCAACAGATTGCAACGACCTAACTTCCGCGTGGTAGCTTTCGCATTAATTTCAGATTTACGTGTGATTCGTGTTAAATAGCAATTTTATTTTGCTTCGTTAATTCGTTAACGAGATGGTTTCTCGTTACACTTATTTCTCGTTGCGTGGTTTAATGAGATTCGCTTTAACCTTTCACCGGCAAATGTAATAATATATAGGGTGTATCGTGATACGTGGCAGCCAGCCGAGGAGCGAGCAACAGACACGAAAGAAGAGAAAAGTTGGTACGAACGTGTGTCTTATTCGACCCTGTTTCAAAATTAAAGCCATTTTTGTGTTTCGATAGTCCGCAACTGCGTACCCTCGCGATTTCCTTACAAATAGAAAAATCCATTGTACCAGGGTCTATTTGCCTGCAACCTGCTCCTTCTCCGCGCTTCATTTCTACTTATTCGAGTTCTGTTCTATTGGGTTGGCAACTAAGTGATTGCGGATTTTCTCATTACCACTTAGTGACATAATCCGCAATCGCTTAGTTGCCAACACAATACATCGTTCGATTTTTATTTCTCGGGCTACTTGGGAACAATGCACATTGCTCGATGCACATTGTCAGTGTCGAGGTACTTGGCGTGCGTATACAACGAGGTTGCCAATAAATTAGACGAATATCCGGAATATTCTTTAAACATCGCGGAATTTCTTTGATATGCGCGCTGCGAATTTGCACGCAGACCGAAGGTGACCATTTCGAGCATAAAACGAGATAAAATGGCCACAACTTTGGAAGAAGATCGGATAGGGCGTATGCTTATACGCACGAACTTTTCTCATTGCTTTTCTGCCTGCTGTCCGCTACTGAAGCAGGTCTCGCGTATTGGGTTGTCCGAAAAGTTTCTTTCGTTTTATGAGGAAATAATAGACGCACAACGTTTTTTCTTTTACATTATTTCTTTGTTCTGTTGAGATAAACACCGCGACATTTCACGCACTTGGTTTCACGTTTGTATGAAGCTGCACTGTTGTTAGAAAAAGACACTTTTCGGACCACATAATTGTTGGAGTACAACGATATTACACACATAGACACAAATAATCTTATACAGGCATCTATACTGGCATTTGAACAGGACACTTACACAGGTCATACTCACTACTGTATAGAGAGTGGGGTTCAAAATCCTTTAAGGTCCCTTATAAATGCACCCTGGTATGTCACCAACGAACTAATACATCGCGATCTCGAGATACCCACAGTCAAAGAGGAAATAGCAAAATATAGCGACAGATATAGCAAAAGAGTCAACAAACATCGAAACCCCCTAATTACTGGACTACTTGATACGTCGGACCAGATTCGCAGGCTGAAGAGACACTACCCGTTAGACCTAAACACTAATTTTAATTAGATATTTATATTAAGTAATATTTACTTATTTATAACACTTATTTATAAATTATACTTATCTATAATAAGTATTAACTTATTGTAAATAATTAGCCATGTCACTGCGCCACGCCAGAAAAAATTACTGAAAATTCTCAATGCGAGAATCGATTGTAAATATTAATAAATAAAAAAAGAATCTTTTAAGGGACCATGGGTCACTACGTACAGACAGTCTGAGAGTAACTGGCCAACTGTCAACAATCCATAAATTCTTTATCTGTACACTTTGTTAATTATATCATATCACTCATTTATATCTTAAATACATTTGGTTCTGTAATTCTGTTTAACAAATATCACCTAATATTATTTCAACATAAACATCGCGTCTTCCACAGATTATTTATCTTAACTTTAAGATTAAATTCTAACACTAACATTACGGTACACCCTGTACACACGATATCATAACTTGTTCATCGTAACAAACGTATTTAACGTTATATAGTATTCGTCGGAATACGCTTCACGTTATTATACGTAATTTATATCTATAACGGGAAAGTAGAGAAATTACGTGGAAAAATAAATTTTCCAAACGTTGATTCGACCTAACGTAAATTTATCAACGAGCGGGACGTTCGATTAGAATTCGGCGCTGATACACGAGCAGCAATTACAGAGCTGACGCTACTAGCCGAACTCTAGTGGTTTTCTTCTCTCTACGAGTTGACGTTTAATTCCTGCAATTTCACCTTTATCGAGATTCGCAGGATTCGCATTAGCGTGATTATATTCCGGAATACGGTCTGGCCCGCTTTTGCACGGACCTGTTTGTTCTGCAGACCCTGGCTCGAGTGCTTTTATCCTAATTAGATCGATTTAATGAAGAAATAAAGCGATCGACGAGCGCCAGAGCAACTCAAAGGCCTGGCTACAATCGGAAAGTCGACGAGGAACTTGTTGCTCCTCGCTTCTTCCTTTCCGGTTGCAACGTTATAATTCGAAATTGCGACGATAGTTGGCGTAAAATGGTTCTTTGCTACTAAACGAAGAAGAGAGTAAACGTAACACGAGGAATCAGGAGACATTTTTTATTTTACGTTACGTTTAGATTGATCGGTACACGTTTAGGGAATCTCCAGCTTCACGTAACGCGTAACGTGTTTTTTTTATTTGGTAGACTTTTTACAATCAATTCTTATCGAGAATTATCTTAAAATTATTTTAGCGTGATACTGTAACTTGGATTATAGGAGTTTATAGTATGTTTGATTCTAGTTGAATCTAATGCTTCGATCTAAAAGGTATTGTCTTTTTAGTCTGCGGATCTGACCCGTCGTGCCATGTGATTGGGTAACTAATGGGTTTTGGTGGTTGTTAACTCTTGTATTATATCTGTTACCGAATTTGCATGTTTCTTCTTTAACTGTGTAACGCGCTTAACGTCGATTTTCCTTCTACAAAAAGACACCGCGATACGAATTACGATATTTCGTACACGTTATATTTCGTATTCGACGATCAGTTTTTGTACAGATTTTATATTATAACTTTGAATCGTAGCCGTCTTCCCTTTTAGAGAAAATTAGGAAATGATTGGCGGTTCGTTGGTAACGAAAGACACGTCGAAATACAAAGGACGAGGGAAATTGTAAAGAGGAAAATGTAAGGTATTTGTGGATTCATCGTTGCGCGATATCGTATAAAGGATCGAGCGACACGTACATATAATTATCGTTAGATTTCGTCAAAGGGTAAATTCGCGTACAACTCCTTTGTACTTACCGCATTCGCCGACCACCGACGTGAAATTACGTCTTTTGACGACAACTACAGCTGAATACCGCGATTTGAAATTACATCGTTTTATAAAATAGTGAAATGCCACGTTCTTCACGAGTCGATTTTCCAGGTATATAATCTACGTATGTACGGAATTCTATCATTCAAAACCATACGACGAAGATAAATTAAAAGAGAAAATAAAATTTCTAGGATCGACCAGACGTATCTTTCGATATGCAACGTGCAAGTATCCATCCCTTTCTCAGCCGTGTTAATTACTGAAATTAAAGTTAAAGTGCAGCTTTGAAGTGGAACACGCGCGGGTCCTATAAAATTCTCAGAATTGTAAAAGCTATTTGCACGAAAGCTCCGTCGTACGTACACGAATGACGGAATTGCTCGTAAAGAAGGTTCGAGCAGAAGCGGCGAAGCTTCTAGGCACTTTCCTCCCTGCGTTCGATTCGCGTTCCAAGTTTTAAAGGCTGCAGAATCATTATGGCGGTAGAATAGAACGGATATGAAGAGTGTCGTAGAATATAAAACCTCGCAAAACCGGCTCCTAGCCCAGAGGATGGCCGACCTCTTTCGTCCACCGTCTGCAACTTCCTGCGTCGCACCTTTCGTGTCCTACCTTCTTTTTAACTTGACTGGCGGCCACCTCCTGCATTTAACCGAACGTCTCATCGCCGCGTATATCGTATTTTATCATCGCCAAACTAGCCACTTTTATCACGACTAACGATACTATAGGATATATAAGATATGTGGTGGTAGTAGGTTTGGTAACTGTATGACTTATGTCAATATCGTTCAGGCCAACACAAAATCTGTCAGTGTATATGCACGCAGTCATCATTCGTCACTAACTCGTCACAACGGTTCTCTTTCGCGCTGACGACAGTCTTCGACAACGTTGACGACACTTTTGAGTTTGACAATGCCGGCAACCTTAAAGCCTTGCAACTCACTAACAGCTACCTTTTATACCCAGGCCCTGGCCCGCACATGTTCCGTGGTCAAATAGAGCTTCTTAACACTTTGACTGCCACGTTGGTCGTAATGACCAGCCACGATTTCTCCTGTGATGCTATGGTGGTCATTGGTGACAGGAGGGCTTGAACTTCTTACAATTGTAAAAATTCAATGAAAATTGACAGTTAGGGAATTTGGAATATAATCGAAAAATAGAAGATACTTTGAAATGAAAAGTGCCCCATTGAACGATTAAACATTCTTATTAGAACATCGATAAAAAAAATGAGAACAAATCTTGCATCTAACGATGCACTGTGTTTGCGTGCATATCTTTGAGGGGTAATCTATAAATATTATTATAAACACAGCTTAGAAAATAATCGTAAATGCTGCTTTATAATCGTATAATTGAAGTTACAAGTGTGAACATACCTTGCTATTATATATAGAACGAGCGAATACCGTTTACTAATATCTTCTACACGTTTCAACGATATATTCCGCACGTTTTGCTTACAAAGAAACAACGAAGGCGAATGGTTTGTCGAAATAAACGAAGCCTCGTTACAATATGTCGCTATCGACTGTTACCAAGGTGCCACGGTGGTCACCCGTGACCACCAATGGTCCATTGGGGAAGAACGTTGTCTCATGTCGTCAATTTATTATTATTTCGTCATTGTATGCTTTGAATAATAAAAATACTCCCGTGGCGTCCTCGGCGAAACGCGTGATTTCGGCGTGGCAGTCAAAGTGTTAATCTTCTTTTCTATCATGTGAATCAACCTTGGGATTTTACGTTCGTCCGTCTGGGTGTACTTTATTCCCCGGTATGTTAGCCGGGAAATTCGAGATATCGCAGCGAGATAGAGGGAATTCCCTTAAGGTCAAATTACGAGCTATCGTTTCCACCGTTGTCAAAAGCAAAGAAGGATTTTTCATAGGAAAGTTGTTTGTTTCGACGCGGACTATCGTAGAATCGTGTGTCGAGGTTAACTGTGGATTTCCAACCCCGAAAAGCAATCCGTGCGATGGTAGAGTTTCGAAATTTGTGCAACGACCGTGCGCAAAATGTTTCTAGTCGGTGAATAGTTGGCAACAAAAGTGGTAGTAAAGCGCGGTGCTTGAGTCGGATAATGTCGGTTGCTGGAAAATTTAGCTGGCAGGGGAAACTTCTACCTCGCTTTTCTCCATCTATTCGCGTGAACATTTATTAACCGCGATCACTCGCCTCCTCGCCGCTCGCATCTTTCTCCAATTTTTAACGCGATTCTTATCGCGTTCCTCTTGTTTACCAAGACAACGTCGAACGGTTCTCGTTAACGAACGCGACTAAACGTCGAATTTATAGAGCGCGAAATTTAGCGGAACAACGTAAAGCGGAAAACTTCCGCCGGAACGAGTGGTTCCCACGCGTGGACGATATTAGCTCGCCGATGGAGTCTCGCGGGACTTTCCTTCGCTCGAGCAACGTCCGAGATGTTCTCGTCTCTTCGCTTATCACGTTTCGTTCGACGAGATCGGCCAGTTTGATTATTAAAATGCTCGCTTTAATGCGGTTTCTCCGGAACCTGGAAATGAATTTCTTTCGCCGCAGGCGGACGGATGTTTGCCAGTTGTAATCGAAGTTTCTAATTGTTTCTGGCAAATTCTTGCGTCATTATCGTCGATGAAAATTTATCGCGTAAGAAGGACAGCATGAGAGATCTGCAAAGCACAACAGCTAATTCTCCCCCAAACCTTCTGGTTTAGTAAACATAAAGTTACATGCTCTATCTATAGGGTGGTTGGTAACTGGTGGTACAAGCGGAAAGGGGGTGATTCTACGCGAAAAAAGAAGTCGAAAATCTAGAATAAAAATTTTTCGTTCGAGGCTTTGTTTTCGAGAAAATCGACTTTGAATTTTCGCTCGGTACGCGTGCGGTACGTTATAACGGATCTCACTGTAGATCGTTGTCTCGATGGAAGAATTTAAAAAATTAAAGAAAAATTTTTATTCTATATTTTCGACTTCTTTTTTCGCGTAGAATCAGCCCCTTTCCGCTTGTACCAACAGTTACCAACCACCCTGTATATTCGCCGTTTTAACAGCAGCACGATTTAAGAAAAATGCATCACGAATTGCTTCATAAGGATCACAACGTGTCCTTGCTCGACGCGCTTCAACGACATCCAAATGATCGAATACTGTCTTTGCATTGATGATATTTTTCACTATATCTTCACAACAGAAATCAATTTCATCGTCTATGGTCAACTTTTTACGTCCCTGATGTAACCAGTGCTGTATTTCTTCTAATGTAAGTGTATTAGAATTTGGATTTCTTATCCATCTCTTTGGAATCTCTTTAGAAATATCGCTCCAACTTTCGTTACGTCTCGCGTGTACCGAGAAATACATCCGCCTCTAACGATATTACCATTTTGTTCATCGCAATTGACACTATCGCACACAACACTGTGCGAGTGTTTCAGCTGTCTAAAAGAAATTTCCTACCGGAATTTCGCGGGTATTCGTTTCAGCAGCCAGCTTTTTCCCCGAGATGTAGAGACGCACTGAAACGTTTCGGCGCGGCTCGTGAAAGATCCCAATCGCTTTATTCTTTCATAGCGTACGTATTAGGTCGTCCGAAAAGTTTCTTTCGTTTCATAAGATTTATAACATTTCCCGTTTTGTATTATTTTATCGAATTACGTACGATCCATTTTGTTCTATCAAGATAAAAATCAGAACGTTTAACGGATTAAGTTTCATGTTTGTAAAGGAAAGACACTTTCCGGACAACCTAATACAAACGCCAATACAATTTTAAATATAATACATTGTCGGTGGAAGTATCCGAACACTCGTACAAACATTTCATAAATACGTGGACGTGTGGTGCAACAAATTTTCAAAATGTCATCCGCACCGTAAAAACACTCGATCCCGTCGCTATTTGAAATCGTATTGTACGTAGCGTTTCTGTCGTTGCTACGGTTCAGCGAATATTCCATCGTCCTAAACACGAAGTCAGAAAACGAACTGTCCATCGTTAAGAATTAATCAACGTGTGGTAAAAGTGGCGCGAAAAAGTACGATTCTACAGAAACTCTAGAGAAGGAAAAATACGCAGGATGCGACGATAAAATTCTCAAGATCAGCCGAACATAAACGAAAGTTCTGAAACACCGGCACGAACAGGTGTCCGCGGTCTGTGTCGTCGCGACGGTGGGCCGTCCGTGGCGACGTGGCGCGTGCGTACAGCTGGAAAAGCGGTTATATCCAGCAAGAGGACCGCGATCAGGGTTGGACGAAGCACGGGGGGTGAAGCACGCTGCCGGAAAGAAGGGGCGCTGCGAGGAATGAGGGCCAGTGGGCTAGTAGTATCCGCGATAACGTCGCCTCAGTAGATCGTCGGCCGTCGCGCGGCTCCTCTCGCCAACCCTCGCGAAATTCCGCGCGAACCAGCCCCGAGCCGCGGCCGCCCTTACGCTTCGCAGAGAACGCGGAGCACCGTGAACCGGAAGTTCGGGCCGGAGCAATCGCGAGACACGTGTTTGGCGCGCGGCACGTCGCGAAGCCGAGGATCGTTCGATGGAATTGTGGCGAGTGAGTGGTCGTTCGAAGTTCCTTCTGTGATTCGTTCAGATTCGTGTTGAAATTCGCGTGTTGTGTGCACGTGTGTCTGTCTATCTATCTATCTGTCTGTCTGTTTGTCTGTCTGTGCGTTACGTTCTCGATTGCGCCGTGAAAGTGTTTAACTGAAATTCGGAAACTGAAATTTGCCAAGTTACGAAGAAATCGTCGCGCGCGCGCCTGTGTGTGTGTGTGTTCGTGTGTTTGTGCGCGGTGCTGTGAAATCGAAGAAAAATTGCTTCGGTGGCTATCGTTAATGGCTGCCTGTTAATCGATCGCAGATCGAAGAAGGTGAATCGAAATTGTTGGTCGTAAATTACATTTAAGATGGTTGTCAGAGGAAGGAGAGAGAGTTTGCAGATTTTTGTACGTCGATGTCGACGCGGTATACGAACGTTTTCGTTATATTACGTTAGGGGTTGCCTGGTAATTGATAGGAGATAGAAGAAGTTGAGTCGAAATCGTTGATCGTAAATTAAATTTGGGGCGGTTTTTGCAGGGGGTAAGGAAATTTGCACGTTTTTGCGTGTCGAAGGATCCTGTTAATTGGTTGCAGATCGTACAAGGCGAATCGAAATTGATCGCAAATTAAATTTAGGCTGGTTTTTAGAGCAACGAGAGAGACAGAGAGTGTGCGAGTTTCTACGGAGGTGGAAGTTTGTAATGAAAATTTAGTTCTTTTGGGGAATTTAAGGTTGGAACGTTGGAGAATTGCAGGTTCCATTGGGCTTTTTATTTGGAGAATAATTAGATAATTGATTTAGGAAAGGAACGAAGAAGAGCAGAGGAAAGGGTTGGCAGCATCCCCTAGCGGGAGAGGCCAAGGTTCCACCCTTCTTGATAAGAAAGATCTACTCTTTCGCGCGCTACTCCAGATAAGATTCGATTATTAATCGCTTGATTGGTAACGCGAGAACTTTTCTTTGAAAAAAGTTTCATTGTTCAGTGAAATATAACGTTTCGAGATATAATTATACAATTTTTTCTTTCTCACTGAAGAAGATTCTACTTGAGAAATTTGTATTCTTTCATAGAATATCGAATATCTCTGCATTCTATATCTGTGCAAATAATTTTCTAAAGCATGCGTTAAAATATCCAAATGGTGAAATACATTCGTTTCAATTTACGGATACGCGTATTAAGTGTTCTGGAAAATATTACACAAATACAGCTTGGACGAATCTCTTGGAAATGAAAGAATCGTTCTATCAAAGTAAAATTTAGTTTCCTATTATAGAAGATCGTCTTTCGCTCCTTAAACATACAGCCATACCACGAACGTGTGTTCAATTTTACTATCAATAAAATATTGATTTTTGTTATTTGACGTTTAAACAGAGAAACTCGTGGATAAATTGTAAGGTAGAAAATATATTTAAATAGAAGTGTAATTATAAGTAAGAATACAATTTGAGCTGGTCCAGATCCACATGCTAGCTGTGTTACCCAGTAACTGAAAAGCCCGAAGTCAACGTCGCCTGTCTACTGTTTATGGTCTGCCTTCGTCGCAGTCTTTCGTCTATACGCTGTCGATGGCTTCGGTGCTCGAGAAAACTAAAAAGACCAGATGTGGAGTTTTCTTAGAAGCGGTGACCACTTCAACGATTTTGTTCTTAATGTTCAATCCAACCATGAGAAATCTCTCGTTATCTTTCGTACCTTCCCTTCAGAAATTTGTCTACGCCTCTCTTTCTCCTCTCCCTCCTTGCGTTATAGCAGCGTATCACAGAAAATGCTACTTTCGTGACAAAGCTCTAGCTATCCAGCTGCCACTCGTCTATTAATAAATCGTCAAACACTTGTAATCGTCGTTTGCTCGCGTTAACGAAGGTTTCCTTGTCGGCTTTCCAGCAGCACAACTGTTACGATTTAATTTGAATTGCCCTGCGGGCGACCGATTGCACCGGGTCGAGATATCGGGTTATCTCGAGCCACAAGGCTCCAGAGTTTTTCGTCCTGCTACTCGTGAATATTCAAACTCCACATTGCCCGCTAATAAATTAATCCGACCGAGCTGTGCCTCGTTTCTCTGCCGAGATGATAATAAATTGAACTCGTTTATTCTGATCCGTAACACAAAACCGCCCGGAGAAAATTCCACCGATGCACGTCATTTCGGAAGAGAACGAGCATCGTTACAACGTTGGGTTTCGTGTTTTTCGTACGCTAGGAAACGAACTGCGACGCTTTCCGATCAATCGTTCGATCGTGAAAATCGAACGCTCGAATTATTATATTTCTATCAGTCATAGTGGCCGTTTAAATCACCTTTACGATAGATAGATCTCGATGATGTTGATATGCCTGTCGTTTTCTTCGCTTCGATTAGAGTTAAAAAAGAAAAAATAAAAGAACACCGATATATTCGATAAAATTAGAAAAAAATAGTGAAAGATCTGTCGGAGAAGGTGTTTTACGTCTTCGAATTTCATTTCAGATTTTCGACGTCCTTTCGAACGTAAGCGGATCAGATACCACGTTAATTCCGAAACAAACGTCCATGCATTTGACAGATGAAGCAGAAGAGCGGAGACTACGTGGAAAAAGAATTTTGTTTTAGATTCTCCAGCAATTTCGTTTTCCTTTTTCGCGAAGAATCATGTTCTTCGGCCTCTGGTACAATCAATAACGGGCCGCCCTGTATAACCACGTAGGTCGGCTGATGCAGCCGAGAGTCTGCTCGTGGCAATGAAGGATAACCCTTTCTGCGGATGGATCTATGGCTTTTCCGGCCGGCAATCGGAAAACGTTGGGTTGATAGCACGCTGCCAACGAACGTTCTCAGCGCGTGCATCGATAGAGCCGAAAGTTTCCCCGTCCAGACAACGTTTTGCTCTCTTAACGGGTCGATATCGATTTCGTTTTTCCGCAAGTATTGACGTCAATTCGCTTCCACGTAAGCCGATTACACGGAAATCGATGGAGGTGCACTGCTTTAATAACTCGTACAGATCTTTATAACAGCCATAATTATGAGAGATGCATCACGAACGCCAAGAACGATTCGATAGAATGGAAAAATTGTTTAGAAGAATATTAGGTATAAACAATTAATTGAGAGAAACTAGGAATATAACCGAAATTAGAAATAGCGAGGAATCTTTGATTGCACGAATCAAGATGTATAGAAACCTGGAGAGAGAGAGAGAGAGAGAAAGAGAGGGAAAATAAACTGGCCAGTTTCGAAATTTATTTCTGATAAGAATCGACATACACATGGTATCGAAGTAAATTTCGATATTTTATAGCGATAAACGCGAAGCATTATTTCATGAAGACTAACAGTGGACTGGCTTACGCCACTATCATCTCGAATTTTAACTTTCTTTCGATCTCTGATCGACGAATCTCGTAGATTTTTACGCGCTCGAAACGAATCTGTAAATTGCTATGTTTCCAGCACAGTATCGTACATCGTCGCTGCATACGTACGTCACACTGTCGCCGTCGCGTGTTTTACCAAACCGTTTCGCTTTCTCGTACGAGAAACAAAACGCGATTTTTCAGTTCTTTCTACGCTCTCCTTAGAAACGTACGTTCCATCGCGTCCTACGGCCAGCTTTCCTACTGGTTGCATAGTTTTCGAAATAAATTTAAAGCGAAAAATGGCGCGTTTTGGGTGTCGTTTTTCACTGAAATCTTCCTCACAGGGGACGGGTGCTACGAAAGGAACGATGTTTCTTAGCATCGATCGTACGTATGAAAACGTAAGTTCATTGAGAAGCAAAAGAAGAAAGTGTGTTCATTGGCTTGCCATAAAAATGTATTACAAGCTCATCGATAGGAACAGAATTTTAGATTTTCCAACAAGTCGAAAACGTGTCTTTCGCGATTAGAGTGATTTTCAATGGGACGTCAGTTGATGGAAATCAATTTATCGCCAATTGCTACAATTCTATATTGTAATATACTACAAAGCGGTAGAACCTGTGACAAAAATGAACTCCTTGCGCTATAAATCATCAGTTACAGAGTGTAATTTATTTTAAATGCTTTGGCAGATTCTTCGATTACAAAGTAAACGTTTCTAGGAAATTTGCGTCCTAGAAACCAAGTTCGACGCAGGAATATCCACGAGTGGTATGTTACAAGTACTTGTATCGGAAATCTACGAGACGTTGAAGTAATAAAATAGTTTCTCAGTAGCCTCGTTCGAGACTATAGACGAGCTCTATATCGCGAAACGAGCTGAGAACAAGGAAAATGATCGATCAAGTTTAGCGAGACCTAGGCGAGTTGATACACGGGGCACGTTGATCCAGAGAATAATTATTTCGACATTGCGTATACAACTGGATGAAAATGAAATGTACACACCGTGTGGTAGTAAGTATTCGATAAGCGGAATTCGACATAATCGAGTACATGGTACGCGCAGTGTATCGAGATAATTTCTATCCGTATGAACCTGGGCCTGTATCAATTTGCCCCGGTAACCTACTCGTTGAATATTCTCGTTTCGCTTGAATACGAGCTACTTGTAGCGATATGGCGCTTCGTACGTAACTTTGTTTCGTAAAACGCCGCGGCGAAACCAAAGGAAATTTTCCTTTTACACCCGAAACACGTCAAGTCCGTTGTTGCTATTGTGTGGCGAGCGAGACCTCGGCGAAATTTTACGCGAAACGACTAGACACAGTGGCGCTGTCAGAAACGACGGAATAATTCTCGTTCGTGGTACGTTTGGAATTTCGGTAAAACGATTCGTCTCGTTGTAAGACGATGGAAACCTGTGCCTTTCGTAGCACCACACCCCCGCGTATCGACAAATTTCGTTTCAACGTCGTGCATTTCAATTACGAGAGACAATTCGTTGGCTACAATTTTAAGGAAGATCGTACGAGAAATGGAGCGATCTGGACGAAACGACTGGACGTAAATATTTCAACGAGTTGGAAAGTGAGTTCTCTGGCAAACGGTTGGATGTGTTTGACGGATCGATAGACAAGCAAAAGGAGGACTGGACGATGAAAGTTTGGTCGGTCAGAGCGACATTGTCACACCGGCGACGATCGGAGCCGCGCGATCGGAAAATGGAAACGGGAATCAATCGCGTTTTCGCGAGTAGTTCCACTACGGGCAAGCTTGTTGTCTCTGATGACTTGCCGCTATCCTATTTGAATTTATATTGGTGGCTCGGTATTCGATCCACGCGAAGTTTCTGCAAAAGCAAACGATACGATGTCGTATCGTGACAACAGGATTCTGCGCCAATTTATCCGACTGTACGCTCGATTACGCGTATTCGGAAATGTTGCTGCAACTAGACGCCCGTCAAATTAACTCGTCGAGGACTAGCGTTAACGCGACATTTAACCCGCAATTAAGCATCGAAGCTGCTTTAATTTAGCTGCCAGCGATATCTATGCGAGCAATGTTTATCTCGTTGAAAAGAGTTCCACCGTTTTATCGCATTTTAGGCATATTTTAAATCGAGTCGAAATACTATTTGGCTAAGTATGTTTGATAATTATGATATACGTATCCCATAAATAGGTGACAAAATTTTGATGGATGGTAGAAGACGGTTTTGCATGGCTCAGATTGCATAAATATTTGTAGGACGGTTGTTCCGTAGGTTCCAAGAAATTATGAAAATACAATCTTTTTTTATCGGCAACACGATCGGAAAGTTGGAAAAATGCAGTCGACGTACGAAGAGAGCAAAATCGGAAATCGTTAACTTCGCATAATCGTAACTTGGTAACAAATGGATGAAATTTGAAAATTCGAACGCTATTTTGTAGGTAGAGGTGAATATTTGTACCGTGTGTCAGGAATAATTGGCGAACATATTTTTTAACGTTGCTAGAAAATGATCAATTTCGATAACAAGTATCCTTATGTTTATCCGATCGTGCGATAGCGAGTCAACGCTTGAGAGTAAAACAATATGAGATGCAGATGTGAGATAATGGGGGATTTTGTTTTGTTTGATAATATTAATTGTTTAATATGGTTACAGTCGCGGATAATAGAGCGACACAACAAAATATGTCAGTTTACCTTAGTGATATTACGCAGTATAACGATGATATCATAGTATTAATTGCATGGAATTCACGTGACATATCAATCAACTATTTATAATCTAAAAGTAAAATACATATCGATGATAATTGTGTATCGACGATGAAATAAATAGATGACACATTTCGCGTGAAAATGTAAACTGTCAATTAAAAAGAAAAAGAAGGAAACGTTACCAGCAGAAAGAAACACCAGCTACATGGAACTCGTTGTATGAGAATCTTAATTTTATTGTAATTTCCGATACTCTTAGTATCTTTCGCCATGATTTATCGCCTCTGTTCTCTTCTCGAAGACAGTTAACCTTCTCTTCTGATTACAATCCACTTCGATTCGCTGCTACGCTCTGCAGACGAAAAATATATCAAAGTCGAAGACGACGTAATCTCAACGAAGAATAAAAACGACGAATTTATATGGAAAAAGATCGATAAATTACATAGAAGATGATTCATTTAAATTCGTATAGATTCATATTGGTATTTAAATTATTATACATAGAGAGCATAGACGTACGAGCACAATAACGCTCACTATATTACGAATTAGTATAGACAACGAATATATAGAAACATAAGCACAACAGCGTGAAAAGCAATGAAATTTCCTCGCAGATTTAATACCTTACGCAATTATCAAAAGAACGGTCGATTATTAACATTAAGTTAAACAGTCCGAGTAATTGAAATGTTGTACTTTGCTTGAAATCTCTCCTTCCTCTCCATTTACGCTAGAACCTCGATAATGCCAGGATAAAACCAGGTCGAAAATGCACGCAATTAACGAAATCATCGATGGAACCTTTCGCTCGTTGTTAGAAAATCTAACTAAAATCCTCGCTTCGGAATAACTGTTCGTTTGTTTCGAAAATAAAACGACGAAATGGCGTCTACGTTCCAATATCTCTTCTATCTGTCCATGCTACGCGCGTACATTTCTGCACCGTCAAATCTCCCATAAAACGCGCGACGATCGGCTAATAGTAATTCATAAATAAACGTGCATCGAGGTTCTACCTGTTACGACCGAATCGATATCACGATCAACTTGAAACCCGAGTAGTCACCATCCGCAGAAAATGGTGATCCAAGAAGAACGCATCGATTTTCATAGATTTATTCAAAAACTAGAGATAGAGACGACGTTGAAAATTCGCGAAGACTAACGAAAGAAAACAAACATCCCTCTAGAGAAATCAGCACGTGCACGATCCGATGGATTAGCCAAAGAAGACGGAGAAGCAGGAAGACGCGGTCGCAGATGCCAGCGGTGTCGTGCAGCAAGTAGAGGCAAGAAATTCCTAGATCAGCCGTTTTCAGCGATGATCGGCTCGTCGACGCCAACGATCGGTCGCGCGGATCCTTACGAGGCCGTGGTCGATACCTGCTACGAGGATCTTCTGCTGTTCGCCAACGACAGCGGCGTGCTCTGCGAAGGTTCCCGATTCGCCGTGCCTGGAGTACTCAACGACACCGATGTGGACGGTGAACCGGTGAACGGAACAGGTCTGGACGTCGACGTCGACGGTCTGAATAATTGGTGGGCTATGTTAGCCCTGGTCTTGGTCCTGGGCACCGCTGCTGGCAATATTTTGGTCTGCCTGGCTATCGCCAGGGAAAGGCGGCTTCAAAACGTCACCAATTACTTCCTGATGAGCCTGGCGATCACGGATCTGTTGGTCGCTGTGCTCGTGATGCCTCTCGGGATTCTTACGTTGGTCAGAGGTAAGCGTTCGGTTGCATGAGAAACTAGCGCGTGGTTGCGAGAAGTAGCCGGGCACACTATTGTCTTATCTATCGGTGTAGTTAGTTCGCGTATTAATTAATTAGGTTCGGGTATATCGTTTAATCTTCGCGTGATTCTCGAAAATTTCAGCGAACTTTCAAAGTGAAACGTACAGTTTGATAGAAAAAGAAAAAAAAAAAAAAAGAAAAGAACTGGCTTCGTTGAAACAGAAGTTGGAACGACCGATGTGCAAAATTGAGTTCTACTTGATAATATGGTAGTTAAAGCTTGTGTAAACTATTGCCTCTTTGTTAAGAAGATAGTTTAATAACTTAGTATAGCGAATGACGTATGGCATCGACTAGTGTATTTCAAAAAACACGTATAAGATTTCATTGAAGATCGTGTACCTCGAAAATATCGGACTCCGTTTGTTCGAGTTTCAATGGTGCGGTCTTATCAACGATCTAAAAGTAGATTTAGATGAATATATTTTCTAGATTACTCGAAAGCTTTCTAAAAGCTTGAAATTTTTCGCGCACCGTTCTAAATTGAAACCTCTTCTAATTGAAAAAAATAACGATGATTTGTTGCCAGCCTGTTCCCATCTAGGTCATCCGAATAATTTAGAATTAGAATATCTAATGTACGAACACTTTGTTTGGATTAGCTGCTGGAAACGTTCGATTCCAGGAACTTTCACGATCTGCATAATATCGTAATTAAGTGAAATTTAATCGAACGCCGAGTGTAACTCGCAAATTCCTGAAATATTCCACTCACGTTTCTGCTGCATTGCAGCCATTTTTCTTGCGTTCTGAGAACATTCGACGAGATATCGAAATCTTAAAAATATCACTCTACGGAGATGGCCCCGTGTCCGAATATTAATGCCGGTATCTGTGCACGTGCATAGGCGCCTCTGACGCGATCGAATCGTTTCGTCTCTCATCTTTACACTTGGCGAATCTGGGTAAATTGAAACAGAGAGAAAGACACCGACGAGTAACGATTTAAAGTTCATTTTTATAGACAGCTCGGCTGGAAGCTTGTTCTTTTGTTTCTTTCCCTTTGTTCTTTTCTTCCTTCCCTTTTCGTTCTGTATTTTTTTTTCCAGATAAATTGAAAGTGGAGGTGTAGGATAATTGAAAAATGTCAGGCTGTCGAAAATAATTTTAATTAACGGAAGAATGCGCAGGAGGATGCAGAGACGTGGTTAACGATGTTGAACGAGTTTTATGCGGAATAATTGGATCCCTCTGATTTATAGCGTCGAATAGAAGTAACATTCCACGTAAAATTGTTTGTAGAGCATTTCTCCTCTGATTTCCTTGCTTCCCCTTTATTTTCCGCTTTCGTTTCATCCTGTTATCGTTACATTTAGAAGCTATAATTATATAAACCAACTTTTAACTCTCGTACATACAGCACGTACTTGCGCGTCTTCCTACTCGTTCGTCCTCGATAGATATCGACGTATAAACTCACAGTATGCTGCACGTAATCAATGGCTTTGACAGCCGGGCAACTGTTAGGTCCAGATCTTTGACAAAGTTTTACACGGCGAATCTGTTGTTAGACAGGACAATGTGGGCGGAACTTGGAACGCGGAAATGCCGACCAATTTTCACTTGTCACTGATTTCTTGGCTATGCGCTAGCTTCGCTACTATCTCTTGCTCTATCCACGTCACGTTTCAGGATGACGCGTACATAAATATTGGAATTAAATGATACACGTTGACGTCAATGAATGTTAATTTTCATTAATGAAATTGAAATATTAAAGATAGCGTCGATTATGCTTAAATAATGATCTCAAATACGACGAACGAGTCTAATTTTCGCAGAATATAACAGACTGTTAATTAGTTTTAGAACTTTAAAAAGTAGTGCTATTTTAGACGAAGTAACGATTTCTACGTATTTCGCACTAGGTTTATCATTAAATTTGAAATACAACGATAATGTTAAATCCGATTAAACAACCAAGATCGATGATATTTGCTAAGTTTAAAATTAATTCCAACATAAAACTATGGTTTAAAATATCTGTATTTCGCTGTGAAATATTGCTGTCGATAAATATAGATTGGTAAATGCACATTTAACAAGAAATTCATAAATTTTTAATAATATATTGGTGAATATATAAATATGAATTTGTTTGCATTTTGTACGCGATATATTTTGCATAATGCTATGAAGAATTACAATAGCATTCGTACTATCTTTTGCAATAAATAACATGTTTTCGTATTATCTATGAATCATAAATCTTGTACGATACGGAATTCGTGTAGCGTAGAATTTATGTTTTGCGTCATGCATTATAATAAAAATATAAAATATATATGTATACATATGCTAAAATAAAAAAATATTTGACAGAGAACATTGCATGAATGTTTAACAATTTACAAAGTAATTAGTATACTGTAATAACCTAATGAAAATATAAATTCTACACAAGCAAATTTTGTCCCAATCCTATCATCCAAGAAATATTCTTCTATCATTAGCAAAATTTTGCTCAAAATGTACACATACATAACCGTATACATAGATGTTGTATACGTAAAACAGGTTCTTTTGATTATTCCTTAGCAAAATCTCATGCATATCTTTTATGCTATGAGTAATAATAACAAAGAATAGTAACATTTGAATGTAGGACACGTGTTCAAGACACGTGCTAAAGTCGAGCAAAACTTGCAATTAATATTAAATATTAAATTAAATTAAATAATACTAAATTTGTCTTTCAGATAATTTTGACAATTTTTCTAACCTTCCAACGCGACGTACACGTATGCGACTCTGCAACGGGAACTTCCACAAGCAAAGAAAGCGGAACAATTACTCGCACGTTTCACCAATTATCTGCCAATGCACGATTTGCAGCTGGCGACGAATCTCCTGGTTTCTACTTTCGAGAATAGATAATTTTAAACGGTATTAGACCCCATTTTCCTCGCGAGCAATCTCGCCGACAATTATACTTTTCTCGCGATCCTTCCTGAGAGTTGATCCATTATGCATAAGAAAGGCCGCTGAATGAAAAACGGCCTTCGGGTTTTCCACCTATCGCGCGAGAAAAGCGATCACCTGTGAGCTAACAATCCGCGAATTGCTTGGAAACTGATGTTCAGAGTTTGCATCTGGGGACCAAGCACGCTGGAATTTATTCTTTCGACCTTCCTCGAAGAGAAAAGTTGCTTCTAAACAGGGTGTATCACGCAACTGGGACGAACTTATAGCCTCAACTCTCCGCAGGTAAACGTATCTTTTTGTAGTCTGCGAACCGAGCCATTTTTGTCTAGTTTTTGTACCATGTTAGGTGATTAAAAAAATCTGAAAAATTTCCCCGACACTCGTCGACGTTCCTAACATTCGCGTTGTACAGGGTGCAGCTGAATAACGCGTATTAGGTTGTCCGGCAAGTGTCTTTCTTTCGCAAACGTGTTTTCTACAACAGTGCACCTTCGTACAAACGTGAAACCAAGTGTGTGAAATGTCGCGGTGTTTATCTCAACAGACAAAGATGGATCGTACGTAATTCGACGAAATAATATAAAACAAAGAACGTAGTGCGTCTATTATTTCCTCATAATACGAAAGAAACTTTCCGAACAACCTAACGCGAGCTTGTACAGGGCGTAAGGATTCTTTGCGAAAACATAAGAAAATACAAATTAATAAAATTTTGTTCGTACGATGCTTCCTTTTCGAGGCAATCGAGTTTGAAAATTCATCGAGCATACTTGAACGTGGCTAGTTCCGGACACAGCTGAAGTACATGATCGACAGGACGTTATTCAATAAAATAAACAATCCAATAAAATAATATAAAACAAAAACTATCGTGCGTCTATTACTTCCTTGTAAAACGAAGGAAGCTCTTAAGGAACAAAGAAACAACCTGCTACGTACGATTTTTCACTAAGTTCACGTACCGTCAGCCATAATCGTGCGACTTGGAGACTCCGCGAAGATAAACATCGCAACTGTCCCAACAAACGCGAAGTAATCAAAGTGGCTTGCGTCCGAACGGACCGAGCGGTAACTACAATCGCTGCAAGCTGTTACGATCAATTTCTAAATGCACGGTTTCGATTTCGTCGTTCTGCCTCGCAAATTGCAACCACGAACGACTCGACTGGGAGCCATTAATTGTCCAACGATTGGAGAAGCTCGGATCGCGGGGGCCAGGTCGATTAAAGTCGGATAAGAAAACGGTGGTTGCGATGGGGATCGCGTTTTCGGTGTGGAAAACAGCAAGGAACGTGAGACGAACGTGCACATCCGTCCAGCTTGGCCGAAATTGCCGTACACGTTCGGGGAGAGTAATGCCAGCGGAATTGTCGGAAACGTAAGTGGCCAATTTGTAGCACCCTCGATCCCCCGAGTCGCCATTTTTCACTCACTTGCCAGCTTGTTTCGACTGAATGTTTTAACAATGCCCCGCATACGTATCTCGTTCTCAGTTTCTGCACGGTTTCGGATACAAACGTCTGACGATCGATCGTCGTCAGACGGATCGTTGTTACAAGAAATGGTAGGTTAAATCGGACCAGTTAACGGTTGGGCGATACGCGTTATTCGTTTAAATCGCGATAACAATTATTAGCTGGTTCTGAATATTTCCATCGTTTTATCGTTTCAACGTCGCAACGAAGAAAGGGGTTTTCTTCTTTCTTTCTTTCCTATAGAGTCACGGTCAGATTCAGAAATATGGTTCGAGTAATATTCTCTTATCTATGTGTTTACTATTAATTTGCGCTTGATACCCTTTCGATCGATTTTTAATTTATTCAACATACGCGTAATGGCTATGTAGTATCGGGGAAAAGGGCCTAAGAAACATCGAGGTAACCATGAACAATGTCGCGAGAGTCGAGGCGCCGTTGGGTCTATCAATGTGTCATCGGTCTTTTCAAGTGCATAGTTTCGTAGAAAAGGCCTACGTGACCCTGGCCTGCGGAACACGTGTGTGCTGGGCCTAGGAAAGGACAAAGGGATGCTAGAACGGCCAGAATGTTAGTTGAGAAGCGCAGTGTGAGTTGAGAGGTCACGGAGTGTGAATCGAGAAGTCAGAGAGTGTAAGTGGAGGAGCGGGATAGTATGATAATAAGACGTACGACGACATTGTAATCGGTCCTTTTGTTATTGAGTAGCGCTTATTAAACTACACTAAACTCTAAATAAAACATCATTACTTGTCCTTACTCTAAGATCCATAAGTTACTACAGCTATTACGTAAATTTTCTTTCTCAGCGTTTATTCAGATGTCACTCTCACTGTGTTCGGAATTTTGAGTGGCCGTCCGTTTATGGCACGGACAGGCCTATTCCCTTCTTTAGGAAATTCCGAATTACGCTCACCGAGCTGTAAACCTAATGACTCAGAGGTCAGGTAAAAAACTCCGGGAAAAGACCAGCCGGAAAGGCACGACGGATAGACGAAACCTAACGGCTGGTAGGGAGAGTCAGCAACGTAGGAGGACAGTTCATTATCAGACGTCGTACCGTGCGGGTGAAATTCTTCTCACTCTCAACAAGATCTTACCACCGCCTTGTTCGTAACATGACACTTTACTTTTATACAACAAGTGCAAATACAGTGCCAGATTACTATAACACTCGATCTATTAAACCTCCTCCACCTTGAACGTTAATTCATTCGAGGTACGCGATATCGACCGATCGGTTTGACCTGATGACCGGTTGCTCCTTAGTCGAGAATTTGCAGCACACTGTGTATATAGTATATAGATCATTTCGAAACACCGACAATGGAATTGTGGAATCTTGGCGAAATTGACGCTTGAAAATAATTAGGGAAAGAGCAAAGATTCCGCGAGTTTCATCGATCAGAGTTCGGACCGAAGCTACTTGCAACAGCTAGCGAAACGTCTGTAAGTGGAACGACAGTAAGTGGAACTGGCGCGTACGTAGTCAGACACGCCATTCTCCTGCCTTCTCGTTTCTTCTCGTCGAACATTACCAAACCTCTTGCAGTCGCATAATACCGCTTGCACATTGGTACTGCTCGTATTACGTAATTATGCGAGCTGGTTTTTCAATCTATTAATTACACGAGAATTCGCAGCGATCTCCAGTTAATTTGTAACTATTGGCAACTAAGTGTGTTAGAGTTTAATCTCGGAATTAAGATTAATAATCTGTGGAAGACACGATGTTTGTGTTGAAATAATATCATGTGATATTTATTAAACAATTATTACAGGAAATATAAGTGAGCGTTGTGGAATGTAGACAGTTGGCTAGTTATTCTCAGACTGACTGACTTAGTGACCCATGGCCCTTGAAAAGGTTTTGAACCCCACTCTCTATGCAGTAAAGAGTGTGATCTGAGTATGATAGATGACTGTGTGGCGTCACATGTGCCACGGAACCTTCTAGTAGCTTCTCGATACAAAGCGCTATGCCGCCAAGGCGTCACACCGACGTGCCCAATGTTCCATCCATATCTTTACGCTTCTTCCGCCGAATTCTCGAAAGAGCATGCACGCGCTAACCGCCGCGGTACATCTCACGAACACACGCTAGTGGGGATATCGCTGGGCAACGAAGGGAAGAATCCGTTCGATCAATCATCTCATCTGTATGCGATTAATATCGTTGTATTGCAACAAAATGATCGCGGATTTTGTCAATACCACCTAATGACAAAACCCGCAATCGCTTAGTCGCCAACCCAATAATTGAAAAGTAGAAAATTGAATTCTTCGTAAATTTGTATGAAATTCGCCCACACGATGAACTTTAGAATCGAATAATAGAAACGAGGAAAAATTCACGTCACGAATTTCTGTTTAAAAAAATGAAACTGTACTTCTAAATGACTATAATAATCGTGATTTTCATCTTCCCGTATAATTTCGATCGTGACTTTCTCGTTAACTATATGAATGTTGGAAACGCACTTGGCGCGAAATATTTTATCAGAAGAATTTCTTTCGTTCTTCCTCGTCCGTTTTGCCAGAAAATCAGCCGTGCCACGGAATACGTCGCAGACTGTCCGATTCCATTAATTTTTAACGTGGCGTTTGTTTCGACGCTGTCGCATTTTATACGTCGACTAACGGTTCAATAGATTTAGCAGCGCGACACGCCGTGTTACAGCGTTTTAAAATATTGTCAAGGAATAATGTCTTGGAGCATCGTTGCGCGTTCTGAGCATTTTTCGCTCTTCTATATTTCGACAACGATTCTCTTATCGTCGTCGGGAGGAAACTATAGATAGAGACGGAGCTCGTAAAATTGTGGCGAAAGGCAGAGAGAAGAAGAAAGCGGACGTTCCAAGTTAAAGTTAATTCGTCATTTTATACTTCGTGTACTGCGGATTTTTATACAAACCCATATTTTTATGGATATTATTGAAACATGTCTAATTTTGTGTGCTAGACTAGATTGGCCGCGTAGTAGTGACACACGTATGTGAATATGAGTGTGTGGAAGTACGTGTGTGCACGGCGCCTCGAAAAACAGATGAATGTGACAGTTCCATTGGCAGTGTGATATGAAAGATGGCGAGACGAAGAGAGTGCTGAGACGCGTGCAAATGTACATCGTCGAAGATCCTGGAATATCTTTTATCAAATAAATCTAAAACTATTTTGATATGAATCCTAAGTGTAACCTTAATGTTCCTTTGCTTTCATTTCAGCGACTAAGATCCACAATTCTCAACGGATATAAAGCAAGGAAACATAGAGCTGAAGCAGGCATTTGTTACATTAACTGAATATTACGTCACAAATAATTCAATAAAGAAGCGATGGCGAACATACTGTTGCGTCGGGCAACACTCTACCTAAACCAGGCCACATACCGCGGGCAAGTCCTTCAGACCGAACAGATATTCTTTCGCTGCATTGTTTCCTAAAGTTTATTGTCCACCACGGGTTGACACGGGAAAGTCGCCTTTTCTCACGTATGAGGCCTCCCACTAGCGACTTTATCTCGAGAGCGGTTAGCATCCTTCCTCACCCACCACCATAGCAAATAACCAATTAACAACAAAGCCTATTTCCCTCACTGTCTTAGCCAAAATCGTCACCAACAAATCCGATGGTCCCGTGCGCTAGACACATCCTTAGCTTTCCTCCGCCACAGCATCGTCACCGAACCTCGCTGATTTTCCATCTTTCAAACATTCAACATCCTTCGACCGGGTTTACACCCGAAGATCAGTCACTCACTTATCTTACACATACGCACCAGCGTAACTATCTTCTTTACAAAGTTGTTGGAATAAACTGCGATTTATAACTTGTTATCTCAGTGTCATATTCAATTAACCACCTCTATTATCCTAATCGAAATAGGGGATCGATCATTTCGTGACGTCGATTATCTAATCGTAACGGGAATTTACGACTCCCGTTGGCGTGCTTCCTCGCGATCGCGTCTCTCCGCGAGTGGTCGAAACACATACCTTGCGAAACGTGTGAAAATGTAATGAAAAATGCGATCTACGTTTGAGTTCGCACAGCGTCTACGGGCGGACATCTTCCTGATATTATTTCCTATACACAATTTCCAAGTATCGATAAATTGCTTTTTACGTAAATTGGTTCCTCGTTACGATAAGCATTCGCAGGTGGTCGAGAAACGACGATCGAACGTAAGTTCGCGTTCATAATGAAAATATCTTTTCTATTCGCTTGCATTCTGTTTACGCGGCCGGTGTAACTGAGTTATTGACTCGATTGTATTACCACGACAAGTTCGACTCTTCGTATCAGGCCGAGAGATCAAATTACCATGACGAGTCAGACTCGTCATTTCAGGCCAAGAGATTACAAATTCAAAGAAAGATCCAATCAGAGAGCAATAGAACCCCCTCTGCCACTCTGCCTCGCTCGTTCAATCTCGTCGGTTGAATTGGATGGAGCGCGGAACCTTGCGTCGATCGAACGACAGAGCCGCCAGACTGGAACGCAAAGTCGCGGTCACGTTGAATCATGCAACGATGACAATAAAATATTTCGCAGAGAATTCGCGGTGCGCCAAGTCGAGACGAGAAATCTGTCTTTGTCCGCATTCCGACGGCTGTTCTGTTCGCTTCGCACGTGCTTTGCTTCGGCTGCGGCGGCTCTGAAACATTGAACGAGAAGAAAAACAACAGCTTCGGCCGGAGCATCTACAATCGTCGTGTTTTCACGTATCGCGTCTCAGCTTTCACGAGACGGAGACGTTGCGAAAGAAGCCACGACGACTAGTCGCGCGTTTCGACCAGCTGTTGCGTCGCGACAACTTTGGAAACGAGAATGAGTTAGGTTAGAAATGCGAGTGCTAGGGATACAGCAGCGCCTGTAACGAGTACGATGAGAAATATTCGTTCGATTATCTATTCCCAGAGCGTTAAATTTGATGCGTCCATTGTAATAACGTAGGTTAGCCTACGGCAAATTAATCTCTGTTGCGTTATGCGAGCATGTGGAACACGCAATTCGTAATATAATACGGAAGCTCTAAACAAATTGAATCGGCTCGTAAATCCGACTTATGCTTGTAACCGTGTTGGACGATTATGCCATGTATCAAATTAATGAAATGCAACTGATTGCGCGGCTAATAAATAATGATGGCCGTACGTGCAAAGCTTGGCAGTTCGGTAATTGTTTATCGCAGCATGGAAATTAACCGCTCGCGAGAAACTGCCAGGTCTACGCGAAGATAATCGGTAGAAATTGGCTGCGAAATATTTCTCCTCGTTTCTTCTTTCAAATTCGCGATCGATCTTTTTCCTTAATTCGTTCGACACGTGCGATCACTGCGCGTCAGAAATATTTTTTCTACGATATCGTTTAAAAAGTGCTGTCTCGATAGAGAATTATTTTATCTATTAAATACTAAACGAAGTACTGTGCTTTCCTATGTCTATACCTTTCTGCACATTCTCCGCATTCTATGCATTTTCTCAACATCGGATTTCCTATAATTGCGTGAAAATCTTTGCGATATATTTTAAAAACGCGTCACAACCCTTATTTAAGGATCGTGATACCAGATGCATTAAAAATACCAAAAATGTGCTACGTAACGTGTGATTCCTTTCGTAAGAAGATAGTAAATCGATAAATAAACAAATATTCTATCATTGTGTATTTTTTAAAGGCCAGTGATTTTGACTCGGTAGAAGTAGCTTTGTGTTAACTGTCGGTAGTTCTATCGTTACCTGCCAATTGTTTAAGGCAATTATTTTCTAGACAATTGTTCGCGATACGTTCGACTTTTCCTCCACTTTGTCTCGACAGTTACGTTTCAACGATAAAAGTCACGTTCGCTTGGCACGATAAAACCACGAAAAATAGCCTAGCGAGGGAAGTTGGACAGATTCTTTTCACGCGATAAAAATTAGATTTCGGGCGTAGAAATTGTTGGCATTCCCGACGAATTTCAATTTGAAAGCTGACAGGATGTCGAGCGAAAGTGTCGGGTCTCGGTATCTCGCGCGAACATTCTGTGTATCCTGGCCAAACTATCGTGTCCGTCGCGGACGACAGGAAACACGAGGGTGCACGGTTAATTGTAAATCGAACAACGACATGCCAGCCACGTACAATGTACCGAATATATTAGCGGCGATTTTGATATTAGCACGGCTGTCTCGTCGACCTGTTGTTTTGCTAATTTATGCTGTAATTGATGACGACGCAACGACGCGAACCGACCAAGGGACAAGTTGCCTGGAAATTGAATCCAGCTCTGCACGTAGTAAATGAAATAATATTTTTCTCTGTCTGCTCGCAGCAACTCGTATATCTCGTTTTCAGCCAGTTACGAGCTTATTGTTTCACCTGTTTCCTACCACTTTCATATTGCTCTCTAAAAAGCTATTACTTCCGATGAGTCGGCGGATGACTTTCATCAGATACGTTCTTTGGTTATCACGGCACAAGCTCGAGTATCGTTTTCAGAACACACGTAATAACAAAATAGGATTAAATTATCCGTCGTGATGGTATCGCTTCAACGAGAACGAGCATTGTAAATATTTCATTGCTATTTTAATTTAAAATCCTGAGATTAATAGCAATCGCTAAAAGCATATTGATTCGTGGTAATTTAAACAGAACGATCCAGTAAGGAATGTTCATCGCGCAATTCGATTTTAACTCGAATACGATAAGTAGATTACCGGGTGATGATGTACAGATCATTAGCGAAGAGCATCGTGCTGTACAGCGCGAAAGTTTGATACATTAGAGATTTTTATGCGTTCAGGCGAAATTTTAAATTGCAAAAATACACAGAACGTACGGTTTTTACCTTTTCTGTTGTACTGTCAAAAATATGAATTTGCGTAAGAATCAGCAATCTGGCGATAAGAAATATTTCTCTTATCTCCTCGAAGCTTCTTCCAAGTATAATTTCTCTTCACACAAGTCTTAATCGATTCTTGTACTTTACGTCGCAACGAGTAAACGATGTAACGATGTCATTGGTGCGGAAACTTCGAACCTCTGCGTTGCCAAGGATTACAATCTGCATGTGTAATTAGCGCGATCATTAACGTTTGGCACCGGAAGCTTCTGCAAATTGCAGGTTTAACGCAACAATTCCAACCTGCGAAACCGATTAACGAGTCGAGAAGCGAGATCAGATTGCGTGTCTAGAATCGCGTGGCCGATCGTCGTTCGTTTTTCCGGACGAACTCGCTCGAATCCAGCCGCTAGCGCTGTCTAATTGCGAGATTTAATTAGAAAGATAATTGGCAATTCGACGGATTATTTCCAAAGAACGTGAAAGATAACGTAGCTTATTGATTCCCCGACCAGATTACCAAACTTTCGCTTAAAGTTTGTCTTGTGCGATAAAGTAGCTTCGTCTTTGCCTGTCATCGCTTAGCGCGCTTAGCCTAAATTTCGCTTTCTGCTCATTCCTTTACGACGCTTCTTTACATACAGGATGGCTTCTAACTGGTGGCACAATCGTCCTGCACCACAATTACGGACCAATCTGTAGTTAATCTTCAAATATTAAAAAAAAATACGCGAAGCAGTGGATATCGGAAAATTCGACGGTTGTTTCGCGAAAAGAAAACTTCGAGATAAACCTTAGAAATAATATTCTAGAGCAAAATATCCCTCGATTGTATTTTTTCTCAGAGTTTCGTAAGATAGAAAAATATTGAAATCTGAACGACTCTTGTTAATAGACACATTTCGTTCGTTTATCCGAAAATCCGAAAGTCTAAAAATATCAGGTTGTCTTAAAAGTTTCTTTCGCTTTATGAGGAAATAATAGACGCACAACGTTGTTTCTTTTATATTTTTTTTTGTCGAACTACGTACGATCCGTTTTGTTTTCTTGAGATAAACACCGCGACATTTCACAGAAGATGCACCGTTGCGAAAAACACGTTTGCGAAAGAAAGACACTTTCCAAACAACGCGATACATCGACTGCGCGTAATAAACAAAACGTACATTTAACAGGTGATTTCAATGTAAATTCCAATTTCAAATTTCGTTCATAGAAATATGAATTTGCATAAAGAACCGCAGCCTGGTCATCGGAAACGGGCCGATCTAGAGTCTACAGGCGTGGCGTTCATTTACGCGTTCAATACTTCCGCAACGTTTAATTAATTCCATGACAAGGTATCCTTAAGCGACGATAATCGGCCGTTAATTACTGGGCCGTTCTTGTGGACAATCTATTGGCTCCACGCTGCATTCCAGGTTGGCGGATGCCTGTATATCAACCATATCTCCTGTATATAGGACAGCTTAACAGTAGACGTTTCGTGGACGTTGATAATTGCGGTCAATTTTGCGGTGCACGAAGTACCAGAGGCTGGGGAGGTTAACGATTAAATAATTCGCTACGTTCGCCCTTGGGGCGGATGGGAAATTTCGTTTTTATTAGGACAATTAATTTTTCATGTTAGCAGAAGGAAGTTTTTATTCTACATATGAATATATATGGAAATTAGGGTAGTTGAAAAAACAAAATTGCTAATAGCGGGTTATTCGTTGCTATTAAGTTTACGCGCGTGTACCTGGCTCGATGAAATTTTATCTCCAGCGAAGATTAAAAGGAACAATTTCAAACGACGAATCGTTTCTACTCTCGTCTCGTTGTTCTCGTTTCAGCAGCGTGGAATTATTTCAATTTTATTCGCAGGAATAGTTCGTTCAAATTCACGAAGCATCGAATAATCTGAACGACTACTTTTACTTTGACAAGTATCAGTTATCAACTTTAAGATCAACATTTTGTAGATGATATTTTGCTTCGTGAGTTTGCTACAGTTTTTACAGGCTTGCAGATACTCACGAGAGAATCAGGTTGATACGAAAGGGAAACGAAGAGAGATAGAAACGAAACTAGCCGACCGAATAATTAAATTAACATTAACGTGAAAACTATAGCTCGGTCGAACTGCGTGAAATAATCTGTACAATGTATTATTCAACGACAAGAGCTTGGATAAGTACTTTAAAAGCTTGTGAGAGTACATGGAGGAACTCGTTAACAAAGAGGACGAGAGTCTCGTCAAAAATGCTTCGCGAAGCTGTAGACGAGAAAAAAGAAAGCTATGGAACAAGACCGCGCGCGTTCTTCCAGTTGGATATTGTTAATCAGAAATATAGCGGCGTTATTTAAACATACAAAATCAATAAACTTCCCGCGCAAATAGATAAATTCCATATTTCGAGCGAAACATCGAATACGTTACGTGTTGGCCTGGCAACTAAGTGATTGCGGCTTTTGTCATTACCACCTAATGACAAAATCCGCGATCACTTAGTTGCCGATGCGATATGTTCCATTTGGGCAATTCCACGGAACTGCGGTTCCGCGTAAAAGCTTACAACCTATCGAAAGTACCTTGCGATCTATAAATCACGTCGGCAACTTGAAAGATAGCCGTAGCACCTAGAGAAACTTTGTACAGAAGAAGCAGCAGCCACTCGTGAGCTAAGCCCTTAACATTAATTTCCATAACAGGGCTCAGCAGCCTCCTCTTTGCATGCATATTAATTTTTCTGCGAGCCGAAATTTATGACGCTGTTGCTC
This sequence comes from Bombus vancouverensis nearcticus, assembly GCF_051014615.1. Lineage (NCBI taxonomy): Eukaryota > Metazoa > Arthropoda > Insecta > Hymenoptera > Apidae > Bombus > Bombus vancouverensis. Next base: position 16,207,055 of record NC_134915.1, on the reverse strand, counting down.
CGATCGAATTCATAGCCGGCTCGGCGACACGTATAACGTCAAAGAAGAAGAAGAAGAAAAAGAAGAAGAAGAAAAGAAAAGTAGAATAGCGAAAGTAGGTGACAGGACGTGGAAAGCGGGCGAAACATGAAAAATTAATCGCGTGCTTCCCATCGCGTTAACCTAACGATCCATGTCCCTCGAATCAAATTCCGCCTACCATTTACATCTCAAAGTCGTGCGTAAATGCAGCAGGCAGGTTGGAAACCGGACCTCGCATAAATATGAATACGTTTAAGGTGTTCTGGTGGCTCTTCTTACACCGCTCGTCCAGGGAACTCGAACGCCACGAGATCCGATCGTCGCGTTTCGCCAAGGGATTTTCATTCTTCTCCTGTTTCTCCTCCTGAGGCTTCCTCCTGGATATGCAGAAACACTCATCGAGCTTATTTACGGCGGCTTAATCTTCGATCAGTTTCTCGTATTTTATCGTTTATGGCCGTACTACGCACTACGCTTTCTCGCCTAATTTTTCTCTGTTCGCCTGGGAACGATGCTTCAAGAGCAGAGATCGTCTCACGTCGTTTAATGAACTCGCAGTCTAATATTTTGTACTCGCGTTGGAAAACTAGTCAGCCAAACAATTCCTATCGAATTACATCGCGTAACGTACACACGTAACAAAGTGTCAGCTGAATCGGTTTGAAATTCGCTGAAAATTGCGGCACCGTGATACACAACCTACGAAAGCAGACCTTCTGCTCCTGCTGCGCTTTGTTCAGCGTACACGTGAAAGCTTTCCGTTCAGGACAAAAGGATATCGTTAGTCGGATCAATTAATTCGAACGAATTTCAGGCCAGCGGCAAAGGGAAAATATTTGTTCGCGAGTCGGTTCCTTTGAAGCTTTCCGTGTTTTCCTCGCGGTTCTACGTTCGGCTGAAAAAGAATCGACGAAGAAAGATCCAGGCTACGGGGTGAAAAATGATCGCGCTCCAGCCGATGGCGAATCATGCTCGAGAGACGAAAGGAAGGATAACAGGCGACTAAGAAATTTGATTTCGTCGCAGAAAACGATTCGTGCCAGAGGATTGCCGTTATCGCCAGCTTCCTGTGACTCTCTCGCTGAAAAATTGCCCGATGAGAGTAAGTTTCATCGAGAACGGATGGCTCAAGAACGACCGATTGTCGCGTCTCGTTACGGCGTTAACCAACTTTCGAAAAGCTTCGTATAACGTAATACGCCCATAAAATGTGTAAGTGTAATTATTGCAAGTGTAATCGTGCGAGTGAATGTCTTTGCGAGCCACCGCTTAGTTATACTTAAGAATCGTTGCTATTTTCTGGACGTTCAAAAGATAACTACATCGACCAACTGTGAAGTGACCTGTCGTTTCTGATGTAATTTTACTTCAAGAATTGTTTTTACGTAAGCGTCTTCATTTTGCTAAATTCCTTTTAGAAATTTTAGTACAGTAGAGCTGCCTCTCATCCAAACCCTCGTTATTCGAATACCCTGATCTTCGAACTCTCTATTATCCGAACATATTTTACTAACGTTCGTGTACAACGTATCGTTTCTTTTAGTCGAACGAGTGAATTCTGATTGTGAGAATTTAGTAGGCGTTCTAATTATCGGAACAAAATACGGCGTAATTAGAAATCTCGAAAGTGGTGTAATCGCGACGAGAAACTGGCAAAAATACACGGCGTTGGAGAAGTCACAGTCACGGACGTTAAGAAGCAAAAATACGATATCGAAGATTATCCGAAGCGCGTAAATTGCTCGGATTCTGGCGACAGTAGAAAAGCCTTAAATATACCGATGTCCTGAAACGGTTTCATAGCGATAAGAACGGCAATAAAGACGACTTCATACAAATGGAAATATCAAACGAAATAATGGTAATGGAGAAGTTCCTTCTGACGACGAAGCATTCGTAGTATTCGAAAAGGAGCATCGACGATTCGAAGTGTGAAAAGAATGTAACTCCATGCAGTTACTTACGTGGAAACGATTATGCGACCAAAAGACACGGGATTTACAAATGTTTAAAGTATACGTCGATTAATCATAATCTGTATTCGAATAAATGGGATTTCATATTAGAAAAGTGATCGTTGTATTGTCCGAAAATTCCATTATCCCAACAGTTTTGTCTTCCTATTAGTTTGGATGGAAAGCAGGTTCTTTTGTACATTAACTGTAGTAATAATAATAGCGATAGTAGTAGTAATAGTATTATAGTAGTGGTAGTAGTAGAGGCATAATCTATGTTCAGTCTCCTGATCACAAAAGGAACTCGGTTTACAATTATTTCCCCTATTATAAATCTACATACACATCCATCTACTCACACACACACACCTTATTTTACCCTTATTTCAGTATTATATGTCTATCATCTGCCTGACTACTAACCATGATACACGCCTATCATCTATTATCTATTGCATAAATCTTTACCTAATTGCCTAATTACCTACTTAACACCTTAACCTACAACTACGGGCCAAACGTAAACATTACGGGCATAGCCCGTAGTAGATGATCGAGCCAAACGTAAATATTACGGGCATTCTCGAACGTAAATCGTAGGTCAATGGGTTAACCAGATACTCTCTCTCTCTCTCTCTCTCTTCGTTCTTTCTCTCTTTTCTCTTTTGCAATTTCCTCGACAATTTCACAGCACTGTAAATATGTTTGTCTTTCATTGACAACCACTGTATCGCGATGCGTAAGTGTAAATAATTTTGCGTGAAGGCAGATTTTCATTAGTTTCATTGTTAAGTCAGTCTACGTACACCTATCGAACTTTGTGCTCCTTTCACGACCGACTGTGTACAGTTACACATACGACAAATTGAAACCAGCCGTAAAAACAGTAGATCGCCGATTTTCTCTGTTATCCGACGCGCAGATCTCGCCTGTATTTTCAGTCGAGAGGATCGATGGCGTGAATTGCCTGTGATTCGTACAGGCTTCTGCTTTATGCATCATATTTCCGCGTAGACAACGTGTGGAGCATCGTCCGACAAATCGACGAAACGTTTTTCAATCACTCAAGAACAGACAAATAGAAGCTACGGTATTGTTTCTCCTTGCCGGTGAACGATTTTCTGTCTGAAGAGGGTTCGTTCCTTGATATCACGTCGTTTCGGATATTTGATATCGACGAGATCGTCTATTTCGTGTAAAGGAACTTCCTATCTCCCTTTTTATCCACTGTCTTTGACGAGTTTCGAAAGGTGCTGGGGTCGTTGATGTTTAAAAACTCGAAATGATAAACGATGCGAAGATTTCCAATAGAAACAAAGAAGGGATTTTTGTTCGTTTTCGCGTTTATATGCTACCGTTTATAGAAGAAGGGACGCTTCAGACGATCTTAAGTAATCGCTTAAAATGTGAATTTTACCTAAGCTTTACATATATAACGTATATAAAAATATATATTACAGATGTATATTCTCAATAAACAAGGAATTTCTATTGGAAAGTGGTTTTGGCAAAAGCACCGTTACGCGACGATACGACGTAGCCATACGATATTTTCTGTCGGATTTACATTTTTAACATTCCAATTATAATTGAATTTAAGCTGCTTAAAAGCGCTATTTTTATACTATATTGTCTTTTCTTTCTTCTTCTGTCCTGAAAACTTGGTCGCAAAACAGCACAGATCGGTAGTCTACTGTAAATTTTACCAAAACGTATAAATGACAGTGATCAGAAGCGATACTATTCCAGAAGCACTGCAGATTGTACATTTAAATTGCCTGTTAAAAAACATGGGAATAATATAATTTGTCACTCGCTGTATATACTTCTGCAGATGTAATTAGAATTTTAGAATGTAATTAGAGTTAATTTTAATTAGGTGCGTAAAGGACTCGTCTGAATATTTCGATAAAATCTGTGTGGTATTGCGATCGACAAGTCTGAATCTGGTTGTATGGCCGAATCGATCCGCATTGCTGTCTAATTCAAAATTCAAACTCGCTTTTGTAATATTAATTTATGATATAGGATAGCGTACAGCATCAATTTAGAATTCGTTGATTTAAACCAAATAATGATATGTAGTAAAATAAACGAAACGAATTGAATAATAATATATAAATAATTACGAATATACTCTCTTTCTATTCGCGTTATAATTCACGAGATAATCGATTCGTTAGTCCGTGAAACGGATCTATCTATAAAAATATATCGCGCGTTGATGTTTCCAACTAATATATCGATGCAGCTAGACAAACACAAATGTATAAAAAATTCAAAGAAATTCAATTAAACGCGTTCTTTTTATCCTTTCTTGTTTCTTTACCTTCGTCATTGTAATTGATTTATATTTAATATTCAACGTAGACACGCCTTAAAAAAAAAGATGACGAGACTGGTCGGTTCGACGTCTTTCCTCTATCTTTCTATTTCACCTTCTTAGCTAAGGGAATTAATGATATAAATCACTTACGTCCGATAGTACCTACTTTTCGTGATATAAGAAGGAAGGTAATTACCGGCGGACTGCTTTTCTGTCCGATCTTTTTCTTTCAGCCGCTTTCTGACGGGTAATTGAGAAAAATTACTCATCGGTCGGTTGGTTCCTCGAGGTCCCAATTATTCCTCCACTTTCGTATCTCGTCTATGTTTTCGCGACGATTCGTAACACGTCCGATAACTCGCAAGGAGGATGAATATATTGCAAAATAAATAAAATAGTCAAACTCGAAGATGGTATCCCGCTGGGGGTAGCCATCCACGTGTTATTTAGCAATTAAGTTGGAAAAATTTACCAAAAGTCCAGCTAGACAAATTGTATAGTGTAAATTAAATAATAAAAAAATTCTACAAAGACGACTTAAAAGAAAACAGGAAAGAAAATAATAAGAAAGATTTATATCGTTTTCCGATTAGAATCGCGACAACGTGGTTGACGATAATGACTTCACTGGTTACTTAAACTTAACCTTCGAACGCATGATTTTTGTCAAATATAATAAGATATTTGAAGATGCCAATTTGTAGGACACAAAATGCCAAAAGAGAGAACTTTTTAAATCCACCTCGAAACGTTGTACCTTTCGATTTGAAAAAGACAAAAGTTTGTTGCCAAATGGCTCTACATGTACAACGTATGAATAAATTACGAAACAATCATGCATTTGTAAAGGTACAATAAATTATTCATTTTATCGATTACGTAAATCGATCTTGAAACATTATACCTCTCGATTTGAAAAAAAAGGGTTTGTTGGCTGGTGATTTTATACGTAGAACGTATGAATAAATTACAAATAAATTATTCATTTGTACAGGTACAATAAATTATTCATTTTACTGAGTGTGTAAATCCATCTCGAAATTTTATATCTCTCGATTCGAAAAAAGAAAAAAAAAAGTGGTTTGTTGCACTGATTGATTCTACACGTAGAACGTATGAATAGGTTGCGAATCAATTATGCGACATGAAAGAGCAATGAATTATTCGTTTTATCGATCGTGTAGTTTGTTAACTTAGATTTCCCACCCGTGGCTAATTTTTCCTATCTCTCATCATGTATGCTACGTGAAACAAGAGATTCCGATTAGAACACGCAAAAATTATCAAACAATAAAGTAACTTCCACGTCGAAGATCATCAGCAACACTGTACGATAGTTCAATTCCATTTAAATGTCCAATCTCTGGTACAGTTTTGACGCGGATAGAAATCGTCTGGAATTTATTAAATTTTTCATCGAACACAACAGACTGTTCATATTGACTGGCAAGTTAACTATTTTTCTCACAGTGTCGTAGTTAAAAAAAAAAAAAAAAAAAATAGAAAGAATAACTTATTTGACGTAGCAAATTTCTATGCATTTCACGCAACGTATCTGCGGGCTATAGCTGATACTGTTGTATATTCGTCGTTAGCTAATCACTCTATACAAAGCTAGAAACAGATATTCCACTGACAAACGAAAAAGATTGCCTTTCAACCATGAACAAACGCATGGCAACGAACGAGCATCGAAAAGCCCGGTCTTTGCACCGGAAACCGCGTTGTATCACTCATAAATCCGACCCGGGCGTCAGTTCTGTCAATACAGGTGCAGCGTGAAAAAGTATGGCAGTTTGTCCTGATGACAGGCGAAACACGCTTCGTTAGCCTCGAATACGAGCAGATTCGAGCGGTACCTGCTCCAAACACTTTCGCCCATTGCATCCACATTGTTCGAAGTTCATGAGTTGGCGTCGTTTTATTCGACGCCCGTAACTTTTCCAACGCTGCGCGTCGATCGCATATTATCACGGCACTGTCCTGTGGAATTTCCTACGAAACGATTCCCACGTCCATGCGATATTTTTTATTCCGAACTATCTATCAAACGATCCAAGTTTTCTCTTTCGTCGTATCGACACATTGCATAGCAACTGTCTTTTATTTTTCTGTTTTCCCTTTTTTAATTGTTTTGGTATTGGAATTTCACAGAAATCTCGGAGGATCTACGTTAGAATTTGCAAAAGAAGGAACCAGTTCCTTGGCTAAATAAATATTTCGTTGGTGATATTTTGAAACTGTAATTAATTACGTTTAGAAATCGAGCTTGCGATTACGACGATCTTATTTCTTGGAAGAACGAAGGAAAAAATTCGTTCGAAATGTATCGAGAAGAATATTTAAAAGTTTTTCGAAAATTACGCGCAAGGAAATATACGTATAATACGTATAAAACGTATAAAACGCATAATCGTAGAAACGTAGAAATCGTAGTCAACGTTCCGGAGCATTTTCATAGGTAGCGAAAAGTAGGAAACAGAACATTTACAGGATCGATGTTACGCTTTATGAACCTCGAAACGAGACAATATCGTTTCACTCATAAAGCTCGTGCTTGATCGTACGACATCCGGAGCAATGAAATTGTTTTACGAGCAACTTGTATGCTAGAGAGAAATGACTAGAGATGATAGTAAGTTGGCGAACCATCAAGGCCAATGACCAAGATATTTGTTAAGCTTTCGAAGATGCTATTTGTAAATTTTCGCGTTGCTCAGACTTCGATACATTTAACGATATTTTCAAAGAAGTATCTGATCTTTTATTTACAAGAAACATACACGCAATTCGATCTTCTCTGTAATTGCAAATTGTACATTTAATTGCAATTTAACGATCGATGACATTACGTGTTGTTGCTGAATTATATAGTTGGTTTAACATCAACAAGTGAAACTTCTTTGGCAATTTACTTCAACCTTATTTACCTGCCTATCTTTCGCAAACATACGAAAATCGATAAAACAATCCGTAACTCGGATAAAACTGAAAAAAAGCAATTTATACTGAAAAGATTAATTTCGTATAAGTCATGTTCTTGATAAATCATCGTGAGCAAGCGCAACCAGGAGCCTGTGAAATTCCAGAACGATGAATCGCTTTGCAAAACATTTCGATAGAAACAAACTTAATTTGTTAACCTCGTCTAACCGAGTAAATGCTTCTTTCGCATCTTCTTTTCCTGGATCTGCTATTCGAACGTTGAAACACACCGATGCTCGTAAACGTGTCTCAACAACTTGGATAAAATTTTGACAGAAGCGTGCGAATATTAGGAAAATTTCAAATTGAAGACGAACGAATAATCGGACGCAATATTCGTCACATTTCTATCGAATCGGATAGATCATAAAGCTAAGTTCTATTACGAAAGATCAGCAAACTAATTTTTTACCGTTATTTGTACGAGTCTCGGCTCAGCCATAGCCTAAACAAACAAGAATCGTCCGGCATGCAATGGAATTTGCCGCTTTGAAAACGCCACGTTTCGACGTTCTTGAATCCACTAGAACTCGATTTGAATCGATTACACAGCAATCTGACCGAACGCGCGCCGATCCCTCTAAACTACATTTAATCCCCTCTGATTCGCTTCGATCCAGCGGCAGATTCCTCGACTCGTAACAACCCTTCCAGATTTATCTTGACTCACGTTTCAATTCGGTTAGTCCATCTTGGACACGGTGACCAGTTTCGATCTGTTCTAACGCGTGTTCCATCCATCGCTATTTATCTAAATGCTCGTCCATCGATTTTTTTTTTAATTTATTTAACTTATTCATCGATAACACTGAATCGTTCGTTACTATTTTATTTTTCAAGACCAGAGGAAAGGAATACGATGGCCGGATAGCACGGTGGCGTTCGAACGACGCTCGTTCCGTGCTCAGTTTATATCCAAACGTTCTACGTCCATTTTCCCTAGGATGTTCTTAAGAGGGAAATTTCGCGTGTTCCCGGAACGATGGTTTCTCGAGTCTCGCGAATGTTCCCCAGGCTAAATTTCGAGTGTTTTTAGGAGCATCAGTCTCGTAAATCCAAAGAGCTAAACGTCAGGTGTTTTAAGAACGATGGTTTTGCACAGCTTACAGACCGGTTAGAACGCTGGAACGTCCTTGGAACATTCAGTTGCAGAAATACGAGATCCTCGATTCCGTGATTTTTCGTAATTTCCACAAAGTTCTCGAGTTTCTAGAAATTCTACTCTCAAAGAGTAGCGTGGCGATAAATTGTTTAAATCGTAATGGCAAAGAATAGAATATTCGAGGGAACAGAAGAAACAGATGGAAAACACGAGATACAAAATAAGAAACAGATCTTCATTCTGTAAAGTTTATCCGATAGTTTTTTATACGTAGCAGCGATACGTCTAATTTTTAAGAAATTATTTTAACGAAATTTCAAAACGTTTTGTGTAACAATCTCCGCGTCAACTATCGTACGTTCTATTCCTTTTTCATTCGCCTGTAACGTTTAAGAATATCACTTCCTACATTTTTTTTTCACATTCAAGCGAATGTAAAGGAACTGCTGAATACGACCAAGTTCATCAGGTTCGCTAAGTTCACCGATAAAAGGGAACTTCCTCGTGCGAATCACTCAGGAACGTTTCTCCTGGAGAGGAACGATTATTAATGACCCGGCCACGACAATAACGCGTCACCGACTGTTCAAACTGACACTTTCCCCGATAATAATGATTAATCCAGCCAAGTGGTTCGGAACTTCTTCGAGACCTCGCGCAACCTTCCTATCCACCTCGGCCAACCTTCCTCGATAATGGCTGATTTTTATCGAATCCCCGTCGAAGCTATTGGCCGCGGTTTAACCGGTAAACGATGGAAAGTTTCGATCCCAATGGATTGTCTCTAAAACGGTTAATTACACCAGATAAAAGATATCGTTAATGGTTATTCTCGCGAGTTCTCTTCTTCGGGCAATTTTATCCTTTTTTTTCCCCTCCTTCGAATTGTTACATTCTACGCGAGAAGATAAATCGCAGATGAGGAAGACAATTTCCTGATAAGAAATAATTTCGAAGAAAAATGAGTCTGCGAATTGTAGAGTGGTACGTGTGAATTACACGGTCGTACTGGAAGAAGTTTTTCGCGTCAAGCTTTGTTTGCAAATTGAATTTAATTTTCTTGTACACGTCGATCGATACACGAAAGTGGATGAATTTATTTTAATCGGATAAAGTTAGAAAAATGAATTGCTAGCGGTTTAGGTTTATTTTTGTCGACGTTCGCGTTATTATTTGCACTGTAAATTAGTAAAGTATGAAGCCGCATCGAGATCCATTGAAATAAATTAAAAGATACAAATTCTTGCATATTAATTTTTTTCATAAGGTAACCTGACAATGTTGAGAAACAGTACGTCGTGTCAACAGGAATGTTTCTATTTGATAATGAACTAAAATACAAATGAAAAAATTTATTAGAAATTCCATAACCAGAATGTATATCTACAATGCATGTATATGTATATATATGAATTCGATTGGTTGCTAAAAATCAAAGTCTTGCTGTCAAGCGATGATATTTGAACGGTTATTAAAAATGATATTATTGCCAAGCGACAAATTTCGATGTATCGAGCCAGAAATGTGGCCCGATAGGTTGCTGACCAATGCGGTTGTCTGGCTATTGGTCGATTAATGTATTGTACCACCACTGACCGTTGAACATTGCGTACTGCTTACCACTGTCTGACTAATACGTTCTGACCACTTGCTGTATACGACGGATCATTAATACCGTTAGAAATGCTATTACTTGATCAGTCTGATATAATATCGATTTGTCGCTTTACTCGTCGTCTTTTGCTACCTTCCTCGGTATTACGTAGCTTTCAATGTTTTTAAAGTAATAGTGCAACATACAATGTGTATGATAAGTCAGACATGCCCATCATGTTTTCAGAGTTTAAAATAAAAACAAGAAATAATTGATTTTTCCAGTGTAATACTATTCACGCTAGTCGATATTCTTTCAGGAGGCTGGCCATTCTTTTAGGAAACTAAGAATTTAATTAGCAGGTACATCGAACTTATCAATAAAAATCGAATTAGTTCCTCTTTTTAATTACGACGACATATATCGATATATTAATCGCAATTTATACATTATTAATCAGAATATACTTTCGTTATGCTGTAAACTATATCGCTGGACAAAATTGATATTCACATATGAACAAATGTTGTGTATATTAAACAACTGCATATGAAACTGTCGAGGTTGACTGATAGAGGAACGAGTGGATGAATTTGGAATAGAAAAATATATTGAAATAAGTATAGGTATAATGTATGCTGATCCAGATCCTCGCTTTTACAGTCTTACGATACAATAAGAAGGGATGATAGGGAAAACGTTCATATATTTATAGCAAAGGACATTGACAAAAAGTTAATCTCGTAGCTGTAGCTGAAGGCTACAAGAAATACCAATAGAAATCTACTTATAGCTCTTTTGTTTCTAGACCTTTTAATCCAAAACAACATTTACATTAACAACATAACATATTTACATAAACGACATTAACAACAACAATACGCATTTCCAATATTTTTGTTTCACTAAATTCTATTCTCTTCTTAACAGCTGTCTCCAGGTCACGGATATACAAAAGAAAAGATGTAGGGTTTTTCTCGAAGCAATTACTTCAACAGAAACGAAAGTTACGTTAACGTAAGATTTTTTAAACGAATAATTGTCATACAGTTGACGTGCTTATGATAATACGTAAGTTTCTTATAGTTCCATGTAATGTAATATAATAATATATAACGATATATGTTATCCCAAAGCATAGCATTTTAACTACTAAATAACATGAAAATAAAAAAAATCGAGAAAATTCTGCTCGTATAGATTTTCTCACAATTTTCATTTACCTACTATAGTTAATTCAGATAAGTGATCCAAAAACGATTAGAACGAATCAGAGGAGAACGTAGAGCGTCGTACGTGGTTCATTGGCGCGATAACATTCCCCTCGGACGTAATGTGCATTGCTAACCGAGAATGCTACGCGCTATCACTTGTACTCCGTCTGACTAATGCGCCACAGTTATCACTGCGGAGCTATTCGACCGCATTGCTTACGTCTGACTAATGCCCACCCCTGACTACTGCACGGCGAACGTTATCCGTGTTTCTACTATGAACTACTAAGGTCGTACGCTCTGCTCTTCAAGATACGATAAATATACACATTAAACGTTAATTGGCAAGATAGAAGCAAAGATTGATTCGTATTTACAGTTTTTTAATTATCATTCGACTTCGTCGGACGTCCTTGCGAATAGAATGTAAGTAGATAGATAAAAGAAAAGAAGTTACAATGGATAGAAATTTGATTATAAAAATGTGTTCTTTTTTCATATGTATTATGTGTTTATATTATATATACATATATTATATAATACATGTTTTGCACTTTTACTTCTATTTTACATTCTTTTGTAAGAATATGTTTCTGTTGAGAATTGTGCATCTTGATAGCCGAAATAAAGATAATAGGAACACTAAATTTACACTTGGAATTAATATTAGAATAATTATATATTTATTTGATGGACGATTTCTAAGATATTCATCGATACACACTTGCACGCGTCTCAGCACTTTCTTCCATACCCGACTGTTAACCGATTGAACAGTTTACATTCATCCGTTTTCAGATACACATACACATACTTCCACACACTGACACCCACATACAAGTATCTCTACTACGCATCCAACCCAGCCCAGCACACAAAATTATACATATCTCAATAATTTCAATTGATGTAGTTTATCATAAATGTGCAAAGGGTTGTGTAAAGGTAGTGACAACAGCTACAGGCCACATTAAATCGTATTTTTGTAACATTCAATTGCCGATAATTTTAACGTTAGATTTATGATAAAGAAGGACCCTTACGGTTTCTCACAATTTTGAATAAACCGCAATCGCAATACGAAAGATCTGTAAAACGAGTGAGACGTAAACGTAACTGTACGTTAAGAAAATGAAGACTCGGTGGAAATTCGACGAAAGACGGATTCCATGGCGAATACAAGCAACTTTCATACGAATCGGTATTATAAATTTCAAAGGATACTTTTAACGAAGTTGTTTATTTCTGATGAAAGGAAAGAAGCTGTTTTAAAATCAAAGCGCGATTAAACATCGTTAAATCTTGCCGATAATATCTGCAGGAAATATCTGCGCGAAGAAAGCATCTAATTACGCTTGGCGTTCCCACATCTTAGTCAAAGGTTCAATGAAATACCTGTTTGCTTTTGAACCACGGCCCATTCAAAGTGCTCGTCGCGAAACCGACAACTCGAAACTCGTTTGCTAACTGACTCGTACCGACGAATAGCAGTCAAGAAGTGGAACAGAACTCGCGAAGATTAAACCATCGAAGCATTAATACCATCGCTTTCCTGAGTCTCGTCTGTGTGCACAGTCGAGTCTATTACGAGGTCTGCGATTTCCACGAATGACTTGTAATCCATCGATTAACAGGGATTATCACGAGATTACAAGGATTGCAACAATGAGATTACAAATTGTTTGATCACCTGATTGGGAGAAAAGTAGCGCTTTTATCATCAAAATATGTGGAACGTTTGTAGAAAACGTCTACGTGTTATATAAATCGTTTAAAAATTTGATCAATCGCGAGCCAGGATTAACGTGACTAGTGCGGCGAATAAAAGAAAGTTTAAGATTGGGACAATATGAATTTTAGTAACTTTTATACCAACAATTTTTTACCGTTTAGCGTATATTATATTTTTCTGTTGCTCTTATTAAATAAAAATCCATTTTGCAAAATTATGGCGTCGTTTTGTATTCCTTATCTTACAAACTTCTTTTCTGTCCGCCATTCTATGCTGGCAAAGTTCGAACCAGATATAAAAATGTGAATGTCTCTAAATAATTAGTTATCGATCGTTTTAATATTACAGTGTACAGATTGTCTCGGTTGAGTCACCATATCATAATCACCGTATGTAGTATGTGAAAGACAAGAAAAACGTAAGGATAAGAGAGCTTCGCTTTGCGTCTTTCCTCGTCTTTCATACGCCAAGTGTAACAAAATTAAAATTAAGATTAAAATATCTTTTAAACTGAGAATTTTCAGACACAGGTACCACGATACTTTTTTTTCCTTAGAGAATAACAAAACGCACCGATCGATGGATAAAAAGATATAGGGTTCCACTTAAGAAATATACCGATAACTTTGAAATCTCCTTGAAAAGATGAACGCGAGAAAAAATTCTGTCCACCCTCGCATGCGTCCCTTGAAGTAGTTTAACTACGTCTCAAGATGGTTTTTCCTACAATAATAAATAAGATAGATAATTAGGCGATCTCGTTTAGCCAAATGCTTTTATCACCTGGATGTTTTGCCATTTCTATATATATCTATCGCATAATTTATTATATTAGGTTGTACGAAAAGTTTCCTTCGTTTTATAAGGAAATAATAGACGCACAATGTTTCTTCTTTTATATTATTTCATTGAATTATGCACGAACGTAATAATAGAAATAGAACGAAATGGATCATACCTAATTCGATAAAATAATATAAAACAGAAATTATTGTTCATCTATCATCATGATATTTATAAAAGTTTCTATGACAAGTATTCAATGCATTTTCGCGAGTCGCTATAGCCTCACAAATCAATCCTTTTAAAATAGACGACGCCATACTTCAACGATTTAAATGACCTCTGCACATCTACTTTCTGCTCTCCTACCCTTTCTTCTCTCTTTATTATATCGTTCTGTCTCGCAGTCTTACTTACTGCTTGCGAGAGCAGCGAAGCACAGAGTAGCCGTTTGTCTCTCCGGAAAACGACTTCTTCCCCGATACAAAACGAATTTTCCAACCTCTTTGTTCGACACCGCGTGTCCTGTATGGAAAAATGCTTTCCTCTTCCACTGTTCCAACGTGTCTCCTCTACGTTAGCAACGGGTGCTTTACAACGTGTGCAAAATGAAATAACCGCGGCGATGGAATCGTGACGAGGTACGGGAAACCGACCGACGAATATTTGATGCTGCACGATCCATGGTATTACGCAGCAGTTGAGTATTACTTTTACTTTACTTTATCTCCTTTTATTCTATTCTCTTCCACTTATTACGTATGTATTTATGTTCCTTTTCTTATTATCTTACGTTTAGCAGTACAACGATTATCGCCTAACTTTGTTCGCGCGATCCGCGTTAACGTGATAATTAAACCGCGGTTTATCCACGCAGATTCATATTTTTTGAGAATATCATTTAAGAAAATAGAGCCTCGGAGGAAGATTGGTTAGTTAGAAGAAGATTGGTAAAGCATCTAATTTCTCAATTTCAATTATTTCACTTGACTTTCTTATTTTACAAAATAATGAAATAAAATAGAAAAATAAGACAAGATCATTCGTGATTAGCGAGCAACTATGAAACGACCGCTTCGCTTATCCTTGTTCGTTATTCGACTAAATTACACTGCCTGGTATGGAGCAACGATATTCGGCGAGATAGCGATAATAAAATAGGCAACGAGCCACGAATTTCGACGCTGTTCGACTTAAACATTCAGAACGTCACGTTCCCGACGGTGAAAATATTTGCTGGCGTGTCGCATCGCGATATTGCGCTTGTGGCAAGGGTAGCCTGTTTAGAAATTCTCGCGTTCTGCAATATTGATAGCGTGTTAGCAGCATACATTTCCATATGTGTGATACGGGCTTGTTGAATTTTCCGTCTCGTGAATGTTTCATCGAATGCTTCGGTAGTATCTGTACCTGTGCATCGAGAAAATTATGAGATATTGCTGTAAGTCCGCAGTATGTTGGGCCGATAAAGCGTGACTTGTATCGCACGTGTGTACGTTTCGTAATAATCGAGATAATCGCGCTAATAAGGAGGCAGCTCCGCTCTGAACGTATCTTTAGTTACACAGTCTGTTCGAAATCGTAAAATCGGTACGTTTCGTTCAAAGTATGTTCTTCGCGATTCTTATCGATATTACCCTAATTACAGTAAATTTACGTTGAAATGTATTTTTTTTTCTTCCTTCGGACTAAAAGATGGATAGTTCGAATATAGAAAATTAACGTTAATAATAAGATCAGCAAGTAGTTTGCGTTTAAGGAGCAAGCAGTTGCCAATTTCTGTTTCGACCACGATTACTCGTGTCGAGATAATCGTGAATGAATATGGGTTAACAGACAATGACGAGACCGACACCAGGTAATTGATACGTAGCTGGCAGAAATTGAATCTGCGGCAAATAACATATGTATATCAATGATGATGTTACATTGACGATGATTGTACATCGGTGCAAACTATTAGATCGTATTCTCTACGACAGGACTACGAGATGAAATGTTTAAAAATACGTACGTTTCAAGAAATAAAAGATTAAACTGCATTTGAAATTTCCCATTTACGTTTTATCGTCGAGCAAATATTTCGCCGTTTATTTTATTATACTATTGGTTTAGCAACTAAGTGATTGCGGATTTTGTCATTACCGCCTATTGAAAAATCCGCAGTCACTTAGTTGCCAACCCAATACGATTAACATTAGTCGTCTGTATTTTCTTCTCTTTATCTTATAATATACTTATAATAAGGTAACAAGTATCTACCGCTGTTTCAATATTTTATTGCATCTATACGTACACCATAAATTAACATAATTACACGACTGATGAAAATGACAACGTGAATTCGCGCTCGCCATCCATATGCAGATGCGCTAGTTACAATAAATAGTAACTAGAAGATAGTTCTAGATTTAATCGGTAGGTTTAAGATACTCTTTTGTTTTTATCCCTAGTCCATGTAAGAAAGTGTAATAAAGGTTTTTCAGCTCAGAACGGTGTGATAGATTTATCCAAAGAATAAAATAACAGCTATCGTGATCCTACCTCTAAATACAGAAATAACAACGATGACCAATAACAATTCAAAACTATTAAATAAGAATAGTTACGTTATTGCGTATGGTCTAGCTATTATTTTAATTGCAAATTCCGATTTTTCAATGTGAAACGGCTACGACATCGTGTCATAAATGTCTCGCCGATATCCTTCTTTCGCGAAGCACCTGAGCGGTACATTTTAATAATCTGTCTGGAAATATCGCGAGACTCTATCTTTCGGAAGAAGTGATTTCTCTAACAGGAAACTTTAATAAATTGATCATACCTCGTACAAAGAAGAGAAAGAAGCCGAGAGAAAAGAGAATGAGAGAAAGAAAGAAATTCAAGTTGAACGATATACTTGGAGTAAGAAGTTGTTGAGAAAAGGTCAGACCAGAAGAAGTTCAACAGGATATTTAATAACCGGCATATGAACTACTTGCAGCTTAAATTCATTTTCTTTTAAATTCGTGTTGTTTCGTTGATTGTGATATTTTCTTGTCGACTGCGATTCACAACAAAATTTCCATGTTTAAGACGAAAATTATTTAGAATTAATAATTTATTCGCGAACGATTTCACCAGGCAGATTCGAGTTTTCCGTAGACTCTTCTGCATTTTCTACGTAATTTATTTAACATTTCCTCGTCGATGTATGTACAGCTAACCGTTACGTTATCGAGTCGTTGTCATTTACAATGAATTTGTGAATCTTTACCGATTAATCATCTTCCTAATAATTTCAGCCAATTCTCGCGTCTTCTATGAGATTAGCAAATACGCAAATATGCATCGACGAACGACAGTGCACATAGAAAGACGCGATATTTAAACAAGAATGAACTACGTGTGTGTTTATCGTACTGCGAACGATCAATTTCTTATCGAATATTTCGGTATATTTCTAAATTGCTTTAAGAACGTTCCGCGTCGTTTAACAAATTACTCTGCAAACTGAAAGAACTTCCCTAATCTATACACAGAGAAAACGTCTGCTTAAAAGATGTTAAAATATGAATCGAACTTTCAGTGGTCGATTTGTCCTAATAAAAACGAAATTCCGAGAGACGAATCGAACATTCTCGTGGAGATGCAATTTTCCAGACAAAGTTCGCAACGTAGCAATAAATTCGTATCAACGAGAAAGCGATGCGTAGAGTGACGACAGAAAAGCTCGGCACCGAAAGAAGCCGAGAAATTACAACTTTCTGACTGTGTGTTCATCGAAAGACAGAGGAAGAGCAGAATACATTTTTCACAACGTCTCGCATGTGGAAAGGCGGAAACTCGTGTGATAAGTTTGCCTGCGCGCAGCCAGGATAGAGTGTTGCCGAAGCGGAACAGAAAGTTCCCGTTTGCGGTGAAATGGCCTCTGCAGCTGCACAAGTTTCGTAACTATGATAGCAAGCTATTTAACCAGACCAGGTGGACTCGAACGTGTCTACACGTGACCTCGTTGACTGAGAAACGCTCGACGAGCATGAAAATTGCCCTCGAAACGTTGTCCTCTGTTCTGTCTCGATGAGTTTACCGTGTATTATAGATTTCCACTATGAATGTTACTTGGGCACATGACAAAGTTCAATGTTCATTACCAGATTATTACGTTACATATCGACTTCTTCGGCTGACAACAATAAATTACTGTAACGCAACTATAAATCACGTAAACTTCGAAACTATGGAATAAAATGTAAACCAACGTTAAAATATAAATCAACGCGTTAACATAATCAGAGTCACTTGAAGTATCGTTCACGGTCACAGCGATATCTTCAAATTAATGGTAAACGCGTTAGATTGAAACAGAATTGGCTGTTATGGTTGACCCGTTGTTTCTGTCTAGCGTTAGATTGCGAGAACCGGACATGACTAGATAAACTGAGATTGCAGCGTGGGATTGGAAGAACAACCGGTGTGTATAACTAACAGAGTCGGTGCAAGGACAGACAAACGTGGACGAATCAGTGGCACACGATCGTTGGAAGCCGCAAGGTAAGCTTTCGTCGACGAACCAGTGTATGGTTAACACCGGTAGTTAGCGGAGGAAAGCAAGGACGAAGCAGTGCCACATCGCTGTCAGCTATTTGAGTTAAGGATGTTGATCCTCGTACTATGTCAGTGGGCGATAGATCTCGAACGATAGACGTTTGGGCACATCGCGTCTCCGGTTACGATCAGAGATCCAACAAAATCTCGTATTTCACATTTTGTCAAACATTACGTAGCATAGCGTTTCGTATTTTGCCAATGTTCTGTTTCAAGATCTAAGTCGATAAGATAGAAGATTGTTCTTTTCTTTTTTTGCGATTATATCGCTCCCGATTGTTCGTTCTCGAGAATCATTTGCCAAAAAAATGACGAAAAATATATTTCACGGTCCGTGAAATTTCGAACGTAACCGAATGTAGTCACAACGTGTTTATTTTGAAGTTGGAATAAAATTAACGAACGCGATCTTTTCGTACCTTTGAAACCTACATTTTTATACGCAGCTGTTATGTCTAACACGGTATTAACACGTTAATTACTGTAAATATGATATTAACTCCATATGGATGAATCCTTTGATCCGTGTAATGGATTGAAAGAGGGTTAAAATGCGCCCTCTGTTGCGTCCTAATGTATTAATGTAACTTATCATCATCGCTCTCAATAATAACTTTAATTCTATCAGCTACAGGTGAGAAAAATGACAAAAAAGTGACAACTTTTACAAACTGGTAATAAAACACTTAAAATATAGCCACTTATTTAGAGAAATGTAGAGAGCGATGAAAAAGTAAGAGAGTCGCAATAAGAGAGAAATTAAATTTAATACTATGCGAGATTATTCCCTGCGAATAAATACAATGTATAACGTAATCAGTGAACTAAATACATATAACTAGAAACGGGACACGAGGATTATAATATCGCTGAAGTCAGTGACGTGCATCACGTCGTAGGTTTATGGGACGATAAGACTTACTCGAAATGATGGTATAAGACGTTGGATCATGTGACGACGGAAATGTGGAAACTCTGGGATAATAACGTGACTTTCACAGCTTAAATTCCTCGTTCGACGTTAAATCCAACCGAATGATTAGCAAAGATTCTGGTTATCCAAAAATAAGTATATCCGATATTAATACTAGTAGCATAATAAATTACTGTAGCACAACTATGAATCGCATGAACTCCGTTATTACGGAATAAAATGTAAAGCAACGTTAAAATATAAATCAGCGCGTTAAGATAATCAGAGTCGCTTCGAGTATCGTTCGTGGTCACTGCAATATCTTCGTTAGCTCGAATAATTTATATCGACGCGATAGTAGAAGATTCTTCAATTTTACAACAATTTTAGATTTTCAATTTTGTCAATAATCTATATTTTTTAGCTATTAAGAATTACTTTCTTCGGGAAGGTTTAAGGATACGAGTTTTAGCTGTACGAAAAAAGAAAGGGAAGTTTTAACGGCGAAGAGTCGTTGTATGGGCGAAACGCGTGATTCTCATTCGAACGAAATCAGGACGATTTACAATTCGACTGACTCTAGGTTCGATCTATAGATTTGCAGATACAGTTTCATCAATTTTCCTAATGGGGAATTACGAAAATTATTTGTAGCATGTCGTTCTGGTATCTGCGATCGAATTACATCCTCGACAAACATTCAGCACGGATATACTCGGGATATTACTAAAATTACTACTCTCGCGAGGGAATGTCCCAGGATCACGGTGGAGCTATTTATCGTAAACTATTGTATAAATTTAAAAATACGAACAGTGCTATAATAATTCCAAGAATGCTACTCTGTACTATATATAATAGTACTAGCACGCTGCTTCGTTCAACTTTATACAGCTTTTTTAGGTCTGTGTGCTTCAAAAAACCCCGAGAAAAGCTTGAGCACTCTTTTCCGAGTTTCTAGAAAATAATCTAATAACTTTCCTTGTTACGCGTTGCCTTCGTTTCTTTAATTAAGAAATTAATTTCTTTCAAAGCGAAATTTAGACAAAAACATGGAAAAGGTGAGAAATTACTTAAACTTACTGGTCGAAAACGAACCAGTATGCAACTGCAGGCTTAACAATAACATATTACCTATAGATCACTATTACGAATATACTACTAATTGGTATACTACTAATAATAATAAACTTGCAATTTAATATATTAAAAAGAACTATTGTTTCCCTGACGATTATAAATAAATGTCGAGGTCGACTGATAGAATAGAATTTGTAATAGAAAAATATATTGAAATAAATAAAGGTACAAGTATAATGTATGCTGATCCAGATTCTCACTCTTATAGTGTTGCAATACAACAGAAGAATGGTAGGGAGTACGTTCATATATTTATAGCAAAGAGCATTACCTTTTTGGTAATTAACCTTGTAGCTCTAGTTGAAGGCTACAAAAAACAGCAATAGAAATCCACTTATAGCTCTTTTATTTCTAGTCCTTGTAATCCAAAACAACATTTATATTCAAGGGCACAATAATATGGACCCCTCCTTATTTCCAATATTTTTGTTTCACTGAATTCTATTCTCTTCGTGACAGCGGTCTCCAGGTCGTGGATATGCAAAAGCAAAGATGTAGAGTTTTTCTCGAAGCAATTACTTCAACAATAAATATACCTATTGAGATATGTATAATTTTGTGTGCTAGACTGGATTGGTCGTGTAGTAGTGACACACGTATGTGAATATGAGTGTGTGGAAGTATGTGCCAAAAAACAGATGAATGTAACTGTTCAGTGTGGTGTGGAAGACGGTGAGACAAAGAGAGAGTGCCGAAACGCGTGGAAATTTATATCGACGAAGATCCTGGAAATCGTTTATTAAATAAATCTAAAACTATTTTGATATGAGTTCTAAGTGTAACCTTAGTGTTCCTTTACTTTTATTTCGGCAATTAAGATGCACAATTCTTAACAATAATCTCTCGATTACCGTGGTGTTCGAATATCGATAAGACTGGCTGTGCACATTATTATCAAAGATCGATGAATAGTTGTAAGATTAAGCAAAACTTTCTTCCACAAGACACGAATAGTCTTTTAAACCGACGCTGAAGAATCTGACGATAAAAATGGGCAGTGTACGATAGAATTTAATTTCAAATATTTACCGGAGTTTACGTCCTATTGCATCTCGCGCAACCTACGTAACACACCGGGTGTCCCATTTTAACCAAGACACATTAGATGAAAGATATTTTCAAAGATGTTCTAACTTTCATCCCGTAAAACTCATCGCGTGAAAATAATAAAACGTAAGGTTTCCTTGTCTTCCATACGCTCAATTTCATGAGATTAACGTTGAAGCGTCTTTTTAACTAAACATTTTCAGATACAAGTACCTCGATGCTCTCTTGTCGACAATTAAAATTAAAAATATAGTAATCTGACGTATAGTTCCGCTGAAGAAATCAAAGATCGGCTTTGAAACGCCTTCACCATAAATCTCGTGGTCATCGTATCTCGTGGACATCCTCCTCGATACGAAACAACTCTTGTGCGAAACCTTTTTTTTACCATAACGATTAAATACTTTGCGAGACAATTACGTGGAAGTATTCAAATGGGGCACCCTGTGTATATTCGTTTCTTGGTCCTTGAAATTCCTATACAGGAATAGCACCTTCGAATATGAAAGGAAATATTCAGTTCGCTCGCTGGCGTTTGATTTTCGACGCGAGAAGTGCATCACGGCCGAAGATTGCCGAGTAAATAAGAGATATTGTCTTCCGAAAACACCTGGAAGTCACTTCGACGGAAACGCCACCATGCCCGATGAATATTTCACGCGCTGAATTTTCGTTTCGTAGCGGAACACTGAATCTATAAGTAATTTCGATCCCGGGCGAGCGCTCATTTTTCGATTGGAATTCGTCGAAAGGCTGTCCTCGTTCGAGAGGCAATAATACACTCGACAGAGCTGGAAGGTTGAGTTCACCGTGATGCGTGGTGTATAGGAAATCTGATTGAGACGGAAGGGAATCGACACTCATAACTTTGTGATTCTTTAGGAATCCTTTTAGGAGATTGCTTTCACGGCTTTCTAGTTATAAATATGTCAAAGAAAGTGGATTCTTTCGAGTATACTTCGGAGAAACAGTCAAACTTGTCGTCTTTCTAAATAATAATGCGCGTTCCAGTAGTGAGAAATATGATTAAATTCCGATATCACGAGATCGATATGGTGGAATAGCAGAGTTAATCAAATACTTGATGATAGAAGATAGAATGATAAATAAGACGAAAATAATGGATATTATAGGATTTTTTATTTATTCAGAGATATTAGAAATTAAGCTTCCCAATGATTTCTATCCTATATGATAAGTTTATTGATCGATAGATTTATTTACGATGGATTAAACAGGAAACGATGGTTATTTAACGTGAACTAAATACAGTAACGTGCTATAACTAGGACAACTGAAATTCACAACTCACAACTAGTAGTTTATAACTCATAACAACTCGGAAACTCTCGTCTCCTCACCACTCGACTGTCAACTCACGACTACTCCACTCGACTCTCCACTCACGACTACTCCACTCGACTACTCAACTCGCGACTATCTCAACTCGACTCTCAATTCATGACTATTCCACTCGACTCTCCACTCACGACTACTCCACTCGACTACTCAACTCGCGACTACCTCAATTCGATTCTCAATTCATGACTACTTCACTGGACTACTCAACTCGACTCTCAACTTACGGCTACTCCACTGGACTACTCAATTCGACTCTCAACTTATGACTACTCCACTCGACTACTCAACTCATGACTACTTCACTGGATTAGTCAACTCGACTCTCAACTCACGACTACTCCATTGGAGTACTCAACTCGACTCTCAACTCACGACTACTCCACTGGACTACTCAACTCGACTCTCAACTCACGACTACTCGACTCGACTCTTAACTCACACTCGACTCTTTAGGTGACGACCACCCGGTAAAACTGCCAGGCCCTTTAGCCTAATGACACTTAAGACTTCTCGCAATATTGTTTATGGTTCAGCCGATATTTCTTAGGCCATTTGTCCATGATACTACAATATTGTAGAATCATATCAAGAAATATTCGATGTATGTTCGAATGAGAATTAGTTCTTTCTATGAAAACAACCACCGTTATGACATTCAGAATTTGTTTAATTAGGTAAAATTTTTCCGCGATGTAATTACATTCGGTCGAAATTAATTTGTATCTTTCAAACATAATAATAAATAATTAATAACGATTCATTGGTTCGTTGTATATTAATTTACATACTTGCACAAATTTGTTGATATATTGTGATCGTATTCATCGTATGCTGTAAGTAAAATGTACGGAAATTGAAAAGATCAGGCAATATTAATTTTATTAAATTTACAATAAATTAGCCTTGCTCGATTTCGTGAATACATTAATCACAATGTCTACGTACATCCAATTAAAGTTTTTAAATCTTGATGAAGATACCATCAAGCGAAACTTTATTTAATCGCGCAAAATTGCTGCACAAATAAATTAGTAAAGTCAAATTCAGAATACTAAATACACAACTAGTTTAATTTTTGCAACTCTACGCTGTAT
This sequence comes from Bombus vancouverensis nearcticus, assembly GCF_051014615.1. Taxonomy (NCBI): domain Eukaryota; kingdom Metazoa; phylum Arthropoda; class Insecta; order Hymenoptera; family Apidae; genus Bombus; species Bombus vancouverensis. The sequence goes on along the minus strand of NC_134915.1, from coordinate 16,183,200 downwards.
ATCGACATTTTACGACAGGATAATTGTTATCGCGTTGTAATAGAAACTTTAGAGTTAGAAGCTTGTTTTTCTTCGATATAAAGATTAATAATAATGTACCCAACTTAATAACAACGTACTGAGAAATTAAAATAATTAAAGCTACAAAAATAATTTTTACCCTGTCCAGATAAAACTTAACGATTTTAAACTTACAGCTTTTTCTGAGGCAACGATAACCATAATGACGCATTATATACAATCATCGCATATTGAAAAGTTGAAGGACGATTTTTATCCAGCATTTAAATTTTGAATTTTTTTTCTTTCATGTAAAAAAAGCTTAAGAAATATAAACTTCTCATACTTGTGCCTATCTTCTCGATAATATTGTTAATTTCATTTAGAAAGATTGGTAAACATTTTTCCAACTAAACTAAGGACGGTGACAGGAAAGTTTAATTCGATAAAGTGAAAGAATATACAAAAAAATTGGCATTAAATTCGTTCAAGAAATTCGTATCCTTCTCAAAATTGCAAGATGATCGTTTGTTATACAGTTTCGCGAAGTAACGAAATTCCAAATTTAAATACAACGATCGACGAAAAAGATTCAAAGTCGATCGATAAAGAAGACATCGTTTCTCAACAAAACGAGCTTCGTCTGTCGACGAAGTTTTTACAAAACTTCTTTAAACAATCAGAAACAGAATACCTTGGAATACATTGGAATACAAGAACCATTTGAAACTGGAATTTACTTAAACGACAACATATTTGCGAAAGCGATCATAAAGCAACGTCGTGAAAGAAACACAGTACAGCAGACATCCAGGTTGTCCGGAAAGTGTCTTTCTTTTACAGACACGTCTTTTACAACAACGTATCTTTATACAAACATGAAACCTAATCTGTCGAACGTTGTAATCTTTATCTTGATAGAACAAAATGGATCATACGTAACACGATAAAACAATATAAAAGAGAAAATGTTGTACATCCATCATTTCCTTATAAAACGAAAGAAACTTTTCGGACAACCCCATACACGAATTTTTCTTCAATTTTGTTACCATCTTTTTAAACAGTCCAATAAATATCTGCCATATAACGAAGGAATATAACGAAGAAATCTCTTTTCTGAACCAGTCAGTTCGCATTCTTGCGAACCTGACCGCGGCGAACTTATTACGACAATTCTCGAACTTTCTCAAACTACATTTCCAACGTGCAGATTCCTCGTCCCTGGAAAATTCTTCTCTTTACAGAGCCCCAACTTCCGGAATAACTTCTGTAATTATGGTTATGGCTGATTCAAGTTTATCCGCGGAAGGTATTTTCCGCTGTCAAACCTATTTTTCAAGCTTACGTCCTATTTTCGTCAAAGACAACGGCTTTGTCAAGTTGCTCTCGGCCGGTCGACGTGGCGAACTATACGTCGCCTCTGTAACCTCGTCTCGTTATAATTCATGAAATTTCAAAAAGTTTCGTCCAATAAGTACGCGTAATATACATTGCGAGTCGCCCTCTTAGCGACTTAGCGGCTTGCGAGTTGGTCAGGACGCGAACTTTGAACCCACTCGGAACGCAATGGACAAAGTTAACCTGCGGTGAGCACGCTATTTATTCTGCTTTTACAACAGACGACGGACTTGGTAGACGACGAACTTGATGTTTGTTCGATCGTCGAATTGAATTAATTCGACGCTTAGACAGAGCACAGCGATAGATGCTAACTGACTGTTTGTTAGACGCGCGAGTTAAAGACGACTGACAAGTTGGTACACTGCAGACTGAAGATCGTAGAACGATGACGAGTCTCGGCAAGTTTGTTTTCTCGCGGAAATTCGGTAACACGCGGATTGGAGAATTTCTGAGTTACTGGAACTAGAAAGCTGAGAGAGAAACACGATAATTGGTCAATTTGGAAAGTTTCGTTTCATCTGATGTATTGTGTTAATTAAACTGGAAAAGATTTCTTTTTCACAAGAAGACAACACAGATCTGTCGATCGGAATAATCAGCTGAATTAATTAGACGCTTTATACGCTCTGTAAACCGCAGAAATTCAAAGCAGTTCACGCGTACCAAATGGAAGATTTAACCGTAATCATTCGTTGAACACAATAGACCGATAAACTCACTTTACCCTCCTCTGCTACCGATTTACATAACCTTTGTGTCAGCTGCACCGACACGAATCACGTTGAAAGGAAACACAAGACAGAATATGTACAATTGTCGTTGTAAAAGTGGATGCTACGACGACTGTAAGAAAAAATGGTAAAATTATTTGAAAATAACGAGGAAGAATTGGATCTGGTTGGATAACACGTTGAAATATAACTGAAGATATCGATGGAACAAAATTTTAATGAAAATTTGGCCTGCATGGAACAGCATAATTTGTAATGCATTTACCAGCCACAAGCACTTGACGGCAGAGCTGTGAGGGAAAATTCGACAATCGGTTTTCCCAACGTGCTCCCACGAGCATTTCTGCTCGACGACTGCAACAAATGCATCTCCATTCCGGCGGCGTGGTTACCAAGCGCTAAGTACAAAGTTTTCACCGTAAGTTTCAACGAGCTTACGAAACTGTCACCAGCTAACTTGCAAGCGCATCGCTTGCGTGGGAACGTAGAAGCCTACGTCGATGGCGCAGGTGTTGATTCTTTGACTGCCTTCCTTGCGATTCTTTGCTACGTCTGTTACACAGCTATTTTCAAAGCTTGTCTCGTAAGCGTGCGAAACAGCTGTATGGAAAACGATCGAGTCGTGTATTATATAAAAGGATCGACTTTAATCCACAGATTGTAATAATATTGCGATATTCCTCTAGCCAGGAAATTCTTCAAAATATCTGCCTGCTCAACACTGCTCTTTTGTAAGAAAGTAATGAATCAATAAATATAAAAATATTCTATTATTACGTATTTTTTAAAGACCAGTGATTTTCACTGGTTTTGGTAGAAATAGCTTCGTTTAACTGTCGGTAGTTTTAGTGTTAATCTACACACTTAAAGTGCTCAACACTGCTCTTTTGTAAGAAAGTAATGAATCAATAAATATAAAAATATTCTATTATTACGTATTTTTTAAAGACCAGTGATTTTCACTGGTTTTGGTAGAAATAGCTTCGTTTAACTGTCGGTAGTTTTAGTGTTAATCTACACACTTAACGTCGTTCGTAGTTCCATCTATAGCTTCGAAATATGGCGCAAGTGAACAAATGAAATATCTTATTTCATCCAAATTCTATCCCAAGGTATAGATATCAGAAAACTTCTTGAAATTTCATTATCGCCGTGAATTAAAAGGAACTTTTCTTAAAACGGAACACAGAAATCGCAGAAGGAATTGCATATTGAAAGACTGTAATATTTCTGGAACTCAAAAATTGTCGTTCCAAATTTGTACGATCTCTGTATCAATTTTTCAATGCAAATATTGCTTAATGGAATCGAAAGATATAAAATTTTGTTGTATCTAATAATACTTTCATCCAGGGACGAATAAAACGAACTAATTTTGATAGATAGCGAATGTAGAAATATTTTCATATCGAATGAAACTTTCATCCCTTAGAAACTTTTATCCCGAAAACTTTTATCCCTTAGCGCAAAGATGGTTGCAATTTTTCTTGCTTTTTTTCTCGCTGGCTCCAGATAACGTAATGTCTTGTCCTCAAAACCTGGCACATAAGGCGCGTATTACCATTATCCGCGTCCATTTCACGGCAAATACAATTCTCGATGCAGCTCAGCAGCGCGAGCCGTCATCCATCTTCATCATTTTAAAATTTACGACCGGTCATATCTGGCGTACCTATAAAAATTTCTCGGCATAGAAAATCGCTAGCGTTATCTTTCAGCCCTAAACATCATCGTCACGCTCTACTTTCTCCTCTAGTCGAATATTCATAGTAAATACACAAAACAATTTTTCCACGTTTTCCAGGTATACCGTAACGCGCGTGTAAGAATTTTCCGTTGCGCTATCTTCCAAAAGTTGAAAAATTAAGATCGTGAATTTACTTTGAGCACGATCCGACACTACGAACGACCGTATGGAGAATAATCTTCAAACGTAGAATTCAACGTAGCGCGAACAACGATGGACACAAAGCGAGATTACTGGAAACTTGCACTTTAAACAGCTGCAGTCGAATCGCAATGAATGAAATTTAATTAATGACTGGCCGATCAGACGCGCGCTCACAGAAACTTGTAGAACTTCATTCCGCCGAGTTCCTTGGAATTTTCAATAATCTCTGATTAAAGGGTGCGGCTTTTCGAGTATGCCGGATCGCGCGTACAATCGCACGTCCCACGTTCGCCGGGAAATTTGTTAAGTAGCGTTGTTCGTGGAAACTGGAACGCGCAGCGAAGAAACTGTAAGTCCCTTTACACAGCGCCGTGTTTAGCGAGGAAATTCCTGAATGGTACTAATCGATTTTCTAAAACAATTTCTCTCTTCTGGTAAAGGTATTTTAGGTAATTTTCAATTACACGGTAATTTATTAACGCGATCATTGAATTATCCATCTTCTAAACCAATTTCTCAGCTGGTAAGGTATTTCTGGTGATCTTCCACTATATGGTAATTTATTAGTGAAATTGTTGAATTAACTAATCTTAGAATCAGCGCAAGAACAGATAAAGTTCAGATTTTCCGTGAGAACAGTTACAACTTTATCGTTACGCTTCCTCTTGTAAATGCATCTTCCTTCTCTCCCACTCACACTATCTTCACCCACACTATCTTTTCTTTCCTTCATTGTTGTAATAATTCGTCGTCGTAATAAATGTCGTTCGTTATAATAATTCGTTTCATTGTTGTAATAGGAATTACAAGTAACGAATTAATTGCCAAAATTAGATCAGATTAAAATAAATCGCATCTTTCTCTTTTGCTTCAATTTTCTCCAAGTAACATACACAAGTAACATACTACAACACTCGTAACGTAGGTTTTACTTGAAAGCTATAGTATCATTTCCTTCTGTATCCTTTCCAAATACTTTTATCAGAGAAAATCTAATTACCACGAGGATCCGAGAGAATCGTAAATGCAGTTACGAGTCAGCATTTTAACGAAAATTTCAACCTTCTTTTTCTTCTATCGAATTTATTCGAATGGATTCACCACTATTCTTCATGGTTAAACCGTGGGGGCAAGAGGTCACCAAGTAATGTTGGACTGCCGAGGGCTTTATTCGTTGCCCGAGATACGATCAACTGTTCTTTCTGGAAAATTGGCAACCACTTTTCCCTATGAATCCGCGGCATCGTCGTGAAAACGTATTTGTCTGATGTTTCTGAACTTACAGCTTCGAATCTAGACAATTTCATATTTCAAACTAACCATTGGTCTAAAATATTATCATTTTGTAATAATTTCCTTCTTTTTTTCCACATCGTAATTAACTATATAAATTTTGATTAAAATGGGAATTCAATTTTGCAAAGTTTAATAACGTAATTATGGCAAACTTTTATCAAGAGCACAGGGTATTCCATTTCAAGCTGCAAGTAATTGTATCTCAGACTATAAATTATTAACAAAAAAAGTCTCGGGTACACATTTTTATTAAATAAAACGATAGTAATTCGAATGTCGAGATTAAAATCTAATTACGCATTGGCATTCCCCACGGAATGAAAAATTACTTCAGCGCAAAAGTAGGAAATCCCCCGTGAAAATTCTCACTAACTAGCAAACTAACAGTTTGCTTGGAATTCTTTGATGTTGCATATTCGTTGGTAAAGTTGAATAATACGCGCGCAGTAGCACAGATGCCTTGTACTTTCAGTTTACCGTGAAACCACGTCTTTTATATTATTTTTCGTAGTCCATAAACGCGTGCATCGAATATCAACGTACACCGACTATACTTGGAAGATTGGTTTTTCGGATTAAAAGTTGCTGCAAGTACTTGATACTACGAGGCTTTCACGCGTAATCGTAAAATTGAACTTTGCTAATTATGATGATAATAAGGTGACGTTATATTAGGTTGTCCGAAATGTATCTTTCGTTTTATAAGGAAATAATAGACGCACAATATTTTCTGTTATATTAGTTTATTGAATTATGCACGAACATAATAATAGAAATAAAACGAAATGGCCACACCTAATTCAATAAAACAATATAAAACAGAAATTGTTGTTCATCTATTGTTACGTCGCGTGAGATAGTCCGTGCGCCGTCCTTCATTGCCTGGCCGTCAAGGGTCCACGTACCGTCATTCAGACAAATCAAAGCTCGACAGTCAGAGTCAAATCTCGACAACAGTCAAAGTCAAAACACAGTCGCCAAGTCGAAAACAGTCAATCAACAATAACAGTCAGAGTCATCACAGTAGTCAATAAGAGTCAAATCTCGACAACAGTCAAAGTCAAAACACAGTCACCAAGTCGAAAACAGTCAATCGACAATAACAGTCAGAGTTATCACAGTAGTCAATAAGAGTCAAATCTCGACAACAGTCAAAGTCGAAAACAGTCAATCGACAATAACAGTCAGAGTTATCACAGTAGTCAATAAGAGTCAAATCTCGACAACAGTCAAAGTCAAAACACAGTCGCCAAGTCGAAAACAGTCAATCGACAATAACAGTCAGAGCCATCACAGTAGTCAGTAAGGGTCAAATCTCGACAACAGTCAAAGTCAATACACAGTTGCCAAGTCGAAAACAGTCAATCGACAATAACAGTCAGAGTCATCACAGTAGTCAATAAGAGTCAAATCTCGACAACAGTCAAAGTCAGTCATCACAGTCGCTAAGTCGAAAACAGTCAATCGACAATAACAGTCAGAGTCAAATCTCGACAACAGTCAAAGTCAAAACACAGTCGCCAAGTCGAAAACAGTCAATCAACAATAACAGTCAGAGTCATCACAGTAGTCAATAAGAGTCAAATTTCGACAACAGTCAAAGTCAATACACAGTCGCCAACACGAAAAGAGTCTCAGGCCGTACTCACTCGTAGTTTGGCAGTCAATATACTCACAATTGTATCAAATATTGAAGTTATTGAATTGTTTGGAAATATACATATATATTATAACCTGTTAAAATCAGCGTTATACTCACTCAACCACCCCTATTATCCTAATCGAAATAGGGGATCGATCGATTCGTGACGTTGGTTATTCGAATCGTAACGGGAATTTACGACTCCCGTTGACGCGTTTCTTCGAGATCGCGTCTCTCTGCGAACGATCGAAACATCTATTATCACCTTATTAAACGAAAGAAACTTTTCGGACAACCTAATATCTGGACGAGGTACACAGCGAGCAACGCGTAATGCACAGTGAAAACGCTGTTCACTGTTTTGGCAAAATATGTGTAACAATTTTAACGTATATACGCGGTCAGTTACAAACGTATACGTACACCCGTTAAATATAAAATATCACAGTAAAAACGTTAGCTTTGTGAATTTCGTTAGCACATTGACACACGTATAGTTAAGAAACAACACCATTTATTCGTTTACATCTTCGTAAAGGGGAAAGGCGTAAAAAGATATAAAATATAAAAAAGAATAAAATAAAAATAAAATAAGAAATAATCATTGGCATAAAAATTGGCAATTTAATTTGCATTTCAGTTTTATTCGAAGAAACTACATTCTGTACGCCTAAAGAACAGTTCCACCAATGCTTCCACAGTTGCGTTTTTGGCGTAAATACATACGATACATCTCTGTAGCGACGAGTATGCGGCTATGGCTATACTTTGTCCTAGGTTTATAGAGATACACGCGACCGGTTGACAGACCTCGTTAATCCTCCGTATGCGACTCCTTCAGAGAAATAACTACGAACAAAATGTATGATACGTCGTAAAAGAAAAAAAAAAAAAAGGCAGGAACGACCAACGTTTCGTAAATAACTGTATTTGCAGTAAAATTGTTAAATTCGTAAAACGACTCGCCTTACGTCGAATAACTTTCTCACAAAATATTTCTCTCTCGCTTGGTTGCGAGAATTATTGATCATTTTTATTCACCTACTCCGGATATGGGAACTGTACTAAAATATACTACTATATCAAATAACGCTATACTAAATAAGATATAAAAATCTGTAATATAATAAAACACTAAAATTGGAACCGGAAACGATTAGAATTCACTTTGCGTCGCGCGGTATAAAAATAAAAGTTGCAATGGGAAAAATTGGCGAAGCGGGAATTCTCCAAGTGAGAAATACCTGTATCGGCGAAAAGTTTCTGTAAGAGCTGAAATATTTTCACCAGCCATTGTGCGTAGCTGGATTCCAGAGCCGGCGTGTATTACGTTGACCATTTTTTTCCTTGAAATGACATTCTACTTGTTTCCCGTATGAAATTTTTCACTCTTCCCGATGGTGAACATTTTTTCGCTTTGAGTCGTTCAGCTTTTACTGTAACGGCGTTTGAAAAGTGGGAAACAATGGAAACCACAGTTCGTGATCCGCGGTGTGATTGAGTTAACTCGCCTTTCGGTTAACCAGCGAAAAAATTACCCCGTACAATAGAAAGTTTCGCCAAAAGCTTCCCTCGAGTCTCGTAATTAAATTACGGAATGTCGAGCAACGTATTGTTCCACGCATTGCGTTTATCGGCGTACGTTTCCGTTAATAACGCGAAAATTTTGACACGGCGCGAAAAAAGAAGAAAAAGAAGAAAAAAAAGAACGCGGCCGAGAGAAAAACGGCGGCGGCAAAACGTGCCACCATTAGGAGTAAGAGCCAGTAGCCAGATTCTCTAGTGTTCTCGGCCAACTTTATGCAGCTTTTTGTCACGTTCGCCGAGAAGAGCTACGGCAGCGCAAGAGGATATAGTTCTTGTCGCTGTCAAATGCAAGATTATCCCTTCTGGTTCGCTGTCATTTGGAACATTCGTGTTTTACGCGAGAGAGAAATATTATATCCACGCGAGCATCCGCTTTAGATTGGTTGTCGCGCACCTTGAATAGAGAGGACGTGTTTTCGTAATAACGCGGGTCTTTTCTTATTTTAGTGGCCGATGAATGGATTGAAACGAATAGGGAAATTTACGTTGCCACGTGTTGAATGCGCGAATTTATGCGCCACTTTTGTTTTCGTTGCAACGAAGGTAAAAACATATGCAATATGAAAGCGAGAGGATTCGGAATATATAGGAAGAAAAAAAGAAATAAATTGTTCGTTTGCTGCGATAATAAATCAAAATTGTGGAATAAAGTTCGTTTATATGGGATTTGCCTTTTCGAAAACTGCCTTCAATTTTATCGGAATTTATTTTCCAAACTTTCGAGTAAAATGGAAAATCGAACGATTTATGATAATTCCGTGATTCGTATCGATTCGCCTTGATTCCGTTCGTTCCTCGTATTTTCGTCATTTCAGATTGTACTCGAACGTGACAAGTTGGGAAAAAAATGATTAATATCAAAGGTCTTATTAGATGACATTAGTGTTGCAGAAATTGGAATATTCGCAACACTCGTAGTAACTGGGGCAATTATTTATCATTCTGGATGACTATTTCCAAACTTCACGCGCACTTCACGCGGCCCCAACTTTCCTGGATTTGACTTGCAAAACCATTTGTAAGGAGCTCGCGAAATTTCTCTGCTCATTATTCAAATGAACTGTCACGTGGTTATAAGGTAACACGTTAGCTACCTCGTACTCGCTACACTTTTAATTAATCAAATGCGATGACTCCTAAGTTCTTGCAAATGGAACACTCTTTCGAACCGAGCGACGTCCAACCTTGCAACCTCTACCAAAGATCAAAGAGAAGATCGTTTAAACGAAATAATCACCTCCGATAGACTACCTAAATAATTATTAACAATAACTGTCTAAATAATTATTTCTAAATCGGACAGATCGATAAATAACGCGATCGAACTGCAGAAGGAACATCGTCGTTTAACTATTTCCGAAACGAAATTTCCCAACGTTCTTTTAAACACCGCTAGAACCGTATGCCCTCGGCAAATTACAGAATAATCAACGCAAAGTAGATCACAGTGGCGCGTCTTTATTATTCGACGCCTGGAACATCCTTTCAACTAGCGGGAGGAATCCGTTGAAAGCGGTACTCTAATTCACGTTTCCAAGCCGGTGACGAGAGCTATTAAAGTTCATGATGCCGCTTTTACATGCAGTTCCATCACTTTCGAATGGTTAACACGCGCCAACCTCGCGTTTCATCGTCAAACGCATCCTTTCGTCTCTCTTGTTCGTCCTTTTGAATGGAGAAAGGTGGCGAAAGAGAAAGAAGAAAGGGAGAGGGATACTAATTGAAGAACACCAACGTTGACGACTAATAATCAGGCGGACGCGGAAGAAAAGCTCGACAAATTCAATTCCAACGGCTAAATATCGTAGAATCGTCTGTTTTCTTCTTTACGAGACGCATATCGCGTACCTGGTCGAGGGATTCGTCGACGTTGAAAAAACAGAGAAGCGATACGAGAGAAAATGAAATCTTTTGGAAAAAGTCAGAGAGAAAAATGGGAAATGCGAAAAAGGATTATGCTGGATCAGCGTGTCATATTCCTTGGCGCCTGTCTTGTAGCAAATTAACGCTGCTACGGACCTCGTTCCCTTATGTCGCAATTTCTTGTGTCCATTTAACGAGCAACACGATTTTTAACGTTTGAAGAACAACTTTAACAGACGCTTAAGGAAATTAAGGCTGCGACTACGGTGCCTAGATATTCCACGTTGGTATAAATCGGTATAATTCGAACGATACCGATCGAAATAGAACGGTCGTAATTAAACGAAAATTAATTTTGGCCCAAGATACGATAATTAAAAAAAAAAAGAAAAAAATAATCTGAAATTTGGTAGTTCTAATAAAACACAGATTTGGATTTTGAATGATGCAAAGAACCGCAGCTGGGGTTAAGAACGTTGAGTTATTCAAGAAGTGGCGTGACTAGGATAAATAAAACTTTGTACTAAATTCTACTTAAAGTAGAATATTTCAGATAGAAAATTATTAAGTAAGTTGACCATTTATCAACGACAAGATTTTTCCTTTCAATAGGTAGCTAATAGTCCCTGGGCTTTTGAAAGCAAGGAACAAGATATTGTCTGCATATATCGTGTACTATTGCAGCAATTAAAACTATCTTTGAATTTCCACGTGCTACACATTCGTTTATACTGTTCTACGTATTAATCTCGTAGAACAAACAATGGAAATACCGCGTTCTTTTTCCTTTTAGAGATTCTATCAAATTCACCTGAATTTATTTAATCCTAGTTTAGTATTTAGATTAAGGAACACTCGAAATGTATTTCGCCGCAGAAACGATACAGCTAAATTCGACTTCATCCGGCGATAAACGTAAATCCAGTCGTAGGTTTGGAAATTTATTCGGCGCGCTTACCTTAGCCAAATTCTTTTCTCCGCGATCGACTAAGTGAAGTATATCTTGATCGCGATACTAGCGGAGAAATCGATTAACGAAATCGTGTAAAAACGTTTCGCTGTGAACGTTCCCAGCACGATAATACGGGGCAATTATAAATGCATTTCGTGTTTTCATGATAAAGTCATAAATCAACCGCGATACATAATTATAATATGCATCAGTTTCGTTCTCGTGAACATTTCTCGCGTACGAAAATATTTTTTGCGGTAAATCGTGACAGAATTTATAATATCTCGTGTTTGTGAGAAACGTTAGATAGCAAACGACGTTAATTAATAATAGCCTTAAGAATTATTTTTTTAGCGAAATAATTTTACAAATATAAAAGGGTAGAAAGGAAGATAGATAAAATTGTTGGAAGGATTTCGATGTTTATGGAGAATTTCAAGGCACAAAAATGCGCAGAATTCGCGTAATATGTTAAAACATATGACGTATTTAAAGCATAGCATTCGTTGGAATTTTTCATGAGCGAAACGTAGCTCTGTTTAGATTCCACCATGCTCTTCATTGCGTTCATAAAAAGATAAAAGTACTCAAAGTTTAATAATAACAAAATATGTATATCCGCCGTGAGAAGTACAAAATGTTTACCAACATAATACATTTACGTACGTGGTTTTTTCACTGCCATTGTTACCAATTATTTATTATCAATATCGTTGTACATGAACGATAGTACAATATTTATTTTTCCAATTTATAAATAAAGACTACAAAGTCTTAAACTACAATTACAATTAGTACCAAGTATAAAGGAAATATTTTGGACGTGTTTTGCGTTATAACGTTTTACATAACAATATCAAGTTTATTTCCATAATCATAATGCAAGACCTGACGTCACTCGGTTGCCACAGTTTTAGAGTTGCAGTTCCAGAAATCCTATATACGAATATCATGTCGGTGTATCCTGCACTTGAAAAACAGGCAAACATCATTCACATTGTTGAAGAAGTAACCGAAACGTATCCTCAACAACAGCTGAATGCCCTACACAGGCTTTGCATTTATTACCGCAAAGTGTGTCTATTTCCATAACGAGATGAAATAATAGACCAACTGTTAGCAGAGTTTGTTGATAAAGACTTTTGCTTAGAATAATTTGCAAAACATACGGAGAACAGGTTGAATACATTCCAGAGCAATCTACAAAATAGAGACATTCCTGTCCGAAAGTTTGATTATCCAAACGCAATATTTTAAACATGTACACGTATATAGGTTGGTTGGTAATTGGTGGTACAAGCGGAAAGGGGGTGATTCTACGCGAAAAAAAGAAGTCGAAAATATAGAATAAAAATTTTTTTTTTTTTTTAATTTTTCCATCAAGACAACGATCTACAGTGAGATCCGTTATAACGAGACGCGATAAAGTGCACGCGTGCCGAGCGAAAATTCAAAGTCGATTTTCTCGAAAACAAAGCCTCGAACGAAAAATTGTTATTCTATATTTTCGACTCCTTTTTTTCGCGTAGAATCACCCCCTTTCCGCTTGTACCATCAGTTACCAACCACCCTGTATATCGTATTTTACTAGCTTCCTTATACAGTGTATTTTTTCCTTTATTCGATCCAGTGAATTCTGATAAAATGAATTTAATATGAAACTAATGGCGTTCTATTGGGTGGGTAACTAAGTGATTGCGGTTTTTGTTATCAGGTGGTAATGACAAAATCCGTAATCACTTAGTTGCCAACCCATTAGTTATCGAGACGAAGAACCACGTAATTAGAAATATCGAAAGTGGTGTAAGTGCCATGGAACTAAAAAAAAAGGAAAACACACGGTGTCGGAAAAGTCACAATCACAGACATTGAAAAACAAAACCGTTGACAATTGTCTGGACCACGTAGATTCCTCGGATGCTGACGACAGTAGAAAATCCTTAAATACACCGATTTCATGAAATCGTTTCATTGCGATAAAGACGATGATAACGACGATTTCATAGAAATGGAAATAGCAAACGAAAGTGGTAATAGAGAGGAAAAAGAGCTTCGATGTTTCCAAGTACAGAAAGAGTGTAATTTTATGCAGTTACTTGTATCGTTGAAAGAATTATGTGACTCAGCAGACAAATAGATACGGAATCGGCAAGTATTTCAAGAATTTCTCGATCGATGTTGGTCTGTATTCGAATAAATGAAATTTCGTACGAAAAGAGCGATTGTTGTCTGCTATCCGAGAATTTCATCGAATCTTGTCAATCTCGAACGTAATAATCACTAACACATAGAAGATCGTCCAGGAAAAGTTAATATGAATTTAAATCTGGTCTTATACAATTGCAACTTTTCTCAGTCAAATCTCCTATAATTTTTCGCGTAGAAGATAAATTAAAATAAAAAGGGAGGACCATATTATACGAACGACGTTGCTTTCATCGATACGTCGCAACGACTGCACAATGTGAATATGATTCTCGGTACGCTGCGCATGTGGCTAATGAAGTGCAACTGACTTTTGTTTGGTAAAGGATTATTAATATTCGGATAATTAGAATTGATCGGATTAACAGCTAATTACGACGTTGATGCCGAAGATAATTTCGATATTGAATGTAAGTGTAGTGATAGGAATGTTTGATGATAATGTCTCTTGACGGTAATGGTTAACGATGATAATGCATCGATGGTGATAATGCTCGAAGATAACGACGCTAATAACGCGATATCGTTAATTTCCTCGTTTCGGATCCTAATTTATAGCGTTTGGAAAACCAAAGCAGAGAACTCGCTGGTTTAGTTTTCGACTAACTACGTCGTCTTATGGCAAATTCCCATCTACTTACTCGCCACTACCAAACAAAGTCACGATAGAATTTATGAAACAACGCGAACATTTCGTTTCACGGATGGAATATTGCTCGCACGATATTTCACCTGTTGTAATAAACAGCAATAATTGCTGCTATACCCGGATGAAATATTAATCGGCGATAAAATATCGACGTAATTCATAGACATTCCCTAGACTCTGGACTATCATCGAACTCAATTATCGTACAGTTGTGCGTGTTCAATTTAATTAATCCTTGGAATTATATTAACAAACGAATTAATTTAATAGCGATACGTAACATATTTACGGTTAAAATAGAAATCATTTCTAACTCGTTTATTCTACTTGGAAACTTTGAAAATAGGTAGCTATGGTAGAACGTTTCTCGGTAATCTTAGCAGATTAAATAACGGAAATTAAATTATCTGGATACTCGGGCGTATTCTAATTACGAAAGGGAATCCAGATTCTATCTGGATATGTATTGGTCAAATGACGCAACGCTTTCCAGAAGCTCGCGTGATATAAAGTCGAAACGCAAGTTTAATGTCTTACGACATCAACGTACGTTAACATTCGTATTCGTACGAGGTAGATGGTGTAACGATTTAAAAAAGAGTATGTTTTAATGTCAAACATTTTCGAAGAAACGCTATATGGCGATTAACGTGTTCGTGGGTAATAGAACTGATGATTTATGTTAGTCGTAGGTTTTGTATATCGTGTCTTTCTATTACGAATTGTAAAGAATGTCTGTTTTAAGTTTGTGCGGAAATTATACGTACCGAGGGAATCGTAGTATTTCCTTATCTTAATTTCACTTAAAGTTGCTCGCGACCATACACACGCTCATTTTCCTATTACCTTTACCTGCTATCTAATTTTTGTTTCAATCAATTTATAGATGGCACACGCGTGATACATACGTACAAGTAATTGCATTATGATAAATTATATTACAGGTATTACTTTGTTCATAATTATCACGCGTCGTTATATTCTCACAAAATAGAATTCTCTTGAATAATCTATACTTAGGCGAACACACAACAGAAACGAACTATCAGAAACAATTAATTGATACTATTGAGATACGTGTAATTTTGTGTGCTACATTAGATTTGCCGCGTACTAGTGACACACGCATGCGAGTATGAGTGTGTGAAGTATGTGCGTGCACAGCGTCTCGTAAAACGGATGAATGTAACTGTTCCGTTGGTAGTGTGGTAAAGAAGATGGTAAGACAAAGAGAGCGCTGAGACGCGTGCAAACGCGTATCGACGAATATCTTGTAAATCACATATCAAATAAATGTGAAACTATTTTGATATCAATCCTAAGTGTAATGTAAGTGTTCCTATACATTTATTTCGGCGATTAAGATCCACAATTGTCAACAGATACGTAGATTAAAATTTCTAATCGTGAACGAATTCATCTTCATCTTTTTACCACCTAATCTACCGACTATGATACATTCTGCGTTATGGTAATACTTGAAATAAATTATGAATAAATGAAAAACGCAACATCTTCGTGCTGTTAATGATACAACGCACGTTACGATTCCATTACGCGTTTCGAGCTACGTATGAGGTTGTTGTCCGAAAAGTTTCTTTCGTTTCATAAGACGATAATAGATAAACAACAATTTCTGTTTTATATTATTTTATTGAATTAGGTGTGATCCATTTCGTTCTATTTCTATTATTATGTTCGTACATAATTCAATAAACTAATATAAAACAAAAAACATTGTGCGTGTATTATTTCCTTACTATTTTACTATCTCTTACTTTCTTACTATTTCAACTGAAACAACTAAACAAACACCAGAGAATAGTGTCTATTGGTGATTCTTAATTCCTAATACCCAGGTAGGTATACTTGTTTCATTAAAACACTTTCGATAATCCGATCGATATTTAAAGAAATGAAACCGATTGTTCGCGATATTCAATTATTCGAGATACAGCAAGTTCTTCAAAACAAGGTCGATTCACGATTCTGTGGCTTGGTTTGGACACACGACTCCGCGGCTTCCGGTAAAATGGCGGTGAAATCGTTGCACCCACGACATGCCAGCGCGATTCAACGGAAACGCGACGTGCTCGTTAACAATGCACAGCCGTTGACGGCTCGTTACGCGGCTTAATAAAATAATGAGCTCACAACCGTAGTTGTAATTAGGAATCATCGATGGAACTCTAACGCGCCAGTGTTGGTAACTGTGTTCGTAACGTCGTTCCAGTTTGGTAACAGTTTTGTAATATTGTATGAAATGTAATATATCGAGGTACAATGAAGTACGATTATTTACGATATTAGTTATTGATACTTTTATGCTTTTATGTTAATTATAAATTTATGTAATATATATATACGAATAAACGAGGTAGAAAAGGATAGTTTTTTTATTATTATTTAATTTGTACTTTACAAGGACATTTGGTCAATTTTTCTAGCTTAATTGTTAAATAACATGTGAATGGCTACCCCCAACGGAATATCATTTTCGAATTTGACTATTTTATTTCTTTAGTGAGGTCAGTGGGGTATTTGTTTAGTCTCCTTTGTAGAATTTTTTTTTATTATTTAATTTGTACTTTGCAATTTGTCCAGCTGGACATTTGGTAAATTTTTCTAGCTTAATCGCTAAATAACACGTGGATGGCTACCCCCAACGGAATACCATCATCAAGTTTGTCTATTTTATTTCTTTAGTGAGGTCAGTGGGGTACTTTTTAGTCTTCTTTGTAGAATTTTTTTTTATTATTTAATTTGTACTTTGCAATTTGTCCAGCTGGACATTTGGTAAATTTTTCTAGCTTAATCGCTAAATAACACGTGGATGGCTACCCCCAACGGAATACCATCATCACGTTTGTCTATTTTATTTCTTTAGTGAGGTCAGCGGGGTATTTGTTTAGTCTTCTTTGTAGAATTTTTTTTTATTATTTAATTTGTACTTTGCAATTTGTCCAGCTGGACATTTGGTAAATTTTTCTAGCTTAATCGCTAAATAACACGTGGATGGCTACCCCCAACGGAATACCATCATCACGTTTGTCTATTTTATTTCTTTAGTGAGGTCAGTGGGGTATTTGTTTAGTCTTCTTTGTAGAATTTTTTTTTATTATTTAATTTGTACTTTGCAATTTGTCCAGCTGGACATTTGGTAAATTTTTCTAGCTTAATCGCTAAATAACACGTGGATGGCTACCCCCAACGGAATACCATCATCAAGTTTGTCTATTTTATTTCTTTAGTGAGGTCAGTGGGGTACTTTTTAGTCTTCTTTGTAGAATTTTTTTTTATTATTTAATTTGTACTTTGCAATTTGTCCAGCTGGACGTTTGATAAATTTTTCTCCCTTAATTGCTAAATAAAACGCGGATGGCTACTCCCAGCGGGTTACCATTTTCCAATTTGACTATTTTATTTCTTTAGTGAGGTCAGTGGACTGTTTTCTTTTTAGTCTTCTTTCTATGAGAGTGTTGCTCGCTTCAGCAGCCAGCTGGTTTCGATGTGTTGCCATTTTTTCCTTGTATTTTTCTGCGTACCTGTCGATTTCTTCTATGACCGTTGGTATTGAAAAGGACAGTGACGTAAACAGACGTACAATGACAATACTAACTTTAAAAAGGATATACAATTTAGCAGAAAAGATTGAAGAACAAAGACGATTAAAACGCATGTATTGTACGTAATACGCGTAACGTGTAAGGAATGATGATTTTTCGTGCAGAATATAGTCATAACGCGAGTCGTTCCATTATCCTATTGTTCTGAATACAATTAATTGGGATAATCGAGGTTCCACTGTAACTGAGCGTTTCCACTTAAACAGAACATGCTGTGTGTGACTTCTAACAAATATCTTCGACGGTTGATAATTAACGATACAACAAGATTTAGCAGTCGTTATTAGCACGTTAGATTGCAGCGTCGGAGGAACAACAATTGCCATTCATCAACCTAATAGTGTGAGAAATACGGTCGTGTGCCTATTATGAACGCGAACGATGGTGAAATGCAGCCGGAACAGTCGATCTCTTGCGACTGTTCGTCGTGTGCCGTTAAATTTCGCACGGAAAGCAAACTTGCCGAATGAATGCAGAACTGGTAGACCGCTTGTTCCCACAAAGTTGAAACAAAAGAGTAAATTCACAGGGATAAAATCGAGGCTCGGGTGTCAGCGATTTGATCGGCGCGCAATTCCTTGTCGCGATATTCGTCTCTGTCGTTTTCATTGAAATTTCAAAGCGACAAATTGAATTGGACGTTCACCGCCTGCGGCTTTCAATTAACGCAAATCACAAAGAAACGTAAATAAACGCTCGCATTACCCAAAAGTCCGTGACAATCGTTTCGCGTGATACAGCAGCGAAAACCTCGTAAAAGCAGAGAAAAATAATACATAGAATATTAAAAGTTGTGGAGCGTTGACGTAACGCTATCGCAGCCGTTTGTTTGCTTTTCACAGATAGAAGTTTGCTTTTATCGATTGTATTTATTGGTGAAATCGATTCGGACAGAGAGCTTGCGTTTGCTGATAGAATACACCGCCACATATCACGTTACACGCAATATGCTATTAAGTAAATTTCGTCGAAATCGGTAATTCTTCTCGTAATAGCCCCTCTGCAAGTTGCTGAAAACGTACAGTTGCTCGTATTAATGTCGTTTCGAGCACAAAAGCGATGATTTAAGCATCGTGTTGCTAATTCTAACGAAACTACCTTCCACCGTCTGTTGCAGCTGGAAAATGCGTAAACAATTTCTTCCTAATAATATTTAATTGTACGATAGATTGTATATACGTAGCGGTTGCAATAATTATAGCAGAAATGTCAGTTCCGATGGTGAACGACAGGGGCGTAGCCAGTGGTTGACGAATAACATTCGAATGACGCTTATCGCGTGTGTCACGATTGTACGACCGACACGATACACACGATGGCGATTTATCAATGCTGGGTGTGGCGAAAGTTACGTTGTAGCCAGCGATACTACTATATATACCCTTCCAACAGAACAGATTACAGCCTCCATTTGTTATAAAAATTTACTGACTTTCGTAGATTATCAACAAAGTCGTGTTCGCTGGTATTAACGCGAGCGGCCCTTGATCGATCCAAGGCCCACGTTATGTTAGCGCGACGTTTCGCTTGTAATCGGAGTGTGCTGATTACGATGGAACATTGTCAAGCGACTCTGGTATTATTTATAGAAACTGCAAGACATTTAGTGCACCGATTACGTTGTAATTTCTATACCTATAATTCCCTGCATTTGTTTCAAACTCTGCACGATGATCTAGTCTCGCCTCACAGCTGATAAGATTTCAAAATGCTTCGTATTCGTAACGCACTGAAAAAAGTACAGTTTACTAAACTAGAAAAAAAGAAAGAAGAAAAGGTGAAGACCATCGAACATTTGCAGATCCTAAAGCGATAGCCAGGTACTGTAAAAGACACGCTGTATGAAGATTTCCGTAGGCGACCTTACAAATACCAGCTCTTGTGATATTTATATTTATCGTATCGTATTTATTACGTTACGTTTATAGAATCAATTCCTCGATACAAGAAGCAAAACTGAACTAGCGACCGCGCGAAAGAAGCGGATCTGTTAACTGGGAATTTTATTATTATCCGAACCACAGCTTCCACAGCTTCTAGTTTTACTACTTCGCGGATAGTTTCACTTCTGCTAAGAAACATTTCTCGCCATGCGATTCGCTGCCAGACACTAAAACCCTATTACTAAGCGAACCAAGCCACGGAAGGGCTTTCGTGACGCAGATAAGAAAACGGTACCGTTTTAAGAGCACTGGTTTGGTCGTGAAACGCGTTTTCAGGAGGTGCAGCAGGAGGGGCGAGGGGGAGGGAGGGTCACGAACTTAAGTCTGTCGGCTACGTGTTCGATTACGACCATACGGCCGTACTGGATCTGTGATTAAATTCGATTGGTTCCGACAAACTCAGCTTTGCATAGGTCATGCATTCTCGATGTACAGCAATTACACGTAAATACGACCGTATCGCACGAGTTTCGTCGTGAAAAAGGTAACAGCGTCGCGCAATTTCTGGGAAATGAATCGTTACACTTGTGACGCACCGGAAACGCTCGGTGCACGCGATCAGATTCGAAAAATCCAGGGGTGTTTTTATGTCGCGTTGCAATCTTGCTCCGATAATTTAAAAAAAAAAAAAAAGAAAAAAGGAAGGAAAAAGGGAAGAGAGAGAAAAAAGAGAAAAGGCAAAAAGAATTATCTTCGAACATGATAATTAGACTACGAATTTACGCGCGTTCATGGGATGTTTAATGGCGCATAAATCTACAGAACGCGACTGATATGCGATAAAATACTCTCGAGGGATGATACTCGTTGTGACGTTTTATTAGCGAAAACAAATCACCGATTTCTTCCAGTCTGCTTCACTTTGGTTCCGTTGAGCCGAGATATGGCTGGTGTATTAACGAGATTTTTAATGCTTAAAGAAGACCGACATTGGTTCGTGCTATATAACACGAAAGACTGGAAAACGTCTTCCTACGAGACAGACATCGCACAACTATTTCACAAGCAACGAGTTTCTTGGAACGACGTTTCGTTTCCGTCCTCGTTCCCAGTGCGAAATACCACGGGTTGGAGTTCGTGACTGGCGACCAATGATTTGCCATAAGTTTTCAGCGGATTCACTCGAGATTAAAGCGATCACGGAATATTTTCTTGACATCGGCCGGTAATTGCGTCGCGTTATTAAACAACGAGCCACCATCGTCGTTCTATCGGAGATTGAGTTTTTAATGGAAACCTCTTGACGCTGGAAACAGGTTCACCCGTTTTAATTTATCCATTTATTCCGTGGTAGGAATTTAATTCGTCGTACGAACTTTAAGATTTCTTCGAAACGTGCGACGTTTACGTTAGGCGAAAGGAAATAAGTTGGAAGGAGAAACAACTTTTTTAATTTCGCTGCATGCCTGGTTTATGTACTTTGTCTTAAATTAATTATTGCAGTTTTACGTAGTCTGTAAATTATAATATGATTACATTATGGTGTCGTCCGTTCACTGCCAACAGTTTTCGCATGTTACACATTTTTCAAATATTAAAACGCGCGTTGAACGCGTCAAAAGTAATACGAAATAATTAGTCATTTTTCTGTCCAAATTTTCATATCAAAGTAAAAATTTTGTCGAAACGTTTTAATCAACGGCCGTACGAATATTACTACTTTAATTTCATCAAAAACTTTCAAAATGCTTTCTACATATATCGGTGCCCCTACCTACTCGTGCGTTTGATTTAAAAAGCAAATAGGAAGGTGATACTAAACATCAAAAAGTATGAAATAATTCCATGTAATTACAATATAACTATTCCATTTCATACAATTAACAACGATATGATATTTAATATAATATACATCACGCGTGTTTAGTCGCCATAAATCAAATAAGTCAAACGTTTAGACGTTTAAACGTATCATTTAGTCACCATATTCTATTATAACACAGATCATATATTATTTTAATATTACAAGTAAGTAAATCCTACAAACGATCTGTACTATATTTCAAATTCACAATGCAAACACGATAAAGAATTCACAGAACAAAAAGACAATCCTCTAGAGATATCAACTTCCAACGAATTCGCTAAGAAATTAACCAACGCTGCTAACTGTTCCTCTGTGGAAATATTTCTAATCGGCTCACCGACAAATTTACCGAAGCAAGAACGAAAGAAAGAAGAGTAATCACGCCCCTCGCACGGATCTAATACTCGTAAAAAATAATCCCGCGCAATCCTTTCTCCAATTCGTTGGAGCTCGTTTCGTTTCGCGAAAATAAAGCAACCTGGTCGGCCGAAAATATCGATACACTGGCAAAAATACAGTTGGACGTATCGATTGACATACCTGAGAGGCAACCAGAATGTCGCCGCAGTCCTGAATACCTACAATCGCGCTCGGTTATTGACCCAGGAGACATTTGTCCTGGCAAATCCAGAAATAGATGGTCGAATGGACGACTGGCCGATGTTAAAAACCACCGGTCGCTTTGTCCCGACGAAACGCGTTCGGCTTGTTGCTCGTTTCTCCGTTCTATTCTAAACCGCAGCGAGCATCGAGACGAGTGAAGTCAACCCGGGAAAATGTTGTTACGTTCGATTCGAACGGCGCACGTGGCACGAATCGACGTTTAAATGTCACTTTGTACGAGAGCGCTGTGTGTCAAAGGAAAGTTGGATAGTTTCCGCCACCAAACTGTGTTCTTCTGAATTATACGCTTTTCATTTTTCAGAGGGAGAATGCAATAGAAAATTCAGGATTTTAAATATTGGAAATATAAATTGACGTGGATGGATGGAATTAAAGCGGAGTCTCGGTTATCCGAGTACCGTTTAATCGAAGTTTTCATAGCGTCCGGCACGCTTTCAACTTTACCGTAACTTCACTTTTGTCGAAATTTTAAAACGAAAGTTACGAAAACGTAAATAACCGGTTATCGTGAAAACGGTTAATCAAACTCTCGCAGATAATAGATTAGATAATTGATCAAACCTGGATGCATGAACAATACGTTACATTGTCAAAATCTCCTCTATGACTTTGTTAAACGATTTACGAACACTGACAGATCTTTATCCGAGGTAGGTCCATCTGAAGATCGGATAATCGGATAATCGAGACTCTACGGCGATTCAGTTTGGTATGTTTTGGTATGTTTCCTCCAGTACAATACGGTCGCTTATGTATCAGATTCGATTAACTAAATTGCCCTACTAATTGTAAGTGGATTTTCGAAACCGGTGAGTACTGGTTCCGAAAACTGGTTCGAAAGCAGCTTGTGAAGATCGAGTATTTGGCAAGCACAATGGACGAATCACTGTATCGTAGGAATAGCATTCAAGTCTTATGAAACGAAGCCTGGATTTGATTCCAATTTGTAGAAATTCAAGTTGGTCTGTTCGCTATCTTTGATAAAGAAGTAAATGACGTTTGGTTCATGAAGAACCGAAGCAACAGAGTGGGATGTGTCTGAGGTGTGGAAGGAATTTAGAACACGGGAAAATCACTAGACAAAGGAGAGTACATTAATAATGCGCGATGCAGTATCGTGTGTAAACGATGATAATCCAGGTCCATGAATATGCAAGCCTTCACGAGCCATGGCAATTTCGTTCGACACGTGAAGCTCTACAGCTAATTCCTCGTTCCTTCGTGCATTAACTCGGGTCCGTGTCTGTGCGTAAGTGTGTGTTCTTTCGTCGTAGGATTTGAGAAATATTTTACGACGTACAACGTCGTGTCGCGGTACTAAGCTTGCGAAAATTCGATACTTCGTCTTACGTCCTTTGGTTTTTCCAAGAATTTTTCTATTCACCACCTTCTCAGTCGTTTTAATAGTCGAACAAACAAGCGAAAAAATGCTATGATATCCTTCGATAAAACGGCGCAGAATTGAAATGAAATAGAAACGATGAGAGATATATGAAAATTCTTTCCACTTCCATAATGTGCAGTCTAACGCCAGTCACGTACAGGAGATTCGAGTTTAATTTGGATCCTTTAAAGTAGCAACGAGATGTAAGAGAAATTTAAAGCGACGGTTAATTGCATTTTTCTCTTGTTTTAAGGTGCACCGAATCCGCGAAATCGAGGTTCAACGTAAGATTCAACGTTATAGTCACTTTCCATGATATTTTTTCTATTAAGTATATGTTCATGTAATTTATTTATTTATTATGCATAGCCCACTCGTCTATCGGTTTGCAACGTATTTCCGGCTTTACATTTTCCTCTTATTTTCTACGTTTACCTCCCACACTCCGCCTACGGCCTATTCTAAAGTTTCAACATTTGCATATAACAACACCTATCGTTTACCCAAAATCCACCCTTTGTTCTCTCCCTCTGCTATACCGTTCTTCCTCCTATTCGTCTCCCTTCCGATGTTCAATATTGTTTCCTGTCCCTCTTTCATTTCTGTTTCTTACTATTGCTCCTAACCCTTTTGTTCTCCCCTCTTCTTCCTTCCTGCCTACCTTAGCTATCGTCTCATCCTCTCTGTTCTCCCCGGTATTTCTATTCTCCAACCCATTGATCCTAATATCATCTTCGCGTCTTCTTCCGTTCTTGTCTTCTCACGGCACGGGTCTCGTCTCCTCCCTCTTCAGAATCTACGCTTCTTTTCCGCATTCTCCCTCCAATATTCTTTCGATTTAGAATGATTTCCTCCTCCAGTTATTATGTAAAAATGTGAAAATAATTTAGAAGCGCTTTCCGAGTTTCGAGAAAATATTTTCGTCCATTAGCTACTAACTGCAAAAACAAGTTCTTTCGAATTCTCTAGCGACGGAGGACGACCCATTAAAATTCAGGTCAGTTTTCAGGATGATTGCAACACGAAGGGTACCTTGTGGACGACCGAAGAGAAACATTTCCCCTGATCTCAGTAATCCCAATCAAAAGTTCCAACAATCACAACCACGCTACGCCATTCTACAAAAACCTGCTCGTTTCACTCTACGCCTACGATCTTCAACTCAGTTTCCTTGAAAACAAAGCATCGTTTATATCCTTTAGGCTGCTTAAATCAATTGCACGAGCGTCGAATTCACCTCGCAGAGAGCGCTCGTGAAGACGCGGCAAAGCGAAACCAATTCGCTAAGAACGAGATTATTCGACTGGTTAAAAGTTAGCTCGGTTAATTTACTTGTGCTCGCTTATTAGATTTCCTTGAGAGGAGGGCAACTTCCCGGCGACCACAGCTGCGGCAACGATGTCTCCGTCGCGTTACACCAACTTCTTAATAATGCAGCCGCGCCACGCTGCGCCGCCTGTTGCAATATGCAACCATCTACGGTCTACAGGACTAACCAAAGACACAGACAGTGTGACAGAGAGAGAGGGAGCAAAGTCAGGGTCGTCGGCGAACGCTCCTTTGCTCACTGTGACAGCGTGCCGGAAACTTTCTTGCTCTTCGTCATAGTTCAGAACACTCGCGAACTCTAGGACCACCGAGCACTCCCTGTTCGTCCGACGTTTCGTTAAAGTGGACTGATATTAAAGCTTCGTCCGATTTCGATCCTGCAATCCCTAGATTCGTTTTATCCTTGTTGGTCTGTCTTATCAAATCAGACGGTAACGAACGCTGGGTCTGCATTTGCCGGAAATTTCAACGTTTCCTACGAAGGGATTTTCCTAATGTACGAAACAAAGGACGCGTTGAATATTTTTAAGACGCTATGAACCTACATGGCTGAACCTACTATGAACCTACTTAGCTACGAGCTAAGAGGCAACGACTGGAAAATAAATGAAATAAAACTGGGTGGAACTTTGGACAAAACTGGCAGCTCTCGATAGACGATGACGAACTCTTGAACGTACAAAGACCTGATCTGGATCTGTGAAATTCGATTACCAAGTTGCGCTAAAAGTCAAAAACTGATGTATTCAACGACTGCAAGGCAAAACTCTTAGGAAGATAACAACAGTCCTCTTGGTATTCGAGGAACAAAGAGCTTAACGTGGAACGGGTGCGCCAATATGCGAGAGAACACGCGTCAGCGCATAAACACAGACTGCAAAACCACCCACATCAGCCAGCAAGCTCTCTCATCGACGATCGAACAGAGATAAGACGGCTGAAGAGAACTAAAAGCTTGTAAACCTTCGGAACTGTGCACAGAGTAAAAGCCAAATCTAATAACAGTTGTCACTGGACTTTGGCACTTTCTCGCACGCCGAATTATCGCCAAGATCGCATTCGCTAAATGAGCCGATCGGACCAGTTGCAGATTCAAAGAATAGCTCGTATATTGCAGATGAACAAAAAGAATTGCGAATTTACGAAGTTCTACCAAAATCGACATGTCACATTTGGCCGATGTCGGTATGAAAAGCGATGCATCACGCTGCGTTAAACGACACTACATGAATTTCACGTATGAAATTCTACGGCTGACGCGTTAACAACGGGGCCAAACAAATTGAAATACTCGGACTCTCAAAAGTAGCGAACTCCACATCGTAAACTTGGGATGGTCAGCCATCCTAAACGATATATCTGGACTTTGGTCTGATAGCCACGTCGAGATCGTGGCATTGTGTTTTGCTGCGGGAGGGGTTGGCAAGGAAGCAAAACGGGATTCCTAACAATATCCTATTGTTTGCGTAAAAACCAGAGAACGTGAGGATCGAAAGAGGGAAGCGTTTGTGACACACGGGCAGATCGTTGAACCTGCTTTTAATTGCACAGACGTAATCGATATCTTTCATTGGCGTACTATTTTCGTGCTCCGCGTTCACCATACGAAATCCTCTACAAGCCACGGATATAAATTTTCCACGACCGGAAGGATACGCCGAAGCATAATTTATCGTCCCGGTCGGAAATGATGCTGCTCCTGTCTTTCTGTTTCCGTTTCTCGTTTTTCTCGATATTTTTCATTTTTCTGTTCCCCATTTTTGTTTCTTTCGTATCTTTCTTCCTTTCTTTTTGGTTTTTATTATGAAACGAGTTACGACGAAAACGAATGCACGTCCGATCGATCATGAGGGACACAATGGGCCGGAAAGGTCGATCCTGCAGCTTCAGATGGTACATATTCGGGATTTATTGTTGCAAACGGTGGCGCAGATTGACAGGCTTTCATAAATATCGATTCGATCGTGGACAGCGAATTTTAAATACACCTCTGTGCATATTAAGACACTTACAGAAAAAGAGTAAATTACCACGAGGCCATAATTTATAGCGGAGATTCTTTCAACCGTGTAGGCACCAGTTGCATGCGTCTATCGTAGCCACGTTTTTTTTTTTTTTTTTTTTTTAGGCACAAACAAGACAAATTGCCATCAGAAATTGCGTCATGTGTGAACCTGTGTTCGTATAAATTTATATATTGCTAAAACGCGGTTACAAAACTGACACCTGTCGCTCGTGTGCGTCGACTTTTAAATCACGTGGAACCGCGGTCCGTTTGATGAAAATGTGCATTGCATCGTCAAGAATAATTACACAGTGTACGTACTGATGGCTTATTCTTATATATATATATGTATCTTTAATGGTTCAATGTTCTTATCTTTGAGTCGTTGTTTTAAGTTACTTTTTAATATTTTTTGGCTACTTATTAAATATTTCAGACGTTATCGTCTCTCGCGAATTATTTTAAGAGATAGACTGATAAATAATATAATTAGACTATGCTGGGTTTTCTTCAAGAAATATGACGAAACATTTGAATTCTCCTATTAATGTTATAATCTTATGCCTGTAATTATACCTGACGGGTAATGTTTTACCTTAAATGTCGCCTAAAAATGACGCTTCCTGCTCCGAAGAATATTATTTACATGCGAAGCTTGTTATGTAAGTTTACGCGATATTTTAGCGGGTATTTGTTGTACGGAAATATTATCGAATAACTTAAGTTTAGAAGCGAAACTGTAACCGTGTAAACCTTGCGCTGGGATCAATTTGATGCGGTAAGCTTCCGTTTAGAGTTACAGTTTTAATAGATTTACATGGATGCACAACGCGTGCGAAAGTTTCACAAAATTCCCGTGTTTTTCAATCAACGTACACGTTTCAATTTGCTTCGCTAATTATCCACTGAAACACGAAACCGCGAAACCCGCATAACTCTATTCGGAAAATTGAAACATGACGAGAAATTATCACACGTGAGCGATTCAAATGTTTGCCTGTTTTGGTTGCAACATAAATATGCCCATCTGTCGAACAATATTTTAGGTAACATTTGAACTATATTAAACTCGTTAAAATAACCATCCTTTGCTTTCCATCTTTCTTTTCGTAATTCATCTCTCATTCTCTCGAATAGTAATTTATCAACTATCCTTCTACTGTAACTTGTAGTACCACTAATTAGTAGAACATAATTTGTATGTGTTCCTAATTTATTTATTTCTTACTATTAGTTATCTATGATGATTTTAACGAGTCCCAGTAGTATAACAAGAACAGTTCGAAATAGATGTTTCACTGGTTAATACCTTCATTTTGAAGCCATTTTCTACCGGCCACGCGTACGTTCCTCTCTTCCTGAAATATTATTACAAAAATTCCTAATGGAAAAAATGTTTAATAACTCCAGCAAGGCCGACCACATTATCGTTCAACCACGCATGAGGACCTCATAACTCTCTCCTTATCCGCGGACGAAGAGAGAAAACGAGGAGGAACGTGATTATTTTCTTCGTTCTTTCTTTTTTCTTCTTCTTTTTTTTTTTTAATAATTTTGTCACGGTCGCCACGATAACCGCGACCCGGAAACGTCCGCGTAACCAGCTTCTTAAATTGCTGAATAATTTCGTGCTCGAGAGCTTTGGGGTAACTAGATTCTAAAATTGCAGGTTAAATGCGCACTCTGAAGCTCGGAGAGGGACACTTCAGGATTTCGGAATAGTCGGATCCTCGAATTACGGAATAAATGGCCGTTGAAATTGCAAAGAGGCTACATTTTTCAAACGAATTCGACGATAGCTGGTAACGTACGAATTCACCTGGTCGTGATAGTAATTTAACATTTTCATTGATCGATTTAAGACGAAAATCAACGAAGATAAGACAAATCAAATTCGTCGTGATTATTATTCTCTGTTGATGTTCAGATTGACTGATTGAAGAACGAGTGGATGTAATAGAAAAGTATATTGAAATAATTACAGGTATAAGTATAATGTATAAGTTTATGCTGATTCAGATCCTTACCCTCTTAGTGTTGCTAGACTGTGGAATGATAGGGAGCATGTTCATATATTTATAGCGAAAGGACATTACCAAAAAAGTTAAGCTTGTAGCTTTGGCTAGAGGCTACAGGGAACATAAATAGAAATCTGTTTATTAGTTCCTTTGTTCCTAGACCTTGTAACCCAAAACATAATGTATACTCAAGGGTACAATAATATGCACTTCTCCTTGTTTAGAATATTTCTGAGTAATAGCAGTCTCTAGTCACAGATATACATAAATAAATATGTAGAGTTTTTCTTGAAGTAGTTACTTCAACATTCTCGCCAGTAGAATTATATTGCGTTGTTTATATACAAGGTGGTTGGTAACTGGTGGTACAAGGGGATGGTGGTACAGGGGGAACTGGTGGAAAGGGGGTGATTCTACGCGAAAAAAGAAGTCGAAAATATAGAATAAAAAATTTTTTTTTTAATTTTTAAAAAAATTTTGTTTTAAATTCACCGTGAGATCCGTTATAACGAGACGTGATAAAGTGGACGCGTACCGAGCGAAAATTCAAAGTCGATTTTCTCGAAAACAAAGCCTCAGACGAAAAATGTTTATTGTTCGATGCGACGAGAACTCTTTCGCAACTGCAGCGGATCGTCCGCTCTTACGCTGCTTCAAGTACAACATCTTCGTGATAAATTTAGATCGAAACCTTCGCTTAAGGACAATTTGGAAAATGAGAAGAGTCACGACTTACTTGACTTCGTGAAAGAGTCCAAATTAATCGACGGATTAATGTAACACCGACATAGTTAATCTTAAGCTGTCGCTATAAATCTTGTAGTTGATGCGACATAGAAAGAAAGAAAAAAAAAGAGCTTTGCTCGAACGTTCTCGAAGGCTTCGCTGCTAATAAATTAGCAGCCTTCTCGAGGATTCATTTCGGAAGGAAATTTATCGCCTACAAAATTATACTCGCTATCCTGATTCCTGCATCGACACAAGTTCCTTTTCATACCGATTCGCCGAATCCTTGTGGTAAATAAGACGATCGATTCTGGAAAATCGACTTTATTTTGGGAAAACTTAAATTATATACAATAACGATTAATGACGAATCTACTAAGAATTTTACCTGGAAAATTGAGAATCGATTTTCTAAGTCCTAAATTACCGCTCTTTTCTCGTGATCTAACCTATTCGGTAAAATAGCTGCCGAAACAACAGCAAAAGTAAATATGTCGGTTGGAGGGTAGCTTGAATTCTATAGAATTTGCATACATATACATTGAAAGGAATATTGCAAGAGCTAGGTGTCGTGTCGACGAGGAACGCGTTTCTTAAAACGGCAAAAGAACTGGTAACTGGTAACTAAAAAAGTTCAAACGAAACTCGAATAAACTGAAGGAAAAGCGACGTAGGATGGGAAGAAGCTACGGAATCAGGAATCGTTCGATTGCAGACGGAAGTTGGCCGAGAAACTAGTCGAATTCGGTTCTGGAAAAGTTTTTCCACGATCGGAAAATCGCGACGAATAACTGACCCGAGGTAGCGGCGACGGTTCTTTTTCGATTTAAATTTCGCCGACGCCTCTTTCGTTCGATTCGCGGTGCCGCGAAACGATAGACGTGACAAGTAAAATGAAACTCCTTGCGGCGCATTAAACGAATTTAAACGATTCCGCCGAAGCAGATGCGCGGAAACGAGAAATTAAATTTCGCTTGGGTTCAGACGGACGGCAGATTCGAGGCGCGAATGCGATATTAAAATTTTTCGCCTGAAATAATCCATTCGATTTCTGTGTTTTTAACGCAGCTTCGTGGATCTCGCGTTATTCCATTCGAATCGCTGTTTTCTCTTTATGTCGTGTCGTTAAAATTCCGTGGAAATTTTTAATGTTTCGGTTTCTTTGTCTATGCCGATAGGTTAATCCTTTATGACATCAACCAATTTTTATTTCACGATTAAACATCGTTATAATTTTTCTCGCTTTGATAGCTGATCGTATGAAAAGTCCGAACGTATCGAGATTATACGCGCGGTAAAACGGCCACAGATAAAGAACGATAAATACCCATAAAAATGCATTGTACAGTTTGAAAACATATTTGTCACGGTATAACGGTATTTCCATAGTCACAGCTAAATAATATTTATTTATATAAAAAGTTTTATCCACGTTATTTACACGGAATAGCAAACTTTCGCGCGATAAATTATTTTCCGACAATTATTCTGTCTCATATTCTAGAGTTAATAATACCTCCTAATATTTCCATATAATTTATTGCGTATTGACTATTATAAACCGCGCTACGTTGCATTATCGACAACCAGTCAAGAATATCTTTGAAATTAACCCCGGGATCCGATAAAAATGTATAAAAGTACATCTGGCCACGAGTTTAATCTACTTTCTTTATATTTGTTTTATCATGACATGAAAACGCCTATGAACATAAAATTGGCACGTTATACGTCACCGTAATAGCGTGAGTGAAGGTATTACGTCTTTCAAGGCGATTGCTCTCGGAAATTATAGACTCGAGTAACGCAAACTTATCACGATGTTCCTGCGCTACTTCTCTAGAAACGTTAAAAAGTCTCTATCACGTGCTATATGCCAGGTAACGTTTCTTTAAAACCAAATAAAAAAAAAACATTCTAAAAATAGCTATAATTTTACCGATGAAAGAGATTTCAAGCTCTAATTTCAAGCTACACGGTGTACGGATCGTCTTGTACTTGTCCCATTGCATGAAAAATATCTGTAATTTTATTGACAAAACGTTACGAAGTTTAGAGTTGTTATAGGAAAATGAATTCATCAAAATTTTGTTCGAAATCCACGCAAACTTTTAACTTAATCTGGCGATTTTCTCTGAGCACGGTAAATAAACATGGTTTCTTTTTTTACAGCGTGTAAAAACACTTTCGCGGATGGTTGTACATTCAGATGAATTTATATTCTCAATTTACTCGCTCTATCTTGGTTTCACACTCTCGTTGAGTTTAAACTCTGTTTCGGTGTACAAGTTCTTCGAGTTTTATATCAATTTTCGGAGAAGTGTGTTTGACGTTATTGCTGGTTTCGGGAGCAGCGATAGGATATGTTCCTGTGATTGTTCGTGACATCGTGCGAGCTTTATCGTTGCTGAACGTGGATATATTCGAGAAGAGGGTAGACTCGACGCGCTTTGAAAGCTGATTTATGATCATACCTGTGTCGCTGTATGCTCAAGTATATTATGTTAGCGTGGAGGATGGAACAACCGACTCATATTACTTCCCTTAAGGAAGTGTCTAATGTATACATCTCTAAATTAGTGGATAGTTGCTTGATGTTTTACAGTCATCGATTTTTAACACGTGTTCATTGTAGGAAAAATATTCTTCGTGTGTTACGAGATGCATCGTCTGTGTTAATACAATTTTTCAAATAAATGGCGACTGAGAAGAAAGAAATCTTGTAAAGCATCTTGTGAAAAATATTAAATGCTAAATATTACGGATTTTTTAAATATTTCACATCGTAAAAATTCTTACCGTTTAACACTTCACGTAAAAATACGTCCTCCTTTTTATCGATATCCAGCACCTTTTTCAATCGTATCAATTTTCATAAAGAACAACTACGAATCGAAATAGAAGAATTTTATGCGAAAGGAATGTATTTTTATGTAATCGACGAGGTTAAGCGATAATATGGAAAAAATATATCTTTGTGTGTCTAACGCGAAATATGTTCAAAGCACAACCTCGTCCTGATAGAAAGACATAATGAAATTAATTAACAGAGTGGCTTATTCGATGCTTCGTAACGTGTTTTATATTACAAGGGCTTTTGCATTATACAATTTGCAAATAATAGTCGCTAATCGTTAACGTTAATGCGAATAATAGAGGAGCAAAATATTCTACAGGAATTATTTGAACGTTTTATTCTCTTTGAAGAAAGCGCATCATACAATGAAAACTGCAATCGATTTCATATCCATCGGCTTCAATTATTATTCATATTAACTTCCACATTTTTCTGTAATTACGTTTTATCGTCCAATAAAATGCTACGCGTATCCACGTATATAAACAATTTCTCTCGTCATTTTCACACCCCTGGAAAATGTTAAAAAATTCCCCTGCGAGATCTGTTGTTTTCATAACGCGTTTCAGTCGCGTATAGTTAACATCGAAAAGCTCGAACCGCCGTATTAAAATTTACAGCTTTGAGTCAACTGCTTGGTCGTTTCTGCGACCCTAGTCAACGTTGCGTGTACTTGCGGAAAGTACCTTTGAAATCCACGCAAAAAAAACATCTCGTAGAACAGCGTTGAATCTCGGGTTCGCGAAATCCACGGACCACGACGTTTATTTAGATTCGCGGTTCGCTCGTTTATTTTTATTATCGCAGCTTACTTTGTCAACTCGGCCTGTAATTGCTGGCTAACGATAAATTCGACGCACAGTTTTCCTTTTATGCGCGATGTCATTAAGCGGGTGGTCGTCTTCGCTCGAGAAGATCGCCACGTTTAATTTTAACGACCGCCGACGCGAATATGAAACCCTCTGAACAAAACGAAACGCCATTTACCGAGGTGTCCTCGGTGAATTTCCATGAAATTTCTACGTTCTACTTGTAGATATATTTACGGCAATTACGAAGTTTACCGATTTTCTCAATTATTGCTGTTCAACTTCTTCGGTCTTGCTTTTGGAAGCTTAGTTTTAGTCCAAACAAAAAGAATCAATCGGAGAGTCTCGAGAAATCGATGCAGAGTATTTTATGAAGAAAATCTGACATTTCTAAATCTTTCTTAGGAAACCAAGTTTCGTGAAAGTAAGTAAGAACGTATTATCTTTCAATTTAATCCGCTTAACGTTCAAAATGTGCATTAGATTAGATCAGATTTGGAGCGTGTCAATCGGAAGCTGTAGAAATTTCTATAGAAAATACGAACAAACTTCTATACAATTTTGCGTTCTCAAATTTCCTACAGAAGCACAAAAATTTCCTATCTACCCGTTACAATGCCGCTGAGTTTCCTCCGGTGTTTTCCTTTAAATTTCAATCGTTAAAACAAGAATTTAACTGTTATCGCGCTGTCGATGAAATCGAAAGAGTCAAAGTGAAAATCGAAAAATTCCGTATGACACGCACGATCATCCATAGAGGGTTTCTGTAAATGTTCCAACTCTTTCGCAAGCCACTGTATTCCCCATGTTTGAACAAATAAACACTAGAGATAATTGTTGGCTAATAAATAAACACTAGAGGTAATTATGGGTTGCGAGGATCGATAAGGACAATTTGAAACGTTCGATCACGGAGAGATTCGATTGTTCCATAATAATAATCCTTCACGGCAGTTCTGAATGTTATGCAGAGTTCTATATGAAGTGATATAATTTATTTTCTCTAAAATTGTTGTCTCTGCCGGTGTTATTGGCGTTGACATGCGTTTGATGAAATTGTTCGTATGCTATGGAAAGCTTTTAATAAACTTCATACGAGGTTGTGTATTGAACTTAACGGAATGAACGATACTTTGTTAACGAATATAGCATTTATTAAAATACTAATATTCTCTGCTCAATGAGTGCAGAATTTCATGAATATTTCAAAATGTGTAAAAATTACAAGATTTTAACAAGTGGCTATACAACTATACCGTAAGTACGTGAAAGATAAATAAAAATGTAATTAAATGTAATTAAAGGGAAAATGAATTTGAAAAATATTTACCCTGTACGTAGACCTTTTTTCTTCTTTTTAATTAAGAAACAACTGGAATCCAATAATTACACCACCAACTTATTTAGGACAACCAAATTAATTTCTTCAAATTTTAGCTACGTGTTAGAAAATGATGCAGGATTCAAGGATTCAACGTTTCCATATTTAACACAATGAAACAATCGCGTTTGGCAACAAGATGACATTTTCGTTTATTACAGCGAAAATTTTCTTACGAGATTTTCAACGATGTAAAAAATCTGTGTTGGAAATTTTCTATTAAAAAATGGGCAGATCTGACCGGTATCATTTTTGAGACAGAGAAATACAAAATATGCAATTCCATAAATTTCTAGACGAATGTAAAGTACGCGTGTGCGAGTGTGCGCTGTGCACAGATATAACACAAGGCACGCGAGCTTACGCGAAAGGCGGGCTACTGCATTCAGTTTTTCCAAAAAGTTTCCTTCTCTGCCGCGTGTGCTGACACGCAGTCTGTTGCGCTTCCGCGCGCTATAATTTCGCCAGCGACTGTACGAGGAGAAATACCTTAAGAATACCATTTAAGGTATTCGCAGCGCGACAACGTCTTTCAAAAGTAAAATACGCCGAGACTCGAAAGCCATATTCTTCGCGCATGGCTGACATTCCTCTCGTAGGAAGAAATTTCTTGGCTGTCTGTACACGCACACACCAACAAACAATTGAGAAATCGATGGAACTTCACATCGCGGTACGTCTTAGACGCCGAAATTACCGATATTACGCGTTTCACGTTACTTTCGTTCGAAAACGGCCAGGTCGGAGCTGAATTTGTTGGAAAAAGGAGGAAAGAAAAGAGAAAAAATCGTGGAGAATGCTTGGCTCGCGAAGGTTTCAGAAGAAAAGTGATTTTAGCCGTAAGATAGCGAGAAAGTTTAAACGCTTCCGAATTCTCGTTGAGAGTTTCAGAAGCAACTGTCGCGCAACGACGATAGAAGCAAGTGATTTCTATGAATTTCTTTTATACCAACTGCTGCCAGTTATTACACGAGATCCTTTTTTAACGTAAATACGGCCATGAAGCATTAATATAATTTTTTTTCAAGAAAGCATTCTTCCAACTTTTGTAAGAACAGTTTCTCCGTAATTAAACGACAAATCATTTTTACAGCGGCTCGCTGTAGCCACTACGCGTTAAAATTTCTACTTTAAGAACGAAGATCTTCATCTCGGTAAGGCTTGAACTTTTTGTAAAACTCGACCCGCGTATAGATAATGTTGAGGTTGAGGTTGAGATTGACTGAACAACGAGTGGATGAATTTGTAATAGAAAAGTATATCGAAATAATTAAAGGTATAAGTATAATGTATAAGTTTATGCTGATTCACATCCTTACTCTCCTAGTGTTACTAGACAATGGAATGATAGGTAGCACGTTCGTATATTTATAGCAAAAGGACATTACCAAATAAGTGAAGCTTGTAGCTTTGGCTAGAGGGTACAGGGAACATAAATAGAAATCTGTTTATTAGTTCCTTTGCTCCTAGACCTTGCAACGCAAAACATAATGTTTACTCGATACAATAACATGCATCGCTCCTTATTTAGAATATTTCGGAGTAATAGCAGTCTGTAGGTCACGGATATACGTAAATAAAGATGTAGAGTTTTTCTTCGAGTCTCTATCACCGCGCGCGATCGGTCGTAGGTGCAGTAAATGACATTGAAATTCTTCATGGAGTTTATCGAAAATTTACTGTTCAAAACGATTGGTAGACAATGTTACTTCGCAAACATCGCATCTTATATTCTTTATGACAGAGGAAAAAGTAAAAACTATTTATTTAAAAAAAAATTATTTAGATTAAAAAGGAAGTTAAATGGTCAATACATGATGTTATTACATGTAAATTACATTATAGAATTAGAATATTTTTTACACTTGAATTTGTTAAATTTAATTAAGATTGACAGTACTTGCTCCTAGTGGCAGTTAAAAAGATTTTCACAAGAAAAGTAAGACTTGTCTAGAAAATAATAAACTGATATAGGCGAGATGCTGGCAAACGGGTCAGACGTGATCTCTCACATCTGAAGAATACTTAGCGAATAAAATAAAAAGCAGTCGTAGCGCGTGTAATGATCCGCGTTTGGTTATAGAAGACAGTCGCAGCGCGCGGATTAATGGATGCAAATAGATTATTTAGAATATTTCTGCGTAATAGCAGTCTCCAGGTCACTGATATACGTAAAGAAAGATGTAGAATTTTTCTTAAAGTAGTTACGTCAACGGATAATATACTGGAAATATGGCGGAAATTTCGAAGAAAATCGTTGACAGTCGATGTTCGTTGTAGCAAACTGGCCAACTATTTCGCTAACAGTAAATTATTTTACGGTTCGCGTGCCGCGTGGAGGTAAAAAGTGGCGAAAAACGGCGAGTATCAGGGTGAAGTTGAGCGAGTAAACGCGGGCGAGGAGTAACGCGAGGGTGGAAAGCTAAGCGAGAGTGGGCGAAGCGACGCTCGCGCGCCGAGCGATCCCGGAAATCCGATCCGCCGGAAACTCTCGCAAACACGGAACGAGAAATCACACGTGCCATCGTCGCACTGAGATTCCGATCAATCCTGGCGCGTAGCTTGCGCTTTTTGCGGACAGCGGGCGCCGGAACCCACAGCCACCGGATTCGAACTTCCTAATTGCTCGTCAAATATTTTGTCGAGTGGCTGCGCCGTTCCTCCCGGCGGGGAAAATCCTCGTTGAGATCTCTGGAAGATTGGTTTCGTTGGAACGTACAGCTTGGCTCGCGAAGCTTTCAGAAGAAACGTGATTTTAGCGGTAAAACAGCGAGAAAGTTTGAACGTTTGTGAATTCGTGTTGAGAATCTCAGGGGAGCGACAAAATGACCTTATGAACTTCTTTTTTTGGGCCGACCGCTGCATAGTCATTTTCGGCTGTAAATATGGTCCTCAAGGACGGATGTAATTTTTTTTTTATTCTTCTTGCGGTTTATAAACTTTTTAATAGCATCGTCGCGTTTAATAACTTTTCAAACTGCGGCGTACACGATAACTAAAAAAGCTAATCGATCGATCAATTTGGAACGAAGCTCGTT
Source organism: Bombus vancouverensis nearcticus (assembly GCF_051014615.1). Lineage (NCBI taxonomy): Eukaryota > Metazoa > Arthropoda > Insecta > Hymenoptera > Apidae > Bombus > Bombus vancouverensis. Next base: position 16,145,433 of record NC_134915.1, on the reverse strand, counting down.
CACCTTGTTGCAAATTTCGCCAGGAATTGAACAAAATTTTTATTCGATTATTTATTTATACTTGTTGCGGTTTATTAACTTTTGAATACCGCCACGTTTAATAACTTTTCAAACTGGCGCGCACGATAACTGGAAAACTAATTGATCAATCAATTTCGAACGAAGCTGATTCATCTTGTTGCAAATTTCTCCGGGGATTGGAACAATTTTTATTCGATTATTTACTCATAATACTTTTCTGAACAACGTCAACTCTATTTATCTGCTGGAAAAGAAGTACGTTTCTCCTCTAAACGCTGCAACTTTCCAATGTTCCATGTTTCTCTCCCCAAAAAATTGGTTCCATCCCAACGTAAACTACCTGACTTTAGCAAAATTTCTTAACCTTTGCATTCGGATGTCCGTGACAAACGCTATACAGTAGACAATAAAAAAAAATTAAAATAAAAAGATTACATTTCTACTTCACGGCTATATCCACGATACTTACATCTCAAAAGAGTCTAGTTCTATATAACCAGTAACAAAAATTCTAAGTCTAACAAAAATCTCGAAAACTCCGTTGCCTTTATCGTCTTCACGCGAAAATCCCTCCTCCTTGATGCGACATAGAATCGTATACTGGACTTTACAATGAAATTCTAACGCCTGACGAGAGATAATTTAATCGCGGTGTGTAGATTACGATGATATTGGTTAATCGTATACAACTACTCGTAAACAATCTAATTAAAAGACAAGAACGTTGGCGCGGTAAATTTGCGCGGGTGCGAGTAGCGAAGGAAAATATTGCAAAGTGCAAATGATCTGACGCTTGAATTTAATAGAGTTGTATAATCAGCGCGTCTAATAGAGCAACATTCATTTTTATTACAGGATACTTCCCTCTGCCGTCAGTTTACTGCCTCGCGTGGATCTGCCTGGACGTATTATTATGTACGGCGAGCATCATGCACTTGTGCACCATAAGCGTGGACCGGTACCTGAGTCTACGGTACCCGATGAAATTCGGCCGGAATAAAACCAGGCGGCGGGTCATGCTGAAAATCAGCTTCGTCTGGGTACTGAGCATCGCCATGAGCCTGCCTCTCAGTCTCATGTACTCGAAGGTGAGACACTTAAGACGAAACAATCGATGCCGTGTTACGATTCACGTAAAAACACGCGATATCCAGGCATTCCATTCTATACGCGTTATACACGCATTTTATACGCGTTTTATACGCGTTATACAGAGTGTTTCGGGATTCTTTTTCTCCGCAAGGCGAAATGGTGTTTATATATGTAGGATTTTCTTATTTATTCAGAAATATTAAACAGGAAACGATGGTTATTTAACGTGAATTCAATACGATAATGTGCTATAACTAAGACAATTAAATAGTTAATTTACAACTCTCGTCGCCACGGTTCCAACGCTCTCTTCCACGCGCACCATCCTCCTCGACAACGCTGACAATACGCCGACTTCTCACTCAACTGCTGACTGTTAATTCGTCTTTCTCCCTTAACACTTTGACTGCCACACCGAAATCACACGTTTCGCTGAGGACGTCACGGGAGTATTTTTATTATTCAAAGCATATAATGGCGAAATAATAATAAATTGACGATGTAAGACCACGTTCTTCCCTAATGGACCGTTTATCTCATTGGTGGTCACGGGTGACCACCGTGGCACCTTGGTAACAGTCGATAGCGACATATTGTAACGAGGCTTCGTTTATTTCGACAAACCATTCGCCTTCGTTGTTTCTTTGTAAGCAAAACGTGCGGAATATATCGTTGAAACGTGTAGAAGATATTAGTAAACGGTATTTGCTCGTTCTATATATAATAGCAAGGTATGTTCACACTTGTAACTTCAATTATACGATTATAAAGCAGCGTTTACGATTATTTTCTAAGCTGTGTTTATAATAATATTCGTAGATTACGTCTCAAAGATATGGACGCAAACACAGTGTACCGTTAGATGCAAGATTTGTACTCTTTTTTCTTTTATCGATGTTCTAATAAAAATGTTTAATCGTCCAATGGGGCACTTTTTACTTCAAAGTATCTTCTATTTATCGGTTATATTCAAAATTCCCTAACTGTCAATTTTCATTGAATTTTTATAATTGTAAGAAATTCAAGCCCTCCGATCACCGATGACCACCATTGCGTCACAGGAGAAACCGTAGCCGGTCATTATGACCAACGTGGCAGTCAAAATGTTAAGCATCCCTTTGTCCGAGGTCATGGTCGCGTAGGCTTTTTTCCGCGTAATTATTCGACCGAAGGACCGACGACACATTGACAGGCCTGTCGGCACTTAGACTTTGTCGCAACATTGTTTATGGTTCACCCGATATTTCTTAAGCCATTTGTCCACGATACTATATATAGAATAGAAGATATCTCGATGTACGCACGTGGTAATTTGGTTTAATAATTTGGTTTCAAAAGAGGAAGTAGAAAAGTATTCTTTCGAATTAATATATAATTTATAGTGTATGAGGCATCAATTAGAAAATTTAGATCAGAGCGAGCGTATAAAAAGATGGGAAAGAAAAACGCATTAAACAGCTTTTGTTTTCCAATAACTCGTTTATGAAACCATTGACAGGAATTTCACGGGCTTTTCGTGCTACACGAAACATAAAGCTCTTTCTTCGCTCGTGTATTTCCAACAAGGATCGTAGAAACTGAATGCGTGTAGAAGGCTACCTTATAAAAGTGCTTTTAAAATCTATGAAATACAAAGAACCGGCAGCCACTTCAAGAACATTATTCTGAAAAGTTTTGCAGAAAAGGAGTTCAAGGATATCGTTGCTATCCAATGTTAAATATTTTATCTGCATGTATCTCATGGCAAACTTTTATTACAAATTTTATCGGGACAGTGTCGGCCGCTAAGTATTAATTACGATCAAGCCAGCATTAAGACGAAATTAAAAATAAAAAGGCAAGAATAAAAGTATACAAAATATCGTAGGATGATGTGTCTCGCTCGTCGTTACTTTCTTAAGTTTGTTTAATTCTTACTGGAAGTCTCATTCGGAATAGGATCGTTTCTTTTGTATCACAATCGCATTTCGAACAAAGGGATGCTTTAAAATAGATTCTCGTAAGAAATGGGAAAATATTATACAACGTTTCCTTCCTTTACGCAAGTTTGAAACAAATTTCAAATTAAATTGTGGCAACTTGAAATTGAATTACTAAGAATTCTGTAGAGTTGATATTCTAAAGGAAATTATTTTTTACCGAATCAAGCGTGCTCGAGGAAGCTTGTAAAATACAGGTGTCTAATTGAATATTAAAAAACGTCTAACTTAACTTAACTTAAAGAAATTTCTATGATACCCAACGACAGAAATAAATATTAACCATTGGGAGATCTGTATTGATTAATATGAACATTTAAAAAATTTATTTATTTATTTATTTCTAATTTTATATATTTATAATCGATTAAACTATGCTTTATTTCTAATTTTTAAAATAGCTGTTAAACACGATGATAGAAATAAATATGTAATAGTTGGTACGAGAATAGTAATAAATATCCCACGCGTAGAATAAATTACATCGCGCAGTTTCAAACGTTTAACAGCCAGTTAAAAATAGCTACTGCGATAAATTCTTGAAAATTTCAAGCAAACAACGAAATAACACGAAAACGGTAGACAAACAAGGAAGCAGACAATGAAATGCGGATAATTTTCCACATCCAAATCCTGACGCCTTCCGTGGGAAAATTCAAATGATAAATTGGGTCGTTGAATTTTCCAGGTCAAAACTCCCTGCCAATGTTTCACGGAATTTCATATTTGCATTTTTACGGAATCCAAGCCACTGTCATCGGTGTAGTTCCAATTCACCTAGTTACGAAATCTCGTTCTGCAAATTTCGTGCCTCGCCAGTAGAACGATAAACGTGCAGCTTTTTAATAAAATATAATTTGCCTGGGTTGGTTCAACGTATTTGCGACATTTCGCGTTACGTTTTCATTTTTTTTTTCTTTCTACTTTTATCGCCTGCAAATACAAAATACGATAAATGTCAAATGAAAGTGGATAATTGTAACGAGACTGTAAGAAACATTCCGGATGATCGAATCGTTCTATTCTCGATCCAATGAGAAACTCGATCGACTGAAATACTCGCGGAAACACCACAGTCTTAACTGCGACAACCTTCGTCATAAAATGTCTTATCTGCGATTTAATTTTCCAGTTCGGCGAACTTGAAATCTTTTATGAGATCGCCAGTGTCTTCTTGGGAAAGTCTTCGTCCTAAAGACGATTTAACCGGGTGGCAACAATAATTTCATCGAGTCTTAATGAACGAGAGTTCAAGTATTCGAGGTTGATATCACGGAATTGTGAACGTAAAGTGGCTACAAAATGCATTTGTACACCACCGCGTTTCTTGTTGCATTTATTAATTTGATCGAATTCTATTGAATTTCCTATCATTTGCTGGTACTTTCATGCGATTACAAAAATCCGATATTATGGAAATAAAACGTATATAGAATCTGATAGAAAACAGTTTATAACTAAATGAACGAATTATCTTTCTTGTTATTTTTAGCGGTAAATTAATAATATTCTAGCGGCGGTATATATATTTGAAAATTGATAAATGCAATTTATTTAGGCATTATATTTCTTAAATCATATTTTTCCCGTCTGTGAGAGCCGCAAATCTCTAATTCTTTCGAATCCAATTTTTTTTTCTTATCAAGCTACTAAATAATTTTGGTGTTTTAAATCGATATCCAATGATGTTTTATTATACAACTCATCTATGCCAAAATCGCGTACCATTAGCTTTAATATGTAAAACTCTGCTATGTACCGCGCGCAGACTCATCAGAAATTCAGAATTGCTAACTGGAATCAAAACAGGCTAATTGCCATGAATTTATTAGTAGTTCGTTTTGATCTAACTCTTCGTTATAACTCTGACCTAGATTCACCCATGTCTTAAATTTCTAATTGTCGCCACTCTATTAGTAAATCATTTCCATCGAGCTGCTCTTTATAGCATTAACAAAGCATCGCACAATTCAATTCTGCGGCTAAGATCTGACATTGTTGCTGAATCTGTTAATATCGGGTTGGCGACTAAGTGATTGCGGGTTTTGTCATTAGGTGATATTGACAAAATCCGCAATCACTTAGTCGCCAACCCAATAGATCGTTCTTATTCGATTATTCGATTTTACATTTTCTTTTATCCGCCACGTGTATATATACGACCCAGCAATCCTGTACAATTTTCGAATAAAAATTTCTATTTTTTCAAACATCATTGCAAGGCATGTTTTTTATTTGCTAAAAAAGAAACGAATCGACGACAACCGAAGCGATGTATTCGTCGAGCTTACGGGTTTGTCTGTCAGAAAGCACTCGGCTGGCGGCTCACGGAGAGACTCGCAAACAGCTGTAATTTTTAATGGCAAGAAAAGTTATCCCGTTCCGCCCTATTAATTCCTATTCTCCTCGTGTACTCATTAAACTCGCTGAAATATGTAGCACGGTTTCTGTGCGGGAACGTGGCACGCTGGCCTAACAACCGAACACACCAACGCGCTTCCAATTAACCCAACTGGGATTAAAACGCGATTCGAACAATATTAATTCCCAAACGCACCATGGACACCCGATGCTCGTCGTTTACGGTTGGATGTCGTTTTAACGAAACGACGACACGTTTTACGCACCCCTTTCGCGTGCGGTGCAGGTGTTTATGCGAACGAAAACCGCAAAAGTAAAACGTGATTTTTTTTTTTTTTTTGAAATTTACAATCTAATCCATAGAGTAATAGACATTTTTTAGTAATAAAAATTTGTATTGATTCTTTTCTAATTTAATATTCGACCGATACCGGCGATGATTCACAGGTGATTGCTATAATTCTGTTTATTATCAGTCGAATATTCAAGAACATTCGTAAGTTATTGCGAGATTCATCGAGGAAATTGTTGGAAAAACTTTGATCGATTTATTCTTAAATTCATTGATTTCGGCAAAGTTTCTCGTTCGTCTTAAGTAAACGCTACTTGCGTTTGCTGTTCCAGCAGTTGCTTCGCCTTAATTCGAAACTGCAAACAATTTGCGAGAGCATCTGCCACTTCACAGGATTGTTTTCGCCATTTCTTATCGGCATCTCTCGGTAGGAATAAAAATTCTATGCCATGAATGCACAAACGTCTTTTAATAAGAAATGTTGTTGAGAGAGCAGCAAGAAAGGCAGAAGTGTAAATTGGATTCAGAATCGACGTACATACTTATGTATGCAGCGTTGAGCATTCGTATTTCTGCAAAGTGGGAAAAACTTTCGAAATCCACGTTTACGATATAACTGATGAAACTTCCTTGAAAACTTCTATATCTTTCGTAATATTTGAAATTCAAGTAAATAGATGCGAAATTTAAAATATCGTTTCCTTAATTACTCTGATCTCTATTACTTTAATAAATTATTAAAAAATAATTTTTCGTTCCAATAGATTATATTCCGGTTTATTTTATCTTAGTTTATCGTACATGCAATTTTAAGCAAAATTGGAAATACCTTACGAACTTGATATTTCTAAAGTCCGTGTGCGCTTTTATTCTATCACTATTTTGAATAAGTCGTTCAAGATGCAGAATACGTGGGAAATGCTCGGAGGAAAAAGGAATGAGAACGACGTAGCGTTTTAACTTAACCAGATATGAAAATTATAACAAATGAAATTTCTAAAAAATGCTCTTTTTCTATCGCGATGTACGAACGTTTTATCAACTGTGGTCGAGATATTTAACTAATAAACTTATTATCTTTCTAGTGGTTTACATTTCCACCTCGTTGCGTTTCCATTCCACGTTTCGAATAAAAATATTTTCTCACTAACGCTTCAAGAAGAATTTATGTAAAAGTTGATACCGAATTTTACATAAATGGACTATAACGTGCTCGGAATATTTCTTCTAAATCAGAAGAAAAGATTACAGATTGTAAAAAAAAAGAAACAATTTTCACGCAATTAAATCTCCAATCCCCGATAATTTCATTTCGATCGTTCCAACAGTCATCAATCTTCGCGGCTTTGTAATTCCCGCGAGGAGAAAACATCGAAAACGATAGAAGTCTGTTCCGTAGCGAGAGAAATAGTATTTTCGCGATGCACGCGACTAAAGAAGGCGAGTGTTTTTTGTTGAACACGTGGGATATTCTCACGCGAACCGGAGAAATTCGATACACGCGGGCAACGTACGAAAAAACGTTCACAAACAGTCTAACATATCTAATTTGCGCGGTTGCATCCTTGAACGTTAATATCGTGAACCATTTCATAGCCAAATACACGGCTCTGGCTGCAGAAACGATGAATTTCGGTCCGTGTTTCGTCTATGGAAATTCGAATTGCGAATGGTAATTCGCGCGTTTCCCTCGACACGCGTAGCATGCACGAAATTGGCGCCAACACGCCGCGCGTAAAATTAATAATCGATGGTTTGTATTTCAAGGCGTTGTTTTAAGCGGCGGAATGTTTGCAGGCGCGATGAATTTTATTGGGAAAAATTGTATTCCAAATTTTGCCCGTAGTATCTGTTTCCTTGAAACTTTTGCCTCGAGGAAGAAAATTAGGAGGAAAGAATTTCGTATTATAATGCAAATTCAGGTATTTAGAATGCATCGAGTATCGCGAGAAAAAAACTTTATAAAATTCAAATTCGTTTTATGTGTATTAATATTTATATCGCGTGAATTATCACGTCGATTTTCATCGATAATGTATGTAGGCTTCTTTAAATGTTAAGTGCGCAACATTTAGATCGACTCTATTAATAAATTATATTTTTATTCTATACGCGCATAATATTAAACTTTAATTTCTTTGCCGCTACCTGTCCCATCAAATTCAAGAATTTTAAGGAAACGTTAACTCAGAATCCTACTTTTTTCAGGAAATTTTTTAACGAAGAATCTATCAAAGCGAAGGAAACTATTTATATAATTTTTTGATCGTCGCGGTACAGATATTTTCGCAATTATTTTGTATTATCATATATTTCTTTCTACTTCCTCGAACGAGCTATTTAAACACATATTTATAGGAAGTATGAGAGTAACAATATTAATTTCACATTACAACCCGCCTAACTGCTTTATTAAATACCAGACATATATTATCCTTTCATCATCTCAAGTAGTCGACATTCCATACTAGATCGATACAATATATAATATATTTCATTTTTGTAGAAACCGAAGAAATTAGAGAGTAATATTGTGTAATATATAACGACTCATTCGGTAGAAATTAATTCTTGAAACTACAAAGTAAGTTGTACTTATGTCATATATAACACATAACCAAACAACTACAAACTTACCAAATATTAGTGAAGCGGATCCTCGATTATCCAAACACCCGTTGCTGGAACATTCGATTACGTTAATCCTGTCACACGATAATGGAAATTCAGATCACTGTAGCGTTGTGCACGAACACTATGTTAACGACACGTTTCGAAATGAAAATTTTAACGAGTTTGAATAATATATAAGATTGCATTAAAAACCATATATTCCAGAATATTCGATATAATTGACTAGAAGGTTAGGTAATGCATCGCAAGGACATCTTTCTGAAAGGACCAATGAGAATCCAGAAATATTTAACAAAGTAAATAATATCGATATGATATGGACGAAACACAAAACCAGCTTAACCTTACTTTAAAGAACTTTAAAGGAAACGCGATGCATGTTAGCAACTCAAAACCATTGAGAAAGTACGCTGCGAGACGAGAAGAGGATAATTGAAACACACAAACATAACAATACGTAATAAATTACACATCATCTTCGCGTGAAATTTGACATTGCGACACGAATCGTACGATTTTTCGAACCTGATCATCACACAATGATTATCTGATCATTCAGAAACAACATTAATTCGAACAATCAAAGATTCATCGTAATATGTTTGTATATATTGAATATTTAAATTAAGAAACAGTACTGTGACACAACAAAACGCGCGAAATTTTTCAATATGGCACCCACCGTGTGTTTACATTTGATTCGCGGTATACACATTACGCGCACATCACTTTTAACCAGTGAAATTTCAAATATTTAGTTTATTTAACGTTACTGTTTCGTGGTAAGACATTTTCGAAAGCAAAATCACTTTGTACGACACGGCAAAATACGAAAAGATCATTTAGTACCCGCGCACTCGAATCGCGTACGTTCGCGATCACCGCATGCAGCGCACTCTGCATGTCAGAGGACTAAAGAGCAAAAATTGCGTAGTAAAAAATCGCGGGAATTCGATCGTAAAGGAAACCTCATTTCCGTAATGATTTATTTACGATGTCGTTGGTGGAAAGTTGGAAAAGTTCTTCAGGGATATCTTTAACCTATGTTCTTTATTATTAACCTATGTACATTAATTGGAAATTCTTGCGTTCTTGTCACGATTCATATTTGAAGACAAAAATTAAAATGTTATGAAATATTTATTGCAGGTTTTGAGTCGAGTGACAGCTTTGATCTATCGTTCTGTTAACTGGCTGTTATATTATTTAAAGGAATTCGAAAAAATTCAACCATGGAATTGAAAATTAACTACTGTAAATGAGCTTTAGAGTTAATTTTAATTTTCAGTTTTTATAAATCCAAGTGCGACAGTAAATGTAACCTTTGCTAATGTAAAAATTTGTGAATATGTATACCAAATTCAAACATTACAATGCGTTAAAAACAGGAAACCAACAATCGAAAGGATAGTTATAATTTGCCCGACCCAGTCAACAATTACAAAAAGCGTTAGAAAATAAAAATTTATCCATTTCAAAATTCATTTCCTATATGAAATGAAATACTGTGCGCAAAACGTTCAAATCTTTTTCGTTCTATTATAGAAATTGATATCATTGTACCGTCTGTTTTTAATAGACTCGGATTCGTTGACGGTAAAACAATTTAGGTAGAAGTGAAATGAATCCAGTGATTGCGTATCAAATTTCATCGATATTTTGTAAAAAATTTGTTTGGAAATGTATCGATGGATATAGTGAATTTCATAATAGCAGGGACAAGAGAGAAATAGAATAGGACGAGAGAGTATGCCTCGATTGAGACTATCATTTTCCGTGTACGTAGTGAAAGGTTATAGGTAAACAAGCTTGATATTATAAATGAAAAGAGATCTTTCAATCAACGTTCAATTTTTTAAGATAATAACTCATTCCACAAAATGTACAGTACCACACATTTTGAAATGGCCTGTTATATACTACCTACGCTATAAATATGATCTATTTACTAATATCTTTTATCCAACTTTTACAAAAGTTCAAATGAACCTGTTCTGATCTTGCCGATTTGATTCAAGTATCAAGATACATCATTTATCGCTTTCCTCTATACGTAACTGTATTTTTCATGATCGTTCGAAAAGTTTTTTCATCAAATTTTAATAAAAACTCGATAAGGAAACGAATAGGATGAGTAAAGAATGAAACTACAAGCCACATTTTCTTCTTTATTCTATTGGGTTGGCAACTAAGTGATTGCGGATTGTGGTATTGAAGAAACTTCTCGAACGATCATGAAAAATACAGTTACGTATAGAGGAAAGCGATAAATGATATATCCTGATACTCGAATTAAATTGGCAAGATCAGAACGAGCTGAATTGAACTTTTGTAAAAGTTGGATAAAAGATATTGTCATTAGGTGGTATTGGCAAAATCCGCAATCACTTAGTTGCCAACCCAATATTATAAATCTTATTTCACCTCCGGTTATCTCGTTTAATAAATTACCACCACGCGTTTATAAACGAAGTTTCACGGAACCGCGTATAGACACTGGTCCCAGCAGTTTGATTGACCAGTGTCTTGTCATCAGTGACTGACAATGAAGCGAGCTCTTTTATTCCACGAAAACACGCCTCTTTCCTCGCAGATACTAACCCTCGTTTAGACCTCTCACGGAGTCACGAATTCAAACGGCATGTTCGCTCGTTTCCTGACCGTTCGATGAACGTTGAGTCGATCGCTTTGGATGGAGGTTACGGATGAAGGTATTCGTCAATCGCTCTATACGACACGCCAATATCTCGTCGAAGAGAAGAATATCGATAAAGGGGCGGATAGATGAATCGCGATGTTTTTTTTTTTTTTTTTTTTTAGAAAGAAATCACGCGTGATCCGATCAATCGTCCCTGATACCAATCTCGTTTCTCGTTTTCCTGTGAAGTCATCGGAACATCTATTTAAGTTACTGTACGAAGTATGTCAGAATTAATGCAAGTGGTACTGTAATTAGGACGATATTACAACATCTGTCCACTTTAACGTACTAACGCACGTATTATCTAAATTAATCATCTTCACTTTCTTTTATTAATTCTTCTAATTCATTAACCAGGTAGACGATTAATAAATACATTTTCAAGAAACGAATCACTCTCTTCTATAAGCTCATTTATCGCAGTGTTTCGATTTATGGAGTTGTTCAATGTGGCTTCTGGCTCATATAATGAAATACAGTATCGACCAAACGATTCAGACCAGCACGTATTATGTATTCTGTAGAACGTAGGATTAGTTCGAAAAAGGTCAACTCAGGATTCTGCTATCTTGGAGAACTCTTTTGTCAAAAATTCATGAGAGCAAAGGAAATTGCTGTTGTATGTGTGCTATGCTCGAAAGCGTAAGTTCTCGGAATGCAGTGACGCGACAACCAAATATTTGGATCAACGAAGTAAAATTCGAAAAATGGTGCGCTATCGTTAATTTATTCTTCGCTTTTCAACTATTTGTTCCGTATTAATTTAGCTGGCAAGGTTCGCGCTAAAAATCGTGCACCAGAATCGTTAACTTGGGGATATGTAACCTTGAGAAGAAAATAATCTAGATGGTATAATGGCAAAAGCAATATAGCGTGTATCATCATACATATTACTTTCGTGCATATGAAATTTTATTTGTGGAAAGTTTAATCGTATTCGAAATTTTGTCAGATATTTGGTTAATATAAGCTGGTTAAAGGAGAGGAAAAAATCCAATACAATGCACGGCTGTTGAATATTTAGAAGATTTAAAATAAAGTTGTTAGAACTTCATTATTCGACGTCATGAATCAACAGGATACTGGCGTAACTTTTTTATGAGTTTCGACTTTGAAAGCGTATCGTAACAGCTGCTGAAAATATAAATTCACCGCTTGAGGAAGCTTATGTAAATGTTGATTTGTCGAATTCAAGAGTCATGATATTACGTTGGAAGATAAGTCGGCAGAAAAGCGGGAAAATATATCGAAATGCTATTTTAAAAGAGATTATTGAAAATAGTCCACGATAAGCAACAGAAAAGATAATGCGTGGAATGAAGACAGAATAAGTAATGGAAGCATTACGTGAAAATTTTGTAAAATCCACTTACCTTTTAGTGCTTTACTTCAAGAAATTGTTAAAATATTGTTACGGTAGAAATTATTCATCGGAAACCTTCTTTTATTAATCGTTAATTTCGTTTCATTATTAATTACGAGGTGGATTATTAAAATTATCTTCGTTTATTTCATAAAACGTATCGTAGATCCTTTGTATGCACTAAAATAATTAAAAAGAACCCTGTAAACGTAAAACCTGAGTGTCAAGAATTGCGTACAACGTAAAACTAGTTGCAAAAAGAATCTATGTAAAGTTAAATCCCCAGCTTTCAATCCTCTATCCATATAGCGAGAATGGAAAAAAAAATTCCGAGATTTTTCAAAAAGTTGCTTTGAACTTTGCAATACATTTACTTAAAAAACTATGGAAATTTAGCACGAAGTTAACGCGCGAACGAACAAAATCTCTGACTGAAAATTTATACAACTATCCACAGAATTCTCTCGTATGCGCATTTTTCCGCAATTTTCGACCATATTAAAACGAGAACGAGCTTTGGATTAATAACACATACACGTATATGCGGTTAGACCAAATAATATATTTATTAAAACTCGAATGAAACAGCAGTTGTAAACCGTATACAGTAAACGATGTCGAGAATTTGCCGCTTAACGATGATAAAATTAACTATACAAAAAATAAGAGATAGGAGGTGTCGCTGTAGGCGTTACATGAAACGGAGAGGAAATGGCCATAGTATTTTTCCCGTGTTGCTTCTATCAACAGTGAACTATAGTGCGTAGCGTGAACGAATGATCCGTGTTGCGTCGATAGAGCCACAAGAAGAATTTCTGCCACACGCCATTTAATCTTCGGTATATTCGAATGGCTCTGGGGGTTCCGCTTCTTGCTCTTCTTCCGGATGAGGGCCATAAGCTGGAACATAACGACCATAATCGAACCTAAAGCGACGATAAGCTTTCTTGAAAAGCGAATCAATTCGGCGAGCGCTACAGACAATCGACTGGCGACAGGACAGTAATTGGCTTTCCGCGATAATTTTTACAAGCAAAGAAAATTTGAGACGCAAAGAATATAGTCGATGAGTTTGACTTCCAGGAAGCTCATCTATCGATTAAGAAATTCTATGAACGAGTTTCTTAGTTCTGATCGTTGGAAAACCGCGTGAGACATTTTGTGGGCAAAATATCTACCTTTTGGATTTTAGAAAGTTCTTATTCGCGAGACAAATATTGAAGTTCGCTTTGCCTGTTTCGTGTGAAGGTTTCTTGACGTTTATCGGTGCGAAATTTTCTTCCGAGGAACAGAAGAGGGCAGAATCTGCTAACTTAGAACTATGTCAACGAGAATGTGAATGAAGGAGAAATGTAATTTTCAAAGTATAACAACGTATAACCTGATAACCGTGGAAGACGAGTTAACTCGTCAATCGAATTGTCAAACTCTTGGGCAACTCTGTCAAACATTCGTTACATCAGACTTATTCTTATGTTCATCGTTGTAGATGTTGTTACTCGTGATAAACGTAGTAAATACGTTTAAATTGGTATTTCACGAATGTGTATCGTTACACTTCAATCAATTTCATTTCATCCTGCTGAAATAATTTCCATTTTGCTACATTTTCGATACGTTCCAACAGAAACGACGAAATAAATGTATTCTTCGTTTAAATTCTTCTTTAACTGCGTTTCCCTAATGCGTAACTTAACTTATATATAAAGACAGAAATAAATGTGATAATAAAACGATTTTCTCAAAAACTTAATGGCCATTTTCGGTGTCATCGCAGAGAAACAATTTCTTTAAAACGTATCGACTTACCGGCTACTGGTTCCACGAGTTCCTCTTCGGTATCCGATTGAATGTGCTTCACCATGACGATACCGCCGATCTGAATGTCCTTGACAGGCGCGTAATGACTACCCTCTACCAATTGTATCACTTTCAGCTGTTGTCTCAGCACGCGAGCCGGATTCTGAAGGATCTCGAAGTTAGGCTCAGCTTCCTTTTTCTCCTTCTCTGTCGTCTTCTCGCCCTCGTCCTTGCCCTTCTTCTCGACCTTTTCCTTCGTTTCTTTCACTTCCTTCGCTGGCTCCTTCTCTTTCTTCTTCTCTTCTTTCTCCTTGGCCGCCGCCTCGACAGTCTCCTTCGTTGTCTCTGGCGGATCCTGCGATTAAAAATTAAACGACGAAAATAAAAAAAAGAAGGAAGCAATTCCAGCCTGTAGAAGCATCGTTTATCTGGCTTTGCGGCGAGTCAGTGCGTTAAGAGATTGGTCTTCGCTCTAGGAAAACGGATGACCCGGAGAGATAATCAGTTACGATTATCTGGAAAGAAAATCGTGCAAGGAGCGGAGGTAACATCGCATAAGCGAGACGAGAGGAAGGAAAATTGTGAAGAGTTCTGAGATTTATCAAAGATATCTGCGAGACTGTTTGAGGGCTTAGTGGAAAAGTGGGATACAAGTGCATCGTTTTTTAAAAACCAGATAAGCACCGGAAACCGTGTACGAGAGGTTTATTTATCCGGAACTTTAAGCCTTTAAAAATACATATAATATATCTTACGTATTTTAATATCTTGGCACTTTAATATCTAAGTTTAGTTTCGTCCACTAATTTCTCAACTTCAAAATTTCCCCACTATTTGTGATCCCCTCTCTCAACCTCTCGCTCGTGACTCTACGAACCCGATCAATGTTGACAATACGACAACCGCTCGACGACTGAACGACGAAATATTCGAGAAAATTGTTCGAACTCACCACTTCCATTTTTTCGTGAGAATCGCGAGCACGCCTCTCGGATTCACGTCTACGAGCTCTGGCAGCGATGCTGAGGACAGCGGTCGTGATCTTCTCTCTTTCCTCGCGTTTCTTCTCTTCGAGAGGCGCGGGATAGGCATAGACGCTTGGCCTGGCGTTCGAACGAATTTCCAGCTTTGGCATCTTTAGTTGAGCATTCAGAGCGATTATACAAGTCGGAGTAAAAGCCAGAGCCAAGCAATGGGCCAATGGGAACCAATACCAGTACTGGGTGAATACTAATGCACCGACCACTGCCAGCATGTTCGTGTGACCTGTTCTTGATTGCAGCGATACCGTCACGTTTCGGCCACCTGGAACCATTATCATTCTTACGTACAAGCGAATATTGAATATGCAAATTCATATTTTTATGAGCATCGAAGAAATGGGGCCTAGCCAAAGATTCTCTCCGTTTAATAAATAAATAAATGTATCGTAACTCGCGAGATATCCAACTATGTCGCGGCAGTTCTTCAAATTTTTTCTTTCGCGAAAGATATTGAATTGTTTTGTAGCGGCACGTGAGTCATCGGGCGATTCGAATCGGCAGTGACTCATATTGTTGTGCCTTAGAGCGTCAACGTTGTTTTCATTCGCGAGCTTCAAGAATAAACGAACTCCGGACAAAAACATTATCGCCGTTGTGAGTTATCGTCAACAGGAATCACATTTGAACTTTTTCTAAGTTCACTGGCCGATAGAAATAGACGAACATGTTCTCTAGGTGGGAGAGTGTTTAGAGCGACGATTACAATCGACGAACACTATTTCTGTACTCGTACTCGAAGTGATTTTTAATATACACCGACTATTATAATCTTATCGCTCGTCTCTTTAATAAACTAACACGTTTAATACCATCTCGGTTTCGTCACGCGATATTTCCATAAGTAGGTATTGTCTTTGTAGATATGTTTTGAAGTTTAGGATGTTCTCTTATGATATCGTTGGGTTATAAGTGATTAGAAAATAGATCGCTTAATTTCAGAATCCTTCAATTCAATTTATACTCTACGCCTTACGACGTCGATACGAACATGTTGAAGATTGCACGTTTAATACGTTGCGACCTAATGCAATAAATAGCGGACCTTTCGTACAGTGTGTGCGTTCTGTATAGTTTTGCAGTCTTTAACCCTCTCATAAATTCATTAGGAACGTTCGCGTTCCATTAATAAGCAATTAAAAGATGTTTAAATAATTGCTATTGCCTTACCTGCAGACGATAAATTACACATTTGCAGGGGAAACACGGTGGACAAGTTAATTAGTTCGCCTGCCTTGATCAAATTTATGACCCAACTTCTTCAAGTGTAATTCCCTAGTTGAACTATTTCGCTCCATTATTGTTTAAAATAGAGATAGAGAATCCGTTTCGCATATATTTAGACTTTTAGTGGCAATAATACATTTGCAATAACAATGCGCAATTGCGACACGTAACTCGCACAACTTAAATCTTCTTTCTCGTTCCATTGTGTACCACGATACACTAATTAGTTCCCTTTATGAATTATTAGGTTGCCCGAAAAGTTTCTTTCGTTTTATGAGGAAATAATATACGCACAACGTTTTTTCTTTTATATTATTTTGTCGATCTATTTTGTTCTGTTGAGATAAACACCGCGACATTTCACGCATTTGGTTTCACGTTTGTACGAAGCTGCACTGTTGTAAAAAACACGAAAGAAAGACACTCTCCGGACAACTTAATATAATACTTGGAGTACCTGTACGATTCTCGAAGTCCAATACGTAAAACTGCCACTTAGGTTTCACGTTTTAAGAGGAAAATCGCCCCATATCATAAATTTTAATAAATTCCTGTATTACGTTAAAAAAGAATTGCAATATTTCTTTCGAATAATATTCTGCTTGAGACCTTCCATTACCAAAAAAAAACATTTCTTCGCGTTACAAAGAAACTCGTAACTCAGTTGTTCCACGATATCGAAAGCATCGGAACTGAAAAATAACCTGCACTGCGATAAAACAAATCCGCAATCATCCAGACACATCGAACGTATCAGACACTTCAAAAGGAAGCGATCAGCTTGCAACTTATCCCTCAAACAACGTCGCAACAACCGACGCTGCAACGATAAACGGAGAAGTTTCGATTTCGCTATTTCCCGTCGACGAGAGGACAAGCTTCGTAATAAGAACCTTTGATCGTCCATCTGTATTATATTTCCGTGCTAAGAAGACTTATCGAGTATCGTCCAATTTCACCTTAGCCCTTTCATCGACTGATTCTTCGCCGAATTCTATCTCCCTATCGTTGGCGAAATTTCTCAAGTTTGAGAAAAATCGGACCGAGTCGTTGCCTACACGATACGTACACTGAGGACTTGTACGCAAATTCATAAGTTTCACAGCATAATTAAGCAATTAGAATCTCGATAGAACATCGCGTTAGCTACCCGCTATCATAGAAAGCACTATACTTTGGATATTTTATAAATTCTCTCTAATTACGCGCGCATTTGTACGTTGCGCTTTCAAGTTCAAAAGCGATTCGAATTCGTTGTGAAACAAAGATGAGATCGAAATTTAAGTAGACCGCGGATAGCTTTACGCCTGTGGGAGATTTAAGAACGAAGATATATTATAATGCTCGCTATAGTATTTAATACGCAGAACAAACCTCTGCTCGCGTTTCATTTCTCTAATTGCGAGCATAAAAATCTGAATTTGCACGAACATCCGCGATCTAAGATGACGGCAACGAAAGAAAATGAACGTCGTTTCAAAAGTTAACTCACCAGCGTCGATGATACCCTGGGCCAAGATAGCGCCGAACTTCGCCATTACGTCCTCGTGTTTGTCCACGACGACCTTCGCGTACAACGCCCTGAAATCTTTGACGCGGGCACACGTCGCCTCGGTTTGCTGGATCAAGATCATCGCAGACGCGATCAGAGCACCCTGACGAACGAAGTTCACCGAATCATTCGTCATAGGATCCAACAGGGCTATGGCCTCCTTCAAGCCTGTGCCAGCGCACGCTATTCCCAAGGCCATCGCTGCGCCGTATCTCACGTGAGGATTGTAGCTTTCCGCCAGCAACGAAACCACACTGGGACATTGCTCCGGTGTTCTGCAACAAAAATAACAAAGCTCTCCATTAACTGATTTATATACCGGATGAGAGATGATGTATGGTTCGTTGAGATAATGCATTCGCGAGATTCATCGATCATACAGTTTCAAGGTTGTTTTTGACGTAATTGCATGGTTTGGATGGAGCTGTTAGGTCGCGAGGAATCTATTCACTCTGAATCGGGCCGAATCTCGTCACGAGCGAGTAGACTGCGAGGAATCTATTCGCCGTATATTGATGTGAATCTCGTCACGAGCGAGTAGATTGCGAGGAATGTATTCGTTGCGAATCTACGGTGAAATGGAAACGTGGTTGTCCTTTGATCGGGCTCACGGGCATTTCGACGAGAAATTTGGAAATTCGTGGATTACACGGTTCAACGTAACGCGAAGATAAATCGAGACGCTCGTTGCTAGCACCGTGTCTTAGTTGAGAACGGAATTGCAACGATGTTTACGACATTCGAGGTAATAAAAAATCTCGGTGTAACACAAAGGTAGTGAAAAAATTTGCGGGGTTCCAATTAATCCTTAGATCCTTAACAGATACCACGAAACACGTAGAAACATCCTCTGCGTCGTTTTTCATATATAATACGATAATATAAAAAAATAAATAGATAACTAAACTGCTAATAATGCAACTTCTCTTTATCAAAGAAAAAAGACACCATAGAAAATGGATTTTTCGCATATTCAACATGGAAAGATGAAGTTAAACGCGAAATGTCGCGACACTAAGTGCATAATCCTGTATACCGATGTTTCAGGAAGACGACTCCGTGCTGGTGGACGGCGCGTGTCAAATACCGGATCCTCTGTACAAGTTGATCGGCAGCATAATCTGCTTTTACATACCACTGGGCGTGATGTTGCTTACGTACGCTTTGACAGTCAGACTGTTGGCGAAGCAGCAACAGAATATAGGAGGAACTGCAGGTTGGTCCTCCGGATGGCTGGGTGGCCCGCAGGGCCCACCCTCGGGAGGTTAGTGTATTATCAGGTACACTGACCCACTACATTCGCGATTCCATCGTTCCACGACACCCGTTTCAACGCACTCCGCTCATATCACGTACTGTTTCCTTTCTAATTTCTAAATTTCTCGTCATTCGTGAGTACTATGATTCCCTCCCCATCTGCCTATCCTTTTACACGTCGTCCGATTTTCTATGGTATTTTACGTTTACGTTATACGTACAGAAAGAGGGGGGAGGGATTCGATGAAGAAGACGTCAAAATTTTGCTATTATCACTCGGTTATCTACCAAACGGAGAAATAAATATCAATTTACGAAAAACGTTCAATTTTCTATCATCCAAGTCATCTAAATTGTGGTAAAAATTATTTCAAATGTCCACTACGAACGATCCTACGCTCTTAATATGGCAGAGCTTTGAGAAAGATGTGGAAACAGACAAAAATGATATGCTTCGAATATAAATTTCGTTCGTTACTTTTTAATAAACATGAAATTAATTCAAGTCTTTTAAAAATGTATTCGCTCGAAAATAAAAAAAAGGTTCTGACAATGTACGCAGAAAAAAAAATAAAATAAAATAAAATAAAGACTGATTAACAAACATTTGAGTTGGATTACTTATTCCGAAGTATACTAGGCGAACTGTAAGATCAAAGATAGGAAGATAAGCGAGATGCAGCATCACGGTGCTTTGACAGGTTCTCGGAAAGTTCGCCCTCTTTAACTTCCAAGCGTCTAAAATTCCAATATTTTTCTATACGTAGAAGTTTACAAGGGTTTTGCTTATAATAAACGCGTTATTCGCAAAAACGGGAACCTGTGCAATTATTTGTTTCGAGAGTGGAGAAAACAGATTGAGCCACGGCCAAGAAAGAAGTTTTAATGCTTGTAAAAGGCCAGAAGTTTCTACGTGACTGCCTGTTGCTTATGGTTAACCGATTATGTATTTCGAAGAAGTTGGCCGACTGGCTGCAGGTTATCGATTTTCAAATGGAACTATCGAATCGATCTACCGGAGAAGAAGTAATTCGTAGGAGGAAAGTTTATGTAACTCTTTTCTGTCCTGTTATTTACAAAAGCCTCTGGAAATTCTTCGAACGAGCAGTAAAGCAATGGAATGTGAAGTGCTTCTATAATGTCGGTATTAAAAGAGAAAGTTCGTGTATCTTGGGAAGTTCGGTTCGAGCAAGCGAACGATGAAGTAAAGGAAAGTATTAGATTTCATATTATGAAGTTTCGAGATTGGAAAGTTCCTTAAAAAAAAAAAAAAAATAAAAAAATAAAAAAAGGAGAAAAGAATTAAAAAATAAAAACGAACTTGGCGAATTTTTCAGTTTCTTTAAACGTACGTTACGAGTGCAATGAAAATTAATATCGTTTGAAAATGACTAGAAAATTAGTAAAATTAACAGTAGAGCGATTAAACGACTCGTTCGATACATATCAATTTTCTATTATTTTTCATAAAATAGTTTCTTGTATTTATTAACGCGAACCTTTATTTATTACTATAAGAAGAATTTAAAGTTACGAAAACATCTTTTGCGGTAGAGATCGAAGCTGAAACTTGATAATTACGAAGCTAAAGAATACCATTTTGAAACTGTTAATTCAAACTGTCAAAGTTCTTATTTGCATCGCCGTAACATCGCTGTACTACAAAAATATGAATTAACATAGTAAATACGGGAAACGTGAATTAATAGGAGAAATACGGGAAATATAAAGTACGAATTAATACGACACACAGCAAGATGATATTTATACTGCATATTGATATTTACGGGCTAAGTTTACCGAACTAACATTTCACTTGTCGGACTGATTCGATAAAAATCCAATAAAATAAATATTTCAATTTGTCGAATAAAAGCTATGCTTTGGCTGTATCGTACGGATGTATTTTCAATGTAAATCTAAATTACCAAGCTGTCAGCAATATCGTCGAGCTTTGCTTTTCTTGCTGTTTGCCATCTAACGCGTGGAAAAATTTGCAAAATCGCGAAACCGGCGAGCACGTTGAATTCCGCAGTTCGCCCCACTGCAAACGAATAAACGTAGGCGTAAAAAGACAGAACGTTACGTCGACGATATTTCATCGTTTCGAAGGGAACGCGTCGACGTTCGGCACGTTCGCGCGTCGACGAATCTCTAACGTCAAAAAAAATCAGACAGCTTCTGCAAAGCGATAATCTTCGAGTGAAATATCGTCCAGTGGTACGTGACAATAGAAACGAAAGATAGAAAATCGAAGGTTTATACTCTGACATTTAAACAGTCTGTCGTTTTAATTGCTATTAATAAATTGCATTCACAGGTATAAACAAAATGTAAAAGATAGCATTTAAAAGGAAAGAGGAGGAAACATGAGAAATAATGCAGTAACAATCAAAGTAATAAAATAACAGAGGAGATATTGCAATTTGTTTTATGAGAGTCACGCAACAATATAAAATTTCCACGCATCCTTTGTCATTATTACGGGTTCGTTCTACCTACAGCGCCGGCATTGCGTCATGAATCATCACCCCACGTTCCCCTGATCAAATATTATTAACCATTTTCCTCCATCTCTGACGCCAGACATCATTTCCATTTTGCTCGTCCACGTGCCAGGATTATCCCCGACAAACAAGAAGTTTTTCCTCGCGTTTCAACGAAAGAATGAAATGTCAAACTTACTTTCGACCATTGTCTCGCGGACTCCACACTTTTTATCGCCCTTACTCCGGGTCTGAACTTAACAAAGCGAGTTATCGCGCTGCTTTTACAGCGAAATTTTAAAACGAAGTGTTCTTTAATTGAAAAAAAGGAAAAAAAAAAGAAAAGAAAGGAAGGTAAAAAAGGTGGCGTTGAAACCCGACGAAGAAGATATCTTATCGACGGAAAACTTGGAAGCTTAGCGATCGTCTTAGATTCTCCGCTACAATACAAGTTGTATAGGGCGATCGTAAATAACAAAGATGTTAGTTTCGCGAGCAAAGAATTTCCTCCACCTACGTGAGAATTACGCAACGATATTTCACTTGCGAGCTACGATTAAATTAACTAAATGCCAAAAATTCTTGTCTGTCCGCTTCTATTACGACGAATCATCCATCCAATTTTCCATTAATCAGTGCTGCCAATAATCGACCATTCTGTCAATCGATGTTAGCCAAGCTCCCATTCACGACCACACACTCACAGACAAAAAGACAAGGAAAAAAGAAGTGGAATGGAGAGGAAGAAGAAGAAAATGAAAATGAAATAAGAGAATCACGAGCAAAAAGACGATAAAATCCTAGCCGATTTCGTCTGATCTCGGATCAAAGTCGGAACCGATAACAACATTTTCGTGGCGAAGGGGCGATTTTTAATCAAAGCCGGAGGGAATCGAACGGAACGTAAACGCGAATAGCCTCCGTGTCGTTCGTGTCTGTCGGGGAGCTTGCCGAGAGAGGGTATTACAGAGAATTTCGGTGTAATCCGGCAACGTTTCCCGGCCTTTGCCTTGGCGCGATTCGGCGGAGATTGCGATTAAGAGTTCTATAGATTGGCCGGCCTCTTTGTTCGACGGCGCAGCTTCCTTCGTGAAAGAAATTAAACCCTTTCCCTTCCCTCGAGCCGTCCAAAGTGAGATTCCGTTGTCACGGGAAAAAAATGGAACGAGCTCGTGAGAAAAATCGTTTGTCGAGGGGACGCGCTAATTACCAGCATGAGGTCTCTAGGGAATTTCTAGGGAATTTACGTGTTAGCTACACGCCGCTTTCCTCGGTTAAAACGTCCTCTTTAATATCTTCTTCGTATATTAATATTTTCGTACGTTGAGGTATTTGAAATTGTTGGTATTTTTAACATTTTTTCACTACGACAAGAGAAAGTTCCTCTTGCAAAGTCATTTTAAAACGAATTTCAAAAGAGCTTCGTTAAATCTCGTAGAGTCGTGCGAATTCGTACAATTTCAAAAACGACTTTAATTTGTCGTTAATTATTCTCCTATAACGTGGAAAGATCTTTGGGAAATTTAGTTTAGAGATACAAAAATAGAGGCTGCACCCTTTAGAATCAGCTCAGGTAGACTCGTTGTACGCTCTTTTTTATCTCACGAAGTTACAGTAGTCCGGAGATTGACAATTTTTCTAGAGGAAAAAGGAGAGATTTCTGTCGTTGTTGAGCAAAGTCTAGAAAATTGCAAAGAACGCTGGAAAAGTTTCGTGAGGCTATGTGGCGCAAATTGGGACGCAAAACGACGCCTCTTTCGACTGAAACATTTGCATCGGCCGATTTCACTTGCAAATTGATCGTTCGTGTTTTGCAACGTGCGCCAAAAGTGTCGGTGAAACAAAAGGCGCCGTTTTAAGAACTGTCAGAAATCAGGCCGCTCTAGATTCCTTCGAGTGAATCTATAATACTTTGGTCAGGTTTTAGAACAGTTAATCATCTATATACAGAATTTAATTTGATTGTAGGATAACTACAGAAATGCTTACCGGTTTTTAATTTACAGTTTAATTTACTTTAATCAAATCTGGTTTCAAGTTTAACGAAGTTTAATTCAAGAGCTCACTCTAATGTCCCCTCTGTAACTGGAATTCTTTTCGATCGCGAGAAAGAAGATTATAATTAGTTACAAACTTTACGATATAATATTACATTTATTGAAAACGTTGATTAATGTAAAATGTTTTCCAATTTAATAAAAGGTGTAGGTACGTAGCTTAGATTAGGAAAACGAAGTTGAGTACGGTTTTCAAATACTCGTGCGCAAAACCAGATGACCTATTCCTTCCCTTAGATAATATTTCTGCAGCAACGTATTGCTTTAAAATGCATACCAACTGTTTTTCCGAATCGAAAGAAGGAAATTAACTGTCAATCCCTGCTCCACGTTGCACAGTTTCGAGCTTCGGGAATCCTCCATTCGTGGTTATATCGGACGAAATAAATTACAAATCTGGCTTTGAAATATGTAGTGGGTGACACTGGTATTTTCGAGCCAAATGAATGCCGTGTTTCAGTACCAAAAAAGAACGATCGATGCATCGATTTCGAAACATCGTATATCGAGTCAGCTAATATATTAATATACCTTGATTGACGCGAAAACGAGAAACACGTTAAGACGAAACGAAGAAAGTGACTTTCTGAAGACGTTTCGTAACTTTAATAAATAGAACAAACGATTGTCTGCTTTCGTTATTGACGTATGATTCCAATCTTCAATTGCGAAGTATTCGATAATTATGCGAGGAAACTGGGGTCGATCTCGTTGCAAAGAACACGTACCTTCGCCGATAAGAGAAAAGAAAAAGAAGACATGAAAACGTCAAAATCGATTTTTTTCCATCTTAACCCCTTTTTACGAGAGCGCGTCACATTTATCTCGGGGAAGAGCGAACCGCCTCTTCCATCAGCGTTGAAAATGGACGAAGGATTAAAAACGATCGTTTAGCCCCGTCGATCAGTCGTTTGGCGCAACTCGCGCGACATTTTTCTTTGCCAATCGAAAGCATGGTGCTCCTTTTCGCTTCCTTCGGCATCCAGCGCCGCCCATTCGTCGACAACGATAAGAAATTTCGACGTACGCGAGGGCATGCAAATCGTGGCCCATTATGCACAAGTCGCGGACGTGACACGGTATGCTAAAAAGGACGCTTCCGAATAATCGGTCAGACCGAATTAATCGATACAGACACGGAGACACGGGATACAAAAGAGGCGGTGCAGTCGCGAGCAAAAATCAATCGATTCAGAAACGAAACTAGAGGACTGTAGTTTCTGATCTCTTATTTTATCTCTTATTTTCTGATATCTTAATTTTCACCCGTCTGCTGAGTTTACGCCATAGCAGTCGACGATCCTTCTGCCACGAAACATATACGAGTCCTTTAGAAGCTAAATTGATCGCACTGAACAATTCCTCTGTCGATTTCGCGTTATCCAAGCACACAATCAGCACCCAACTCGATCATCATCATCACCCTCGATAGAGAAATCTTATTTTTCGTAAATTTATTAAATAAATAAAGATTTACAAAGTCGTAGACATCTACATGTCATAAGTTGGGGCAGATAAAAGTTCTAATTAGCCGGCTTTTCTTTGCATCCGTAGGTTTAGACAGACGAGGGACCTGGAAGCGGTTCCTGTTGAGTAAAAGCTCGGCCGGAAGCGGCGGTACGCCGCAGCACACTTCCGGTACGTCGACCGACACCGAGCTGACAACGCTGGACACCCACGAACTTTGGCTTCCGGAAAGCGAACCGCCGCCGTCGGCGATGTTCGCTCTTCACGCCTTTGGCGCCGAAATGCTCAAGTTATCCAGAGGTTTGGAGGGCATCGCCAGCCCTGGAAGCCCCACTCCTATGGGAACGCCAAGGTCCACGCCTCAACACTCGCTCCAGCATCATCAGCAACAGCAACAATCGCATCGGTGCAGCTTTCGACACGGGTAAGGTTACGATAGTATCGTATACTGCGAATTTCGCACCCATATTTCTACACCACGTCGATGTTCGATGTATGGAAACGCGAAGCTAGAATATCGTACAATACGATTGCACTGATTAAAGTACAAACCAAGCACCGATTCTACCATTTTACGTCATACATTTCAACCATTAATACGGAACGTCGAATTTCAATCTTCGAACATGCTCTTCCACGAGAAAAGAAAGCCTCCGATAACCATAAACCTTGCACAAAGAAAGAAATTTTTCGTAGGCAAATGGCACGACATCTACAAACCTAAAGCAACATCAAACTCGATTCGACCTCGTACCACCTTAACACGAACCTGAAATACATTCGAATAAAATTGTAAAACGACCTGGAAGCGTCGATTTCACCGTAAATATAGAAGTTTTCTCAGTCACGTTGCAAGATAAAACATCAAACGATACTTCACGCTCGGCAGATCGCTTGGTCGATCGCAGTTTCCTTCGAGAAACAACTGTCACCGCGGCGAACTGCATCCAACTGGAAAATATTCTCCAGGCGTGAGAGTGCACGGGATCGCGATTCCGATTTACGGATGCTTTCCGTGGCTCCCTTCGGGGTATCCGTCGGAAGGAGCAGCGGGAAACGCGGCAGATTTACGAGGGCCGCGGAATATTTCTCATTCTCGCGTCACGTACGTTTTTTCGCGTCTCGTATTCCACGTGGAGATTGGCTGCGTCGTTGATATCTCGGATCGAACACGGTTTCACGAACCGATACCCCTGTCGACGTAGTCGCGATTCGAGTTGATAAAGCTGCCTCGGATTGGGAGAAGCTCCTTTCTCAGGAAAGTTCATCGAAGATTTCTTCGTGCTTCTCGTCTGAGAGATTCACCAGTTTTATGGGCATAATTTTATTACGCGATGGGAAATTTTTATTCAATTTAATTTAAAGACGCTCGAACACGATTCTTTTTCATTTCTAATTGATATTTAAGCGTATCGCTAGTTGTATATTGTCAGGAGGCTACTTTCACGAGGTTTGTTACGGTCTACCGAATGACAGTTTGATAATTAAATCGCTCCTCTGAAAAAGATATTCTTCTCCTATACGAGTTCTTCTAAACGGCAATAAACAGCGACTGACTAAAATATTTAAACATTTATGGCAACCTTTCACCGATACCTTGTGCTATAGCAAATGTTTTGAAATTTCGTTAGCGCTATAACGAAGTTTGGTTATCGTGATTAGTGTTAAATTAGATGGAACCTACGACGTACAGCAACGAACAAACCTTAGCACGCACCCTTCAAAATATTGTAATTTTTTTTAAATTCCACTAAAAGGCCTTGGTTTTTTTTTTTTACAAGTTAAAAGAATTAGTCTCCTAAACGATGCGTAAAATGGATTCTCGAAAAAATGCAAATTTCGCTGCATACTAATTCTTTGCCAAATACATGCTTGCAATAAGTACCTTCCAATCTTCCACGTACATTTTCAAATTGCTTCCATATATATCAATATAGTCGTCGTCCTAACACTAATGAAATTTCAAAATATTTTACACAACACGATACAGCGTGTGCATGAAAATTTTCTGCGATACGCGTTCGAATACTTGCAGCAACACTTGTACACGAGATACCACTTTCAATGGGTCTTTTCCTATTCGAAGTCGACGTCGTTCGATGTTCAAGGCATCGTCGTCTAGGCTGATCTACTTCCAATGACGCGTAAGTGAAGATAGAGTTGGCCGCACAAATGGGGCGTTATTCCCGCCACGGAAATTGGCTATTCGTTACTGTTCTGGGCCCTACGGCTAACTGAACAGGGAATTCAGTTGGATGTTGCCGGATCGTGGAAACGTGGATGGGGAAAAATTCACGAGGGAATTTAGCTGAGATCGCTAGGAGACACTACGACGAAAGTTTACGGGAACGAGGAAAAGTGTAAGGAGAAAAGTGTTGAGTTTCAGATTGAAAATGGGATTATTTATCGAGAGATTTGGCGGTGAAGATGAATCGACGAATCTTTGCTCGAACGTCGCAAAATCGTCGTTATTATTCGTCGTTGTTTAAATAATAATTGCTCGATTATTAATACGACCAAGTTTTTAAACTTCGTCGGTATAACATTTTATAACATTTCCGGAATATATTTTTCCCGCTGCAAATTAGGTTAGTCGACAGTTCAGCCGTTTTTATTCTTTTCGACTCAATCCTGCTTTAGAATTATAGTTATATATCGTTTGTGTGCTTTACATACATATATATGTATATACGAGCGTGTGTATTCGAAACACCCCTTCAACGTTTCTTTCGTCGATCTTTCTTTGCCATTTCTTCTGCTCTGAAAAACATATTCAAACGCAGTGCGCTAGTTTGCATTCTCTACCTCTGCATCTTACAATAGGACGAGACAGGCACAGATAAGAGAGAAAACAGGACAACTAAGCGGCACCGTCGTATTTATATCCAACAAATTATTTCGCACAACATTGCCACGTCTATGAAATCACATAAAAATAGAAACTGCTAGTTAGAACACATTGGAGACGATCAGGATAAAATTATCTGATGACATAACGATCGTAGAATACGTAATATTATACGATAATCGTGTAACAAAAATAAAAAAAAAAAATAGATCCAGGAAAAGGCCAGAAACTTTAATTCGAGAATTTACTAATTAGAAATAACGAGTAAAGAATCGACAAAATAAATCATATAATAATACGTTTGACAACATCATTCACGACACAGCGATACACGGCAATATTCCTAAATTGTGATCAAAGGTGAAAAAGGCAGCTGTAGAAAACCGAAAAGCTTCGCCTGCAAACAATTCACCGGAAGCGAATAGCAAGAAAGGAAGAAAACTGGAAGAAATGAAGAACCAACGTTTGTCGGGAATCGCTTAAATCAATCTGAAGTTGCATTGCTGAAGAGTAGGTAAAATTTCTGGAATCGTTGTTCCACCAGCTCGTAACAACGTAACGGGTAATCTTAACGAATTCAGGTCAGTTGGAAGGAAACGAAGAGGCAATGCTTCGGGGCTGCTTCGATCCTCTGCTCGAAACTGTCGATCAAGGATACGAGGTAACTTGTCGAACGCGGTAGCGACGAAACATGCCGACGTGACCACATTTCGCCTGGCTGCGAAGCGGTCGCGTTCACCGATAATATCGCAAGTTCACGCTGCCTCAAGCGTTCTCGGCATGCAGACGTTAAGCGTCCTTCGATGAAGTATGGACCGTGAGACGGTTCGCTAATACTTCGCGTCACACCGGTCTGAAATATGTGGCTCTTGACCGCTATTGGGAATTAGGTGCCGTATTTGCCAATTATTAGCGTAGATTGCTTGCCCGAGGGATTTCACGGTGAAATATTGGCGTTTAATGCGGCCACACTTTTTACACCCAAAGGGCAAGAAAATTATCGGGCGAACTTGTAACAGATAGACCGCGTAGATATTCATGCAAATTCGTACTTTTACAAATACAATTAGAAAAACGGCACGTGGACATTTGTGTAACGCATTAAGCGTTGTAACGAGCAATATACTTTGCATATATCATATACTCTGGCGCGTTACAACGGCTATAATTTCGCAAGCGTTATCGTACCACTTAACGTCGTATCATCGTGCAATAAATATTATTTATTATAGGATTTACAATAGCGATTAATAAGGCGCAAGTATATTAAGCTTCGTACGGTTTAGTGGAATGAAAGGCTGGAAACTGGTCGGTGTGGCAAGAAGCGCACGAAGCATGTTGCACGGCAAGAAACAAAGAATCCGTTTGCGTGGAATTAATTGAATCGTTATTTCGAGAACAATGATACGGACAGACCTTTTGTCTCTCTTTCTCTCGGCAAGAAAGCTTTGCCGGATGGATAGAAAAAGGAGGCTGCCGTTTCCAGGACAATTACCAGACACGACCAAGTTCTCCCGAACTTTTGGCCCTTCAAAGAGCTTCAAAGTGACGAGCAAAGCACGAAGCTACGACACGAATCCTTTGTGGATACGACTAAGTGCATTCCTTTATTAGAGTGCCCCAGGTAGGTAAGAGCAGTTTACTTAAGTGGCCACCGGCCCGTTTTGCACTTTGAATGCCCAGCAGCTAAGTGCGATCCACTAGCGAGGCCTGGAACCACCATATATAATGGCTTTCCTGGCGCGGAACGACCTTTCCGTTCGCTTCTTCCCTCGCCCTTCCGCCCATGTTTATTTCCTGCATTTTCCCTTTTTCAATCTTTTTAAATCATTCCCTGTTTTTTCTTTTTTTTTTTCTTTTTTTTTCACCAGTGACTCCGAGTTACGTCAATGGACGTGGTTCGTTCGAACAAGTGGCGAACAATTTGACGAACTCGATTTGACGCGATTCCGCACAACGTTCGATTATAGTCGCAGATAAAATTCGCACTTTTAATTGCAAATGCTGCGAAACTTTACATTTCCCGATAACAGATGACACGACGACAGCTTGAAAGTTCTATTGGAAAAAACATTCCAATGACTTCTCCTTGGATCATCGACGTGCTCGTCTGTAAAACGAACGGGTGAATGCCTGCCATTGAAATATATCCGATCGAAGAGAAAAATGTGAAGTGTCGCTGGATCGGATACGTTCGCGTTTTGATTTTGCCACAAGCACTCGAAGCATCTTCAATCAATCGCGCTGGTCGAGCGAATAGGAAGACCTTGGTCAACGATCATTCAACGATCGATTTCGGTAACAATATCCTATTCCAGTTTCAATTTCGAAAGTGTTGGGAATCGTTCTATCAAGCCATCGAGCAGCTGAAAAATTTCTGCACCGATGTTTCCCCACCTGTCCCCATTTTTCATCTATTACACGCCATCCATTTCTCCACCAATCGACACTATTTTGCTTCAGAAAACTGTTATTCCTTCGCGTTGTCTTTCCTTCTAATAAGTGGTCGATAGATTTTTATGCAAATTCATGGTTTCGAGAACGCGATTGAAAAAGTAGGGCAGAAAATTGTAAAATCGGTAGAAAATTGTTTTACCTATCGATCGTTACACGAAGTAATTACGCACTTTGGATTAGTTTCGACAACATATACTTTCGCGTAATTTGACATATATTTCTCAGTGGTTGAGTACTTGGTTGTCGTTCGACGTGTCTTTTCTCTCGATGCCTTGCTTCGAACGGTGATGCTAACGCTATTATGAAATTGATATCGTTGTAATGAAAGTTTCCCGTGGAATTTTAAAAACACGGAGAAAGTTATTCGAAGAATTCCTTGCAATAATCAGGCTTCCGGGGGAATGAAAAGCCGCATGGACTGGATGAAGAATCTTCGACGATAGTATTGTACAGTACATATTTCGTAATAGCCGGCGGCTATTATTAAATAACTTTGCCGGAGATATAGAAAAAAGATTATACGTTATCGAGATCTGAACATTCCTGTCCCGTATAGAGCAGATTCCCTGTTTTTACCCAATTTTGTATTACGAATTTCTTGTTTCACGCAAGACGAGGCAGATTATCGGAATATATCCGAAGCTTTGACAGTTCAGACGGCTTAATCTACTAAAAGAATATGATTCTCGGCATTCTCATTTTCCTTCTCGACAACTTTCCTCGGTTACGACGCGAGTATCGCCGGAATTTATCTTATCTTAAACCTTGAAACTCGTTTCTTACTTTAAACTTCAAACTCATCCGAGTCCCGATATTTTTAAATTCATTCTCCTCCGCGTTTCTTTCTTTCGCCTTCTCCTCTCTTAACTTTAATTCCATTTTCAAGTTTATCCAGTCTTAATGCCAATCCATCTCTCCGTTCCAACTTTTCAAGTCTCCGAATTCATTCTTTTCAATTTCACTGCCACCTGCTTCCAACGTTTCGAAGTTACATCGCCGTTTCGATCATCATTTTCTTTATTTTTAATTTCTTCCCGTCTTCCTCCATTCTCGATCCGACCGAATTTCCATTCGACCCGAAACACGCGTTGACTCGATTCGACCATTCGACGAACCTTCGCTGCGAGAACTTCGATCCCAACGTATTTCGAATTCCAAATTCGCTATCGGCCGAACAGAAATCCCGCACAAGTTCGCTCGCTTTAATTCCAACTCGTTTTCAATTCCAAACATACCGTTGGTCGTGTCGAAAGCCTTTGCGACTCCGCTCGTTTTAATTCTAATTCGTTCGAGACTCGATTCGTTCAAGAGCCACGACTCGTTCGAACTGGCGTTGCTCGCGATGAAACCGAGCTTCATCGGCGCCTTTGCCTTTGGTTCGTGGCATGCAATAATGGCTGGTTGATCCCCAATAATGGATAGAACGCGTCAAAAGTGGCTGGCGCAGCTGCGTTTCATATATGTCCGATTTATAGCGGCATTCGTCGGCCTTTTTCGTCGAGAGGTTGTACCGTTCCTGTATTTTTTTTTTTTCTTCTTTTTTTCAATCCACGCGATCCATTACCGCGCTCCATACAGACAGGGCGAAAGGAAAGGAAAAAATGAGAAGTTGGACGTAAAAATGCACTACCTTTCGAGAACGCTTTCCATCGGGATGGAACGCGAGCATCGTCCTGTGTCACGTTCCACGAATTATTGTACATTTCTCTAGTGCCTCTAGGATGCACCGATACGATGCTCGGTTTCCAGTAGCTGCGAGCTATTATGCTTTGAATCGATAAAATATATGTTGATCGATAATGAAAGTTGCTATAGAAAGGAAGGAAAGTTTGAAAAACCACTAGTCCGCTGTAACTGAATCTCTCGTTTCACCTACTTTCTACGAATCGTATCGCTGGAAGAGGTTGGCAGGAAAATATGATACTCCGACTGCGTCCATAAATCGTAAACTTTGATGATTAAATAGCGCATCTTTCAACAGCAACGTAGTAAATCTTCGGTTTAAAGAAAAAGGAAGAAAAAGAAAAGCAGAAGGTTATAACGAACGATGTTAATCTATTATAATAAATCACTGTACTCTCGAGCGAAGTATCTAAACTTTGTCGAAAACGACTACGAAGAACTCGCACGATTCTGTCTACTACGCGTTACCATACGAGTTACAGATTACACGTATAAACCGAATATCGTATCGATACGACGAAGAATCTCACGAAATGCTGACCGCGACTATTTAACATTCCAGGAGCGGAGAAAGCGGAAGCAGCGCGTCCGGTTCTCGAACGAGCCTCTCGATACCGGAAGACCTAAGCTCGCCCACCCCGTGGAAGCATCGGCGACGCGCGTCCACCTTCAACGAGGCTCATTTGGAACGGGCGGAATCGGGTTCGCCGAGAACACCCAGGAAGCGATCTTTCAGCTTCCACGAGCAGCCAGTGTTCGGCCGCGGTTCCGTTTCGCGGA
The DNA here is from genome assembly GCF_051014615.1 of Bombus vancouverensis nearcticus. Lineage (NCBI taxonomy): Eukaryota > Metazoa > Arthropoda > Insecta > Hymenoptera > Apidae > Bombus > Bombus vancouverensis. Next base: position 16,112,336 of record NC_134915.1, on the reverse strand, counting down.
AGAACTCGTCGAACGAGGAAACCTCGAGCACGCAGAGGAAATCGAGCGATAAACAGGAAGGCGAAATCGCGTTACCTCCGCCGTGTACCTGCCCCTATTTCGGCGAATCGTCCAAGAGACCACCTCCGCAACCATCCAGCGAGATCGTGATCGTTTCCAGCGATACCATGAAGCCAATCTCGGGGAAGAATCTGGAGGCTGCGTTTCTCGGTAGAAGCAACAGCGGTAGAACGGAGGCCAGCAGAAGCTACGAGCCAAATTCTGTCGTCACGTGGAGGAGCGGCAGAAGAGGATCTAGTTTAGGTGGGTGCGAGTTCATTGGCAATGAAAAGAATCGATAAAGAGGCTTTTGGTTCGATGCTGCTATTGATCTGATTTTTTTTTTCTTTTTCTTTCTCTTTTGAGGTTTTGAGATTGGAGACACGAGTTCGTTTCTTTCCCTGTAATCGAGAGAATTCTGTATTTTACAGAGAAAAATCTTCCTTCTCGCGATACTCGCATTAAAAGGCGATTAGGTATTGGGAATAAGGAGAATCGATAAAGTGATTTTTGATTTGCTGCTGCTATTCATCCGATCTTTTTTCTCTTTTTTCTTTCCTCTTCTTTTTTGGAAGGGGACGAGGTTTGGAGTTGGAGACACGAATTCATTTCTTTCCCTGCAATTGAGACAGTGCTGTGTTTTATAGGAAACTTTCTGCTTCGTCAAAAGATAGTTTCATTATTTACACGTGCGAACGAGACGACAAAGAAGGATCCAGCTTAGGTAGAACGTTCAAGTTGATTGGAAATAGGAACTGGTTGGCAAAGCGGTTTCTAGAACAGTTCGGTGCCAGTTGATTTGGTTTTTTAGCCCGTCGACGCGGAAATCGATATGATAAATCGATTGTCTCGATTGCTGCCGTTTTCGTTTCTGGTCGCATTTAATTTTCTTTAGGGTATTAAAAGTTCTACGAGGCGAATTTAGTGACCTAATTAATTGTCACTTTGGAGAAGCAGTTGTTAACTCGAATATACTGTCAGATGCGTTTAATGTTGCAGAACAGCTGTAGAGATTAACTGATAGTCGTTAATTTAAACACAGGCTGTAACTCAATTAATTACCAAGTTCAACACATGATCAATTCCGAAACTACGGTATACAGTGTACATCCATATACAGGGTGTGTCCTCCAAGATTAACCACCCCTTTTTAGTCATCGACTCGTATTATTATTCAACACTCTAACATGAAACCAGATTAAAATGCGAGGAATCAGAAACGCGTCGTCCTTTTGAAAGTCTCACAAATTCTTTCTCTTCGCTAAAATTTGTAAGATCGAAAGATAAAAATTTGTCGCGGAGTTAACTTTCCTCTAAATAAATGAAGATGCACGATCCATTCGAATCGTGCTCGCCACAACGAATCGTAAAATCTTCCAAAGCTACGGTCCTTTGTTTCGATTCCAAGAGAGCAACGAGACGGATAAGCAACAATTCGTAACAGCATCTTTTTCGCAATAAATGTGTTTTTCCCCATAATCCGCCCGAATCGAATTACAGCGCCCACGATCGAGACTTAGGAAACTATAATTCTTCGTTTTAATTCCACAGGGAACACAAGAACCGCGCTATTGACCACGAGAGGTGGTCCGATCCGGCGTGCAGCGACGATGCGTGCTCATAACGGAGCAGCGAGCATCAGCTCTAAGCAAAGCAGCAATTCATCCTCGCCGTGTCCGCACAGATACTCGGGGCCAGTTCGTAGCCACCATTCGAGAACCAGCAGCGTTGTTTCACGAAATAGCTCGCGACACGGAAGGATCATCAGGCTGGAGCAAAAAGCCACGAAAGTTCTAGGCGTCGTTTTCTTCACGTTCGTGGTCCTCTGGGCGCCGTTCTTCGTCCTCAATTTGATACTAGCCGTGTGTCCCAACTGTGAAAGGCAGATCAATCACAAGATCTTCGATTTGGCTACTTGGTTGGGCTACGCCAGTTCTATGGTCAATCCTATCTTCTACACGATCTTCAACAAAGTCTTCCGACAGGCCTTCAAGAAAGTGTTGCTCTGCAGATACAGAAACCAAAGCTGGAGGCCGTCCAGGTAGGCCTTCGGCCCCGGGAGACCGGGGATCGCCGTCACCAGGGTTTAAAGTCGTTAATAAACGTCGACTTCCGGTAGCAGCGGAAGCGAAGGAACCGTGGTTGACCGGCCGTGGTTTCTCAACGAATTACGAGCCACGGTGAAGCTTTGGTTGTTTCATGATCGCAGATAAACTGAAGAAGATTTTGTGAAAATCTGGATAATATATATGTGTGTGTGTATGTGTGTATTCGAAGCTGCTGTGAAAGTTTAGAGTGAAAATGAAACGAGGATTCCATTGAATTAAAACGAGCGGAAGAGTGGAAGCGAGGCGAAAAGAAATTATCGAGAACATGCAGATCGTTCCTAGTTGCAACAAGTGACGTTTAGTGAATTGTGAAGTATGATAGAAAGATGTTTTCGATATAATATAGTCACGAACCATGGTCAAGCAGTTAGATCGTTCGATTGTGAAGGAAAAAGCGAAGAAGCTTTTTTGTAAAAGCTTTGGTAATTTGGGAAAAATACGGAATCGAGAAAGGCAGGAAAATTGAAGCGAATACATCGTTACAAGCTGCAGTGAGTGATACTTCGCGAAAAAGAAATTTTTTTTTTTCAAATAAAATAATTACGAACAACAGTGAAGGTGAGATTGATTCTCGAAGGAAAACCGAAGAAGCTGTTACGGAATCTTAGATAATCGAAAAACGAAAAATATTGAATCGAAGTGAGATATTTGAAGTTCCAGCGAGTGACGTTCGGTAAAGTTGTAAAGAACGATACAAAGAATACCCTTTCTTCCTTTTGTTAATAAAATAATTCGAGAAGCTTACGTAGATCGGATAACGCGAAGACAGGTGTACTTGAAATGAAGAGTTTCCAACGAAACTCCTAAGTGAACTACGAACTGCAATAAACGTTCCTTCCTTCTGTAGGCGGAGCTTCCGCGAGATCGGAAATCGGAACACGCGAGACGAGCAATTTAGATTAAGGACTTTAACGATAATCGACTTGTTAAGGCAGAGTTTCGACGATTAAGGTTTCCAATGCGAGCTGAACACTTCATCTTCCAAAAGCGGTTCGACGAGCTTTCGCGATATCGATAAACGAAACTACGATACTTGACCGAACTAGGGTTAAAAGAAGCGAGACGAGAGGCTAGTAGAAGGAGCTTCCCTAAATGCGCGACATAAAGCGAGCTCAAATCTTCCGCCTGACATTCATCCGTGTGTGTCGTAATTAAATTATGGCGACGATTCGAGAAATTGTCGCACCACTTCCACCCGTTCATCCCCGTACAACATCTTTACTCGTTCCGTGCGATTCTTAACACTGTGGACGTTTATGCAAATGAATATTTTTCTAAACGTCGTCAACCATACGGAACCCAAGTAGACGTTTCTTTTATCCGTTTGTTTCATAACGAGTACTATATTTTCGATATTTTATATAGGACATATTTTTGCATTTTACGTGAGTATTCTGTGAGTTTCCGCGTTCTTCGACGTTTCGTGCGTACGCATAAAAGGCGGCAGTTTATTAACAAAGAACGACGAACGCGTTAGGTCGTAACGCAAGTAATTCGCCATCTTCGTTATGATTTCCCGGTGGAAACGAGGCGCTGTTGCTCGAGAACCTTTCAGCTAACGAATTAAGGTCATTGTCCATTTAACGACACAGCAAACGAACACCAACAGCTCGGTATTAAATACTTGGTATTCTTGTACATAGTCTAACCCTTTCGCTACTAATGGCCACTGCCGTGGCCTTTCGCAAACTTATCTCTGCGTACGAATGGCCATTATAATGCACAGCTGAAGCAAATGTACTGCGAACAGTAGGTAAGATAACATTAGGTTACGTCGTAAGCAATGCGGTTCTCTTGCCAACTATCTGTTGGTAATAGGTTTGCTGCGTAATAAACATTGTTCCGCGATAAAAATATTCATAACGATAAGTATCATACGGATGATGCAAATTCTTCAACCTTCTGCGAAACGGAAGTCGAGTAATGAAATATTAATCCTGAATTAAATTGCTCTGAAATCGGACGAAATGTGCTTTCATTTTACTCGCTCGATACCTTTGGTAGTGGAAAATGATCGTTAGAGATCGTTTACTCGAAGACGATACAAAGATATAGTCGTTGATCGTTGGATTTCTATCGAGCGCACTTGGGACTTTCTCGAATCCTTTCGCCGAGAAATATTAGGTTGTCCGAAAAATGTCTTTCGCTATCTGCACGCAGTTGCTTCATCTGGCTATGTCGATACAAACATGAAAGCTACTCTGTCAAATTTTGTGGTCTTTAGCTTCGATCGTCTTCTAGCTGTCGTAGGATACGTTTCGTTTGCGTTAAAACGAAAAATGTTGTGCGACTATTATTTTCTTCTGAAACGAAAGAAACTTTCAAGACAACCTAATACTTTCATCGCGCGTTGTTTAGCGACGATGAATTTTAGTAAATTGTTACTGTAAACGATAAATAAGAGATGAATATACATTAGCATCGACGTTCGTGCGTTCTGGGCACTCTCGCGTGATAATTTATTATTTATCGCTGGATTCGTCTGCTTTCCTATCCTTTTTTTTAGAATTTTCCCTTTAAATATGACAATCAGACGGCTCGTAATTCGCGAAACTGATTTCTAGCCGTAGCAGAGATTAATTCGAATAACATCTCAAAGTTTTGAATCCCAGTAACTGAACAACCTTTCTTCCATCCGTTCTTTCACAATCTTACGTTAAATACGAGACAATCAGCGCTGGCTAGTAATTCACGAAGCTGACTCGCAGCCGTAGCAGAGATTTATTCGAATAATATCTCGTAGTTTCTTGATCAGAGGAACCGAACCACCTTTCTTCCGCTGTCTTTCGATGGTCGACGCAATAAAACACGACAATCACTAAAAATTACGGGACGTAGGGTTCCGAGAGGAATACGAACAGCGATGGGTCACGGGGAACCGAAACGCGAAGGTCGTAAATAGGAGCGACGTTCCTTTTCAGAACACGATCACGGATAATCGAGACTCCATTGTAAACGGAACTGATCACATTGACCACTGAAAGGTTCTCGTAACAAACAACCGGCTGCTGCGATAAAACCTACATACATAAAAGCGTATCGATACCGCTTTCTCTTGATGCGAAACCCGGGGTACCTACCGGAAGCTCTACAGCGAAAATTGAAACGGCTGTATGCTGTAGCTGGATTGGCCGAGTTCGTGTCATAAAGCAAACAGCTTGGACCAGTTGAACCAGCGGAATACTAGATTCGGAGAAAAGGAATCTGTTCGATTGTAGTTTGCAGTGGACGTAGTTTGAAAATTTCCATCCTCTCGGTATGCGTCGAGATGACCACGACGACGTGCAGCGAAAAATTGATCGCGTGTGTTCAACTTTTCAAGGAAATTAAATTCGCGCGTGTTGAAATTTTAAAGGAAATTATATTCGCTCAGGGGTAAACTAACAACAGTAGGAAGACTCTGATCGTTGATTTTCGCGTTGCAGGAGTTCGACTGAAAGGAGAGGAGGTTTAAAATCGAAGCAGAAGTTGCCACACGGCAAACTAAATTAACGAGAGACGATTCGTTTCTTCGCTCTACGCGTATCTACGTTTGTTAATTACTGAAAAAGTGGTTAGAACGTAGCTAGTTTGGAAATGCTTGAACAATCGGAGTCTGTGGGCAAAATGGAACAGTCGTGTCGCCTGGCTGATCCATGTGGAACGTAGAAAAGAGAGTTCACGTTGGAAGGATGTGGTGGAATACCTGGAAGAACGGATTCCGTTTCTCCGTGCCGAGTTCTACAGCGAACGTGAGCAGAATTGACTTAATCGAAGCGAGAACAAACAGAGCGGAGAAGTCTAAAGTCGATACGACAGGCATATTCCGTTTGGTGGAAGGTAGAAAGGAAGAGTGGCTGAGCGGCGAAACAACGATCCCGATCGAAGCGAAACCGAAAGAAAGCACAAAAGCAGCTTCTCGGCAATTTTCTACCGTAAGAAGTTGCTGCTCCTTTCGACAGATTACCCTGGCGAGCGGTCTGACGATAAAACCTCAAATGGAATGCGTGAACCGACTGTCTACTGGCTGATTTCTCGCCGGTTCCCCGACACCGATTGCGTGTAATCGCAAGCAAAATCGTTTTGTAAAAGGAAAACCCAATTACGCGTTCGCGCGTATACAGCGATTTTGATATTTCTCGAACGATCGGTTAATCGAAAACGTAAGGTCTGAGAAGGTTGGTTCAAATTTTCGTTCGCGTTTCGTTGCCACTAAACATCGTTCGTAGATGAAACGTCGAATGTTTATAATCGCGCGTTACTATGATGCGCGATAATCCGATGTTTCGAACGACTGCTTAATTTGTGATACTACGACGAAAAAGAAAAATTGCGTTACTGTATATAATGATCTAATATTTTCCAACCTCTGGCTAATTCGCGACGTTCGACCGAAAGCGTCGGTCGAACGTTGTCGGGTTGCGTCGGATCCGAGCTGCTCTCGTTTGCAGGCGGAAAATCCAACTGCGCTTGTTGCAACGTGTTGCACGCTACACGGTGATTAAATATTTTTTACAGACTGATTGATTCGCGACGTCGTTCTGAACGGGTTAGTTGGATATTTGGTTGCGTTAAAGTCGCACCAAACACGTTTGTAAATAAAAAGTTCGCGCGTTACTACACCGATTCCATATCTTTTGCCGATTAATTAATCGTAAAATCGAACTGAACATCGATATAATGCGTTAAATGAAACGGAGAAGGATAAAAAGTTAAAGGTTAAAGATATTAGGTTGCCCGAAAAGTGTCTTTCTTTTGCAGACACGTCTTTTACAACGACGCATCTTTGTACAAACATGAAACCAAATCTAATCGAACGTTGTGATCTTTATTTTGATAGAACAAAATGGATCATACGTAATTCGATAAAATAATATAAAACGGAAAATATCGTGGAAATGTCGAAAGAAACTTTTCGGACGACCTGATAGGTAACAGAAGATGGAATTATCGAACGCGTGAGATTGAGATATCAACACGAAACATCGGTATCGATCTAGAGACGATTGAAAACTAACAAATACCGCGAGGTATCGTTAAGTTGGAGAAATTATTCAAGCTACCGAGTATAATCGATATGATAATTTAATTCGCGCGTTTAAGTATATTTGTAAATAGTCGTCGAACGTAATCGTCATTTATATCGTTAAGAAACGTAAATAAAATCAAGTAAAATTCACTTGAATGCGACCGCCTGTGTGTGTGTGTGTGTGTATGATCGAAGCGTAGGTGAATAACGATCGAAGGTGAAAACGAAAAGGTGAGCGTTCGAGGATTCGATTGGAGAAAGGAACTAGTGGTTAGAAAACGTTAATCTCGCGTGCTTAGTGAGAGAGTGGCGGGATCTCTGAGAGATTCTTAGGAAGATTGCGAGCCCAGGCAGAAGCCAGAAATCCCTTTCGCTAATCCTGAACCCGATTGCAATCGCGAATAAGACCTCGTTCCCTTCGATCGTACGAAATCGCTGAGTTTCCGCGATATTTATCGCTGTTCCACCGACGCGATTCTTCCACCGTTAACGCTTTGCTGATTTCACAACGACGTTACGCTTTGTGCAACTTTTCTTCGGAGGACGAACAGAACGTCGAAGGTTTTGACGATCTTCTAACGACTTTTCACTTCTATCTCGCCTTTCTGTAAGCGTCGTAATATTTATGAGCCAAGTAACAAAAGCATTATAGGTCGATGCATTGGAAATAAAGCTTCGTCAAGGAGTTTCAGTTTGGCCCAGGTTAGTGCGAAATAAATATGTCGCGATACATTGTCCGAACGACAGATATTTACGGAAAATGATATTCGTTCTAAACGTTAATTAATTGCGTTAATTATTCTAAATTGATCGATATATTTCGAGACGACTGCTGGTTTTCAAACGACATCTCATCGATGAAATATATTGTACGCCTTGAGGAATAACGACCGGCATTCTTAGACTCGTTCATAAGATGATTGTACGCTATAATTCTACGCTAAACCCACGGGAAACCGTTCGATGAAACTAAACAAATGCGTTTATGTGATAGATTGGGTAAAACTAGCAGTACGTGCAACTTTTGTTAGTTTGTCGTATTTCACAGTTGGTTTGTTTTCCCTTTTCGTCGGGGAAAAAATACGTCTCGTCGTATTTCATTTACAGAAACCAAATCGCAGATCGATAAGCTAAAATTGTGACGGGCCTGTAACTGAAATAAATGGCTGGAAATAACGAGGACGAATCACCCGCAAGCAATACAAACTATAGAAAGATGACACGCAATTTGGTAACGATAACACGGTTCTAGGACAACAATTGAATAAATAGTTAATCGCAAATCGCATTTGCGCGACGCGAGATTCGTTAAACGGTCCGTCAGCAAGTTAAAATTAATCATCGCAAGAGCAACGTTTGAATAGAATGATTAACGCGGTCATAGCGTAAATAAACAACAAACGCAAGGTAGCGCTGCGTGAAAATCGATTTTTCAAGCTGATGGTGGCCCCGGCTTTCGACTTCTCGCCCCTTGCACAAATGCGAAGCAGAGGAACAGAAAAAAAATCAGAAAAACATGGAAAATCGAAAGAAAGCTTCGAACTGTTAAAAAGACGAGAAATGTAACGGCGATAACGTTGCGTCGCTGCGGAAACGACGAACGAATCGAAAATATAGAAATATGACGAATTACAAAGCAGCAAGGGATAGGATTTTAGAATATCAGAAGGAGAAAAAAGAAGAAAGATTAATCAGAAAAGCAGGAAGTCTGAAACGTGATAGAGTCCAGATAGTACGACGACTGAAATTAAAATTAAAATTAAGTGGGTTAAAGAGGGTTATAAATCGGTTAAAAAAAAAAAGTAAAGAGATATTAACAAGAAAGTGTAATGAATCAAAAAACTAAAGACGAGAGAAACGAAGCACGAAAAAAGAAAATAAAAGGTACGGAGGCAAAAGGTTAAAAACGAAGACGGAGGAAATAACGATCGGAAAAGAAAAGGTTAAAGGTAAAGGAAGAAAAATTATGAAAAATCGAAAAGGAAAAAAAAGCTGAAATACGAGGGGGGGGGGGAGGCGATGGATGGAAAAAGTGAAAGGTGAAAGACAGTTTCACCTCAACCCTAGACGCTGAAATAAGGGTAGTGAGAGAGGGAGGGGGAATAAAGGAAGGAGAGGGGATAATGAAAGATTACCAGCAGGTCGATAGGAAAACGATTAAGCTAAAAAACGACCGATAATTTTCATCCTATGAAATCGAACAAATACGATGATAACAAATTTATATGCCATTTATATACCTCGCCTATAATACACGCAACTATTAATTGCAATTACGATATGAGAGCAAATTCGACGCGATTCAAGACTGATATAATTAATTTTTAATTGTTTAGATACGTAACCCGAACGCGAATCCTAATTTACGAAGGATAAACACGTCGTTATTTAATCTGCTAGTAACCGCGTCGACGATTCCCCAAGTCGGGATCGACCTCGTTCTTAGTTTGAATTTCAGTTTAACAATTTCATAGAATTTACAAAGCGGATAAACAGTCGGAGCGGTCGTTAAATGCTGGAAATTATGCGAGCAAGAAGAAATCGAGACGGCCGGATCCTTCGTAAAACTCGCAACAACTCGAGGAATTTGTTCGCGCTGACACGCCATACAACTGGACAAAATAATCACATAAAATAAACAGTATTCTAATCCAATTAAGCTTTATCCCATATAAGAGATTCGATCCTGATCATGAACTTTAGACCGTAGCGAATTTTGAGACCACGGTGCGGCCGCGCCACCGTAAATTCGGATCAACTTGGACAGGAATTTAAATAACTAATGGTTCAGCTTCAAAGGAGCTTCAAGAGCAAGATAAGCCGCGGAGTGATGGAAGCTCTTAGGTTAATCCTCTGTGGGAACCGCTACTCCCGTAATTATTTGACACAAGTCTGCGAATCTAAAAATAATCGATCCGCGCACGTATTATAAATTTGAATTTAAACAAACATCTAAAACAGATGATAATGATTAGATTATACGTGCTACTCGAATAAAATACTTGACATATTTTGCTAATTACTGCAAGTAATTTTTTTTTACCAATTTCGCGAATAATTTCGCTATTATCCGAGTCTTTTCTTCTTTCAAGTAATTAGTTAAATATTTGAAATAGAGAATATTTTTGCCTCTGACAGATCGAATCTTCTCTAAATTAATATAGTATCGGCTAAATTAGTATCCAACCAATTATATCATGGAAAATAGCGATTTCCAAAAGCTATGATACTCGTGCAAACGAAATTGGCTTCTGCCTCGTTACCGAATACGTAAATTCCATTAACTACTGCAAGTAATACATTTACAGAATCTGATTTCAAGTTATTATAACTATCTATAACGTAGAACAACCTGTGTATATAGGATAACGCCAAACGGTATCCTTTTTATACTGCTGTAAATATACTATAAATATCGATATTTCGAAACACGCAAGCATTTTTTAATAATAAAAAAAAAAAGTAACGCGCGAACTCGTTCGAATTTAATTGCCGGAATTGTAAAATACACGACCTGAAATACCAAATTTTTGCGCCAGTGTCGTTAAAACGAACCAACTATTCGAAAGGATTAAAAGAGTAATCGAGAGATATCGTGGATATTAAGCGGAAAAATCTAACTTTTATTATAACGTCGAATATGTAAATTCTTTTTAGACTAGAGCTGCAAATAAGAAACGATGATTCTTTAAAGTTTAGCGCACGTAATTAATAAAACGTCTATTATAACGATAAATTCGTAGATTCTTTGTAATCGAAAGTTTCACGTTAAAGAGAAGCTTCCTGACGCGATGCAACTTCCTAACGATTTCCCCATTGGTCATCTGGAATTTTCCTAAGTCTACGTAACGTTCAACGTTTTTACCAACACTGATATTTATAAAAGTGGTAGCTGTGCGCGCGTACAAGAGCAAAGAGCGGAGAAGCATGCAACTGCTGTAAGTTTGTGCGTGCAGTTGATCGCGCCTTCTGTATATCAGAATCACACATCGTGCAAATATATTCTTCGTAGCAGTCGTCCCGCTGCGCGTAATTAACGTTGTCTGTCACGCTTTGCAGCGTTAACACGCAGCGTTACGGTAACTTATTTTTCGTGGAAATGATCGCTCGATCGATGGAACGAACTTCCGTGTCACGAGAGTAATTTCGTTTCGAAGAAATTGTTTAAACGAAATTGTAATCATTAAGGACTATATTTCATCGTGTAAAGTTTTAACACCGTTTTACCACTGTTAATTTATAATAAATTGTTTCGACAAATTATTCTCGATTAATTATTCTAATAAGTTATTCCCCCCAGAGGCTTCCTAATATTATGGCAGGAAGGATTTGCACAGGAGATTAAAACAAAATCCTGCAAATACGCAACGTTATACTTTCACGCATTATCATTTAACTGCTTTAGCATGTAAAAGTTGCTTTTACCTTTTAATTACTTTATTCCTTTCTTAATTACGTATTATTCTTCCCAGCTTCGTGCTTATATCGTGGCTCGTTTAAAAAATACATTCGAACGAAATCACGGTGTTCGCAATTGTTGGAGAATAAAGGCACACCGATGATAAAATTGTTAACTCGACGGAAGAAACATAGTAGCAAAGACGTGATATTTCGCATTGTACTTCTAATATCCAGAAATCAATTCGCATTAGGCGGTCAAAGGAAAAGTAGGTCGAACTGCTCGAATGAAGTTCTCGATGCGAGATATTCAGCTGGTTGGATGATCAGTGGGATATATACAGTCAGTCAGGAAAGTCTACGTAAACCTATCGGATTTTATTTATCCGACCGAAGAAATTAAAGATCCTTTGTCACGGAATTATTTCTACTTGCGCATCGATGCGATTCTTATTAATGAATTTCTACAAAGAATTACAAATATTTGAACGTTTAACTGGCAAAAATTAACTGGCATGAAAGATTATACCAGAAATTACACAACCTTTGACTTTCTTTCAACGCCAACGAGACACGTGTGTAGTAAAAATATTGTTAATATTTAAATAAATCTAAAAAATATGAATGTAACGTTAAACCTAACATTTCTGCGATTTCGCGCAGACATAACAGGCGTATGTAATATTTCTAACGTTGTATTTCATATTTTTATATCTTTTTTTCCTTTTTCTTGACAAATCTGAAAGCGAACAGCGTTACACGTCGATGTGATAAAAGAATTAGCGGAGCTGGCGTTTTCACTTTGACATTTTATGAAGGTTGTATCGTAGACTTTTGTGACTGACTGTATATATCCCTGGTACTGATTACTTACGAATTTCGTTATTTCATCGCCACGATCGCGCAAAAGTAGAAACGGATTTTCCATCAGCGACCAAGTCTCGTCTCGCATATAGAAGCCCGTCTTTGATCGTAAAAAGGTTTTACCTGCTTGTTGTTTTTGGCTAGCGTCGAGAACGTAATTGGCAAATTATATAAAATTTCAATACGTAAATCTGGTACGTAAATGATCAAGATATTTGAAAAATCGATATACGTACTTCGTCAGCCTGGACAGAAAGTAGGACGAAAGTACGCGATCTCTTTTTGTCGGTAAAATGAATTCGTATAATTTACTTAATTCGACGCAAGTTTCGAAAATAGGATTTTTCAATTTATCTTTTACTATTCTTTGCGATCGTTCTAAATTGAATATAAACGCGATCGTGGAATTAACATCTCGATGCATTCAGAACGTCAGTTGATCAATTTCCATACGACATAAATGTAATATAAATATAGAAAAATGCAAAAGTTTCAATGACAAGTAAAGAGTTTAAAACACTATACAGATAACAAATAAGAAAGTTTTCTAATCTGTCGAAATGTGAGACTGCAAACTGAAAATGAAATGTTTGCTAATTAAAATTGAATTTTCATTTTTCCCCTCGGAACTAATACTTGGAATAAACAACTATTAACCCCTTGCACTCCGAATTTTATTTCAATTTCGTTACCAGCAGCTGCCAACGCTTTTAACTGTTTTATTTGAAATTTGCTTTAACTAAGAAATAAGACAATTTAAATAAATAAAGGAAGAAGCAAATTCGCTTAAACACCAGTTTCATTCACGCTATTGTTGTATTTTGTAATTTTTAAGTGTACGATATATCTTGAAACAATTTCTAATATTCGCTGTTTAAAATTGAATTTTCATTTTTCCCCTCGGAACTAATACTTGAAATAAACAACTATTAACCCCTTGCACTCCGAATTTTATTTCAATTTCGTTACCAGCAGCTGCCAACGCTTTTAACTGTTTTATTTGAAATTTACTTTAACTAAGAAATAAGACAATTTAAGTAAATAAAGGAAGAAGCAAATTGACTTAAACACCAGTTTCATTCACGCTATTGTTGTATTTTGTAATTTTTAAGTGTGCGATATATATCTTGAAACAATTTCCAGAATACAATCGTCATTTTCTTTCGTACGTTTCACGAAAAAAAGTGGAACTGAAAGAATGTCGAATGGAACTCGACAAAGGAACTCCTGAGATAAAAACTGACATCGAGTCACATTCGACACAGAAGTGCAAAAGGTTAAAACTAGAGCAATATTAAAGCGATATTATTTTTGTTATTTTATATATGAGAGATTTTATCTTGCATTACTGTGTATATTCAGAACCACGGGAAAAAATCCATTAACCCGTAGATCGTGTAACATCGACTGGGCATTACGAATGCATCAACATCGAACCCAATAACCTTCGCTCCCAGCGGTTTCCACGACCTCGTAAAACACAAATCCGGCCAACCTTGCCAAACATTTCACCTACCCGTTTCTCCCGGATCCAAATGACAAACGAAATACACCGTGGCGCACAGTCTTTAATCACGCTGTTTCCTTTCCTCTTTCGATCGCGGCCGATCGCATAAACAGGCTGAAACGAACGCCCAGAAGAAAAGGGGACTGGCGAACACTTCAAAGGCTGCACGTTGTTAGCAGAGTCGCAAACGAGAAAAGCAAAAGGATAGAAGACAACAAAGGGGCGGTCGTCGGTTCTTTTGAAAGTGGCAGTCGTTCGCCTGATTCCTCCGAGCTTTTGTAAACCTGCACCGATCTACCCTTTCGCGGAGAAGACGCGCATCCCCCGGGAGAAATATGTTTGTTGTGTGGCCGGGTATCGCGAACAGAGAATGACGTCGATTCATCAGCGTGCTACGCCTCGAAATTATCTGACGTTTGCCGGATTTTTCACGCTAGCCAGCTTCCAGTCTCCATCAGCGAAATTACGGACCAAGATCGAGCGATTCCAGGCGGATGACCCGGTGCAAACAAAACACGCGGCTTATCCGATGGTTTGCAGATGTATCGCTGGCCAGACAACCTTTGTATTAACTAAAATTCTTAACTGTGCGCCGCAAAGTATTGTATTTTCTCGAGGACGTTGCAATTATACGACGTTCTTCGTGTTACGAATTTTATTGTCAGCTCTAACGTAAAAACCCGCAACAGAAGATTGCGCGGTATCTTCGAAGGAATTATCTAGACACTTTATATTAGGTGTCTAACTCGATGTAAAAATATTTGATATAAATCCAAGTATAAAAAAAAATATTGAAGATAAATGGAAAGAAAGGAAATGCTTCGTTCTTGAAATCGCGTTTCTACGGAATTTCAGGATTTATAACCAAGTTTAAATCCACGATAGGTACGCGTCGTTTCGATGAAAAACGAAGAATTCTGTCGCCACTAGTTTCCCAATTTTAATATCCAACTGTCTTCCTCGAGAAGCCGAAGAGGACGAAGATTTTCTCGTACAGTGGCGGATTAGACTCGCGATTTAACGCGGGGTAATATTAAAAGAGGTGGACGCGCGTATTTTCGACCTCGTTGCCGATCAAACGTCAGAAATGGCAAGTCGGTCGGTTTCAATGTACCTTCATTCATCACCGCGGGGATTCAATCAATAACCAGGTTCTAAGAAAAACAAGCTGGTCGTTCGATCGAAAAGCGAATCGGCCAGGTCGCACGAACCTACAATACGGTAAAAGCCGAAAGTGGACGTGGAGCGTGTGCTACGTGTTAGTGAAATCAAGCGGGTAAAAAAAAAGGTACAAATCGTACAAACTCGTGTTCGAAAATGCTTTATGGAAGAGTTAGAAGCGTTCGAAGATTTCCGGCGATGTCGTCCGTGGTTTATAAAAATATCGTACAAACGGAACACCGGTTATCCAAGATGCGTTTAGTATTATAAATAGATGATACTACGTATTTCTACAAGAACAGAAACGTTCGGAAAAATTCGACGATCGTTAGTTCTGCGTTGTTTGCGGAAGAAGAAAATTTCTCGCATTTATCGTATGTCATTATACATTGGTAGAAGAATTGATAAAAGTTGATAAAAAGACTCTTATAACTCTTCGAAAAATCATTTCCGGACGTAGGTTAATACGAACTTGTTTCATCTACGTTAACGAATAGTGTAAGCTTCGTCTCAATGTTTTCGGACACCCTGTATGCATCTGGAGGATAAAAAATTTATTTAAAAATTCTTACACATACGTTAACGGTCGTCAGCATTGGGACGCTAAAGTTATCGCAAAAGTCTGCGAAAATTGATCTTGTTCGGCGTCTCACATGGAACGAATTATAAATTCATTCGTCGTGCGCGCTAATAGGTTCTTTTGCCTTCTCTGAAAATGCCATAGGAGCCACGAAATAATCGCAGAAGAATACAAATTTCAGTTGCCCTAAGTTAGCCCCGTTGCAACCACGAAACAATTTTCCAACAAACAAACAAATAGGCGAACGTTATTTTTCAACGAAGAAGCACGAAAACAAAGAGGAACAAACTGTGTGTGTTAGTGGAGAGCACACGAGAGCCAGCAGCCGATGACTAGGAACGAGACAAGCCGCGAAACGAAGAAACAAGATGATAGAGCAACGTCCAAGTGTTTCGTAAACAGTAGCCCGAAACAAATCGAAGAAAACAGCCATAAATAACGATTTCTTGGGATTTCGACGAGTACTGACGCGTTGGGGCGACAAAACGTGTGGCATGGAGGCGGAGAACGAAGCCGGCTCCCACCTATATTCGACTTGACGTTAATTAACCCTCGGCACGCGGCAAAATAATCGCACCGACCGTGATACGAGTTCCCAGCCAATCGACAAAAAGGACGTGGGAATTGCGGGGCAAAACGATTTCTCGTCTTTTTCTTTTTTTTTCTCTTTCTCCTTTTTTATTTTTATTTCAGATTAGCCTTAACGTCGCTTTCACATCGAAGGTTAGTGGTAGTAAGCCACGGATTTTTATGCGATATCACATTTTTACGAACGTAAATAGAAAAATATGATTTAAATGATAATTTATTTCCTCCGATAAACATCATATTTTACACGGAATATTTTATACAGCTTTGCATATTATGCGCATCCCATGCGTCTTTGAATTTCCTATTTAAACCGGCTCGACTATATGTTTTACTATATCGTACAACGTTTACGGGACATATCGGGAAAACTAATAACTGGTTTCGCTACAAACCTGAAACTGAGAATGCAAGTTGCTGCGCGTGTCTGGCTTTCATAAGCAGCCGGAATTTTACTCCGCCCCTTCGCCTTCGCTTTGCCTTCTACGGACAGTTATCGAACGCTAACTGCATCCTCGTACTTTCAAACTTCTAAATTTTTATTATAACAGCAACGTGCCCGCGTTTCAGGATATCCTTGTTGCACGGGATTCTACGTGTCAGCCAGTCTGCTCAAAGTTCGTACGTTTGAAGTTCCAACGTGTCAAGGGGGCTTCAGCGAAGCTCCGTTTGTACGAAACCGATGACTTTTAAGGATTTGCCAGGGGACCGTGATAATACGTTTCAATTAGGTAATTGCGCACGCAAGCATTTTCAAATGTTAATGCCGAATTCCAGTTCTAAATTGATTTTCTTAACTAGACTGCGAACCAACGTTGCACGAACGCGTTTACTCGAAATTTTGCGCTATCATAATGCACAGAATAGAGTACGTATAACGTGCAAAAATGTATAGGGTGTCCAAAGTAGAGTACTCGTTGTAACATCTAATACACGAGACAAATTGTGTGGAAATATTCCGGCTTTGAAATCGTATCGAGAATGTTTTTCAAATGCGATTTCTATTGGATTTTTCAATTCTCGACATAACGCTAACAATCTTGGAAACTAGAAGCGATATTCGCGAAGTGGCGGTGGTCTGCTTCTCGATTTCGTAATAGAAAAATCTTGAATGTATATGGAAATTATGGTGACAACGTATTCGAATATATTCGTGAAATGTCAAGGAAGACGAGTTATTAAAGCGACCAATTCGCGAATGCGACGAGAACTCGCTGGCACTCTGCCGGGGATGCAACTTAGAATTCAATTTGCTCGCGTTAACTTTACTCCGCTGCTAGAATTTCTTAATTTCGTAATCTTCGAGAGCGACAAAGCAGCAACGCTGAATACTTGCATCATTTGCAGAAAACATTTAACTGCGATAACGATTCGACGCGACAAGATGTTCTCGGAATTCTATTATCTCCTCTTCGTTTACGTTTGTCCGACGATCATCGTGCAACGTTCCACGAATATCGTTTCAAAGTCTCTCTTTATCCTTGCCATTTTCTTGTGTATCGAAGAGGCGACGAAGGTTTCCGCTAGAATTGCAAAGCCACGAAAGTCGGAGCAACGCTAACCCATGACTAGACGCGCGGAACGTTTCGAAAACTCAATTTCGTTTCTTGCCTCGAGTTAATTCCCTCGCGATAGTTACCGCGTGATAAGGTTAAAGTTGACTTTTACGATCATCGAATATTTTTCGAGCGCGACGAGGTTCCAAAGGTGGCTGGAAAATGCGAATTTGCGGCGGCAAGCAATTTCTCAACGCACCGATAATCCTTTAGGCGAAGAATCCAATTTCCAGCCTGGCGTCAGCTTCATTCTCTTAGAATAATCGGCACGCGCTAATCGCCACTGTGCTTTCTTCGAAGCTTAAAAATATTATCAATCCATATAAGTACGCGCTAGCACGTTTAGTATCGAAACGCGTGCCCCTTTTCCCACCAGACGCCTTTCAATTACAAAATTTTTACCGATTTTAGTTTCCATAATCGTCGCGTACCCTCTCGTCCATAAATCACCGGACATTCACCTATTTCAGGCAAAATGAATGTTTGAAATTTTTATTTAGTAGCCGATCAAGCGAACTCTTGTTTGTCGAATCCGCTTGTTTAAAACGTGAACTCTTACCGTATTAAAAAAAAAAATCATAGATAGCGAGGCAATCAAACTCCTATAATTTATCAGATAAACTCCAACTACATAAAACAAATTTTGTTATTCGGCAGTTCTATTCGGTCGAGTTAAAATCTGCACGATTTTGGACTATAAAACGATCTGCATTACGAAATAAAGTTAGCGTGTACGTTAAACGTTGAGATCGCATAACGTCAAAGATAAATACGTTTTAACGATCGTTTTGTCCAAAGGCAAATATCCGATGATTTGTAGACGCATGATAGAATATTACGACGCGATTAAATTGATTTGCAGAAAGCGACCTGACCTCCTGGCTATAGTCATCGTTCGTAAAGTCACGTTACGTGTATTATACTAGTTAAAAGTAAAAATAGATACTCGATCGTTCTTGTAAATCAGCAAACAGAATAAGAAGAATAGTTGCACTTCGTTCTTGTTTGATTTCGTTCGCCAGTGATAACTAACAATCGTCATCGAAGTCGGCGACTTTGAAAGTTTTTAATCGCGATGCTTGTTG
Organism: Bombus vancouverensis nearcticus; assembly: GCF_051014615.1. Lineage (NCBI taxonomy): Eukaryota > Metazoa > Arthropoda > Insecta > Hymenoptera > Apidae > Bombus > Bombus vancouverensis. The sequence continues at coordinate 16,093,442 of NC_134915.1, read as the reverse complement.
AATTTGATAAGCTCGAAGGAAGTTTCGAAGTAGCAAAGAAAATACAAAGATGCAACGGTAACCCCGAAGCGCTTGGGGATGTAGCTGAAATTTAATTTCCTTTGTCGCGTTAACTTCGTTTTGTCGCAAGTTACCGGTCGCTAATTGTGTCACCATCTTTTTCGGCTCTTGAAACTTTTATCGCGCGTTTTATCGTCCTGTTCCTATATTTACGGACATCGAACAATTTCCTCGCGTATCGAACTTTCACAAAACTGTTATTTCAGAATTTCAAATTGCCAGATGCGACACAGTTACAGGACAACGAGGCCGTAAAATATGACGAACGACGACCAAATAAAACGATAAAATCGACGAATCGTTGCCGGCGTCGTCGAGGCTTCCGGTTTTGCAATTGGAAATTTCCTACGATATTTGCGTGTTCTTTGACGCTAATCTTACTAGGCTCGGTTAAATGACCAGCTTCGAAATTTCAATTTCATTTCAAATTCTACATTCATCGTCGTTTCTTTCGTTCGTCCAACTTTATGTAAATTGTTACATTAACGAAACCTGAGAATTAATCGGATAATATACTTTTAATTAATTAGAATAATCGAGTATGTCTGGAAGATAGTGCAAATATAAGTTCCATTTAACACTAATCTTATTCCTTCTCTTGCGTCTTGAATTTTGACAATTACGTGAAATTACCTGAACGTTGCATCATACAAAAATCCAGCAAGCTAACGCTAAACGTTCACATCCGTTTAATTCGAAAAATTCTCTCATCCGTTAAAACCCACTTCTGCCAGCCTTCCCAAAATACGTCTCTTCCGAGCGAATTTCTTCCGGACAACTAACCTTAATCCAGCATTTCTCTGGCCAGTCGTGCGCCTCCGTCTCCTAAGCTCGCGATAGAATCGCGTCGCATTTCTCAGACCGACGGATCCTTATTGATGTACACGCAAGGACATCCGTCATAAGTCGTTCTATCGTCAGAGGAAAATTGCCCTCGTCAAAAATCAACAAGTGAGCCATTTCGAGCGTCTAATTCATTGACCAACTGGTGGACGAGACACGCCGATTTTCATATACTTACATTGTATTTGGAGTGTTTTATCGGAAACAACGACGACAGAATACATCGCCATATCACTGCTGAGCATAGATAATGGGACGCGCGATTCAAAAATTGTCAAATTTGCTTTCACCGTAAAAATAGACTGCACCGTGTTTCTACTTTTATCGCGTACGGTATATTTAGAATTGCATCAGTTTTTACGTCAGAAAACAAATATTATTATTTAAGCCGTAAGTATTATTATTCATAGCCTGTCCTTAGCTTTGCGACAACGCCGGCTCATTCTCGCGGTTGTTTTGTGGCGCCGCAAATAAAAGCTCTCGCGAGAACCAGCGTATCTTCTGCTTTTATCGTCGCTCGTAAATGACTGGCGAAAATTTCTTGACAAATTTGAAAAAGTTTCTCCTTTAAAAATCTCATTGTTTTTTTAGTTGCGTCACTGTCACAGCAACGATGTGATATAATAGTGGAACCTCGATGGTTAAAACGTGGATTAACGAAACGATGGAACATCGAAGTATCGATTGGTAGAAAATTTGGGCAGAACGACACGTTCACTCGATAATTTTCCTTAAGTGAGCTTGCACTCTGACGCGGAGCATCGAAAATTCGAATCAATGGCCGGACAGTTGTGAAAATTGCCGTTGAATCTTTCCAGTCGACAAGGGACACAGCTAATTGCGCCGGATTGCCAATTATGTATGGCAATTCCAAGGTGGCCATTTCGCCTCGACAGCGGAACGACGAGCAAGATGGTACGTAGAATTGCGAGAGGCACGAATTTTGAAGGGAAAGGGAAAGCTCGGTAAATTGTCGCTCGCTTAATGCTCAGCAGGATGCTCTGATTGCGAATGCCGAGTAGCAGGATTGGCCGCCTGACTAATGCAACTGCGCTGCATTAACATTGCTCTGCTGCTATGACGAGAATCCCAGATGCGTTTAATTGCCCCCGGAGACACGTTTAAAAGGATAAATTGGCAAGGTTGTTTAAATATAACGCATCCTTTTCTGGTAATTTCGATGATAGAGGATTTTCAAAAGTTCGAAGTTTGACAACAGTCGTCTTTGTCTGTTATCTATGGCAACGACGAGCCGAAACAGAATTTTTGGGTTCGCGAGCTCGAGTCGAAGACGCGTTTAAAAGGATAAATTGACAAGATTGTTTAAATATAACGCATCCTTTTCTGGTAATTTCGACGATAGAGGATTTTCAAAAGTTTGAAGTTTGACAACAGTCGTCTTTGTCGGTTATCTATGGCAACGACGAGCCGAAACAGAATTTTTGGGTTCGCGAGCTCGAGTCGAAGACGCGTTTAAAAGGATAAATTGACAAGGTTGTTTAAATATAACGCATCCTTTTCTGGTAATTTCGACGATAGAGGATTTTGAAAAGTTTGAAGTTTGACAACAGTCGTCTTTGTCTGTTATCTATGGCAACGACGAGCCGAAACAGAATTTTTGGGTTCGCGAGCTCGAGTCGAAGACGCGTTTAAAAGGATAAATTGGCAAGGTTGTTTAAATATAACGCATCCTTCTCTGATAATTTCGACGATAGAGGATTTTCAAAAGTTTGAAGTTTGACAACAGTCGTCTTTGTCGGTTATTTATGGCAACGACGAGCCGAAACAGAATTTTTGGGTTCGCGAGCTCGAGTCGAAGACGCGTTTAAAAGGATAAATTGACAAGGTTGTTTAAATATAACGCATCCTTTTCTGGTAATTTCGACGATAGAGGATTTTGAAAAGTTCGAAGTTTGACAACAGTCGTCTTTGTCTGTTATCTATGGCAACGACGAGCCGAAAGAGAATTTTTGGATCGGAAATCGCTTTGGATCGCGAGCTCGAGTCGGAAATTTCGCGAGGTTTTACAGATCCTCGGCATCCGAGAAGTTTATTTTTTATTTTTTTAGACAAAGCATCGTACAAATTATTTACATGAAAATCGAAACGACGAAGAAACGAGAATAAGAAAAATTTTATCCGAACGGAAGAACCATCGAATCGATATTTTCGGAGCACGGAAACTTCTTTTCCACTCAGCCCTTTCGACGAGATTGTCGGTTATAACTGACACATGCCAAGCACAATAATCTCTATCAGCTATAGACGATAGTTTGAAACAGCTCTACACGTCGATTGTACAAACTGGTCGTTGCTGCACTCGTATTTCTAACTCATTTACAGATCTCTTTTTTCTCGTAACATGGCAAGATTCAATTTTCTTCGAACGATTATTCTTCGAAGTAGAATTTATAACAGTTTGAAATCGAATTTAAAGAAATTTAAGATTAAATTTGTTTACGTATGTGTCGATGTACGTATTTATTACTTATCGATTGTTACGAAGCTACAAATTTATTTTCAACGTAATCTCTGTACATCTGAACGTTCGAAGCTACCTCATACGTTATATATAGTTATGCTTCGTGTTCGAAGAACTTGCAATTTCACTGAGCGTTAAATAATATACAGAGAGCAGAGGGGAAATTTCATTCCTCGGACAAAACGCGGTGAAACTTGCAATACGAAGAGATGATTTCTCCAGAGAAAGTAAGTATATTAGGCGAATTAATATTTTCGTTGCCATTGCCTGCGTGTACAATTTAATAGAGTAGTTTTAGTTAATTACGTAAAAACGTACTTTAATTAAACGTACTTAGTAGCGATGATAGGAATTGCCAAGATTGCACAGAGCAAGACGAAAGAAACACAAAGAAAACGATGGATTACCAGAATTACCAGAAGCTATAACGAGTCCGCGAACACTTAGACGATCTTATTAAACTCGATTTATCGTTGAATAAATTCAATAAGGATACGTAAAACGGGTGAAAAAATCTCAGCGTACGATTTAATCTCTTTTTCGACTGTTGTCCCGAATCGGTGATTTATTATATCCACGGCAGGCAGCTATAAATTTCTCCTAATCTTCTCGCGAATCAGAATTCAATTAAAGGATACGCAGATGTAAGAAACGGAAAAGGATTGTTTGGCTTAAAAGTAGCGGTGTTGCCAGTCGAGATAATAGAAATTGATTAAAAACGTTCCTTCGAGCGATGAATTCAGCTAAGACTATGCAAATTCAAATCCAGATACGTCTAACGAGAAGAAAGTATCTTGATGCCGTAAAGATCAAAGGGATTAACGAATTTACCAAATATTTTACATAAACGAATTTTTATCAACGTCCTTTAAAATACGAAAAAGAGTTTTCCTCTCTCACGTTTATTAAATAGATGTTCCTTGAGGTTCAAATCGTTAAAAGCATAATATTAGGTTGTCCGGAAAGTGTCTTTCTTTCGTGTTCTTTACAACAAATGCAGCTTCATACAAACGTAAAACCAAGTGTGTGAAATATCGCGGTGTTTATCTCAACAGAACAAAGACTTTTCGGACAACCTAAGACGCTAAAATGGATAAAAGATGACAGATCGAGATAGAAAGGTTTCTAAGATGAGACTTTTCAAGAATAGACAAATTCAGCGGTACGTAGGATATATCTGTTCGATCGACCGATCGTCAGGTTGCGACGTTTCTAACGGCAGTTTCTCAGCGTGTACATAGCAATGGTCGTTCGAAGAGATTCCGTTTGGAACGAAACGAAAGGCGTGTCAAGCTGAAAGAAAGGTACCGAACGGGCTATCGATTTTCGAAATTAACGTAGCTTGTTAGCGGTGGCATCGAGTTTTCTCGTCGTCGGACAAAGAAAAAAAGACGAAATAATGAAAGCTCGTCGGATGGTTTCAGCGAAAAATGGATCAAGCTGTTCTCGGCTCCTCTGTGTTTTAAAAGAAAAGGCAAAGAGAATTTTTACGGAAGAACCTGCTAAAGCGTTATCTTCTGCCGAACGAAAAACTTAACACGATGTAATATTGAATTGGCAACTAAGTGATTGCGGATTTTCTCGTTATCATCTCATAACAAAATCTTCAATCACTTAATTTATAGCCAACGATTGTCAACTGTTTGGCATCTAAAATATACAGTGCGTGAGAAATAATCTTTCGTGTTCTACTCGTTAGTGCAAAATTTCGAATAGAATAATTTTACAATTATATCATCGTTATGCATGCACGCACAGAGCACAGGCAGACGCAAGAAAAATTTTGTAACGAACGAGTAAGCGCTAATCTGACCTAATTGCCTAGGTTCTTCCAACCTATCTTTTATAAAATATCGAGTAACATTTGCAATTTGGTCGGTATCTCCGATTTTTCCCAAACAGATTTCAAAGAGTTGTTTAAATAAGCAAAATATCGCAAAACAATGTGGCGAATTATAAGTACTTTTAATTCTACCATAAGTCGATCTAACATAAACGGCATTAAATTTCGTCATTTCCTTTCGCGATTCGCCCACTACCGCTGAAGCATCGAATAAAAACGTATCACTCGCGCGTACTAAACCGATTATTCATTAAAAACGAGCAAACTCGACCTTCGTGAAAATGAAGCTTCCTATCTTGGCGCGTACAATATCTTCTTCGTGACTCGTCGATAACTAGCCAAACTCACGTATACCGAACAAACGTCGAAACTCGCTTCTTCCACGACGAACTATCTTTTTTCTCGATCGACGCGCTCTAACAACGCGTGGCGATGAACGAGCGAGAGCGAGAGAGAAATCAGAGCTTTCTTTACCATCCCACTAGCCATCTGTCCCGTTCTGCACAGTTGCTACACGTGGGCAAGAATCTCGTGAGTGGTGGTGAGTCTCTGGAGGAACAAGGGATCCAGCGGTGGCCGACAGTCGAAGGGTTGTTCGCGTTATTACGTCTGTGCGCGTCAATCAGCGCGTCGAGTACGATCAAAGCTGGACGGGGATGAGCTTAAACTCGAGTCACTGCCAGATGCACTTGCGGCGTGGAGTGTTCGCGTTTGGAGCGGGAATATCGAGAGGGCTGTGTACAACGTCCGATATTCCACTGTTGGCAATCGTTAACTTTCGCAAACGATACTTTGGTTCGATCTTCGTTCGGGTCTGGCCTTGTTGTCCGAATTTCTGAGAAATGGTGGTGTTCCGTGGGTTGGTTTAGATTGTATCGGACTAGCGTTTCTTTCCAACTATTTCGGATCTTGCCTCGGTGTCTTATTTCGATCTGAATTTTGATCTCGAAGATCTTGGCGCTTATAATAATCGATCAAATTCTGCGAAAATACGATATAAATAGCTACATAAAAGGAGAAGAAATAGGTAAAACTGTTTTTAATCTCAACGTCTTCGGCGAATGTGAATTTAAAAGATATGCGAGATCGTGTTCTCGACTATCGATCAAACTCGATGTAATTACGGCAAAGTATTTATCTTTTTCGAATTAACAGTATAGCGACTTTTGAGTAATCGCAAGACTAACAACATGCAAAAATGTTACGTGACAAAACGCCTACTAGCGAGCAAAACAGTGGTGGCTTTTGTATTATCAGCGACGAAGGCAACGGACGCAACATAATTTTTTAATTATAGAAAATACTGAAATATGATACTGAGGATCGTTCCCCTGCGAGGTGTGTGTCTCGCGTGGGGAAACGCAGCTCTAAAATCAACATTGCCGGAATATTACGAGATTCTAAACCTCTGACTGCTCCTTTTCATCCTAACGCTGACGCTAACTCCGACTATGTCCATTCCCTAATTCCCATACAGTTGACAGCTATATTTTTCACTTAAAGACACAAAATGGATATTCATTTAGGGCATTTCTTTTCATAATGAGCCCTATTTGCATAGGAGCGTAACACCTCGAGCGCAAATGAGTAATCTGTTTTCATTTAGATCGTAAGGATTTACCGCGAATATATCGCGTAGCTATTTCTACGTCACGGGTTGCCTCTATTTTCCTTGCATCACCGTAATAGCATGACTGAAATGACAATCCTGGGGAAATCTCCTTTCTCAAGGGAAAAATTCGTATAAGCTCGGCTGAACCAATGGTGTGCTTATTAATGTTGCGAACGTTTCACTTCAGTCTAATCAGACAGCCCTTACGCGAAGTGACAATTTCCATAATATTATAAGATGATATATTACATATTATCTGAAATATAATTTATACATTATACGAATTTATATGAATTTATAGCGAATTCATAGAAATGGCTTACGTACAAAGCATTTCATACGAAAGTCTCATCTGTCTCGACAAATTTCGCACATCGTACGAACTTATTGGCAACCAAGTGATTGCGGATTTTGTCAATACCACCTAATGACAACATCCGCGATCACTTGGTTGCCAACCCAATACATTGTATTATATTTTCGTCATTTTCGTTTCGACGTATCAAAAGGTACGCAAGTGTGTATCTTTAAAATGCGATCAATAAAATATTTTTTAACAGAATTCGGTTGTCACGCTACGTAAATTATGTCCATCCTTCCGGTAATTTTTATTACCGTTATAGCTAACCCGGTTATGGCCATTTTTCCATCAAGCAACGCGTCAGAGAGAACTCGAACGACGACAACGACGAGTAAACGCGGCATTCGCGAAATTAATTGGCGTACCGGCATTATCTTCGGACGAACGTTCGCTGGCTACCACTATCTATCTTCTCTGGTAACGATGCGAATCTTATTAGAGGTGTTGGCGTTCGCCCGGCAAATTGAACTGGATTGCGTAAATTAAAGCGCTTTGCGATGGCCAAAAAAGGAGGGATGGTAGGCATTTTCAATTTCGCGACACGTCGAACCACGTCGCTTTTATTCAATAACTCACGGACCATTTCCGTATAGCCGGTTCAACGCGTAATAAATCATTTTATATCGTGCGTAGTTATCATATAGAGCGGTTCATCAAAATCGAATTTCCGTTCTCGCGGTTAACCCCTTAGCGGCGGGATAAAAGTGTTAAAATATTCGTTTGATTAATTAATCTATTTACAACGTGTGATTGTTACGTCGAAACTGTATATACAATTTCTATCGTCATTGGTAAGTGCGATATATGAGATAGGATTATTCAGGAAAATTTACATAAAGATTTGAGTAAAGGAAATTTCTGTGTATCCGATGACAATTTGAGGGAGGAAACGCTTTTACAATTTTGAGAGCAGACAACTGTCAGAACAATTTTAGTATTGTAATTAATACGTAAATCTAATGTAAAACAGAATGAGACGCTGACTAGGAAAAGAATATTTTTTAAATATCATCAATGATCCAAAGTAGGAAATCGGTTTCTTAGATTAGACCACAGGTTCTAAATTGAAAAAAATAGAGATAAAAGAGATAAAAAATGCGGGCGATCCCACAGAGACGCCTTTCAAACTTCAAAACGCGAATTGCTATCGCTTTTTCTCTATTTCTAGAAAGATCTGCGACACGTTCAAATTTTTTGCATAACCCTCGACACTTTTCTCCTCATCGTCGACTCTACGTTCCAGCGTAAATTTTCATACATCGTATCTCCTGGATATTTCATTCGAATCCGCCACACCATTTTTACCTATCGTTACCGCACATCTTCCATACTATTTTCAATAATTTCGACCGGTCCAACTTAAGAATCATCGGGTGGATCGATTTAAGGAACTCGCTCGATTCCAACGTTCGCGTGTAACAGACAAAAATTATTACAAGTATCAGGTAACACACGCAAGATACGACCCTTTTTAAAAGATTATACACATACGAATTCGAAATTTTCCTACCAATAGAAAGTCACGCTTGATGATTATCGCGTCATCGATTATTGATCAATCTGCAGCGTTTCCTTTCAACGCTGCTACTAAGCAACACGCAGGCTATAACTTAAGTTAAGGCGAGTTAAGAAACGTAGCCTAAGGCAATTTGTACGCCGATGAAGATTATAGCCCGGTTATTTAGGATCCGATGCAAGTTAGGCAACTTTCCTGACATGCTGTTTATCGGTTTTTCGTTTTATTGCCAATAAAACAGAAAACGAACGCTCGCAATTTGCACCTTGCGCTTCCTTCTAATCGGAACAAGAAATATCCCATAGCAAACGCATTTTACTGCACACCACAAACGAACACCGCGTGCACGTATGTCCTTCGCCAGGAACGCAGAGTATTCAATTCAGGAAACAACCAACAAATCCTTCACATGTCTCATCTCTCTCTCTCTCTCTCTCTCTCTCTCCCTCTCTTTCTCTCGATGATTCTCTGAAATGGCGCCCGGTAGTAACAGGGTTCATTCTCTTTTTACGAGACAGCTTGTTCACGAGTTGCTCATCCGGGTGTGAGTTTGCCCATTTTCCAGTGAAACCGCGTTACAAGGCAAGAAGCTTGATCGCGAGAACCGTGCGCGGTGGTGGTGCGAAAACCGGGAATTGTAATAATTTATCAGCGCCAGCATTCGAGACAGTGACGCGAGTGGCTTGGTACTCGTTAAACTATTCGCTCTACGGGAGCAAGTTTTCAGAGGCAACGAGAAGATGAAGAGGAATAACAAGGGACCGGGTACATATCTAGAAACCAGTTTGAATAATTCAACAAGGCGCGCTCGAGCAGATGCAAAATGAATAACGAGCTTAATAACTGCATGTCTACTGCAATTGGCTTTTGCCTGTATCGAGGGAATAGTCTCGATGCCAACTACGGCACGCTATCTACAGCTTCTCGCAGATTCTACTCTTCGAACGTTGTTTTTCCAATTTTATTGTCCTTCGTGCTTGTCCCATATATTTAACAATAATTTTACATGCTTCTTCCAATTCGTTATACCACTTTCTTCGTTATGTGCTCGCAATGTAAGTTAGTTGCCTTTCGTTCGTCATACAACTACCACTTTCTGCCGTATAGTACGTTATATTACATAGACGGGTCACTGAATTGAAAAGATGCGAAGTATCAATTATTACAAGCGACACGCTAGCGGCAGCTGTATATGCAAAGTGAGTCGATAAGAAGTATCGTCCAAAAGTATCTTAAATTGTAGGTTTTCTGGAGAAACGTCCTGAACGAATTATGTTGCGTTTGAAGGGACTCGTCCGATGGATACAATTTTATTTCCCGTTATCTTCTATTTTCTGTCGCATCAACGTGCTATCTTGAGTATTCTTTTTTCTTTTAATTGCGCTTTGTATTTTTTATAACACTAGTCAACCCGATTGGACATTGTCTACAAACAAGTGTTCATATTGGAAAACTACTGTGGTTTGACAGATGTTGCAACCAAAATTTGTCAAATTTCACGTACGAAGAAGAAAGACGACGTATGGAAAAATGTAAATTTGACGAACTATGGTTAGAATACCTTGCAAGTTACGATGCTTTCTCGGCATAAATTGGTTAATACTGTTTTGCAGTCACAAGTCTAACTTCATAGAAGGTATACTTTAAGAAAGCTCAAGGTCAGTTTGATATCTGAGAAAATGCAAGATATCGGAGAATAAAATTTCGTCCATGCGATAAGTCGCCTGAAACGCGGCACAATTCATTGAAAACGTTTTTCGAGAAAACCAATAGGTAAGGTGTTGTTTTAGATAGTGCCGTTTATCGACTCACCCTGTATAAGCGCACGGCAACCTGTTTAAATTGCAAACAAAAATTTCCATAAATTAATTCCGGCTAATGGAGCCAGCAATTTCCACGTTACCGCCGTCACGCCGTAATTCTAACGTTTCATCGTGTTCAACAGTTTGTCACGAAGCATCGTAAACCGAGGCCGCAATGCACAAATGACAGTCGGCGCCGTGTTATCAGATGCAACGTCGTTAATGTGTCAAGAAGGAAAACGGCCGCAGGATCCTGAAGGCGCAAACTTTATACCGATACGATACGTGAAACGCGTGACTTCTGAACCGAGCGCGCGCTATATTATTTCGCGGTGGAAATTTTCACGTCTCGACCGATCGGACGTGTTGCGAAGAAAAATGTCGTCTCTGAGGGCACGAGAAATCTCGCAATATTGAATTTAACCGCGAAATATTTCGTTAATTTTCCAGCTTCTCTATACTCGGATTTTCTTTTGTAAATTCGTCGCGAACGAAACTTCGTTTAGTTTGCAAGTAAATGCGTCGCCAGACACTTAACGGTCTGACTTTTTGCTCGAAAAAATACACGAAACGATTGCTTTGCGGCTAGCCGAGGTATGAATTATCAAATTGTCGCTGACTCGAGCAAGTTTATTTCTCATACGTAAGACGAAACAGAAGGCTGACATTAAACGGATCGTGAAAGCCAAGAGCTTTCATCGAATTGTTGGAGCGAAAACCGAAAGTGTCAGAAGAGAGTGTACGGTATAGGTTCTGCTTCTTCGTGGAAGAAACGATAGACCGTGTTTGTAAGAGACCACCTTTGCACAATTATAAATAACGAGTATAAAAGGAAGAAAATGTCTTTGTCCTTGCGCGATGAAAGATATTTTGCGACTTTGATATGGCTATGTACGTCGTAGCTATCTTCTAATTAAACGAAGACTGAGTAAAGATATTCTTGAGAATTGCACGTATGTTTTTCTAGATATTCGTGTCCATCAATTTTAGTTTTTACTACAAAAAGTAAGTTTAAATAGAGCTCGTAATGATTTAATACAAAGCGACAAAGATACAACGCCAACGAAACGAGAAAAACAATACCAAAAAACGAAGAAATAGTAGTAAAATAATAATAATAAGAAAAAAAAATACGATGAAAGTAAAAAAAAAAAGAAAAATAGCAGGTATAAAATGTTAAAATGAAAGAATATAAAATAACAGTAAAAGATAATATCGACGAAATTACGACGATAAATCACGATAATTTGCAAGAGTTATTTTCTTGCCGAGGTAATTTTTTTACCAGATTCCATCGATCTCCGGTAAAAGCCTGACATCCCGTTAATTAAATCACACTAACGACAATATTCCGCTTCAGGGCAAACACGAAAATTTCCCTAGATTACCAGTCTCTTCATCTTCGACTAATTAGACCCCTCAAATGAGATTGATCAAGAAGACAGCCAATTTTTCCGCTGAACGTGTTTTACTATGTAAACCATCGACTCCAGTAACGAGACCATGATTTTCCTTCGTTTTTCGTCAAGGGACAGTAACGGTACCAAAGGAACAAGTTTGAGATGGTAAAGATTTAATGACGATGTAATGAATATTGGACATTATGAAAGTATGAAGTGGAAAACGGCTACAAAAAGTATTGACGCGTCATTTTATTTGCTATACCGTTTAAATATCAATTGACTAGATACAAATACTCGTATGTTGAATTTCATCTAAATTTGTCTTGCTTTTCATCTAAGAATGGCTTGCTGATAAGATTAAAAAGAAAATTTCGTTGGAGAATAAGGCTATGTGTCAATACTTTTTCACGAGCATAGTATATCAAGTTGAGAAGCTTTTCTGTGAGAAAGGATTTCTCGTACAAGTTAAATTCCGTAATGTATAGATTTTTCTTCTCTTTCTCTTTCGTCCAAGTTTGAATTAACTTCGTATTAACGATGATAAAAATAGTAATGGATAGTTCAAATAAATCATAGACATATAAAGAGCTGAAAAAAATAGACTTACGTGGAAGACTTACGAAAACTGCTTACACCGGTCACTTACCTAAAACAGAGACAAATTGATGGTATGAAAAATACGCGCAAACTCGGTCACACACGAAATTGACAGATTAAAAATATAATTTTAAGAGTGAACAGAATTGTCAATAAATAATTTTGCCAACGATTTTTCGCGTTAATTGTACCTTGTACGTACTATGATATATTTTTTAGGATACGCAATTAAATTAATGCATTTTGTCGCTTCTTCCCTTTATTTGTTGCAATTTCTGTTTCAAACCGTCTTTTTTCAATTTTCCATTTGCATCCTTTGCCTGTGTTGACGTCACACGTATACCGTGAAAGTACGTGACGACTCGGATCCGTGATAAATGCAATGAACGTGTTAGAAGAACCCACAAAAATATCCGAAAAATTCCGAATGGAAAAAGAAAAGAGAAAATTCCAAACAAATCGATTTTTTCCATTGCCTATTGCGCAACTATGCGTCCACGTAGAGCGAAACAACGTTTATTTCGACCACTAGAACAGCATAAATGGTTATTTCGAAAATTCAATTCTCTGTAGCTGAAGCAAATAATTATTCATAAATTTTTGTTTCGTAAACAGGAACGTCCCCTTGTTGAAATTTTGCCTTTCGAAATGCCATCATCTTTCGATTTTTTACTTGCACGAGCATTTCCCTTCTCGACCATTCCGTAAAATTTTATTCTCACTCTCTCTCTCTCTCTCTCTCTCTCTCTCTCTAAATCCCACATTTCGATGAATTTTTATTCAAGTCAATCAACAAATGGATTAGCACAGTGCATCGTTTCGAAGAAGAAAAAACAACTGTTACACAAAATCCTATCTTTTTCATTTCGAATTATCGAATAGTATATTAACAGATCGAGAATTTCTGCGTATTGGAGAAAAATTTAAAGACGCAAAAATGCACGCGGTGCGTATAAAACGTGAAAATACATAAAACATCGAAAACCATAAGGTGCCTGCTCCTTAGAAATATTTAACAAATAAAACGAATTTCTTCTCAAATTCCACTTCATTAGCGGCTTCCTTTTCCATCAAAATATTAATTTGTATAAATATCCACGGCAGATTGTCTTATCAGGGTACAATCTTACGTCAATCGAGCGTGAAAGAGGTAAATGAAAAAAGAAAAAGGAAGACAGCAAAGCAACGTGCAAGACTCACGTCCCAATCAATTGTACATTGATTGCAAATAGCGAGATATAACGATGCAACAGCCTGCAGCTGTCTTCTCTGTAGTCGCGAATCGATACCGCATAATCGCAAATAGAGAAATGCAAATCACGTTTCACTTGCAAATTCCTCGGCTCTTTATCCGCGCTTAACTTCGCGAAAATGGTCGCCGTTCATCGACCCAAAAACGATTATTGTTTACCGGCGCTCGATCTGTCGCAAGAACCTCGTCCGATAATCAACTTTGGAACGCCATTAAACAATTACCAGGAGCTCGAGCGAATCCGTAGCCTTCGCTTTATTTCCTGGTCGATGCAATGTGCAAAATGTGCACGAATCGTGTTCGCCAGCTTCCGAGCGTGGCCTCTGTTCTTGCAATTAACTGCTCCATCGAAATCTCCATTTTTTCGGTCCTGAAATCGAAGACATCGGAACGACATTGTCTCCGACCGACTATCATATACCTTGGACTGCGGCTTGGAACATTCGCGTTGTTAATAATAATAATGAGGACGACAATGAATATTATGTTTATATCGTTTCTCGATGTGTAAATGAAATTAATTAAATACTCGCGTCATCCGACGTGTCTTTTTTCTGTTTTTCTTTCTGACGAAAATAAAATGTTCCGTCTGGTGCATTTAATTAACTATGACAATTAATTGTTACGTTAATTACACTGGCTACACGTGCAGGTATTTCGAACAATTACGCAAACAGTTACATAATTTTTTAGATTCGATCCACGAGGACAAGAACGGCGCGAAGAGAATTCATTTTCTCAAATATTCCAAAATGTTAATCAGCACGATCGAATTAAACGAAACGGTATGGCTTGGACAGGTTGTACGAGAGTCGAGAGTAAACACGAATAGCAAATAAATCGAAGCGTAGACAAAGGTATGAATATGCGGGTAAAACGGCGTTAGCAACGATTCGTCTTTTTGTACATTCTGCGATTTACGAATAGAATAATCCTACGTTTCCTATAATCCATCGAAACGTTTTGCTTTGCGTATGAATATTTTACACGGCACAGCAGGGGATAAAACAAATGAAATAAAAATATTAGAAATGTTACTCGTAAAAGAAATTAAGTTTATTTATGCAGTCTCGTGTCTCTACGAAGAGTACACGGTAATTTGTTTCGTCCGCTGAAAATTGTAACAAATATTCCATTTCCGATATTTCGCGTAACTTTGTACGTTATAAGCGTTCTGTGGATTTTTCTAATTTATTGGCTTGATCAAAAATTCTTAAAAATCCTCAGTCAAGTAATTAACGAATATCGGCGCGTGGGACGTCAAAGGAATGAGATAAACGAGTTTACAAGAGCGCAAAAAGACACTGCATCGTCCATAATTCAAATAATCCAAACGATTCAGAATTTTATTACGCGGAAGGCAAACGTACGTTTGCACAATGCAAATAGCGCGCAAAGAGAAAGAACGTCTATGCAAAAAGAAGCGTGTTTCTTTCCACGTGCAAGGAAACTTTTCCCATAAATATCGTAGAATATAAAGAGCAGGAGAGTAAAAAAAAAAAAAAAAAGGAGAAACGTTTTGCTATTAAATTCCTGTAAAAATTCGCTATCGTTGGAAACACGACTATTCGCTTTCGTATGCGTTTCTTTTTTCTTCACCGCGGAACAACGAAGCGACGTGAAACGGAAATTAATCAAAACTGGAACGAATATTACAAAGCGAATTTAGAGAAATATGTTTGGCTAGACAATATCGTAAAATAATATCCCCTGGATGTATAAATTACATCTGCATCGTAGCAGTAATTACGCGCGATATTTAATACACGGCAGTATGAAGCATTCGTAATTACACTTGATATTTTAATATCTCTCGTGGATACGTTTCTTATACGTTCGGTATACGGGTATGATAGTGGAAAATAATACGTAAACTTCGCTTTTCAGGCCTGTGAGTTAAATAATCGTGTCAATGGAAAATAAATTGTTCATATTTCGTACGCTTTCGCGTTATTTCGTATCAGTGGAAGTAGAAATTTCCCATTAGATCGTAATCCGAGCGTTGGAAAGAAAAGGTTAAACAAACGTCGTGGAGGAACGAGGAAAAAGAAAAATATGGACGAAGCGTAGCAGCGGGATAGGAGAAGAAGAAGAAGGAGAATATAATCAAAATTCTGTTATTCAACGAAAGGATTGAAGCGCGAAATTTCGACGGAAAAAGATCTTTTTTGTCATCTAATCCTTACAATTTCTCTTCTCGTAGTATTTTTCTTCCTTTTACGTAGACTTTGTTACAGTTTCTGGATGGAAGGAAGATTAAAAAATGGCACGGCTTACGGGCACAATAACTAAAGAACGGAATGTCTTAAGCCGCGGACTGCAAAATAAAGTTTCATTATCCCGCGGATTAGTCTTATGAACGTACGTCTGGATATACTTTTAACTGCCACTTTCGGCCAATATTTGACACGAATTAAGGGGAGAAAGAAAGCTTGCGTTCTGTTGCAACTGTTATCTTTCTTGCGGCTTCTATCTTTGTTGTCCAATTAATTTTTAATCCTTCGTAAATTGCGAATTTTTCGTCTTGAATTATGTCGTTCGTATTTCACGATCTGTTGTTTACATTCTAAATACCTCAAGAGTCTGTACAAATGATATTGCAGCGATGATCGGCACAAACCGGGTATTCTCAATGAATCTGTAAAATATATATGTTTTTATTTCATACTTTTATAAATATAACTTTCTCGTTCTAAAATTCAAGGTATATCGGCTGCGATAAATTTTGAGAATATTCCAAATCATAAATTATCGAATGGAGAAAAAACCTAAAAAAGATGAGAAAACCACGAGATGAAAGAGAATGACGGAAGAACGAATGGACTGGGGGAAAAAAGAATGAATGGACTGGGAAAAATACGAAACACTAAAACCTGAATGCTTACAAGTAGAATGCAAATTCTACTTATTCCAGTTATTACTATACCAATTTCGTATTTTCACGAACATTTAACTAGCTAAAGAAATACTTGAGAATTTGAATGGCGATGTAGCAACAAAGGTTACTTTAAAAACGCTAATTTAAATTTCATATCTTCCCTGATGAACGATAGGCAAAACAAAAAACGTCAGGTAAGCAGAACGTTTTAATCTCGTTATATATTACAGTTCGTATCCTCGGTTTCAACAGGAGGCCCGTTTTTCAAGCAAGCAACGGCTATGATTTATTGCGCGTAGAAGCCAATAACAGTGACTAAACGTAAAACGAGTCAGACCAGGAACACATTTGAATCCGATATGGTTTGAATACGATTAAATCGCGAGTGGAACGCAAATGAACACTTGCTCGTCCTCGATGGGCTTTTGATATACAGCCAATTTGATCTAGTTCCACTTCCACAACGATTCAATGATAATCAAAATAATTCAAACTTCAATTATTCCGCAGCGTCTATAGCGTTCAGCCTGGCTGTGTTTCCCCAAGATATTGCGTCGAACAACAATACGAAAACAAATATAGCAGTAAATCGCGTACGACGTAAAATGGTTTGTAAAGTGATACGTTAATTGCGACGTGCGAAAGGAATTTATAATAATCGACGTAGACGTCCAAAGTTATTAAAACTTGCACTAAAAAGCGTTAGCAGAAGAATCCGAACATTTGCAGACGAACCAGCGCGATAGATCCACGCGTTCGCTGCTATAAGTTGAATTGTAAGTTGAATAAGCGATACGTTAATTGCGACGTGCGAAAGGAATTTATAATAATCGACGGAGACGTCCAAAGTTATTAAAACTTGCACTAAAAAGCGTTAGCAGAAGAATTCGAACACTTGCAGACGAACCAGCGCGATGGATCAACGCGTTCGCTGCTATAAGTTGAATTTTCGCAACAGTTTCAACGCTGCTGACACAGACGTTAGCTTTTTCTTACTTTTCTACAACACGGACGTAAAACATTTTTATGGTAGCTGATCGAACACTCTCGTGAACGCCGCTGTAATTCCAACCAGCAGAGAATTCTTCTTCCACCATGTGCGAAAACGTCGAATGGAATCCGCTGGAACGCGATGATTAATGTTCCAGACGGGAAACGTCGTCGCGAACGAAATTACGCTACAGAGCGGCCCGATTAATCGAGCATCGGCTGTCGTCCCGAATTTGTCGGGCCGAGGATCGATCATTATTTAGAGCCCGAGAGCTCGATCGGAATGAACGTTCTCGGCGAGAAGTTGGCCACCGGGTCGGGGATAACTTGCCCGACTAATTGTAAGACGCGATTATTTGGTCGACGATACGAGCCTCGGGCCCTTTTACTGCGACTCCAGCAACCGATGGTAATTAAGAGGCAATTTGTAATTATCCTGGATTGAAGGAGATCGGCGGAAATCGACCGAGAGAATTGCGCTCCAACAGTTTCTACCTCGTCATCTCTATGCTAACGACGCTCGTTTAGAGAAGCGATCAGAGCAAAAATCGTTCGTTCATTTTCCATTCTTTCAATTTTCCAATTTGCAAAAATCACAGAATTACGTCGTTTTAAAGGGCAACGTTGATATCGGTCCAACGACAGTCAGAGAAGGAGGAAGATATCGACGAACAGATGTCGACCTCTCCTCGTTATTCCAAGACACGAGAGATTTTTTATTCGCGTAAGCTAATATTTGCGATATCTGTGCAGGGACGACGAAAATTGAAAACGCAAGGCGGCAAACGTCGTATCTGTAATCCGTTCGAAGGTCAGTTTATTCGTGGAAACACGCGCGACTGGCGCCACTCGATCGAAACTCACTTTGATTTTATTCGCGGAATTTTAATGAAAGCGAAACAGCACGCCGAGACCGAAGAAACTGGAACACCTGTGTGATTTCGTGTGTTTTCACGTTTCTCATTAACGCCGCGAAACCGGCGCTTTTCTTCCGCAAATAGTCCTATACAAATTTTAATAGAGCCTCTTAAACGAAGGCTAAAACACGGTTAGGAAATATCGATGGCCATTTCGACACGTGTTTCTCAAATTAGTACAGCGAGAGGGAACTTTTCTTGTTCTTATTCTTCTGGTATACGTATGTCATAGTCGTTGGCTGTCATTTAAAATCATTTAAAACGTGCCATCTCATTCGCTTTCTTCGCGACGTAATATGGTTGATAAATCGTAAATTCGAGTTATTACGATCAATCTGAAAGATCGAAGTATCGTCCAAGTTCCCCGAAGTTTTAAAATTATCGGACGTTTCCGTCGTTTGTAAAAAAGAAGAAAGAAAAATTGTCACGTTTGAAATGTAATCTGCGAAATAGGTCTACCACAGAGAATATTACAGCAATTTTTGATTCAATAGATAAAATATAAATTTTCAGAATACAATTAATCAAACTCGCGAACGAGGATTTTTAATTATACGCTCGCTACTGCAGGTACATTGTTTCCTTTTTCGCCGCTGTATGCGCGAGAAATTAAACGGTACCTGTATAGGAAATTTCTTCTTATTTAATCGAACGTTAAGCGCGGCAATCGTATCGTAGAATGGAAATCGAAGGAAAATTAGCCACACTTGATAAACAATTTTATTAATTCCACGTTCGTGTCCGTCCAATTTTATATATCGTTTCTCGATTCAATTACGTCAACCACCTTGTGCATTACGTTTTAATTTTTCAAGCTTACGGTCAGCAACCAATTTTAGCATTACAACGTACACGAAACTATTAAACAAATCTCAACTTCGTATAACGAAGGCTATTTTCCAATTCATAATTACCAACCGTTGCTTCGCAATATTACCATTATTTATCCGGTCTGAGAACAAAGAAAGAAAAAAATGCAAGCCAATAATTAAACGTCAGAAGCATAAAGACCGGCAGAGCGCGTCCTGTGTACATTAAACCGCGTTGTAAGTTCTCAAATTGTTCAAAAATGATCGCAATATTTTCCTAGTTGGCTGTAAACTGGCGCAAGTATCCTCGAACAGGTTTCCGGTGGACAAGGCCGTTAGAAACGGCGTGGATCGATTTCCTTTCACGGAAATCTGTTTGCGCGTAAAGAATTAATCCCGTGGCTTCTAGTTTCTCGTTAATCCACGCGAACAAAGGAGCCGAGTTTCTTCCAACATAACCATTTTTCTTTTTACGTTTGCCCGCGGAAATCGCGGCAACTGTTATCGAACTACGAGATGAAGCCGCCGGATCGGTTGACCAACTCTGAAAGGTAAATCAGCAAATGAACGAAGTTATACGCGGAAAGGAAATGGAATGAAATCTCGTTCGAGCAAGTTACTCCCACGAGCTCTGCCCACCTACGAAAATATCTCAAAGCTTATAATCGACGTTGCAATTGTACGAATTTAACGAGACGAAACGCTATCGCGAAGATAAAATAAAATAATCTACGTATTGTACGAAGTGTAATCGCATTGGTCACAGGTGCGCGAGACAATTTCTCCATGAAGGACATGTTAGATGGCGAACAAAAATTCCGCTCGAAATGGAAAATAATATTTGCCTGGCAGATCTAGCCACCGGTAGAATTTTCAAGTATCTGCGACGTACCGGGGAAACAATAGCGACTCCACTCGACGTCCGGTTATTTTCCTTCGAGCTCGCGGCGGATGTCAGTAGCAGCTTTCCGGCAGTGTCATCTCGAGAGGGCCGGCATTAACGCGATGAGAACGAAATATTTATTTGCACCAACTTGCCGCTGTTGGAATCCGCGGTAGCAACCGCGATCGACGAATTGCTGGCTCGGCGAAAGAATCGTGTCAAATACCGCGGACGATAAAATAATTCCAGGGAAACTGAGAAAAAGAGAACGGAGCGACTGAATGTGAAATTGAAATCCTACGGTTGGCGAAACGTAGAACGTAGACAATGTAAAATTGTCTAATCTCCGTCGACTTGATAGTTTTCTTGCTAAAATTTGAACGACAACGTCTTTGTATCAACTGTAATTCAATTTCAAGGGATATTTGTAATACGCGTATCCCTTTAAAAATATGTATATCCGATACAATTATCTCGGTTAATCCTTTTTGGTGTAATTTTTATTGGATATGGAAATAGGTCGTTGTCGATTTCTTGGTGAAACAAAGATAAATTCGTCGAGAAGAATTTATTTCTACGCCTGTATAGAATTGAATCTCAACCTTTAGAATCGAAAGAGTCGAAGAATATTTGTAGTTTGTTCTGGCAAAGGACGTAGTGCAATTTTAGAAATCCGTGTAATTCAAGCGGCGTAAATGAAGCCACATGGACGAGGAGAGGAACGTCGAATTCGTAGAAACGAAGGAATATAATTGGCGGGAAAATCGATAGAGCGGGAACGCACATATGCCATTAATGCAAATTTATGTCGGACTGTTTTCCATTTCTCTGTTCAGCTGTTCGTAACCTTCTCGGAATAAATTAAAATTAAGCTAATCATTCATAGCGGAATAATTAATTGCTCTAGTCCAAATGTTCTTTGTCATAGCAGTCTATGTATATAAATATGATATACAAAAGGAAGATGAAAACGGGCAAGTCGAAATTGAGAAATTTTCAAATTTCGATTATATTCTTATATAACGTGCCACAAAATGGAAAAAAAGAAGAGGAGAGAAACGAGAACAAAAATTGTAATATTATTCCAGCTTTCATATTTGTCAATTTTTATGCGAAACGCAAGAGCCGACCAAACTCCTGTCCTCGGTATAGCATTACGCGGAATTATGAATTAATGAAATCTCTCAACGGTAACTATTTCGCGGATAAAAATTTCGTAAGCAGCTTTCTACGGGTTTTCTCATTATGGTATAGTTACCAACGAGCCATTCTGTTATGACTTCATTATGAAACTAGATTTTTAACATCAACTTAATAGAAACTACCTGTTTTATTAATAGCATCTGCCATCTCGTTCCACTTCGACTAATTTTTAATTATACAGAGTGCTGTATGACCGTACGCGTACCACCTTAACAACAAAGCGAATACACAGTAAGATTAATTCGTAAGACAAGGCATAAAATAAAATAAAGAACAAGGTGAACCGAGTTAATACAACGTGCCCGGATTTCGGCGATTTTTAACATCCGTATCTTGCGAAATCCAAATGGCCAATACAAAATTTCTACTCTATTCGTCTTCCGTGTATCTTTGCAAGAAATCATTTTAAACGCTACGTACTCTCTAACTATAGATTCGTATAAATCCTGCAACTACTTCTTCTAGAACTGGTATTTTTCATCTCAGATAAGCAAATGTGATTTGTTTCTATCGTGTGTATTATATGATCTAGTCTATTAAGCGTAATTATCATCCCAATTTACGTAATTTAATTAAAACGTTTCCACGTAATTGTCGTCCGGTAGCGAGTAATCAGCGGTTAACCAGTAGATAATTATATATCGAATAATAATATATCGAAACCTACAAAGTGCTTTGCGTAATTTTAGAAAAATTGTTTATATCGTGAACTGTCGAACCGCAATTATAGAGAAACTAAAATTATATCAATAGAAGGAGAAATATTGAAATTTATTCGTATAAAATCTGTTATAAAGAACTGTCAAGAGATTCGGTGGCCCCGAACTCGATCGAATCATTTTTATATCTGACAATTATTTTCGTTGCATGGCCAGGGGAAGAGAAAGCGTACGCGGTCATTTTTAAAACTCGTTCTCATTCGAGCTCTACTCGTGAATTTAACGATTACATGGATACACGATGCTAGGTACGAAATCCACGTCGTGAAACCACAAATTGGACAAGACAACGTGATAACGAGGTAAACGATAGTTTCGTTATCGATAGGAACGGCTACACGGCGGCGTTCCATACGTTCACACGTGCTCGTGATAAGGAAATTTAGAACGGATGACCGCGATCCCATGCACGATAACTTAATGAACTTCGATCCATCCTGACCTATCCGTTTCAATGCCTGTTCACCTTAACGAACCTTAAACGACCAATTTTACGGCTTCAATAAGCCGACTATGTATCAAGAGATTTAACAAATGCACGGGTTAATAATTGATATCTTTTGCTTTTTAAAAGCGAGCGGCACGGAACGTGTTTGAAAATTGTCGAAACGCGTGTGGTATTCTTTTTAATCGGAACATACATAAGTTGGAAATTACTCGATCGATTCGACGTTTATGTTCGATCGTGCAACTTGTTTAACTTATTTAAGAAGAGAAAACGAAGAAATTTTTATTACGATTGCGTTATTACAAAATTTATAGCGAGAAAATGTAGGTCGAACTTGTACGGAAAATTGTACGCGCCCTAAAGAATATAAATGAGTGTTGCACGAAAGGATGATGCCTTTTCTCGTTTCTCTCCCTTTGCACCTATTACATAGCTTTTCGACCTCGTCGTCACCCACTTCTCTTTCCGCCTGTTTTCCTTTCTTCTTCTTGTTCCTTTGTTGTCCGTCTTTACCCTTTACACTGCACCTGTCTCTCTCTCCTCTCTCTCTCTCTCTCTCTCTCTCTCTGTCTGTTTCTCGCGCTATTTACGTCTTTTGTCTACTAGATATAGTACTACAATATAGTACTATAAAGATATTTTTTAATAATCAGGTGAAATGATATCGCGAAGGAAACCGAGGTATTCTCGTACGAAAACGACGTTCGATAAAATTGATCGACTTTACCGTGCATTCTATTTGGAAAGAAGCAGAAAAACAAGACATTAGGTTGTCCGAGAAGTGTCTTTCTTTTACAGATACGTCTTTTACAACGACGCATCTTTATACAAACGTGAAACCTAATCTGTCGAACGTCGCGATGCTTATTTTGATAGAACAAAATGGATCGTACGTAATTCGATGAAATAATATAAAACGGAAAATATTGTGCATCAATTATCTTCTTATAGAACGAAAGAAACTTTTCGGACAAGCTAATACGATATTCTTGCACCTCTGATCGGTGACGTTCTAAAATAATACGGTGAATCAACAATACGATGGAGCTGTTCGATCTTAGCTGCTGGTGACTCGAAAAACCACGAATCGAATATACGTCAGGGTGCACCGGATAACAGTGGCTTGAAATTCATGTATGATATTCAGTGCAACGGTGTTATTGGCAACATTTGAATATCGGTCGGTCGGCCGCGAGTCTCCATAGGAATAAACTCGAATATCCAGGGAAACAGGGAATTTTTCTACGCGGTATCTGCTGATCTGCATAATAAAAGTGACGCACCTGTGCCGTGCAGGTTGCGCGAACAGGCGCAATCGTCCGAAACCAAGAACCGAGACTGGCGTTTAGCTATAGCGTTCAAGCACGTGGAACAAGATATTGCGAAATAATAAAGTGTTTTAGATTTCCTAGAGTTTCGAATTTAGTTTCAGGTGTTACGAGATCCTCTTAAAAAATTTCTTCTTTCCATTTCTTCCTTTTTCTTTTTTTCTTTTTGTTTAAATAATTCGTTGTAGAAAAATACGAGTTCGCAATCTGGCCACAAATCAATGAAACGTTTGAAGAGGATATTAGAGAAACGATATTATCGTAAAATTCTTAGAGTAAACGATGCGTAGTTGTCGTTATTGGCTGGCTGTTTTGCACGGATGAACCCGTATGTTCAGCTGGTTATCGCGTGTCTAATTGGGATGACATTATCTGGCTACCTGATACGCCTATGCTGTGTGCACTGTGCATGCTTCAGCTTTTGATTAGTATACTCAGCGGCGTATTATCGGTATCTACACTACTTAACCCGTCCATTGTTGCACGACGCTCTTTATCCTACGAAAAAATTATCTGTACCATAAACCAGGTTTTTCGAATTTTCTCTTTCACGCATCGCGACGATAAAAGATCTACTTTAAGGGGCAAAACTAACTTTTATACTCTACTTTATATCTCTATAATTATCTCTGTTTAAAAAAGAAAGAGCAGAGATGTAGGATTAACAAAAGCCTATATTTGTTAGTATATATTTTGTTTAATATATAAAGAGAGTATTATGAAAGTAAAAAATTATACAACCTGGATATTTGAAATGAGAAAAGGTATCCGTTGCTGGGAAATATTATGTTCGAATAATAGACATTAGGGTATCCGTATAATGGGTGTTCGGATAAAATGGGCTTCGCTGTACTTAAATTTTCATTGTAGTCTGCTTTCCGCGCTACTAACGTAGCTTAACTTTTTAACGTACGTTCCAGCAAAAAGGAATTTTTCCTATAAATACCATTCGATTTTCTTCGAATCTTTGCATCCATAGAGATGTTAAGAAAAAAAAAACAACGTATATGACGTCAGTATGAAAGCTTTCGTATTTGAAATTAAGTAATTAATAATGAAAATTATATAATCCCTTGTCGTTAAAGCGTCTCTGACGCGTTATTGTACAACGTGGTGTAGGAAACTCGTAATGTGCACCACGTCAAAGAGTTAATATACCTCGTCATTGTACAATAAAATGAAGATAACTAAAATTCTCGTTCGAAAATATTAGAACGGTTAAATTAACAAAAGAACAAATAAATAGATGAAGAAACGTTGGAATATCGATACGAGTTATACGAGAAATAGAAGAAGCATATTTAAAGGTTATGAATATATGAATTTACTTTTTCATCCCCTACAAGGCTATGGAAAGGATGTGTTCCCATTTAAAGAAACATCGATGACCCGGAAGGAAAATAACCCCGAGGGAAACATACCTCCTACTGTCCTAACTGCTCCCCTTCAAATCGCGTAACCTTTCCCTCGAGATTAGTTTCCTACATTCTCACGAAACGGTGTTATTTATTGGTCGGTTTCATTTAACGTATCAAACTTCGCGACTCTATTAAACACACATTTATACGACCACAAATACATATCAGGATACCTACGTGTTATATCTGTTAACACTAGAACTACCACACCAGTCAAATTAACTGGTTTTACAATTTTATCTTAAAATTCCTACTTCGTGTTATATTTTTCCCCCGCAATGATGTAATGACTTTCGCAACGATAACCAAAAGAATAATATAATGAATTTTATTTTCTTTTTTATGTATTCAAACTCGAAATAATTTTGTGTCGAGGCTACTTATACCAACACCAGTCAAAATGACTGGTACTTGTCAAAGCGTAAAAGGGTCCAGCAATCTGCTTATCGAACCTCAATTAACCAGTTTCCTCGTTTTGTACAATTCCCCACGCGTTTTTCAAACTTTTACCGCGTATCGTTCGATACGATGATATCGGTTATCAGGAAAATTCCGGATCGATCGCTAGATCGCTAAATGCTAACGCTAGAAATGCCACAGCAGTCAAAATGACTGGTTCTACAATTTTATAAATGCGTCAACCCTCGTTTAGGGATCACAGTCCCAGATTGATTAATAACGTCGAGGTTGAGGTTGACTGATTGAAGAACGAGTGGATGAATTTGTAATAGAAAAGTATATTGAAATAATTAAAGGTATAAGTATAAGTATAATGTATAAGTTTATGCTGATTCAGATCCTTACTCTCTTAGTGCTACTAGACAGTGGAATAATAGAGAGCACGTTCATATATTTATAGCAAAAGGATATTACCAAAAAAGTTAAGCTTATAACTTGAGCTAGAGGCTACAGGCAACATAAATAGAAATCTGTTTATTAGTTCCTTTGTTCCTAGACCTTGCAACCCAAAACATAATGTATACTCGATACAATAATATGCACCACTCCTTATTTAGAATATTTCTGTATAATAGCAGTCTGTAGGTCACAGATATACACAAATAAAGATGTAGAGTTTTTCTTCGAGTAGTTACTTCAACAAATAATACCAAAAGTGTGCTACATAACATGGAAGTCCTTCTGTAAGAAAGTAATGAGTCAATAAATATAAAAATATTCTATCATTAAGTATTTTTTAGAGACCAGTGATTTTCACTGGTTTTCGTAGAAATAGCTTCGTGTTAACTATCGGCAGTTCTAGTGTTAAGTTCTACTTGATTTGGTGTTCTGTGTTATAAGCAGACTGCGGGTGTTTACGCATTTACGTTGCAATTTTTAATTAGAAACTCGTTATAAAATTCAGCAGGCGAAACGAACCTTTAGGTTCCATTTTCTTAAATCGTATTCGCAAAGATAAGAGTTCTACATGAGCGATCTAAGAAGCGTAAGACAAAGTAACTTCCAAAGACGTTTTGAGGACTGGGAAAAACAAAATTGTATTATTTTTAATGGGGATTGTTTTGAGCAGGAGAATATAAATATTGAGGAACACACACGTGTCATTCTCTATAAATCTCTATAAATTATATGTCGGGTTTACATTAGAATTAGGGTTAGGGGCGTAAAGCGAATCTTCGTTTGGATTACACGTCGTCGTTATGCAATAGAGAAGACATTGGCTAGTGCAAATACGATTACCATAGAACCGGACAAGTAACCGTGGTTATTAGATACTCGAGAGACTAATGACAATGATCCTAGGTTCAATAACGAATCCGCGGACAACGGGACGGTAGTCGTACGCACTCGCAAAAAATCTAAGTCGGATTCTGTGTTAATATTCGCTGACCGTAAGGAGTTATTCCTTTTTTGTCGATGAGACCGCAAGAGAGAATGACTTTCCGTCCCGGTGATACCCCAGAGGAAAACTATGACGGGGTGTGTCTAAGGACACGAGATCATCGGATTCGTCGGGGACATCCTACGTTCGGAAAGTAAGGGAAATTGACATTGCTGCTAATTGGCCAATCTTCATATCGGTAGTTAGAAAAGGATGCTAGCCGCCCTTGAGGGAGGGTTGCTAGTGGGAGACGTCGTTCGTGGAAAAATAGGTCTCTCCTGTCTTCCCGTAACTGGGACAAAGACTGTGTATCTGTTGAAGGATTTTAGGTAACTAGATATTAGTGTTTATGACGGTCCTCGGGCTAGCCGATCACGTACTGTGGAGACGCGTCGACATCTGCTAACATCCTGCCCGGAGAATAGGATCTGCGTGTGGCGAGCTACGGGACAGAAACCGTTGGAATGTTTACTGCCACGTGCCGCTACAAATCTTTCTTTTAAGGAGAACTATAGGATTACTCAATGCGTTTGTTAGATGGAGAGTTCGTCCCGTTGACCGCGGCCACGTTCGGCGACTAATTGTCGCCTTGAGCCCAAGCTCATTGTCACAAGTCTCAAACAAATACAATTGGTTAGAATGACGGCAAATCGTTTAGTTACAACTGTAGATTTTAATTACAACGTTTTTATGGATTTTCCCGAGGTTTCAGAGGGAAGGCACCGGTGTCCTCTTATCTCCGACATATATATTTTATATAACTAGCTACAATTTACAATTGTTATGATACTCAATGTCATAGTTGACTATGAAGTTTTATTGATACAATAAAATCGATCGTTCGAATATTCGATCTGTGCTAAATATCGGTAAGTGTCCTGATACTTACGGTCGCGAATGTATATACGACGAGCATAAAATATAAATTATGCTGATGTAACAATATCGCGCGAGAAATAATAATCCAACGTGGGCATAACCTTCGCCGTTCAGCTACCGGGTAATTAAACGCGTGTAACGAATATTAACAAAGAACTCGTCTACGTGTGTATTACGTGCGTACATCAATTTTCCATAAAAGTTTAGAGAAATTGGTTTTGTGCTGTTTATAATATCGCGAATGAAAATTTTCAGAGGCTTTAAACGCGAAAAGAGCAGGATGGTAAAAACATATTGTTCGCTTCGGTGAATTTTGTTTTCCGATAAATATATCCTACGCACGAATTCAATTCGACCTGCTTGCTTGATTCCTAGCGCATTGGAAAATTCGTTTTATAAAATATATTCTAGAGATTTTATTCTTAGAAGGTTGGAGATCATCGATATCGTCGCAGAAATTGAGCCTCGGATAGAAAAATTCAGTTCTACGATGTTAATTAATTCTCGCAGAAAGTATCGCGCTGTATTCGTTTTCGCGTAGGCTGCACACGCTGCATGTGCCAAAATTACAGATTGAAATATCGGCTACAACGATTAATCGTTGAAAAATGTTAATCCATTCTTGAAATATCTGTGTTACTAAATATAGCGTGTGCTGTGCCAGTGCCGAGCCAGTTAATATTTACTGTGCTCGTCAAGCGAATGCATCGAGAACTTCTTGCGAAGGAACAGATGCAATTATCATAAATATAGCATGCACGCTAAGTACCCTCTACGGGAGATTAATGGTTACTCAAGCAACTCAAAGGAAAAACGACTTCAGAGCGTACGCAAGCGGCTATAAAGCTCGACCGAGGGAATTCATTAAACAACAAAAAACGTTGATGGTATCCGAGTGTTACGCCCACCTCGTCGGAAGGGTTGATAAGAACGATTTAAGTAGTTAAGGGAGTAAAAAACTTCGATTTTTCCGGTTCCACTTCATTAATGATTTTTCATTTCCTGCGAGATCATCTGGTACGGGTAACTTGCGATTGCGAGCGTGGGATCGCTGATCGAATGGAACGCAATTAAAAATCAAATCGATTATCTTCGATCAAGCGATGTTCGATATCGTGAAACGCGAGGGAAAATACGTCGACAACGAATAGCTGTGGCTGTTAGAAATTTCTTGCAGGTCAAAATGTAATTTCGTTGTATTTTTCAAAAAAAAAAGAATTTCGCAGAGCGAAGGTTTCTCTTCTCAGGTAACCAAGATAATTTTTGAAATTCCAAAAACGAAGTTATTGAGAAGATTATAAAACGAAAAGTTCCAAAGATAAAATTCGAAAATAGTCGAACAAAGTCCGAATATAGAACACGCTTCTTTTAACTACGATTTTAGCTACGATTTTTTGATGCGCAGGGAAAATCGAATAAATTAAGAAGCTGACATATTATCATGGTTGTCATCGCGGATGATGCATTACACACTGATAATCAGGAAGATAAGTCGCGGAAAGGGGGCCAGCTTGATAATCACGTCAATTTAAGGAAATTATCCTTGCTTCCTGGTATCGCACTAGGCCACGGTGATTAATCAAAACTCATTCAACGATGTAGTTTATTAATCCTCCGTCGCTTGTCACGTTATTTCGATTTTCAAATGCCAGCTCATCGAATATTACAAAATACGAAAATACGGAAATACACGGAAATACGAAATTCTTATTGCAACGACACGTAACCAAATTCTCTGTTGCATATAAACGTTATATCGTCGCTATTCTATCCTGCTCTCCGGGCTAATATTTTTCGGCTAACTCGATCATTTCGTGCTGGAAATTGCTATGAACGGAGATGGATAGAGAGAAGATAAAAGGGGGAAAGACGTAACAATGCGAATGATTCGTCCAACGTTGAATTTCTATTCGTTTCCTAGAAATTATGGATTGTGCAAATAGACACGGTGCAAATACCGTTACGCTTAACGACCGCGATATATCTCCGTTATCGACCGCATCCGGTTTGATTTGCTTCGATAAAAAGCGTCTGCGATGTAACAGTGGTGGCCAAATATTTGGCTGCACTCGATTGTTGCAACAATTAAATTACCCAACGTACGAAACAATTATCTCTGAAGCTGTTTTTGAGTATTGGTTTGGCAACTAAGTGCTTGCGGATTTTGTCAATACCACCTGATGACAAAATCCGCAATCACTTAGTTGCCAACCCAATAAATTATACTCTCAACATATAATCAACCTGTGCTCGTTTTTGAAAGAGAAATTCGTCTCGAAAGGGTTGAACGAAGAAGATACGAATCGTTTGATTTGCTTCGATAAAAAGCGCCTGCGATGTAACAGTGGTGGCCAAATATTTGGCTGCACTCGATTGTTGCAACAATTAAATTACCCAACATACGAAACAATCTCGTTCGAACAATTATCTCTGAGGCTGTTTTTGAGTATTGGTTTGGCAATTAAGTGATTGCGGATTTTGTCATTAGGTGGTATTGACAAAATCCGCGATCACTTAGTTGCCAACACAATATATTATTTTATCGTTGCATATCATTTTGTTCGAACAGAGCAAAATGTACGGTACATAATTCACTAAAATAATGCAAAACAGCAAATGCCTCGTCGCTGTTTCCCGTCTGTCGTCTATCGACACGTCAGGATGTCCCAAAGGTTTCTTCCTTTCCAGAAGGAAATAATAGATGCGCAAGGTTTTTCCTTCTACTGGATTGGCAACTGAGTGATTGCGGATTTTCTCAATAGGTGGGATAGATTATACTCTCAGCATATAATCAACGTGTGCTCGTGTTTGAAAAAGAAATTCATCTGGAAAGAGTTGAACGAAGAAGATACGAATCGTAACGAACGTGATAATAGCACATATAAAATCACGTACCTAAAGAAAAATCTGGAAAACTTTACGATGCTCCAAATTTAATTTCCAGCCAAATTTAATAGCACTGTTACAATATCAAATATTGTAACGATCTAAAATGTAGTAGTAAGTAAACTCTTGCAATTTCTTACATGACAAACTAATCTATTTTAGATAGAAATCTTAAATTTCAGTGAAACGAGAAAATTTGCAAATGGAAAAGTTCAATGACAAGCATAAACAATCGCATCCGTAACAGAAATCAATGGACACGGTTTAAGGAGGACGATGACTGAAATAATCTAGTCACGATTCGCGGATCCCATTTAGTGGATGGGAATGCTCGTCTGGCCCTCGTAGAAATTAATTTACATTTATCCCCCGATTACCGGCGTTGATTAAAATCGAGCTTAGCTTAGGATCCTGTCTGCTTAAAATTCGCTCGGACCTCTTTTACGTTTCATGAAAACGTCAGAGGCTATCGCCATTTCGCCCACTGTTCAAGCGTATTTAACCTGCGCTACATCAATTATTCGTGATTCTGTGTTAAAAAGCCACGGTTTCCAACGAATCGGAGAGCGAAATTTACAAAAGCTTGTTTCGTTTTTTATAAATCACTTTCAATTAAATGCATACCAACTATATTTACAAAGCTTTGCTCCAAATTGGATTTCAATATTCCGTCGATTAATGAAGGAAAACGTACAAATCTATCAACGTAAGTTTTAGTAAATCGTTGTCAATTAATCCACGAGAGACGTAGTACTTTCCTTGCAAAATTTCTTCTCTAAACGAACTACTTCTCACGCAAAGATTACGGAAATTTATAAATCTGTATGCGTTACATGTCTAAGTCTTCCCTTGCGCACGAACATCTCTTCGTTGAAGGGAGATCCTTTCCTCTATACTCGAACCAATATCGTCGAAACAAAAATTATGCTTGTGCGCGATAGAAGATATCGCTCTACTCCATATTTGCCTCGATAGTGTGAAAAGTTCGTAAAATTAACGACGAACAACCCTTAGAAGAAGAAAAGAAAAGACTGACATCGATACAACAACTCGCTCTCACCTGGGTCACGTCTCACCCCGTATCTGACGCCGAAGTCACGGTAAATATTCGATTACCCGCGTGGCGGAAGTTTCCAAGTCGGAAATACGCTCGTTGCAGCGTGAAATTTCAAACTCCCTCGAGTACTTCGCAAGGATAGACAGTAAAATCCCCTATCATCGTCGAAATGGAAAGAAAAATATCTACCGAACGATTAAGCGTGCTCGTTGAAAAAAGAAAAGTTGGTTACGTATTTTCAAGCTGCGTCGAATGATTTATATTCAAAGTACTAGGTTGTCCGAAATGTTTCTTTCGTTTTATAAGGAAATAACGTTCCTTCTTTTAAATCAGTTTATTGAATCATGCACGAACGTAATAATAGAAATACAACGAAACGAATCATACCTGATTCAATGAAATGATATAAAACAGAAATTATTGCTCGTTATATTATCACCTTATGAAACGAAAGAAACTTTTCGGACAACCTAACGAAATAAGCAACGCGATATTTAAATCATTCGATACGGAGCCAATGCGGTATCCAAATATTAATACGAATACACGTGGTCGAACGTGACTTTTGTCATTGAGACAGATCAGTGATCCGATCGTAGCGAAAGGTTATCCAACAATATTTCGCCAGCGAGTAAATTCAACCTGTGTAATCGATGCTCAATGATCCACAGCTTTCACGCGTTGCGAGGCTACCAACCATTCATCCTGTTCGACAGTCCATTCCGCGATACCACGGAGATCGATCGACTGTTTTCAATTAAGAGTTTCTAGCTAGCCTGGTATCGATTGACCACCGCGGATCGAGATTCATTGAACTCGTTGAACAAGAAGAATTCCAACACACACACACACACACACACGCTCTACGATGAAACTTCGTAACCGATACGTATGAAACCGATACGTCTCGCAACTCGTTGAACGGAGAATCGATGATTCTCTGCCTTTTGTAATTTATATCGTAGAAAGTGCGACAAGATATATTTGCATACATCGGTGATATAACTTTACAATTTTTCTATCGTTTCGCATGGTTTCAAATTTTTGCAAATATTATTCGCATACGTTACGTACGTTCGAACCGGAAACGATCAACGCATCAAGCATAGAAAGAAGACTAAAAAAGAAACACCCGGTAGATCTCATAAAGGATATAACCTAACAAACACGAAGATGGTGCCCCGCTGGGGGTAGCCACCCACACGATAATCAAACAGCCAAAAAATTCTACCAAATATTCAAATTGAACAAATTGTGAATGCAAACAACTAAATAAAAAAAATATATATATGTTACGTAAGTTTGAACACCAGGTACGAGACGCCGATATTCCTAACACGAGCGAAAGCATCATCCGTGGCTTAATCGTGAAACAACACGCTCCACGCAATTTATGCCGTTGAGGGTGAAAAGATTAGAAGTCAATCGGACAGGGGATGAATCACGCTGCCATCGACGATATCGTTTAACTCAAAGGTCGTAAAGCTCGGTACAGCGAATCTCCGCGTGGGCGTTCGATAATCCTTGGCCAAGCAAGTCGATACGCAACTTTCTCGTCCGACCCTGGAACGACGATACGATAGCCAAATCCGAAAGTCGTCTCTGACGCACTTCCTCTCTTCTGCACGACTTACACTTACGTTGCTTTACCGTTATACTTTTAACCAAAGCTCCGAGAGAACAAGCCTCGTCTGCGAAGTGGCGAAGAGTCCATTTTCTCAAAGAATCGATATTTTCAGATTCAAAAGAAATTAACGTTCGATTTTTGAGAAACGAAACACCTCGACTCACTTGCGTAAGTTGGATCGTCGTAAGATACGGAAACTACGCGTTAGATCGTAGGACTGTAAATTCGTAAAACGATGGCGAGTGACGAAGTCATTGAAAAAGAAACGCTGTCGCGGCATTATGATGGAACTAATCGCGAGGAAAGATGTGCACGCGTTTCCACTTTAGACGCTCTTAAAAGGATCGAGCTGGCTTCGTCGCACGAGGGTTAAACGACAACGGAAAGCTTCTTTCGGTATTAATAGAAAAGCCTAGCCACCCCTAATCCTATTCTGGCAGGAAAACAATGAGTATCGTTCACGAAACGATTCTATATCGACGCTCATCCATCTCGAAGAGGAATGGAAATTCCTGCAGAAACGGGATCGGATCTACCTTATCGAATCTGCGAAAGACTTTACGACAGACACGAGAAGGAAACCGGATAGCGATGGGATCAACTTTAATACGTACTTTTTTCCGCCACCAAGATCCGCTGGGAAAATTTTATGAATCCTGAGGAAATTGAGGTATGTACACATGTAGCGCTATGATCAATTTTTTCCCTCGGATCATGGAAAACGTATATGCTACAGATTTGCATAGCGGACTTCTCTGAATCACATATTATCCATAAATACGTTTCTTATACCTTAATAAATATGTAAATCGACGTATTTCAGGTTCTCCGGATATTTCAATCGCGGTTTTCTCAGTTACCAGTACGTTAGAACCTTATCTAAAACGCGCAAATTGCGCCATGCTTTACGATAATGCGCGTTTATGCAATTCTTACGTGCCATTTCACTAGTCAGCCTTTAACCGTTTGAGTGCCAAGCAGTGCTGTTTAGATTTTGTGTGGAAAAGTCGCAGTACGTTTGAACTCTACGGACGACTGACGGTATTTTCTGTTTCATCGTTATCTTAAGAATAATTTTTATTGGTCAAGACTTGAAATATTTATAAACCAATGGTACGCATATATAATAACATAGATGTATCTTATAAAAATAAGAAACACGACGAGCGCTATCGCGCCGCTTGTTTCTCTTCGCGATCGATTAAGACAAGCGCTAACGCGCTGTTTGCGATTTTTCCACCCTGTTTTTTCAAAGACCCCTGCCACTCAAACGGTTAATGGGTCAAATGTACGGAATACCAGTTGGACCCTACTATACTTAAGAGTACACACGTCACAATCCCGAAATATTTCGACGTACGTCTATTGAGATCTTTTTTTTTTGCTTTTGTTTTTACTATACGCTCCTTTGAGAGAACTTCGAGTATCGACGTTTCTGAACGTCGTACTGAAGGTTCGAGTTTATAGACACAGTCGATGTTCGAATCTCCGTACTCGAGACGCGTTTGAACCCATCGCTAAGAACAGCCATCCCGACAACTGATCGATGGGAGCAAAATAGAAAAAATAAAGCTCCAAAGATAAATAAAAACGATCGCGAAAAAACAGTTTCTGCTGATGACCGAAGATACGACGAACGAAAGAAAGGGACCAGTGACGGGTTTGATCGATCCTTGGTCCCGTCTGGTTGATAGAAAACGTCGGTGCGGATTAAGTACGGGCCTCGGGACCGCGAAAATTGCAGCGTGAAATCGCGAAACGAGAATGACCAGCGGACCAAGCGGACATTGGACGAGCTAACGGTAGAACGAAAGGAACGTTCGATCCGTCAAATTCTCAGAGATGAAAAGCATCGATCGACCGGCGTTCTCTGGTTCGCGTCTTCGATCGTCGATCAACGGGATACCCGGTAAGTCGACGTATTAAAAAAGTTTCGCGCGTTTCGTAGCACAATGGCAGGTATTCGATGGCAAACAAACGGTCCGTGTCGTCTGCACGGCTGGAATAGGAAATTCGAGGAATTTTCAGGAAGAGCTCCGATTCAGAGATTCGGGCGCGCCTTTAAGCGTCGGATAAATTTACAATAGATGAAATTGAATCGGTTGAAAAATCGAGGAATTATGGGATAAAACACTCGAACAGTAGAATGGTTTTTCATCATTATTAAATCCAACATAACTTTGTGAATATTCTTATGGAGTATCGATAATTAATTTGCATTGGGTCGTCCGAAAAGTTTCTTTCGTTTTATAAGGAAATAATGGATGCGCAATATTTTCCGTTTTGTATTATTTCATCGAATTACGTACGATCCATTTTGTTCTATCAAAATAAAAATCACAACGTTCGACAGATTAGGTTTCGTGTTTGTATAAAGAAAATAAAAGAAAGATATTTTTCGGACAACCTAATAGAAGGCGGATGTTCACGAATTTGTGGATAATTTAAAAGAGCAAAATCGTACAGATTACGCACAATATGAAAGAAATATAAAATATCCAATGTAAAATACCTATTACAACGCATAGTAAATGAAGGAAATTTCTATGCGAATTTCATTTTATCGGTCATATTTATGAAAATATAATATCGCATAAATATCCCACAGTTTAGCAATTTGTTTCCCCTTTAAAGGTTTTAACCACACATTTATTTTGCACGTTTCGTATATTTTGCATGCTTTGTTTGAAAAGTAAAACAACAGATCGCATATTTTATATAATGCACCTTCGTTGTATTTATTTTATGAAATTCAATATTATTTGCCAATTTCTCGAACAAATTTACCAATTACAAGATCGAAACTGTACGCAAACATTGTGCACATTACCGGTAATTCTTGTTGACGATAAAGTTTAATTATTGTTAGACTATGGATATTCATGTAAATACGTATTTTTTGAAACTGAACGAACGAACGAGAAACTGAACGAAATCTAAAAGAAGAGTCGTATACAATTTGAAAATATCACTCACATTTTACAATTTCATTGTATATAAGTTCATTACAATAATATATTTTCAATTTAAAAACCAAACGATTTAAGTATGTTACTTATATTCAGCAATTTTTCCAAAATTTTCATAATTATTTCTTTCTGAAACTACGTCCTATGCAAGAGAAACCAACAAACTAATGAAAACGTGATTTTCGAGTTGAAAGCTAAGCGACTTGAGAGAAAACGCTATTTATATCATATTTAATCATTTCTCCACAACTTTGACAGTTCGATGTATAATTACTCTCCTGAAGATGAATTAAGCGACGATTAAGCGGGTAAAGAAACAAAAAAATCATTCTCAATTTAAATACGATCTTTAAGCTGTAGCAATTTATCAATTCCCGATGGAACTCTGATAAGCTGATATCGAATTGATTAAGGTAAAATGATTCTTCTCTCAAAGACATGCCCGAGAAAATAATCGTGCAACGAAGAGATTATACCCTAATACAATATTTCTTTTAGATTTAAATTTAATTAAATGTAAACTTCATTCGCTAATCCGCCTGTGATCTCTCGGAAACAACGCGCGCGTTTCGCTTGATTTGAATTTTCATCGAGAATAGCGCACAATCTGAAATTTCCTTCAATAATATTGATATAAATAATTTCATAAACAGTTCATCTTGAATGACTTACAATGAAACGCTTGTCATGCACGTAGCTACTCGATGAAAGAACTACGCAACAGCAAGAATCAATTGCTTTGGAATTTCCATTGAAATTCTGACACTGCTGCGTCTCAATGAAACGATCAAAGTGTTACGTTACTCATATAGGTAACACATAACGTTACTAACAGTAACACCGTTTCGACAAAAACAGCCAGATGTACCTGTTATACACTTTTAATTCAATAATCGATACAGTGTCATTATAACGTGATCATCTACGTAATTCTCTTCGTTTATTCTACTTCTGGTATCTCGAATGATAATGGATATCTTCGTACGAACAACATCCTCGAGAAGTCATTCTTTCGATTACTAAACGATCACTATAGGGAAAAAAAACACGTGCCACTATTGGAAATGTTCTTATTCGAACGACCAAGTTTGCTTATTTATTCAAATACCGAAGATTCTACCTTCTTTCGCATGACGTCTAAAGATGAACGAGATTCAGACATTTCTTTCCTGAATAAATAGAAAATGAGAAATCCAGATTCTTTCGGGCGATATTAAAATGTGGCTTTTAGCTCTACTTTCCTATATTTTCGAAAGGAGAATATTGCGAAACGATGAAATTATACGGTATATTCTCAGAAAGGACTGGACCGTTTAAAATTCCGAAATTCGAAATTCTTTTGTATTTATAGATCGAAGTAATTTAGAAAAATGTTAATAATCGTTGTTAGAAATAATGTATAGATATATATATTTTAGTAATCGTTAGATCATAGAAATTCTTGCATTATTTCTCTCAACCATTTCTATGAAATAATGCAAGAATGTCTATGATCTAACGATTAATAAAATATATATATATATATATCTATACATTATTTCTAACAACGA
Organism: Bombus vancouverensis nearcticus; assembly: GCF_051014615.1. Lineage (NCBI taxonomy): Eukaryota > Metazoa > Arthropoda > Insecta > Hymenoptera > Apidae > Bombus > Bombus vancouverensis. Next base: position 16,055,270 of record NC_134915.1, on the reverse strand, counting down.
TTATTGCAGTTGAGAGGAGAAAATGTATGGCCAGAAGAACAAAATCTATTCTAAATAAAAATGGCATTATTAAACGCGCGAATGCGAGTTACGCGAAGAATACCAGACTTGTGGTCCGGAACACCGACAGGAAGCTGGTCACTTCAAGGAATTCGCATTCCGCAACCTCATATTGACCCCGCGAACTTAAGTATTCTTTACTGGTACTCACCTGAACAGCAGGAATCCCAGACCCGTGACCGCAGCACGCCGAACATCGTCGTTCACGTCGGAGACCTGAAAGAACATATTTTACGTTATGGGATTCGTCTTATGATAGAACGAGTTGTTTGATGCTTCAAATTTGAAATAAAACTTCAACTAGTTTTAACTTTAACTAGTTTCTTTCTGTTATAAATCAAAGTATTAGGTTGTCCGAAAAGTTTCTGTCGTTTCGTAAGGTGATAACGGATGAGCAATAACTATTTTATATTATTTTATTAAATTAGGTATGATCTACTTCGTTATATTTCTATTATTATGTTCGTGCATAGTTCAATAAACTAATATAAAACAGAAAACATTGTGCGCCTATTATTTCTTTATAAAACGAAAGAGACTTTTGGACAACCTAATATAACGTAACGTAGTCCTGAGTTAAGAAACAAATTGTAGAAATATTTTATCATTTCCACGTTTATGTACTGACGAATTACGTCTAACGATGTCTACTGGCGCTAAAGAAATAGCAACAATTTCTCAGAACCCTGCTACAAAAATTAAGCATCCTACGCTAGAATCCTGAATGCACCGTCGTGACTGTTCTTATTTCTTCCCATATTACCTTAGTGCTGATTTTTAGAACTTCGATCATTGATTAATTAATATCGATATTTGATATTCGCGTGTTTTTGTTAAATTATTGTAACTAATAAACTGGCGAATTAGCGAACAAATTTTCTTGGATGGACAAGGGTCGTACAGTACTAACCAAGATTAGTTCTGGCTTTTTCGTCAGGTATTAGCACTTTATTTGAATAATAAATTTGAATGAAACGAATATAAGAATTCTGTGTAACATATTTCGGATCCATGTTGTTTCTCAGATGAATAAATGACTTACTTTGTACCAAGTACATGATATCTAGTCCACTAAGTATAATTACTAACGTTTTGTACCTTCCTTTGTATATTACACAAGTTGTAGTCTAAAACGCATTCACGTAATCGTCATTCATTAGCAATTAATCAGCGATCGGCCAGTACAGACGAAATTTCTTTTCTGTAAGTTCAACCCATTGGCAATTCGAATTAAATAGGAAGATTAATCTTCTGTTTTCTACCTTTTCTCGCATGAAATTGCCTGATATTCTAAAGCAGAGAAAAGCTAAGTAAACAGAGAAGAACGCGAATGAGATTTTGAAGTTACTCAGCGAAGATAAAATACGACTCAGAGACAGGTCGTGAAGAATTCCAATTTTCGAATGAAACAATGAATGCGAAGGCTGAGCACGTGCCGAATGTACAGACGAAAACATATTAATTATCTTACATTACAATGAAAAGAAAAATTAAGAATTTGCCATTCAGCCAGAACGAGATTTAATTTTAACGTATCTGAGAAATTGTCATTTTTGTTTCTATCATAAAGATTGATAAATATTTTATGAAATTAAACGACTCATAGGTGTTGAAGATCTACATTTTTTCAAAGCATAGTCTTCCACGATAATATTCTATCCTGTTATCTCGTTATCTTTATGCGAAAAGTTTGATATATTAAATGGGACTGTATAATACTTCGCGCTTGTTTCCATACAAAATAATGCTTCGTATCAATTATATCGTTTATCATCATCAATTGCCATCATATAACGCTGCCTGGTCCGATGAATGAATTTTACGCTTTGATGATACATTCATAAAATTCTTCAAAGTAAACAAGACATTCTTGTATCTTATTTATCTCTCTCTTTCTCTCCCTCTCTGTCTCTGCGATAAAGGAACAAATAACGAAACAAAGTTGAAGACAGAAGGATGTAAAAGAGATTTGTTCCCGACAACTTACAGCAACGTGCAGCAACTTCCGGATAGCCTGGTTGTTTCCGGTTCCACAATAAGCCATCGCTAGCGTGTACATGCCACTTCTTCGAAGAATCGGGTCCTTATCGGCGCAAAGGGAAGCAACCAAAGGATCAGCTTCCTCTAAACGACCGTACATGGTAAATGCGATACCCACGGCTAATCCTCGAAGGATCTTCTCGTGCTGCGTTTCTTGGGCATACTACGAAAAAAAGGAAATAAGATTATACGATAAAATAATAAAAAATATATTAGTGTATATTCGTGAAAAATGTTTTATTACACTTTTCCTCTTTGATAAACCTTTTTACTAGCAAACATTAAATTATTAGATGACCTAGTACTCGTTTTCGACCATACTTATTTACATTAAAATATTTCTATCAAAGAAAACGTTAATGACAAAGACTATGTTTAAATATCCTACAAATGGAGGGAATGGGATGAGATAGAGTGTCAGGAACAGGTCAACGTAGAACTACAAAGGACTAGTATCCAACTAAAAGTGGTATATTTTCAAATTTAGTATCTCGCGTTTTGACCAGAAATTCCTAATAATTCGCTTTTTAATAATTAGCAAATGGACAGTGAAATTTAATATCGACTGGTCCAAAACGTTGAACATTTTCCAAACGACTCGCGAAATCACGCGAACATTTGCAATTTAACGTTAAGGCTACCTCGATATGTAACTAACGATGAGTCAGATTTCCCGTTTATATCGATAACAATTCTTTCGTACTCATGTTTTATCCGGATTTGTCGAATTCAAGAAATTTTCTAACAATGGCAAAATACAATTCCAACGAAAACGGGAACACGCGACACATTTGATAAATTTAGCGAATTTCAAAGCTTCCGCATTAATTGGTCCAGAAGTACAGGGCGGCGAACTTTTGATAATTGAAAGAAAAATGCGAATAAATTTGAAATAGCCATTTTAACGAACGCGGTGGTGCTAATTTTTGAAACATCGTTTCGTTTCTACAACATGTTTTAATAACGTTTCAATTTGGTTTATCTGCATAATTTGCAATGTAATCATCTTTAACGAGTAAAAATAACATCTTTTGCCGCGTTTCAATTTCAAATTCACTTTCTGCGAATAAAGGCAAACGCGAGGGTAAAATGAAATGCTGGTAATTTAGATGGCAACGCGTGAAATTTATTTAAGGTAACGTGAAAAAGATGAAGTAGCTGCTCGAGATTGAAATCCTGTTTCAAGCAAGTAGGTATGTATTTCAATTGATTCTATGAATGAAAATGAAGTTTTAGAAGGAATATGTACAGCGTGAATATGTGCAGTGCACAGATGGGTAGTTTTAGAGTGCACTTTAGCGAGTGGAAAAGTGAGTGGATTAGCTATGGGGAAACCCAAAAAATCAATGAGAATAAACCAAAGGGTGGAAGAGTAAAAAATTGAAAAGGTAAAAAATTGAATTGCGGGCGTTGGCAAAAGAAAAAAAGGAAGGTCCTTTTAAAAGTATTGTAAATAAATCAGTGGGAAAAATAGGCATTTATATAGTTTGTGTCTCGTATTCCTCATTCTATAAAAATCTCAGTTTATATTATACTTTAACAATTTGGTATCCAGTTATAACATAGCATACAAATTTTTGCAGCAATATGAAGGTGAAATTGAAATGAAAAATATCAAAATAATTCGCAAAAGGAAATAATAGGGCGGTAATTTGTGAAAAAGAAGCCTGTTACATATATGTCCTTAAAATTCCATTAAAATCAAGCACCAAATTTTTGTCTTCTTCCTCTTCATTTATATTCAAGTATGATAATTTCTAACACACAGTTACATAAAAGTTATACGATGAAATTAATAAGAAAAATTAATAATTCAACAGATCCTACGCAATTTTTACAAGCACGTTCTTCCAACTAATCAGTAATCCGTTATCTTTCCAAAGAAAGAAAAGAAAAAGGATCCTTTAACCCAATACTCGCGTAGTTTTCTTTCCCCTTTTCCTTTCATCGTATTACGAAAAAACGTATAAAACGACAAAATTTCTTAATCCATCTAAACACCAAAACGATAGCTATCAACTCCTCAGAAATGATCCCAGAGAAGACAAAGAAACGATCGAAGGGCAATCAGTCTCTTCTGAAGAGTCAAACGTTATGCATCGAGAGGTCTGACGATTAAAATTAAAGTCGCATAGTCGAACGAATTCATTGAGAGATATCGTAAGGTCGGGTCGAATTTCTGTAACATATTTACTGTATTCATTGCTAAACAATTTGTGACGTGCTCGTCGTATTATTTGTAAATATTGTCAAATATACCATTTTATGTTAACCTGTTAATACAGTGTTAAATTCGTTCGAACCACCTCTGTTATCTTGATCGAAAGAGGGGAACGACTATTTCGCGGCGTCGATTAGCGAGAATTTACGCCTCTCGCCGACGCGTTTTCCTCGCGACCGCGTCTCTCCGCGAACGGTCGTAACAAACACCATGTTAACAATTTGTCAGCCGCTATCGCGTAAATCTTATTTGCGTTACGTTTACGTGACTTGGATTCTTTTTCATATAATCGACGTTTACGCGCAAGACAAATGATTCCTGCATTCGATACTGCTCTATCGAAGCGAAACGACTTACAAATGCACTGAAAGAACAGGCAATTTCTGAGTCTAATGATCCGGTAAAAGCGAATGGTTCGGAAAATGATTTCTGTAACTGTATGGGACTATCGGGAAATGAGCAAATAAATTCATATAATGCATATGTGCGCAAAATCAATTAAGATAATATGACAAAGCTTCGATAACGAGTTTCAATTGGATTTCAGATTGCATTCGATGCGATTTTCTCAAAAAGTGTGTCATAATTACACGAGGTTGTCCGAAGAGTTTCTTTCGTTTTATAGAGAAATAATAGACGCACGACATTCTTCTTTTTTTTTTGAAACAACCTAATAAAATAACAGACTGACTGAAAAGTGGCGATGGTTGGATCTCAATACGATGCGCCTAGGAAATTTCATTTAAAGCCATTTCATTTAAAGAACGCGAATACCTCGAAGAGTCGTCGTCCCATGGTGTAACAGCGATCTTACGATAAAAATATTTATACGTATGTAAACTTTTCGATCGATATTAGATGAAAAATCTTGTGGCATTTTTTACGAAGTAACACGTGACAGAGAAATCGTAGGAAGTATCAGCAACGAAACGAAATTCAGCCGCAGCGTAGACAGTTGAAACAGCGCTGACAAATCGATGCAGTTTGTCCTGCACCTATTTTTCCGTCGACAGTAAGTGGATTTCGTCGTTACCCGCCGGAGAATCGTCTCGCAAAGAAATACGGCGTCACGTGGGCCTCGTTATTTTGCGAACAAGGATCTCGCAAATAAATGGGCCAAGATTATGCACGAGTCTCCCTAGGAAAACGTTTCGTTGTAACCAGAGGAGAATTACGATCAAAAATAACTGTAGCCAGTCCCCTGGAAAGCACTTAGAGACCTTTAGAGGGTGACGGATATATTTAGAATTCTAATTATTAACCGAATATTAGGCGCCTGAGACGCGGGATAAAGCAAGAATTTCGGAGGAAAATTCAAAAAATAATCAACCATAATGAGATCGAGGCCGAAGTGATTTAACGTTAGGTCAATTCTGATGGAAATCTCGCGTCGTTATTATAAATCCTATACGTGTCAACTATGGAGACAAGCGGAGTATCGTCTGTTTTATAAAAAATTGTATAAATTATATCTGATGACATTTTCTCGATGATAGTACGATTCGTATCGACGATGCTACGATATCTTCGTTTTGATCATAATTCACGAAGAAAACTACGGTTAGTCTCCGAATAGTTTAATCTTTCGGTAGTCTAATCACGGGTTGTAGTAATTTTCTCCAAAAACAACTGGAATGAGAAAGAAATCGTGAATCACAGTTTTGCATTTGAAAATTTTCAAGAGCCGAGCGAGGCAGTGTTCAATTCCGGAGAATGTTAAGACAAGTGTCTCGAAACATTAAAAGAACAAACAATTCTGCTTTGATCCATAATAACAACGATCACGACGATTGCACGTACTGTTACATTTAATTACGATTCTTCGTATATCCTTTTACAAACTAACAACAGCTGCGTAATACACATAAAAAGACAATTGTTCAAAGAACTTTAAAGAGTAATTATTAAGAGCAATTAACGTCCAAAATTTCCATCACAATAAATTCCATGCCGATCGCATCTGTTCATAAGCGGCTCCTATTTTCACTTCTGACAAATGTGTTTGATTCGACAACAAATACCGGTTCTCTCGATTAATTAAAATAAACGAGAAATTAAAAAGCGTGTACCGAGATTGTATGTAAATTAAAGTACGTTACACTGCGTCTTTTGCTTTGCATTCTGTTTTATACGAGCCAAGACACGTGCGCTTCGACCAGTCCTTGGAATGTTATATTACATCGGATCTTATATTACTAAACCAATAGCTGAGGCTTTGAAACAGTTTCGTAAATAACTGTTTCAAACTGTTATATGAAGGACCCGAGTAAAACGGTTACGAAGAACCTCTACTCTTGTATATTCGACCAATCGCGGGGAAACACGTCAACGGGAGCCGTAAATTCCCGTTACGATTATAATAATCGACACCGCGAATAGATCGACCCCCTGATTTTCGTTGACATAATAGGGGTGGTTAAGGTAGTATAACGCTGCGATTAACAGGGTTACAAACTTTATATTTCCAACACTTATGAGCTACACTGTTCAGTATGTATTTAAGGAGAGTAACCCGGTAATGACATGTTGACTATTCTAACGACGAAGAATAAGTAATTTATAGTGTCGATGCTGTGTCGGAGGAAAGCTAGCGATGGGTGTGTCTAGCGCACGGGACCATCGGATTTGTTCATGACATTTTTGGTTAGGAAAGTCAGGGCAGTATACATTGCTTCTGATTGGATAGACGAAGGTTGGCGGACTAGGAAGGGTCTTAGCCGCCCTCGATGGAAAGTTGCCAGTGGGAAGCATCGTACGTGAGAAAAACTAACTTTCCCGTGTCAAGCCGTAGTAGACGATAATCTGTAGAAAATGATTTAGAAACAAAGATATTTGTTCGGTCTGAAGGACCTTAGCTAGCAAATTACCGAGATTTATCATGGGTCCTTAAGACTATTGAGGATACGCAGTAAGGATGAGCGGACATCTGGTTCCCGTTTGGTCCGCGGTGTGTAGCCTGGTCTAAGTAGAGTGTCGCCCGACGTAACAATTCTGAATGACTGTCATGCAGAAGCTGAATTTCGAACTATATCGATTTCAGTTACAGTTCTTATACCGGTTATGCCATATCAGTTTTCCAACTACTATTTTTTAGGTTCTTTGTCGGTTGCAAAACGGTTATAGAATTGATTCTAGTAACGATGGTGCAGTATTTTATAGTAAATAAAATTGCAACGTACATTACGTTTGTAGATTGTGAACGTGTAAGAGCATTTACAGCAGAATTTCGTAAAGTACATTTTCAGACATCGTACGCTTGCTTTCGAAGTCAAAGGAAATAATCATTAACCACGAGTTACATTAGTATTTCACAATTCTACGAGTAAAATGGCAATAAATTAATATTCGGTAATTTCATATTGGCACAAGTCGAGATATCTGATAGGAACAATTTATGAGATACATTAAAATGAGTAGAAAAAATTTTACGGAAGTATTTTGATAATTGTATAGTTTTAATGGATAACATGCTTGTTTTCGTGACTTCACGCGGTTCTGTATCGTTGTAGACTGAAACTTCGAAAATACATAATTCGTTTCACGAATACTAACGTCACAGAACGTCCGCGCGTGGCCACAAGATAATACGAAAACTTATGACGCTTATATAACAATTGCAACAGCTCGAAAATAGATGGAAGAGAGTTAGAACAAACGAAATGATTTATTCGGTAGTTCTCCTCGCGAGTTTGTAATATGCAAGCAAATGACACATTAAAATAACTGATAGCTTCGATTAAAAGAAAACGGTCAATTTTACAAACACCGTCGTTACCGTGTCGTCCAATATTTCAAATTATTACGCGTTGTTCAAAATCAAATCCAAATCTCGTACAATCAAAAAAGATGCATAATGCTCCTAGCCGGAGAATTTCAATCGCCTACGTCCGACACAAAAGTTCCTAACGTATTCCTCGAGAAGATATTAACATTTGAAGCACAGCTATTTTAAAGTATTGTTAAATGAATTATCGAAAATAGATATTGCTAGAATTGAAATTTTCATCGATTGGAAGAATATACTTCTGGCAAATACGTGTGTCAAGTATATCCTGCAACCTAAGCACACAGAACAAAATTACCCTCTATAGGACCGTAATAAAACCTGTCTGCACCTACGGAATCCAACTATGGGGAACAGCAAATAATTCCAACATTGAAATACTTCGACGCTTCCAATCGAAAACGCTGAGATCCCTTATAAATGCATCCTGGTATGCCACCAACGAACTAATACATCGACTAATACACAAAGAGGAAATAGCAAAATATAGCGACAGATATAGCAAAAGAGTCAACAAACATCGAAACCTCCTAATTACTGGATTACTTGATACGTCGGACCAGATCCGCAGGCTGAAGAGACACTACCCGTTAGACCTAAACACTAGATTTAATTAGATATTTATATTAAGTAATATTCACTTATTTATAACACCTACTTATGAATTATACTTATCTATAATAAGTATTAACTTGTTATAAATAATCAGCCATGTCACTGCGCCACGCCAGAAAAATTACTGAAAATTCTCAACGCGAGAATTGATCGTAATTTTAATAAATAAATAAAAAAAAAAATTTCTCTAATTATCTGTAACTAATTCGTGGATGTGACCACCCACCCGGTAATAATCCATCAATCGAGTACCAGTTACTTATCATTTGGTCAATACACGAGTGGAAAATTACTGTTTCACTGAAACGTATAAAAAGGAAGTGGGCAAAGAAAGAAGCTAAGAAATCGACCCATATTGCGGCGCGTACAGTGAAGTGACAACAATGGTAAACGCATCGTTAACACTAAGTTCGTATCAGAAGGTTTTTCGATCGAGACACGGGAAAATCGAATAACATAATAACGAAAGAAAATATTTCAGTTTATCCTACGCTACTTTCGACGTTGAGAGGAGCCAATTCTACGACCTTTCCGAACGCAGAAGCAAACTTATCTCTGATTAATCAGGATAATAGCCTACTAAGTGAATTGGAGCTGAATGTTTTACGTCCCAATTTGAAAACGGTTACTTTCACGCTTTACACACGGTCAGAATCGTCTTTCTATTAATATTCATCTTTATGGAAAATCTGCACATTTTTCAATTCGCACAATTTCGCACATTTCAATTTTCCATAATGGCACGATCGTTCGTCGTTTGATTACGATATTTAAAAGGTAAATTCAGAAAGTGATTAAGAATTAGTTGATTAGTGAAAAATATAATCTTTTTGCTTAATCTTATCGCTACGATAGACCACTATAGTAACCGTTTGTGAATCTAACCAAAAACGATCACTATAGCGAACCTCGAATGAAATGTATACATCACGCTGTATACACTGTATACATCACTGCGTCATTGAAATTACATACAGCAATTGTTGTTTATTTTTTGTTCAAGTTACAGCTAAAAGCCATAACGAATTGTATTGTACGATCTGTCTTCCGACACACCAACAAAATTCTAATTGAAAAAGGTTAAATCGTGAAAAGATAAAAGCTTGTAATTTATGTACTAATAGTTTCCCTACAATCTTTCAAACGTATATAACCCAATTTTTTATGCTATATCATTTTTCCTTGCTTTGTCCATAGAAATGTACGCTATAGAATTTCGACAGGCTTTTAAACTTCTTTTTAGAATTTTGTCTAGCTTGAACTCCGTTACATTCTTTCGAATATTTTCGACCCAGTTCTGTCTTTTTAACGTTAAAAGGTATCTTCGGTTTAAACAAAATGTGTTAAAGTCTTGTCGCTATTCGCGATTCCATTTATTTCTTTTTTTCTTTTTTTCTACCCTACGTTAAGCTTTTTCTTAAAACATCGCAATCCTTTCGTGCTTGTTATCGCAGTAGTGTTAAAATATTTTTCGTATCTCATCCTGTGTTTGAAACATTGCAACTACGTTCAACAATTTCGCTGAAATATAATTTTCATAATAGAGAAAACCCAGCCGGCGAGGTCCTAGTACTAAACGACATAAACTCGGTCCAAGCGAGTCAATGGAACCCGAAAAGAAAAACCGCTATAATCACTCACGGTTGGGTTAACAATGGTTTAAGTTCGTCGTGTACACTCGTACGCGATGGTAAGTAAAGTATCATCGATGTAATAAATAAATCGTGCGCTTAAATTAGTAATATAATTGACGTCGATGGAGATCCTGTAATTCGAAGACAAAAATAAAGAACGACAAAATTAAACGTTGCACGTTTGATTTGTCGGAAAAATCGAGTTTGGAAACTTGACAAGCACGCTACAATACGAAAATGTTCTATCTAGTATTCTCTTTTTTTTTTTTTTTTATTTATCAAGATATATTTAACTATTCGAAACTTCCTGTGAGTTTTATCTTTTAAGTATTGGGTTGGCAACTAAGCGAATGCGGATTTTGTGATTAGGTGGTATTGACATAGTTTAGTTGCCATAAAAATTATGCACGTTATACGCGATAATGGCTAAATATTTGAATGGAAGAAAAGAGAATGAAAATTGGGATTTCTTTAGCCTCGATAGGGTATAACATGTAACGTATTAGAATAAAATTAGAATGAAGTTTCGTTTTCGAGAAAATCGGATTTAAAAGTTTATCAAGTACACACGACTAAAGGTATTAGAACAAGACCTTAAAAGAGACAATTTTATTCTACATTTTAGACTTATCTTCACGTGTACAGTACAGTACAGTAGCCTGCTACCAATTCTTTTTTTTTTCTTTTTTAGTACCAATTAGACAAATACACGTGCATTTGGCTAATTTCTAAACACCATTTTCTTGAAAATCCAACGCAACTTTGTTATTCTGAATTTTCCTCTTACTCTGAGTCATGGAATCTTTCTCACTTCAGTTGTACAGAATTTAGGTTTCCAATAATGTATAGACTGCTGGCAATAAATATCTACTGAAAAACTAAAAACAGATTTTACTTTATTTAGTATTTTAAATTATAAGACACACATAATACCAATGAAATAATTTTCTTATTTTTGATTTATAGTAGAATACTTAGAAAGTAAGAGCAGTAAAAAATATCCAGCTTGTATCTATACAATACTTCAATATTATGACAAGTAATATTTTTTCTTTTCAGCTATTATTAAAGTCAAGAATTGGAACGTCATTGTCGTCGATTGGGGTAAGATATCAGCCAACTTGTTATATCCCATCGTTGCAAAGGACGTACCACACGTTGCTCTCCATGTAGCTAGTTTCGTAAATTTCATGCGAACTGAGGCTGGTTTGCAAACGTCCAACTTGAGAATTATTGGACACTCATTCGGCGCTCAAATCGCGGGCTTGAGCGCGCAAGAGATAGGAAAATCGAGCCGAGTAGCGGAAATTGTCGGTAAGTCACGATATATTATTAGGATGGCATTCTAAAATCCTCCAGAAAAAATCCAGTAGCGTTGATTTTAACGTTAGATTGAAAACAGTACGGTAGATTGATTAGATTTTGCAAATGAAATATCAGCAAAAAGATGAATGAGGTTTCTAAGATTGAACGATAAACATTAAAATGTCGAAAATATCCTCAGATTATCTTAACTCGAAGGAAAACGTTTTTAAAAATTATATATATATTTTTATGTAAGTTGATTTGATCTCCGACAAAACGTCATTATGATACAGTGGAGTATATTAGACCTTGAAATATTTTCCATTATAGCACTCGACCCTGCTAAGGTAATGTTTGAAGACAAAGCACTTGATCAAAGAGTTGATGCATCGGACGCAGAAAATGTTCAAATTATCCACACGTGCGTTGGACAGTTCGGTTATTCTCTACCTATTGGTACTTCAGACTTCTATGCGAATGATGGAAGACATCAACCAGGATGCGGCATTGACTTGCTTGGTACGGAACATACTACGGAGTATTCTATTATTGACACACTTCAACTTAAAAATTATTATTTCCACGCTTTCTGTGCCTCAATCTGTGCATGTGTGTTTGTACACTGTTAAAAACGAATGTTATGAAACACAGGAATTTGCGCACACTTGCGTAGCTACAAATTCTACGCTGAATCAATTACGAATCCGAAAGGCTTTCTCGGTAGACGTGCAGACGGTGCAACGGCATACATGGGTGGTGCTACGCTCGATCCTAAGTAAGTTTTATTTTACTACTGTTACTGATAGATTATGGAGTTTTATGCATTTCCGGGGAATTGGAAGAATGCGTAGAATGCAAATAAATAATGGACAGTACATGTTATAATATCTAGGAGGTGAAAATTCTTGATCCTGCATTTTTAGCTGAGTTCATAAAAGTATGAATTTGCATAGATACTTGAGAACTAATTGCTGAATGTATCTGTTTAATTATTTTTTAATATTTAATTTAGTTAACTGGTACTAATATATGTTAATTTCTTTACAGAGCTAAAGGAACCTATTACTTCAAAACTACCAGTCAATATCCTTTTGCTCTTGATGGATAACATTATTCTTTTGAATATTTGGATGTAGTTTGTGCAGATGTATTTCAATATTAGTAAGATACTTGTATAGATTATGTCGGAAATTAAAAAATAAATAGCTGTTGATTTTATTGTTCATTAAAATTCGTATAAGAATCTTATTTCGATTTAGTGCAGCCGTATCCTGAATTCTTTGAGTTGATTTCGATGCAAGCATGAGCATACGCATAGCGATGCCGAGCAAAGGCGTCGTCTTAACCCTTTCGCTACGGGCGGCTTCTTCGTCGCGGCACTCCCGCTGAACGAGTCTCCGCGCCAGAACAGTGCACGCGAGAAAGATCATCAGTGATGAATAAAATTATTCTTCGCGTGTATTTTGAATATGTAAAATATTAAACTCGAGTTGGGATGTAAATAACTCTTGATGCGATGATTCGTTAAAATCTTCCTAAAAAAACGTCTACTTTTACTTACCGCAACCATATCTTCAATTGCTTGCGTCGATTTCGATCCAAGCATGACCATGCCCATAGCAATGCCCGCAGCCTCGCCAGTAACAGCATCGTCTTGATAAAGATTGAATTTCAATTGTTCATATACATCTTGCCTATGCGATCCCATAGCGGCCAGACCCAAGCCTAAACAACCTCCATGACGAACCATCTGTAAGAAAATCATTGTAGATTCTAAATATGTGACATCGTATGGTTCCAAACTGAGATAAAAAAACAATAGTGACGTATAGTTGCCCCAGACTGAAATCGATTTCTACCGAAGTTTCAAGTACGTAATAAAATTAAGAAAAAGATATGATATGATAGTAATTTAATCGGTTTAACAATATTAGATAGCGGTTTCAATTGATGTTATCAGTAACTTCAAGTTTCTTATCTCCCGATTTATCATTTAATTCGTTGTTTCGTCGCTCGAAACGCATTTACTTTACCACTCAATTGATTTTATGATCACACTATATCTCTACGGACCACTATACCTCGTTCTGTGCGTCCTTCAACTGGCCAAGTAAGTAATCTGTAATTGCTGCGCCGTGGTTTGCATGAATGAGCCCTAACGCATACAGGCCACCTCCTTCGGAATAACCAGCTCCCGCACCAGTATCTCGCGGGAGATAAGATTGCATTAGAGCTAAGGCTTCTTGTTCATGACCTCTGTGAATTACTCCTAAGGATGCAGTAGCTGTTAATTTTGCCCAATTCGTAGCTCTAGCCAACCATTCTAGATTATCTCTAAAATGTGAAACAAATAAAGTGAAAAATAAATATATTCCTTGAGAATATAATCCGCGTAAGATCAGTTGAATACAGTGAGGTATATTTACCTTAAAAATTGGTCGCTAGTAGTTCCAGAATGCATGTACGCATTCGCGATTACGGTGGCAGTATGACAAATAGACACACGTATAGTATCTTTAGTATTTTTCAGTATCAGCATATCGGTATGATTACTACGAATAAGAAATTGGAGATGCAAATCGATGGAAATTTCTCCGCCTAATATACTTGACAAAGCATCTACGCGTTCTTGTTGCTCACGTTCTTCGGCATTCTATACAAGTGAAATAATCAATTGGCACAGTGTGTATTACAATATAGTAAATGTTGTATAGTATTATTTCTTTAAACCATAAGACTTACCAAACTTTCAACGCTACGTTGAGATTTCTCTTCTGGAGCTGGTGTACTACTACTGTTTTCAGTCTCTGCTGTTGTTGCTGCTGCAGACTCAGTGCTAACTTCAGTGGTTGCTTTTACAGCTGGTTTTACAATTGGTTTAACCATAAGGGCTCCTGGGATAGGAGCTGTTGCTCTCAAAGCTTGTAAGACACGACCAAGGAACTGTTGAGTTGCTGATTCGTATAAGTCAAATGCAATTTGGTAGGCCATAAGAACACAATCTTGCGAGCCTTTACTGAGTCTGTCTAAAAGTTCAGCTACAGCTAATGGGTCGTCCAGAAATATCAAACACTGACACATGTTGACATAGTCTGGTGTTCCCAAGTTACGATAAAGGCTCACTAGGCAACGAAGCACAGTATTACGAAATCCACGATTCTGAATAAGACTCATGACAACTTGGAAGGCATAGGATAACATACCACTAACATCATCCTACAACAAACATATTAATAAATATAATTTTTATATTATCTATATTACATTACTTGCATAAATTAACATGTAATATAACTTACTGATTGCATAATTGCTGTTTCAAAGATATCCATCCTTCTTGTTTCAAGAGCAAGGCCCAAAGCTTGCCGATATTGATTATCATCTAAACATCGTTGAAACATTCTGTTTACAATTCCTTCCAATCTTGGATCGATTCCTTTGCTATTTGGTGGTAATTTTCCCTCAGCTTCCAACACACGTTGTTGAGTATAATAGTCAATACATTTAGCTGAAATAATACAGAATAATAAAGAATCTCTACCCAATAAAATCTAATACTAACAGTCAATAAAATACCTATAGTAGTATCAACGTATTCATTGCGGGCATTAACATCAAAGAGCTCTCCAGCTCCAAGAGCATAAGTCAAAGAATCTTCAAAACTTCCTAAGTGATAATATACTTTACTAGCAACTAATGCAGCTAAGTCATGTTGTGGAAATGCCTTATCTTCGTGAAGAATCTCACTGAAAAATATAACATTCTGTTAAATAAAACATTAAAATTATCTTCAAAAAAAATAGATGATGATATATACAGTACATACATTTTTTCTATGGCCTCAGAAATTTCAGGCCAAAATTCATCTACTATCATATCCAACTTCTTCAATGCAAACACCTTTAATTCAGGCATCGGCTCCTCAAGGAGGGAAATGATACCAGCTGAAATAAGATAAAAAAAGTTGATTAATCAATTAAACTTAAAAAACGTTAAAATCATAAAACAAAACTCGATGTCTCTTAATATCAACTAAACGACTATATTACTACTCCGAATACAAAATTATATAGGTTATGGCCCACGAGATTTGCAAATCATTGCATGTCTGATAATCAAACACAATGTAAAAATGTACTAATAAATTTGTAAATAATAAAAACTAGATATACATTTACTATCCTACTTAAAACACATAATTTACCTGCTGATGTGATATTCATTTTCGTTTTCGTACAATACGTCTGCCTGCAACAAAGACTCCCGAAGAGAGTTTGATAGCAAAATAGCAAATACCGAACTACGAACTCATCAACCAAATTCAACTGAAATATGCCGCAAGCTGTTTTAACGACTACCACACTAACATCGATGATAAAATTATCAAATTCTCAAACTTTTTCACGTTTTCCCATATAGTTGCTTCTCGATTTTCGAAAAAAATATTTAATAGTAAAAATGATTACAATAAAGAATATTTATTATTAATTACGAAATTTTAAAATAATAAACTTCTGATCTTGTAAAGTTTAAATTTTATAAATGGTAGCACTGCATGATATTGGCGTATGATTTATAATGTTTACTCGTACTTTTACTTGAAATGCTAACGTGAGATATATATAGTTGTAACTCGGAATTGTTGTAGAAAGTGCAATTATAAGAGAAGTAGTTTTTAAAATGTCGGAGAGAGCGAAAATTATGAGCCACGTAAAACACATTCCAAAAGATGCTCAAGTTATAATGTCAATTATGAAAGACATGGGAATAACAGATTACGATTCGAAGGTTATAAACCAATTGCTCGAATTTACGTACCGTACGTAATGTATTATATTTATAATTTATTTAAAGTAATGTAGATGAAACGAAGTATAAAATCGTGCATGATTTTGCATTTATGATCTTACATTTGGAAGTAAGCTATAAAGTTATTTTCGGTTTAAATTCCGCAGGTTATGTTACTTGTATATTAGACGACAGTAGAATTTACGCAAATCATGCTAAAAAGAAGTTTATCGATTTGGATGACGTTAGATTAGCAGTTAAGATGCAATTGGAACGTACGTTTACAAATCCACCCCCAAGAGATGTGTTACTAGATGTTGCTCGGACAAAAAACAATGTACCACTGCCATTTGTCAAATCAAACAGTGGTTTAAGGTTACCACCTGACAGATTTTGCCTGAATGCAACAAATTATAAACTTAAGAATTCAACGAAGAAAATAGTTGGGAAACCACTGCATTCTTTGGTTGGAAATAACATTCAAAGTGGTCAGTCTAAGATCAAAGTGGAAAGTAATAAATCTGGCCTCTCCATAGTTAAAAGGCCGGGGACACTTGCGACAGTTGCCAGGACTCAAAGCATTTCAATGCCAAAACCTGTCCTGAAATTTTCAACAGGTAAATGATACAGGAAAGTAAAGAATATATAACAGGAACTAATTTGTTAATTACATCGTATCACAGATCCCTTCCGGACCTTGCATTCCCAAACATCTATTCCCTCTATCCATATTTCATTAATACGTAAGATACAAAATTGTGTATGTAATAATAATATTTGCTACTATATTTTTCATTTTTTATTTATATTAATTGTTTAAATTTATAGCCACAACTGGAGGAGCTACCGTAAAGGCACAAGTAGCCAAGCCAAAAATACAGATTTCTTCGGGACAAACAATGCCGCCTATCAAAGTAGAGATCGAGGATTCTATGAAAAGGAAAAGAGAAGATGACGATTATGACGTTTCATAGTAATAAAGGACGCGGATAAATTATTTTATATTTTTTGTTTGCATCGTTTGAATCAGTGTATATAATATCAAAATGATTCTATCATTTCACATAATGCTTTAATTGAATTTTATCTTTTTGAAATTTGTATAAGAATTCCAATGAAACCGTATATTTTTTATTGGAAGACACTGTACAAATGTGTACATAGCGAATTCAACAAATTCACATTCTACTTGCATATATTTGTTATAAATCATCATATTTTATATACTATATTTCCCCTAAACATTTTCCAAACGAAAATTAAAAGAATAATGGGGATATTTTTTGTTCAGTATTGTAAAATATTTCCATGGAACAATAAAAGATAATAAAGAGAAAAGTAGGATAATTGTCTAAATAAGTTAATAGAATTTCTCAAATTCCAACTTATTTAGAAGGTAATTTATTTGAATGTTATTTTAAGCCTCGCAAGTATACGCATCGTATTCATCGTATTTACACAAAGTCGACGGCTGTTCACTATGGAACTCCGTATTCTTCATCTTCATCGCCTTCATCTTGTTCTACATCAGTTTCGTCTTCTGTGGCATATCCAGGAGTTGTTGGAGCAGGTGCAGGTTCGTCACCTTCGTCTTCGTCTTCGTAATCACCTACATCTGCTGGTTCTACTTCATCCTCGTCTTCTTCTTCCTCATCCTCTTCCCCCATTTCATCTGGCCTTCGCACGTCTTCTACAGGAACAATCTCTTCTTCGGCCAATTCATCTTCCGTTGGCTCTTCTTCAGGCTCTTCTGCTTCTTCTGGTATTTCACCCGCTTCGAAAGGTGGTGGTTCTTCGGTTTCAATCTTTTCCGGTTCTTCTCTTTTTTCTTTCGCCACATCCTTTTCCCGCACGCATTTCACTCGCTGAAGTGGCTTGAAGAGTTTAAAATCTTCGGGTAATTCATCTTCCGAATAAAGTCTGTTTGGTAAAACATATTTTATCATTCTATAAACTCGATGCAAGAAAAGTTTCTTTAAAAAAGGTAGCTATTAATTTCATGCGTTTCATACCAATAATGCAAAAAACAGAACAATTTCCTACCTGTCCGCAAAATAGATATGTCGAACCCTGCAGTTTGCGTGGATCTGTATGCGTGTAGTTTCGACATAATTTGTCCCGTACGCTCTCCGCGTAAAGTCCGCGAGATTAAATTGAATTTGATTCCAACCACCGGATAGGCCGATCGGCATCGACGTGCAGAATGGTCGAACTCGCGTGGTGCTTTGAAAATTACTCACGCGAAACCTTCTGTGCATATCCTTGTCGTCGAGTACCTGTCGAATCAAAAATGAAATATACTTCTTTCTCACATTCATTGTAGTTTTATGAAATGCTATTGCTGCTATTGAAAAAAAATATAATCATTAAAGAGCTTTCCCCGTGAGACATTTACTGTTATTTCGAACGTGAAGTACTTCTTCATGTTCTTGATAATCATGATGAGAAACGGAAGTTTAATGCCAAGAACATTCTTGGGACCACATGGGCAGAAGATGTGCGTTGTTGTGACGTTGGTTCCGGCTATTTCCAGAGCTCGAGATTTTACTTCGTCGTCTGTTACTCTACGAATGTATCCATTTTTCACCTGTTCGAGACGATACTCGGAGCAAACAGATTAATTGCAATGGAATTTATTTTACTAACTTAAACAGGTACAATATTTGGAGAAATTTAATGGCGATAAATCTGACAGTGAAACTATTTCTATTAATCTCACAAAATAGAGTTATCTTTCCTTATGTTTTCTTTATATTGATAAACTTGCGTGCATATTCTCCATTCATAACTTTAGCGGACGTGATCCGCAGTCGCCAAGTTGCTGTCAGTCATTTCATTTATTTGATTTACCGCTTTAATATTTGAAAGTTAACGATTTAGAGAAACTTGATTTATACACCTGTAGATCTTAGAGGTTCACGGCCAAATTACTTTGGGTTCGAAAATGTCGCGTATTGAAGATGATTCTAAAGAGAATCGGATGAGTGGATATTGGGCATAGAAAACTGAATCGATAGAGTTAGGCAATGAAGATAGATATCTCGTCACGTTTGTTGCATCATCCTATAAATGTATTAACATATTTTCCACAAAATTAGCATAATACTTCTAAAGATAACCGACGAAGGAAATTTTTTTACGGCTGGAAATACTAATGTTGTTCATATTTGTAATAGTCATATGTATATAGTTCTAACATGATTCACTGTATAATGACTGATCATGCAAAGTTCAATGTCAATTTTGAAAAACGTCGAACGAAGCAGGAACATGTTCAAAAGCTCTGGCACTCTACACTTGTCATCGAAGGTATGTTTATAATTCTATAAGCGACGTGTAGTTATTATATTAGTGTTAAATTTTAATTCGTTAATTTAATACAATGTGAGTCTGTGTATAATATAAAAATATTAATCAAGTAATATTCGATACAAAACAATACTCGGTATTCTAGCAACAGCGTAAGTTGGACTTAAGAGTAACAGCATCGAGAAACAGCGTTTAACGAAAATAAATTATGACAGATACATTATAATGGAGTGAGAAATTGTGATGTCGTATGGAAGTATTTAAATAGTTAGGATAATACAGACAAATTACGTAATTATGCTAAATAAATACTCAGACGATATACTCTGTGGATAATATTACATGTTTGTTGCCAATTATACTCTGTTTCCGACTTTCAATTGTGAAAATGCAAAATTTGGAAGAAGAGCTACGACGTGACGAAAACACTGGAGCATCTTTGCGTACATTTACGTATCAGCGTAGCATCAACTAATACTTACGTAATTTCCGAAGCTCGACATCCTATAAAAAGGACCGAGATATAAGGAAACACTTCATTCGGTGGTTCGCTGAACGTGTTAGAAAGAATCAAAAGAAGAACTACGGTAAGTGACAGCTTCAATAAAAGAAATGACTAGTTTTAGAAACATTATTGTTATTGTTTTTCGTATTACTAGAAATGATTACGTACTGTTTGACTTCAAATATATGTATTTTTGAGAAATAAATTAAAATATATTTAAAGCAAATAAACAATTCTTTGCAATTAACTTATCTTAACTTTCCACTTAAGTTCGTATATCGGTTGCAGTTAAAAAATTAGATTCGTCAGTGTGAGTCGTTCTTCATCCATCATCAATTGACTATCAGTCGCTTGCCAACCGTACAGTACTCGAATGGAAAATCACTGTTTTCCATAAACCTATAAAAAAGCGGCGAGACACGGAAGCGAAAAAGAAGAGCAATATCGCGGTGTGTGTAGAGAATCGCGATGTCAGTCACGATAAATGTATCATCGTCAAAATGTTCGTATCAGAATTTTTCTAGATCGAGGAAAATCGAGTAGCTTAGTAACGAAAGAAATTCTTTCAGTTTATCCTACGCTCTTTTCGATATTGGTATATGCAAATCCACTATTTAGAACAGAGGGAGATGGATACTTAACCCTCTTTCGCGTCCACGTAGCCCCACTGCCTCATTACCACGGTTTAGACACCTACTTGAACGCGACCAATTTTACGCTATACACAAGGTTGGTTTTATTTTATATCAATTTCCTTCTTTACGGAATATCTTTATGTACATTTTGCATATTTAAATTATCGAGAGACGAATAAAAATTGGCAATCTAATTACGATGATAATGTTTGAAAGATGAATATAAGGATTAAGTAATATTTTTTAAAGAATTACACATCGCTATTGCATGTTGAGATGAGAATAAAACTGAAACATTAAAATTCGCGGGTCGGCACGGCTAAAACATGTTTCGTAGCGAAAAGACAACTTCGTAACTTCGTCGTGTTAGATGAATATTCAACAGGCAGATTCAAGGTACATTGAACAGTTTCAGTAAAATATGATTTTTCATCTAGAGAGAATCCCACAAATGGAGACATCATAAAACTAAATGACATAGAGTCCGTCCAGAACAGTCATTGGAACGCAAGCAAGCAAACAATTATAATCACTCATGGTTGGATACAAGGCGGTTTAGCTTGTGAAATCGTACGCGATGGTAAATACGTAGATACGCTGTGAGCGCAAATTCGTGATATAATTGAAGTTCGGGGAGATTCTATGACTCGAACTAAGACGAAGATAAAGAGCAACAAAATTACGTTTTACAATTACACGGTTTCGTTTTTCAAAATGACGACTTTCGAAAGTTGCCAAGAATACGGCAATGTCAAATTGCTCGATCCAGAATTTTGAAAAGACCTCAAAATTCCGAAATAGGAGGAGATACGCAACTGTGTTGAACGATACAGCAAAGAATTAGCAGTAGAAGTTTACGACCACATCACTCGAAATGTCCATATCACCTCCACGTGTCTCAGTATAAATGATTAGTACATACCGGTCATGGCAAACGCGTACAAGTGTGTATATGTATTAGGTTGTCACAAATATTTCTTTCGTTCTACAAGGAAATAATAGATGCACGACACTTTTACTTTTATATTATTTTATTGAACTATGTATGATCCATTTTGTTACATTTCTACCGTTACGATCATACGTGATTCGATAAAATAATATAAAAGAAAAAATGTTGCGTGTATTAATTCCGCATAAAACGAAAGGAAATTTTGGCACAATTTAATACATCGTCACTTTGCAATTGTATCTGAATGGGAATGACCGCTCACATGCCACAAATCTCAGTGACTTCATTAACCTTTTTAACATCCTCATACACAAATATTTATCGAATGTCCAGCTAGACAAATTGTAAAGTACAAATTAAATAATAAAAAGAAAAATATACAAATAGCAGAGGAAAAATATTATAAAATAAAAAGGTTAATCTCGGCATGTTTAACGCATGCTCGAATTCTGTTACAGTAGTTCATGGTGTGCCCATATTTTTCGCACCGTATACACTGAGTTGTGTTTCTTTTGTATGGTGAAGGTTCTATTGCTATTATTCTGTTTAATATTTTTTCACGTCGAAAATACCAGTATTATTCCTTTTAGGTTTAACCTACATATTGTTGAATAGATAAGGTATCGTTATACGAACGTCAAACCGTGTCTTCTTCAAAACTACACACTGAACGAGATAATTTTATTCCACATTTTAGACTCGTTTTTCCAATTTTGTATTCTTGTGTGATTAAGAACTAGGCAAATTCACGTATATTTGTATAATTTCTAAACTCCAGTTTGCCGAAAATAAAGGCTTCAACGCAACTCCGTTACTCCTGATTTTCGTCTTAATTTGAGCCATAGAATCTTCCTGGACTTCGGCTGTATCGAATTTAGATGTCCATTTATGCAATATGTGCACTGTCGGCCATAAATATCTGTTGATAAACTACAAGAATTTGACTTTGCGTGGTAGTTCGCGTTATAGGACATATATAATACTAATAAAATAATAGATTCATATTAAAATACTTGGAACATAAACGCAGTAAAAAGTATTCAATAGTTACTCAATGTGAACAAGTGTCCTACGAGTTTTGAGCTGCAGTGACCATATATGCGATAATATAATATCAATTACAAAGAAAAATTTCCTGTTCTTAGCTTTCCTTGAGGTCCGAGACTGCAACGTTATTATTTTCGATTGGAGTGAAATATCAGACTACATAAATTATTACGAAGTCATACAGTTCGTACCGCACGTTGCCAGGTATTTAGCTAGTTTCGTAAACTTTATGCGAATTGAGGCTGGTTTGCGAACGACCAACTTGAAAATTATTGGACACTCTCTCGGTGCTCAAATCGCGGGCTTGAGCGCGCGGGAGGTAGGAAAATCGAGCCGAGTGGCGGAAGTTATCGGTGAGTAACGATATATTATTAAAGTGTCAATTGAAAGTTCTCCGAGAAAAAATCCAGTAGCGCCAATTTTAATAACAGATTAAGAACAGTAGAGTAGATTGATTTGTGATTAGCAAATGAAAGATAATCAGAAGGATAAGCGAGGTTTACAAGTTTGAACGATAAATTTTAAAATGTCGGAGATATTCTTACATTATCTTATTTCGAAGGGATACGTTTTTAAAAACTATATATATTTTGATGTAAGTTGATTTCATGTTTGACAAAACGACATTATGATACAGCGGAGTATACTAGACCTTTAAATATTTGCCATTACAGCACTCGATCCTGCCATGCCAATGTTTCAAGAAAAACAACCTGGTGAAAGAATTGATGAATCGGACGCGGAAAATGTGCAAGTTCTTCACACATGTGCCGGAAATTTAGGTATGAATATCTCGATTGGTACTTCAGACTTCTATGCGAGTGATGGAAAACATCAACCAGGATGCGGCGTTGACATGTTTGGTACGGAACATACTACGGAATATTCTATTATTGACACATTTCAACTTAAAAAATATTACTTCCGTGTCTCAGTCTGTGTGTGTTTGTCTGTACGATGTTAAAAACGAATGTTATGAAACACAGGATTTTGCGCACACTTGCGTAGCTACAGATTCTTCGCTGAATCAATTAAGAATCCGAAAGGTTTTCTCGGCACACGTGCAGATGGTGCAACAGCGTACATGGGCGGTTCTACCCTCGATCCAAAGTAAGTTTTATTTTACTACTGTTATGGATAGACTATGGAGTTTTACGCATTTTCGGGAAATTTAAGGAATGCGTAGAATGCAAATAAGTAATGGACAGTACATGTTATAATATTTAGGAGGTGAAAATTCTTGGTCCTGCATTTTTAGCCGAGTTCATAAAAGTATGAATTTGAATAGATACTTGAGAACTAATTGCTGAATGTATCTGTTTAATTATTTCTTAAAATTTAATTTAGTTGCCTGGTGCTAATATTTGTTAATTTCTTTTCAGTGCTAAAGGAACCTACTACTTCAAAGTTAACAGTCAGTATCCTTATGCCCGTGATGGATAACATTCTTCTGAATATTCAATATTTGAATGTATTTTGGACAGATGTATTTCAATATTTATAAGATACTTGTATAGATTATGAAAAAAATTAAAAAATAAATAGCTGGTGATTTTATTGAAATTCGTATAACAGAACTTTTATTTCGACTAACTGCTGCCATATCCTGAATTCCTAGAGTTGATTGAAATATAAGCGTGAGCATACGCACAGCGATGGCGAGTAAAAGAGTCAGCTTCATAAAGGTTGAATTTCAATTGTTCATATACGTACGAACGTAAAGTACTTCGTGTCGTACTTCTTTAATCCCGATGACTTTCTTGGAACTAAGGTGAAGATATAGTTGTGAGTGACAGTACTACTGCTGGTGTGGGCGTGAAGTGCCGCCACAGAACCATTTGGGCAGAAGACGAGTTTTCTGATGAAATTGATTCCGGCTATTTGCAGAGCTAGAGATCTTACTTTGTCGGCTGCTATTCTTCGAATTTGACCATTCATCACCAGTTCGAGACGATCGATACTCGGAGCAAACAGATTAATCGCAATGGAATTTATTTTACTAACCTGAACAGATATAATACTTGGAGAGATTTAATGGCGATAAATCTGACAGTGAAACTATTTTTATTAATTTCATTAAATAGAGTCATCTTTCCTTATGTTTCCTTCATATTGATGAACTTGCGTGCATATCTCATAATTCCAGCGGACGTGATCCGCAGCTGTACAAAACAGACATAAGTCCATGCTTGTTACGGAACACCCTACGTTTCTGCTCTCGTCGAATTAATAAAAATAATGAAAAAGAAGAAGTATTATAATATCTTCACCCTATCATTGTCCCGAGAAAACGTGACATTTAACCATTTAATACACGTGAAGTAAGAGAATTTCTTTATTTCGTTTCTAGTCGAATCGAATTTGTTTTCTCTCCTGATTTTGCGTGAATGCTTCGCGAATTTGTTTCTGTTTTTACTAAAGGAAGGAAATAAATTCGCAAGCTTTGTTCGTAAATGGAAAATTTAGAAGAAGAGCTACAACTTCTTGTGTATATTTATGTATTAGTGCAGGAGAAATTTTATAGTTACGTAATTTCCAAATCTTGACGACCTATATAAAGAATCGAGATATAATGAAATACTTCATTCGGTGGTTCGCTGAACGTGTTAGAAACGGGCAATTAAAAGAAGGACTACGGTAAATGATAGCTTCAATAAAAGAAATAGCTAATTTTAGAAACATCTCTGTTATTGTTTTCCGTATTGCTAAAACTTATTCCGAAATTATTAAATTATTATTATAATTATATATATATATATATAATGGCGTAATATTTTTGGAAATCAGGCGATCGATTCGTGAAAACTCAAGATTCGATTTTCCAAGTCTTTTTCAGTATCTCCTCCTTTTCTTTCTTAAGTACCCACCCTTCTCAATTTATATCGTTCGATCGATTCCCAATATAGGGAAAGTCAAGCCTTCGGTTGGTGTTCTAAATTCTATAGAATTTAAACACACACACATATATATATATACTTTTGAGAAATAAATTAAATTATATTTAAAGCAAATAATTAAATCTTGGCAATTAACTTAATTTAACTTTCCACTTAAGATCATGCATCCGTTAAAGTTAAAAAATTCACCTTATTTCTCTAACCACTTACTTATGGAATAATTCTGCTCTTCATCCATCATTAGTTGAGTTGGTCGTCAATCATCATCAGTTATATCGGTCTTTATCCATTATCAGTTGAGTCGGTTTTCATCCATCATCAGTGGAGTCGGTTTTCATCCATCATCAATTGACTATCAATCACTTACCAACCGTGCATTACATGAGTGAAAAATTATTATTTCTCATCAACGTATAAAAAAGCGGCGAAACACGAAGAAGAAGAAGTAAAACAATATCACGGTATGTGTGGTGAATAGCGACGATAGCCATGGCAAATGTACCATTATCAACACGTTCGTATCAGAATTTTTCTAGATCGAAATACGGAAAAATCGAGTAACTTAGTAACGAAAGAAATTTTCTCAGTTTATCCTATGGTTCTTTCGATGTTGACCTATATCAGTCCAACACTTAAAACGGATGGAGATGGATACATAACTCACTTTGAAATCAATAAAGAACCCTTGTCTAAAAACCTCACTTTGGACACATACTTGGATGCGATCAACTTCACGCTATACACACGGTTGGTATTATTTTATATCAATTTCCCTCTTTATAGGTTGTCTTGTATTTGACGAATATTGGGCAGGCAGATTTAAGGTACGTTCAACAGTTTCAGCTAATTTGATTTTCCAGAGAGAATCCCACAGATGGCGAGATCCTAAAACTAAATGACGTAAAGTCCGTCCGGAACAGTCACTGGAACGCAACTAAACAAACCATTATAGTCACCCATGGTTGGACTCACAGCGGTGAAGCTCCAGTTTGTACAACCATACGCGATGGTAAATACGTAGATACGCTGTGAGCGCAAATTCGTGATATAATTGAAGTTCGGGGAGATTCTATGACTCGAACTAAGAAGAAAATAAAGAACAACAAAATTACGTTCTACAATTACACGGTTTCGTTTTTCAAAAAGACGACTTTCGAAAGTTGCCAAGAATACGGCTGTATGAAATTGCGCGATCTCGAATTTTGAAAAGATCTCAAAATTCCGAATTATTCTGTTTAATATGTTTTCAGGTCGAAAATACCGCATTATTCCTTTTAGGTTTAACCTACAACATTGTCGAATAGATAAGGTATCGTTATACCAACGTCAAACCGTGTCTTCTTCAAAGCTACAGAACGAGATGATTTTATTCTACATTTTAGACCCGTTTTTCCAATTTTGTATTCCTGTGTGATTAAGAACTAGGCAAATTCACGTATATTTATTTAATTTCTAAACTCCAGTTTGTCGAAAATAAAGGCTTCAACGCAACTCCGTTGCTCCTGATTTTCGTCTTAATTTGAGCCAGAGAATCCTCCTGGACTTCGGCTGTATCGAATTTAGATGCCCATTTATGCAATATGTGCACTGTCGGCCATAAATATCTGTTGATAAACTACAAGAATTTGACTTTGCGTGGTAGTTCACGTTATAGGACATATATAATACTAATAAAATAATAGATTCATATTAAAATACTTGGAACATAAACGCAGTAAAAAGTATCCAATTGTTACTCAATGTGAACAAGTGTGCTACGAGTTTTGAGCTGCAGTGACCATATATTCGATAATTTAATATTAATTACAAAGAATATTTTTTGTTCTCAGGTTTCCTTAAGGTCCGAGACTGTAACGTTATTATTCTCGATTGGAGTGAGATAGCAGACGGACTAATTTATTCTGTCGTCGCAGAGATCGTACCGTACGTTGCTCAACGTACAGCTAGTTTTATAAACTTTATGCGAACTAAGGCTGGTTTGCGAACGTCCAACTTGAAAATTGTTGGGCATTCGTTCGGTGCTCATGTCGCCGGCTTGAGCGCGCGAGAGGTAGGAAAATCGAGCCGAGTGGCGGAAGTTATCGGTACGTAACGATATATTATTAAAGTGGGATTCTAAAGTTCTCCGAGAAAAATCAATAGCGCTGATTTTAACGTCAGATTGAAAACAGTAGAGTAGATTGATCTGGTTTTGCAAATGAGATATCAGCAAAAAGATGAATGAGGTTTCTAAGATTGAACGATAATCTTTAAAATGTCGGAGATATTCTTACATTATCTTATTTCGAAGGGATACGTTTTTAAAAACTATATGTATTTTGATGTGAGTTGATTTCATGTCCGGCGAAATATCATTACGATACAGTAAATTGTACTAAATCTGTAAGTATTTGCCATTATAGCTCTCGATCCTTCCAACGTAATGTTTCAACACAAAAAACCCGGGGAAAGACTTGATAAATCAGACGCAGAAAATGTTCAAATTATCCACACATGCGCTGGAGGGCACGGTTATTATCTGTCTGTTGGTACTTCAGACTTCTATGCGAATGATGGAAGACATCAACCAGGATGCGGCATTGACTTGTTTGGTACGGAACATACTACAGAATATTCTATTATTGATACATTTCAACTTAAAAAATATTATTTCCGTGCCTCAGTCTGTGTGTGTTTGTTTGTACGATGTTAAAAACGAATGGTATGAAACACAGGAATTTGCGCACACTTGCGTAGCTACAAATTCTTCGCTGAATCAATTACGAATCCGAAAGGCTTCCTCGGCACACGTGCAGATGGTGCAACAGCATACATGGGTGGTGCTACCCCCGATCCGAAGTAAGTTTTATTTTGCTACTGTTACTGATAGATTATGGAGTTTTATGCATTTCCGGGGATTTGGAAGAATGCGTAGAATGCAAATAAATAATGGACAGTACATGTTATAATATCTAGGAGGTGAAAATTCTTGGTCCTGCATTTTTAGCTGAGTTCATAAAAGTATGAATTTGGATAGATACTTGAGAGCTAATTGCAGAATATATCTGTTTAATTATTTTTTAATATTTAATTTAGTTGCCTGCTACTAATATATGTTAATTTCTTTACAGAGCTAAAGGAACCTATTACTTCAAAACTACCGGTCAATATCCTTTTGCTCTTGGTGGATAACATTATTCTGCTGAATATTCAATATTTGAATTTATTTTGTACAGATGTATTTCAATACTTGTATAGATTATGAAAAAAATTAAAAAATAAATAGCTGGTGATTTTATTGAAATTCGTATAAAAGAACTTTTATTTCGACTAACTGCTGCCATATCCTGAATTCCTAGAGTTGATTGAAATATAAGCGTGAGCATACGCACAGCGATGGCGAGTAAAAGAGTCAGCTTCATAAAGGTTGAATTTCAATTGTTCATATACGGTAGCGGACAAAAGTTTAAGACGAAATGGAAGAATTAAATAATTGATTTACTTTCCACAAAAAATATAAATACAGTGTTCTAATTTTGGTATTGACTAATTAGAAATTTGTTTGTACACTTACAAAAAAAATTTCATTTTGATATTTTCCTCGGTAGCCAAGTTATAAACAATGAACGAAATCTGTATAATATTTCGTCGGTCAAAAGTTTAGGACTACCCAAAAGTATTAAATTTTGGTAAAAAAATATACACAATTTTTGTTTAAATTCAATATTTTGTCCAATATCCGTTGTTTCCTATCACTTCGGTACATTTTCTTCTATGAATTTTTTACATTGATCTACCGTAATATTATTCCAAACTGTTTTAATTGTAAAGTTAATGTAAATTTTTCGAAGAAGAAATTTTATAGTTACGTAATTTCCAAACTTTGAAATCTTATATAAAGATTATAAATCTCATATAAATCAAATCTTATATATCTTATATAATGAAATACTTCATTCGGTGGTTCGCTGAACCTATTAGAAACGAGTAATCAAAAGAAGAACTATGGTAAATGATAACTTCAATAAAAGAAATAGCTAATTTTAGAAACATCTCTGTTATTGTTTTCCGTATTGCTAAAAATTATTCCGAAATTATTAAATTATTATTATAATTATATATATATGTCGGAGATGAAAGAACACCGGAGCCTTTGGAATTTTGGATAATCCCGCAACATTGTAATCTAGAGTCTACTATAGCTGTAATTAAACAATTGTAGTTATTTAATCCGATTGTAATTGTTCGCGAGTTGTGATAATGAGCTTGGGCTCGAGGCGACAGCCAGTCGCCGAACGTAGCCGCGGTCACGGGATGAACGCTTTGTCTAACAAAGGTAATGGAGTAATTCTATAGCTCTCCTTAAAAGAGATATTTCTGGCGGTACGCGACAGTAAACATTCCAATGGTTTCTGTTCCGTGGCTCGCCACACGCAGATCCTATTCTTCGAGCAAGATTTTTTTTTTCTTTTTTATTTATTTATTAAAATTACAATCAATTCTCGCGTTGAGAATTTTCAGTAATTTTTCTGGCGTGGCGCAGTGACATGGCTGATTATTTATAACAAGTTAATACTTATTATAGATAAGTATAATTTATAAGTAAATATTACTTAATTTAGATAACTAATTGAATCTAGCGTTTAGGTCTAGCGGGTAGTGCCTCTTCAACCTGCGAATCTGGTCCGTCGTATCAAGTAGTCCAGTGATTAGGGGGTTTCGGTGTTTGTTGACTCTTTTGCTATATCTGTCGCTATATTTTGCTATTTCCTCTTTGACTGTGGGTATCTTGAGGTCGCGGTGTATTGTTTCATTGGTTACATACCAAGGTGCATCAATTAGGGATCTTAGCATCTATCTTGTACAGGCTAATTTTGTTCTGTGTGCTTAGGTTGGAGCGTCGGTCAGTGAGCCAATAGAATTTCTTGAGTTTGTCCTTGAGTTGCTTTGTCTTGTCTATGATGTGATTTTTCCAAGTTAGCCTCCTGTCCAGGTATTTGACTGTCGAGAAAGATGATTGCTAGATGTCGATCCGTCTCTGCAGTACATGTTCAGCTAGCCTGAGGGCCCGTCATAAATCATAGAATTTATTTGACTAAAGTCCTTCCAACGAACAGACTTTGTCCCAGCTACGGGAAAATAGGAGAGATCTATTTTTCAACGAACGGCGTTTCTCACTAGCAGCTTTCCTTTGAGGGCAGCTAGCATCTTTTTCTAATCACCGATATGGAGATTGACCAATTAGCAGTAACGCCAAATTCCCTCACCTTATGAACGAAGGCTATCCTCGACGAATCCGATGATCTCGTATCCTCAAACACAGCCCATCATAGCTTTCCTCTGTAGCATCACCGCGACGAGGAGTCATTCTCTCGTGAGGTTGTATTAGAGAGTTACTTAGTGTCTGTACGCTCGGTGGATATTCCACGTTTTCGCAAAGAGTTGGACTTAGATCTTTGTGAGCACGTACATCTATCATCCCGTTGACCGCGCATTCGTTATTGAACCTAAGACCAACATCACTAGTATCGCGAGTGTCCAACCGCCGCGGTTGATTGTCGAGTCGGTAGTATCCATACTCGTATTAACAGACCGTACCTTCGTTATAACACGGCGATAACCAATTCCAATGAAGATTTATCAAACACCCACAACCTTATTCCAGACCCTTCTCCGACATATATATATACATATGTAATGGCGCAATATTTTTGGAAATCAGGCGATCGATTCGTGAAAACTCAAGATTCGATTTTCCAAGTCTTCTTCAGTATCTCCTCCCTTTCTTTCTTAAGTACCCGTCCTTCTCAATTTATATCGTTCGATCGACTGCCAATAAATATAGGGAAAGTCAAGCCTTCGGTTGGTGTTCTAAATTCTATAGAATTTACACACACACACACATATATATATACTTTTGAGAAATAAATTAAATTATATTTAAAGCAAATAATTAAATCTTTGCAATTAACTCAATTTAACTTTCCACTTAAGATCATGCATCCGTTAAAGTTAAAAAATTCACCGTATTTCTCTAACTACTTACTTATGGAATAATTTTGGTCTTCATCCATCATTAGTTGAGTTGGTCGTCAATCATCATCAGTTATATCGGTCTTTATCCATTATCAATTGAGTCGGTTTTCATCCATCATCAATTGACTATCAGTCACTTACCAACCGTGCATTACATGAGTGAAAAATTATTATTTCTCATCAACGTATAAAAAAGCGGCGAAACACGAAGAAGAAGAAGTAAAACAATATCACGGTGTGTGTGGTGAATAGCGACGATAGCCATGGCAAATGTACCATTATCAACACGTTCGTATCAGAATTTTTCTAGATCGAAATACGAAAAAATCGAGTAACTTAGTAACGAAAGAAATTTTTTCAGTGTATCCTACGCTTCTTTCGATGTTGAACTTTATCAGTCCAACAGTTAAAACGGATGAAGACGGATACATAACTCACTTTGAAATCAATAAAGAACCCGTGCCTAAAAACCTCACTATGGACACATACTTGGATACGATCAACTTCACGCTATACACACGGTTGGTATTATTTTATATCAATTTCCCTCTTTATAGGTTGTCTTGTATTTGACGAATATTGGGCAGGCAGATTTAAGGTACGTTCAACAGTTTCAGCTAATTTGATTTTCCAGAGAGAATCCCACAGATGGCGAGATCCTAAAACTAAATGACGTAGAGTCCGTCCGGAACAGTCACTGGAAGGCAACTAAACAAACCATTATGGTCACTCATGGTTGGTCTCACAGCGGTGAAGCTCCAGTTTGTACAACCATACGCGATGGTAAATACGTAGATACGCTGTGAGCGCAAATTCGTGATATAATTGAAGTTCGGGGAGATTCTATGACTCGAACTAAAACGAAGATACAGAACAACAAAATTACGTTTTACAATTACACGGTTTCGTTTTTCAAAAAAACTTGACTTTCGAAAGTTGCCAAGAATACGGCTGTATGAAATTGCGCGATCTAGAATTTTGAAAAGACCTCAAAATTCCGAAGTATTCTGTTTAATATTTTTTCACGTCGAAAACACCAGTATTATTCCTTTTAGGTTTAACCTACATATTGTTGAATAGATAAGGTGTCGTTATACGAACGTCAAACTGTGTCTTCTTCAAAACTACAGAACGAGATGATTTTATTCTACATTTTAGACCCGTTTTTCCAATTTTGTATTCCTGTGTGATTAAGAACTAGGCAAATTCACGTATATTTATTTAATTTCTAAACTCCAGTTTGTCGAAAATAAAGGCTTCAACGCAACTCCGTTGCTCCTGATTTTCGTCTTAATTTGAGCCATAGAATCTTCCTGGACTTCGGCTGTATCGAATTTAGATGCCCATTTATGCAATATGTGCACTGTCGGCCATAAATATCTGTTGATAAACTACAAGAATTTGACTTTGCGTGGTAGTTCGCGTTATAGGACATATATAATACTAATAAAATAATAGATTCATATTAAAATACTTGGAACATAAACGCAGTAAAAAGTATTCAATAGTTACTCAATGTGAACAAGTGTCCTACGAGTTTTGAGCTGCAGTGACCATATACTCGATAATTTAACATTAATTACGAAGAATATTTTTTGTTCTCAGGTTTCCTTAAGGTCCGAGACTGCAACGTTATTATTCTCGATTGGAGTGAGATAGCGGACAAACTAATTTATTCTGTCGTCGCAGAGATCGTACCGCACGTTGCTCAACGTACAGCTAGTTTTATAAACTTTATGCGAACTAAGGCTGGTTTGCGAACGTCCAACTTGAAAATTGTTGGGCATTCGTTCGGTGCTCAAATCGCGGGCTTGAGCGCGCGAGAGGTAGGAAAATCGAGCCGAGTGGCGGAAGTTATCGGTGAGTCACGCTGAAAATTCAATAGCGCTGATTTTAACGTCAGGTTAAAAACAGTAGAGTAGATTGATTTATGGTTAGCAAATGAAATATAAGCAGAAAGATAAATGAGGTTTATAAGATTGAACGATAAATTTTAAAATGTCGGAGATATGTCTAGATTATTCTAACTCGTAGAAGAGCATTTTCAAGTTCTATATGCTCTTTGATATAAGTTGATTTCATATTCGGCGAAATATCATTACGATACAGTAAATTACACTAAATCTCTAAGTATTTGCCATTATAGCTCTCGATCCTGCCAACGTAATGTTTCAACACAAAAAACCCGGAGAAAGACTTGATAAATCAGACGCAGATAATGTTCAAATTATTCACACATGCTCTGGACAGTTCGGTTATTATCTGTCTGTTGGTACTTCAGACTTCTATGCGAATGATGGAAGACATCAACCAGGATGCGGCATTGACTTGCTTGGTACGGAACATACTACGGAGTATTCTATTATTGACACATTTCAACTTAAAAAATATTACTTCCGTGCCTCAGTCTGTGTGTGTTTGTCTGTACGATGTTAAAAACGAATGTTATGAAACACAGGAATTTGCGCACACGTGCGTAGCTACAAAGTCTTCGCTGAATCAATTACGAATCCGAAAGGCTTCCTCGGCACACGTGCAGATGGTGCAACAGCGTACATGGGTGGTGCTACCCCCGATCCGAAGTAAGTTTTATTTTGCTACTGTTACTGATAAATTATCGAGCTTTACGCATTTCCGGGAAATTTAAGGAATCCAAAGAACAAAGAAATATCTAAAGGACAGTACATGTTATAATATTTAGGAGGTGAAAATTCTTGGTCCTGCATTTTTAGCCGAGTTCATAAAAGTATGAATTTGGATAGATACTTGAGAGCTAATTGCTGAATATATCTGTTTAATTATTTCTTAAAATTTAATTTAGTTGACTGGTGCTAATATTTGTTAATTTCTTTCCAGTGCTAGTGGAACCTACTACTTCAAAACTAACTCTCATTATCCTTATGCTCTTGATGGATAACATTATTCTTTTGAATATTCAATATTTGGATGTAGTTTGTGCAGATGTATTTCAATATTAGTAAGATACTTGTATAGATTATGTCGGAAATTAAAAAATAAATAGCTGTTGATTTTATTGTTCATTAAAATTCGTATAAGAATCTTATTTCGATTTAGTGCAGCCGTATCCTGAATTCTTTGAGTTGATTTCGATGCAAGCATGAGCATACGCATAGCGATGCCGAGCCAAGGCGTCGTCTTAACCCTTTCGCTACGGGCGGCTTCTTCGTCGCGGCACTCCCGCTGAACGAGTCTCCGCGCCAGAACAGTGCACGCGAGAAAGATCGTCAGCGGCCGCGTTCACTGCAAATCGAGCTGCTCTGACGGTGTTTTTCGAAGAGAAAAAAATTTCCTCAAAACAGAGTATTAATAATTTCTCAACACACTCGCTTTTAATTACAATTTAGAAACGAATAACATTACAGAATATAATAATATGATATAATTGTAATAATGTAATTGTATGATACTAATAGCTTTTAATAATGGTATTGTGTGTGATATTTTTCGAAACATGGTATTACACATAGGCCAAAATCGCAAATCTTGCACTGGTATTGCGATTTGATTCACAGTTACCATCAATCGATTGTAATCGACAACACACTTCGGCTTTTTAATCATTTTTTGCATGCGAGAATGATGTTTCGTGTCAACCAATTCTTCATTGTGGAAAGAGGACAACATATTATATAGGACTGCCCTCTTGTTACACCATTCCATTGTTAATAAAAGCCTCGAGGATGTACAATACTCGTCGTATGTACAATACGTGGTCTATAGCCGCCCGTAGTACGCCTTACGGATAGGATAAACGTCGCTTTATTTTAATACAAACGTATGCTTCAACAAATACATAAAGAAACCTTTGTAATGTATGTTTAATTTATTAAATACTATCGTTTCTAATTAATCATATGTTTTACAGATTGAGTGAAACGATTGCGATATGGAATTTACATAATCGCACATCGAGTTATGAATATATTTAAATTAAACACGTACTGCAGTGACAACGAGTATTAATGAACTTGAATAATATTCATAAAAATTGCTTCTCCTTCATGCTTCACTGACGAGGTAAGTACATATAATTTTTATTAAAAAAATATAGTTTATATACACTTAAGATAAGAAAATTTAACAAAAGGTATTAACCTTTTTGTGATCATACTTAAGATGAGAAAATATACTTAAGATAAGAAAATTTAAGGTATTAAGGTAAGGAAAAGGTATTAAGCTTTTTGTGATCTTTAATCAAAATCATTCGCATTGTCGGAAATGTCTTAATCCTTAAGATTTATCTTATTTTAATCGTTCGAAAAAATTTAATAACGTGAGTATAATCACCGTGACAGCCATCGTGTTAACAAGTTCGTTTCTCGATTATATCACAATTTTCAGACTAACCTGCGTATAGAATTAAATTTCTGAATCACCAATAGCCAGTCGCTGCCATATCCTGAAAACAGACAAGAAATTTAATTAACGTGCGTCATACATAGTCCATTGAAACTGCGGTAAGAGCTTCATCGCGTGCTATCGTTTCGGGAAATAGACGCAGAGCACGAAGGATATTTATCGAAGCGCTATCGAATCCTCGAGGGATTGGTTTCTCGTTTCTGTGCGACGGCATATTACGCACTGCTCTTAGGAGCCATGAAAATTCTATTACAATTACGCAGACATGTCTCCAACAACCTCGTTACCGCATCGATTAAACTGTGCACGGTTTCCTATTTCGTTCAGTAATCGTGTACTGCAATCGATAAACAGTAGTTGCGAACACATGTGTCAACGACGAACTTTTGTCCTTTCGTCTACTCCGCTATCGTCTCATTACAAGCTTCAGCGCACATGCGTGTAGGTCGCCACAGCGAAAAAGACGTCTCCGTCCAACGGAACGAGCGTCGTACGAGCTACGAATGATCATGCTCGAACTTATTGATATTATCCGGAGAGTATGCCACGCGAAGCGTGTAGTCCGCAAGGGTACGAGTAAGACGCGGCGAGGGCGAAGAAGATGCGCTGGAGTCCTCGTCGCGCCCACGAGCTCAACACGTGCAATTTCCAGGTGCACAACTAATCGCGAATTCCGTAATTTGTCGCCTAACAGGCGCACTATAATATCGCGATGGCACATGTAAAGCAATCCAGTGATCGCTTTGAAATGCTATTGATATTGCATCTTTGAAGAACGCGAGCGAACGAACGTCTTCGTGCATCTATTTCGTATCACTGATCGTTGATCCGTGCTGGTTCTTTGCATACTGTCGCGGAAGCGTGCAATGCACTTGAGTACGTGATGTACGTGGAATGTACTATAGCAGAAGAAAGAAAGAGCGGTTCTATGTGTCGTGTAGTCGCGTAATTAATAAATCGTTGGTCTCTTTATGTGAATATAATAATTTGTCGCCGTGGGACACGGAACGGGTGGGACAAGCCGCCTCGGGGAAATTTTTTGAACTTATTTTCCCTGATTGAACTCGATAAAATAGTAATTAATAGTTTATTACGAACAGACATGATAGCAATTAAAAAAGAATAAAAAATCACCACCATTCACCTTGATAGATATGTAATTTTAATGTACCTGAGACATTATCATTCATTTTTCATTAAAAAGATTTTCCATTATAAACATTTTACGTGTAATCGAATGACAAATAAATGTTGAAAATGTAAATTGTTTTGAAGTATAGTCTTGCACGATAATATTTTACCCTGTACTTGTTATCTTTATACCAAACGTTAAACGTATTAAATGGGATTACATAATACTCTTTATAAAAATTCCTTCATAAAGGTTGCATCGTTATCATCATCAACTGCCATTAGATAATACTCTCTCTGATCCGATGAATGAACTTTACCCTTTGATGTTAGATTTACAGGACTCTTTGAAGTAAACGAAATACTCTTATACCCCTTACTTATCTCTCCACTATTTCTTTTTTTCCAAACGATATTTTCTACAAATCTCCATAATCTACGCTGGTAAAACCTTACCTGATTTTAAAACTCAATTCTAGTCTTGGTAAAATTATCCACCTATCTGACTTCCTTAAGAATGCAATCCGTAATAACCCTGATAACGTTCAATTTTTTACGTCGATTAAAACCAATATCTGAGAACGCGGGATGACACTTAAGTGGAACAGTTTCCACTTGTCCCACAAGAAACAACGTATTGTATTTACGTTGGAGAAGGTAAATATTTTTGTTGACATTCTACGTACATGAATGGTTAATTCACAAGAGTTGTTACATCCAAGATATCATCATTCTTATTAGTAAACCGAAGATAAGAAAAGACTGTTACGAGTAATGCAATAAAAGAACAAATAACAAAACAGAGTTCGAGATGGAACGATGTAAAACTGATTTGTCTATGATAATTTATGATAAGCCATAGCCTGCGTGTACAAGTTTCGAATCAACAGACGCTGTCTGTAAACTACTATGCTGCGACTATCCTAAATTAGTTCGTAGCATTGTCTCGCAGTATGGGTCAAGATTACGCACGATTTTCCGTAGGAAAACATGGCATTGTTGCCAGGGGAAGGATAACTGGAATCGGGTCCCAAAAACCCACTTTCAGTCTCTTAGGGGATGACGCATATATTTGAAATTCCGATTATTATCGAAATATCAAATGACCAAGATGTGTCATAAAACAGGAATTTCAGAGAAGCATTTAAAAAATAATTAAGCGGAATGGGAGCACGGGTCAGTTCTGATGGAAATCTCGCATCGTTATTATAAATTCTCCATGTCAACCATAAAGACAGCCACATCTCTTTCCAAGGGAAACGAGTTAACAGTGATTTCGTGAGTCTAAAAGACGACAAACGTCCGTTGATCGTTTGAAGGTATGCAATTTTTTGATCGTTTATATCTCTAAAGTTATTTAATCAACGAGTATCTACATCCAATATGTCAAACCTAGCGTAATCAGTAAAATGACGTGTGACGTCTACGGTGAAACATATTTGACAGTTGAGTTTCGTTTACGATGTTACAAATAATCCCCTGCTTCGTCTTTCGAAGCTTAAGACACACTCGAGCATAAAGCTTGTTGGGGAAATGGTTACTTTATCACGAAATAAATGATTTTTAATGACAGTTTGCACGATAGTACGATTCATATTAACGATAATAATTTCGATTCGATAACGATCTACGAAGAAATCGATGGTTAGTCTCGGAATAGTTTAATCATTTAATCACGGGTTGTAGTAATTTTCTCTAAAGACAACTGAAGTGAGAAAGAAATCGTGAATTACAGTTTTGGATCTGAAAATTTTCAAGGATCACAAAATCACAAGTCATGGATGAGGTAATAGCGACTATGATAATTTTCTGTAAAAACAATTAGATTGAAAAGAAATCGTAAATTACAATTTTGGATGGATCTTATAATTTTCAGACGAATTCTTACAATTGATAACAGATCGTGAGTGTAATTATCGAGAATATACTGACATGTGTTCCGAAAAAAAAATAGAATTCTGTTATTATCCATGATGATGATAATTCACCTTAATAACGAAAGGTGCAGCAACATCTGATTACGATCCCTCGTTTAAAAAATTGCAAACACCTGTTTACTACGTAATTCGTGTCTATCGATTGTTTTGAAAACCTTAGAGCTGTTAATTAATTAACTAATCATTTAAAATAGTAGCTATTAAGAACAATTTACGTATGGTCAAAATTTCCATCATAATGAATTACATACAATGTTCACATCTGTTCAAAAACGGCCCAAAAAGCTTGCAACAGATATAAATAACTAATTCGTGGCGATATACTTCATAGAATGCATAGTTCTCTTAACGAGTAACTTGTAGCAGGTAAGCAGAGTAAGACTAAAATAAGCGATAGCCTCGATAAAAACAAAGGGCAGACAACTAATTTTAGATACAGTACCATTATTGTTCATTGTATTACTCGAAATATTCACGTACTGTTTAACTTCGAATCTAAATTTTGAACAGCTTAAAAAGAAGCTTAACATTCGTAGTGAACAAATGTAAATTATCTATTTTCGTGGTTGAATCAAAGATTCAAAATAAATATTCAGTAGAATTCAGATTTTGGAGAATTAAATTTGGAGACTTCCGAGAAATAAATGAAATTATAACCAAAGCAAGTAATTAAATATCTTTGCAATTAACTTAACTTAACTTCGCACTTAAGATCGTGCTTCGTGTTAAGATGAAACAATTCACCTTAATTTTCTAATTATTTGTAGAAGATTCATCGGTGCGAGTCGGCCATCGTTCATCAGGTGAGTATCAGTTTCTTATCAATTGTGCGGTGCTTGAGTGAATAATCATTGTTTCCATCAAATCTATAAAAAGAAGCGGCAAAGGAAGGAAGCTGAGAAGTCGATCTATACCGCGGTGCGTATAGTGAATCACGATAACAGCCATGGTAAATGCATCATTAGCACTATGTTAGTATCAGAATATTTTTCGATCGGGAAAAATCGAATAATTCGTAGTTAGAACGAAAGAAATTTTTTTTCAGTTTACCCTACGTTGCTTTCGATGTTGAGGGAAGCCAATTATACGATTCTACCAACCAAAGAAGGAAATCCGTCTCTGGTTAAACTCGATGATAACCCCTTACTAAGTGAAACAGAGTTGACTCTTTTCGGTGCCAATGTGGAAACGATCAGTTTCACGCTTTACACGCGGTTGGAATTATTTTATATCAATCTCCTTCTTTATGGGAAATCCTCATATACATTTTGTACATTTCTGTCGTAAATCTACTTACGGGAATCATTACCTTGAATTTTTTAAATCACAGCAAAACACCCTAACGAATTATATCTTTTCTTCCTAACGTGCAATCAGAATTCCTATTCGAAAAGGTTAAATTTTAAGAAAATAGGAGCCTGCGATTTAATGTCATAAACTTTGCTCTTGCTTTATCCATAGGGGCGCGTAGCTAGAGAATTTTTGCTAATTTTCAAGCTTCTTTTCACGCAAGTGCTACCATAGAATTTTGTCTAATGTTAACCCTGTTACATTCTTTCCATCATTTTTATTATATCTTCCCAACATTAGAAAACATGTTCAGTTTGAACTTAATATACGAGAAAGCGATTTTGTTCGCTAAAATCAGAGTAAGACCGAAATGTGCAAAAATGTGCAAAATGTGGGTTAAAACTTTGTTTCCAGCGAACAAACAACTGCGTTACATGAATATACATTCGAAATACGTTTAACAGCTTCGCTCAAACATATTATTTATTCTAGACAAAACAGTAGAAATGGCGACGTCCTAAAATTAAACGACATAAACTCGGTTCGAAAGAGTCATTGGAACGCAAACAGACAAACCATCGTGGTCACTCACGGTTGGAATAGCAACGGTCAATCTGAATCATGTACGCTCGTACGCGATGGTAAGTAAAGTATCATCGATGTAATATAACAAATACACCTAAAGTGCTAAAATTCGTGTCAAATAATTGAAGTCAGTAGAGATCGTGTGACTCGAAAATAAAAATAGCGAAATTACGTTGCACGTTTGATCTTTCGAGAAAATCGAGTTTGAAAACTTGACAAATATACTACAAGATATATCGAACTATTCGAAATTTCCAGTGAGTTTTATCTTTTGAGTAAAATTATACAGACTAATATTTTAACGCCACTAAATGCAAATAAAATTCCTGATTTCTTTCGTCTCGAAATGGTATAACACGAGACGTTTGACAATATATTGCTTAATTATTGATCGTGTAGAGGCAGACGATTGGTAATAGATTATTCTACGTGCGAAAATAAATCGGAAATATAGAATAAAATTAGTTCGTTTGAAAATTCGTTTTCGAGAAAATTGCATTTGTCAAGCACACGTGATCGAACATATTCGAAGCCTATCTTCTTCAAAACATGGCCTCAAACGTGACAACTTTATTCTACTTTGCAAGCTTGTTTTTAAATGTAAAGAAATAACAGATTTATACTAAAAATACTTGGAAGCTAAAAATAGTCAAAAATCTTCAATTCGCATCGAACATCAGCAGATATTCTACAATTTACGAGCAGCAGTGGCCATATCTTTGATATTTTAAAGTTATGACAAGCAATATTTCCTTTTCTTTTTTTTTTTTGTTTTCAGCTTTCCTTAAGGTCCGCGACTGCAACGTCATTGTCGTCGATTGGAGCAAGATAGCGGATCACACGGATTATATCGCTGTTGCAAAGAACGTACCACGCGTAGCTAGCCGCGTAGCTAGTTTCGTGAATTTCTTGCGAACTAGCGCTGGTTTACACACGTCCAACTTGAAGATTATTGGACACTCTCTCGGTGCTCATGTCGCCGGCTTGAGCGCGCGAGAGGTAGGAAAATCGAGCCGAGTGGCGGAAGTTATCGGTGAGTAACGATATATTATTAAAGTGGCATTCTAAAGTTCTGCGAGAAAATTCAGTAGCGTTGATTTTAACGTCAGGTTGAAAACAGTAGAGTAGATTGATCTGGTTTTGCAAATGAATGATAAGCAGAAAGATAAATGAGCTTTGCAGGTTTCGACGATAAATTTAAAAATGTCAAAATATGTTTACATTATGCTAACTCGAAGCAAAACGTTTTAAAAACATCATACAACAAAACGACATTATGATACAGTAAATTATACTTAAATCTCTAAATATTTGCCATTTCAGCGCTCGACCCTGCCAAGCCATTGTTTGAACACAAAGGAGCCGGTGAAAGAGTTGATAAATCGGACGCGCAAAATGTTCAAGTTATTCACACATGTGCCGGATATTTGGGTCTGGATATCTCTGTTGGTACTTCCGATTTCTTTGCCAATGATGGAAGACATCAACCAGGATGCGGCGATGATTTGTTAGGTAAGTAACGTGCTTACAGTATCGTCTGTTACTGACAATTTTCGATGTAAAAAATATTATTTGCGCGGTTGTGTGTGCGCGCGCCTGTATATGCGATACTAGAAATCGAATTTTATGAAACGCAGGATCTTGCGCACATGGACGCAGTTACCAATACTTCAGTCAATCTATTACGAATCCAAAAGCTTTCCGCGGTGTAGGTGACAACGGTGCAGCAGCATTCATGGGTGGCGCTAACCTCGATCTGCAGTAAGTTTTATTTTACTACTGTTACTGATAAATTATTTAGCTTTACGCATTTCCGGGGAATTTAAAGAATCCATAGAACGCAAATATCTAAAGAACAGTACGTGTTATAATATTTAGGAGGTGAACATTTTTGCCTGGGTCGCACGCTTTTAGCTGAGTTCATAATAGATACTTGAGAGCTAATTGCAAGATATATCTGTTGAATTATTTCTTAAAATTTAATTTAGTTAGCTAATATATGCGCTAATATATGTTAATTTCTTTACAGCGCTAGGGGAACTTACCACTTCGAAACTAGCAGTTAATATCCTTATGTTCTTGATGGATAAAATTATTCTTTCGAATATTCAATATTTCGATGTATTTCAATAATTGTAAAGTACTTGTACAAATTAGAAAATAAATTAAGGAATAAATAACATTCGATCTTACCATGGCTTGAAATTTATGTAAAACAACTTTTATTTCCACTTACCCCAAACATATTCTCGGCTGTTATTCTATATTTTCGACTTCTTTTTTCGCGTAGAACCACCCCCTTTCCGCTTGTATCACCAGTTACCAACCACCCTGTATAATCCGACATCGCATTTTCTGCATTCGTATCGCGTGTCGCTCCTTCTCTTATTTTTCATACAAACGACACAGTTTCTTCTCGATAATTGTGTTGTACCGGCACGATTAGGGCATTTTGATGGAAAATGCCTATCGATTAAACAAAAGTCCTCAGACTTTCTCTTTCCTCCTCCCGCCGTGCTTCTACGTTGGAAATATTTTCGTAAAATGTCTCTTATCAACGCTAAATGAAATTCACTAAATTTTTGTTTCGAAGCAGTAGATTTTTCATATAAAATATATGCATTATATATAAGCAATGCATTTATATTTATCTCACACAAACGTAATAGTATTCCTTCTGCGTAGGTGTTTGGAAAAATTGACAAACGCATATTTGTGTCCTTAGCACTCTAAGGGTTAAAGGAAACGCATCAACTCGCAAGAGTACACATTCAGATGGTGCGTTTAACACGTTTCCTTCCAGACCTGCCTTGAGATTCGGATTGTCAAAATTTGCACCGTCTGATTGACTTTCTGAGCTTGCAACATTTGCAATAACGTGATACAATAATCGCGATAAACTAACACCAGCAGTGCAACGTGATGTAATTTACGAGTAACGGTGCCTCTTCACGCGACATATGATAAATGTATGTAAAAGTTGTAGTCTTTTTTTCAAGTAATTACTTTTAATTGATACAGTTTCCTGTCTTTTTCTGCAACTGTCTGAAACGACAGCTTTATGATCGATTAGTGTCGATAACCTCGCGAAACAACAGCGAGGGCGATGACGACAACGTTGGGTTGCACGTGGCTCTAATCGCTGACTTTTATGTCCATTTTCGAAATACGAAAAAGTTCCAGTGTCATTTCGTCACAACGGAATTCGAAATTTGCCAGAAAGCTATATAACATGTACGAATAATACAATTTTTTACTTATTTCTCCGAAATTTTAGGTAAATAAGTATAATAAATTATCAGTTAAGTAGTTAGTTTTTTTCTGAAACTGCGTAAAGTGCAGAAGAA
The DNA here is from genome assembly GCF_051014615.1 of Bombus vancouverensis nearcticus. Lineage (NCBI taxonomy): Eukaryota > Metazoa > Arthropoda > Insecta > Hymenoptera > Apidae > Bombus > Bombus vancouverensis. The sequence continues at coordinate 16,010,793 of NC_134915.1, read as the reverse complement.
ACAAATGATGTAATAAAAACGTTGTTTTCGGTTTAGAAGCTAAGCGACTTGAGAGAAGACGCTATTTATATTACATTTAGCCATTCCTCCATAACTTTGACAGCTCAATGTATAATTAATCTTCTGAGGATAAATTAAGCGACGATCAAGCGGGTAAAGAAACAAAAATATCATTTTCAATTTAAATATAACCTTTCGGTTGCAGCAATTTTTCAATTCCCGATGAGACTCTGATAAACTAATATCGAACTGATTAAAGTAAAATCATTCTTCTCTAAAGGAAGAGAATAATCGTGCAAGGCAGAGATTACACCTTAATACAATAATTCTTTTAGATTTGAATTTAATTAAACGCAAACTTCATTCGCTAATCCGCCTGTGATCACTCGGAAACAGCGTGCTCGTTTCGCTCCATCTGAATTTTGATCAAGAATAGCACACTGTTTCAATAACAATATCAATAACTTTATAAATAGTCACTGGAAATGAAAGAAATACACGACAGCAACAACCTACTGGTTCGCAATTGAAACAGAAACTCCGACGCAGCTGTGACTCGATCAAACCATCAGAGGCTAACCAAAAATACCTTGATTCGTCTCAAAGATTGTTAAACAAAGAGCTTAATAATATAAATGGCTTATATTGTAACACTGTCCTATGTTACGTAACGTAACAGCGTTTTGACAAAATTAGCCGATCGTCTATTAGGTCGTCAGAAATGTTTCTTTCGTTTTATAAGGAAAAAATAATGGATAGGCAACATTTTCCATTTTATATTATTTTATCGGATTACGTATGATCCATTTTCTTCTATCAAAATAAAGATCACAGCGTTCGACAGATTAGGTTTCATGTTTGTATAAATATGCGTTGTAAAAGACGTGTCTGTAAAAGAAAGACACTTTCCGGACAACCTAATACGTAATTTTCACAAATACCAACTTTATTTTTGTTCTTTATTCTACTTTATTGTTTCCTTTAATGATGGACGTTTTTACGATTGTTTTGATCGTTCGATAAACTATATATAAAAATCGTTAAACAATCGCTATAGGAAAAAGGGATGTGTCACTATTGGAAATGTTCTTATTTATTGAAATACTGGAAATTCTACCTTCTTTCGCAAGTATTACAAATCCTATTGATAAAAGCATCTTGAGCTCGTACAAGTAATTTAACCCTCTCTTCAAGTACCTGTTCTTGAACAATACTGGGCACACGCACGGTTAATCTCTGTATATAAATAGAGCAACGACGATACGATAAACATACGTCAGACGATACGTCAACATCGAACGGTGATCACCTATGATAAGCTATCTATTAAAAACCTTCGCGAATCTTTTGATCTCGCAAGAACGACTTATCGTCTTAAAATCTCAAATAAAAAATAAGCAGGAAATCAACGACAGTGATCTTCTGCGCAGAAACTTCCGATCCGATAAAACTAAAAGCCCTCGTCAACTCGGAGCAATATTTAGATACGGTAGGATGCTGGTTATCGAGATAGTCAACAATGCGAGACAAAAAGAAACACAAATAATATGAATCAAGCTGATACATTATACCGGGACGTTTAAAAATAAATCAGATTTTGACGCTTTTTTTCTCGAATAAACATGAAATGAAAAATCCACATTTTTTCCAATGTAGCCTTACTTTCTAGCAAGACTAAATAAAATAAGGCTACGTTATAAAAGTTCTGATTTTAAATGAGCAAGATATATTAGGTTGTCCGAAAAGTTTCTTTCGTTTCATAAGGTGATAATAGATGAACAACAATTTCTGTTTTATATTATTTTATCGAATTAAGTATGATCCATTTCGTTATATTTCTGTACAATTCAATAAAATAATATAAAAGAAAAAGCATCGTGCGTCTATTATTTCCTTATAAAACGAAAGAAACTTTTCGGACAACCCAATAAAAGGAAGAATTTTGCAAAATGATGAAGTTACACGAAGGACTGGACTGCTAAAAATTTCAAAATACAAAATTCCTTTTCATTCGTAGATCATAATAGTTCGGAAAAATTCTAATAATCACTGTGAGAAACGCAACAAATATATATTTGAGTAATCGCTAGAGGGTATATGTGAAGACGCGCGAATGCGAGTTATGCGTAGAATATCAGACTCGCGGAAAAGACAGCGACAGTTAGCTGGTCACTTTGAAGAATTCGCATTCCGCGATCTCATATTGATTCCACTGACTTAAGTATTCTTTATTGGTACTCATCTGAACACTTAGAGGAATCCTATACCTGTGACCGAATATAATCCTTTGTAATTCGTAATGAACCTGAAAACATTGAATCTTGATATCTCGTATTCCTCATTTTATAAAAATATCACGTTATATTATATTTTAACAATTTAATATCTAGTTATTATATATATAGTATATAAATTTTTGTAGGAATACGAACGTAAATCATATTCTAACTTTTATTTTCCTATGTGTACCGATAGGATTAGACAAAAAGATAAATTTCAAAATATACAAAATAGTGTTTTCTTAAGAACAATACACGCACCAAATGTCAACTTGAATCGGCACAAGTAAACAATTTGTATTTAGCACACATGTCGATTATTTATCCGCATCTGAAGTATAATTTGTAGGAAAAAAACATACGAAGTGTATAATTTGCGAAAAGGGAACTTGATAATAAATTTCAATGTCCTTAAAATTCTACTAAAAACAAAGGCCAAGTGTTAGCTTATATTCAAGTATAATCATTTTTACGCAATTACGTAAAAGTTATTACATAAAAATTAATAATTCAAAGGAATCTCCGTAATTTTTACAAACACATTCTTCCAACTAATCATTAATTCACCTCTCCGAAGAAAGAAAAAAGGGATCCTTTCGTTCATCGCTCACATAGTTTTCTTTTCCCATTTTCTTTTATCGTATTATGGAAACATATAAAAACATAGAATCTGAAGAACATTCGTCTCAATTACACTTATCGCTCTCAACGTATTTACCTAGAAAAAAAGCTACAGGCTTCTCAAGATATCGAGAATGATAATTCACATGATCTCGAAGAACGCGAATATTTCGAAGAATCGTCATCCTGTCATGTAATAGCGACGAGATTTATACATACGTGCATAAACATTTCCATCGATATTATCTGAAAAATCCAGTGTGATTTTTTACTCCAACGATAACGAGGTAGCACGAGACGAAATTATGTCGGAGACGAGTGAAACAACGTTGACAAATCAACGGGGTTAGTCCTGCACCTATCTCTTCGTCGCCAGTATTTGCGAAGGAGAATCTGGCAAATAAATGAGCCAAAATTATGCAAGAGTCTCTCTAGGAAAATATGGCATTGCTCGCAGCGAAAAATTGCGATCAAAAATAGCTGCAACCAGTCGGCGAAAAAAACACTCTGAGACCCTTAGCGGATAACGTATATATTTGGGATTCTAATTATTATCCGAATATCAGGTACCTAACACGTGCCATGAAGCACGAATTTCCGAGGAAAATAAAGAAAAATACTTAACCATAATGGGAGCAAGGCTAAGACGATTTAATATTAGGTCAGTTCTGATAGAAATCTCGCATCGTTATTATAAATCCTACATGGCAAACATGAAAACAAACGCATCTCTTTCTAAAGGAGACGAGCTAACAATGATTTCGTGAGTCTAAAAAACGATAAACGCCCGACGATCGTTCGATGGTGTGCAATTTTTTTATCTCTAAAGTTATTTAATCAACGAGTGGCCACGTCCAATATTTCAAGCCTAATGTAATCAACAAATGACGTGCGAAGTCTACGGTGAAATAATTTCGAATAATCCCCTGTTTCGTCTTTCGAAACTTAAGATACTCTGGAGCATAAAACTTATTGGGAAAATAGTTACTTTATCACGAAATAAATTACTTCTAATGATAGTTTCGATGATAGTACGATCCATATTGATAATGCTGCAATAATTTCGAATCGATAACAATCTATGAAGAAACCGACGGACAGTCTGAATCGTCTAATCTGATCGTTTAATCACAAGCCACTGGTAAGATAATAACAACTATCGTAATTTTCTATAAAAACAACTAGAGTGAAAAGAAATGGTAAATTACGGTTTTCCACGGGTCTTACAATGTCCAAGGAGCGATTCTTGAAAATGTAAAAACACTTGTCCTGAAAAATTCGAAAAACAAATGAGTTCCATTACGATCCATAATGATGATTATTTAAAATTACAAACACCTGTCTACTAGGCATGTAGTTAATACTTATCGATTGTTCAAGGAACTTTAAAGAATTAAGAGCTATTTATGTATAACCAGAATTTCCATTATAATGAATTATTTACATTGTATGCTGTTCACGTTGTTTCACAGGTGGCCCCAAAAGCTCGAAAAGGAATATAAAGAAATGACACAAAATATAATACTTCATTGAGTAGTTTTCTTGACGAGCTTCTACCAGGTGAGCAAGAAAAGACTCAAGTAATTGATAGCTCCAATTAAAAAAAAAAGGAAAAAAGACTAACTTTAGAGACGTCAGCGTTATATTGTTTCTCGCATTACTCGAAATTATTACGTGCTATTTAACTTGAAATTTAGATAAAAGTTTAAAAAGAAGCTTAACACTCTAAGTCAACAGGTTTAAATTACATACTTTCAAAGTAACGAAATGAATTTCCTAAATACTCGCGAAGCGAATAGAAAAATTTTAATCAAACCTATTTTAAAGCATTGCCAAGTCAAAGATTCAAACTAGATATCAGAATTCAGCTTTTGTGGAATTAAAAGAAATTCTAATACATACAATATGTCTAAAATATAGGTAAAACAAATGATTAAATGTCTTCGCACTTAACTGAACTTAACTTCGTACTTAAGACCGTGCTTTCGTTAAGAGTAGAAGATCCACGCTATTTTTCTAACTACTTGTAGTTGATTCGTGAGTGTGACTCGCTATTAATCCATCAATCGAGTATCAGTCACTTATCAACTGTATAATACTCGAGTGGATTACCATTGTTTCCCTTAAACCTATAAAAAGAAGCGGCAAAACGCGAAAGCCAAGAAGTCGGATTACTATATTGCGGTGTGCATAGTGAGCCACGACAACAGCAATGGCAACTGGAATAGCATTAAGTTCGTATCAGAATATTATTCGATCTAGACACGGACAAATCGAGTAACTGATTAATGAAAAACAATTTCCTTTCAGTTTATCCTGCGTTGCTGACGGTGTTAACGAAAAACAATTATACGATCTTTCCGGATGAAACAGGAGTGCCACATCTGATTAAAATCGATAACTCTCCACTAACTGAATTAGAACTCGCCATTTTAGGTATCAATGTGGAATCGATCAGTTTCAACCTTTACACACGGTTAGAATGATTTTTTGGTAACCTTTTTATTTATTGAAAATATCTTCTGTACGTTTATGTATATTCTTGCATATTTAAGTTTTCCACGAGTGCATAAAAATGCACGATCTAACTACGATTAGCTGAATAGCTACGATAAGCTGAAAAAGTATTTCAAATTATTTGATTAATCAGAAAAGTAATTTGTACTAAACTAATTATAATAAAGCTGATCTGTTCGCTATGAAAGATCACTATAATAATCGCCTGTCAGTCTACCTTTATGCACAAACTATAGAGAACTATAAAGAACCTCGCATGATATTGCAATCATTTTCAATCCATTACATTAAAAATGTCAAACATTAAAAAGAATCTTCAGTTTGAGCAAAATGTGCCTTATCGTTATTCATCAATTTTCCATTCTACGTTAAGACGTTACAGTTGCTCTTCGTTTGCTAAAATGAGAATAAGTCTGCAAGGTAAAAATTCTTTTTTGCAGAGAAGAAACAATTACAAGTAGGTCATACCGTGTTCGAGGAATTAACATTGAAAAATTTAATTTTTATTCTAGAGATAACCCTATGATTGGTGATGTGCTAAATCTAAACGACGTAGTCTCTGTACGAGAGAGTCATTGGAACCCGCACAGGGAAACCATCATAGTTACTCACGGTTGGAATGCCAATGGTCGATCTTCGTCATGTACACTCGTACGCGATGGTAAATAAGTTTCGTCGGTGTAATAAATACACTGTGAGCTAAAATTCGTGATATAACTGAGGCCAGGGCAGATTCTGTGACTCGAAATAAGAATAAAAGATTTTAACAACGGAATCACGTTGGAAATTTCATTTTTTGATTTTCATCTTATTTCGAGACATAGAATCTTCCTGACTTTATCGAGTTGAACTTAATCAATATTTTACATTATAAGACAAATATATATTTACATTACGTACATTATAAGACGGACCAACGAAATAGATTTATAACAAAACACTTAGCAAGTAAGAGCAGTAAAAAGTATCGAGTTCGTGGTGAATATCAAAGGGTGTGCTACAACTTGTGAGCGGTAATGGTTATATTTTCAATATTTCAATATTATGACAAACAATATTTCTTGTTTTCAGCTTTCCTTAATGTCTGGGATAGCAACGTCATTATCGTCGATTGGGGTAACATAGCGAAAAACCTGCTTTATTCCGTCGTTGCAAAAAGCGTACCACGCGTTGCTCTGCGTGTAGCTGATTTCGTGAATTTCCTACAAGCTAGCGCTGGTTTACGAACGTCTAAATTGAAAATTGTTGGACATTCCCTGGGTGCTCATGTGGCAGGCTTAAGTGCACTAGAGATAGGAAGGTCGAGCCAAGTCGCGGAAGTTATCGGTGGGTAACGATATATTAGTAGAATGGTATTCTAAAGTTCTCCACGAAGATCGAGGAACGCAGTTTTTAATGTCACATAGGAAACAATAGAATAGATTGATCGAGATTGGCAAATGAAAGATAAACAGAAAGATAAGTGAAGTTTTCAAGTTTGAGGGATAAATTTTTAAAACATCGAAGATGTATTTAGATTAATTTAACTCGGAGAAAAGTAATTTTTAAATCTTTATACATTTTAATGCAAATTGATTTTATATCCGGCAATCATGATACAGTAAATTATACTAAATCCCTAAATATTTGCCATTATAGCACTCGACGCTGCCAAGCCAATGTTTGAACACAAAGGACCTGATGGAAGAGTTGATAAATTGGACGCGCGAAATGTTCAAGTTATTCACACATGCGCCGGATATTTAGGTCTGGATATCTCTGTTGGTACTTCCGATTTCTTTGCCAATGATGGAAGAAATCAACCAGGATGCGTCAATGACTTGATAGGTAAGGAACTTACTATAGAGTCTCGAGTTACTAACAGGTATCAGTTGAAAAGATGTTAACTGCGCACCTCGTGTATGTGTATGGGCGCGCTCGCGTGCCTGCGCACGTATGTACAATATTAATAATAAATTTTATGAAACACAGGAGCTTGCGCACATTCACGCAGCTATGAATACTACAGTGAATCTGTTATGAATCCAAAAGGCTTCCTCGGTGTATCTCAGAATGGTGCAATGGCATACATGGGTGGTCCTACTCTTGACCCAAAGTGAGTTTTATTTTACTACTGTCATTAATTTATGATTGCAGAGCGTTACGCATTTCCGAGAAATATGAAGATACGCAAATGCATAGAATGCAGATAGCCAAAGTACAGTACTTATTATAATATTTAATAGGGAAACATCTTTGTTTGGGCCCTACTCTTTTTAATATTAATTTGATTTTCTGATACTAATACATATCAATTTCTTTTACAGAGCTAAAGGAACCTACACATTCCAAACTAACTATCAGTATCCATATGCAGTTGGTGGATAAAGTTATTCTTCATATGAATATGTAACATATTTATTCAAATTGAGAAATAAATAGCAGATGATCGTATTAATCATCGAAATATGTGTAAACAAACTTTTATTTCGACTTACCGCAACCATATTTTCAATTGCGTGCATTGATCTGGATCCAAGAATGATCATGCCTATAGCAGAACCCTTAACCCATAATAATATCACTTTGATAAAGGCTGAATTTCAATTGTCCACGTGCGATCCTGTAGTAGCCAGACTCAGTCCTAAACAGCTCCAATGACAGGCCATCTATACGAAAATCATTTCAGATTATAAATATACCATATCCTGCATAATATTATTTTATTCAACCCTATGTATATAACGTTAATTTTATGTCTTTAACTTTACCTTCTACATAATATTTGATACTTTAACTTTTAATAAACTATGATCAATAAGTTCAAGTTTACTATTCCCTGCTTTATCTTTTAATTTGTCATTTCATTGCTCAACACGCATTTGCTTTACTGCTCAATTGATTCTATGACTACACTATATTTTTGCAGATCATTATACCTCATTCTGTGCTTCCTTCAACTGGCTAAGTAAGTAATCTGTAATTGCTGTCCCATGCTTTGCATGAATGAGCCCTAGCACACACAAGCCACTACTTTGGGAACAATCAGCTCCTGCACCAGTATCCCACAGCATGTAGTATTGCATTACAGCTAAGAATTCTTGTTCATGATGTTTGTCAACTATCCCTAAGGATGCCATTGCTGTTAATTTTGACCATATCTCTAAAATGTAAAACAAAATGAAATAGAAACTAAATATGATTATATTTGAAAATATAATTCGCATAAAATCAGTTGAATACAGCGAGGTATATTTACCTCAAAAATTGGTAGCTGATAATTCTATAATGCATACATGCATTCGCCCAAAATAACAAATATCAACTCACGAACCCAGTAAATTTAACTGTAATGTGACGCGCTCTGTTTTAATGGCTGCCACACTAACTACACTAACTACACTAACTACCGCATTAAAACTACAAATTTTTTCACGTCTTTTCATGTAATTACTTCTTGATTTTCCAAAAAAATATTTAATAGTAAAAATGATTACAGCAATGAATAATTAATATTAATTACGAAATTTGAAGATAGTAAATTTCTGATCTTGTAAAGTTTGAACTTTATAAATGGCATTATATTGGCGTGTACTTCATAGTGTTTAGTCGAACTTTGACTTGAAAACACAAGATACATACAGTCGTGACTCCGAATTCTTGTAGAAAGTACGATTATAAGAGAAGTATTTCTTAAAATGGCGGAAAAAGCGAAAACTATGAGTCACGTAAAACATATTCCAAAAGATGCTCAAGTTATAATGTCAATTATGAAAGACATGGGAATAACAGATTACGATTCGAAGGTTATAAACCAATTGCTCGAATTTACGTATCGTACGTAATGTATTATATTTATAATTTATTTAAAGTAATGTAGATGAAACGAAGTATAAAATCGTGCATGATTTTGCATTTATGATTTTACATTTGGAAGTAAGCTATAAAGTTATTTTCGGTTTAAATTCCGCAGGTTATGTTACTTGTATATTAGACGACAGTAGAATTTACGCAAATCATGCTAAAAAGAAGTTTATCGATTTGGATGACGTTAGATTAGCAGTTAAGATGCAATTGGAACGTACGTTTACAAATCCACCCCCAAGAGACGTGTTACTAGATGTTGCTCGGACAAAAAACAATGTACCACTGCCATTTGTCAAATCAAACAGTGGTTTAAGATTACCACCTGACAGATTTTGCCTGAATGCAACAAATTATAAACTTAAGAATTCAACGAAGAAAATAGTTGGGAAACCACTGCATTCTTTGGTTGGAAATAACATTCAAAGTGGTCAGTCTAAGATCAAAGTGGAAAGTAATAAATCTGGCCTCTCCATAGTTAAAAGGCCGGGGACACTTGCGACAGTTGCCAGGACTCAAAGCATTTCAATGCCAAAACCTGTCCTGAAATTTTCAACAGGTAAATGATACAGGAAAGTAAAGAATATATAACAGGAACTAATTTGTTAATTACATCGTATCACAGATCCCTTCCGGACCTTGCATTCCCAAACATCTATTCCCTCTATCCATATTTCATTAATACGTAAGATACAAAATTGTGTATGTAATAATAATATTTGCTACTATATTTTTCATTTTTTATTTATATTAATTGTTTAAATTTATAGCCACAACTGGAGGAGCTACCGTAAAGGCACAAGTAGCCAAGCCAAAAATACAGATTTCTTCGGGACAAACAATGCCGCCTATCAAAGTAGAGATCGAGGATTCTATGAAGAGGAAAAGAGAAGATGACGATTACGACGTTTCATAGTAATAAAGGACGCGGATAAATTATTTTATATTTTTTGTTTGCATCGTTTGAATCAGTGTATATAATATCAAAATGATTCTATCATTTCACATAATGCTTTAATTGAATTTTATCTTTTTGAAATTTGTATAAGAATTCCAATGAAACTGTATATTTTTTATTGGAAGACACTGTACAAATGTGTACATAGCGAATTCAACAAATTCACATTCTACTTGGATATATTTGTTATAAATCATCATATTTTGTATACTATATTTCCCCTAGACTTTTTCCAAACGAAAATTAAAAGAATAATGGAGATATTTTTTGTTCAGTATTGTAAAATATTTCCATGGAACGATAAAAGATAATAAAGAGAAAAGTGGGATAATTGTCTAAATAAATTAATGGAATTTCTCAAATTCCAACTTAGAAGGTAATTTATTTGAATGTTATTTTAAGCCTCGCAAATATACGCATCTTATTCATCGTATTTACACAAAGTCGACGGCTGTTCACTATGAAACTCCGTATTCTTCATCTTCATCGCCTTCATCTTGTTCTACATCAGTTTCGTCTTCTGTAGCATATCCAGGAGTTGTTGGAGCAGGTGCAGGTTCGTCACCTTCGTCTTCGTCTTCGTAATCACCTACATCTGCTGGTTCTACTTCATCCTCGTCTTCTTCTTCCTCATCCTCTTCCCCCATTTCATCTGGCCTTCGCACGTCTTCCACAGGAACAATCTCTTCTTCGGCCAATTCATCTTCCGTTGGCTCTTCTTCAGGCTCTTCTGCTTCTTCTGGTATTTCACCCGCTTCGAAAGGTGGTGGTTCTTCGGTTTCAATCTTTTCCGGTTCTTCTCTTTTTTCTTTCGCCACATCCTTTTCCCGCACGCACTTCACTCGCTGAAGTGGCTTGAAGAGTTTAAAATCTTCGGGTAATTCATCTTCCGAATAAAGTCTGTTTGGTAAAACATATTTTATCATTCTATAAACTCGATGCAAGAAAAGTTTCTTTAAAAAAGGTAGCTATTAATTTCATGCGTTTCATACCAATAATGCAAAAAACAGATCAATTTCCTACCTGTCCGCAAAATAGATACGTCGAACCCTGCAGTTTGCGTGGATCTGTATGCGTGTAGTTTCGACATAATTTGTCCCGTACGCTCTCCGCGTAAAGTCCGCGAGATTAAATTGAATTTGATTCCAACCACCGGATAGGCCGATCGGCATCGACGTGCAGAATGGTCGAACTCGCGTGGTGCTTTGAAAATTACTCATGCGAAACCTTCTGTGCATATCCTTGTCGTCGAGTATCTGTCGAATCAAAAATGAAATATACTTCTTTTCTACATTCATTGTAGTTTTACGAAATGCCATTGCTGCTATTGAAAAAAATATAATCATTAAAGAGCTTTCCCCGTGAGACATTTACTGTTATTTCGAACGTGAAGTACTTCTTCATGTTCTTGATAATCATGATGAGAAACGGAAGTTTAATGCCAAGAACTTTCTTGGGACCACATGGGCAGAAGATGTACGTTGTTGTGACGTTGGTTCCGGCTATTTCCAGAGCTAGAGATTTCACTTCGTCGTCTGTTACTCTTCGAATGTATCCATTTTTCACCTGTTCGAGACGATTGATATTCGAAGCAAACAGATTAAATGCAATGGAATGTATCTTACTAACTTGAAGAGATACAATATTTGGAGAAATTTAATGGCGATAAATCTGACAGTGAAACTATTTCTATTAATCTCACAAAATAGAGTTATCTTTCCTTATGTTTTCTTTATATTGATGAACTTACGTGCATGTCCCATAACTCTAGCGGACGTGATCCGCAGCTGTACAAAACAGACATAAGTCCATGCTGATACTTGTTACGAAACATCCTACGTTTCTGCTCTCGTCGAATTAATAAAAATAATCAAAAGGAAAATGTATTATAATATTTTCATGTTATCATTATCCCAAGAAAACGTCACGTTTAACCATTTAATACACATAAAGTAAGAGAATTTCTTTGTTTCCCTCCTAGTCGAATCGAATTTGTTTTCTCTTCTGATTTCGCGTGAAAGCTTCGAGAGTCTGTTTACCTTTTTGTTAAAGGAAGAAAATAGACTCGCCCACTTTATTCAATGTATCAATGCAAATTTTATTCGATCGCACATGTCGATACATATCGTACACAATGAAAGTTGGGAGCACAATGAGATGCTGTTTCGTTATGTGTCACGAAGAAGCTCGTTGATGTGACGTCTTTCGTTCACGGTTAGCAAATCGGGGACAATCAATGTCTTCGGTGGCATCCCGACGCTGAATACACGGTCGATCCTGACGCTATCGATGGCGAACAACTGCATCATCGCAAAGTGCATGATATCGCGGTTCAGCTGACGCTTGATCTGCTTCTTGGTCCTCTGTACACGTCGTCGGCAGACCACGTAACTTGTAACAGATTAAACATTTTGTCGAAAAACGACTTTTTAAATATTCAAATATCGAGGAGATATTAAAATGTTTTGAAGTATTTTATAATGTAAGATTCTCTGAATATTTACGATATTGACACATTCACTGTTATTAGCGTCGTGTCGTCTTAATTATCTATGATAAAATTTAGTTGTTGGATGTTCAACGAGAATTACGGCCATAATCGTTAAATGTTTGATACGCGTATCAACAGAAAGTATTTAGAAAAATAGGTAAACAACGAGATTAACAAATATCATCAATAAAACTAAGAATATCTAGGATGAAAGGATATTAAAGAGTAAGGAGAGCATTTCAGTCTTGAAATAGGATGCTACCTACGTTGAATCGTTGAGAATATAAAGAAAAGATAAAAATTTATATCGAAGTATCATAACAGCAAAGTGAGAAAACTAAATTTGCTTTTAATATTTTTGAAACTATTCTATATTGAATGTAATATATAAAGTTTTACCAAAGGACAGAAGAAATTGTTAAAAAACTATCCAATTTAATTTCAAGTCAAAGTATAATCTAGTAGAAATAACGATATTTATTTTCACGAATGAAATAATCCTTACTAAGGTAGATTTTTTAGAGTAGTATAACTTGGATGTATCGAGACATCGCTTCTGTACAATTCCGGATATAATTTCATATGTTTCGTGAGATATCTCCTAGCACGTGGTTTCGCTGTAGAAATATCTTCCTTCGTTTCGGTCGTAAGCTCTTCTTTATCATGATCCAGGTCATCTTCCGTATCCACGATTTTCTCTCCTTCCTGGCTAGTCATCGTGATACATAAACTACGAATTCACAGAAAAATATCGACTCTTTTTTTTATAAATCATTTACCTATGAATCATTTATGAATGAAACCCAACCAATTCTCATTTTCCGATTTCAATTCAATGGTCGAAAAATTCATAAAAACAGTATAAACAATTGCACAAGTCAATGATTTTCCAAGGTGTTTAGAATAATTAATATATTTAATTGTTTGTTCAAGTGTACTTTATCGAACGGAAATATCACAGAAAACGATTACTCACGCAGGATAAAGCTAAAATTTGAAATTAAATGGTCGAAAGAAGGGAACGTGATGATCGCCATAAACGCGCAGCTCGAACTGGAGAATTTTTCGATGGTCGATTCGACGAGTCTGACTGGTCTCTCCGTTGATCCGACGAAAGTTGGCCGATCTGCAACGAAGTGAGCCCCTGTGCCTCGTACGGATATCGATTTGGTTTCCAGGTAAATCAATAGAGATTCGGTTCATTCTTATTCCAATGCGTTTGCCTGTGTACACGTCGGACCACCAAACTTCCCACACAGAACCATTAATCTATTCCAATTAGCCGGCTGCGAGAAGATTATGCGGTAATCTCAGGAATTTGCGAGCCAGATAAAGTTACGCCGCGACGAAGCTCACGAACGATCTATGACTCGCGTTCCATTTGTACGTTGCACGATAGTTCGTGAAGATACCTGTTTAGAGAATTAAATTAAATCTTTTCAGCAACGGAAGTGGCAGGTGTGCTAGTTCCTGTTTGTTGTATTTATATTATGTAACACACTATTGTCGCAGTTGTACTGAATTTGCTGTTTGGGACGAATCTGTAGAGTGGTAATTACGCGATCCTTGAGACGAACATTATCAAGCACAGGATTAATTGAATTATGTTTATTATACTTTTCCATGATGACATTGTATTTGAGGCAAATACCTACTACAGAGACGATAAGAATCTGGTTTTGCATTCAATAAGAAGTTACTTATGCAGCAACTTGATATGATTCCTCTATTTGCATATGTATAATCTACATTCAACTTTAAATTGATTTCTTAATATTTATTTATATTTACAAAGAACTGAGAAATTTATTTTTATAAAATAACAAGAAAGGATAAATGTCATTTTACTTTAACAGGGATGCACGCTTCAGCGAATACATAAAGAAACTTTTGTAGGAAAAGTTTGTTACGATGTTGAAAAATATGTAAAATACACAGTTTCTGATAAGATGTAAGTACAAGAAGGAGGAAAGAAGATCTCTTGAATGTATCATAAAGAATTAGAGAACTTTTTCGTTTACGATAGTGAAATATACATAATTATAAGCATTAAATAATACATAATGAGAATAACAAAATGACGATACAGTAATGTATATTTAATTTATCAATTTTTGTAATTTTTAATTGATTACGCTTTTTACACGCAGAATGAAACGACAGCGGCATGGAATTTACATAATTGCGTTTCGAGTTATGCATACAATTAAATTAAACGCGTGTTGCGACGACAATGCGTATTTACGAATGTGAAGAATACTCATAAAAATTTCTTTAGTACTTTTTTCTGCTTCGTACTTCACTAACGAGAAAAGTACATATAATTTTTATTAAAAAAATATAGTTTATCATATACTTAAGATAAGAAAATTTAACAAAAGGTATTAACCTTTTTGTGATCATACTTAAGATGAGAAAATATACTTAAGATAAGAAAATTTAACAAAAGGTATTAACCTTTTTGTGATCATTAATCAGAATCATTCGCATTGTTGGAAATTTCTTAATTCGTGAGATTTATCTTATCTTAATCGTTCGAAAAAGTTTAATAACGTGAGTATAATCACCGTGACAGCCATCGTGTTAACAAGTTCGTTTCTCGATTATATCACAATTTTCAGACTAACCTGCGTATAGAATCAAATTTCTGAATCACCAGTAGCCAGTCGCCGCCATATCCTGAAAACAGACAAGAATTTTAATTAACGTGCATCGTACATAGTCCATTGAAACTGCGGTAAGAGCTTCATCGCGTGCTATTGTCTCGGGAAATAGACGCAGAGCACGAAGGATATTTATCGAAGCGCTATCGAGTCCTCGAGGGGTTGGTTTCTCGTTTCTGTGCGATGGCATATTGCGCACCGCCCTTAGGAGCTATGAAAATTCGATTACAATTACGCAGACATGTCGCCAACAACTTCGTTACCGCATCGATTAAACCGTGCACGGTTTCGTATCGGCTAAGTAATCGTGTACTGCAATCGATAAACGGTAGTCGCAAACACACGGGTCAGCGACGAACTTTTGCCCTTTCGTCTACTCAGCTATCATCTCGTTAGAACGCGTTAGCTAAACAGAATTTCTTTAACCCGGTATAATTGCTCCGGTGATAGTCAGCGTGCTAGAAATTGCGTTAAAAATAAACTGTTGCCCACTTAACTGTTGTCGTGCCAACGTAGGGTCACTCAAGAAGCCTGATATAAGTACTTGTGACATTTATGGAAGGGGTTTGTCTTTGAAAAAGGAAATTGTTCAATTACAATTTTTATTACTTTAGTTTCAGAGTATTCTATTTAATTATTGACTTCATTTAATAAATTTGGTATCTTCCGTTGGTGAAGCTGTATTTGGTTCTGTATTAGTGCGATTAGATTATGACTATGGTCATCGAACTCGTTGAATTGTCTAAGAACTATGTATATTAATAATAATAACGAGTATATATAAAAATGCATAATTGTCTGGGTAATTCAATATCAAGGAATTAAGTGCAACGAAACAATTGCACGATTTCATTCCTAATAAAGTTCCAAATCGGACCATTCGAGCTCAATATCTCTTAAATAACGTTAGAACCTAGAACGATCTAGAAACGTTTAGAATTTAATGATACAGCTTCGATCAGGAATAATTGCATGTTAAATAACGTTATATTAATTCGAACAGAAACAGAACTTTGACAAAAAAGACCGCCGCGTCTGAAATTCAAATCTCTGTACAAGCTTTTCCCGCGTCCGCCTGCGCACATTCTTGCCGGGTCGCCACAGCGAATAAGACGTCCCCGTCCAACGGAACAGAACGTTGTGCGAGCCACAATAACCATGCTCCAACTTATTGATATTTTCTGGAGAGTAACGAGCGCGACACGAGTGAGACGGGTATGCCGCGCGAAGCGTGTAGCCCGGAAGGGTGCGAGTAGGACGCGGCGAGGGTGAAGAGGGTGCGCCGGAGCCCTCGTCACGCCCGCATGCTCAACGTGTGCAGTCTCCGGGTGTACAGCTGATCGCGAGTTCCGTGATTCGCAAGCAAACAGGCGCGCTATATCGTCGTGATCACATGTCAAGCAATCCAGTGATCCCTCTGAAACTGACCTTACTTTTTCCAACGAATCTCTTCTAAATCGTGTTCTTAGCATCCGAGTTGACGATGTTACGGCGATAGCCGGCTACTGCATCTTTGGAGAACGCGAAGGGTCGTCTTCGTGCACCCATCTTCATTCGTGTAGGTTCTTTGCATACCGTCGCGTAACCGTGTAATGTACGTGTGAATGTACTTCTTGTACGTGTGAAAGGGTTACCGTAGCGGAAGAAGAAGAAGAGAAAAGGGCGGCTGTGCGTCGTGTAGCCACGCGATTTACGAATCTTTGATCCCTATCTGGATGTCGTTGGTCGCCGTGACGTCGTCGTTTAGAGACGGTGGACCGAGAGACGGGACGAGCCGCTTCGAGGCCACGGTTTCGAGGAACACGGTTGCCCACGCTCGATAATCGCGATAAGCTCGTATATGATGGCCAACGAAATAACACAGAGACCGTACAGGTGCGTGATCGCTTGGTCGCTTCGAGGCTTTTCCTAAAGAATACTAACTGCGAGAATCAGAGCTCAGCCGGCCACGAAGCCGCTCTCTGTTTCCCGACGAGGTACCGGAACAGCAGCTACGACGATTTTGTTAAGCGATCCTCGCGACTGTTGCTCGATATTGGCATATGACTCGTGGAAATTGGGACAGTGTGCGAATATCGTAGAGTTATATTATTTATTTCTCTATGAGGAATCAGTTTTCAAATAATTTCAGAAGCGTGTCGAATTGTATCGTCAGGTTGACGATATTACCAATATCGTTGTCGGTGATATTATATTGCTGGCTTTTTAATTTAATTCATTTGGTTCTACTTAATTTTGAAATTAGACATATATTCACCAAAAAATATCGATTTCTATAGTATCAGTTCCAAAAGATGTCGTGAACGTACTACTATATTTTTGAAAGATTTATATCTTTCGGTTTAATTGGTTGTATCTTTTCAATTATGCAATGGTTAGGTAATAATATGCTTCGAATCATCGAGCAACATGAGAATCGGAAAATCAATAATAACGGACGTGTTATGGTTTTGCAAAATTTTTAAAGATCCTATGCAGCTCTTACGAGGCTCGATAAATAATTATTGAGATAATTGTGCAGATAGATTAAATGTTTGGTAAGAAAGTTCGGAAATTCTTCGCACGAACATCGACTGTAAGTTGCATAAGCGTGTTGCTAGTGTTTTAAATGACGTAATTGACGACCGTACTTGACCAGATTCTGGCCGATTTATTGATTCCGATTAAATATTATTGTTGCTAAAGCAACTCGTTTATAGGACAATCGATTATATTTTGCGCACTGCTCTCACATGCATGCTTTACGCTGCTTATTAGCAAGATCGATTAAGACAAATATTTCCTATTTTGTGATCTATAGGTTTACGTCTAAAATATAAATCTGTGTTTCGATTGTGCCAATCAGTCGTCAAAATTTCTATGCGTATTATAAATAGACCATTCTTTGTTTAAATAAAATATACGTGAGCTGTTCAGAAATTAAAATAATGAATTTTATTTTTTGAAAAATTCTTCACATCTTGACGATATAATAAACAAGCGAAAAATTCAGAAAATAAAGCAGGTATCGCAATATGTATGATAATTGTTAAAATACGTAACGTATAATACTATTTAACGATTTGCCCGAGTCTCTCTCATTTCACGCTGGAAAAACATTCATTATTATACTACTAATTAATTAATTGGTGTAATTGGCGTTCAACTTTTTAGAAATCAAATAATTATCGTCGTTGGAGTTGACCAAATTGATATCTCTTCGCATTGTACGATAACGTATTTATTCTCCTAACGTATGAAGCAACAATCAGACTGTGGATTTTTATTCGTTTATAAAAAATTCGAGGATGAAAAAATAAATAGAAATATCCAAAGTAGAACGCCGATCGTAATATTTAGTAGGCGAAACAAGCTTTGTTTATATCTCATTTCTTTAATTATGTTCACAAATATGATACGAGTCTGTATAAATACACGCAGTCCAGTAATAATAAAACAGTTTCTAGTCGTCTTACTGAGCACAGTACGTGCTAATTAATACTAACTTGGCAGTGAAATATCGTAGCACATTCTTTTACCTGCATAAGTAATATTACATCAGTAATAAAGGATATTTCTAATTTTATTTCAGTTTTAATTTTAATTTTAATTTCGTTTTACATTTTCATTTAAAAGAATAGTCTTTTTATAGAATATACGAAGATTTTTATAGATCACCGTATAGAAGGTTTCAAGTATCTGTATTATTGTAGATCTTTGGATATCGTCGTACAAATTTTATCGAGTGGAAATTCTTCGTGAAATTTTATAATAATTGTTTTCTTTTAAGAACAACGTTACCAGTTCCGGGCCATTCGGAAGTGAATTTATGCTCGGTGATATCACTGGGCAAAGACCTCAGCAAGATCACCATGCCGGTCATTTTTAACGAACCACTTTCCTTCCTCCAACGTGTCGCAGAGTACATGGAATACGCGAAATTGCTTAAGCTAGCGGCTCAAGAAGAGACTCCAATTGGAAGGTTGCAGGTAAATGGAAGTTTTTATTAGGTTGCGGAAGTTGTTCGAAGGAGAATCTTTCTCGTTAAGCGTAAAAAATATTCTCTGTGTCGTAGTACGTCGCTGCATTCGCTGTAAGTGCTTTGGCTTCGAACTGGGAAAGACTTGGCAAACCCTTCAATCCGATACTCGGTGAAACGTACGAGTTGGAGCGTGAGGACTTCCGGTAAGTAGCCGACCGTCCAAGTTATCAAAGACATTTCAGTTTAGTTTAGTTTCTGCGTTGAAGTTAATTAAGTATTCAATTATTAGGACGGTCTCTGGCAAGTATTATACGAGTATCGACTTGTCATTTGATGAATTTATCAAATGATAATATCTCGATGAATCTTAATTAAATTGCTACACCGAAGATTAAATTTAATAGTTTGGAAATTTCTCGATCGATGATATTTCTTGTTCTCCTCGTTGAGTAGATAACAAGTAGTCGATTCAGAATGAAATCTTCATATTGAATTATTCTATCGAAATACTAGGTTGTCCGAAAAGTTTCTTTCGTTTTATAAGGAAATAATAGACGCACCATGTTTTGCGTTTTATATTAGTTTATTGAAATAGAAATATTACGAAATAGATCATACCTAATTCAGTAAAATAATATTAAACGGAAATTGTTGTTCGTCTAGTACCGTCTTATAGAACGAAAGAAACTTTTCGGACAGCCTAATACATTTCGTATAGCGATTATATTCCAATGAAGCATCTGGGAGATTGTTCTCCCAGAATATCCTAGAAACGATTAGACAACTCCAAAGAATTAAAGGCTATTTGCCATTAAGCACGGAAACAGCGCAATCTACAAATTTGTAACATTATCGAGAAAATGTAGGAACTCGTTCACGCATGTTTACTCTGTGTCTTTATTTAGAATAGTCTGCGAACAAGTGTCGCATCATCCACCGGTATCCGCGTTCCACGCGGACAGCGAAGAATTCACATTCCACGGCACTATACACCCGAAATTGAAGTTCTGGGGCACATCTATCCAAGTACATCCAAAGGGTATTGTCACCGTCGAGCTTCCTAAGTAAGTAGCCGATTCATTTGTCGTTACGTATATTGGGTTGGCAACTAAGTGATTGCGGATTTTGTCATTAGATGGTATTGACAAAATCCGCTGTCACTTAGTTGCCAAGCCAATAGAATTACTTTCGAATGTCCACGAACAGTAACAAAATTTGGCTGCACATTCGTGTAATTTGTAAAAGTGACCACGCACATACAGCAATATACACATACGTAGGTACATTCTTTCGTGGAAATAGTACAAAATATATAGATTTCCATTACGGTTTCTTATCATCGTTCTCGTTGTACTAGAAGCTCTGTACAACCAGTTTCAAAGAAACGCATAAACAAAGGTCTAAGACCAAAGGCACCAAAATAACAAAACCCCGGTAAATAAAGACGGCCTAGCCGACTGCATGTGGCGTTCTAACGTTAAAAGAAGCACTTTGTACGAATTCAGATGGAAGGAAGCGTATACTTGGCAAAATATCAATTGCATACTGCACAACGTGCTGGTAGGCCAATTATGGATGGAACAGCTCGGTTCCTTGGAGATCAAACAAATCGGCGGAGCGAACTTGAAGGCGACTCTGTGCTTCAAAAGCGCCAGCTGCAATGCCAAGGACCTTCACCGAGTCGAAGGCTTCGTAACGGATCAAGAGTAAGCTGGTAACAGTTTATCATCACTTGAATTCGCAAACGTAACAGCGATTCTCTGTAGCACACCGAGCCGCATGCCGATAGACCGTACACACGTTTTACACGCGTTTCGATCGACAACAGTTTCGTTATTTTCTATTCGTAAATGATGGTTTGGACTTAAGTCTCGTTTGTCTACCGTTTAGAAAAAGGAAACTGCTATTTCTTTATGGAAAATGGACGGAGAGGATGATGGTGTGCGACCCTGCGTTGTACGAAGAAGCGTTGGAGAAGGTGAAACGCGAGGCAAAGAGTCCCCAGGGCAGTCCTGGCCATAAGAAGGTCCTCGCGAAACTGCACAGCCTCAAGGTCGGAGCGTTCAAACCCTCTCACCAGGTATTTGGGATATTAATCGAGGAATTTGATAGAAATTTGGCAGAATTGAATTCTTTTTCAAAGAGAGAGATGAATAGTATGTTTCTTATTTCTTTTAGTATCCTTTTTTACTATGAGTTTTACGTATTAATTGAACTACTCGATGGAAACACGATATAAATGTTTTCTATTTTCGTGAAAGTGGAATAAATGTAGGGAAAGATGCACAAGATTTTGGATTTATGAATTGCCTGCTATGAATGTTCCGAGTGTTTATGAACAAAGTATCGTAGTCTCTTGGTTTCGTGTTTATTTATTACAAATTTTAATTCCAATATTTGAAAGGAGATTTGCCTTTTTAAGATAAATGTCAAACGTGTACGAGTAACCTTGACGCTTTAGATATAACGCGAAATCAACTTGAAACGATCTTTTCTCTTTCTGCGAAATTTCTCTAAAATTCGAGATAATTGCGATCAAAAGATAAAACACACGTGTATAGTGAAGTATTCATATTTTTATGAATATAATTTCATTGGTTACGTTATACTATAGAATAAAAATTTTGCTTTCCATTCATCGGTTTTATGCTTTTAACTTTCAAGTGACTGATTTAAAAGCGAGTTATATATAGATCATCATATGTTACTCCTATTTATACGTACCTTCATTCATTAAAGCTTTGAATATTCAACAACTTCAACAAGTTCTCTTCATAAAAAAAAAAAAAAATCTCACCGTGAAAGGATTAGCAAATGTTTCACGTAATTTACAAGTAGTAATTATATCGTGTCATTCTTCGAAGAAATCTTGCGGTTAAAAGTTGATAATAATTAGAACATTAAAAATTTATAAAATATCGTATTAAGATTATTTCTAATGAAATATTTCTACGATATTTGATTCTAATAAAATATTGCTGTATAAGCGTTCGCTCTATCTCGTTTTAACGTATTCTGATTTAATACGTTCCACTGAAATATTTCGATATATTTTTTTGAAACAATTTTCACGGTAATTTAAGGATGCGATCGACGATCCATCAGCAAGTATAGACGGAGACGATATTCCAACGATCGAAGATATTCCTGGATCGATAACTCTCTGGGAAGCTTCGCCGAGGCCAACTAATAGCGCAGATGTAAATAAAACGTTGTTCATAATTATTAGACTGCGGGTGTTTTATGCATTTGTGAGAAATTTGAAGGCAGAAAAATTCACAGGACGCATATAATACGCAAAAATGTATAAAATATCCAAAGTAGAATACTACGATATTTGATAGACGTGACGAATCTCTGCTTTTAATTATATTCACGAAAATATGACTTTGCATAAATATCCGCAGTTGTATTCCATTTAATCATTTTACTAAACTTATTTCCTTCGATGCCCCGTGGCTCACGAAAGTATTTCGGACGCTTCTAGAAATGTTTTGAAATTTCGTTTGCTCTGTAACGAGAGCCGACTATCGCGATTGTATTCGTGAAATTTGAAACGAATCTGAAAATGGATATACAACAAGTTGCAAGGTATTTCGAAAGCATACACTTTATAAAAATGATCAGACCACTTGAACAGTCGATTATTCACTGTATTAATAAGCTACGTGTAACGAGACCATTGTTAGCTTTAATTATACGTTTAAGACTACTGTTCGTGTATTAGTACGCTAATTTTTTTACTAATTGTACGTTTGCAATTAACGTCTTGTAAATTCCATATAGATTTTCCAATCGATTTCAAATACCATTATAATCATGACAGTCGTGTTTCGTCACAGAGCTAACGAAATTTTAGAAAGTTCATAATGCATATAAATTTATAATGCACATAATATATCCATAGGAAAATTTCCTGGTAAGTGTAATTAAATACTTTCGCGAGTCACCGTATTAGCGTGACGTTTCAAAGCTTTGTCGGATCGATTTCCAGTATTACCAGTTTACAACGTTTGCAATGTCGTTAAACGAACTGACACCGGAAATAGAAAAAGTTATATGTCCGACGGATTCGAGATTAAGGCCGGATATTAGGAAATTGGAGAACGGCGATCAAGACGGAGCTGCGGCTGAGAAGACGAGACTCGAGGAGAAGCAAAGAGATACACGGAAATCGCGAAAGCACAAGAAAGGAGACGATTGGACACCCAGGTAATAAACAATTAAAAATAATTGTATTGTATATGCTATTCCCATAACGTCACACACATAACGTCATACAAATAATTTATCAAACATATTGCATAACACTTTTTCACCATTGATTTCCTCACTTGCTTATTTGGTGCAGCAGAGTCACTTCGTTGTTTAATTGATTTCAGTAGATAATCAGAGAATACGTATAATAACGTTGTTTAAATATTCCTAGAAACCGTTTGAATATTTATATTGGTTTTAAACATTGGATCGTCACGATCAGTCATCCAGATACCGTTCTTTGAATAGTATACAGACGACTTTTCTTTGCTGCGCTAGGTAATTGGTAATGACTTGCTTCGATAATTATCGAATCATTTTTTTTTAGAAGAGAATTTGTGCTTTCATAGCCAGGAAAAATATATAATATCAATCAATCCGATATAATCATTCTATTAGATTAGTTTATTTAGGCAAGATGAAAAAGTAAAATACCAGTAAACAATAAATATTTCAGTTCGTTCAAAGTTATCATAATACCTTCTCATGGTTTCTAGCTTATTGAATTTCCTTCTTTTACAATTATTCTTATATCGTGAGACATCTTTAATTCGTTCGTACGTTTACACGGAGGTTTATGTAACATTATTGTCACGTGAGATAGATAAGCAAAGTTGGAGCGGATGTTCGAAATTGTTCGTGAGTGTAAACCGTGTGACGATGCTCGGAGAATCTATTTTATGTTAAAAATATCTGCTGAAGTGCCGTCATGCGCGCAATATTTCCTTCGAACTTTGAAATTCTAAATTTTAGAAGGCCATCTAAAATCGTTCAGCTTCCTTCAAAATTATTCTAAAACTTTCACTTCGTCAAGCTTAATCTCGTTCAATTTTGTTTTATCGAGTATCAGTCACTCCATTCTAAAATTAATATATATATATACTATCTTGCTCTTTCAAGATAATATCGATTATCGGATATGTCACAGGTGGTTCCAATTGGGCATGAATCCATACACAAACCAAATGGACTGGTTATACCGCGGAGGCTATTGGGACCGTGGCTACGGCAACATGGAAGATATCTTTTAATATACGTGGAAACCCTCATCCGGGCGGAATAATTAACGAGTAGCAGAATGGAAAAGTTCGCTCGCATGTCCTGGCGAGGAATATTCAGACAAATTGCCGGTATATTTAAATCAAGGTGGTTGCCCTTCAACCTTGATACCGTTCGAATTTTGTATCGTTGGTCGATTTGTTGTACTCAAACGATCTAAAGAAGCCGAAGTCTCGTCGCTTGTATCGATATCGTATGTGTTTATGGATCTAGGAATAAGAGAGAGTCAATCATACAGAAGGTGCAAGCACGACGCGCAAACACACTTGTGAAAACATTGTCGTCGAGCACGTGGAGAATACACGTTTCGGAAGGATAAAGCGCAATAAGAGTAAAGAGCAGCTTTTTCTCTCCACAAGTACCATTGTGTTCCATTAAGACGATGACAGTTGTACGATCGATCAACGAGAATAGAACCGCGCCAGACTTCTAGGACAAATAAATGCTCCGGTTGCGAGGAGCGAAACTTTTGTACAACTCGCAGCTTTACACGACAGGCACACGCTTATCTCGATAACGCGATCTCGGTACTCTGGAAATCTACGCTGTCGGTCAAAAGTCTGGCATCGTTTTGCCAATCTAGCAAAAGATTTGCTATGGGTTTTCCAATCAGTTGTACCGAATCTTCCGCCAATTCGCGTTGTTGATTGCAAGTTGAAATGTAAAAGGGTTTTTGTAGAGCCTTCGGTAATTTTCGTCAATAAATCGAGATATCGATGTCATTGTGTTACAAATGTCTTCTGCCAGCTAAAATACGTTATTCTACTAAAAAAAACAAAAAAATAAAAATTGTAACGCAAATGATTACCGATCGAAGACTCGACAATCACTGGATCGATGCTCTCAAATAGAACGATCTTCTCTATCTCGATACATTTTTAAACATCTGACAGTCCCAAACTTTTGACCGCTAGCGTATTTTTTCTCGTACTCACGCGAGATCGTCCTCCACAGATTCTTTCGACGCGATCCAAAGGAAAGTGTTACTCAAGCTGCGCCACGAAGAGAAAATACCAGTGAATCTCTAATGTCCGATCTACTGTCGGATAGATCGAACCGGACGAGCAAGCTTACGCCTCGTAGAGCAATTCCGTATGCAGGTCGTACGTGCATAGTGTTTTTTAGGTAATCAAATACGTGTTCTAGCGCTCTATCTTCGAGTGCCATCGAGGAACGCGGCATAGCAGAATTTACGACACGAAGAAACGAACCAGATGACACGATCTCTGCTGATCGTTGTTTTAGCATACGAAACTACTCTCTTCAGTTACAATGTTTCGTCTATCATTTCAAAGCTGCAGAAAATTGAATTATTGTTATTTTCTTTATGCCATCTTTGTTTTTCCTCGTTCAGGAAAGTGGGTTACATAAATTTCTTATCATTATACGAGCTGTTCTTTGCGAGAGTAGTGGCGGCCGGTAAACGGTTATAAAAGCTTCGCATGGGCGGTTAAGGTGGTTCCCATGGCACAAGGATAACAGCACGACGTCCATCCGTTAGTTGATGTTCGTTGTAGAACGAAATTGTGGTGAACGAATAGCCGCAAATTTTTTATGACATAAAGACAGACACAATACATGTACGAGATATGACAGTAATGTTTCTAGAATAATTCGTTTATTACCATTTTTTTTTTTTAAATTATTACCGTTGCACTAATCTTTTTAACTAAAATCTAGGATCGTTTGCTGATTCGTTGTTCGTGTTATCCTTAATTAACATAATTTCTGGTATCGATGTTAACTAATAATAAACGAGCAGATGAAGGTAATTGTCTACATTGTTGGATTTCCGCCCAGAATTATTCCTGAAGCTGTATCGTCGCACTTCGTATAAACTCACACACGCAGGACATATACAGAAACGGTACTTCTGTTCGATTTCCTTCCAGGAGAACCATCGAGAGATCGCAGCGATTGTATCTTTTTCATGCAAACACATTCGTTTTTACGATTACATGTAGCACACAAGATCACTTCTGACACTATTTTTATAACAAAAAGAGAATTAAATGAAACGAGAGCTCGGCACGGCCCATAGCCGACGCCATCCTTCTCGATACGTTAGTTTTGACTAGTAGGTTTCTGTACATACAGCGACTGTACTATACACTTGTATCTAAATATTAATGATTTAGAAGGATTTTACGCGCGAGGCGGTGAATTCTAGCGGAATGAGCGATCGCTCGACCAAGTTAGCTCAAAATAGTTAGCTCAAGTCTCCGGGGAAGCTTCGTAACCACGCATCGAACGAGCAATAAATTAATATTAATCGTTATTCTTTCTTCGTAAGTTCATTTGGTGTTGTTCAGACCTTTGGTCGGTTCGTTAGCGTCTTTTACATTATCCGACTCCATTCAGAAGCGACTTTTGCTCGATGGTAATGGTCCATCATACGTATAGGGATTTCTTCAAGGTTACTATCTGTCGAAATTTGTGTCTATGAAATTCACTGCGTATATTAATTGCATAATGATGTTTCTTGATATTTTTTTATTATCTATTTATTATTTTTATTTTAAATTTATATTTATTTTAAAATCTGACATATAGATTCGAAGCACGTGATAATACTACTGGAAATTGGTTAATTAAATTAAATTAAATTTCTCAAATCTCCATTTGATATCCGTAAGAAATATGCAACTTATCTTGGAACGTATTTTTGCGAATGAAGTCAACGATGTAACTAATTTTTCCAACACCGTTACTTCTTAAATTTTGATTTAAACTAAAGTTTGATTTACGCTATTTTATTTTATAATTTTATTTTATATTACTTCAACCATAACTGTTTACCGTTCGTGAAAATCCTCGAACAGAGTTAGAAATACACAATAAAAATTGTCTACAAAATTTTCCGATTCGGTTCCATAATTTCGATAGTAGACTCATTTACGACAGCTAAAAGCCATGAGAGCCTTTATGCGCGTATGATCGACTAACCAATGACGATCGTATGGCAATTTAATTTTTTCAAATAGCGTAGATAGTTTGATTCGAAATCTAAAAATAACGTAGATCAGGCTATTTGATACTCAGCGGTGCCAACACAACATGCTAATACAACATGCTAATTTTTTCTCGAACGTGTAACGTATAGTCGTACGTATTCACACATTTTCTGCCAGTTTCACCGGTGCATAAATAGGGTTTAGCTCAGCTTATCGTTAGCGTGTAAGTGTCGTCCGGCCGTGTTTGTAATCGCGGTTTGTTAACGATTTGTTTACACAAAACTATGTGGACATTTAGGCCAGTATGAGCTAAAAGTACGTTCATCGCTTTTGAGAAGCTAACATCCATCAAATCTTAGAGTTTGTTGTATAAAATCATCCAAATGTGTTGCTTTATAGAGGATCCTGATCAACTTTGACGAAATATTTGTCATAAGTGATACCATAATTGGTAGACGTATGTGTGTATTACAACTGTATGTATATTGTATTTCAAGAATCTTTCAAGCTAACCACCAGTTGCTTTTAGTTTATTTATCGATTTCATATTTCATAAATCACCTTTGTTTAGGGATGAAATTGAGATGATTGCAACACCTTGGAGAAAGTAGAATATCAGGTAGTTTGTACATATTATATCGTTGGCCGGCTACTTTATACATCAATTAATTGCTACTGGATATGTCTTATACAATAGAAGTTAATATTAAGACGTTTCTTCGTTTCAGGGTAATTTATTTATATTTATATATAATTTGAAATACGTATTTTATATTGAAGAATTATGATATCATTTTAGAATATGACAGAGCATACGTATCTTTGTACAAAGCGATTTCTTTATGAAATTAGTTGTGTGATAATTTACATATTATTTTAAAAAATCATACGCCATTGGTATTACGTTCGTAATGTAAAAGACTCTTTAAGTTTCTAATAATAATTTAAACAACTCTAATTTTTCGCCTGTACTAAATAACGTAGAAACAAGATTAGATGAATTAATAGATTATTGGCTAATGATATGTTAAAAAAAAATGTGATACTTGTAATGATAATTTAGAATATATGGAGTTCATTTTCAACTAAAGTCAATTGTTCGACTATTGTCGCGTAGACGAAGGAAAGAAAGATGTTATTGATAAACACCGATAAGATAGTCTCTCTACATCACAGCACATAGACATTAATTAATGTACTCGACAGTATTACTGCGAAACAAAACAGTATTACGCACGGATTATACATACACTTATAGGAATTGATCTCTGCGTAATAACAAACATTCTTACGCTTCTGTATAACGTTTCTGATGATCGGTATGATCCATTGACTACGAACGCGAATTGTTATTATTACACTAATAATAAGAACGGCAGAATATAAATATACTACTTGAAGAGCGCCAATAATATTTAGAAGAGCTACACTATCGGGGTCACGGACTGTAGAATATAATTGTATTTATGTTGCATAGACAAATGTATGTATCTGTACATAGATAAATAAATATTAGAAATAAATGTTATAAAGAAAAATTGTCATTTTCTTTTATTATCACAATGTCGTAGACATATATTTATCCACAAAATTTTATACTTCTTACCATTTTCTACGGTAACTGTTCAAATATTTTCATGAATCATGTTATAGTGCCAGTTATACGCACACTTTTTTCACATTTTCAATATCTCAATATCAACGTACAGTAGCTACAGAAACTAGAAGCATATATCCTTATTTTTCAATGAAGAGCTTTTTTTATCAGTTTCTGCATTTTATTTTCATAGAACGATGAAATTTATGTAATCATACGAAAATACTACTAAATGGTACAAAATTTAATCTGCTCGAACCTAATTGATTAATACGTAAATAACTTAATAGATACAATGATGTGTCAATACTTTTTGCAGCTACTGTACAGAGCACGTAGGCAATTTGATATCGCAGAAATCATGAAATGCCGCCACAAATTCAAACGCGGTTTTGCGCGCACGTTAGTTCCTGCTTGGTCGCTTGGCGCCGCCACTCGCCGACTGTTTTCAATATGGCCGCGGTGCCGTTCCTCAGAAGCGATCCGGAAAGAATCGATCTCGGTTCGGTAGCAGTGAACACGTCACAGTATCCACATTTCGAAAGTTCTCGCGGAAAAACGTGTCCGTATTATTGTTTCGTTGATTAACCGCGAGTGGTGGATCCGTGTGCGAGCGAGAGGGAACATCCACGTAAGCGCATCGATTCGACAAAATGAGCAACGTACCAACAGGTGAGATCACTGACGCCACTTTTTCCCGACTTACGTTTCTTATTTTCCTCTGCAAGAACGCATTCCATATTTTCGGCGTGACACGCCGCCCACTTCAAACATTCTTCTCTTTCAAAGAGCAGTTTTACAAGAAATATAATTTTATGTATGTAGAATATAAATTGCACGATATTTCTGGCTAACGCGTTCTAACCTATGCTGACTTTTTTTTTCGAATCGCTCACATTTCGCGTAGCCTTTAAAATCTTGTCTCACTCACTTGTCTCACTGAATGACGCACGATCGATCTAACGCGATAATCGTCCGATATCGAGAAAAATATCACTCGCCATTCTGCATCACGTAATTGTCGAAAGTACTTAGAGATTTTTACAATGAATATTATATTTTATGCAACACCGTGAATGTTACGTTCAACATATTGAATATTATATTTCGTGTAACATTATTTTTATTTATACGACATTTACGATTTTATCGTTGAAAGTTAATGACGTGTTTAAGGAAGTCGGAACGTACACCGTTCGAACAATTGTTGCCCTAACCTCTCCAATAACGCGGACAAATACATGACACGTTATATATATATATATACCGGTTTGTGTTACTCTCGTCTCGCGGCGCTCGTTAATTACGCTAACGTGATTAGAATTTGTCCAGCCTTTGTTTAAGGTGGTCTTTAACGAGATGAGAGGGCAGCATTTACTTGTACGTACACTATTCGTCATTTTTCCGTTTTTTTATGTAAATGCGTTGTTACTTAATACGCGTTGAAAACAATGAAAAATTGAAATACATTAAATGCTTTATTGTTCTTGGAATATCGAACATTTTTATCTTTTTGCTTATTTAGTTTTGTTATCAACATTGTGAACAGATGGTGCACGTTTTGGTTCGTGAATGAAACATGAGTATGCGGTTAGGATGTTGTATTTTGTTCGTAATAATTACGTAGCCGTAAGTGGCTAGAAAGATAATGATATTTTAGCGATGATAGGTAAATGTCGCTAACTATATCGTGCGGCACTCGTGTAGTAATATCGTCGTCGCTGTTAACTTCTTATCGCGAAAATTATTATCGCCCTGACGTGCTACATACATACACTGTTTTTAATGGTTACACGTATCATTACTGCTCGTATTTAATCAATCTTTGTTGGAAAAATATGAAAATTACACGTCTTATACGACTCTTATTTCTTTATTATTCTAGCGATTATGGAATTGGTTAAGGTTGATTCAATTAATTAGATCGAGTTAAAAATCATTTTCTTTTTTTTGTAACTTTGAAAATAGTAACTAGGTTTCAGTATAAATAGATAGGTTTCTTTTCTTACTTTACTTAATTTAAAGGGTATTTTAAGTTATTTGAACGAATTTGAAAAATTGGAGTATATGTTTTGTAGTTTAGGTTTAGGTTAGATTTCCACGTAAAATTGGAGTACCTGTTTTCTTGTGAAATATTTTGATAAAATACAACGTACATCATACACGTTATCTTTGTCCTATCGTATCTCATATTTTTAGGATACTTGGTACCAAAAATCTCTTCAATTATAGTATTGATGGTATAAAAGTTGCAAAATTTTTCAAATTACCGGAACAATATTTTTGCGATTCATAAAATAAAAATAGATGTGCTATTTTAGTCAACCCTATTAATAGAAACATTACGTAATATCAGCGAATTGTGTTAGGGACGCCAAAGACCATAAAATACTAAACGCAGTAGAATTATATGCGTAGAGGTTATAAAAAATGCTGAAAAGACTAGGAATGCCATAAATATTGCAAAAATATTAAAAGTATATTACCTGATAAGAAGAAACACTTCATTGTAAAACATCCAATGACTTTTTTTTCTATAACCACTATACCCACAATAGAAGTTTTATTCTTTTAAACAATTAATTCGGATATTATATATTTCACGAATATTACCAATTTAATCTTTCGCAAAAATAACACTACATCAAAAAATATATTATTAATTGAAACACCTAACATATCAAGGATACCAGAAATTACTTGCAATACGAGGAACTCATTTCGTACCTACCGCGAATCCATTTCGTTCCACGTTCTTGACCATTCATTCTTAATCCCATCAAAGATCTATGAGCTGCGCAATGCACGATCCAAAAGACGAAGAACCCATCGAGCAGAATTATTCCTCGCTGCTTTCGAGATTCTAGATTCCGACCGAGCTTATTTTCTCGGCCTACGCCAAACATTAAAAAGGCCCACACGTAGTGTTTTATCTTTCATGGTTTAACGGCCAAGTTTCGTGCATACTTTCCCTTACTCTGTTCGTCATAAACGGCACCGTTATTTTCAGTGCAAATATTTCCCGTTTACCGCGTGTAAACCGACTACGAGCGGAAGTATCGCGACGACTGATTTACGCGAAACGCTCGCCTTTTTTTCCGCGAACCAATCGGAAGAGTAACGGTGAACCTTTCCGCTGGTTACTCACGAACTTCTTATTGTCAATATTGTCAGTTGGCTCGTAGTGATCCAAAGGATAAAGGATATAAAGGATAAAGGATATAAAGGATAAAGGATGGTTCTATTCACATGAATATTCGTCGTAGTTAACAATTTTTTTTTTAATTTAAACATTATTTTGGTACTTAGGGTCGACTAGTTTTCACGTCAAGAATTAGCGAAATATTTATTTTATTTATATAAATTAGCGAGGTTTTGCATCTCGGTAATGAGATTGAAACTTTGCTGATAATATTAATTCATATTATTAGGAATGTGATAATTGGTATTAAAACGAGAGGAAGTTGTATCGAAAATTTCGTAGAAACGTGGAAACGAGTTTTTGTATTTTTCCCAAAAAGGATTAATCTTCGGATTAAGATATTAAGGGCGTTGTATTTTTTTTACAAAAAGAATTAATGTTTTGCGTATGTTAATTCGAGAGAGAAGCGTACATTTTTTACGGTTTTCCGTAAATACTATAAACTTAGTCCTAGATCCTTTTTTTTTGTAATATTCTGTATAAACCAGTGCCCTTATTCGTTGATTCTCCAGCGAACAGAATCGCAAGGAGAAAGTTGCAAAAGCTGAGGCCGCCGTAGTGTCGTGTTCGCGGAAATCGCGTCGCGCGGTCGTTCTGGTTGCAATGTAATACCGCCACGCAAAAAAATGCTTTGTACAGTTATTCCTGTTTCACCCTTCTGTCGAGAAGGTCAGATCGATTTTGTTTCTCGCTGAAATTCCATTTGAACGCGATTCTTGCCGAACAGTACACGATTTTTGGTGTATCGACGTTTCGACGACGGCTCCTCTTCCGCCATATTATTGCTTTCACTGTTTCACACAATGCGCGAAAGCAAATTCTGTGTGGTTATTTTCATGCGGCAGTTGTACTAGTAACTTCGTATTTTCGTAGGCTTGATGTTCCTTCTATTGTTAGAAATTTCAAAATACACACGATCGATTTTCTATGTACGTCAACCTCACAATTCTTTCTGCAAAATAAACAAATTGTTGATTATTTTACATCGAACCAAGTCTCCGATACGTCATTGTATACTTTGGCCCGAAAAATATACGACATGTCAGAAGCAATAGAACAGTTCTAAAAGACGAACTTGTGAAAATATATTGACTTGGTAGCATATTTTATTAACACAGTCTAATTTTGTTTTTCTTTTTTTTTTTTTCTAATTCTGTTACTAAAGCGAAACGATGTAGGAGAAAGAAGAGAATATTTCATTGTTTCGTTGTTTTTAAAAATACAGACAGATATTTGACAAGAAGTCTAAGAAATTATTTCATTATCCTTCTCGCTGTATAAATGTTTGTTTAACTCTGAAAATTACAACTATCTCAAATAGAAATTCAATATCTGTACTTACATGTTTTATTACTTTATTGTATTAGCTTCGTAATTAATTAGTTAACGTAAAGTAAACGATTCAATTAAAAAGTTTGAAATATATCCGAATTATTATTATATTTCAATTTTTATCTTTAAATTCATAAAGAAACGAGATTGTATTCCTGCATCCTATTTATGACTCCTTTTTTTATACAAATAACTTTTATTTCTCTTCTATCGCTTCTCATATACGCTTCGTGAAACAACATAAATTTTCTACTGTATGCGTACTTGTTCTTGAAATCGCAAGGAAGATAATTGGTTATGTACAAACATTGATCTATTGCATAATCTGATTAGTCGTAAGTGAACTTGTTATGCTCAGTGCTTTTATCAACCATTACTCTTTCACCTCATAGAACACTACGAAACATTATCTACACTGTTAGATTATTTTTTGTTTATTCCGATATAGTTATTTTTTGCCACAATTGGTATTTAATAATTTGGTAAAATTGCATCGTACTTGTACTTTTACAATGTTACATTTTTGCTAAACCAAAACATGTTACTTAAGATATATATAGAGAAATATATATGTATTTTTATTCTTACACATATAGAAAGGAAAACTCACTGGAAAATATCGGAGACTCTCTTGCATTTGATTTTACAATACGTAAAATAATAATTATTATTTTAATAACAAGATTTAAGATTTTTATACTTCGTCTTTGTTATTAATTTTTCTACGGTTCTACGATTTCTCGTATCTCGATCTCATCGTTTTAGTTTGAATCTAAAAGAAATTTTTAATGGGATAAAAGACTCTTAACGTGTTAATACAAATAAGAGAAGTTAACATAGAGTTTCTCTAACATAACAGAGAAATAAGAATTTGATTTTAGCCGAATCTAACGTTTTGTCTTATAAAGAAAATATTGTCTTTTTTCCCATTTTTCATTCCTGTGCAGCTGCATAAAAAGTAGAAGTGAAAGTCAACATTCACAGATTCGTAATCCACATTCCAGTGTAATTGTTTTAGTCATGGACGTTACAGAAACCTTTGTTAGAAATAATTGCCGGTTAGAATTTCAGTGGCAAATTTAGAAGGTAACTATAGTTTGAAGGTTTCTCAATTACGTGCTCCATTGTAACGTGTACTTTAAACGATTTCATCTTTATGCTTGCATACGCTTGTTTAGCAGTTGATTATCGGTTTTTGTATTCTCCACCATGAATTCATTGCGTGAAAAAAAGATCGATTAAATGTTGTTATCGCAAGATTAAAATTAATTTAATTTTGCCTATTAAAATTCACGCGAATATCTCATTTTTTTAATTAACAACATTTACTTTGACGTCAATTCGATATGCAATGGTAGCAAATAGAAATATTGTCGTCGATTTTCAGTTCCCATACGAAGTGAACTCGTGATATTCTCTCGACTTCGCGTTTCTAAGTCAAAGAGTAGAATTCAGATTCGGTTTCACGTGGATGCGCAAATATGTCTGTGATCCGTAGACCGTAAAACAAAAATTCCAAATAGCTGAAGTAGCAACGCGGTTTTCGAGAATATATAAAATATATCTTTTTATATTTCTTAGTTAGAGACAGCCACTCGATTAACTGCTTCTACATATAGTACAACATACTGTTAAACAAAATATTTTCGTTTATCAAACTTATCAAGGACTTTCAATGGTAATAACCAAACATTGAAAGTATTCTCATTCTTGAGAGATTCAATGTTCTAGAATAAAATCTGATCCAGCATAGAATACATACTTACGCGATATACATACTTCACTCGTATTATGATCATCGATAAGGTCTTAAGTTTACTTCCTGTATTTAACGCGATATTAAACGCTTATCGAAAAAAATTCGTCAACATACTTTACTTTATTTTCTCTCAAAATATTAATGATTTATGAATAGCGTAGAAAAATTTGCCCCTCGAATATGAAAACGAGAGAAAATCAAAGCCACGATACCATCTTCAATCACACTGCAAATTAATTAAAGGCAAAACGTTCTGCCGACAACGAGTTTAAGTGTATAGCACTCGTCCCGTTTAATATCTCACTTTTTGTCCGCTTTTCCCTTGCACATTCAATAGCCGTTCCTCTGTCGTGCTAATATAATATTGCTGTTATTGCTTGCCCATGCAACGTGCCATCTGGCGCGTATAATGCATAAATTACTGCATATTATTCATCTAAAAAACGTACGTATACATTACATTTCATAGGAGAAGTTTAAAAAACTTTACCTGACATTTAAATATGTAGGAATAATAATCGAACTAATTTCCTCGCATCAAATGTTATCGAAGAGAATTTCTGCAACCAGCATTCATACTTTCATCACTAAGCAGCGGATTTTCGTGCATTTGTGAGCAATTTAAAGCGACAGAAATACACAGCACATAATACAACGCACACAATAATATAAATATCGTAGAATAATATATCGTAGAAAAATATCCAAAGTATTTTAGTACTTTTTTGCAACGTTTAATAAATGGCAAAATTTTCATCGCAGCCGATTCGCTAGATGCGAGAATATTCTCGATTTTCTAACGAGGTAGAATTAATTTCACGTTTCTAAAAAAAGTTCCACTTCTCTTAATAAGACCATAATTCTCTAGCCGCCCGAATTCCCGCGTTTTCGATTCAATAGCTAATACGTCAAACGATCTCCTCGCTTAGAAAGCGTACTCATCGGCGCAAATTACACCTCGAATTCCACTTTCATCTTTTATCTTTTTGTCTTTCTTTTTCATTCCGCTTTCACGTTAGCTGAATTGTCCGAAGCCTGGTTGAGCGAAATTCGCTCGGCGAGCAATTTATTAAAAGATGGTCGCAGCATCGATACCGGCCAAAGCGAAACTTATAAAGCGTAACTTCAGACCGTTGAGAAAGTTCACTTGCCACTTTGACTTGGACGGCAAGCTGTTAGTATCGCGAATACTTAGCACGGCAGTTTTATCGATCTTTACTTGAACTAACGTCGGGCCTGCCCACCGTAATTCCGACATCGCGTGTTTCGGTCGACTTGAAGGCACGTAAGGTCCTCGAACTGATTCGTTGCTTCGCGAAAAATCCCAAGTATTCGTTCTACCTTCTGCGTTTCGATAGTGAAATAAGGAAACGTTCCGCTGGAGAACAGGAGACGCTCCTCGTTATTAAGATAAAAATAAGTTTAACTTTGCAGCTACCCTGCTGGCGCAAAATATCGAACACATATTCATACGACGTTAGAAAGGGATTCAATTCTTCTTTTAACGTATAAATATACACGCAGTATTATATTCCACATTAAGAAACTAACATCTTTTACGAATATACAGGGAATATATATTTTGTATCACGAGAAAGCTATCCCTTTCCGAATATAAAATAAATATTTGTTTAACATCAGAAAAAAAACATGTACATATTGATCTAGCCATTTTTCTAGAAATTGTTTGTCACGATATTAAAATATCGAAAGATAGGCGTAAGCTGTCTTTGATCGTTAAGGTTTATTGCATCCGCTAATCTATACTAAACTCAATTACACAAAAGCAGGACTTGGGTCACTATATCGAATCTACTCTGCGACCCACTTCGATAAATCACGTTTGCAGGAATGGAAAGCAGGATTCGTTCGACACCTATCGCTGTTCGATATCTGTAGCGAAATAATAATTACACGATCGTAGAACGGCAATGGAATTTTTAATATTTCCAAACGATCGGTCACTTCATCCGTGCATTATTACGACAACCAGCCGTTAACCTTGAGGTTCCTGTTACCGAGAGAGGGTCACGTTTAGAACTACATCGAAACGAAAGAAGCGGATGAACCGGTTCCACGTAGATCCCGTCCTATCAAACTTCGTTCCGAGTTCTCGGTATTGAAAATACGTGTTATATCCCTATTTGTCACGCTTCCTATTTGTTCTTTGTCCTGTTTTTATAGCTAGCGTGTTAAAGACCTTTAAACGCTATTATATCTATATAATTCAATATATTGCATGTTTGTTCAGAATTAATCATTTCTTTTTACCCTGTTTGTTATTTTATGGGAAGGTTGATGGCTCTTTAGGTATATGAATTTTT
Source organism: Bombus vancouverensis nearcticus (assembly GCF_051014615.1). Lineage (NCBI taxonomy): Eukaryota > Metazoa > Arthropoda > Insecta > Hymenoptera > Apidae > Bombus > Bombus vancouverensis. The sequence continues at coordinate 15,972,976 of NC_134915.1, read as the reverse complement.
AACAAATTGTCGGTGGATCGAACGTCGTGTTGCAATTTGATACGCGCAATTCTTCGCTGGCGGTGGCATCTAGTTTTCAAATGGAATTTAATTGAAAATGAATTGGAAAATTCATTGTAAGAATTCTGGTGAAATACTTCCTGTCTACGATGTAGATTATTTTTCCAGCACTAAATTAACGCTACTTTAGAACTGATTCTGTCTCTTCTGTTACATTGCACATTTTTACCGCGCGCAACCTACTCAATACTGCACTTTATAACGAGTAAGCTCTAAACGAAAATAACTCCGCATTGAAATTTTACATTTTAATGTAACACGAACGTTTCCTACAGGATCTAAAATTAATAACTTTGAGAACATTTTTTTATAGTAAAAAAAGAAAGAATTGTTACATAAGCGTAATTGACTTTCACTCGCTATCGATGCTATCAGTACTATAAAAATTTTATATAACCGAAAAAGATCTCTCAAACCGGTAGTTCCTTTTAACGCCACTTTTCATCCGTATTTTTATATACCGCAAGAGGAAATTCAATATCCGAGCAGGGTCATCGAACCGTTGAAGATTCCGTTCCGTCATCCTCATCCAACGAGATCCTTGGTAGGAACAGGCGCGTATTTTTTTCCTTTATCCCCAATCCATCTTTTTTATCCTCGATCAAGATCCTTGAGAAGCGTGTATGCGCATTATAACGCGCTAAAAGTACAAAAATTATTTTATCTTAAAGACTAACGGACACCGTCCTTTTACCTTTCGATGCCAGTCGAATTTACTTACGCGATGTTGCACAACGTGAAGTTGGTGAGAGGAAAATAATCGAATCGATTTATCGAATTCGTAGCAAAAGTCATCTTCTCCTGGTGCGCGAAATACCTAGAAACAAGTCAATGAACATAAAAGCGAGCGTTATTGCTGTTTAATCGTTGATTCTGGGCATATTCCGCGTCGCATATGGCGAGCTTGAAAGAGGATTATGTATCATGAACGTTCGTTAAATCTTTAAATGCCAAGTTTAGGACGAATATCGTCACCAATTCGAAGTAGAAATGGAAATTGACGAACGAGAAAGATTTTATTTCGCCACGCGAGACAACATCAGTTGCAAGGAAAGACGGAGGGACTACCAAGTAGGAAATGGTGGGGACCCTAGGTCCCTTCCTCTTTCACCTTCTCGAAAGAGGAACAGGTAAATAACTGGCCGCGATTTCTTTCCTTCGTGGATACGTGGCCGGGTGATACTAGCGCCGTGGTTGGTCAAATTCGAAACTCGCGATCTGTTCGCGTCGGGAAAACGAAGCGTGATCGTGCCAGCTGTGATCGTCGTCTGCACGCGGCGATCGACGCACGTGGTCGTTCGGATCGTTGGCAAAAAAGTTTTAGCGAATCGTCGTTAATCGTTACTCGAATGGAAAACCCTGGATTTAAGAGGTGAAGTTTTTTCGCGGCAATTTTCGATGTGTGCGACACCTAACTTCAACCAAAATTGTTTACGCGCGAGACGCGTGATTGGTCACCGTGCTGTTCACGAAAGTGAGACCAGCGCTTCCGACGAAAAACTTCAGTTTAATTCGTAGATCGTTACGGGGATAATCGCTGTGGTGTGATCTACGGATAAGTTGTGCAAATGGTTTTATTAGCGGGACTGGCGCGGTTACGGTAAACAGTTTTTAGAAGGAAGTCGTTTTACCGGTAGCGAAGGAACAAAGACGCGATATCCAGTAAGAGGACGTTTCATTCGACATGACAAGCATTTTATCAACGATCTCCGATGCAAAGGATAATTAGACATAAAAACGTTTGACAATTTCGCAATGTCGTGGGAGTTTTCTATTTGCAACGTTAAATCTCGGTCGAACGAACTGGTCAAAAGTGGCTGTTTCGCGTTTCATTCGTCCGTTTATTCTACGAACCTTGCTGTCAACTAGTCTAACGTGATTCGATCGAGATTGAATAAATAAAGAGATAAGCAAGTGAACGAATCGAATGATAATTAAATTTTCGCTTCGATACCTCGAGAAGAAAGAAAAACGAGTAACTCCGCTGACATGAAAACCGATATGCCGGACGTTAAACAGGACCAGGCTAAAGTCGAAGATCGCCGAGGTTCTTCGAAACAAAGTACGAGATCGAGAGTGTGTACGGGCCACGGTGAACAGGATTGCTCGAGTGAAAACGAACACGAGTTGGAGTCGCTGGAGTACGAGGAAGACGTTTATTATTCGAATTTAACTGCAACTCCCAGCTTCGACGACATAGACGAGCTGAGCGACGATGCGGACGAAATTATTGTCCATTGCTGGCGGGACTCGAACGGTGATATAGACGAGATCGTGGTTGACGATGCGAATCTATCGGTGGAGACGCAGTTTTTGACGCCTGACGGCGAGGACGGCGCCACTGGTCACGGAAAGAAAAAGAGGAAATCAGTTCGAGTGATATTCCAGGACTTCTCGAAGCCGTATCTGGCCAAGATCAGCAACAGCCAAAATTACAAGAAGTTCCTCGAGTTGGTAAAAGGTGCAGCATATAATTCGCGAGAATGGTACAGTCCGGCGTATAAATTTGTAGCGGCACATGATTTAGAGAACAATTCAAATCACGTTGTTGTTTTGTCTCGAAGTATCGAGACCATTAGGTTATAAGTAACGTAAGAACAAATAAACTCCGGGCAAAACAATGTTGCCGCTACATATAACCGTCAAACGTAGACGAATTCGAATTTTCCGGTTCTCCCCTGACCAGTATAAATAAACGGACGCGATCGCAAGGAAAGGAATTACAGTCAACTGACTGTCGATCAGTTATCAACGAATTATCAGCGATTTAATTAACGAGTCACTAGCGGTCTTATTTTACGACTTATACACTGTCTTAGCGAATCGGTTAGTACGAGCGTCTTTGCGAGCATTATCTGTATACTAATTTATCATTTTAAATATATTCAATGGTTTCAACAACGAGCAATCTCGTCCATTAAACCTTACCGACCAACCGCCCTCTATACATAAACCTTTACAAATTATTCCGAAGCGAAGTACATAATATCGTATCTTGTACCGGTTCTTCTCTCGAACGTTTTGTTCCTCGTACTCGGTAAAACAGTTCGTTATTATTTATCGGTACTTTTAACAACAACAGATCGATCGATACGTCGATCACATCGCCTCGTTGGATATGTGTGTTTCGATTATGAGATCCGGCGCCCTATAAATTTACGAGTGTTGTACATAATTGCGTTATTTACGGTCGAGATCGAGCTCGTTTAGATCGTGTGTAGATAGATGGCGGTCACGCGATGCGCTTGCGTTGAAAATTCCCAGCTGGACTAAAGTATTGCTTTAAATACACGTATTCGTTGCAGATTTATAGCTTATGCGTGTTTTAGACGTCCGATTGAAGTTCGAAGTAAAATATTTTTTCGGGGCCGGCTCCAAGCTGTTGTTTCACGGGGATATTTATCGCTCTTGCGCGAATTGTGGATTGGAACCGGTAGATGCATATATAAACGGCCATAAAAAGTAGAACGATGTTGCAAGATATGAAAGTGAGAACTATATCAACGCTTCGTGGTATTGCTTCCACGGAATACCGACGGGCAACGGTACACCAGGGTAACGTTACGCTACCATTTTGGTAATGACAAGAAACTACTTTTGTATTTTATTTAGAGGCAAAGGATGTTACTGTCGCGATAAATTTCCCTCGTGCACTTGTTCCGTCGTAAGAAAACATTGGAGAAACGAAGCAATGTCGAGCTTGTATCTTTTCGGCGGAAAATTTATATTTGTATGTTGCGAGTGCTGTATCAATGAAGATTTGCGATGAAACGCAACGCGTACTCGTAGGTTGATTGTATTTTTAGCTTTCGAAGCTATTATTTCGATAGTCGATGAATCTATTTTTTATTTCTATCTATGTATGGTTAGGAAAACATTAATAGCACGAAGAACTATTTTTAAATAGAGTTGACGTGAAATTTATACGATGAAATTTCTAATTTTATGTAAGAAATTCACCGATTCGGCTCGTGATATATTTCTGAACCTTTAATCGAAAAATATGTCCTGAAATCTGTGACGCGTTCCTAAATATTCGATTCTTCTGAAAATAATGCTTTCCGATATTATCGACATTTTCGAAGCTACTTGCTTGTTTGTTACACTTCACGCGTCTCATCGCATAAATAAGCGCTGCTTCTTGAATATTAATCCCTTAACGTCGGGCTTCGTGTCTCGTAGAAAAATCGTGTGTTTATATATAACAAGACGAGCCGCTTATCTAATCCGTTTCTTATCTTCGCAGCCTAAAATTCAGACATCGAAATATCTTTGAAACCGCTTCTCTTGTACCAGCAGAGAGACGTTTTATTGGTTTTCAAGGAATCGTGAAGATTGTTGCCACAAATTTTGCACGCTTTACGCGAAGTTTGTCTTTCACGGTGACTAATTATCACAGAGATTAACACTTTTACGTACGTAGTTTCACCAGATCGCTACTACCATCGAAGACACAGGCGGAAATGTAAAATAAAAATCAGGAACATTTTAAAATAAATTTTATAACCGACTGCGAATCTTTCTTACTAAGCATTATTATTGAAGCGTTATTGGCATTATTAATGACTGCGAGGTCTTGTTTTTTCGTTGTTGCTGCAAATAGCAACTTCACCTTATACATGATTTATTTTATTATCTGTCTTGCAAAGAAGACTATGACCTTTTGCCATAAGAAAGAGCACGTGTCAACTTATAATTATCTCAGGTTCGCGTCATTTTACAATCGTTGAAAAATCATATAAATCACAGATTAGAGACGGTAAAATTACTATCGTCGTGCTATCAGTGAAAACGTAGAAAAACTGCTTTATCCGTCGATTTCACGGATTTTCACGGCCGTTTTATTACTTTCACCCAGCGTAAATTGTTTCTCACGTGAAATGCAGAGTTTCGCGATGTTATTGCGCGGAATTTCCGGATTTCCTTTTCGTTAATTCAACATTTTTAATTTGGTGCAATCGTTTACGTAAACCGGAAAGCCGTGCATATATATATATGTATATCTCTTGATATCATTAGTAGCGCGTATTTTATATTAACTTCCTGTTTAAATATAATACGAGCCTTTTTAGACGCTTTTCTTTCGCTTTATCTTTATCCTGTCGAACAATTATCGATAGATACACAAGATTAGATACAGTTGTGCCAGGAAAAGCTAGATTCTAAAAATATCAATATCAGAAAACGTAAAAATCTGACACGATGATTTCATGAAAAGTCATAACTAACGTAAACAGACTACTGCAACAGCTAACATAACAACAATGTAACTAACTCTCTATGTAAGAAGAGACCAGCATCTGCGATTCGAGAGGCTATGACTAATCGTAACACGATCAATAAAATGGCAATGATCCATTCGCCTTCGATTACGGCGGTCGTACACTTGCGTAACTTTTTACGTCCTATTTTTATGATATCCGTGAGTCTGATCACGTTGACCGATTCCTCGATTTGAACCGATTATTCGTACTAAAATCGAGCAATGAATTAAATCGAATACGAACGATACTGATACGACTTGTCTTTTTGACTTGTCCAGTTGCGTACATAGCATGTACAATTTTATTTAGACGAACGAAATTTCGCAACTACTTAATTTACCAAATTTCTATCGACTGAATTCACTCGTTCAAAGTTTATATTCCACCGTACAGAGCTGACTTCGGACAGAATTGTTTAAATAATTGTTAAACAACGCTTTTGGTGTTTACTGTTCCACGCCTTTACCATTATGGAATCTAAGCGTATTTTGGATATTTTATGTATAATTTTTAACGTTCGTGCAACGAAACCGTTTTCTCTAATGCTTTTCGGGGGTTTCAGGAGAAGACGCGACTCTTCACTCGGCCGATTACATCTCGCCAACGTCAGATAACGTAGTGAACGAGCTGCAAGGACTCTCTCTGGAAGAACAGAATCGCCAAAAGGAGGAATGGAGCGCGGAACTGGCCAAGGTACGTACTCACCACGCTTTTTCATTCCGTTTAAAACACTGAAATAGCTAGAATTGTGAAATATGACCAGCAAGAAATTCACCGGCTACAAGATCTATTTCAATTAATTCCGCGAAGACAGTTTTATCCTATACATACTCAAGGTCCTTATTCTTCTTCAACTAGTTGTATTTTTTCAAACACGTTTTCAAAGATAGAAGATGGATTTTGGAGAATTATTAATTACAACGTAAATATACGCACTTGTATTTCAAATAAAACGATCATGCTATCGAGCTACGATGGTTATGTAAATTTATAAAAAATTGTAGCTATATTTTTATTCAACCTTTTAGACATCCTCCACATAACTATGGTTACTACTATTTAGTATATTTCGTTAGAGAACATTTGCGTTGAATCTTTAATTCCCTTGCTCATTGGAAAAATAATTCTCAATAGACGCAAACGTTTTTGCAATTATTAAATACAATAATTTTACGAATAAAAACGTCACTTTTATCGATTATGGCGGATTAATATTCACATAGCTCAATTCCCTTTATAAACTGCAAATAATATATACATTCGACATAGTTTTCTCGGATTTTTTACGCTTAATTACCGAAAAGTCTCAGCGCAAAAGAGAAACTCGAGCATGAACGATTAACTATTTCGCGAAGAAGCTGAAGAAGCCGCGTGTCGTAGGTGGAAGAGGAGATTCAAACCCTGAGGCACGTGTTGGCGAACAAGATCAGAGTCTCTCAAGAGCTGAAGAGGAAGCTGGGCATCAGCGTTTGGAAAGAGATCACCGACGACATGAATCAGGGCTTGAAAAACGTTAAGGAGAGTCAAGTGTACGTTTTTATTCAGTCCTGCAGAAGCACGTACTTCTTTCTTTATCTTTCACCCTCATTTTGCACGAACGGAGTCTCTGGCTGGGTTTTTGCCAGCGCTGTCACGCGCAGGCTTGTCAGCAGCATGATCTATTCAACCATTTCATCGTTACGTATTTAATTGATACTCGATTATGTTATTTAATTTCGCTAAATGAGATACTTGTTTCGACCTGTTAATCGAGCAGAGCTAGTCATTTATCTCTCGACGATTGAATGAAAGAATATTCGCGACGGATAAATTATTTAGCTAGAAAATTCTCTATTTCCTTCGTACGAATTACATTACGGTTGTGCTTCCGTGGATATTAAATCAATACGCTTCGTGACTCTTTGAAATCAAAAGCTTCATTTTCAGAAGAAAAGGAGGAAACACTATAAACGTCTGTGAATTGATTTATATAATACTCTTCTTCGCTTTCTTTACGCTTGTCATTTTTTCTTTGTAGTCTGACAATTTTTACGATACGATTAATTCAGCGTACTTTTTCAATGAAGTTCTTTGAAACGAAAAGCTGCTGCTTCGAAAGAAAAATATTATAAATGTCTATGTATTCTTTTTTTACATAGCAACCTTCTATTCTTCCTCTTCTATGCGTTTACCTGTGAAAATCGAACAAAGTGAAACTTCCTTTTTAAAATCGAAAGCTTCGTTCTCGTAAGAAAAATATTATGAATATCTTTGAACGTATTTACACAGCGACCTACTTCTCTTTCCCGTTTTTTTTCTTTTTTTTTTAAATCGTTAAACAAAGCGAAACTTTTTAATACTATATCAATGAACGCTGCTGTGACAGCGCCGCTACAGTACAAAGGATTCAACTTTTTGTTAGGGTAACTGAAAATTCTATCGAAGAGAGAGCCAATGTATAATTTCCAATTTACGTAGCAGTTACGGTTTAATTATACTGTAGCTGTTCTGTTAACAGGTTAATTTCGTTTTACCGCATGCTGCTGATGCCTGAGACTTCAAGCACAGTTACGAATGCCACACGCGAACAATTTGTGCGGTTCGAGCTAGAGCTATGAAAGCTTGTCGCTACTAGAAATGACGTCGAGGTTGCTGTAACTTCGTCCTTATCGGAATCGATGCGTCTATTCGTGCCGTTCACGGGCCAAAACGATCAACTTTACCCTACGAAATCTTTGAAATTTCACCGCCAAACTATCTTTATAACTTCGTCAATTTTCTCTGTTAATTTTTGTTTCGCCATGTTGATCGAATTTGGCAAATGAACGGTTCGTTTGTCTCTTCGTAAAGCATTCTCAATTGTCGCGCAATTTAAGTAGATGTCCGTTGTTGAGAGATCCCATTTTGTTATTTCGTTCGACAGGTTTTTAAATCACCTGTAAAGATACCGCGATAGACGAAACGCATGCATAATACGTAAGTTTTTGTACAGTTACACGTGTATCAACGATTTACAGTTAGATGTGTGCGGATAGACAGAATTGTCATTGTATCTGACGGGTTTCAAACGGATTGGAAGAAACGGGGCGGGTTCGATTCTGGATTCTTATATCATCGTGACGAAGTGTCATAGTTGGGTATGATAGAAATGTAATAGAATACAGGGAGTGCCAGTATGTAATCGTAGTACAGTCGACAACGATGTTAATTCTATGGAAGCAAACAAATTCGAAATAATAGGAAAAGAATAGAATTAAATTTTCTCATACGAGCTTCCGTATCCGATAAAATCGAATTTCACTGTTTGTTTAATCGATTAACGCGAACTCGACTGATTACCAACTGGGCACGAGCGAGTAATTAACAGGAATAAGTAAACACGGGGAAATAAGTCAGGAACGTAAAATGAAATTTTTCTATGGCAGACTTCGTTGTTGAGAAAATGAAGTTGCAAACGTGTTTAGTTAAAAATTGCTCTGGAATCTTCCGAATTTCATTTTCTCAAAAAACAAAACGCCAGACGAATAAATTTTATTCTATTTTCTCGATTTTATCCGGACTACATGGATATCCGCACTCGTCTAATGAAAGTTGATTTTTTAATTGCGCGTAAGGTGACGGCTGCCAGCCCTCCGTACCTTTTTCGTTTATTTTCTGCTACTTCTGCTCTTCAGACATGTAGAACACTTTTCTTTGACTTTTGGTTGGGTTCTCATTCAGTTATCAGAACGTCGGCGAGAAACTCGGTCAGTTCAGCAAGGCGGTCACCGAGAACACTTTGTAAGTACACAAGCAATCGTGTTATCCTTTCAGATCCAACATTTCTTCCATCGACTGTTAACCGTAATCGTCTTCGACTAAAATAAGCTTCTTTTCTTCTTTCCTTTCTTTTCTTTCCTTCTTTTTTCTTCCTTAGAATCCTCGACTGGTGTAGCGCGAGTCAGATCGTCGATAAACGAGCAATAAATAGATAATTGATCGAGAAATAGTCCCGTTAACAATTAAGGAACACACAGGGAAAACCTGCTTACATCGATATTATTATATCGTAGAAAATTACGTGATTACATAACTCGGATGAAGATCTTGTTAAACTCAAAGATACGAGCTTTTTAGAAACAGCTGATAAACGTAGTTTCGTAACAAATCAACGATATAATGTAACGACGAGCGATATTTCTAAAACGTCCGAGACACTGGTAAACAGTTGTTGCCACATATTTCAATAGGAAAATTAAACGATGAAAGAGAAATTACTAACATGAGATCGATCGATATCTCGAATTTCAAAATCGTTCCTCCGTGAGATGAATAAAACCCGTGGCTCCTGTAATCCTCCATTCGTTCTGCATCGCAAGAGTACCAAAAGCAATCAACGAGAAGTACAACGCGCTGAACGTGGAAGGACATACGTTACGTTTGCGAGCGACCTGATCGCGCCGCACCATTTGAGGGTTGTGTCCGAGAGAAATTTTGGATCACGATATTAACGCGATTTATACGTATTAGACATAACTTGCCCTTGCCACGATGTTCCCTTGCACGTTGTCACGCCACTCGCGCAAAATTCACAATGCTTCAGGTTGTTCTAATTGCTCTAACGTGGACGAAACGAAGTATGTACAGAGGCTCGAGAAATAATCAGATAGAAAAATAGAAAGGCACGCACCGCTAAGCTAATTAGTGTCCAAGATAGAAAGTCGGTGTATCGACCTCGGGTTGCCACGAAACAGCGTCTTTTGTTAGCCGCTTGCGTAAAAGTAACGATAGCAGAGAAGCATAAGCTTTTCTAATGATGGCAATCTAACGATGAGCACGGAGTGCTTGTGAATAACGCGATGTAAATGTGTGGTTACGAGATTGCGGAGCTTGCCGTGTGTGTGAAAGTAAAATGCATGACATATACATCGAGCTTGAGTCATTATCGAAGTCCCGAGCAAAAGCATCTGTGACCACGGACAACGCGACCTTGCCTGGACAGAACAAGTTCCGCGTAAAATGAATATTTATCATTTTCCTCCTTCCACAGATTCCAGAAGACAGAGTCTGTATTCAAGACCACGGCTGAGAAGACGACCAGCATTCTTGGCGGCTTCGGAAGTGGATTATCCATGAAGCTCGGCCAGATGCGTAACTCCGACAGCTTCCGTTCCCTAGAGGAACGAGTTGGATCTGCCTACGAGAACATGAAGGTTGTTACCGACGATTGAAAGAATTTTCCGCTTCTTTTTTAACCTTTTAGAAGAGCTTTCGTTAAACCTGTCGCGTTTCTTCGGCCCATTTCTAGATTGTTGATTTTTACGCGAATTTCGAGCGTTTCCTAATCTTGGCAAGATCTTTTTTGTCGTTTTATCCGTAGACAGTGACACATAGCTCCACCAAGTTTCGTTTAAAAAATGATAACACAAAACTTGTAAAGCCTGGCTTGTTAAACTGCGGGCCGTGACCCTCTTAGTTTCCTTAACGCGTCCACAATGATCGGAAGAAGATAGCTAAGACCCGATGTTAATTAAGATACGTTATTAGAGTCCCCTGTAAATGTTACGTTCTCATGAACCTCTTGGATTTTTATTCTACGTAAAAGATCGTACGCGTTGATACTTCTTAAAGATCTTAATAATAAAATAACGCGTGTCCTATATCGGATTTATACGTAATTCGTGCATATTACGAAAGAGAATGAAATAATGCGAACAAGTTAACTCATTTCGTCTTACGACTCGTTTCGTCTTTGGATACCAGGATTACGCTTTTAGACTTAATAGACGAATCGTGAATAATTTCGCTGTGTGAAATTTCATTCTTTGTGTTCGTTTTAATTTACGTGTATTCAACTTGTCCTTTTCAACTTGTGCATCGTGATCCTCTTAGGCTTCGAAATATTTTATTTTTAGACTGGCTGTTCTTAGTTAGTTGACAATTGTTTAATTTAATAGGACCACGTTGACGTATTTTATGAATAATGTTAACACTGATTTGCGTTAAACGAAAGAAAGAAAACATAGTACGCGAGTGCGTGTAAGGATGAACGGCGTCGTGTGTGCGTATGAATATGTGGAATTTTGCATTGATGAAAGATGCGGGTGAAGATGCGAGAACGAAGAACAAATGCGGATCGGATGACAGAGGTTAGTGAAAGAAAGAAATCCGGCTGTTTCGTGTGTAACGGATTAATAGAACAGGGTCAACAGAGATTTGGGGATAGCTGTTTTGTAGCTTTTGAAAACCGACGCCGAAGATAGTTAATATGGTACGTTATGTTTCAGACGAAAGTCGTGCCTTCAAGATCCAGCTCAATGCAAAGCTTCAATGAGATGCTTCGAGACACGGAATCGTTACGCTCGGCGCCAACAGCTACCAGCCCGACCATTCCGGAAGACAAACTTCTGTCTTAGAGTTGGGCATCTCGAGTTTACATCGATTTCTGCCTCTTCTCTGCGTAACATGCTGACGCGTCGATCCACGATGCCGGTGTTTCGCCCTATGCTACAAACTATCACTTTCCACTGCGTATTGCTATTAATCAGGGCTATGCGATGTCGTCTACGTAATCGAACGTCTATTAAAACGAAACAAAAAAGTAAAAAAAAAAAGTCAAGTCAGTCGTGGAAAATGAGTTGGCTTCGCGGATATCGATCGGTATGATGCAACGATTCGAACAATTTGTGTATTTTGGATGTTTCCTTGCGTGCACAAAGCTGTGTAGGACAGTGGACGTTGTTGGAAGCAACTTGATGTTTCTTCGTGATTTAATAAGTTGCACGATATGCCCTGTTGAGAACAGAAAAGCTAATTTGTGATCCTTTCTTTTCTTTAGTGATTATTTTTGTTTATTTTTTTTTTTTTTTTTTTACGAATTGATTTTTAGAAATGCGTGGAGAAATCTTGTTGATTTTTAACATGTGACGTTTCTTTTATTTTGTTTCTCCTTTTTCTTTTTTGTTGTTTAAAGAACATGCAGGATCTCTGTGTTAATTGATCCTTTTACGGTGACAAGCTTATCAGCGTTGTATCAATAGTTTGCGTTTCTTCGTATCGGGAACATGTTACTCAAGAAGATGGCAATTGATTTCTTTACTTTATCGAACTTATTTGCACTACAGCGATTTTAATAACGTATAATATAATATATCGTTGGATACGTACCTTAACGTTTAGCGGTTCAACCTGTTTTTGCACCACGAATTCGTGAAAGTAGGCACACACGCTTTGAATAGATATTTTACTCTGGTGGCGTTCTCGTCCCTTTCCGGATATCGATAATCTTAACATCAGAAACGATACCTCGATGTATTCCTATGACATACGAATTCTGACTAGCAATCTTCTTCGATAAGACTCGTGCTTCGACAATACTATCTATTTTCGTGTGATAGAAAATGATCGATCTGTATCGTGCAGTCTATTTGAAAATAATTCGAATTCGTGCAGTAACATTTGTAGAGTTTCCAGGATTACTTTACGCGGGACACAGGTGGCCGCCATTGTTTCGCAATTATTCGATTCATCTTAAATATTCCCGAAAATATTTCTGAATAGGTATCTATCTTTGTACGTTGATAAATGTCCTTATAATTACGTTATGAAACATTTTATAACTCGTTGCATTTAAGCGAGACTAATATCGATCTTAAATAACGAAGCTGTTACGGCTATTACGACCATGTAATTTCGTTCAAAATCGAAATCTTATCGTTGTGAGAATTAATAAACGCGATACTGTTATACATGTTCGCAATGAATCAAATTCTTCAGCACTATGCTTGAACATATAGAGAATGGTCGATAAGTCACTTTCCTTCCCATTTAAGAGCTGTATAACTTTCTTTATTATATATTTTTAAATTCTTATTTCAGACTTTTGAAAAAATTTGCAATGTAGAAGCAAGTACAAGTATTACAAAAAAAAAAAAAAAGAGAAAAGAATACGACCTGATTTCTTTTTGCGACATAACATTACACCAAACTATAATCTTTACAGAATGCAATTCTTATTGATGTTCAAATCTTGAGTTTCTACTGCCCTAAAATCTGCTATTCTGATAATTGACACACCCATTGAATGAAAATGTACCTGGCATCTCTTTAAAATAGCGTTAGAACAATGGAGCGTCGATTTTGAAAATAATATTCGATAATTTTTATTCGTTGCTCCGTAATAATTGTCGTTATGATGGATGTTGACTTTTCTATTATAAATCTTCGAAAGTCTTTAAAAATTCGAAACAGGTATTTAAAGATATACAACGAAAAAGAGTTTTCTAGAACCAATCGATGGGAAGGTGAGTTATGCGTTACACTATATTTAAGAAGAATTGTTTTTGCCTTGAAGAGTTTATGAGGATTATAAGGATGGCTTGGTACGGTAGTCAATGGTACAGCGAGGCTTCCCGTGTTCCGTGATCATTGAGCCTTAAGGACGACTTTTAAAGAAACACGTGTAAGACCGATCTAATTGCAAATTGTCTAGGAAAGCGAAGAATATTTTTTACTAAGCTCTAGAATGAAATTATGTGGCGCGGACGCGCGATGACCAGAGCGCGTTTGCTTGTTTAAGAAATTCGTTAATTTAAGAAGTCGGACACAGATATTATAAATGCGTATACATAAAGCATTTTCTGCCTATTTAACGAACTCTATATGTCATTGAAACTGGATCTAATCCCTGCGAATGTGTCGTAAGATCTGCGCTCGTATCGTCATCGACAACCTGCTACACGATCTACTTGTTCATATTGGAGAATAAATTATTTTGAAAAATGCTACACGTGAAGAGCGATTTTTCATCCATAGTACAGGGCGTGACTAAACGTTTGTTACATATTAAAAATCTATGTGTGCTTCTTAATTATATGGAACTTATTCGTACTTATAATGGCAATTTAATAATATATTTTTTATGAAAATTTCTGCAGTTTCCCTTTCTTTTGCTAGTTTCAGTAGGGTCTCTACGATTTCTAGTTAATTAGATAAGATTGTTCATTTAGATTAAGATTATTCCACGGAATATTATTATATATTTGACAATCATTTTCTACGTAATTCATTATACATTGGCGCTGTGTGATTATTAATAGAAATTAGAAATAATTCTTTGTTTTATGATTGATTTTTTTCCCCTTTATACAGAATGTAGAATGTTTCAGAGTTTCTTTTTTGTGTTACATGATACAGTGTGTCATTGGAATAATCTTGCATATTGTTTAAGTATATATGTACTTTGTATGATATTTTAAGATTACCGTCCTAATATAAGAAACAATTTGTGGAAACTACTCTACTTTCGAGTGTTCCAGTTTCCTGCTTATAATAAATGGACCACTTTATAGACTATCTTAACCATCGTCTTATATATTTATTTTCAAATAAACCTTGTTTTTGTAAATTCATTCCTTAGCAAATTTCAGATACCCGAGGCGCAAGAAACGAATTACTGGGATTTCTTACTTATCATGGTCTTTAATGATATCTAAACAAGAAGTCGCATATTTTAGACAGAAAATGTAAAAATGAAATGTAACTTGAATACGCGCACGTGCGTATCAAATTCGCTCGGCAGCAGTAAACGGTATTCCGAGTGAAGTGAAATTTCTTTGGAGCTACTTTTCAAGTACTTTTAAAAGTACGAGTTCTGGTTTATATTAAACTGTAACGCAATTCTTTCTTTTTATTTACGTCTTTTACGAAACCTTTTATATCAAAAGAAGAAGTAAAAAAAGATGGAAAGCAATACGGCTAGGAATTTCCTAGCACACGTTTATCCACGTTCGTGAGTTTAAGCTTGTGTATCATGCTCATGCAGAAACAGACTTCAACAAGAAAGAAGTCCTTGATTTCAATCGATTTCCTTTGAATAGTATTTCTGACAATACTATTTAATAATAACTATTAAATGAAATTATTATAGTTAAGCATTTATCCTTAATACCCAAGTATATTAATCTCTAAATTTTTGTATGACCGACAATATGCCTGACTCAAGTGAAAAATATTATCTGCAAATCTGATGCTTTCTAGTAACATGGAGTATGCATGGGGACGACGTGGAGTGCCTGGATGGATGGTACTTCACGATAAGGATCAGTTGGGAAGATACATACACGCAGCATTAAAAAAAGGAATTGGTCAACTACTTTATTGCCATTCTTCACGTGGTACAAAACATAGTTCGGGTGCGTACGAGCACGCTTAAGTACAAAACAAAAACGATCCTCTACAAGTAGTCTTCTCCAGCTGCATGGCGAGAGCAAACAAGTAGAAAGGTAAGAAACAGAGAAAGAGACAAGAGTAAGACGAGATGGAGCAGGGAAAGATAGAGAAAAGAAATTTAAAAAAAAGAAGAGAGAGAGAGAGAGAGAGAGCTGTGTTAACGTTAAATGCATACATATCTGTATATGTATCTGTATACGTATAGAAACATGTGTGTGTGTGTGTGTATATATATATATATTACGACTTCGTTAACAACATAAAATGTAATTATTCACATAACACAATAATCTGTGATCTATAATATTATAACGATCTGTCTTTTGTACTGGATAGGCCAACACGTACAGTTTCCTATATACATATAGTCGAGATTCTTTATTAAAGTTCCTTTCTTTCGTTGATCTTCGTTTAATTACCATATAATTCAATGAGAAAGAAGAATCCATTTATGAGTAATAAAGCGCGAGCTTGGCCTGTCGCTTTCTTTTCATCAGGCACCGTGCAGCCCCGTTTGAGTATTATTTAGTTTATTCGTTTAATTAATTATTTATATTGAAAGTATCTCGTAACAGATATATCTCGTTGCCATGGTAACCTTGGAATTGGGTTTGCCATCTCGACAACGGCCAACAGTATCGAAGTTCTCCGTTGTCCTTTAAGATTAGGCTTCGTATTAACTAAGGTATAGGGTGTGAGAGAAAAAGATGATACATATATATATATATATATTTATCTATAACATATGTATATATCTATAAACACATGGGGGTGTAACGTTAAATTAAGAACGCAGTGCAGCGTAATTGGAAGGGATCGTTTTATAATACAACGGTACCTTGAGTATTATTCGACGTGAACAAATCGGCGCGACGGCTCTCTCAACGTCTGTCGTCGTTGAATCACGCGGTAACGATATAATTATGCTTACGATTAAGCGAATCACGAGTAACGATTGTCGTTGATGAATCGCAGTTGGCGGGAATCGATTCTGTGCCGAGAGGAAATTCGCTTCAGCCTCCATTGCTTATTCAAGTCGTTAACATCCTTCACAGTTTATTTCAAGGAACAATTAACAATATTTCTTCTTTCTTTCTTCTCTCTCTCTCTCTCTCTCTCTCTCTCTCTCCTCATTGTAATCTCTTCAACGTGTCGAGAATTAGCCAAAGAAGAAGAAGAAGTAGAAGAGGATAGCAATGTTAAAATACGTTATTAGAGTTGCTGAAAATGTTACGTTCTCACGAACCTCTTGGATTTTTATTTGGCGTAAACGATGGTACGCATTAATAATCCTTAAGGATGTTGTCCCGTAAACGCGTAAGGTAACGCGTCCCATATTGCATTTGTACACAGTTTGGGCACGTTACGAAAGAGAGTGAAATAATGCGAATAACTACACGTATATATTACGATCTATCGTTTCGTATATGGATACTAAGATTGCACTTTTAGATTGAATAGGCGAATTGTAAGTAATTCCGCTACGTGAAATTTCGTATATTCGGTTACGATTTAATTTACATCGATTAAACTTTGCTACGCGGCTCTAAGTATTAACGTTATACCGACTTGTGTGTAAATATCACGTCTCAAACATCACATTTCTTTACTTTTCCATCACGTTTACAGAGCAGCTTTAGTACGGTGTACTGTCGCGTTTGAAATTTTTCATACATTCTTGCAACAATTTAATTCGACAAGTTGCGAAAAGTCTGAATGGCTTTCGTTTATTATCCACATAGAAACCGTTGAACATTCGTATGCACCTGTGTACATTCCAATCGAAGGAAATTAATTCTGTGCAACTCTCACTCTACAACAAAGTGTAGCAAAAATGTACGAAACAATCCAGACGATCTGAAACAGAACGAAAAAAAAATAAAAAAAAAAAGAAAAGAAAAACGACCTCGCAATTCGCACACAACGTTCTCGACCGATTTAGATCCCAGCGTTGCACGAAAGACTTTCTTTCTATTCGCGGACAATAGGCTCACGGTCCGAGCAGATCTCGCATGCAGACGCGTCTAAGATGCGGCAAGCCTTCTTTTTCACGGCAATAAAATTCACCTATGATAGTCGGGCCACGACATTATCCTCGTTTACCCGATTCAACCGTGGCGACCTTTGCACGTGAACGTTGCACCTTTCCGTGCAATCTTCCATCTACGGAGGCCATTGTTGCTGTATCTCTCGTTGCTCTCGTGGTTCACGGCGAAAGAGAGACGGGGGTGTGGCGCACCTTCCTCCTACCTTTGGAAGGTTAACGCGCTGTAGCGGTATATTAGTCAACCACAATGGGCCGCGGATGTCGTTGAAAAATTCCGGGACCAACCGGGGCGAATGCATCGTTCCGAGATTTCACCACGTTCTTCGATACTTTTCTTTCTCCTGTCAATGAATGTACAATAGGACCTTGAACCGCTTAATCACCGAGAAATCGGATAATCAAATTTTTCGTGATCGAACGACCGAAATTGCACCATATATTACGCGTGTCTCGATTATTTTCCTCTTGGTGTTTCTAGATTTTCCCAGCCGACAGATTGGACATTTTTGTTCAAATTCGCAAGGTTAATCGCATCTGTCACGTATGTTCGTACGAAGCTTCTTATTTCTTCTAACGTGTAGATTCGTTCTCTTCTCTTGAACTATGGACATTCGTCAATGGCTTCTAAAATATATAAATCGTTCGTATCCAAAGGCAGGAATTCCGAGGCTTTCGCCTTTTATTCGTTACTTTCAGCTCGTTCTCTGTAAGCGTCCCAACAACGAGTTAATTAAAAGGATCGATCTGATTAAAGAACCAGGCCAATTAGAACGACACAATAGCAAAGCAACGAATCACAGTCGTCTTCTCGGCTACAAGGCGAAATCGGCAGATCGATTACGGCCGTACGATTCTCTGTGTGTATAGATGAGAGGCGATTAGAAGCCGGGTGGGTCGCAATCTGACTTTAAATTGGTGAAAGCCGCGCCGCTGGTGACTTTAAACACCGGTTGTAACCCTTATAAGGCGGCTCTCATCATATCAGGCCCCAAGAAGCGTATGGTTGCCGTCAATGGTGTCCGTGCCACGGGCTTCGACTAACGCGATTTTAAAGAACAGCTATAAAGAAAGAGGAACGAGACTTAATCACGAGCACACGCCGATTAGCCGTAGCCTGCTATCGATCTACCTCGTAAATAGAACTCGATGACGTTTTTTTCTGAGACCGCCTTGGACCGGCCCATTAATTGGAGCGCCGACCATTGCACGCGTTTCTCTTCTGTTTCTGCCTTATTCCTCTTTCAAGCTGCTGCTGCTGCTGCTGCTGCTGCTGCTGCTGCTGCTGCTGCTGCTGCTACTACTTGAAACGTTGTGGTACAATATACTTCGATGTGTCGCGGCTGGCAAAATAAAATACAGAAAATTCTAGCTGCAGTCAACCTGTTAATCGAATTAGCGTCGAAACTGTTAGACTAAAGCATTTTTTTTTAATGTAACAATTTATAAACGCACGATGCTCGTTCTGATTTAGTTCTGATACTATCGGCGAAGTTTACACGTTGTTCTACCAGCGATTATTCATAAAGCGTACGGAAAGAATTTGAGCATCTCGTTTTCTAAACAGTAAACTTTAACGAGGTTAAAATATTTGGTGCGCATCGAACGATATCGATGAATTTTACATAAGACTGCTCGCTCGTACTTCATTTTATGCTGTTTGAAATGTCATGAGTCGGGCCATTGCGGACAGTTTTCATTCCTGAATAATTAGAGTCGTTGCTCGTGTCACACTTAGAATTCGCGACAAAGGGTACGGTGTGGATACGTCGTACAAACGAAAGATAATACCGCAACTAACTTCAAGAGATTTTGAAAGCTTGTTCGTAACGAACAAAGTTCATCGACTCGCACGACATATGGTAATTGTAAATTATCGAATAAGACGCAAAATGTACCGAGTATTTAAAAGAGGACAATTCACAAACAATACTTGTATTTAACATTTTAGATATAATTGGAAATAGCTTTTCTTATAAATACAATTGCGAATACTTGAGAATAAAGAAAGAAACTCGATGTGGAAACAACTTAACGCGAAAATACGCTGTCTGCTATCATTTTTCGTTATACTGAAATCGCCAGCGTTACGAAACAGATTTTCCAAAGACACCTGCGCAATAATTCTCATCGAGCCAGGTTTCACGCACCAAAGAAAAAAAAAAAAATAGAGAAGGAAAAGGAAAAATAACGATAGAAATACCTTGCAGCCACATTAATTCCAATTAAAATTTACGCTCTCCATTAATACCACACAAGTTGCATTTTCACTTCCCTCTTCGCTATTTTGCTTAACCTTTAAACAACGAGATAATGTTCTCTCCGAATGGCCTTCGTTTAAACCTTACAAACTTGCAAATGCACGAACAGACGTGGTTATCAGATATCTAGCCAGCCAAATCGAATAACGTTCGATCGCAACTGTGTTCCTAGTGGCGATAGTCAAGAATGAGTCAATTAAGCGAGTTGCTATGATCGAGTCAGCGGCTGTACGTTTTGCGACAGGCGTGTTCCAAGTAGTTCGGCTTAATTAAAGCGATAAAGAGATATCGGGACAAGATATTGTTGCCGCGATAACGTATGAAAATACGTTTGGCCGGCGTTTACGATAATTCATCGCTGTTCGCTAATTATGCGCTTAATTAGAATATTTATACGTCGGGGGCTTTCCTGGAACTCCCACTCGGCACATGGACATCGACTTCATCGTGAAATCGTGATAGTTTCTTTCGTTGTACGATTTCTCCTTGTCTCGATGTTTCTTTTCTTTTCCTTTTCAATTACCGCTCTTGTATCTCTTTTTACTTTTGAAATTTGCTAAAGCAACGTTCGCTAAGTCGCTGTACGACGTTGTCGAACTGGTGGACGGATCAGACTCGCGAGAAACGACGCTTCGCTTTTCAGAAAATTCGTAGAGATTCGCAGAACGTGCGACGTCGATTCGCAACTGTCATCGATTCGTCGATCGCTCGATAGCAATTCCCATTTCGGAATTCAGATGTTATCCTCTGGTCGTTGGTGCTGCCTCGTTAATTTCCATCGGTGTTGTTAGCTTCGTAGGAAACATCCAATTTTTGGTTTCGATGGTAACGTGCGTTTAACAGCGATGGATCCGCTTTCTTCGGGTTTTACTATGATTGTACTCTTGGTACGACCACACGCATGGTGTCGTGGTTATTTAGACCTTGTGACTACCTGTTTGCTAATTAATTCTTGGAATTGTTGTCGGAGTGCGTACGAGAATAAAAGTAAAAGATTATACGGCGGAGCATAGGTGTCTGTTTTCCTATTTTTTCGCGATTTTTTTGATGAAAAGCGACGGTAGAAAAGATTCGAGTTCTGGGAAAGATAAGTTGGAAAACACAGCGAAGCGAAGACCGATCGCGTTAACAGCCCACCATCGAATTACAAGTCGATAACACGCTGACAACGAGAGAGTTATCTCGCCGCTAACCGAGGCAGCAATCAGCCAGCAACACGTTCTTGCCAGTTGACTAATTCATCGTGGATGACGCGAAGCGCGTCTTCCCTCCCATAGACTGGAAGAAAAGATGGGAAGAATTTCCTGTCGTTAGTGCAACGAGATATCGTTAGAACGAAAGTAACGGACCTCGACGTCACTGGTCACCTTGCAATCGTCATGGCAGCCTGCAATGGTAAATTGGCTACGCGTCATTAATAGCAGGCTCGGCGAATTACCACATCACCCCTCGATAATGTCAGCCACTCGATCAACGAGAAAACTTAGCAGGAACTCTGCTACATTAACGTTCGGCTACTGGATGTAACGTGGATCGAAGAAACGTGGATCTGAGTTGAGAGCAGTCTGGTTTCAGCGAATATCATAAACGATGCTCTGATGATGACGTTGATACATCCTTTCCTGGAATTTTCTCGTCTTTCGTCGCCATTTCCAGCATCTCGTTGACAGATGTCGATGTCGAGTGGATTTCATAATCGTTCTAATTTATCGATTAAATTTCAAATGCCGACCATTTTGGTACCTGGACCATTGAAAATGTCAACTATACGGAAACGTACGCGCCACAGTTAATTATCGTTCACGCGTTATCTCCAAGAGGATAAGGATAATCGTTGCGAGGCAAAGGCGATGGAAAGGAAGAAGCTAGAGAGCGAACGATGCCTATCCTTCGATCAGCAATTACCTTGACATTATCCGAACGAATCGGTAAAGAACGGTCGGCGTGTAGAACGCTATCGATAATATTTCGCGATGAGAAACAGTAAATCGCTGGCTGGTCGAATTCCTATGGCGATCGGTCGCGATCTCCGGACCAAAGTGCCACGGCCGTACCGGTTTCCTCTCTGTCACGATTTAGTCCATAAAACTGACTAATGATACCGGTGAAACGTAGCAGCAGGCAGCTACAAGATCAATGGAAATCTCACCTGCAACTATGCTTCAAAGGCCACCGAGTTGCCTTCTGTTATTCTCGATAGGCAGTTTCTGACAAAGTTACGAGCACCGATCTACGATACCATCGCGCGCACCTGCGAGAAAACGATACCTGCTCGGTCGATTGTGGAACATTTTCCCTTCTTTTTTTCCGGAAACTAGCGAAACGGTGCAAGCGACCGGCAGAAACGCGAGGAAACATAGCCCGGAAAGGAAATCGTTCTGAAAATTTTAATCTCCATACGTCTCTCGGCTAGACCAACTAGTTGGTTCTGTTGGCTGGCGATGAAACGCCGCGAAATTGCCGCTTGATAACTGCAAGACGGTAAATTATCAATAACCGATAAAACGGACCGGTTCCATTACGCGCGAGATAAAATTTGCTATGTTCGAGGATTCGAACGATAGACTTTTCGTTGCTGGTCGCCGATGTTCCACTTGCGAATGTGGATCAGATTAGGGTAATTTGCCGTCGTGAAAGGCTGTTAGTGGTTGAAACAGTGATAGGCGCGGTGATAAATCTTGGGTAGATCGAGGCAGGTGCGTGCAAAGGAAGTTGGCAGAGGATGTCAGTGTTTGAAGAAGATTTATAACTACTGAATAATAGCGTGAGCAAAGGAGAAGGAAACTGAAGAAAGAAGGGACATTCGCTATCAATCTGCGAAATTTCTATTCCACGTAGAATATCGTTTGGAAATAACACGATAGACTTCGTGGGGAAAAAAGTGATACGAAAGATTTTCCCCCGCCCTTACGAGATAAATGTATAGGAAATGATACCTAAGGTTCGTATTTATATAGAGGATTTTGTGAATTGCGTACAGGATTTTCCATTAAAATTTATCTTCCGCCACAGTGTTCTCCAAACCGAACTAAATTTGATCTCTGTGATCTCTATCTTTTCTTGTATAGTAGAAAGACGACTTTTAAATACGCCGAAGCTCTACATGTGCCTCGAAGCAGCACAAATGCGGAATAATCTCCAAATTTTTATTTCGGCTATCAACAACTAACTATCTGACTATCAACAACTAACATCGACACTCATCAACATCAACCAACAATCGACTAAATCAATCTGAATTTAGTAGAATTCCATATTTAGTGGAATTATGCGTAACTACAAAGTCGAAATGTTTGTACGTGGAACGAAATAATCGAGAAGAAAAATGTACTTGAACGTTTGGCACACGAAACGCACCTCGAAACCCACGAATGCCACCGACACTGGCAATCTACGAGTCACTTAGGCTGATTGCCGACGAAACTAAATCTACCCGCATAAAGTCAATCCGAAGAGAAACAATTCCAAAACCTGTGTGTAAGTTGCACACTAATCCCATGACCACAAGCGAAGCCGCTGCGAACAACATTGTCTCGCAGTATCCGTCAAATCGTCCGCTTAACCACAACCGCTACCAGTTTTCCGCGACCGCAAGAGGAATGACCACAAATAGAGCGACGTCCTTTGCAACAGAAGCAACTTTTCCGAACGATTCTTCGAGAAGATTGCCTTCCATATATGTACGGCGTGATAGCCGGAAGTCTGAACGATTCGCGAAACACGTACGAACGTGATCCTGAACATTTCGAAACTCCGTTCGTCGATCGACTTTGCAAGGCTTTAGGCTAAGAGTTGGAGGAAAGTGCGAGGAAAAATTGAAAATACACTGTGTTTGTTGGTCTAATTTTCCAACCGCGAACGAAGACGCAAAGAGAGTGGACGTTGTTCTTGCAGAAACCGACCGTTCTAACCGCCTAACTGGAAACCACAGGAAAAATGCCACGTGAATGCGAAAAAATATGTTTGAAGATCTTTATTTTTTTTCTTGATTGGTTAATAATTTAAACAACTGATCGTTGGTATGAAATTACGCAAAAATAATAGCAAGATTACGACGTATATTTCAACAGAGCCGTAAATTGTCTGCTGTATGAAACCATAAAAGCTTCGCGAATGATCGCGATATAGAGAGTAAGACGAGGAATAAATTTTTTGAAAATCATGTACATTTCACGTTAGTTCGTAAAAATGTCCGATCGAATCGATTGTGGAATCGTAAAAGCACGACGGGGAATTCCTCGAAAGTTGCGCTCGAATTCATAAAACTTGGTTGAAATTCTTGCACAGTGTCGTTTGCGAAACAGCGACGATCGTAAACGGCGTGGTAAATTTTCTAAAAATCACGGTTTTTCTTTATGTCCGTAAGAGTTCGTAAAAGACATAGCCACCGTGAAACGCGGCGTGTAACGGGAAATCGTTCAAATGATAGGTAAATTTCGTGAAAATTAACTAGGTTTCGCAACCTCGCAGGTCTCCGCGAACGCTTGTTCAGCTTGCGTAGGATAAAATATTTTGAAAAATAATAGAAATTTGTTAGAAATATTTTATTAATTGTCGCGTTAATATTTTAGTCGTGCCAGTAATCTTAGATGGAAGTCTAGCTTTTTCTATATCGATATTTTATTTGTTCGGAAGGTGAAGATTTTTCGTCGATTTAGTATAGTTTCAGATCTTATAGCATAGAATATCTCGAAGAAAGAACTTGAAAAAAGAATTACCGTCATACGAATGATCGTGAATAAATTTTCAGCTTTTTTGAATTTATTATTCTATTTACCTTAGGCAATGAGAACTCGTAGATTTGTAATTCTAATATCGATTTATGAGTAGGCTATTGTTGCTGTAATTAATAGAAAGTTTCGTGAAATATTCATTCAAATTATATAGAATAAATGTAAATCTTTTATGGTCGGTCTCGTGAAACATTATGAAAGTGGTTATTAAGCTGGTTGCGAAAAAGGAAACGAAAATTGAATAATTGTAAAACGAGAATGGCAAGGAGAAGTACTAATTTTCTAAGCGTTTATAATTACTCGCAAGTAATTGAATTTCGTAAGCGGTTCGTGTGTACTTTACGATAATCTTGAAACCAAAGTTACCTTAGAATGTATACGTCTCTCGCAAAATATCGATTATTGCGATCGTACATTTTTGTAGAATACGAATAGATTATACAAACAGGAGAATCCTTTAATTGTCAATGCACTGGATATTTAGAAAATTAGGTTGCTCGGTAATTTAGCAAATTATAAAGATAGATCGTCGCTGGAATCATACGAAGCTTCGTATAACCACCTGTCCAAACGAATGATTAGATAAAAAAGTCGTGCTTTTATAAAATTCTGCAGCAACGTTGTTGGATATCTGCTTCTCACGACATCGTTATTTATCGTAAACGCCAACGCAATAGTCGTTTCTCTAAATACGTTGTACGGTATCCGTTAGTCAGCTGACCTTTGCTTCTTTGAAAGTTCATTTCTACATCAGAAGCCTATTATTATCTTTTGTACGCAGGATGATACGGGGAATCGATTTAATAAATTGAATTTACGAAAGAAAAATTGTAGGGTTCCATTAAAAAAAAAACAAAAAAAAATGTAATTGTACTTTTTGCTACTGCGTCAGTGTACTGTAAAAAGACTGCAAACTATTATACAGCTGATAGGATGATAAAATTTGCCGGACAATGGAAAATTTTCCACTGCGATTAGTATGTCCATTAAATCAGATTAAAAGCGATTGTAACGTTAAGACGACTAATGATATCTAAATAGCTAGTGTATGTGGTAGTGCACGTAGCAAATAGTAAAATATATTATTGCCATGTTTTTTAATGGGTAATTTAGATTTATAGCCTGGTGATTTCATTAAAAGGTAATAAACCTTTTATCTTCGTGCAACAAATGTCCTGTACAAACCGTTTTACCTCTATAACCTGTCATATATTTTTCCTACCTTCCTAATACACAATGATAATATCAACTTCACGTTCAGGTTAACGAGTTTCTTTTCTCCGTTAATACCGAAATTCATGCCCTAAAGGATTGCGATTGCTGTGTTTCGTGTGCAACGATGATATCGTTGTTCGATCAGATACGATTTCTATACGGTTTCTAGGGAGTCGATGTTTCGACCAATCGGCCCGTAAAAATTTCATCGACGTTCGCGAAAGAAAACGTTACCAAACGGTCACGAAAATGTGACGCAATTTCGCTCAGACATCAAACGTTTCTAACACGTTTCAGTTGGCGAACGTTGGCAGACAGAGTTCGTAATTTATAAACTTGCCTACAGCTGATTCGTACTAATCGCTGAACCGGTCTATTTTTGCCATTTAAAAGGATATATTCTAATATTAAAAGACCAGAGAGATTTTACGCTCGCTAATTTCCAAGTAATTTGGCAATGCGCCTTTAAGCTATCGGGATAAATTTCGTAAAAGCAATTTAGAAGAGATATACATTCCCATTATTCCAACGAACAACCACAGCGTCTTGTATAATTCTATTCCGCAACAGTTGCTGTCCTTTTAACGTTCCCATAACGAAAGGGTTGAAATCGCTCCACCAAAGCATGTCCAACAAGTTTCCCACTTCATTTTCCCCTCGAACGATCATTGCCATTCACCACCAACCGCGTCCACTTCTTTACATCGAAAAGCTCAATTAAATCTCTCTTTCTCTCTGTACAGTGAAAATTCCAAATGGATTCGATAGTCCGTACAGTGGAATCTATGTTCCTATCCCGTGAACTCGGTTCGCCAACTCGGCCGAAGAAGAAATTCACACCGTTCTCGTCCTTGGATCGTGAACGGCACATCGTTAATTGGAAATCGAAGTTTACGAGCGAAGATAAAACGCGATACGAACGAAGACAGCCTCGTTTCTGGCGTCGCGTCGTCTCGTCACAATGGCGTAAGAAGCAGAGAAAAAGATGCACGCCGAGGATATTCATAGGAAAAGCAGGATGGAGAAAAAGGAGGGCGATATGCACCAGGATGAGCGGTAAGTTCTTGCCTAGTTTACGTCATCCTGCTTTATTGCTTGCTTACTTTAGTTCAAAGACATTATTCGTACTCGAAGCCAATCGTACGGATATCACATTCTGTTGGTTGGCAGCTTTCGCATGGAAATTTTTCACTCAGCAACTACAAGTTCTTGTAATTATGACAAGGGCGGAGATTCTAAGAGCTTGTTCTTCAGGCTTCTGTCAGTCGTTAATTATTGGTCGAAACAGCTACGAGGAATTCTTACTTACTGACGAATTCATCCAACTGTATCGTGTACACCATACAGCCAGATGGGATTATCGAGTCGCCTATGCTTCGACAGCTTTGCGCAAAACGATCAAGTTTGTCGCACATCACGAGACACTGTTAGCCTTCGATGTAATGATAGAAGAGCGAGAAAATACCGTGTACTTTGGATCGAGCAAAAGAAAGTATCGACTTAATTGCGAACAAAATGTCGATTCGTTTCGATGAGTTATCGATCGATTAAGATCAATCGGCAGAGGAGTTCTCAATTGTTCGGTGGCTTGAACCGCTTTGTGACTGTGCAAATCGTAGCGATAGATTGGCGACGTGATAACAAACGTAGCGGCTTAAGCGTTGGACCGTTTCGCTGCTCTTGCAGATATTTTGCATCTAGAAATCGGTAGAAATATTCCAACGATCGGTTTTCTTTAGATTCGAAAAACTACAACGCAGCATCGACAAAATCGTCGCGTCCTATGTTGCTGTATGCATCGTCAGGTGATAAAATGTGCTGTACGAATATAGAAATAGTCAACGAGAAAATCGATAGAGTGAAAGAAATTGGAAAATTGTAATAGTTTCGTATTAAAACTTTATTCAATCTCCAAAACTAGATAACAACCAATGATTGATTACCATTACAATAAATAGCCAAATAAAAATTACTCTACGAATTATTACAAAATAAAGAGGCTTTGAAATATAAATTAGACAAGAGCTTGTATCTCATCGTGGTAGTGAACAGGATTTACGGCTGTGAACACGAAAGGACAATGAGCAACGCGACTTTGAACACCAAGGGAACCGCGCCGATTAAACGGTCGTTAATTGCTTGGCCGCTTAACGATTCGGCAGGGAAATGTAGTCGTGGGAAACGATCGTTGAAAGGTCAAAGGCAGTTTCCAGCTGAAAAGTCTGCTTGATAGCTGAGCCTGTTCTTCCTGTCTTTTCTTTCGGAGTTATCTTCTCTGAGCCAGTGGTAACGAGGATCGAGATAAGAACCGACGGAAGAATTACTGAAGAAAGTACTGTTCGTCCAAAATCAATTGCTTTCGTAATTCGTTTTACTTTGTCAATTATTTTGGTCTCGTTTCCTCTCTTCGATCTTTTGCTCTTTCGCCTGCCATATCTTGACGACGGTTTTGATCGTCGATCGCACACTATATTAAGAATTTTTCTGTATTTATGAGAAATTCAAGGGTGCGCGAACGCGTCGACCACGAAGAGATAAAACTTGGGAAAGGATCATTCTCAACGTTATTTACAACTCGATACGAATAAACAGTCTTCGGCCAATTGATTTTGTACGGAGTCCGGTTCTTACGTTTAAACGAGAAACGTATTAACAAATTGGACAGATTCGATCCGCGAATTAATAAACTTCTCAGTGAGAAAAAGGTGTTCGTCGATCAGCCGCGAGGTCAAAGAAATAACCGCGAAAGAAAAGAAATGGAAAATGAAATTTACTAGAAAAGGGGAAGGATGTTTTTCTGATGACGCGGAATGTCACAGGCAGCTTCAGGTTCGAACGTCTATCGGACGAATGAAAGGAGCGCGGCGCATTTTCTATAGTTGAGAATTCGCGATAGAAACGCTTTGAAGCTTTACAGAGCTGAAAGGGGGATTTCCGTGGGATCCGAACGAGGCTCGTGTGAACCGATCAGGCTTTTTAAGAGTGTTTCGAAGGTTAAATTCTTCGCAAAATCGTGCGTCGAACGTTTCGCTTTCACTCTCTTACGAATAACAGACGGCGGGACACGCGATCACCAGGTTAAACCAGGGACGAGCGTGGCCTCGCGCGTTGAGTATGTATCTAAATCACAGCTCGTGCTACTAATTACTTCTAAACTCTTATATATCTCTCTCTCGATACTCTGATACTTACCGATTTCTACGTTACATCCGCTATAGTCTACTATATGTCTCTGTGTGTATACATATATATATGTAAAAAAAAAGAAAAACAAAAGATGAGGGAAGAAAAGAGGTGAGAAAGAAAGTAGAAGAAGGAGGAGAATAAAAAGAAGAAGAAAAAGAATCTTCTCTGTAAAATATCTTCAACGTTAATATCTCGTAGCGGTAATTTAAATATCGATCATCGTGTACGATCATCGTCGACGTGGTCGTTTTCTTTTTTTCTTCTCTCTCTCTCTCTCTCTCGTTTGAAACAGCAAACAAGTCGTTTTAGGAACAACAATTTCACCGAATCGTTTCGCGTTGAACCACCGTCGATCGACGATTCGACTATAGCTCGTTTGAAATCAATTGATCGCTCAAGATCGTTTAGTAGACTTCCCTACTCCCCACCACGTTACTTAAATCCTTCGACGTTCTCTCTTTCTCGCGTTTTCACACCTTTATTCGTCTCTCTTTTTCTCTTCGCTTTTATACTTTTACATTTCCCGTCATTTTATTCCATTGTTTCTTTCGAGACACGTTAAACGACCTGGATCAATCGATATCGAACGAGGAATAATTAATTATGAGAATAAAAAAATAAAGGGCGATCTATGCTCGCCTGCTTAACCTAATCATCGTGAACTTATCGACCGGAATAACACGCTTCGTAACGAGCATCGCCAATGCGAGTTTCCAGACGCGTGCGCTATTCACAGATCGTATTCGTTAGAAAAATCGAACGATACATGCAGAAATTTATATCGGCGATAGGAACGGCTATGGAAGTCGCCGGAAGCTTCATTCTGCAGCGGATAAATTCACGACACGCGATTCGATCGCGATTCTAAGGACGGCATTCGATTAAGAAAACGTTGTTACGCGTGAGACAAGGGTACAGTGCCTGCAAGAGATATAGCGAGGTCGTAAAATGAAACGTTAGATTCGGTTAGACGGTGGTACCGACACGTGTTTCTCAAAGGCAATTTCTATCATCGTTGTTAAATTTAACGACGTGTTATAAAACCTGAGCTTGCAGAATATAAATTCATCGATTACAAGAACCTTCTTTGTTTTAAATTATCCTAGTCTTCTTCGATCATCGTTACTAGATCCAACGATGTGATGAAATCCTAGCTCGCAGAGTATAAATTCGGAATAAGTTAATGCTTAAGAAACGTAACGTGAAAATAAACAAATGTTTACGCGTGTTAATTAGAAAAATCCGTATAACACAAGTTGAGCTTAGTTTCGATACACAATCTCGGCTGTGAGTTTTCGTTTCAAGTTGTATACATCACTATAGATGTAATCGTCTCTTTCAGAAAACAAATCTTCGAAAATACGCAGCAAAGGAAAAATTGCTACTGACAACGACTTGACATCAGTCGACTCTAAATGAAGCTCTAGATCCTCTCTCAAAGTGTCCTCGAACAGTCTCTCAAAAACGTTTCAAATTACTCGATTCTCGAAGTTCATAAACTTCTATTTCTTTGCAAATTTACGATATCGCTATATCTCTTCCAACGACCACACGCGATATCGGAAACGCCTAGAAAGGAAAGCGTTCGAGGGAGCGTTCCGCGGCGTGGCTCGCTGAAGCCCATGCGTTTTACGAGGATCAGCTACCAGCGGCTACCAGTTCGCTCTTTCTGGCGTAACTCGTGAGCACCGCCGCGTGCAACTCGAATAAATATCCCGGATCGTTCTCCCAATCAGCAGGAAATTCTCTCTAAGACGAGATCGCGAGACGCCTGTCTAAAAATTAGTCCATGGACGTTGGCCGATCTCGCGATCCTTGGTCATGGTTCGCTCTGTGCCGGGGGTTCCGCGACCTGTCCGGTCGTAAATCATTCCCGCGCGGCCTCTCCAAGTGAACGAAGATCGTAATCGGAGAGTATGAAGAAACAGAGAGACAGAGAAACGAGGGTAAGGAAGAGCAAGAATTAAAGAGACAGAAAGAGAGATACGTAGAAGTGAATAGTAATAGAGGAAGACTCGCACGGTGTATCCTTCGTTGACCATCACCGTCGTGCAAAATCCGCACCGTGCCACCGGGAATAGAGAATGGAGTAGCAACGATCGAACGCGTCCAACTGGACACTGGGAACCGGGTGTGGGCCGTCTGGTCCTCCCAATGCAACTAACTGGGTGGATTACAGGCGGTCCCCGCTGGATCGACAGACACTTGGTGCGGTTGACTCCTATTTGTCACGCTGCTCGTCGTCGAGCTACTCGTTTCGCCGGATGGACTGGGATTCCCACTGTTTCCGCTGTTGCTGGTGCTACTGCCGGTCGCTTGCTGCTGGACACTGGGCTTCTGCGTCACGTGGGTCTGATAGTGCTTTGCCAAGTGCGCCTTCTGTCGGAAACTCTTGCCACATAAGGAACAGGCGAAAGGCTTCTCGCCGGTATGAGTTCTGATGTGAACGTTGACGCTGTATTTGTCCTTGAAGCCTTTGCTACAGATACTGCAATAGTGCAGCGAACGTTCCTTGCGTTGGACGCTGCCTGGAGAACCGCCGGAAGCGCCTTGCTGCGTGCCACTGGTGCTTCCACCGGTCTCTGAACCACTGCTGCCGTTGCTGGCTGCGTTCGAGTTGCTGCTGTTTCTGTTGGTACGTCGACAGTACTTCTTGGGAGCTTTAGTCGTGACCACTCTGGACGGAGTTATCTGAAGCTGGTTGGTGGACTGTTGTTGCTCCACTTCGGTTCGAGGAGTAGCTTGTTGCTGTAGAACATCCTGCTGAGCTGCTGTTACTACTGTAACCGTGCTAACTTGGCCTAGATCCGCGGGAAGAGTTATCGTTCCCAGACTCCCACTGGTTGGATCTAGCGTGTACATAACCGTTGTCGTCGCAGACACGTTGCAAACGGGCTCCAAACTGCAGTACGACTCTACCACTTCGTTGGCTATGCTCTTCAGCTTCTCGTAATCACCGGGACGATAGGTCGTTTGGTCTAACTGGGACAACAACAGATCTTCATCGGTACAAGTGTGCATAGATTCATCCTGCTGTTGTTGCTGCGGCTGCTGTTGTTGAGTCTGTTGTTGCTGTTGCTGCGGTTGTTGGTCGGACACTATCTGCAACCCAGCGTTGCTCGTCACAGGCATGGATATAGTGGATCCTTGAGTAGACGGCGAGGAAGACGAAACTACTTGAGTCGGACCTGTGTACAATTTTCCTTGAAGAGCGCTTCTTAGAAGACTCTCCGCCGAGTCACCTGCTCCAACCGCGACAGCAGCTGCAGCTGCGGCCGCAGCTTCCTGCAGATTCTGATCAGAAAGCTTCCAATCGTTATTATTATCGCCTCCTGTGCAATTGCCACCGCTGGATGATCCTCGGCCGCATAATTCCTTACTTTCGACAAATCCGCTGTCGTCTGTAGCATATTGGGAGGATGCAACAGAGAAACGATCTGGATGAAACCTGTCGTTGACTGTCCGCGACACTTCGGTCACGCTACTGGTCTGATCGTGTTCCTGCTCGGTAGACGCAGGTTCCATGCTCAGTATAGCGTCCAGGTCTAGATTGGGTCGCAGAGACCAAGAATCACTGGACGTGGGCGCTGGACTCTTGCAACAATCTAACGCATCCATAGAGTTGGCTTCGTTGTTCAACACGGTCAACGTGTAAATCGCGCCGTCCGTATTTTGTCTGTCGTTGGCTGAGCATCCTCGACCTACTCCTTGATGATGCTCGTTAGAACCTTGATGAACGCTCACGTTATCATTCCCGTGGCTCTGAGCATTAGCGTGGGCCGACCAGCAGTACTTGTTCAGGTCTTCCAAGAGTATATTACAGGTCTGCTCTTTGCTCTCGTCCGTGCCCCAATAATCACAATCCGACTGATCCATCGGTGTTTGCTCGTTGCTCTGTTGAACGTTGCAGGCGCTATGGTGCGTCCTCACGTGGTGATGGTGGTGATGGTGGCTGAGGGAGCCAGTAATCGTCGAGACTGGGGGTAGTGCTGTCAGAGTGTTGTTATTGGTTTCTTTGATGAACGGCGAGCTGTGTAATTCGCGATTAGTTTCGTGTTCCTCGTGACCTTGCTGGAGGTAGCCGATGCTTCTGCAGGTGGTACGATGCAGGAAGCTTTCTTCGTCGGACACGCCGTCCGTGGAGGCACAATGCGGTGGCGGAGAGACGACGAAGTCGAAGAAATCGGTCTTTGGCAGATCTTCCCCACCCCCTCCTGGGGCGAATGCCTCCGTTAGATCCATGGAGTAGGTTTGGTACTTCGTCCTCGTGGTGCTTTTTGTTTTTGGATCGGATTCCAGGTGGCCTTATTAGGCTGGCAGTCGCAGGTTTCAGGTGGTAGAAGGTGAATTTCAGTGATGGTAGCTGGCGTGTCTCCTTGCCCACCGCATCCTTGAGTTCGGG
Organism: Bombus vancouverensis nearcticus; assembly: GCF_051014615.1. NCBI lineage: Eukaryota > Metazoa > Arthropoda > Insecta > Hymenoptera > Apidae > Bombus > Bombus vancouverensis. The sequence continues at coordinate 15,939,623 of NC_134915.1, read as the reverse complement.
GAATCACCTGCAAAATAGAATTGAAATTTTCGTCAGTTGGTGGAATCCGTTTGCCCTCTGTTGGAATACTTTGTCCAATATTTCTAGTATTTTCGGTATCTTTATTTTTTTATACGATAGAGCTTCGTTTATACGAATACCATTTATTCGAACGAAGTTTTAACGTCCAATCGAACGGAATTGCAAATATTATCAATCTATTTTTCATCTAAAGATAGCACCAAAATTTTTGAACGAAAGTATCTATGAAACGTAGGGAGAGATATGTCATTTTTATATAACAAGATATTAAAATATAATTTATCAACTGATCTAATCGAATAAATACAAATTAGACGAATAGCAGCGGAATTTTTCATAAAGAGAATTCATCGGGCTGTCGATTTGGTGCACCCAGAGATCCAATCCCATAAAATCGCGGGACAATGGCGCATACCGCGACGCCGTGTCCCAGATTTTCCGCGTTTTCTTAGGCGACGGGCCAGTGAAATAGGATCGGCACCAACGCGGGCATTAGGCCGAAGAGCTAGTGTTCTTTCGCATGTTCTAGGCGTGGGAACGCACCGTGGCCGTGTATAAATTCACCGTAGCGAAGCTAGCCGGCACAACGATCAACCGTACACTCTTGGAGACAGTGGGATAGAAACAGAGAGCACGATCGACGCAGATCGACTCCCTTGAATCTCTGAACGAAGGAGAAACCGTGCCTTAGACAGAGACGGAATAAGGATGGAGAAACTAGAAGATAGACAGGCATACACTGTGAAACAGAGAAGGGAGAACGTAAAGACCGGGGACGTTGCGCATGAATATCGTGTGTATAGCGAGATTCTAATAACCGGGTCTATCACCGTTTCATTTTCCTCTAATCGCGTGATAGTTTATTCGCCTCTTCTTAAAGGAGCGTAAGGTCGATCGTTATTATCGTATCGCGGATTTTTATACGTCAAACGAGTATCGGTTTGGCAACTAAGCGATTGCGGATTTTGTCATTAGATGGTATCGACAAAATCCGCAATCACTTAGTTGCCAACCCAATAGTTGGTGCAGCAGCTTCAACGGAGACTCGTTTTATCTATTGGAAATTTTAAATTCGATATTTTCCACGGAAATGATATCGGTGATGTGTATCTTATGTCAGAAACCATCGATTGCACGCGATATTTCTTTCATTGTTCGTAGCCGCAGTCGGAACGAGTATTCATAGAACTAGATATTCATGACCCGATCGCTAGGATCAGCCTGTATAGGCGCTGCGCCGGTGGTACGAGGCATGAGCGGCATAGGCTTGCGCAACTTCTTTTCCGCGAGCTATCCTACAGCAACGCACCGTACCAAATTAATGCGGCAACAGTGCAGACGCGAGTCGCGCGGCTAAATGCCAGCCACGGTGTATAACAATTGATCGAGGGCCGCTCGCCACCCGGATGTCCGAGGACGGAACGGTCGATCCGCGTTGCGAAACCGAGGCCTGCAATCGCGATACATCATCCGCGTTCACGGAGAAGCGATCGCGCGGCAGCTTTGTAGATCCTAGTGGATCTTAGCGATCTTTATCGATCGGCTCTAGAGCCCGTTATTTTTAGGCAAATCGGAGATCAACCGGTATATCGTTACGAAGATTTTCAGTATTCGCGCTTTACCATCCGAAGGTTTTACCAATTCTTAAACGTCTAGGATTTCTATCACTGCTGCCGTTTACGATAAAAATTCGAATATTTTTTGAAAATAACGAAGCATTCTTCGAGTTTCGTTTCAAACGAAACGAAAATATAATTTACACGTGAGATGGAGGTACAAATTTCTACGATCAGAATCGCTTATCTGTACGTCTGCTTATGGAAAACGTAATTAGACATTTGCTAGAAATTTGATCTGCTCTGAAACGTGCTTGAAGATGATAATTTATACATAAAAGACGTATAGTAAAAAAAAGAAGGAAGAAAAAGAATGGAAGAAAGGAGAAGAGATAATGGAACAGATCGAATGAAATTGTTCGTTTCATCGATTCGCTTTTATCCTGTCGTCACTGCTGCTATCGCCACGACGAATTTTATCCCGTTACCGCAGATGGCGAAAGTGGATCTTTATCTATGATCACGTACGTGAGTACATGCTTACGCCGCAGCAGAACATCGGGGGTTGGTAACGATCGATCGATTCCGAAGTAGATCGATAGCCGGATATCGCTAAGAGCATTACACTTTCTCCGTCGGTCCAAGGGTCTCCGTTATTTTCGGTACAACGCACGGTCCTACAGAAAATGAACTTGCCGAATCGCTGCTATCATTAATCCTCGCGAGTATCTAACGAACGATCTGCCTTGTCGAAATTGCCAACGCTCTTTTTCGGGATGTGATGTCATTTTCGCTCCACGCGAGTATATCGTGCACGAAACACGATGTATCATTTTGATTAATGCTCTACAACCTTCTGCTTTGCGTAACGATAACTTAGGCGAGAGATAAATAACAGCAGGCAAAGTTTTCGGCAAGGAAAACACGGACTTGTTCCATTTTCGATGTACGTAGAAAGGGACGAATCGAGGAGTTGAAGTACTATCGAGTTGACAACTAAGTGATTGCGGATTTTGTCATTAGATGGTAATGACGAAATCCGCAATCACTTAGTTGCCAAGCCAATAAATTTGATATTACGTTGGCTGATAAAAGCGTTTGGACGCTTAGAAAAATTCACGATATATACCGGGTGATTTAAGCAACTGTAACAAACATGGCCATGTGCGTTGCAAAGTTATTATGTCATATTTCCAACGAAGTATTTTACGATTATTCGTTGACTGATGTACGTACGAGTCTGGTAATCGATAGAAAATTCTAATCAGACGTATGTTACAAGGTTCTTCGAGGCATTTCTCGACTTCCTATATACGGGACTTTATTATTAGCGATTTTGCGAGATTGCATCGAGGATAAAAAGCGCGTCTAGTGAAATACCAGTGAATAAACGCATCCTTGTCCATCACTCAGCTTTATTTTTGTCTATGGAAAATGATTATTCTTGGAAATGTGTTTTCATCCCCTTCGAGGTATTCCAAATATTCGTCGTCGCGATGTTTACAAAATATCGAGCTTCTTATTAGGTTGCCCGAAAAGTGTCTTTCTTTCGCAAACGTGTTTTTTACAACAGTGCACGTTCGTACAAACGGGAAACCAAGTTTGTGAAATATCGCGGTGTTTATCTCAATAGAACAAAACAGATCGCACGTAATTCGACAAAATAATATAACAGAAAAAACGCTGTCTATTATTTCCTCATAAAACTCAAGAAACTTTTCTGATAATCTAATACATAAATCTTAATAATTACATCTCTGGTTTCCAATAAAACCTGGTTGATTTATCAGCTATTTTTAAGAAACTCGTGTCACTGGACCTGACATTTTCACCTTTTTCCAATGGAATATTTTCTTCGTATTTTACGTCGTATCAAAATTCTTCTATTTAATCGTAAAATGAAAATAGAATGAAAAGGTCGATGAAAGTGTACTTGTCGCGTGAAACATCGGAGCGGTAAGAAACGTAATTCGACAATTGGTGTTCTGACACAGATTCGTGTTTCCTTTCGTTGCAAATAGCCTCGTAGGCTATCGTAATCGAAATCGTATTTACAATTACACATCGAATGTATCACAAGTTCAGCACAATGCGTACTATGGTCGTATTGCCGGTGATCTATCACAGGCAACAGTATATAATCGTCAAGTGTCTCCGCTTCATTAATTCGAGCCAGAGGAATGTCAGCGTAATGATCGTCATATTGCACGATCAAACTCTCACTGTCTTTCACGCGCTTATTATCACCGTGCATTTATTACTCAACGTGTTTTGTATTTCATCTAGTACGCGGTGGCATCAATCTTGCTTTACTACAACGTAATTAAAATTCCACCGCTACACAGATGAAGCAACCACGGTGATTGAAAACGCAGTAATAACCAAAAACGAAAAAGGAAGAACGAGAAAGAAGAAGAAGAAAAAAAAGAAGAAGAAAAGAAGATACAACGACGTTAATCCTGATTTTACGCTGATTTTATTGTATTCGTGCGTGGAATTGGAGAAAAAAGAATCGCACGTCGTTAGATTATTCGTATACATCAGACGATGGCATTTAGTAAAGATATTTATGGTGCGATACATTCCTCGTCAGATACGGAATAGTTTCGTGGAATGAATCGAGATTACGACAGGAACTATCTGTAATGGTCGTAAATGTGAACAGATCGGAGCGATTAGGTGTACGGTAGCGGACAAAAGAAAGTTTTAAGTTGCCGCGGCTAATTTACCTGTCTATTTGCGCATATTAGTAACTCGCGTATTAGACAGGTTTATCATCGTGTTGCGATACGAGAGACAAAAGTCCGACCATCGAATAAGATACAAAAATAAAGGGAATCTTTAAATAAAAGTGATATATATACAGGGTGGTTTGTAACTGGTGGTACAGGCGGAAAGGGGGCTATTCTACGCGAAAAAAGAAGTCGAAAATATAGAATAACAATTTTTCGTTCGAGGCTTTGTTTCCGAGAAAATCGACTTTGAATTTTCGCTCGGTACGCGTGCGGTACGTTATAACGGATCTCACTGTAGATCGTTGTCTCGATGGAAAAATTAAAAAAAAAATTTTTATTCTATATTTTCGACTTCTTTTTTCGCTTGTACGACCAGTTACCAACCACCCTGTATATATATTTATAGAGATAAAAATATTTGTAGAGAAAAAAGGAAGGTTCGGTAAACCGATCAAATCGCCAGCTACTTCTACTTTGTTAACTATCGTCTAATTATTTATTCCATTTCAAAAATTTGCTGGCAAAACTCGAAAGGAGAAAAAGCAAAGTACGGCAAACCGAGAAACAGGAAGTGGCGTTTTCGATCGATCGGCAAGAAAAGCGAAAACAGGTGTCGCTGCGTGTACAAAAAGGCCGCGAATTCGCGGAACCGGCGATGCTTATGGCTTCTCGTTATTCGATTTCGTCGTCCGTTTCTCCGTCCGAGATTTTTTGCATCGTGAAATCGTTGCGAGACCACGCCGAGAGATTCACGATTCGATGATGCCCGACTCGCCTCGGGCCGATCGTACCGAATGATCGTTGCTGAAACTTTAGGGTCGTTCCACCTCCGCTTTCCTATCGTCGCCCACGGAACTAGATCGCATTGCGCAAAACGACGCCTGGAAAAACCAGTCTTCCACGTTGTGTTGGTTGCGAGCGTCCCGTGACTTTGCGTTTATCCGCATTCCTTCGTACCTTATATCTTTTCGTACGGACGTTTGAATAAATTTCGCGTCTTCGACGAGTACTCGTAGGTAGGCGCGTGCATACTTCTGGAAAGCGCAGAACTGCGTGTACAAAGGACGCGGTAAATTACAGAAATACAGCGAACAGAAAGGTTGCTGGATGCTGCAATTAGAAAATGTCTAAACTCAATTTATCAAAGTAGGCTCAGTGATCGACGTTTACACGCTCGTAGTATGACAAGAACAGCTTATAAAACGTTGGCTATTCAACTTGCAACGAGGCAATCGCGCGATTGTTTCACGTGGAAAATATCAATGAATATCATTCGTCGATCGTAGTAGGGTTCATAGCGTAGAAAAGTTTGCACGTTCGCAGCGCTGCGACGCAAAAAGCAAAAGAATAATTCAAACTATCCTTGACATTTAGCTGAGTTACCGAGTTACCGGCAGGCCAATCTTCCGTTTGCCTGTTGCCGCAATAAGCAACGCTCGTTCGTGAAAGATCGCCGGTATTACATTTTTGTTCGCCTCGAGCTCCTGCGATTTAACCACCCTTGTGCGATTTTCGTGATACCAACTACAGAAATTAGTCCTTTGCTTTTTACATCGTGCGAATACGTAGAATCGCCAGATATTCGAATCGAAACTATCGCGTACGCGAACGCGTTTGTTCGAACTTATCGAGAAACTAGTCGAGTTTCTGTTCACTTCAATTTCAGCGAAGTTATATATACAGACGTAAAAATATCGTGGAATTTTCTAATCGATCGATGGAACGGTTTTCGCGGATCGTAATTGCAATCCGATCATGAGTCAGCTCAACCTTAAATCGCTTCACTCTCGAACAACTTTAGCGGATCTGCTTTTCCTATTCAAGCTGGTTAACGGTATCGTCGGTTGGCCGGCGACCTCTCGAGTTGAGAAATTTTTACGCTCCTATGAGATCATCTGGATGTTCACCAACTTTCCTCACGCGCGTCGTTATACATCTGCTTTCTCGCTACTCGTATCAAAATCGTCGAATCCTAATCGAATCGTTCGCGTACTCTTGCTAATTCGTTTAGCACCGTGTCGCAGACTCGTTCGCGAGTAACTTCATTTCAAAATTGTCAAACTTCCGTGAATCTTCGCGGCACGTTTTCTCGCACGTTACTCTTGTTCATTCCATTTACTAATTAATTTTTGCATGAAAATATACAGGGTGGTTGGTAACTGGTGGCACAAGCGGAAAGGGGGTGATTCTACGCGAAAAAAGAAGTTGAAAATATAGAATAAACATTTTTTTTTTTTAATTTCTTTTTAAATCTACAGTGAGATCCTTTATAACGAGACGCGATAAAGTGCAGGCGTACCGAGCGAAAATTCAAAGTCGATTTTCTCGAAAGCAAAGCCTCGAACGAAAAATTGTTATTCTATATTTTCGATTTCTTTTTTCGCGTAGAATCACCCCCGTACCACCAATTACCAAACACCCTGTATAATCGTAACATGCGAACGAAATGTAATGCCAACAGTGGTATAGGCGCTTCGTACTACGTCAAACAATCTCGCAACGTGTTCGAACGTGTATCATCAGCATCGTCTGCGAGAAGAAACGCATGGAAAGATAATCGGTTGGAAACGTACGGTCAAAAATATCTTCGCACGATCTCGCGGCACGTCATCCGTCGAAACGAGATCGAGGTGAAACGGGCCCGAAAGAAACGGCCGGTCGAAAATTGAGTCGACCTGTCGAGGCACGCGTAAAGTGTCGAAAAAAGGAGGAGCGGACGAGGATGACGGGCGAGTAATGGGGTCAGACTGGCCGAGGATTTCGTGTATCCAGCCGGATATCGAGCTCGCGAGCTCGCCAATTATCCGAGTACGTTTTCGACAGGGGCTGGCTGCTACGTGAAGAGATAATTCAACGGGCCAAGTATCCGGCCACCGTCGATTTCATTTCCGTCGAAAACATCACGGAAACCACGCCAGCCACGACCATCACAACCGGATCACACCGTTGAAATTAGCAGGTTTCGGCGTTCCAGAGCGACGTGATCTCAATTTCGCGATCGATCCGGATACGTTTACGACAAATGACGGTTGTAGGACTCGTTTTCCAAATTACTGCGACTTCTGCCAGAGGATTAAGCGCTTGTTTATGGGATTTTTGGTGCGCCACGTCCGCGTTAGGTGTTGCTTGGCCACACGGTTTACGACGCCATCGTAAGACCAAGTTGTACGAGTGAGTTTTAAGACGATGATTTCCGCGTACGTTAATGTGTCCGGTCGAATTTTTCTCCGCCTGTTTAAGGGCTGTGTATTCGTGGAAGTGATTTTGAGAAACGCTGACCGAGAGGCGAATATTTGTAAAAACGTAAGATGAGATAATGAGAGAGTGGGCTGGCCATCTCGCTGAAATAAACAAGGAATCGTACGAAACGCATAACATAATTTATTATACGATGCAAGGTAATTTACTTATATTAACATATTCCGTGAGGTGTCGGTAATTCATCACGGTTGTCAGAGACGATATCTATAACACGCGAGACAGATCAAATTTCGCGATGCCGTATTAAATTAAAATAAAAGCGTGGAAAATATATGGCAAACCGTAAACTTGTTTTCGCAATTTTAACATCGCGGTATAATTTTTCGGCCCGATTTTAATCTTCCATCGAACATTTTTCATTTTCGTGTAGCAATTCTCAGATGTATTAAAAATTTCTGCTATCGGTATATCGGCGTCTTCGTCATCGATATGGTCTTATACAAGCATACGCTGTAACAAGGTAATTGCGTTCAAACTGATATCAAATTATTTAATGCAACGCGATTCGTTTAATATCCAGATATCCAATTAAATTTCTCCGGATATAAATTAATAATATAATAATGCTATTACGTGCATATATCGTACACACTGGAACTGGTTATTAGGTTACCTTGTTACCTTACGTTACGTTCGTTATTGTTTTAATGTAATTTGTCGACCTAGTTTGAAAATTTTGTTTCGGTGTGTACGTTCGAAAGAAAAAGCGCGATATCCAGGCACAATTGGAGTGTGTAACCAGTTTATAAAAGAAAGAGTCACTCGTGTCATGTTCACAGACGGTGAAATGGCCTTGAGCTAGCAATCCACTTTAGACAAAGAATAATAACGTACCTGGCTGACCTATAGTATAAGTCAAGGAAATCTCTCGTGATATTCCGCTAGGCCACTTTTTGTACAAACGAACTTGTTCATTGATATTGAAACAAATTTCCAATGTATCTTCTCTATCGGCTATGGAAATCGATAGTCTCCTTCCAATAGGTTTATCCTCTCTGGAAACGTTGTTCGCATAATTGCGAATATTCTGCCGTTACAAAAACTGGAAAATCGATCTTTCGATCGACGATAAATTGGAACTGTACTTGAGGATCCACGAAAACAAGTCGTTTCGATAAGCTAGTTTATTCACGCGCGTAATATTATAAAAAGAGATTAACAAGCTTATTTGGGAACAAGTCGAGCCAGTTTAATCAAGACCACTATATAATTGACACCTGAAGTTATTAAAAGCGTACTTATTTACGAAATCATTACCTTATCCGAGATCTTTGGGTTCCTTAATGCTCGATATTTTGTCGTTTAAGTAGATGGTATGAAAGTAACATAAATAAAAGGGAAAAGTATCATGACCGGTCGTGATGGACAGTACGGAAAATAGCGTAACTTTACCAAACGAATGTATACTTGATAAGATCATTAAATAGATATTATATTCCAAAATAGAGACAACCTGTTCGGAATTTTGAGTGGCCGTCCGTTCATGGCATGGACAGACCCATTCCCTTCTTTGGGAAATTCCGAATTAACTGTCCTCCCCGAGCTGTAAATCTAAGGACTTGTAGCGGCACGTGAGTTAGAGGACAATTCAAATCGCGCTGTTGTTTTGCCTCGGGACATTGACACAGCCTTGACGCATGAAACGTAATGATAAATAAACTCCGGGCCAAAACCCAGTATAAATAAACGGCCAAAAGACCAGTATAAATAAACGGACGCGAGTATCTACAGTATATACCGAGTATCTACGAATTAGCGATCAATATCTACGAGATTGTCCGAGTTATTATCCGGGTTATACAGGGTGGTTGGTAACTGGTGGTTCAAACGGAAAGGGGGGCGATTCTACGCGAAAAAAGAAGTCGAAAATATAGAATAACAATTTTTCGTTCGAGGCTTTGTTTTCGAGAAAATCGACTTTGAATTTTCGCTCGGTACGCGTGCACTTTATCGCGTCTCGTTTTAACGGATCTCACTGTAGATCGTTGTCTCGATTGACGTTATTTTTTAAATTTTTAAAATTTTTAAATTTTTAAAATTTTTAAATTTTTAAAATTTTTAAATTTTTAAAATTTTTAAATTTTTAAAATTTTTAAATTTTTAAATTTTTAAATTTTTAAATTTCACCGTAGATTTTAAAAAAAATTAAAAAAAAATAAAAAATTTTTATTCTACATTTTCGACTTCTCTTTTCGCGTAGAATCACCCCCTTTCCGCTTGCACCACCAGTTACAAACCACCCTGTAGTTATCGAGTTATCTACGAGCGATCATACGCTATCGTTGCGAACACATTGAACGAGCGTCTTTCGACAGTATTTGTACTTATATTTATTTAATTTATTCCAAATATATTTGACGCGTTGCAACAGCAATCTCTCGCTCTTGGTATTCTATATCATCGATCCTTAACCAATCGTCTACAGACTCAAAGGTCAGGGAAAACCCCGGTTGGGAAGGCAGGACGGACGGACGAGACCCAACGGCTGGGGAAGAGAATCAGCAACATACTAAGACGGTTCATCATCGGACATCGTACCGTGCGGGTGAAATACTTCACTCTCAACAACATCTTACTACCACCGTGTTCGTAACGTCACACTTTACTTTTATACAACATGTGCAAATACAGTGCTGGATTATTCCAACACTCGATCTATTAAACCTCCTCCACCTTGAGCGCTAATTCATTCGAGGTACGCGATATCGACCGATCGGTTTGACCCGACCGGTTGTTCTTTAGTCGGGAATTCGCAACACAACCGTTAGGAACATGGGAAACGACGTTTATAGTGTTTAAAACCGTTCACCATCCTAATTTTCGTATGAGAAAGCAACGATCTCTCGTATCCTATTTATTATTCTGCCGGTTACAGTCTTTCAAAAATAGCCGATGAATGGTTGGAAATTTAAAAGAAAGGAAGATTATTTTGATATTCATAAAATACTCAAGAGGACAGCAAGGGTATATATTCAACCCCGAAACTAAATAAAAAAGAAAAAACAATTTGAGTAATATTAATCTACATATTAAATCTACGACTCTTTCCTCTATAAAGAAGCAAAAATATGACCGATATTTTTCCTCTATAATCTTCGACTAGAATAATATGAAAGAAAAACCTACTTCGTCCCACGATATCGAGCTAGCAACATTCCTCGGCTCTAAAGGAATCGCCGAATATGACTCATATCTCTTCAATTGGAATAATCCGCGATCCTTTTTATCCTCTAATACCTTCGATAATCCCGATACCTTGGATTATTCCTGTAAACCACGCGACATTAATCTTATTACAACGAGACGCAATTCCGACGCGAGAACGAGCATAGCCGAGCGAACCTTTTACAAAATACCCGAACATTCATCTCGATCTTGCATCTCGATCGTCGAAGCCCGATCCGATCATTGTTTCCCTCGAAGTCGATCGTGTCTCGATTTTTTCTTTTTTTCTATTTTTTTTTTTTTTTTTTCAAACGATTCTCGCATAAGGCCTAAGATTAGACACACTAATTGTGTTCCACGACCGTCCTATTATCTCTCGCCTTGAAGTATTATTACACAAGATCTATTTCTCACCTTCTGGCAACGATACGATCAGCGAAACAGCCAGTTGATTTTATCCAGTGCCGCGAAAGAAGCACAGAAGGTACGTTCGCTGAATATGGTTTATTGCTGATAGTTCATGCGGAACCCACTTTCTTAACCTTCGTACCTTTCCAATCCATTATAACCGCGCGATGAATAGCATTATTGATTGAATTGAATCTTTCAATTATTACGCTGCTCGCAGATACGCGCGATTCGATCGAGGATTCGCCGCTGGAGAACGCGATACTCGGGTTCGATGACCATCGCTTACGTCTCTTACGGTTTATCGAGTACTTCCTGCAGTATTTCGAAGATGGTGTTCATCGGATGCTAGAAAAAACCATGTACGTTCGACTTTTCAACACTTTGACTGCCACGTTGGTCTTAATGATCGGCCACGGTTTCTCCTGTGACGCAATGATGGTCATTGGTGACCGGAGCGCTTGAACTTCTTACAATTGTAAAAATTCAATGAAAATTGACAGTTGGGGAATTCTTATTAGAACAAATCTTGCATCTAACGGTGCACTGTGTTTGCGTCCATATCTTTGAAGGGTAATCCACGAATATTATTATAAACACAGCTTAGAAAATAATCGTAAACGCTGCTTTATAATCGTATAATTGAAGTTACAAGTGTGAACATACCTTGCTATTATACATAGAACGAGCAAATACCGTTTACTAATATCTTCTACACGTTTCAACGATATATTCCGCACGTTTTGCTTACAAAGAAATAAGGAAGGCGAATGGTTTGTCGAAATAAACGAAGCCTCGTTACAATATATCGCTATCGACTGTTACCAAGGCGCCACGGTGGTCCACCCGTGGCCACGAATAAGATAAACGGTGCATTGGGGAAGAATGTCGTCTTACGTCGTCAATTTATTATTATTTTGCTATTGTATGCTTTGAATAATAAAAATACTCCCGTGGCGTCCTCAGCGAGACGCGTGATTTCGGCGTGGCAGTCAAAGTGTTTTTAACGAACCATGGAAACCGTCGATTTGTTTCTAAGTCGTATATGGATCATCATGATGAGAGTTTATTTGCTGGCTTGTAGTTCACGTACTGGTTATCAGACCGAGCGTGTTTATGCAGATTCGTATGTTCGCGATTAGACCGCAAATTTGCATTTTTATGGACGCGGCAAAAGAAATAGGAATGGAACAGGCAGAGATTCGTTTCGCCTGTTAAAGACTATAACGAGTGGTTCGCTTTGAATATTTTTTAGGATCTCGTATATAGCGCGCATCCTGTCCATTTTTGCATCTCTAAATCTCATGAAAAGTTTCCTTCGTTTTATAAGGAAATAATGGATGCACAATATTTTTCGTTTGACATTATTTTGTCGAATTACGTATATCCATCAAAATAAAGATGTTCTATCAAAATAAAGATCACAACGTTCGACAGATCAGGTTTCATGTTTGTATAAACATGCGTCGCTGTGAAAGACGCGTCTGTAAAAGAAAGACACTTTTCGCACAACTTGATATAAAAATCTCTAGTTCAGATATATAGAACTGTTATCTGTGAAGACGTTTGGAAAGTTTGGTATACGGTAAACCACCGATTGTCAGTTAAAAATTGAGTCAATTAATCGGAAACGTCGAGTCACAGAAGCGAATGAAAGCGTTTATGAAAATTGTCTTTGAAGTAAATCCAGTGAATTTCTCCGATAGCAAACGTAGGAGAGTCACCGCAGATATAAAAAATGAAACAAGGTATGGAGTTCGATACGACACTTGGCAGTTCTTCCCAACGACGTGGAGTATCATAGTATCTAGCCATCAGAAGTACACGAGGCTCTTTCCTCGGTGTTTCCACATGCAGCTGATGCAGTCGTTAAAACTTTCCTTTCAACGCGTTCCGCCGTGAGTTATAACGCCGACGAATAATGCGTTCTTGAAGAAGACTTTCAAGGTGCCTCGTGTTTCTTCGCAAATTAAGAGATACGCTTAATATCCTTGCAACGAGCCAGGTGATGAACAGCTGGCTTCATGGTATTCTGAATATCGCGCTACGAAACCTCGCTATTGCGCTTTAAACGCTTCTCTTTCGCTCACGATCACCGTGTATCGTACAAAAATGTTCGTGTTAATTTCTCCTGCCGCTAATTATACAAAATAATTATACGAAATAAATTCATCTCGCAGTTCCACCTGTTCCTAGCAAATTGCTAGATCGCGGAACGCAAAGAAGCGTCCGAATATCAGTGCAACGCGAAGATAAGAAATATTTTTCTTCGCGATCTACACCGCGATCAAACGTTTATCGTTAGAAAGAAATTACGTTTAATTATTCTCAGCGATGAACAATTGCTTTCTTCGTAGCATAAGCAAACGCGATAATTAAACCATCCGTTTTTTTTTTTTACACAAACGAGCGAATATAACGTAACTGTAGACGGATAAAAAAAGACTAGTTCAACACCCTGTTTAAACGGAGGCATCGATTTGAAAAACAGCGTGGCCGGCATGACCTGATAATTGTTGCATCGCTAGAGAGCAGATAATTTCTCTCGCTCGGCAAAGCATAGCCGTGACAAACGCGCCGATCGCGACAAAACGCTTTAAAGGATATAGAGCGTTCCGCGAGCCGCGCATTCTTTCCATGATCTTTCTAACGGTCGTTTAGAAACGCGGCTCGCTCGCAAAAATCCTTTTACACGCGTCGGTTGTCTGTCGCCGCCGGCTCTCTCGTTGGGTCTTCTAATTGCAAGCAGCCCCAAGGAACCGATTTTTTGTCCTTTCTCCGTTGCTACGCTTCTCTTTCCCCTGTTTCCACGAGAGACCACGACTACCTCGAACTTTGTTGCACGGTTCTTGTTGCTTTCTTGCCGATGGCTAAGGCTACTTACCGTTACATTTTCGTCCGCTTCGGATTCTTTTATTAGACTCGTTTGCTTCGGACGGCTCTCGGTTCTAAGCCTGAGTCACCCTGTATTGTGTTTTATCGCAATTCGTGAGAAACAGGTTAGACTTTCTTATTAAACTCTAACGAGTAATAAAAGTGAAAGACGATTACTTGTTCCTGTTGGTCGTTCTCGCAGCGCGCGATATCATCTGATCTGGATGTAACGTCGAAGCTCGGTGAATCTGGCCGATGATTCTAACTCGTTTGGCGATGTCGTTCCGATCGCGTGTCACGTGTCGCGGTTAAGAGTAATCGCAGTAGGTTCACGACGGAGGGGATTGCGTCTTCTCTCGTCGAGTTTGCACAGAAATTAATACACGAGTCGAGCGTGATCGTGGAAAGTTGCTTTACGAGAGTGAATGTTTGAGTTTGAAGGACGACGATACTCGGCGAATACTAAAGGTGAGAGGAAGAAAAGTACAAGTTGGCGAACAGATGACCGTATAATATGCATATTATGTAAAGTTGAAAGAAACGGCACATTTGTTTGGAACATCTTGAACAGAACATTCTGCTACTGCATCGATATCGTCTCACGTTTTCTACTGTCTGTTTGTATCTTCTTTCCTTTTCTTTTCTATAAAAAAAGCAATAATACCCGATTAGAGAATTATATAATGCAAATAATCGCTTTATTAGTTCCTTATGACGTACCGATCATCTGCAACTTGGACAGACGGCAGGTGTAATGCCAGTGACGCGCATAACGCGTTAAATGTCTCACGATGTAAATGTTTGCACTTGAGAGCACGCTGCAGCGTAAAATGCCAAAACGTTTACTTTTCTCTCGACACGGAACAGGTTGAATACCATACGAGGAAGCGTGTCCGCAAAAACGTCAAACAGTCCGTAAACGCGGCACGAGCTCACCAGCTCTAATTTATCGCTACAAGGTAGCGTTATGTCGCACGTTCCAAACGCGTTGCCTGCAGCGCAGGTCAAAGGACTTCGGAACAAGGTGAAATCGAAGTCGCTGATGAAACATACACGGAACGCCTTTCTCATCCTCTCAGCGTGCTGTACACGCTTGTACCGTCGCGCTTATTCTCCTCGCAACTCGTCTGCTTTCAGAAGCTTGCGTATACGGCCGAGCATTCAGTCTCGCTGCAGGCGGATCGCATCGTTTTCCATTCTGTTTCCGGTTTCTTTCAACAATCCGCTGACTTTTTCCGAGAAATATTAACAAGTTCGTGTTAATGGCTTTCGTTTCTCGGTTTTGCGCTTTTATGCATGAAACGGATGCTTCCTGTGCATTTTTGCGAGTTTCGAGCGTGGAAAACACGAAGGGTTAACCTTAACATTGTCGGAGGATCTTTCATTTCTCATAGACATTTTACAGACCTGGAATAATCCGTTGAAAAATTGTTCTGTCGTTTGGATAAGTTTGTCGATGTCGATAAATCGATACCGCAAATGTGTCGAAAGTTTGTTTCCTCTTTATGTTAGAGAAACGTAAAAATCGATCATAACGATATCTCGATTGCGAAGATCGTGACGAGAGAACGAGCCGAATCGATTCGAGTTTACTTCGTTCGTGCCTCTGTTCGCGTTGCGCTGGCCAAGTTTCGCGGATTTTTATTCGCCGTAATAACGCGTTTGCGCGTCTGCGACTTTAACTCGATTCGTCGTGATTTCTCAAATATCGTCGTTGGCTGCTCTGCTGCTTGTATTTTTCCGCTAGATTTTTAGTTCCTTTTGTTCTCGAGAAATGTTTGTTCCGCGGTTTTTCTATATCGTCGATGATCGATTCGGTAGTCCATGGTAAGAAGTTTGAACGGTCATGGTCGAATTGTTCATCAAGGTCATCGTCATCGTCATCGCCCAGCATTCGAAGCGGTGGTTTTGTGGAAATTTCGTGTCACGTGTTTTTAACCTGTTTCCGATCGTATTATACTTTTTGCCGTTCTAATCGCGAATTACCACTTTGCGATTACAAAAACATCGTTTCAGCGTGGCTGTCCTTTTACGTTGATCGTTTCCTACGAACTTCTTCTTACTTTGAAATACTAAAAGCTTGGAATTATTTTATCAAGCGTGCGATCGCAGGAGTACGTGTCTCGAGAAAGAAACTCGAGTATCGCGTAACTCCTCTCATGAAAAATCATCGTCGAGTCGTGTAAGTACTTTCTACCGATCGTAAATAATACACACGCCGCCATTTAAGGATTAATCGAACGTAGTCGCGTGTTTTTACCAACCGAATCGATTTCCGCTAACACACGGACTGCCGTACTATCCACGCGGAATTCCACGGATTCCCAAGAATCTCTTGATCCTTCCTGAAGGTCCTTTTGTAGAGCGATACCCGGATGATGTTCCTCGAAGTCGATTAAACAGCAACTTCAACTTTCTACTCGCTCGAGGGACAAAAGCTACGCGGCACCGTATCATTTCGGTTTCCTTTATCTCAAGCGATCATCGAGATCGCGTGAATTACGTTACCTTATAGATCGTTCGTCTATATCGTCGGTCTTGTCTCGCCACTTTTTCACCTCATCTCTGTTTGTCGCCTCTCTGTTTCTTTCTCATCTTGGCCGACGTTTAAGGATTTTATCGCTTCATTCGCACCGCGCCATTTTCCGCGACAAGAAAAAACGGCAACACGGTGTTTGACACAGTGGAAATAAATCGTCTGCCACCGTACGGAAGCGTCACACGCTCAGAACCAGTAACAGGGTAGACAAAACATCCTGCATGCCGCAGCCATCGAAACACAATTATCGCTTCATTCGCATCACGCGATTTTCCGCGACAAAAAGAAAAGAAAAAAAAAGAACAACACGGTGTTCGACACAGTGGAAATAAATCGTCTTCGACCGTACGAAAGCGTCACACGCTCAGAAGCAGTAACAGGGTAGACAAAACATCCTGCATGCCACAGCCATCGAAACACTAAGCAGATAGTAACGGAATAGGCGAGTATGATATAAACCCGACGATAACCACTCCGCACAGGGACCATAACCTCGGTATAAGAATCTTTGGAAATCAGCACTCAACACCTTTCTTGTTATAACACTCTGAACCGTCACTCTGTCGGATTCGTACAATAAATTTGACTACCATGTGTAAAGTTCGATTCTTTAGCTTATTTGCGAAAGGTTTAAACTGCGACGCGAGGAGATCGCCGGTGATCTGTCAATTTCGTGATTTCTTGTCTCCTACGTGACAAAAGCGAAGTTATTCGATCATATACAGGTAGAGTCTTGTCAAAAATGACAACGTGAGTTCACGCTCG
Organism: Bombus vancouverensis nearcticus; assembly: GCF_051014615.1. Lineage (NCBI taxonomy): Eukaryota > Metazoa > Arthropoda > Insecta > Hymenoptera > Apidae > Bombus > Bombus vancouverensis. The sequence continues at coordinate 15,922,299 of NC_134915.1, read as the reverse complement.
CCATCTGTATGCAGATGCGCTAGTTACGATAAATAGTAACTAGAAGATAGTTCTAGATATAATCGATAGATCTAATCGATAGGTTTAAGATATTCTTTTGTTTTTATCCCTAGTCCATGTAAGAAAGTGCAACAAAGGTTCTTCGGCTCAGAACGGTGTGATAGATTTATCCAAAGAATAAAATAATAGCTAGATAGTGATCCTACCTCTAAATACAGAAATAACAACGAGTCTCGTGCCAACGTTAACAAAAATTTCGAAGCTTGTGCGACACGTACGATAAATATTCCTATAAATTGTCTACATTCTCGCAATTTAATTATATGTATAAAGTTTCCCATGAATCACTGCTGATATTAAAAATAACCTGTTTTTACCAGATTCGGGATAGATGTCGATCGTAGGAAAAAAATTACGTAATCAATCAAGTTTTCTTTCTTTATGGACGAACAAAATTTCAATTGCAGGTACTTAAGAACCAGAGATTTGAATAACAATGCCAAGCTATTCCCTTCTTCTTTCTTCCTTCTCGAACCTCGAAACCTCAAACCTCAAAAAAAAAGCCATCGTATATCTACGCATATATCGTCATCTTTGCATTTATTCCGACGTTCAAAACAACCTTTGTCCGAGCGTCCTCCGTTTTGACACACTTCCTTCCACGATAATTCTCGCGGTAAACAAAAACGTTGCAATTTTTTTCTCTCTCTCCCTCGGTTTTCTCTCATCGCGAGACGCCTTTCGGAATCGTTCGCCGTCTCTCCCTCTCTGTGGCCATTATTCTCTCGTAGCTGGCGTTCAAGGTATTGCGATTGCACGAAAAAAAAAGAAAAAAAGAAAAGAAAAAGGAACTCTCACGGCATATTCCGAACGATCCTGACGGATCTGACTTTGAAATCGCGACGGTGTGTCAATGTCAACGGTGTCTAGCTGCTGGCAGTCAGTGTCAGTGACGCAACGATGCCTGCAAAGGCCAGCCTGTTAATTACGTGTAAACCTTCCCCGGGAATAGCAGTCGATTGTTGATAAACAACGGATGCACGATACATTGTATGAGATTTCTCTTTTCCGCGATTCCTTCCAATCCGTACAGATGATTGCGAGGATGCGTTTCTTGCTGATGCAACCGCGGCCGCGTGTAGTCTAATAATTCGTATTGTTGAAGAGTTAACGGCGTTAGTTGATTTTCAAGCAAGGTTTATCACAGTCGCCTGATTTCCTTGCTATTTTTATTTTTTCATTTCGTTTCACATTTTTACACGCACATTTTTGTCGCGCGTTTGATATCGCTTTCGCTCATAGCGAGGAGAACTCGTAATTCGTAAGCTCGACGAAGAATTCGAGTTGCAGTTGTGTATCTTATAGCGATCTTTTAGACACAGCATCGTTCTTTAAACGTAACATCCTCCCCGTTAAAAGAATCGTCCACTATTTTTTCTTTTTTGCGATTTTTCGTTACTTATGGTAACGGCTGTCGGAAATAATCGACAAGAAATAAGTATACTTCAGCAAGAAGATTGTAATCGCGAACAAAGCGAAACTTGCGCGTCGAGGAAATCGTATTTGAATAATTTAATTCGAAATCATTACAATCCGCATTCTTGCTTTTATGGTTTTGTCGCTTTGCCGTGTTCTCGTATGTAAACGAGATGAAAATGAATAAAGAAACAGCGATAGAACACGTTGCATAGAACAAAGTGGTAACAAAAAAAAAAAAAGAGAGAATGACAAATAGAAAGAACAGTGAAAGGAAGAAAGACGAAGGTCATGTTGCAATGACAAATAAAAAGCGAGAGTCACGGCTGGCATGATTTGCACTTAAACACAACGTGACCCTGAATGGCCAAAATCTTTCATCCGTGGTGCAACTAACTTAATTATTATTCTCTGACTGAAGAAATATCTACAAGTAATGGATAGTTGTAGGATATATAAATAGCCTACTATATAGCGTAATAGCACGGCCACTGCTTCCCATTATTCAAACGCAAAAACAATTCATAAAACAATTGTGTTACGTTTTCCTCGTACACCTTTCGAAATCCTGTATTCTATATACTTGCGTGCGAAACGTTTTATTTTATTGCCGCGAATAAAACGCACATCCGAGCTCGTAATAGCGGCTGACCACTGTTACGATCGCGTAAAACGTTTTATCGATAGCTATTCTGACTGTGACACACGAGAGGAAAAAATTAAACGACAGGCTGAATAGTTTAATTGACCAAAGCGATCGTTTTACGAGTGAAAGATCCGTACTCGAGATTTCTTCGACTGTCTTGCAACAACGAATCATAATACGTATTTATATATCAAATATGTATGTCATATGTGTACTGTGTGTATAAATGTGTGTGTACAATTAAGATACAGATGTACATGTCGTATATGATTAAAAAAATACACACACACACATATATTAAGCGTAGTAACGCTAACAACTTCATCCTACTGACCTCTGCGGAAACATAAAACCCGACATTTCGTTAACATCAAAAACCTTCTTAATTATAATTAAGTACGACCAACTAAAAATCCATCGTCCCATATAGCGTATGAATTTACTCCATAATAAATATTTAACACAGACCGTCGAATAAAAAGCATCGGTAAATATCAATTTGACTTAAACTCTTCGAACCCGATTTCCTTTCAAATCGTTCGCAAAAAAAAAAGACCAGTTATTTCAACGATTAAACAACCGAGCCAATTAATCCCCCATTACTAACATGTGTGACGGCATTTCAATCTGAAACTCCGATCAGAATCTACCTACTTACTTCTTGCGAGATCTGGCAAAAACCGATCGAACGCGTATATTTTCGTACGGTGGAACCGGATGTGCCTGTTCGGCACGTCGTGAAAAGGAGCAAAAGAAGGCTATTGGCCCGGTAAACGGGGCAAACAAAATTTGGATCGATCACGGTCGCCTTGGCCGACATGGATCAAAACCGTGACACGTAGAAAGAAGTTGATGTTTCCCTGTCCAAGACGTTTAACACGGGGTGGTCCGTAACTTATGACGCGAACAGGGTCAAGGAAATCGATGGAATAACGAGAAAATCGAGAATCGCAAAATTGAAACGTAAAATTTCTTTCTTTCTTTTTTCTTTTTGCAGATTGTTCTACGCGTGAAAATAAATCCATAATGTAGGATAGTTTCGTTTCGTGCGAAGTCTCGTGTTTCAGGGAATCGAGTTTGACAATTTCTTCTTCTCGGCTATTTGAAGATTTTAGCGTTTCCCTGGAGCAGTTCGAGTTACCGTAGTACGACCGTATCTCGATTCCTTCACCTCACGGACATAATTTCAGTCGCCGAGCCCGGAGTAATTACTAATTGCAGACGACTCTTTCGACCTCGACTCGCCTTTTTCTTCTCTTCTTCCTTCTTCTTCGTAACGTCAGCGAGCTCTCCCCGCCGAGAGTTCTATTTTCCTGTAGCGGTTGATTGTTCGTCGACTGTCATTGTGTTTAAGAAGCGGCTTTTTCTCTTCCGCGACGATAGGTATCGTCTTTTTAAAGGACGTTTCCGCCATCGCGTTCTCGTCGTGCAACCATCTTCCGCCGCCAAGCTCTGTCTCGCTTAACTCCCTCGAGTACACAGCATTTTAAGACGAAACTCCCGTTGTATCTTTACGAACGTAGCTACAGAGACGCGGTCGAAATAGAAATTCGTTTCGTTCGCTTGATATCGCGATAGGTACGCTACTTTGCCTTTTTTCTTGTCATATATTCTCGCAATTTTCTATATATCGTTGTGTACGTTTTATGGATTCCCGGAACTCGAAACGATCGAAAGAAAAAGAAAAAAGAAACGTTTGCGCGTTTCTAGGATCCATCCGATGTCTCTAAGTTCGCTGCTCTGGCAGTGCACGAGACCCAAGAGAAAATAGGAAAAAAAGCGGCGGACGAGCGCGTCGGGAGAAAGACGTAACGCTGTCAGGAGCACGGCGCGCTCGTGGAATAGCTTTCTCTGTCGCTGCACGTGTGTAATTAAAGGAACTCCGGCCCCCTCAATTAAAAAAATGATAAAACTGGCGGCAATTAAGTCGCAGACCCCTTAACCTACTTGCCACTTAACAATTGGACACGCGGCCCGGAGGGTGAAGCGGCTTTAAACTCGTGTCCAGACAAAATATCAATCCAGCTCTCGCGAGCGGAATTACTCGCCTCGTCTCGTTTTTCAGTTAAGAGAGAAGCGGCCGAGTCTCGCTCTTACTTACACGAGAAGTCGGATCGCTTGGATCTTCTGACCTGGCCTTCGGAAAAAACAATTTAATTGCGGCCCCGTTGGAACGCTCTTTTTTTTCCTTATTCGGCTGCTTAAGTGTTTCTTGCTTTTTGCGTTAAAACTTCTTAAGTAAGTGGGGTAGATGAGTTACCACGTCGTTTGATTTAATAAATGGCTATACAGGGTGTCTGATTTTAATTCAACGTCGAAAATATTTCGTTGGACAGAGGTAATCGCTCGTAGATGGTTGCAAAAGGTCGAAGGTGTAAAATTAAGCCGCATGCGTATTCAGAATTACGTTGGGTCCGAGCGTTACGTTCTTTCTCTCTCTGTCTGATAGTTCGTTATTTAACGAGCAATCGTAATTGACGACGAAGAAAATGCCAGACAAAGGCAAGGAACCCATTTTACTTTAACGTACGAAAAATAGAAATCTTTTTTTTTCCGTATACGAAAGCTAGAAATTTCCTCCGATATTTCCCAAGGATATTTCTGCGAATAATCATTTTGTGTTACGGACGTTCCGGATTTGTATACTCACCGAGTAGGTACGATAAACGTTTCAATAAAACGTAGCGCCATGGTGAATTTAAAAGGGAGAAGGTTATTCATATTACATCTTTATCGATCGGAGAATCGCACCCAGCGTTTTTTCTTCTTCGTCCTATAAATAACAGACGGAACGTCGATGCCGACAGAAGACGAACGAAAACGGATAATTGGTGGAGCGACGGTAGTCTTCGCAGCAGGATCGAGGTAATTGAATTTAAATGGGACAATTCGGCTGATTCAAGGTGCTCGTAAAACGGCCCATCGATCGGGGACGACAGTCGCAAGAAAAATCTGCTGTACGACCCGCGGATGAAGAAAAAGGCGACGAACTGGCTCGTTATTAACAGCTAATAATATGGTTTATCGTTTAACCAGGCTGAAACGTAGCATCCTCGTTTCGCGTAGTTTTAAGGAAACGGCTGAACAAATGTCGAATTATTGGCACGTATACGTAACCTTAATCGTAAAATCGACGCCGCTTCCGCGTAATCTGAAAATCACTGAACTGGTTGCTAGCTTAATATAGCTGTTTGCCAGTTTTCTGGTCATCAATCTCAATATGCGTTTGCACGACGAGAGAAATTTCTAAAAACAGAAAAATATTCTCCTAATCCACGGCAATTTGCGCTTACGTAATCGAAAATTGGCAAGCGGCCTACGCGCGAAAAAACCAAGTCCTGGCCTCTGATTTCTTAACCTCTGCAGCTACGTAAAGCCTAACATTCACGACGCTGTATTAGCCGTCCGATCGTTCCGATCCTTTGCAACTCCATTACTGTGAAACAACGATTTTCGCTGTTATTACTTGCTCGGCTATTACTCGAAACACGAAAACCGAACGGTTGATATCTCGGACGGACGATGTCGCCAATTTTTCGTCCGATATTCGCGCATCGGCCGATCGCAAAGATCGTAATGGGAAGATATGTTTATACCATCGTAATAGAGTAGCGAGATAAAAGCGTTTCGCGAGACAGAATCGTTGGAAGGAAACGGATGCTCGGCCCAATTTCTACAGCGCACGCACGTACGCGCGCTGGAACACTTCGCGATCGCCACGCTACACTTACGAATTCGGCGTCATTGTATGCGCTAAAAACAAGAAAAAAAACGACGCTCCGACTTGTTACGATAAGCACGAGGGATGCTACCGTAACGGACACGTTGCCTACTCGTATGCAGATTATATTTAAATAAATCGGTCATTCGCTGTTATCTGCTCATCTCCTGCGGGCCGTGAAAGGCCTCGTTTCTTTCTTTCGAACGAGGTTTCCTCGAATGTGCTTGGTCGCTGAATTCGAATCTCAAGGAAGATTGTTGTTTATCGTTTATATTTTATAAATTTATTCGTTACAATCGCGTATTATTTTGTATGTTCGGACCGTTTATTTCCAAGTTGCTGCAAGTTCATTCTTCTCTGCCTTGAGATACCGGCTTATCGATTACTCGGTTTGTCTGTGTATTTAAACAGACGGTAGATTCATCGTACGAACAGCTTTTTTTTTTAGAATTAATTAGACCAATATCTTTCTTCGTGAGTCACAAATAGACTCGCGCCACTTTCAAAATTAATGAATCGTACGATTATTTCGAATCCATGTTTTATGCTTTAATCCACTTTTGTTCAGAAATAAGAACAGGGCGGTCAAAATACTGTTATCTCATTTCGACATTTAATTTACTTGTTTGGTAGAACGATAGGCTCGTAAGATTAATGTTAGGTACATTCTACATATTTTTCATTTCGGATCGTTATGCGGAGGTGTTTTGAAAGGCTCGTGATATAGACGAGGTATGTAGGGCAATAACTGCATCATATCCTTATATTTTATTACCTTGTGCACGTGTATTTTCATTATAGTAATTCGTTAGCAACGTCGTTCTGTTTGCAAATAATCACTTTCGGCACAATAATCCGACGTATCCGGACTTGGAAAACGTATGGGCAGATTTTGTCGAAGCTTATTGTAAAGTTTAAGTGCCGCGTTTAAGCGTTAACTATCGATAAGTTGAGTTTCTCAGCGATAAAGCGAAATAAAGCAAATTGTTTATCGCTTTGGAAGCGTTACACAGTTATTTTGCAATTAGCGTCGAGATGCTCGTATTTTCCTCCATCTTAGATTTCCACTTTGGCAACGATCATATATAAACGTGAAGTTATTATTAATTTGATAAGACTGGTAAATGTGATAATAATTTACGAGCATATCACTGAATCGCATTTAAGCAACTTGTTCACGCCCGCACGTGCAATATCGCGTGAGATAGAGAGGATAGGATTACGTTCGCTGTCATTTGTGTTTCATTATCGGTGTGTCGACTGTTTGGACAGGCTACGGATTACAGGAAGTGAACTTACGTCGTTTTCGAAATAAAACGATATTATTACGTAATTTCGTTTATTAACGAAGCTTCCCATCGATTCAAACGGATAAATATTTTCACGCGTAAATTGTAAATCGTTTATAAACAAAAAATATACGCGTCCGACACAGATACCATTCTTCTCTTCGGATGTCGGTGATAATAAAAAAGATGGCACTGAATCTATAACGTAAATTTGTCGTTTTCTCAATTTTTTCCAAAAATACCGCTTTCTTAAGCTTTCTTCGATTAATTTCCCAAATTCTCTGTTCGAATAAAGGCTCTGTTTACACCTTCAAATACGTCCAAAGCTCGAGAAAGCTACAGCAAAAAGTATTCGTTGACGTTTTTTAGTACGCTGCGAGACACATAAATTTCTATACTTAAAAGTTCAGGATAAGATACTTTCAACATTCTACTACCATTACCGTAGAACGGCACATTGTAGAATTCTAACGATTGCCGTGCTCTTGGAAGTAGCAAGAACCGCCGATCACGATCGTTGCCAACGAGTATATGCTAAATTTTCTATTTGTCTTGACAGACTATATCTACACGAACGTTGCAATCTCAGTTTTTCCAAGCTATCAGCACGCGAAAAAAAAACCAGCTTCGACGTCAATTTCTACTTCTCTGATAGCATATACCTCCCTCTCTTTGTCTCCGTGTCTCTCTTTCTGCGTATACAATTCCACGATTTCGACCTACTCACGTGCAAAGAAATTTTCCTGTTCTCTGGTTCGTGATTTTCATCGACAATCACGGTTAGAACATCGAAGGTACATTGTACATGCACCGAGCTGAATTATCTACAAGTGATCTATCAGAGTCATCTGACATGGTGCATTATGCATTGCGGCGTATACGTACAGCATCAGGGGGATCGGTAACGTGGATTTCATGGAAAATAGGTGAACGTAAGTGTGCCATTTCAAAGGATACAGAGACGCCGCGTGTTTACAGGTGTGCGAATCAATGCCGCCGATCCTAAACTTATTTATTCGTCTGTACGTATTAAGTGGTATGCAACAATAGTGCGTGTGTACGATACACCGTACCAGTCATACGTATCAGATTCAAAAGGGGAAAAAGAATGACAACAAGAACCTACTCTCGATTCCCACACTTTCCTGCCCAAGCTGCATGCACCGAAAACCTGTATCACGATTTATGCATCGACGCGTTTACCTCTGCTAATCCTAATTTACCCGCGAACGCAATCGATCCGAGTGATCTAACTGCGCGTGCATTATGCATTGCGCACGCAGCGTTCCTGGGGATCGGTATCGCGAGATTCATGGAAAATAGGCGAACGCAGCCGTAGCGAGAGATCCCGTTACGAGAGAGAACAGACGACCAGATATGGAACGATTTGGCTGGAAACCGCCGAACAGCCAACATTTCTCCGAGCCTCGTGTTACACATTTTCAGAGAGGCGATGTCTCGATCTCTTACCAGGTTTATGTCCCGCCGTCGTATTATCGTCGGCTCTACGCTTTTACGTTAACACTCGCGAAGAAAAAGCCGAAAGAAGGAACAAAAAAACCGGAAGAGAAGGAGAGAAACACGGAGAAACGCGCGGGTGCGCGGAGAAACAGAGGAAAACGGAGGGGAAGAGATGGTGAAACTCGAGAGGAGAAACGGAAAATTTATCAGAAGCCAGGAGGTGTGCAACGCGTTTGAGCCTGGAACGTGGCTGTTTTGCATTCGATCCCGTTAAAACACAACGCCGAGATTTCCTTTCGCTTCTGGACAAATTTAAATTGGACTGGCCTTGTGTACAGCTGAATCTATGGGGCAGTCTGCGGTTGAAAGAGCAATCTATGGGCTGCAGGGTTTCTACCAGGAACAGTCTCTAGAAAGTGTGGATGCTGATGTGATTTGAGAAGCCGGCCGAAGGATACGTTCCTTCAGCGGTTTCCTCGGTACATGTTTGTTCGTGGGTGTGGTTTACTGATGTTTGAAGATGTTTGCGAAATACCAGGTATTCGAAGATTTCGTCGTTTCGAATTTCCAAGCAACAGGTTTCTGAATTCATCAGGATTTTAAACGTTCTGTGGTTTACACGGTATATATAGTAATTAGGTGAGATAATATTTCTTTACGTGCACCCTTGGTATTACGATAGCGTTCTACCATTACTACACTACATCCAGGCAAAGCAGTAAGTCACGTTTATCTCTTCGGATAATTCAAAAGAACCAACAGCCACTTGGCAGTTACTTTACGTCAAAGTATTCGTCGATGGATATTTATTAACGAACACGCACGTTGTAACGAATTACGTATTCTCGTGTTTGCAGGTGTTTCGATAATTTCAACGATACCCAGAACGTTCTACGATAAACGTTCGTGAATACTTTCGCGAGCCACTTGGCCAATCTAATTTTAATTCACCAAACACGACACGCTCGACATATCCAGAGAATTGTACAGCATTTTGTCTTCTTTTTCTTTCTTCTTCTTTCGAGAAGATCAACCGATTCTGTTATCGTCCTCGTTCCGCCGTCTGTAAAAACCCAAAACCCACTCATCCTTCTCAACCTCCGCAAATCTTACGTCCGTATCAACTTGGCAAACTCCACACTTGCACCGTCAACATTACAAATTTCCCCGCTGGATTAGCAAGAGTCGGCAACGTACTCGTACTCGAATCGATTTCCACGGAACACCCCCGAGCTGGAGGTCGTTACAAGTTCCGCAGGCACGTGCAACAGGAATCTATACCCTTGGCTTTGGCTGAAATTTGCATCGCGTCCCGTTAGAGGACACCGATCCCAGATGTGCTACGTCTACGTACTGAGACGTCTACGTACCGAAACGCCTACAACGAGACACGGTAATCTTTCCACGATGTATACGCACCAGCTTAGGAGAAAGAGAGAAAGAGAGAGAGAGAGGGAAGAGAAAAATAGTTTCCCCGTACGAATATGGAAATAGTGGCGGATGAAACGCATCGAACGCTCGTGCGCCTTGCCACGGATAGTATGGCTTGGCGTGTAGGACGATGTTTGATCGGATGTTGAAGAGGAAAGAAATTTAGCTTGTCGTCAGTGCGTCGTGTGTTGGAGAGCTTTGACATGATCGATGACTCGACGGTATAAATACGACGTAATTTTGCAGGAATGTACTGGAAAGTTCGTTGCCAAATTCGACAAAGATGTACAAGCAAATATATTCTTATAGAATCGACATTTCGTTAACGCTCTTTAAACGACATATCGGCCGAAGAAGTCTCCGTTTTCTTCAGTGACGAATTTTTTCAAATAGTTCCCATGGTCTTTTAGTGTATTCGAGTTCTTGCTAAGTTAAAAAAAAGAAAAGAAGGAAAGAGAATTGGAGAACGAAATAAATGACGAAGAGCGATGTCTGGCGAATAGGACAGATAATAATCGACCAACAGCTACATCGAAATGCACTAGACGATTCATCGATATATTCGCTGGTTCTCGTGACATTTTTTTCATATTATTACTTTAGCGAACGACGATAGTATTTTTACGAGTTTAGAGGAAACTTTTTTATCCGTTCTGCATCTTGCAGGAGATCAGATACTCTTTTGTAGAATGTTTCCTTGAAAATTTGTCTCCTTACTTTTCTACTTTTCTTAACAAGTCACAAATCAACAAATACTCGATACACTGTAGATAAAATATTTAATACGATCGATGAATGTCTGTACAGACGTTTCTCATTCTCCTCGTAGAGAATCCTCCTCTCCCATTGTGTTCGAAATTCGCTCATCGTCAGCAGTTTATCGGAATCCGAGAAGAATTCTAATCCGTGGAATCAGTTCACGGAAGAAAGCGCTGGCGTAACGGAGCGTTCCGACAAGCTTCCCGAAACTGATTGCCGAGGAAAGAAGGAGGCCTTACTCGGTCCCGTGCATCGTTCCCCATAAATCATCGTGGCCGCGGCGAAACAGTTTTTCCCGGAGCGGAGACTCGGTCGCGCAAAAAAATAATCAAACGAGTTGCGCTTTAGGAGCGCAATAAATAACGCAGTTTATCGAGCATCCCCTCGCCGCGCTCGGCAAACCGTGTCCTCCAAATAAATGATCCTACGTCAGCGCGCGGCTCATGATTCCTCGAGCAGTTCTCGAGGAACGAGCGAGCTTTCGTTGGCCGTTGCATTCGACGTCCACGCGATTTATCCCCACCGATTCTACCGCCAACCTGTAAACCTTTGTGTGTACAACTAAATATCCGCTGGACACGGTATATACGTAGTATGTACCTCGTTTTACCGCGTGTATACGACCGGATCCACGCGGATCGAAGCGTGTCCGAGATGTTTCGTGCTGAACGACGCGCGGTAAATAGACTACAATTTGTCATTTGCCCGTGGTTCGTCTTCTAGCGTCTTTACGCCTCTTCGGTTCCTCCACACTGCGCTTTGCAATCTCTTTCACCGTTTCTTTAGGGATCTTTGTCCAGTCTCTTTGCAGGAGGATCGAGAGTTCGAAGAAAACCACACGTTTGGTAATTTAGAATTTTAAGGTAAAGTTACGATATCGTTTGACAGAGTTAGGCAACTTTGGGAGAATTTTCTATAGTTTGCGAAGGAACGTTCGAGATAGGAAGATTGCGATTTGTATTGAGAAATTCAGCGATCAAATTACGATAACAAGTACAGCAAAAGTCCGTTTATCCGGCGCATTCGGACAATTTGTTCAACAGAATAATAGCATCTTCGTTGTTTATTCGTCCGTACGATCCAAGTTCATTTTTACGTGGATTAATTTTATACTGCATTTGAAATTGCATCGCTATCGATATGAAAATACGTTATTACGTAGGAAGACTTCTTTCTTCTTTTATTTTAATTCGCGCATACGCGGTCTATCGTGTCTACAGCGAGGAATCAGCACAGTCTGTGGTAACTTACACTCAGTGACGTATACAAAGTAGATGTAAAGTGCGATGTCTCTTTAATCTTTCGTATTCTTCTGCGGTGTCCAGCAGTTTTGTGGTCAGTTTGTTGGGGTGATCCTTCAGCGGTTTGTCGATATAACCCGCTGCGTCTGGCCATTTCTTCTTTTACACTGGGTATGCCGGTTTCTCTTATTTATTTGTTCGTTCGGTATGTACAAATCCGCGTCGAAACTTTCAGTCGTGCAAAGATTAAGGTGAAATCTGTATGTAGCAAGGTAAAAATATTTATTCCTGTTGTCCGCAGTCGAGTAATAGAAGTTTGGGAATGTTATTCGATAAATCGGATATCAGTTCGGATAAATCGAGTTCTACCGCGGATACAGCGTAATTTCAGCGATTCACCCTCTGCGTGGAATTTTTGTTGGAAAATTTGTCAAATCGTAAGAAGGCATTCTTAAGATAGACAACGAAACTTGACTGAGAATCGAATTTTTCTCGTAACTGGTAGATAGACGAGCGAATATTCCCAATATTTCAGAAAGACTTGTCAGCTACGTTGCGGCGACTGTGCGATCGTAAACAGGTTGCTCGAAATCGCGACCCACGGAGCGGTCGGTTGCATAACGATACGACCTACGCTCGCGAGGTGCGAGATGGAGAGATTAACGCGTTCTCTGTATTTCGCCGTGAAACGAGGACCAGCGTCAAAGAGATCAACTCGTAGAGAAACGAAGCAAATATTCCTGGTTTGTAAATGCACAGATCTTGTACGAAAGCGATAATATTCATCGTGTGTTTCGACAGAATAATCTTATTATCGCTCGTGCTAATGAAAACATAGTTAAAACGATTGAAAGAACCGTCCGATCCAGAAACATTTGGTCGATCGTAAGCACGCGACAAGGAAGAAATAAAATAAATAGAGGAAGATAGTTTACTTAGAAAAAGTAAAGTGAGACAGGGTGGAAAAGAGGAAAGTCAAATATAATGAAACATGATTTCTGACTAGCAAAAAGTCGTGAAATAATTCGAATGACAAGCTACTTAGTATTTACACGTAATCGATCGCCACTCCGCTAGTCGTTCTATACGGCTCTTGAGCTGCCCTGACGGGTCATTGCTGTTCCACTCGAATCAACATGTCTCGAATAACAGAAACTTGTCTAAAAGGATCCCTGGTCTTTATATCATTTTATTTTTATCGTGTCGAATTCGCGAATGACAGCGCTGCAAATTCACGATACCTCGATAAATCTCGATAAGTCCTGCTTCGCCTCTTGCATTGCGCTTAATAGGTAGACAAATACCCTTTACACGTTAGAAACGATAGATAGCCAGATAAAGCGTCAATCAATGACTGAAAGCGTACCCAGATCCTTAAGATAACCAGATCTGCGTGAAGAATATCTGTGAAATGTTTCGGAATTCTTGGGTCTGAGATACTGAAAGATCTAAAAAGACGGATCGTTGATCAAACTTTCATCGATTAAATGCCACCAAGTTTATTCGTTTGTACACCTATTGGACGATAAATAGAACAGGATATTCACATTTGGTGTAATAATACGTTCGGAATTCGAGATACATCTGGAAAATCTACCGATGTTTGCTCAACGCTGGATACGTTTGCCAACAACTCAGACACATAGAAACAAGTTTGAGGAACGAATCAACTTCAAAGTTCATTCCAACTGTATTACTCCTATCAATCTCTATTAATCCACGTGCCAACCACCTCGATCAATCTTTAGCCGATATCGTCAACGTCGTACCAATCTGCACATACGCAGGTGTATCTGTCGACGCGAAACAACTGAGCAAACTCAATGAGTTACAGGTTTATCCGTTAGCACAGACGTCATTTTATTCTCTTTTTACTCTTCCGTGACACCATAGACGAGACGTCGCGACATTGGTAATCGACTCGTGTCTCGAAAAAGATACGATGTAAAACAAGTTCGTCTCCTCGCTGTCAAATCTTTCAAAATCCGTTCTTATAGATAAGTGAATTGATAAGTGATTTGAACGATCAGACACGAAAAATGACCAATTGGACATCTTGACCGCTCTTTCCTCCAGTGTTCCGGCATTGAACACCTCCCTTAAAAAAAAACACCAACACGCTGCCGGACTTCTTCCTCACCGATGACGACTCTCCGTCATCGTGTCGCTGGACCTGGTTACCGATCGTTTTTCATTCCAACGAGCCTGGGCGAAACGGGAGCGGGAAAATGTGGTCGATCAAAAGCTCGCCACGAATTGTCTCGTAACAACGACGCGAAGAAGTATCCTACGACGCGAAATAATTCTCCACGACCGAAAATATCGAGCGATCGATCCGTGTTCGCGCGCTCTTCCTCCACTGACTCGTGGGTGTGTATACACGGCTGTGCCGACAAGCAACAGGTATTAACATTATATAGGCCTGCATGTACGTTATATAGAAGCACGAGCGCGCTCGTGAAACGAGTATTTACTAGCGAAGCTGGCTGGCGAACAGAGCCGCCCGTATGCAGGCCGAACGCTGGTAAATCTAGCACGGTATCGCGTGAAGCAACTGGCAAGTACACGAGCACCTAGATACACGTATAAATATCGGTACCATCGGATAGGAGGCAACCATGGCGCGCAGCTGCACCGGTAGTTTGCAACAGATACTCGGAGGAGCTACCGAACGTGCTTCGTGGCAGGCCACCTCGAAGAGGAACAAGCGCACGCCTACCGCTTGGCAAGGTATTTTGATGCGTGTTTTGATCGGCTACGCGAACGGTACGCGCCTTGCTGTTACGCAATTGCGACCGATTGCAGCGATCGAACGGTTCGAGTTCGCTGTTAGAGGCGCGCAACGAAATGCAAAGAGATTTTTAGCGTTTAGGAGCAGCCTGACGTAAGACGAAACGGTGTATTAGGCCAGTCGTGTTACGTGGATGGAATTTTTTAATCTGGAAGATGCGCAGGAAGAACGTAACGAATGAGAAAATCGTGCCTCTAACAATGGTTAAATATCGTAAGCGAAGGAGAGGTTCTCGCGTAACGGTAATAGAACCGAGTGATTTCTATCGATCCTTTTTAGACTAACCGCCGATTATGTGCATCTTTTCGAGACGTAAACAGGATAGTCTGGAAGTGGAAACGTAATCTTTTTATTTCGCTCTTTTTCATCGTTTATCGCATATTGTCTGCGAGTCTTTCGATCGTTTTTCACGGTGTAACCATCATTGGCGTGCAACATAGGCGTTGGTAAAAGTCATGCGAATGGTTAAGAAATATTCTCGAAGCTAGAGAATTTGTACTGGGATCGGGCTTATTTTTGAACGAAATACGCGAAATTTGGCGTTCGCAGGGAAGATTTGCTTCTTCCGGCAGGTTTTTTCCGCAATTTTTCAGCTAGAAAATTAAAAAACCACAAGAGGAATCGAATTAAAAAAAAAATTACGTCTGTACTTCAAGGCTATGTTTATGTCGGAAAAGCGTCTAGTTCCGTGTAATTACTGGTCAGTTTAAAAGTCGACGTTATAAAAGTACAAAGATCGCAGAACGTAAAGTCGGGCAGAAAGAAGTTTTGGGTATTCGTCGTCGAAGTTACGTACCCCAGTGGCAGGAACAGAAGAGTGTGTCAGCTCCAAAACACCTCGTCTGGAAGGGAAAAAGAAAATGTATAAAATTTACGAGATAGTAAAGGCATAGAGAGGAGAAGAAATACAATGGGTATATTTTAAAGTCAAGTTCGACTCGCAAGCTTTGAGCGTAAATCTCAAGCACGAAATACGTTGAATTTGGCGATTAGAAAAGTAGGCGACGAGTGTAAACGGAAGAGAAATGCAACTGAAAGTTCGTTCTAACTCGCAGGGAGAGAGAGAGAGAGAGACTAATTGAAAAGTAAATAGGAATAAAATTTCTGAAATTGTTTTCTCCTACGTAAAACGCACGATCTTCGCAATTCTACGCTTTAGCGCGAAAAGTCTCATTGAAAGAAAAAATTCATTGAAAGAGAAACTTCAATTACGTAGAATTTGTATTAAAATTTGAATACGTAGAGCTTGCTAAACAATTTGTAACGATCGATGGAGGCAATTTATTTAATCGAAATTTCATTGTGCGTGGATCTAGTGGAAAAGGAATTCTCGATCGGAACTTTCGCGATAATGTCAGAAAATGGTACAAATTTCTCTCGCGGCTCTTCCATTCGAACCCGTTGAAAAATCGTTACGTGCGGAACCGGGTAACCGAAAGTGAGTTTAACGTAAGCGATACATAATTCGTTTGCCGAGCAAAATCTCTTCCTCGTTTCACAATCGAAACGCCGCATCAAACACGAACACGTTGAATCACAGGCAACGATTCCATTTGCTTTTTACGCGATCATTCAATTAGCAAAAGCTATCGATACTTCCGCGATCGCGTTCCAGTTACTGCAAATTCGCGTATTCTCGTCTCGCGGTGAAAAACGATCCAACACCGCAGCAAAAACGATAATGCAAGAAACGAAACTACTATTTCACAGTGATTTGCGTCGAATAGATCGATATTTAACTCTTGACGAGATACGTATATTAGGTTGTCCGAAAAATTAGCTTCTTTCGTTTTATTAAGAAAATAATAGACGCACGATGCTTTTTCTTTTATATTAATTTATTGGATTATGCACGAACGTAATAATAGAAATAGAATAGAAAATGGATCAGACCTAATTCAATAAAATAATATAAAACAGAAATTGTTGTTCAAACGAAATTAACTTTCCGGACAACCTAATATCCTCTTGTATTTATCGGCGAAATCATAGGTAGCATTTCCCCTGCGTAAATCTCGATTCCCAATTATCTTCCATCGATACGACGATTAGATAATTTACTCTGAACGTTCAACTTTCTCGATCAACGACGATAAAAATGCGACAAAAAGGAACACCACTGTATGAGAATACTTTATCGCTTCACTTTGCCACTGCTGGATATTTCCAGGTTATCGGCAGAATTACGACGAACCAACGTGCTACTGCGCGTCCAGCAATTAATTAACCGAGGTGGATAAATTTTGAGAATGCCGTCGAACGAGAAAGCTAATTGGATCGGTACGCTTACGAGCTCGTGCATGGTGATACGCGCTAATGCACCGATTCGCGCAACAGCCGTAGTTTTTGCCTGCGTGCTTGCCAGCTACACGACACGTAAATACGTGTTCCAATCGATTCCAACCGTTCTCGCGGCACGGACCTACAAACGTATAAAGATTGTCGCCCACTTAACAGCCACCATAGATATTCGTATGAAATGTATACGGTGTTCGCATCGTTAGTTTCCATTGACCTTTTTCGGCGAATTTGCGGCAAGGCTAGAAGAGGAATAAGGTTTTGGCCATTTTCATTCGTAGTCTGTCTGTAAATGCTACGAGTAGATATTTAAGACTGATACTGTAAGATACTGTAAGTCTGATGCTTTAAGACTTTCAAATTAACAGTTACCTTATCTTCTTCTTTTGTACGAAATCGGTTGATCCCTTTGGACGATCCTTTGGACGATAAAAAAACTACTGTAATGCTTTTCATTTAAGGAGATTGAACGTAAAAATGTGAAAAGATCGCCGAAGATCTTTGAAAACGCTGGCCAAATTTCTATCGAAATACTTGGTAAAATTAACATTTAAGAAAATACTTGATACGCGACTTGGTGTTGAAGAATATATTACAACAATTTTTGATCAATTTTTCCTACCTTCCTAACCGAGTGGATAATCTCGCGCCTATACGTAATTCTACGAGATACAACTTAAAAAAAGAAAAATTGATAAATTCCAAAGATCCAGTAGGTACGTAAATGCAACCAGTTTCTCTAATCGATAATGTAACATTTCTTTTAACTTTGCAATTTCTTATACAGATACTTGTAAAATATGCCACGCTTTCACATTCTCTTCCCGTTCCGATCGGCGATCTCCGATTCTTTTTTCAGAAATTTTCCTCGATTCGAGTCAGTGACAAATTCGTTGGAACCTTTATCGATTCCAGCCTGTCCGAAGCTGACGAGACGTCGAACTCTTAAACAGCGGTGAAGCTTTATCGATCGTCGAGGAGAATTTATCCGCCTATTAAAATCCTGACGCACAAAACGTTTCC
Source organism: Bombus vancouverensis nearcticus (assembly GCF_051014615.1). Lineage (NCBI taxonomy): Eukaryota > Metazoa > Arthropoda > Insecta > Hymenoptera > Apidae > Bombus > Bombus vancouverensis. The sequence goes on along the minus strand of NC_134915.1, from coordinate 15,904,163 downwards.
GCTATCTATCCACCCGATGTTTCGTACGTCCCGCGTTATTTATGCGCGTCTCCGACATTCAGGAGGTTCCTCGTTATCTGTCTCGACTCGGGACGTTTAAGCGTTTCGCGTTATCTGCTACAAGTCGGACAAGCTTAAGAAATTTCACCGAGGAAACACGCGCGCTTGGCTCGTGGAAATATCTAGAACCACTGTGCGTTTACAGTCCACAGAACGCGGGAAATTGACGAGTTTCTATCGTGTTTCCTTTTGGAAAGCTTGACAGTTTTTACTTTGAGATATCCGACTTATCGCTTTCTTACGAACTTTGACTTTGAATGTAACGTTCAGCGAGAGTGAGAGGGTAAAGTTGAAACCCAATCTGATAACATGCATACAGGTTGCAAGATATTCACTGCGAATATTTAATAAAGTGATTACAGAAGGAAGAGTACGAATAGTCACACTTAGGCGATTTCGTCGAATGCTGAGACTTATTCACCGGTTTGCTGTTGCGACTTCTTTGAAAAGCGCGTACCTAAAATTTGTCGCAAAAGAGTAAACGACGACGAGTATACTCGTCGAAGGCAGAGTATACGTGGCTGTTGTAACATAGAATTAAATTGTAACGAAAGGACTGTTTTATTTTTTAATTTTATTACCGACAGCGCTCGTCGTGACACAAACTATGGCCATTTCTTCGTGACGAGTATACTCGTGGAAAACGACCAACTGGTTAATATCGAGAATGATTACCTGTTTAAATACTTTCGTGAACTTCGTCAAAAATATATATATTTGCACTAAATGTGTCGTAACTTCTGTGTACACGGTCAGAATCGTTTGCAATTTGCCCCAGCAGCATCGCGATAGTTGGTTGTCGTTACGATACTAACGAAATTTCGAAATATTTCGCGCAAATATGCGAGTGTTCACAGGTGTTGGAATACTCTGGCGAGTCGTTGTACGTATGATTTTACGTAATTTGAATTTACGCGTATCAAAGCGACGTCCGTGGAGTTCTGAAGTCGCCGTTTCGCATAATCATCTACGGTAGTGCATACATCTTGTTTCACGTGGTTGGTGCTACGAGTTGTGGCGAGTTTCGTCGTGTTGCAACGACTCTTTCGACGAATGAAGTTCTAGACTCGAGTGATACCGCACGGTTGAACATGGCTTCCAGCGAATTAGAATAACAGATTGAGAGAGCCACGAGTAATTGCCAGAGTAAGAGAATAAGATGTTGACGGGACGTTTATTGGCTCGCATCGAGCTCAACGTGGTCATTTCGAATGCTAGAATCCATCGGTAAGCAGATATGGCTTGTTGGAACATAAAATTCCCTCTAACTATAACTCGAAAACAAGGTGAAATATAGGATCTTGTGCGCGAGCGCTGAATTTGAAATTCCACTGCGTGTCGTATATTATGAGACACCTTGTATTTAGTATGGATATGTAACTAGGTTTACGGTGATGGGTTTGCGAAACGAAATGCTGGTATTATTTAAGTTGACGTTTCAATTCATTACTGCTTCTTTAACGTCGCTGCTATTTCTTTACGTTTAAGAACTAACGCTAAGAACACGCGTATCGATATAAATAGCAATGGTATATTACGTCGTTGTAAAGATATTTCATGATCGATATTCGATGCGATAAAGATATCCGAATGGAGAAGCGTGCGAGATACTTTTTCTCGACTCGCTCTAAATTAAGCGGAACGACACGAATAACCATAAATTTAGCGAGCTAGTTTCGCCAATTCCATCTCCAATTACGATCAAACGAATTTGATCTAATTGACGAACTATCGCACATCGAATGCACGAAGCTCGTTTATTTTACGATTAAACAAATTTCTGGCTACCTACGATCGAGCAGACTCGCAACGTCGAGTGTCTCGTTCGATAGGACGAACAGCTGGAAAAATTTACCGAATGTCCGGCTGGACAAATTGTAAAGTACGAATTAAATAATTTAAAAAAAGAAATAGGACGAGACGATCGCCTATTAACAATTAAGTTCGATTATTTAGCAAACCACTTAGCCGAAAAACTAAACCAAAAAGAAACCACCCCTCTGTCTAGTTAGATAGTCAGATAATTAGGAGCTAGCGCTATTACAACACGTTCGTAGGATCGCTTCTATCGCTTTCTGCTGTTTAAATCTGCCCTAAAGCAGCTTCCACCTATTAGCCGGCCACTGGCCATGCAACGTGGCTTGTTAACGAGCGCCAATTTCCTTTGAAAGCTCGCGACCGCCTTCGAGATTGACTCAGGGACGAGGAAAATCGGACAGAAATCTGGGAAAAGCCGTAATTATTATTAATAAAGCGGACAATGCGCTCGCGTCGCGCCACACGGGGAGGGGAGCAGGGGATCGTCAAGCTTCTAGCACGAACGACGATTAAGCTGGAACGCGATGATTTCAGCGAGCTGCTGTCCTAGAAAAGCAGCTCGCGCACGCTCGGATCTAATTGCTAATTAGTAATTAGTAGGTAGACGCCGACGATCCATAGTGCCTTGCCATAAACGACTACAAATGGGCGGTCGTGAGTCTGGACCCGGTTGAAAATTGAGAAATCAGGCGTTTCTTTTTCTTTTTTTGGGGGGGGACGGCACTTCGCTTCATACAGCGTGCGCCGGTAATCGTCGTGGTGCGAAGATAATATCAAACGGAGACAGAAAGAGTCTTCTCGAGAAGAGTGGAACGACTTCTGTCAGTTTCTGTATTCTTCTTTTCCAGTCTATGTCGAATATCGAAACTCTGGCGTTTAATATCGAAATTCTTGGAATTGGAAGACGCGCGACTGCACGCAACGCAAACACGTAAGGCACAAAAGTTACGGAGAAAACATCCGAAACGGAGTGCTCTCTGCGACATCCAATCGATGACAGAACTTCTCAGCCAAACTCTGTGTTTCTAATTCCATCGACAAAGATACGAACTTCCGTAAATACACACGATCTGTACGTGTATTATACGGAACAACGAAATACTTCTACGATACAAACCAGTTATTCGATTAAGAGAAATCCCCTGTTTACACGAATAGGATCGGACAGAAAGGAGGTGTCATTCCCTTTTCTGCGGCCTGAGATCGCGCAAAGCGACGAAATGCAATGCATCCTGAGGTGTTGTGGAACCCAGGGATGCGGTAATTTTGCATCAACCATCGTTCGTGGTCACGTTTTCATTTACGTTTGCCCGCTGTCCGCCATGCGCGTCGGCTTCGTTCCAAAACTCGATCCGCCGCTTTATTACCGCATTTTTTGCGCGTTTTGGGAGAAAGGGCCGTTTCGCCGAGAGAAACGAAAGAGAGAAAAAGAGGGGCGAATAAAGAGAGGACGATGAGGACAGTGGACGTAAGAGGCGCGGCGAAAACGGCCAACAACGGTAGAGGACAATGAGAGGAGGAACAAAAAGGCACAGAGAGAAACAGAGGCGGCACGCAGGATGCATTTAAAGTCGTCTCAACATCCGTTCAGCCTCTCTGTCTCGCTCTTTATCTCTCTCGGCTCTGACAGAGCGGAAAAAGAAGGATTCGTGTTCTTTCTTCGGCATACGAAATCCCGCGTCGTTCATCGCGAGTGTACGTGAAAGAACGCGCGGTCTCGCCCTCCGGCTGGCTTCTTTCGATTATCTCTCCTTTTTTTCGGCTGCGTGACACGCGTGACCGTGGCCAACGCCCGCTATTTTATCCACCCGTTCGCCCATTTCGCGGGACATCCTCGTTAACTCGCCCGACTTCGAGCTCAGGTCGCACACGGCCGTTTGCCTCTCGTAAGTTGCTCGCATCTGCCGTGTTACGCCGAAAACGCGTATCTGCGACTTTCGCTTAAATCCAGCTATCGGTGCCAGGTAGCACGAAAATCGTTTATCTGTATGCATGTTAAACCGGAAAGCCGTATCTGCGTTGAAACTAAATTAACGAAATGTCGAGTGAGACAGCAGATCGAGGATAAAGAATACGAGGAGGAGGAGAAGAAAGAGAAAAAGAAAGAAACGGTTGTATCGAAACCGAAGATACGACAGTTCGTATCTCTGACAACGCGTACGAAATCGATGCCGTGTTGTTAAATATTAAAAGTTATTTTTCTCGCAACCACTGTTCCCACCAGATACGCCTGTTTCAATTTCGCATCGTCGTAAGTATTTCGACATCTGCCGCAACTCGAGCAGAAGGTTCACGTTCCTACTACGTTTCTACCGTTGTGTCTGAACTACGGATTTCTATTCAAATTTTTGTGAAAATATTTCTAAGGAATAGAACCTGGACAGACGTTTGCTTCGTCCCTTAAAAGTTACGACGATCGCGCTACTTCGAATGTTTCGGGTATTCCCACGTTCTATGCAATTTCGCGTCTTTAAATTTCGCATAAGCGTACAAAAGTCCACGGGCCACCGATCATCCAATGAAGAACGTCGACATCTTTTCTCTCAGATCGTCAAATGAAAACGATAGAAGTCGTGCAACGAACGAACCCTGCCTCCAACCAAATATAATATATTTTTGGCATGCCAGGCTATTTCAGTAATTAGCTGGTGCAGGCCGTGAAACGCAGAAGGTTGAAAATCACTGGGCTATCCGCGTGTCCCGTTAACCTTGCGCGATTCAACGTCCTCGTTGCGAGATAACAAATTTACGACGTTAACCCCGTCGCCTTTTTCAGCCGCCACGCTCCACGGGCCACGATCTGCCGATGTGCGCGCGACGTCTGCATTTTTCGTCGGGTCTGTCTTTATAGCTACCGGAAGCGACACGAGAATCGCCGGGAATGCCAGCCACGAGATCCGACCACCGAACGGCTACTTTGTTGCAGAGTTGTGGCTTGTCTTGATGAGATCGAGGAGACGTTAAGTGGTTTAAGCAGGATGTTTAGCAGGGGATGCGCTCCGCGATATTCCGCTGCAATTTATTCGTTACGAGTTGAAGAAATACTGGAATTAATTTGACATACGATCAGTTAATTCAACTTGTCGAGTATTCGACATTCGTCGTTTCTTTCGACCGATTTACATCCTGCGATTCTGTTTTTTAATATCGTGGCTGTTGGCTGCGAAAGAGAATTCCAGTATAATACTTTTCTTCTTATCTTTGTCCATCTGGATTTCACGATTTCGGGAAATTCAAAGAAATCGACGTATCCATAACATCGTGACGTTGTGATTTTATTTTGCCAATTGAAGAAGAGAATTGTCCGAACCAATGACGTATTCGAGTTATCGTTGTTCGACAGATTTATTCGTATCTTAATTGTTAAGAGGTGATATCGTGTAATTTTCGACAGTCTCTTTTACGAAACTAATTCAAAGTCAGAGTATCTCGCAAGGTTACCTCTCTTTGCGCCATTACATTCCTGAAAATTATATTCCGTAGTTTGTATATAATTAATTACAAAAATTTGCATCGATGTGCATAAGTTGTGCGAGCTAATAGGACGCGCGTTCGTGACGTTCTTATATCCGACACGATAATAATATGTTTTTATTGGAGAATATTCTTAAAGATTATGGTGATCATCTAATGATATATAGTTGAAATTTACGGCAAAAGGGTTGTACAGGTTCAAGCTGTTATTAAGCTTGACTTTACGCGTGTAATTTATCAGCTATCTCTAACTTTCAAGTATTTCTCCTTTACACGTTCACGTGAGATTTCGAACAGTCAATTATTCTTGATCGATCGTACGCATATTTGACCGTACGTAACTAACAATAATTAGTAAAAACGATACTGACAAGAAAATAAACTCCGTGTCTCCTACTATGCGAATATTTAACTTATACCAATGGCACATAGAATGTGCTTAATGGCACCATCATGTGCCCTGAGATATCGCCTCATTTTAAGTTAAATACGCCGACGTTGTGCAGAAGAAATCGTAGTTTACCGCATCAAGAAGCTCACCGTACGAGCTTTCGCCGATTGAACTGGGTTAACCGCATTAGCAGTAAGCATCGGTGAATTTTGCAATTCCATAAATCTCCGCAATTCTCCTTCGGCTATAACATTGATAAAACATTGGCCACGTACAAACCGCTTTTAATCCAATCGTACACCGAAAGGTTACACGACAAGTAACAGAACACGTGGGGCTCGTTTGGAGAGCTGATCGTACACCTAAAAGCGATGAAAGATGCTCATACGAACTTCCATACGCCTTCGTTCAGACATAAGGAATTTTATATGAACAGAGCAAAGCTATCGGAAACGTCGAAACACGAAGGTTCGGGATAGAACAGGCTCTTCAAGAAATTCGGGAAACACCAGAAACCATAGAGAACCGGATCTACGACAAGACGTGTGCGGACTTGCCTCGACACGCGAGCTGATTATTCCGAGCATTCTTCGTAAAGGCAATTAGATGACAGAAAATTCGTTGCGTCTCGTAGACGAAGACAGATAAAAGAAACGATTAAACGCGAAAATTTTTTCCGCTGTTTCTAGCTCGCAAAGTGGCACGTGTTCTGTTACACCCTGTGTAGTAGCGAACATAGGATATAACATAGGAACAGCGATAATAGCAATAATGTTTCAAAATTTGCTATGCTCGTATCTGAAAAATAACACAGTCCGAACACCTCAAGCAATCGCTTTCCACTTTTCTTTCGGTTCTCGTTAACGTCCATCAAATTTTACAGAATCTTGCTCCGAATCACCTGTCCGAACGGTGAAATTCCAGTTTCACCGCGCGTCTACCGCGTTCCATGGGTTTCGCAAGCGACAGGGGAAACCGAGGGTGGTCGAAAAATCCGGCACCATTTGCTAATAATCCAAGTAACAGGTAGGATGACGCGGTGAACCGAGCAGGAAACAGCGGGGAAAGACGGCGAGCCGCTTGATAGCTGCATTAAATTCATATTAAGGCCGCCGTCTCGATCTAAACTCGACGACTTATTTCTCGATGAGAAGCAGCGGTTTCGCGAACAGGCAACGTTGAACGCGTGTTCAACAGGCAGTGCGCGAGTTCCTACGATCGTATCGATCATGCAAATTTTTGAATCAGAGCAAATCGACGTAACAAGTGTCACAAGCCTGTTTATACTTATTTCACTCGAACGTTCGTGCAGGCCTTGAACGCGACTTTTTCATTTTTTTACCCCATTGGTTTCCCGAGGGAAGGATAAAAATGAATAAAAACACGTAAAAACACGTCGGCCAAGCACGATGTTAATGTATTCGCGTCAGCTGAAGTGACGTGAATTACTTATTTGCTCGAATTACTGTCGCGCGGTTATTATATCTTATAATATTGTAGCAAGGATAACGAATATCGCAAATAATTTGCACGCCTGATTAATAATTCGCTATGTTCGGTCGGTCGGGTGATCGGAAAGAATGTCGAAGTTTCAGATAGCACGGACACATAGATATTCCGAGTAAACTTGGAAAAACTTGTCGTACGGTTTTCCTAAACGTGCATACAGGAAATAGATATTTCGTTTTGTTGAAAAGTAGGAGGAAAGTTACGCGATTAATGGGAACGTGAATCAGGAACGTAAGGCGTAATGGGTGTTCTCTTTTACAGCTCGATTTATACATTTTTCATGAAACGAGTAAACTTCGTGCATAAATTAGTTATAGGTAAAGAAAAAAAAAAAACATAGAACGAGACACACCCTAATAGAATCGTTTTAATGGGTTGAAAATATTTTACGCGTGTCTCTATGGTTTTGTACGGTGGCGAATGAAGAAAATAGACCAGGATTCAGGAAAACATGTTGCTGTTCTCGGGCAAGGATATTTCTAATAGGAGCAAGTTGTGTAATTTTTTTACTCGCATTTATTGTATTATCTTCTCACGTGCGTGAATTTCATTAATTTATAATGTAGCCTACGATCCCAACATCGTTGCATTATGCATTCAGATTGACAATCCGATATGCACGATGCTTCCGGTTTTCACGGACAAACTTTAAAAATACGAAGGAATATTCAAAACGAGAAAATTGATACGCGCAGCAATAATTTTGCTTTTAAAACGCAGTTAACCGCCAATTAAGGGTGTAAGAATAATCGACGTTATATTAATTATCGACCAGTAATTACAAATTTGCAAGTGGGCGACGATAATATTTACGGCATCGTCGAGATATGCGTTCGTATTTACACGAAAAATCTCTTATTTCAATTTTTACCACGTGTCCTTCTCAGGACACGTCGCAGTTATCGGTCGAAATAGCTTCGTTTAAATATATCGCGATACAGATTATTTCGTGAAAGACGCTGATCGACCGATTGAATTCACGACGTTGGTCGTCGTAAGCCGTCGTCGTCAGGCTCGTTACTTACGTAAGACCAGAGAGTATTCCCGGTGTAACGGAATGCAGAGACACCGGCGTGCATCTCTTTCTCTTTCTCTCTCTTGAGTGGGAGAGAGAGCAGGATAGTGGATGGACGCGGTTGAATTCTAAGTTCAATCACGGTGCATTGAATAACGAGTTACGTCATGGGACCGGCTCTCCCACATGCTGGACCGACTCGCCAATATTTATCTTAATTAAACGTTGCGTTGAACGATGTTGTTCTTTTTTTTTTTATCACAAAACAAGAGGAGATTGCCACTTTCCGCAATGGAATCGCGTGACACCGGTCGTGCACGCGTTCGTTAATGAAAAAGTCATTAAGGTACGGACATGGTTAATTAAAATCGTCGTTTATCCGTCGTCTCCTTTTCTGTGATTCGGCGTAGCGAGAATTCCGTGGCTTTAAATTTATATTCCGTTTCGTCGTTGCAAATTAATAACCAAAACGTTGACAATTTTTCAGTCCACGAGACTTACGCTTATCTTATTAATCGTTTTAAAGAAAGATCGTGCATCGTCGACGATGAAACGCAGCAGTGAACGTGTTAGAATTTTCTTTTACGCGCAATGTTTACGCGTTCCTCCCGCCCTCTCCAAGCTGGTCGATCGATATTGGCTGTAAAATTATCGAAAACAAATAACGGTCTGCGGCGAACTTTGGTGGAAGTTCGCGTCTGCGAAACCGGTACTTATCTCCCGATATTATACAGCGGCGTGTACCGTTGCGTAACGATCGTTTCAGATGTGTAGACCGCCTGCCATTTATAAATTTTCCGCACGCTTATGCAATAACCATAGCCGGACGGTGCACGCGCGCTAAACCCCGTGAAACCTCGTGAAACCCCGTGACCAGTTTAGTTTCCCTCGACGACGAATTTTCGTGCCACGGCGTGTCAAATGTCGAGAGATCATGGTACACGAAGCTCGCAGCTCGGCCGACGAGCATAGCGATTAATAGTTGCCGACGATGGTATAGAATACGTGCACCTGGTGAGCTCGATTATAAATTGGTATCGTGAGACGAGGTTAGTCGTGAGTCGTGATCGATAAACTGGAGGACTCTTCGTTTTCGTCTCTTTTTCTTTTCGCAACGAGAAAGTCTATTAGTCGAAGATTGATTTAACGAAACGAGGATGTGGGTCGATCAGTTTTATTTGAAGTGTACTTTATCATTTTGCAGCGATGATGATATTTTCCGTTTTATCCAGTGGATATTTTTCGTTCTTTCATTTCCACGGAGAAATCTAATAGTAGTTTGCGATCTTAATAGCGTCTGCTCTTATATATCGTGTAAATCGCTTGCATCTTTTTATAAAATATACATTATATAAAACATAATTTATATAAAACAATTAATTATATAATTTATATAATACAAACACAATTTATATAATACAATTTATATAAAACATAATTTTTATAAAATTCAATTGTTTTTTTTAACAGAATTCGCACCTCGTAGGTTTTATTCCTTATAAAGTTTGTTGCAAAAAACGTTTGGACGATGTTTACGTGGCATCGATCGATTAGATTTTAAAGGCAGCATGGAACCAGTCGCGCGTTTTTAATCGATAACAACGATTATTCCGACTCATGAATAATCCAGAGATATACTGACAGGTTAACATAACTTATTCACGAATCGTTAAAAATACACAAACGATTATCCTTGCCACGACTTTATCGTTTCGTTAGCTATAGCTGTTCTACGTCATCAGACTGATTAAAAATATCATCAGTACGATCATCCTAATCGCGTGTCTTGCTACCGTGTAATAATAACAACGATGCCAATAAAATTTCAAAATGTCTCGTACGATATATTCACGATAGATGCGTACAAGCGTTTCGATACTTTCGTAAACGACCGTTTTATTCATCTCGACGACGTTCCTTTGGCTCGAACACGTTACGAGATACAAACTCACCAGATTACGAGCTTACATTGTATACCTGTTCATTATTTCGTGCGAGCAGTCCTTTAGTCCACGCGCTCCTTATTCATTTCCGCTGCGCGGCCACGAGTATACACGAGCTCGCATGTACGGCCGTCTCGCATTTTCCTCGGCTATCTATTTAGTGTTCACCACGGCATGGAAAGTATTTCATGCCGAAACAGGTCGCGAGTAACATTATCAGACTGGAAACCCGTTCGACGAAATTTTCGCCCGACCGCTGATCGAACCATGTTGGAGCTGGCCCGAATCGCGTTCAAACATTCCTCAAATTAATTCGTACTGATACCGCGAGTCTTTCGAGACGAATGCTTCGATTGCGTAAAGATACTCAGCCAGTGGAAAGGGAACATTGAACTCGCAGGATATGAAAAAGATATTAGAGGAAATATCGATAAACGCGAATGTTTGATACAAACGAACGTTCTTGATTATTTATTCATGAGGATTATTTATTAATCGTTTTAAATAGAAGGAATAAAATATGGAAATACGAATGGAGGAGTGAAATTAATATTTGGTGTTATATCGTGGTAGAATATTATTTGATATTTTATTCAAAAACGATATGATTTCAAATAAATACGAAATGGACAATTCTATAGGATCGTGGATATACGTAACACGCTCTGTTTCTATATTTATGTGGTTTAGAAAATTTATATACAATATGTTTCGCAGGAATTTTCTGCAGCATCGATCGATTAGATTTTAAAGGCAGCATGGAACCGAGTCCGAGTTCCGAGTCATGAATAATCCAGACGATAAACTGACAGGGAAATATATTAGAAAATTTGTTAATCTACGAATCTACGAAAGATACGAGTCGATGAAGTTTCTGGAATTGCGAAATAGACGATGAACGCGAAACGTTTCGAAGTTAGAGGAAGAAGTTAAGAACAAATTCCAATAAAACTTTGCAAAGAAAGTTTCTTCAAACTTATCTCGAGTAACCTAACGTACCTAGATAATAGCTCGAACCATTAAAAGCTCCATATAAGTAAAAATAACTTCGACTTCTTGCGCAAATTCTTCCATTTCCTGCACTTCAACTCCACCGTTTGAAACTTCAGCTACGGTTCAACGCAATTTTTCTCAACCATACCGCAACCCAATTTACGCCAATTTAACAGCGACGTGCAGACGTCCAGTGACCCAGAGGCAACGATATATTACAATTAAATACTCTGTTCGTCACCGCGTGCGCTGCTCTTAAATATCATCGTTTCATTAATCTTAGCCTACCGGCTATTTCGTATCTAAAATTCGAGAACCGAAAGAACTCCAATAAAAATTTCAAACGACGTCCGATTACGTAACTTGTCCAAGCTATTGCATAATCCTAAAGACATTAGTCGCTGTTCGATGGATTCGATCACGGCATGTTTCATTTCAAATATCGAATCCGCGTATCGTCCGATCCAACAATATGTCCATTCGCCGTAACTAAATTTGCGACTTGTCAAATTTATTCCACGTATTCCTTTTACAATCTCCAAACGGAGACGATCGACGAACGAAATAAAATTCTATGAAAAAATAAGCAAACGTCCGACCGTTTCCAAGCCGCATCGTGCGTGCCCAGGAATCAACCGGATTCCTCTTGATCGTCGTTGAAATTACGACGTTCTCCGGCCGTGGCAAAACAGAAATTCATATTTTACACGGTGGCACGTTAATCCTGCGGCGTCGATTCCCGGCAAATCGAAACGAGGATATTCCCGACGGCTGGTAGCGCGCGGACTTAGTCGATCGCCCATCGAGGAACATTCCAGTTGCCGAGGTTTCCGACAATTACGTACAGCGCCAACGATACAACTGGCTTACGCTTGCGTATCACGGCGCTCTTCCATGTCCTCGCATTAGCCGTGACTACAATTATGCCGCTTCGTAACGGTATCTTCATTTTCTCAGATGTCTTTCGCGGTGCATCCATCGCGCGCTACACCTACTTTACATTCCCCGACGTCCGCGAGCTGCGTTTCTACCGATTTCTACCCGTCATTTCCTTAAGCGTCCTTTCGTCCACCTTTCAGACCGCCATCCATCCATGTTTCAGCCATTCTGCCACGAGATAGTCTCTATAGCGATTGCGGGTTTTGTCATTAGGTGGTAATCACTAAGTTGCCAACCCAATAATTTCCAGGAAGTTTCGAGCCTCAAATGGAATCCTCGGATCGTGGAATTTAGTCGTCGAATAGATTTTCAATGTTAACCCCGTGTAAAGGACGATTATCGATATTAGATCGTTTTATGCACGGCGGCTAAGGTTTCGCGGTTAAACTTGGAACGTGCGTAATCGTAGCATGTCCATCCATAACGAATTCAATTTTCGTATTTAAACTCTGGCGATATTTACACTCTGGCGGAAAATTGTAATATTCAGAGATACGTGGAGTTTACACTTGTATACGCGAGAACATAAAGTATCCAAAGTAAGATACTCGTGATATTCAAAGCGTGAAATAATTCGCATAAAAATCCGTGGTCATTCGAGGTATCTAACATATCTTGTTGCATCTATAATTTCAAAAGTTCGAACTGAAAATTTCTCCTCGAGATATCCATCGCGTTAGTCAAAATCTACATAATTGTCTGCTTAATGGCTCGGTCCGAGATTAATTGTGCGTCAATGCGGAGCCGCAAGGAAATCGTCGAGCGCCGTAGAATCATGAAAATGTATTATACGAAGAAAGCGCGATAACGACCTGCAACATTTTTATAACCGCACGTTAGAATTGCCTTTAGTAACACACTCGAGAAGACCAAATTAACAGATAACGATCTGACTTTCGTGACAGATTCGATATTCGCGTATCGACGACTTCTTTTTCTTCGTTTCTCATCTTTTAACCAGCCTTTCTTATTCCGCCCGAGTGTTCCCAAGCTAAAAGCAGGTGGGCAATTAAGGAGCGTAAAACTGTGTGGCTGGAAAGCGTTTCTTTCACCGAGAAACCACGAAGCTTCAAACATTGTAGAAGTCTTCGTAATTGATGGTATCGTGTTCGCGTTCGTTAACGATTTCTTCTTTGGATAATTGCGCGGCTACCTGGAGCTTCGGAAACTCTTTAAATTATAGTGATTACGTAAACGTGTGTATCACGTGGAAAGATGGATGGAAAGAATATACATCTCGATGATTTTTCAGAAAAATTGAAATTTTATATTTCTGTAGAGAAATTAAGTGTTTTAACCGGCGACTAACGAGCAACGTTCGACGATGCGTTAGACGTTCTTCCTCGTCTTCCTTTTTCGTTTCGTCTTGTGTGTTTGCCATCCCCGCGTGTCAAGCTCGAAGCTAACGCACGATTACATCGTTCAACATGGAAGACCGCGCCTTCGCAGTTTTTTCTTCGGATAAGAAATGTAGGAAGTTTCCAACTGGAAGTTTGGTACGGTCGATTTGGCGTTGCAACTGCACGGAAAATTTTGACAGCAAAATTGATTACGTTGTTCCGTACAAGTATCAGTTTTCTTGTTTGTCGAATAAAATCCAGCACACTTGACGTCGTTTCGATTTTATCGTAATTTTCCAAGATGAGATCTCCTATCGTTAGGTTACTCAGTTTTTACGGCACTCGCTTTCATTTCATATTCCATTTTATATACTGCGAGATATTTAATGTTATTTACCCCGTAAAATTGAATAATTTCATCGCAAACTAGCCCGAATAGTCGTCGATCGTCTATCGAGTGATTCGATAAGAGCAACTGATGGTTAAAATCAACTTTAAAAGAAAGCAAGTTACTCGGATCGATAAATTCGCAAAGAAACGAAAAGTTGGCGCTAAATCTCGAGAGTAGAGCGTACAATTGACATACGCGTAATTAGCAAAGTAACTTTCTACAACGTGGCTGATTCTTCTCGTCCGGTTTCGTTGCAGGCAGCCGCCTAATTAAAGAGTTTGACGAATAAAAGCGTGACAAGAAAGTATCTCGTGCAATGAATAAATTCGCGTGTCGAAAATAAGATATTTTTCACCGAAAAGCCCGTGGCGTCTTTCAAGTTTGTTGCACCCGACAGCCAATTAACCAAATCAAATACAATATAACCGGTGATAACTTCGCGACGAGCTAATTACGCGTCAACGTCAAACCGTGAAAGGTCTGCAACTCTACACAGGTAAGCTGTTAGCGGCCGACACGTTATCGAAACAGGTGCAACTTCTGAAATGGAATTCGATTATCCGTTCGTTTTACGTTCAACCGATTAAGCCGTTTCATCGAGTGGCGCAAAGGGTGGGGATTAAAAGACTCTTCGTGGAACTGATTTCGTACAACCTGACGATCGACTGTACGTTTGATCGATTCATTAAAAACCGAGCCGTGAAACAGACGTATAATATCGTTGAGAAAAACACCAGCGAAGCAACTGGACTGGTTATCGTTTTGCCAGATCACAGATAAACTGTAGAACCAAAAGTCACAGGTACAAAGTGGATTTTTGTGATTCGAAGAGAAATATATCGCAGTTTATCGGACAGTTCAATACGTCGAGTGTCGTATAATTTATGATTTAAACCGAGGAAGGAATAGCAGCGAAAGAAATATCTGGAAGATTCGTGAAATTCATTTTCTTTCATAAGTGCGACGCGAGTCTAATAAAATTCTAACGATGTAAATTGACCAAAGAAAGATCGCGGATGAAACGTTGCGTTAACGTGACTTTGGCTGACATTCATCCTAACGAGTTCGGAACATCCTTCTAATTGGGTGATCTTTGCACAACGTTGAAGACAAATAAGGATAAAGTGAAACTCTATCCAAGGAGAAAAAGATTCAACTTTCCATCTCCCATTGCTTTTTCTTTTCTCTCTCTCTCTCTCTCTCTCTCTCTCTCTCTCTCCGAAATCTGAAGATCAAGTTGAGAACCAACAGCGTTTACAAAGTTCCTGAGGCTGCAACACAGGGTATATCGATACGTCGATAATTGCGAGTAGTGGTATCGACGATGATGTAAGAGTTCCGTGTTCCCGTGGCGTGTACGGAGGTAGCTATGCACAGCACATTCTACGCGTATTACACTTTTGCACGTTCAACACGTGTGCGCGCACGTGTACGTGTATCCGTTTGCTCATAATCCAATGTGAACGATATACGTCGAATCTGGATGTCGATCTACAGCATTGATACAAGCAGATCCGATAAATCCCATAAATCTACGATACCTGCCGTTCAGCTCGACGTCCTTGCGGCTCTGGCCGCTCGTAATATCGTTGACTTCCATGGGGCTCGACGTACACCCACCGAGGTAGATTCGATTTACATCGAGCTTACACGATGAAAATGTGTTCGCGATAAGCTGGCCACACCAGGTACGCTGCAGCTATGATGGAAAGCTTTCGCTTCGTGGTAACGCGAAGAATTTCGTTTTCATATAAATTACTCGACCTCCTATGCATTTCTGAGAAATTTCGAGACGCGAAGATGCGCGAAATACTCGTAACAGGCGAAAGTGTAAATAATATTCGAGTTAGAGCGATCATTGTAATATTTAACGAACGAAATGAATCTTCGTGTAGGTGACGTTTCGCAAAATAGAAGTTGGGTAGAATATCGTTTTATTTGTTGGACGTATAAACTGCTATACTTTGGATATTTTACATACTTTTTTATACTATTTTATACTTTTGCATCCTGAAATTTCCCATAGACGCACAAAATTTCCACAGTCTAATCGCATAGTAAGGCAGATAACTATGACAATTGCGAGTTTAAGTCTGAATCGGAACGGGTTAAAGAGACCAGAGGCACCGGTTAAGAGACTTTCATGCACGCTCTGTATATGCTCGTTAAAGAGTCAAAGAACAAAGAAAGCGAAGGTGATGGTCGTTTTTAATTTCGTTTTAGTCTCGTTGGTTGGTCGCCATTATTCGCACGACCCTGCCCTTGAAACGGGTTTGCAACCACGGGTTTCAGCAACAGCCACCGCTCGCGATTGAGTAACCGCTTAGCGGTACAATCTATCCTTCGTGCGTTTCGATTTTTCGCTCGGTCTAAAAATAATTTCCGCGTTGGTGCCTACCCTCGGCAGTCGCAACTCGAAACGTCCAGCTCGATCAGCCGAACGATCGACGGTTTTGTTTTCTTACTTTCTATCGCGATTTATCTTGGGCCGCTTGACAGTCAGGGTCCGAGTCTGATACTTCCTCGACGACTAGCGACCTAATGGAAACGGAGAAACGAGACTGTCCTTGTTCCAAGAGAATCTTAAAGCCGAGATTGGTAATTTCACAGCTGTTAAGAGTGTCAGAGGCGACCCGCTTTGTTTTTTCTTCGCAGCAATTATTCAACGAAGCAACGGTTGCATTTAAGTTGGAATTGCCATTTAAATTATTCGAACAGCTTTTAAAATGTAAAGTAATTTTGCAATTCTGAAAGATTGGGAACGCAGATTAGAGGATGCAGACGAGAAATATGATCGGAGCATAGGTACGTATGTAATAATGCGCAATAAATTATCGCTTTTAATATATGGTAGGATTTTTCTGTAATTAATTAGTTCGGATAATCGAGGTGCTGTTGTATATGCAAATTAATAATTTATAGATTCAAATGCATTTTATTGACCGGTATTTATTTTATTCCTTTCGTCATCTAGCAGCAATGTTTCCTTCCGGGGTATCCTGTACTTTGAAACTCTCTCGTGCGTTTCCCAAATGACGAATTAATTTTCCTGCGATTAACGCGACTCGCGATTCAATCGGAGATGTAATCAACGCGTAACGTTATACATCGGGAAATATTCTATTGTCTGGAGATACAGATTCATCGATCTCTGATCTTCCAGAATGAACTAGATCGAGTATAGTTAAGTCCGGTATTTAACGTGGTAAAATTTATTCATAAATTCACAGCTACCAATACCAGTACGCTCGTTCATTTGCATTCGAATTATATTTTTTTTCACTTTTTCTTTTTACTCGATTACCTCCTTAATTAGTCATGTAGGACGAAAAAAGTAGAACAAGATTGACTGACAGAAAATGGCGGGAATGTGCATTGAAATTATAAATGCGAGGGAAATTGGTGTTTCGCAACGTTGCTGTTTGGTAAACATGATATGCTGCTCTACCCATTAGATTTCTCCGTTGTTGAAAATGAAATACTGGAAATGTGTTTCACATGTAAAATAGATTTATATAATAATATCGAAAAATCTGTAAAACAAGAATTCTCGATATTTAACTTGTCAAACAAATATTTATTAGCAAATTCCACGGGTATTAAAATACGTATTGTGAACTTGAAAAATTATTACGAAATTGCGAAAAAACGTATAAAAATGTTACGTTTAGTTTGTTAAACGACATTTAATTAAACCCCGCGGCTAATATCTTAATACGAGAGTTCAGATTAACTTCAGCATACATTTTAGCTTCTTTTAACGTTTGCTTCTATTCGTCTTACAAGAATCCAAATTTACAAACCATATATTTTATTTCTCAATATAGAAACATAGATCCAAGCAACGTTAGAGCATACTTGCCCAATTTGTAATTGTATTTGCCCACAAATAATTTGTATATAAATCAACCATAACATGTTTCAAGCTACTTTGCTCTATTTTACACAAGTACAAAGTTCTAATCAATATCGTTCTTTTTTCTCGATGGAACGTCCAATTTTTCATGCTGAAATTCGATAGAGTAACTCGACTATCGCGTCGAAAGCTTCGCACAGACATGCGACATCTCCATCAAGAATTAATTAAAGTTCACAAGTGGGCCGATTTTAAAGATCCACTGCACATGGTACATTAAAACGCCATTTGTGAACTATAACCGTACAACGATACGCGTTTCGCTCACGAAAATAAAGGTATGGACTAACGACGTGAAAGTTTCGTACGTGCCACACGGTCCAATCAGAAGGCGTACATAATTCTGCGAATATTCATTGACCTTTCAGTCGAACAATGTATAATCATGAAAAATGGTGTGAATCGATAGGGGGGAAAAAAGGGGAGGGAAAAAGAGAGATAATTTACAGTTACGTTCTTGAGTCGCACGCGGATTCGTTTCCTCGACCAACATCCGCGTCTCGGATGATTGCGGACATTCGAAATTATACTTAATCTTTCGTTATAAAAGTGTACGTGAGTATCTGACGATGATCATTCGCGTTGTTCGACGATGAATCAGATGGACATGTTGTGGGATCGGGATCTGAGCGGCATCCCGCGATATGAAAACTAACTGGGAATGGAAAATATACGCTGCTCACATGAGTAAGTCGTAAAGTGAGTTTCCGCTTCGCAAGGTTTCAATCAACGCAGCCATACTAATGTTTGATGGGATATTACGTGAATTGAAAGTATTCTCGAAGGACTTGGAAAAATCTTTGAAAAGTTTGCTGCGTCAGAGACTTTAAAGTATCGTATTAGATTATCGATTAACGATGGTTACTCTTCGACGAGGTCTTGTTTCGATTATCAAAAAATTACAAAATATTCAATATTTCCTTCTACTCAGTTTTTGTCTAAAAGAGTTTGATTTAAAAGAATTTATTGTTCTTATAATTCCTCAGTTCGACCATTTTCGTATAATAACAATGCTATAAAGAAGCACTTAGTCTTAAGAAGTCTTAAAGAAGTACTCTTCCTACTGCAATGTAGGAAAATGTCATTTTTGCATAATTTTTCTAAGCTAACTTATCCAAACAAGAAAAAGACGACCAAATCTTTATATTATGATTAGTAAAAAAATATCGATTAAAGTGATTCTTAGATTAATTAAAAGTTTCCATCTTGGAAATGGTTAATACTCGTTGAAATGCTTTAATTCAAATCCGATATTTATTATGCGATAACTTAACAGTTTAATAATATCTTAAATTGCAGTCTGTATAGCTTAGCTTTATATTCTTCGAAATTCTATACTAATTCCGTACAAAATTTACCTACCTACATTATCGTTCATTTATCTGTGTGGTATCATTATTTTTTTCTATGGAAGAAATGGGAAGATAGATTATAATAATGTAAAATATTCTGGTTTCTAGTGAAATGTTAAGAAATTCCATATTCATTGAATGAACATGCTATTAAGATCTTTGAACGTGTAAATCATTACTAACGATTTGAAATATACTAGTAATTATCTCTAACCAAGCTTCCACAAATAAAGGTACAAAAACTGTTTAACAATAAATAAGAAAGCGTAACGAGAGCCGCTAATAGCAGGATACCTCATACTTCGAATTATTACTTTAGATAGATTCATGTATAGTAAAGCACGCAAAGTAAAAGAATTATTGAATAGGGATAGCAAAAATTAAATAACGATTAAGTTGTTCTAAAAATACATGCGTCCTTTTACATTATGATACACGCTATCAAATGATGCAATTTGTACAAAATATCTTATTAAATAAACTAAAAAATACGCGTAGACAACAAATTTTACAGTAAATTTCTCTGTGATTATTATAATGACTAATTTAAATACAAGTTTTCAAACAATCCCGATAAGCTAAATTTTTAGTCTTATGTGTATTTTATAACTCGTGCGATTAGCGAATAATCTTTTAACCCACTTGAAACAAAAATGTGACAAACAAAACAAACAAGCAAAATCGTAACTGGAATTGAAAATTGAAAAAATCATTGCTATCATCGATTGTACTCGCTTTTAATTCATCTTTTCGATATTACAAAGACAACGCCGGTTACATCGGGGCGTGCGCTATCGTGAAATTAGTTTAATTGAATCCCTTTTCTCACGCCGGTTTCTCAATTCAAACAATCACTTCCGGGGAAGGAGGCAATATTCTTTCAGCGCGGGACCGCCTGAAAAGGCGTACGTTAAATTGGCCATTAACGCGAATGTCACGTGGTATCCGTTGTCTCGCGAGGCGCAGCGAATTTGTGGGCCGCTTAACACGGTATTTAATTAAGCGGGTGGAGTGGTTAGTCCTGTTGAAAGGAAAGGAAGAGCAGAGAGAGCAAAAAGAAAAAAACGAAGAGGAGAGTAATATCGCTTTCGGCCGTCGTGAACGGTACATATTATTTATCGTCGGGCGATACGGCGACGACGTTCAAGAACAGGCCAATGTGTTCCGCTTGTATCGAAAAAGGAAGTGGCCGATGACTCGTTGACTCATCCCGTAAACTCGATTTATCGTGGTGTTGGGGATATTCGTCGTTTTACCTTCGGCCATGAATATTTATTGTGCCGCCGTGAAACAATTTGCTAATTCTTTTTCTGCCGCGCTCTCGAATCGTCACCCCCGTGATGGATTATCAAGCAAACATCGAAGAACTCCGAATACGATTCGGCATCCTAAAATTCCTACAAGTTTCGAAGATCTCGATTATCTTGACGAGTCTTGAAAGTTTAGCGCGTCAGTATCTTACAAGTATTTTGAATAAAATTTAATCCGAGTAGTATCATCGACACAAAGTATTAAAGTAACATGCAAGACTTACAAGACTTCGAAGATTTTAAAGTAGTTAAGAAGTTTTAGGGTATCGAGTACTATCCGAAGTGATTCGAATTTCGAGCCTTGAAACACATCGAATCGTTTCGAAACTAATTGTAAGATTCGAATGCTCGTCTTTGTGCCGCGCCGCGCTATCGAGTTCCGCGCCGCGCATGCGCGTGAGTATTAGTGCGCGCGCACCTAACGAGAGTACAGATGCGCGCTCTTTTTCACGCGGTTCGCGCATCCACGTTACAATATAAATTTCAGCAGTACGGATAGTTTATCCCGCCGAAGAGTAATTTGCCCATTAACTTTGTGTCGCGTTTGTCTCGTCGTGCGGGCGTATTGGCAAGGAAACGCGGAACATTAGCGTGAATAAACTCCTTAACGTCGGAGTTCATTCGCCGTGAAATACGAAGCACGATATGCAGTCGAAGTCTAACAAGTGGCATACTGCATGCTGGAAAGTTTGCTCGAATAAGGAGAGTGGGGTATTGATGCAGTTCACTGCGTGAGAAAGTGAACATCGATCGAGGTACAGTATGGAGAAACTTTCGTAAAATTTTGCGGTATCCGCTGTAGATCCGTTGCCAAGTATCTATAGGTTATGTTTTATAAGTTGGAGTATCTAGATGGCAGGGGCGCGAGGTTAGGAAAAAAGGAAGCTGCGGCACGTTGACCATTTGTACTTGGAATTTTCTAGACTACGATCGGGCGGCGATTCTGATTTATTTCCACATCGTGTTGGTACATGTCGTATATAATGCTACGGGGTGAAAGTTGGCATGGAATCAATTGCGATAGGTACAGTTCTGAAACTATATTGCATATTATTCCTTAAATTAATATAGTATCGACGCGATAAATATCGCAAATTGCCTAAAGCGCGATAGAAACATAAAGGGTTAAAATATCGTTACTGTGTGAATCATGGGAAAAATATTAAGAAATATCATACGTTGAAAGCAAATGAAATGTTACATGCTGAAAGACATTATTATTAGACTGTGGACGTTTACGCATTTATGGAAGATTGGAAGAAGTAAAAATACATAGATATGATATGCAAATAATATGAAATATTCAACGTACAGTAGCCATTGTAATGTACGTAAAGGATGAGACAGATCTTTACTTTGGTGTTATTCCTTTGATAGCGCCAATAAAAATTTGATTTCGCGCGAACATCCACAGTTTGTATATCGCAAATATTAAATATTGTAACGATGATTAAAAAAGTATTACAATTAAGTAACGAAACTTTAGAGAACACGTCTCACGTTAAGATCTTTCGTATTTGAATCATATTCTATATTAATTCCAATATAATGTAATATACATGTTAATATTTTTAATATTGTACACGAATATGCAACGTCTACTTTTATTATCGTTAGTATTTTTACTGCAATAGCTAAAGCTTCGAGAAAATGTTACCCACTTCTAACTCCGCAAATTTTAAGAGCGATACATATAATAATTTATATGAAAGATATAAATGCTACATAGTTTGCTACATAAATGTTATCTATCGTTAATTTATCGAACGTAAAAATTCAACCACCTGTAATAAATTTACGTTTACTTGCCCGCGAAATATAAGGAAAGCAAACTGGCAGATATATTACCTAATTCAATTTAGAATTCGCTGCTTAGAGCCTTAAACCACCTTTGTTTTACACTCACTATCAGGCAGCGCTTCCGTGGCAAATATTACGAATAATAAAGTAAGTAACAAACGTTAAGCGTGGGGTAAAGTCACAACTGCGTTTACGACGTACTTAGTTAAGCTTGAACATGATCTCGCTTTGAAACATTAATAAACACTGTCGCTACGCCATATACGCGTGAAAAGCATTTTAACGAAAAGTGCTAGAGCAAGACTTGCAAGGAAAATTAATGAGAATTAATTTATTTTGTAAAATCTGCATCGTAAGGTGCATAAGTTTATAATTTAATTAGATATAACGTTTCCCTCGTAAGATCACGAATTTATGAAAATTACGTAATGTATACCGAATGTTCTCTTTAAAAAAATTGAAATTGAAAAATGTTGGAGTATTTTACTGCTCTCCAGGAGCAACATGGACAAGAGTGATCTTCGTTACGAGCCTTTCCATTGTAATAGTCTTATCTTGCATAAATTTCGAATGTCCGTCAGTCGAATAGTTCAACAGTTAATTAAGGCTCGTTTATTAAAACGAGGATCTTCTGTATCGGCAAGAATAATTGCGAAATGGCAATTCGACACGTAGGTTAGGAAATGCGCATCCGGCATTTATCGATACTCAAGCCGCTGGTTACACGATCGTTCTTCAAGATGCTTGATGACGATTGCGTAATTTCACGGGCTCTTGTCCGATCTTTACGTCGCGTCGGCGCGTTTAATTACTCGAATTTCTCACTATAACGCGAGCAATAACGAGGTAGCTCAAAGGGAACTGAATTAACGACAATTACGGAAGAATCGTGAAGGATCATTAAGCGCATAATCTCTGGCCATGGCCACGAGCTACGGTTTGTTATTGGACAACACGATGAGATAATAATTGCTGGCTGTTAAGCGTGAATAACATTTAAGCGGCTACGATTTTGCTCGAACGAAAATATAACCTTTATTAATTTACGGTGAAAGCACTCGATGATGCGTATTAATGAATTATTGGACGTTACGATATCGCCAAGTCAAGGGGATTCTATTCTTCTTATTTCATTTTATCAAGAACGAATGTTAAATGTGAACTATCCGCGCGTTATCGTTTCGGAAGTCTTCGAACGCTTAATATTAGGTTGGCTACTAAGCGAATGCGAATTTTGTCAGTACCATCTAATGAAAAAATCCGCGATCACTTAGTTACCAACTCGATATTATGGACCGAACAAACATCTGGTTACGTATCATATTTTTAAATTGTATTCACCAAACTATAAATTTTCGCAAAACGTTCGCAGTCTACTTATCGTTATTCTCATATATTTTCATTGCTAAATGGTTGTGTAACGAATAATCGTCTATCTGAAACCAGTTTCCTGAAAAATTTACCTTCCTCAGTTATATCATTAGCGAGCCAATGATACGATACAAGTCCACTACGAACGTGAAACGAAGGAACACGTAAGAAACGGCTATCCTCGAGCAGCCGGTTAATGGCCAAATAAAAATCGCGAGAATGCTGAAAAAGCAAAAAAAAAACAAAAAAACAAAAAAAGAAGAAAAAAAATGCAAGGAGCTTAGAATCAGCACGGTGCCCAGCGAGATCACGGCGATTACCCAGAAGGCAGGCCCTCGAATATTTCACCCTGCATGCGATCCGCAGAATGAACACGTCATGCGAGAATACCGGAATCGATTTATCTTCGACGAACGATTGATTTATTAGCGATCGAACGATCGTATTTAGAAGCGGTATCGCGCAACCTCGCGGGCTATCCGCGATTTGTAAATCTTCGTAGATACCCGGCCTCCAGGTTGCCGATAAATCACGCGAAGACCAAGAATCCTCGAATTGTTTATAATACAGGCTATTAGGTTGCGTGTAATTGCAGTCGGGATGGATCGATGTAACGACGTAAATCAATCGAGAACTGGTTTTCGTTTGATAAGAGGCGGATTTTTCCCCTTTGTTTCGCTTTTATACGAGTTTAATGGGGACGAAAGGGCTGTGTTTAACGAGTCACGGTTGACTGCGCGACCGAAAATGAGATTTAAGGATCGAACGGCGGCACGTTCGATCGTTTCTCACGAATAAAACTCGAGAGGAAGCGCATAAACGCGCGGCGGATGAATAATCCGCACTGGAACCGATGACCTTTCACTGGCGAAAGAAACGAGCGCCGATATTTTGCGAGATTTTACGCCAGGATATCGATATTTTTCTAAAACACGAAGGTAAAAGTAACGTGATGTTAAACGCGCGAGGCACTGGTTCATTTGGAAAGGATGATTGATATTATGTGAGTTTTGGTGGAACGGTAGGTGGTGTTTAAGATGCGCGGTGTTGAATGAATGATTTGGACGAGGATGAGAAATGAAGCGGGAAGAAGCCAGAGAATCTGTTTGAGTGGCTTAAACACGTATATGTTGGTGGAAAGAAGATTTATTGTTGTAAGGCAGAGATGCGGTGTACAGTATTATACACACGTACAGTTGCGCCGTATACAGTAGCTCGTATTCGTATTATTTATAAATATATTATACAGAACACTTTAAAACTGCACGAGCACCGTAACGAGACGCTGTTATCATGGCTATGGCGGTCAAATTAAAAACGAATTTGAAAATATAGATATATGGACGACGAGATATTTATTGCAAGTATACGTTTCACAATTGTTCTGTATATCGATAAACCGTAATATTTAATAGAACTATCTTTAACATTATTAACATTACATTTAAGTCCATTACTCGTTCTATTTCGTGCTATTCTTTTATTGAATACATTTTCTCATTCTTTCGTTATTGTATCGAAGACTATCAACACCCCGTGGTATGCAACAAATTTGATTATCCCGTGCAAAGTTTAGAATCGATTTGTAAGATATCGATTCAATAAACCTATCATACTATACTGAACAATTCTTCGTTGAAATACTCGCACGATTTCCACGAAACGTATAACTCGATCGTAGTTTCCATGTACATTTTCAGATTCGTTTCTTCGACATTTACCGATACAATCATGACGCTCTAGCCTCGTTACAGACACCAATGATATTTCGAAATGTTTCGTATAACACGCATAATACGTTCGAAGTACGCCGACGCGTAATAACTATTGCTGCGCATAAACTATCCCGAAATAACGACCAAATATTTCTAACCGAGCCGAGAGGAACAAAGGCGCACAAACTGGCACAAAGGAAATAGAACTTTAATTTTCTCTTTGAAAATGGTGTGTAAATAAAATATACAGATAAAAACGTCGATACGACTTTTTCTCGTCCTCTACATCTTAATTATAAGTTTGCCCTGTATATCTTGCCGAAGGTTCATTCCTCCCTACCTAAAAGTCACATTTTATACAATACAAAAGGACGAAAGGAACGCGGAGAAGAAGCCACCGGCCAAGAGGACCCAAGGTGCGCCATATTTTCGCGCGCACTTATCGAGCCGGTCCGCGGCGACGTTAACGAATAAAAATTTATTCGGACGTCGAAGCGGCGCGGCGGTTCCTCGAGCCGGATAAAATACCGTGTCCATGGCCGCGTATCTCGTCGCGGGCATAAATCCTTCGAGGGGCACGGTTGCTCCTCCGCTTGGTATACCGGGTGAGCATCAAAGCACGCGAAATATATTCGGTGCGATCGAATCTCGGCGCAGATTTATTAAGGCTTTCTTTTCCGCTCGTTCTGACGGGCCGTAACTCATTAGCCACGGTGTCGTTGCCGTGTGTCAATCTTCCACGTTTGCGGTCCGTACGAAACTGTATTTCTTTCGCTACGACGTTTCTGCGCTTCCACTCGCTTCACTCGAACGCGCTTATCGCTCTTCCACGGGGCTAAGTAATTTTGTTTCGCGATTTTTGTAGTACCCTTCGCGTCCTGTCCGTTCTGTCCAGTATCTCTTAAGAAGCGACAGCTAGTTTTTAACACACTGCGGCTATTACAGTGGAATTTTTAGGATTCGAATTAATGGAGGAAGATAGTTATTCTTTGGAATAATAGAAATAATATGATACGAGAACGATGGCAATTGCTACATCAAATTTTATTAATAATTATATTCTGCTTGTGCCTCAAAGTATCTCAATGTAAGTTCTTTTTCGAGTGCCACAAACATTTCAAAATAACAAGGCTTTTCATCGTCGATTTCGCCGTAATCTTCCCTCTTCGAACATCAGGAACTAAAACGTCGATGACGGTACTCGTCCAAATTTCCGAACCTTTCTTTATAATATGTACACTGTATATCTGGATACTGTCATTCCTTTATTACTGATTTATTGTCGTTACTATGCAACGGGATATACATAGGTAGCTTTCGATTCAGTTAACATTTTTCTAGCTCTTGAAACACCTGAATAATTTTAACGTTGTAGCTTCTTGCATTTTTTCCTAATCTTTGCAAGTATCTTTTACATTTATGCATGTAAAATTTACAGTACTGTACTATAGCGTCCTTCGTGTCACACTTTCGAAAAGTGTGAACGAAAGTCATTGGGAATTCGGAATACTTTAGGATTTTATAGTTTCTGAAATTTAGCTTCAACCTTGCATTTAATTCTATCGTTGAATCTGCGAACGTAGAGTCTCGAGACTTTCACAGCGTGGATTGTCGCTGTCCACACTGTTACACTTAGCAGCGATACACATCTAACGCTGTTTGCCGCTTCCGGGAAAGAGACGCGTCCAGAAGGAAAAGCCAACTGCAATCTGAAATCTACAATGTTGGCGAGACGTCGGAATTCTTTTCCTTCTGGACGCGTCTCTTTCCGGAAACCGCAAACAGCGTTAGACGAAGCAGCGTCGAATGCGTATCAACGCTGAGTGCAACACTGGGAATCTGCGAATGTAGCGTAAGATTATAAATTGCCTTAAAACGATAAAATTGCCTTAAATAAAGAAGACCAACCGAGTTGACTGATACGTATTTATCTCGTATGATACGATATCAATCATGTCGGGATAGAATGATTGGTAACCCTTTAAGCTGCGAAGCTCTGCTTGGACAGAAATGGTCTGAGCGAAGTCGAAGGAAGTATAAATCCCGCATTTAAAGCAGCGTTACTTTCTAGCTGGCAATAAGAGCGCGCCATAGTACGAGTTTTATTGCCATTACACGCAATAATTCCACTATCGTTTAACGCGCGTCCGCGTCGATCCACGTGACGAGGCAATAAATCTTACGCTAGCGCGTGTCTAAAATGTTCTCCTCTTCGGTGCTAACTTTTTACGCGCGTATTAAGAAACCCTTGGAATTCTCGATTCTAATTAAGTTAAAAGGAACATATCGTTCGATTCGAATCACTGAATATCGATAAGGGACAAATCAATTCCTTGCGACGAGCGTGGTCAACGTTTTTGATCACGAGCGTGTAGCAATTTTTTCCGTCTATTTAAGAAACAGAAAAAGAAAAAAGAAAACACGTAGATCGTCAGTTTTGGTACCGCGAGATATCGATTAAATCAGAGTGATTTTCTCGTCGTGAGAAATTCGTAACGATTCTTAGTATTTCAGTTCTGTTCTTCTCGGTAGAATAAAGAGGATCTTTCATTTGCTTAAAACATAACGTAAAATTGGCATAAAAAATCGCGCATACCGATAGAAGCTTTTTTATATTCTACTGCTTTCAGTATCGATCAAACTGAGTAATGTCAAACGAGTAACGTTTCATTCGCGTTTATTATCGCAGGCAAAGCCGTAGTCGTAATTCTGTAATTCGTTCGCAAGATTTACAGTCGTGGCGCCTTCGTTGGTAGACGCAACGCGGACCAGCGTAACACTGTAATGCTGTTAATATGGAAGTTACGGCGTCCAGCGAGGTTGTTAGGTAGCAACGAGATAGAATCGAAACTTATGTCGCTATATACTTAGCAGACCGTGTGTCTGTTGGGACATAGAGGTCTGAGCAACGGCCAAAGAATTTTATCGGAGATGGGAGAGCTATTGTTTCTGACAATGATTATCTGTTCGATGGTGGCCGTAACTTCGATGTTGAAACTTTTATATATCGATTTCTGTTCCATATTCATTACGAATGTTGGCAGACGGTGATCCTTTAAATATCCTGACGCGGCAAAAAGTAAACGGTTTAAGAATGGAACACGTGGCAGGAGAAAATGATTTTAACCATTAAAGGTTTATCGGACCAGACTATATCTCTTCCACCGTAACTTTTAAGGGGAAAGTTATCGTTGGAAATTATCTTCTCACCAAAAAAAAAAAAAAAAAAAAAAAGATGAAAGGATCGCCCTCCTTTCCTATTATTCTATCGCAAATCCATGCTTATTTTTCCTAGTATTTCAGAATTATATTCATCGTAGGATTCTGTATAAATTTATTATTCAACTTATTCGATCGTAAGATTTCTAGAGAATACACTATGCAAGAAGTATCAGCCAACGTAGCAATTCGTCATCTTAATATCGCAGGAATCGCACAGTGCGCTTATTCAATATAATTTATTATACGAACATCCGAGCGAAGGAGATCATTCTAATGGCTAGGCTCCTCTGGAGGTTAACGTTTCAAGATTTTATAGTTGTCTTTCTACTCTAGTTCTCCTACCGCATCAGTCTTCCTCCGCTGAATATTGTTTCTACATATTAAACATCTCATGGACATCAGTATTCGATGGGATGAATGCGTTAACTGGCAATTTCCTCGCGGCGTGTTCTGGGAAATCGCGGTTAAATCACGTCTTTAACCTCAATGGACCTGATTCTTGAGTCGAGGTTCGGCCGAACACCCGTGATTTTCATTCTCTGTCACGAAGTACGATGCTCTCTCTCTCTCTCTCTCTCTCTCTCGCATAGTCAAATTTAATCTCTTATGCCACCGACGTTGAGAATCGCTGACTGCCGAGACCTCGAGATAGAAATTGAGGATTTTCCTGCAGGTTAAAATGCGATTTAATTTCAGCGGATGATCTTTCTTGGAAAATAATATGATTTATAGTTGGTGAATACGTTATTTTGCAGACTTAATTTGCAATTTCGTAAGACACGTTCCTATTATCAGATTAAGGAAAGTGTAAATGAAATTGACTAATGCCTATTTCAAGCAGTTCTATGGAAATTTCATAATTTCTGTTCTATTAATTTCTGTTAATCTAACACACTTACGATCGCGTCGTGAAAATATAACTTGTCACGTTACGACCTCGAGGCTTTCAATCACATGTACAACATGCTTTAAGCCACATTAGCGAACATAGTACGTTGCGTGAGAGTAGTTGCAACTCACGGGATTTAATGTGTTACTTTTGTAACGTTCGTACTGCTTTAATCGAATGAAATTAAAATTCCTTTAATCCGTTTAACGATGCTTATGCAATATACTTTTTCATATCTGTGTTAACAAATTAGCGTTTTGTTCCCATGAACATTGCCTGGTAGATGTAACGTTATTCATTTACGTTAGTTCTCTGACGTAAATGAACAGATCTTGTTTCTTATTTTACATTAACTCCTTTAACACGTTGTTCCTATAAATTACCAAATTATTTTCATTTTCTAGCTTTTTCATTTTTGATTATATCTCATCTAGATTTTCCTTTCTTTTAATCGAACAATTAAATCTCTCACATGTTAGAAATCACAATAATCATCTGCAACTGTGATATTAGATTAATCGATAATAGAAAAAAATATTAAAGGATAACAGCTAAATTCGATTTTAATTGGCAATTTAAAAAATCTACAATTTCTCTTATTATATGATTAATAGATTTTTAGTTTATCGAACTTTCTAGTCGTTTTAGATTCGATATAAATTTCTCGCAAATTATCGCGCGTAATTGATAGTCACTGTCATGTGCATCTTTGGAGATATTCAAACACGAGCAAACATCGCAACTTCGCTGATTCTCTCGTCGTTTCCATTATTCTATGAACACTTCTTACTTCGCGAGACTTTGAAATGATACTTGGCCTTGATTACATCCTCCACTTCCTCGATCGCTAGCATAATAAGTCACAAAGGTACTAACACGTATTTTATGGCACCAACTATATTCCCAGAATTATATGAATCTTCCAACCTGTGTTCGTTTCGGAATAAACTCACAATAGACCGGCAAACGAAACGTCGAATTACGCGAGAACGAAAGATCGGATTTTTTAAACGATCTACGATATTTTCTAAACGTGCCCTAGTACATTCCCTACAAAGTCTCACGAAAAATAAAGATATCAACGACAAAGATATCAGCGCTGAACCAAAGAACGTTTTTCCTCGATTTCTCGTCAATCTCGGGAAAACTACCTTCTGCTTCGCTTATTTATACGTAGAAGACACCTGGCGAACCCTTTTTTTGCTCTAACGCTCTTTCATATTCAAATGCCGTACTTTAGTCGTCGCTAGTTCCGCTCTCGGCGGATAAAATGTGAATCTCAATTTAAATTCCACTCTATCTTATCAACGGCGCTCGTAATATTATTAGAATATTAAAGTATTAAGCTTAAGATATTAGAAAATATCGGGGAATTAGGGGCTGTTAGGTGCGTCATCCTGTGCAATTTCGCGCATGAAAATCCGCAGTCTGCCGGTAACCGCAGATAAGAACCTGTTGAAAGCCAGAAATTTCTTATCGGAATCGCACGGTTCCGCTATAATAGATCATTCGCACCCTTGCACAAGGTGGCTGGATCGGTGAGAGTTCTCGTTGGGGAATCGAGTGGCCGTCGTTTCTAGGCCAACGAGACCGGCCTACGCCGTGAGGCGCGATCTCGTTTTTCGATTAAAATTCGATATAGCCTGGTAACTGTAACTCGGCTCGCCGCTCTCCACGTGCAAACGCTCGACCGTGTGTATATAGAAGGCCGAGCAGCAGCAGCAGCAACATTGCAGAAAGCCCGGAGGAACCGTAAGAAGAGCAAAGAACGAAGAGGAGACCGCGTGTCCATCAACGTCGTTCCTCTCGAATCAACGTTGCATTAACGCCGCTAAAGGCTGTTCAGCTTTCTGTTCTCGTAACGAAGTATCTCCTTGATTGGCATTTAGGGTAATATACGCGGAGTGGAGACGAAGACGATATCGTAAATCGCCGGTAGACCGACCACGGCCATCGGTTTCGGGCGTGTCCCCGACATCGCTTCTTTATTCTTTTCTTTCTTTTTTTTTTTTTTTTCTCGTTGTGGGAACCGAATCTTACTCGAATCTTACAGAGATCCAGCGGAGAAGTTGGAGTCTGGCAGTTAATACGTGGACACGATCGTTAATATTGGATCAGATAAGAGAATTTTTGACTAGAGGGTCTTCTCTTATCTTGTCTTATACCGATTATTTGACTCCGGGATGTTTATGCAGATTCATATTTTACAGTTACGGCAGCTCAACTTAATGGCGGTAATTTGTATATCTTTCAATATCACACGCATTTTGTGTATTTTTACATCCTGGCATTTCTTACACGTCCATAAGAATTTGCAGTTTACTGATCGTTGGTTCAGTTTGTCCGACCGTAAGTGTTTATACAAACGCGTATCTCTCTATGAAAATGGGCAAACAAACGCTTGCTAAGCGTTGAATTTTGAAGTTTCCTTTGTATTTTTCACTCCCCTTGTGGTTACTATCGGTAGCTATTGCATAGATCAGGGTCACAAATAAAAGCTCAGCGTCTTTCAACGCGGAAGCAGTTTACTGATAAATAAATTCATATTGGATTGGCAACTAAGTGATCGATACCACCTATTGACAAAATCCGCGATCATTTAGTTGCCAACCCAACACGTAAAAAATCGATGCTTCGAGGGAGATTATTTTTATTTGAAAATAAAATCCACCCGTCTTTGCTTGCGCTGACAACATTTCTCGATAGTCTCGTCAATGTGCAAAATAGGAGGATGCGTGCAACGCACTGCGGACGAGATAGTCTCGTTCGTGAAACCGAAATAAAATAAAAAATAAAATAGTTATCGTCAGATATAGTCGCTTAGACTGAAATAATAATTTCTGAAAAATAACTACCCTAAACGAGTACGTGCCAAACGCTTACTACTCTGCTAATTATTGTACGTATCGCTGTAAATGCGATACACGAAATCAGAATATTTCAGTTTTTTCGTTCTTTTCGTAGGAGGTTTTGCGGTGTCGCAGTGCCCATATAAGAGCCGGCACTGGTTACTACGATAAAAATTATAAAGTGGTTTGTAAACTAGATATCGATAAAACGTTGTTTGATTTGAGTCCTAATGGCTCGGAATTAGAGATAAAACAACCTGTTCGATGGATAAACGATATACACTTTACACCTGCATATTATTGCGCATGGGACATTATTCGAATGATCGTAGAGGTGCGCTATTATCTGATCGACTACCTGATCTAATAAATTATTGTACGAATTGAATGTCTCTGTTGGCTATAGGGAAATCGATATTTATTACTTCTATTTGTAATGTGTTACGCGTACGTCAAATATATTTTATTCGTCAAATTTGATTTATTATTATTCGTACTTACTACGGATAAGAAATAATCATACGTGGAATATCGTAGACAGCAAACAATTTCTTAATTACGTAAAATAGCGTTTAAATAATTTCTTTACGTACTAACGTGATTATCGAATATTTTATCAAAATCGTCACGTTATTTGTTACAGCTTTTCGATGAAAATTTCGTACATATCGAACAATGAAATTTTATGAAATCCTTCAAGACGACGATGATAATTATAATAAAAACGAGACAGATACGTATAAAAGAGGAAAAAACTGAGAAACAGGTAGAGATGTGAAGAACGAATTGTAACCTTGAAATTAGATATTTAATCACGCGTAATAAGCGTAGGACTGTCATTGCTGTCGGAATGATGGATGGTTGTAAGTAGATGATTAGCGATAGTCATACACGAGAAGAAAAAAATATCTTTTTCTTTACATTCGCATACTTTCTTGCAGAGTCAGTATAGAGAAACAAGTTCTTAACGACGCGACGTCATTTTAGTTCTACTACCATTTTTCTGCCATTTAAACTACCGTTTAAGTAAACGAAGCGTTCTCGATCGCTCCACGCTTTAACAAGTTTTACACGCAATTTTCTAATAATTATTCATTCCGACGACAGAGCCGCTCTATCGAAAATTTCGCTGCTTTCTTTCTCAACCGTAAAACCGGTAACGCGTTTTAACTAGAACACTTCGACTCCCCAGAAGTAGGAATTTCCCGGAATTTCGTAAAAATTCTCGGCCTAATTGCCAGGCGAAATAAATTGAAAGAAGCGATAAAATAAGGAAGAAAGAAGAAACCGCCAAAGCGGATTGGCACGGAAAGAAAAGATCGTGGTACCGAGGCAGAATCGGATTGGTCCGAATCCGTGGAAATTTCCAGTTTGTTCAGTGGTGCGGCACCGTAACAGGATTCAGGTGCGTGCGCGTTTGACGCGATTTTAAAATTCGCAAGAGGCCAGCAACCTGCTCTGAACGCGCTAATTGAATGAGATCACCGCTGGACCAACGTGGTCAGATCCTTTCCTCGCCCGAAATACTTTCCAACGCATTTCCTTCCCTCTTTCTCTATCCCGAGTTTTACGTACCTCTGGCAACACGATATTTTGCTAAGAAGGCTGTTTCGTGAGCTCAGCTGCTATTTTTACGGGAGGATAAGGAAGCTGGTTTTTCGTTAATCTTTTCACAGACGTTCGGTAATGTCGACAGCTGGACAAAAACATATTTCGAATTATTACTTTATCGCGCCATTAGCGGACCGTGGATTTTTATGCGTTTGTGGGAGACACGGAATCACAAAAATGCACAGTACTCGAAAAACGAGCGAAAATATACAAATAATCTAAAAAAAAAAAAAAAAAAAAGAAACCTTACTCGTTGCAATATTTAGCAGATGGACAATTTTCTATTCATCTGGGTTCCAGTTTTTCCTTAAAAGAGGCGTCGAGACGACAGCTTCGATTCGTAAAGAGGGTGCTGATACGTAGCGGTTTTTGGATAGTTTGAACAGAAAATTAAAATTAAATTCTTGATATAGAAGTTTACGAGAGTATGAGGTGGGTGTTTCGTGACAGAAATAATATCCTATATTTTTCTGGTTAAAGTGTATTTTACGGCGAACTTTATGAGGCGGGGGGAGAGGGTCGAATTTTGTGGAAATCTGCATAATCCAAAGTATCCCTCTTTTATCCTGAGATTGATGATTATTAGATATCCTCAGCTACTTTGTGCAGGCTTAGGTTGCAAGATATTTCGAAATAACTTTTGCTTTTTATAGTTCCCTATAAATTCTTGTGTACATTTTCTTCGGAATTTTTATACGTTTAACTTGCACCATACCAATACGCGTATACGTATACACGTATAGTTCGTTGGAATTACGAACTTTTGGTAGAAATCAATAATGAATCGATAAATGTACATAATATAGGAAGAGAATAATCCGTAAAATTCACATTTCGACTCAATAATTTAGAATTTTACGTCGAACGGAACAATTTATCGCTGAACCATGTTCCGCCATCGTCCCCGACAAACTTTATTTGCCTGCCATAATGTAGAAAATATTATAATGGGATCCATCTCTCGTAGATAATAAGAAAGCAGTTAATCAAACCCGCGATCATAGCGCAAAACGTTCATATTCTTCGTGAATTAATTGATGCATGTTTACACGTAAACGGCTGTCATGTTGTGCATTTATCGCGGTACATAAATTCGTTCATACGAGACGTGATGTGACTAGTTGACAGAAATAAACATACGAACAACGCGTTGAATACCAATGAACGGTTTTCTTACTTCTCACGGGAATCAAATAAACCTTGCACCTTACGATACCTCTCAATTCTCTCTCTAACAAAGAACAGGTTGCTTCGAAAAACCTGATCGTCTGTATAAATCGTTCGATTTACCGTGAAGTTTCAAATCGTGGCTATCTATCCACTGCCTATCTATTGCAAACGAAAACGTACAAAATCCAAGAATCTCAACTGTACCACTCAATGGCTATTCAAAACGTACGAACGTAACTGAACGCCACGATACAGCGCTATCACGATCCAATCTCTATTATCATCACTTTTCACGCAGATGGTTTGTTGTTTGTATCGGGTTGCGAGCGCTCCATGTGAATTCACGAACAAAAATTCCACGAATATACGTATGTGGTAACATCTGTCCTGTTTCGGATAATTTATGTATTTTTGGCGTGTCATGTGCATTTCTGAATTTTTGGATGTTACGCGCTCTTCGTGCATTCTGTCTACTTTCGCGTATTATTCGCATTTTCCATATCGTTGCATATCTACGTCTCCTACGAACACACGAAACTCGCGGCGCTGATTTTTCATCGTTCTTTTCTCGTTTGGTATTACGATATTTCATCGTACAGGTAGTATCGCGTTCTTTACCACGCAGTTTCCGCGTTAACAGTACATTTCAATTAAACGTCACGATCGCTACCTAAAAACGCCAAAGTTGACGAGACTTTAAAAGTCTCTTTAAGGAATTGCAAAAAGGCACTCTTCATAAAAACGGGTAAGACAAATTAGCAAAAAGTCTCGGGAAGAATTTCAGTATATAGCTCGCTCATCGTGGCAGAAGGTATGCGTTAAAGGAAATTAAAGGTTGCACATGGTGAAAGAAATCTCGTTTATTTATCGAGATCTTTCGTTTTTCCAAGAAACCTGGAATTTCGTGCTTCCGTATATCGTAGAGGCTAAGGTGAACGTCGGGCCGGAAATTAATTTTCGGCAGGCCGTGTCTATACGCCGGAAACTGGGTCGCGTAACGGTGAAATCCACGTGGATTGTCAGTCGGGTCTGTGTGGTCCTAGCCGCCGGAACTTCCGATTATTCTGCAAGCTTTGTTTCCAACCGTGGCGAGAAATCGTGAGAAAAAGAAGCCTTCCAGTGCCCTTTTTTACGCACGATGTCACCTCCAAGATATACATCAATTTTGTTCCTCCAGGTAGAAGACCGTCTCACAAGCTACGTCTCCGGCCACAATGGAACTCGAACGACGATCCAATTTATCGCCAAATATTTCCATATTTTTATCTGCGAGCCTTACAAACGTTACTCATAAAGCTCGTTATACCAGTCGGCGAATTTTTATGCGTCGATGCGAGAAATCCACAAGGACGCGTACGCGAGAATACGTAAAATATGCGGCGTTTTACAATTTTTTATTGCGACAAAGTTTCTATAACGCTTTTAATCCTATGTTTATCGCACAATGCCGCAAACAGAGAACATCGGTCGATAATGTCCGAACGTGGCTGCTGCTTGCAAAATTCGTGGATTTCCTTCCACCATACTGTCCATTATATGCAAATGTTTATCGTACACGCTGCATAGCACACATTTTCACATATTGGCGTACTTCTTTGTTCGCCTCCTCTTCTTTTTACATAATGTATGACTTTCGTGTACAAAACCACGAATTTTTAACACGTAAATGGACGTCTGAATAATTCATGACGAATGAATTTTGAAGCAGCGTTAGAAACCTCTTTTATGGTTTTCCTCGTTCCGAAAATTTCTCATTTGACGTTCGTACCGTCCGCGACAAAGACTTTTCATCTTAGATTTAGTCCGACCGGCTCTTTGAATCGGTTAGCTGTCGCCGCCTCTTTCGAAAGCGTGTATCTAAAACGCGTTACAAAAAGCAAGCGACGACGAGTATATTCGTCGGGCACGCGGTATATGCGACTGTTAAAATATAAAATTAATCTGTAAAGAAACTCTTTAATTCTTAAAGAGTTAATTAATCTGTGAAGAAACTCTAGAAATTCTTTAATTCTATTACTGCGATCTACTGCGACTAGTAAATTGCGATTTAAACAGCGAATTGTAACTACTTTTTACGCACGACGAGTAGGCCCGTCGAAAACGGTTAACCGGTTAATCTCTGTCCGGACGAACGAAACTTCTCTTTGAAGGTAATTCGCGACAGCTTCGCACGTAAATCGTACGCATTTAAAGATCGAAGAGTTCGCGCCAACCGCACGGTAATTCGCTCTCAATTAGACGATTAGCGGTCAAACAGGCTGGTTAAAGAGGCGGCGGCTTTGGTGGATCGGGGCGGTCGAACCGTGGGCCCATTCATTAAGCCTAATAATCGTGATTAACCATTATCTCGGAGGCAGCACGATCGCCTAGCGAGTCCTCGGCCTTTACTTTCTCTCCGGTCCCGTTCGGTTCGAACGACTGCCGATTTCTTTCGCTGCTTTCCACGTGAGAATAGATCGACGATAGCATCGCCGGCCCATAAATATCGTTGCGTTCCACCGCTGTTTACGCTGTTACGTCTACCAACGGCATTTTTCACCAGTCACCGGTTAACGATACTTGCCGGGAAACGCGCGTTCGGAATAATTAACGCGCGCTCGTGCGATATCTTACGCAGCGCAACGGGAACGCGATCGAAAGCGTTGCGGATCCCTGTTACGTATGGCAATTCTCGTGCAAGCAACGCTCGGATAATACAGCTGCTGGCGCAGAATTTGGAATTTTAAGTAATAAATTCAGCAGGGTAACCGCACGCTACGAGATAATTACGAGAGTCTTGGAGTTACGGTATAACGAAGATACAGTGACTAGGGAAAATATCGGCACACCGTTTGTCTTCATCGTAGCGATTATACGCTGATCGATCGAGTCCAATCGTATCAGATTTCGCACCATTTGCTGGCGCTTTTGTATAATTAGAAAATTTTGACGAAGACGAAACGCGCAATCCGATAGAAAGAGAAACGCTTCGTTGAAGAATAATATCGCGTGCCGATACTTCTCGCAGCGGTTGTGCGTGCAACGACTATTTTAGGATTAAGAATTTGAACAACGTAAATAGAGGTAAAAATATCTCGCGCGTACATCGAAGTGAGGAAACGACAGTTGATTGCGAAACGACGATATTCTGCCGATCCGCGTCGATTAGACGCGACGAGTTTAACGCTCGTCGCGTGATACGCAAATCGAACGCGTTTGAATCAAACGCAAGCGATGTAACGCCTCTTTGCCTCGCTCAACGAAGAGAAATATACGATTCAAATAACGACACGAATTATTCGCGGTTAATCCATGAAACCGCTAATGATATCGACACGTTCGATGTGTTACGCTATCGATATATACGTACGTGTGCAGTTTCAATTATCCATACATAATCATTTCGCATAGGTATTTTCGTTAAAAGTCTTTTTTTACACCATTGTTTTTTTTTTCCTGTGATTTACGACCTTCGTTTTATTTCACACGGAAGTAACGTTTTTCCCTACGATTTCTTGCTCCGTCGAGGAAATTCCGTGCCGCCTGTTATGTACCAACGATTTCGCCGAGAATACGATACACATTTTGC
This sequence comes from Bombus vancouverensis nearcticus, assembly GCF_051014615.1. NCBI lineage: Eukaryota > Metazoa > Arthropoda > Insecta > Hymenoptera > Apidae > Bombus > Bombus vancouverensis. The sequence goes on along the minus strand of NC_134915.1, from coordinate 15,865,517 downwards.
GTCGTCGTCGCCTCTGCTCCGTCGATCCATTCGTTGTTTTCCATCGTCTCCTCTGCGAACGTGTTAAAATCTCGCGACAGATTGCTATTAAATACGATTAATAAATGTTTGACGTTACTATACGATTATTATATGCACGCGCGTCAACTTGAATCTTTTCCTCGTCCCGCCTACCGTACAACGATAGCGGAGAATACGTAACGAGAGAAAGATCGAGGCCACAAAAGGAAAAAGGTCATCTCGTTCGGGTTTCTATGATAAAACAAAAAGAAGTGGAAAAACGTAGAGAGATGATTTGCGAAATCGGTTTAACGAAGCTTTGCACGCCGGTAATGAGTTAATAAATGGAGCCGCGAAACGAGCGCGTAAAACGAATACACAATAGCGAACGCTAACGCCGCTATGTAGGGTAACGATTGCTCGTTCGCTGAATTGTTCCCACAGTAATGCATTTTTCTTTGTCCGTGGTGGAGCGCCGCCGGTGCCGATCGATCGCGGGACGCCTGACGAAACTCGCCTCGTTTCGCCATTTCGTATTTACTCGCCTCTGGACAATCGGTACCTGGCGAAGAAACTGTGGCAATCCGTGCAAGCGATCCGCTTGTTCCGCGAAATAAACGTCCCCTTTTTTTGCCACCGCGAAACATCGCTGGATCTCGTCAATTACATTCAATAAAATCGAATCCTCCTCCGCGGGCAAATAACCGCAGTTGCTCAATTCGGCTAAATCGATTTAATCTCGATTAAGAGGAATAAAAGCAGCAAGAAATAAATACACAGAAATAAATCTAGAGAGCCGAAGGGAACGTTCTAATGCCCGTGTAGATGTATAAATAGGACGAGAAAGATGGATTTCAGCGGTCGGTTTCAAAGCGAAGTATCTGTTTCCAGAGGAAAAAATTCATATTTTCCTGCAACCTATGTATATACGTAGAAATAAGCGAAATAAAATCTTTTCCCACAATCTACACCGACTGTGAAAAACGTTTACATACCGTGGCATTTATTACGGCATCCGTATGTTACGTTGATCGAGTCTCGTGTCGTTTAACGATAGAAATTCGTGCGACTATGAGAGATTTGATGCTACGAAAACGAACGAACAGAGGCTGATTGGTAAAGCGTTTCAGTATGAAATAAGGGCGTGTGCAAGAAACGATGGAAATAAAAACAAGACCTCGAATCGTTCTACGACTATCATTTTCTGCGAAACGTTTTTTCATATCTGCGGTCAGTTGGCGTTGCAGTTTGCGTGGCGTCCTGAAATCCATATACGGATCAGTCATGAAAGGGTTAATTCGAAACGCAATCAATGAAACGATCAAACGGCTAGCGACAAGTTGCCTTTTGTAGTCTCGGCACCAATTATATTCCAGAGCAGATTTTTACAGCGAGCCAATAAGTGAGATCCCTTTCAACCGCGAACGGGTACAATTATTAAATCAACCGTGTTATAGGGCAAAACGTGAGAGCGAGTGTGAAATGAAATAGAATGCGGTCTCAGTGTCAGGTACATATTTCATGTCTCGACCGGTGCTTTAAGTTCGTTTATTGCGTCCAGTTGGCAGGACTAGGTGGAAAGTATGTGAGACCTGACGATATTGCCCCTTGCCTTGTGAATCATAATGTTCGTTTTACCATAACGTTATATATGCACCGCGCACCGTAATTACTCGAGCGCTATTTTCGATAATTTAAGCGCAAGATATATATATATATACATATATAATAATAGTAATAATAATAAGCAACGTACGATGGAATTAGAATTAGTTTTTGACAAATAGCCGTTTCTCTGCTGCTTTATTATTTGTAATAAAGTAGAAGATGTTGCGAAGTTGTTAAGTATAGGTGTATAGGGAAACGGTAGCGAAGTATAAATTGTAAGATGCGAGACGGAAGATATACGAAGAACAAGGCTGGTAAAACGTAACGACATAACCGATTACGAGATAAAGCGTAGTAAGAAACTGAGAAAATACTAAGATTATTTGCATCCACCGTCTCGTCCACTTAAGTTATACTTTCATAGGAATTATCCACATCACTGACGAAACAAGTTACATCATACGTATCTCGGCAGTTTTTTCGACAACCGAAAAAAAAAAAAAAAAAATCCGTCTGACAAAAATAGCTGACATTTATACCTATAATAATAGATTTCAAGATACGATAATGAAGCTTTAATCGTACTAGTTCGCGCCGTACTATTATCGAAAATTCCTCGGCGATACTAATTACAAGCATTAGCAAGTAAAATATGTTTTCCGATTCCAGTAGACGATTAAGACAGCGACTGGAAAGACACTACTCGGGATGTAAATATCACCGAGCATAGATTTCGCACCGAGATTTATAACCGCCTACGCTTCGAATGGGAACGCATAAACTTGGATTATGGAATGATAAGAGGCATTTTTATCGGCTCAAGTGGTGAATTCCAAAACGGTACGAGTCTATATATCTATTAATATCTTCGAAAAATCAAATCTTTCTGTCTCTCTTGATTTATTAATCCGCGCTGTATCGCCTATATTTTCAACGCTATTGGACCATCAGCTTTTCCTTCTTCCGCGAATAAAATGGTACTTTTATCGGTCGGTCTACTGGTACATCGACGCTTAACGATATCAAGCGAGAAATTTGGACAACTTTTCTTTCGATATTGAAATCACATCGGACAAACGCGTTGCAAAACTATTGCGGTAATCGAATTACGTTCGACACAACCCTAACTTGTTCCACGTTATCAATATTAGATCGACATCGAGTTACAACGACGAACGATACACGGTTGCAAGTTTAGGTTGCTATATTCCATTGCCAACTGAATTACCTTTTACGTCGGTCAAATGGTACACTTATGCGTTTAATTAATCGTAGAACGAGATTTTCGGTGTATACAAATTTCTGATAACAAGCGTGTCATGGATAAAGTGCGATAAGTATTTATCGATTATTGTGAAAAACTAATTTTTTACGCACCTACGATTAGCGTATCGCGACTGAAATATTAGGCCATAATATGGCAGGAGAAATATCGGACATCGATTTCTACAAGCAACGCTATTAAAACTACGTGGAGTGCGATCGTATACCGAGGTATATGCGTCAAATGGAAAATACGAGTCGTGTAAGGTCGATACGATAAAGTGCTTAAGTGGTCGGTCAGAAAATCATAGAACACGTCAAATTCATAAATACGCGACGTGAACAGACAGTCGTAGAATGCACACGTCGTACACGCAACGCAGCAGTGGCTCGTCAGTGTTCAAACTTCATCCTCCCAATTGATTCTCTGCATTAAACGAATCCGACAGCCGCTGTTGAAACGATCGTCGGTAAAAGCACCGCGTGCAAGCGAGACGGTTTCGTACGTCCCGACTCTCGCTGTTATCTCTTCTATCGACCCCATCGAATACGCCTGCGACGAAGAAAACGGAGCACCGACGTACGAAGCGTGCTCGTCCTTCCGAGCACTCACCGATCGATCGAAACTTCGTTATATATAAAACGAGAAAGAAAGAAAGCAACAACTGGAGAATAACTTTGGCTTTGTCTATATCCGCTGAAATTTGGACGCAAACAATTACTCTTAACCCCAGAATTAGTATAGTTGGATCAGATCGAATTAGGCGGTATCGCTAAATCAAACTATCGTAATCACGCGCGACCCGATAATATCGATTAAAACTTTTACGAAACTTCGCTGTCCTGTGCCTGTGAAAGAAGCAACTGATCAGTTAGGATCGATTATAATAAATAAATAAACAAATATCGCCGATATAAGAATTATCGGTGCGCTATTATATCTTGGCGTCCGGATTCGACGCTAGGAACGCGGAATACGATCGAAGGCAGGCGATATAAAAATGATATTTTCAGGAAACTTACCTCTGATACCTGGTGTATTACGAGAACAATCAGCACCAGGAATCCAGGCAATCGAAGACAGAACGATCGATCCGTTAGGATCACGAGGCAACCAGCCAGCCAGCCAAGCAGACAGGGTGGTAAAGAGCGTTAGAGAGCGAGTGGGAGGCGAAGAAAGGGAAAGAGAGCATCGACTTTATTGCAACCGAACGCGGCCTCGGTGTCAGGTACATACCAGTCAGGTATGCTTTTAGCCTATTTACCGTGGCCAACCGACAGAAACGAAACGAAACGAAACGAAACGAGCACGTACCACCGTCGACGATGGCGACGTCGTCGGCTCTCCCGTTGCTCGCCTGCTTGCGCAACCATTGCCAACGTGAGCAACAGAGACGAAAGCTATCCGTACGCCTACATCGCCCGGAGCTGTCATGAGCTGGCTTAGAGGCTGGCGCGGCTGCAAAGAGCCGTGGCTGGATATCGCGGTTGCCTCAACCGGCTCTCTCGACTCCATCGTCGTCGAGGGCTTGGCACACAGCCACCGAACTACCGGCTTCGTTCTTTAGTAGTTAAGGATCTCTTTTTCTTTCCTCGCGTCTCTCTTGTTCGTGCTTCCGCGAGAAATTCGTGATTTGTATTTAATATGACGCGATACGCGAACCGAGCCGTTGCCTCTTTGTTGGCCGGAGTCGCGCGTTGGATCGTGCTCGGATAGTTGTACGGATTAATTCCGCGAATGCACGACCTCGCCGTGCGTAGATTATCTTTCAGAGAATTGCGAGGCCGCTTTAATGGCACGCTTGTACGTTATAGATCAGTTAAATGGAGATTAATGGTTTACACGAGTTTCGATGTTACGTCGATGGGAGAAGGGTGCGACGAGGTTGCGATGTTCGTTGGTGGTCTGCTTTTTCGGTGGTGGATCGAGAAGAGAATTAAGGTGTCCTTTAGATTCAGGCTTTCGCGTTGCCGTAACGTTAAGTGAAAATTAAGTGGGTCACTTTCATCCGATACGAAAGAATTTCGTAGCTTCGGATCGTGGCATTTGTTGTACAATTTTTTCACGCTGGGTCGAACGAGGAGTCTCAAGGTGCTTTTTTGCTTTTGATTTTTAAATTGGAACGAAGTTAAGTGGGTCGAGTAGTCTTGCCGATTGTAAAAAGGAACTCTCTACTTTTAGTTGTTGAATTTACAACAACAGTGTCGTAACGGTGATTCGAGCGAAGATACTTTAGCTTCCATTGGCATCGATGTTTCATTTTTGAAATACCCTAACGTTCGATATTAGGTTCAACGTCATGAACCGCTCGAGAGTCATGCCAGTCAACTCAAAAACAATTACCTTCTGTCATCCTCGATGTTCTTCTCCTCTCGTTTCCCTCGTAAATTAATTTGCTCCTTCAAATATTCTTTCTCTTTCGCTTTCGTCGCAAAGCGAGCGATTCGTCTAAATCAGCTTCTACTTTTCCTCTCGTCGATGCTACGCGAATCTGTTTAATCGGCAAATAATTAGGGACCGATGGAAGAATTAGTTAGCGATTTCAAAATAGGAGGAACGCGTCTCGCGGACGTTAAAGGGATCCGTTAATATTTGATATCGTTAGTCGGCGGCGTGCTCGCAATCGGAGATCTTACATTTTTGCAGCAACAAGCCCGCGCGACGGATATAAATGGGCTGCAAGCACGAGGAGATAAATTCGTGTCAGGCAAGAAATTTCGCGTGCCGGCGATTGAGAAACCCCGAACGGGAACGAGCAACGATCGGCAATATCTGTATCGTTGAAAACCGATTCGCCTAACCGCGATTTCATAAAGCCTCGCATTTTCCCTGCTCACGACTAATCCTCGCGATTAATACTCGCGATTAATCCTCCGGCTTCCCCTTTAATTCCTTTAATTCGCCATCAATCCAATTACAACGCCGATAGAATTTCAAAATCTTCCACATGACACGTACGACGCGAATATAAAACTCGTGTACGGTAAGCGTTCGAAATAAGAGGTGTCTTAAGACCTTTGAGCAGCAGCAACGGCAGCAGCGTATGCACACCATTATGGCCTGATCGTGCACGTAACCGTTTCCACATGGGTTTCCGTACGTCCGTGTAACAATCGTTAAGTTACGTGTGTATAAGTGGATAGAGACCCGGTTGCAAAGGATAGGCTGTCTCTCCGTGGCCGCTGACCGTTCCGCGAAACTAGCGCGGCGATTTAATCATTATCGGCAATCTAGCCGAGCGGGCAAAAAGAAAAATCTGGGTCAGACGCGAGCGCACGAGCACCGGCCACCGGGAACTCTCTTTCGATATTCGCGTGCCACGAAAGAAAGTCGTCGTGGACACTGGAAATACGGCCGGATCGAAAGGAAAATTTCGTTTCGGCACCGTTTCGACTCGTTCGCGAGAATCTCGTCGCGCTTCGTGACCAACGGACATCGTCTTTCCGAAAAGACGCGCGCTGTACACCGTACACGATAAATGGCACCAAATATTTATAGAAGTTGCGAATCCCGAGACGACGCTGTAAAATCAAACGACTTATCGCAACGCATGCGAGAAAATATGCAACGATCCGAGTCGACGCTTCGGTCTACCCAATTCCCAACAAGATACACCGTCGCCACTTTTTCCCCCGCTCTCTGTTGCAATTCGTCTCGTTTATCGAATCGAACCGGCGAAGACGAATGCAAAGATATTTCAATCGTTTTTCCCATCTAAACGGCCGGACGTTTATTGCCTCTTAAACGCAGAAGAACGGCAGAGGTGGCATAATTAAAATCCGCGGCAGCACGAGCAAAAAGCTTCGAGATTCTAATATGGCGAGCGTGCAGCAAAATCGGCTGGCCGCTCGTAAACCGTGTTTACTGAAACGCAGAAATACACACCGGTGAGCCGATTTTACGAGCGTTTTAATAATCATTTACCTCCGGCAGAGCGATGGTAATTAGTAGCGACGGGCTCGAGCACGTCGCACGCAGTTTCCAACAATCGCCCACCAAGGTTCCAGCCTTTCGTAAGTATCTCGAGAAAAGCAACCAGCCGACGTATCTTTAATCGGATTCGAACCTAAGTGCTTTACGGCTGTTTTACGTGTAATCGTTGCCAACAATGGCGAAACGAAATCTCTGGTAGCGCAGCTGATTCGGATTTACGAGTACGTATCGAGCTCGGTGCCATCGCTAGTAACTAGCACGAATCCTCTCGATGAGTAAGCCGTGGCTTTTTTCCACGACCTATCGGCGGATTTTTCGCCGTGATTCCGCGTAAACGATTACCGTTTTAAATGCATTTCCTACACCAACGTTAACATACATCCTTCTGCTCTCTGGCGTCCGATTTATCGCGACGTACTTGATAAATATTTATTAACGTTTAAGCGGATCGAACTTCGCTGCTGGGAATTAGACGGAAAAGACAAAAACAGGTAATGAGTTAACGCGAGGAGGCGTTTCTAGTTTCTACCGTCTGCATGCGCATGGTATAGGTCGTGACAAGTTGCGTGCCATCGTGAGCAAACTGCCGCTTAAATACACCATTTTGTCTTACGGACGATTTTTCCCAGGCAACTCGATCCTGCACATTTCATAATCGATATATTCAGACAAATGAGTAACTACTTTTAACGAGCGCTATATATGTGTTCGCGTGTGTGCGCGTATTGCCGCCTCGCGTCTCGTTCGGGCGTTGAAGTCTCCGAGACAATCGCGCTTATGAGGAGACTTCGATGAAACTGTATAGGTCTGTAAATACTTCGGCCTATACTTTATACGATGAAATCAATTCGACGGTTAATTGTTTCTTTTTATCTTGATTATTTAAAAATTTTTCGACCATCCATAGGCGTGTATCTAATAAAAATTGATTATTACGATTTTATATTTGCAATTTTGATTGATCGGTCGAAACAATTTTCACCGATATCGTTGGTAATGTTCGATGTTTTTCTGAGTTTAGGTCCTTCGTAATTAGCTAACGATTATCAAACCAAGATAAATATTCCGACGTTTAATCGTTGCCCTTCTACCCTACGAAAACTCGCGAAGAAATTCAAGTAGATAGAAAAAGTTCCAAGATGAAAAACCTACGTTGGCAGAGAAAATCGTAGAAAATATATTCAGCTATTTTTGCAATTTGGATCACGACTCGCGTATTATGCCTTGCATTTGTCACGCTCTTTCAGTTAACAGTCGACACGCATTTAGGTATGTACGTAGGTTTCGCGACTAGCCTACAACGGCGCAAGGTTGTCGAAACTTCACTATGTATCTTTAATTGACTCGCGTGGGTTTAATCAAATAACGCCACAGGGTAAAACATCAGCCCACGCTTTCTTCTCTCATTACGTGGATCCACGTTTATACCTACTACGCGTGCGTGAACAGGACGGTGTTGCGTGCAATTGATTACCTCCACATTTTATTACATTTTTTTTTCTTATAACGGCCTATTTAACGATTACGTTCGCCGCGGTGAGATACGTGATGAAATTCAAGGCACGTTTCCGTGGAAGTACGACGACTGAGAATTCCTACAGTCTGGACCAGGTATGAGTGTTCGTTTTAAACTTGAGTTTATAATGTTCGAGCTAAAATTAGCTTTTCCGCAAACTACGGTAGTCAGATGTTCGTTTCCCAAATATTTGCCAAACGAAACGTAGAATTTTCTACGTGGAATTACGCGTAGAATTTACGAAGAGAACGCGACGTATTTGAAGAAGAAAATTTGCAACAACTTGCGGAAATTTAATTCCAAGTGGTAGATGATACGACGAGAGAAATATTTTACGAGTAAAGCAAGATATACAGGGTGGTTGGTAACTGGTGGTACAAGCGGAAAGGGGGTGATTCTATGCGAAAGAAGAAGTCGAAGATACAGAATAAAAATTTAAAAATTTAAAAATTTAAAAAGTTAAAAAATTAAAAAAATAACGTCAATCGAGACAACGATCTACAGTGAGATCCGTTAAAACGAGACGCGATAAAGTGCACGCGTACCGAGCGAAGATTCAAAGTCGATTTTCTCGAAAACAAAGCCTCGAACGAAAAATTGTTATTCTATATTTTCGACTTCTTTTTTCGCGTAGAATTACCCCCTTTTCGCTTGTACCACCAGTTACCAACCGCCCTGTATATCGTCAAGATTTATTGTGTCACAAAATTCCGCGCGAAAGTCAATAAGGAAGTGATTTAGCCAACGATACGAGACTATTTTACGAAATAGCAGTACAAACAAGCTATTTCAGACGTCTTAAAGAGCAAGACAAATACCTTGAAGCACCATGAATCGCAGATTCTTCAATTCATCTTGGTAACCGTGCACGGTATCTCCTAAAATCAGAACGAACATCATTTTTACGTTTTGAAACGATAACGCGATTTAAATCATGCGAAATTAAAACTAAATTCAAGTTACTGCCATATATGAAACTTTACTGTTTCGAATAATCCTAATAATCAAACATAATTCGAACTCTTACCGCTCGTTATATGATCGTTATATTTCCTAAACTCAGTTTCTTTTAGAATCTGTTTTCTTTCGTTCGTAAATAGACCGCGGAGAACTTGAGCATGCAAGAATCTACAGAATAAACATAATATCCAAAAATACGAAAAGATATTCACCTCAGAGCGCCGTTTATAATATTCAACGAGTAAAATAATCGTCTCCTCTTAATTGCGTTCATAGATACTTGAATTTGTACGATTAGTATGATCATGCATGAACCATTCTTGAGTGTAAAAGAGCGCAGAAACGAATAGTACGATTTTACTAATTCTACGAAGCATAACACGTGCATGTGAGAATCGTTAATTCCTTTTGTCGAAGCAAACGCGAATGTTAATTACGGCAAATGTCATTCGCCGTTTACGAATCGTCAGTTTTATTTCTTCCAAGAGGGGACAAGCGATATTTCGTCGGTAACGTGGTAAAAAATGAATTTTTTCGATCGACAGTTTTGTCTCCTAAGTGCACACAACATCGAACGATCTTATCCGTGCCGTATATCGAGATAACGTTGTTAAAGAGGCAATGAAACGTGTCTGGTACCACTTAACGATGATCAACGAAGCCGGCCGTGTTGTATCGAGCTCGCGGCTATGAATTAGTGCGTCGAACGAAAGCTGTTGCGTAATTAACGGGGGTGGTGAATGAATTATGCCGTGTCTCGTACGCGGCAGAAGGCGGTCAACCAATAAATTGATTGCGTCAGGCTCGATAATCAAATTTGACAATCGTGACGGCAGGTTGATCGCCAGATTGCCTAACGTCGGCGTTGCTTTTAATTTCACGGGCTATTAGTTCCAGGCAAACATTATATATTAGCACGTATTGAGAAATATCGCGTGTTTTTTAGGGAACGTGGAAGGAACAATGAGAAGCATACTCGTACGGACAGATGATAAATTTAGGATGAGAAATATGGCAGACTGAAAATCATAGCGGTGTAAATCACGTTTTATGAATTTCAACTTACGTTTAAACGTAACAGCCATTTAATGCGATTTAGTTGATGATCGGTATCCCAAATGGAATTAACATAACTTACTGTTATGTACCGCGGGTCAACGTGCTAACGAGCCAACGCGTTAAAACGTCTTCACGTGGTCACGGAATCAGGCCGTTTAGGTCTCTGATGAAATCAAAGTTTTCCTCTTTCGCACTTTTTATCGATAACCCAAGGCAAGCTGTATACACGTATACGTATAATTGTTCTAATTTTACCATACATCGATTTCTACCACAGATATTCCATCGATATCGATTCTTATCGCGTTCTATAATATGCAAGAAACGAGTGTCAGGGTAAATTTCAATTTGACAGCCCGCCAAATCCAATTCTTTAACCTTCGTTTCTCAAATCCAAGGAACGTCGGGCGTCATGTCGACTAACGAAACTTGCACGGGAGACCGTAACACCGCGACTCGAAGCAACCATAGGAATCGTTCGGCTCGGTCATTCGCAAGAACGATCAGAAAGTCGGCGTTATATAATTAGGCTGAACAGTCGGGTCGTAATTGGTTGTAAAGTTGGCTGTGGACGGGGCAGGCAAAAAGGTCACGTTGCGCGTTTCGTCCTTGCATCTCGTTACTCTGGAACTAGACCATCGATCGTCGGACGAACGAAATCGACGAAAGAAAAAGGAGAATTCGAAGCGTCCGCGAGATAGACGGATACTGGTGACTAGCTCCAAAATAGGAGGTGGTAGCGAGCGAGAAAGTCGCAGTCGCCGACTGTTCCGAGACTTCTTCTTCGATTTACGATTTCAACGTACCGCTCCCGGGATTCCTCGAAGCGAGACTTTCCCTTGCGCGCATCGAAAACCCGCCACTATGCAGTTAATGACCGACCGCAAAAAGCACCGGCTCGTAAGAGGGAAGCGGTCGATTTCTTGCGCTTGAACGCGCCAATGCAACGGAGGAATAGCGGCCGGTGTAACGATCAAGATACTATTAATACAAAATACAAAATACGAAATATCGTTCGTCTGAACAGAAAACTAAACGAATGGGTAAACTTTGTTTAAAACTACCGTCTTGTCGGACGATTAATTTCCTCGTCGACCATCCGCGTCGTTTTTAATCGCATTGTCGCAAATCTACGAAATCGATACGTTACATTCGTTACCGATTCTCGCCGATTCGTTCTATCCGACGGAAACCGTGCGCGGATCTAAATTACGCTTCACCTTCGAGACCGTACTCCGGCAAGCGTCACATATAAATTATCGATGTTCCACTCGAGCGGAGAAATTCTGAGCGCGTTCGCGCGTCTCTGAATAATTTCCACGCGCCTAGGTAGAAATACCTGAATTTCTGTCTCGGGGGCAAGGAACGCTCTTGGGATCACGAACTCAAGTCCCACCGTACGATTCCCGATTCTCCGATTAATTCGCCTTCGAATTCTTTTCCATCCGTGGACGCCGTTCCTCTACCCGCCTTCTCCGTTCGCTCCAACTCGCCTCGTGTCGGCTGTCTCCGTTATGATAACTGAATTAGTCGCTGCTGTCTTAATCGATTACGCGCGCCCACCTTTGCGCGATAGATCGTTGATTGGACCGTCGCAGAACTCCATCGACGAGCATAAAACGGTGTGGCGATTGTTCGTTGAATAGCGGCTCGACGTGTCTGGATTTCGCTCGGCTGAACAGGCGTTAACACTTTTTGCCATCGCTGTCGAAACACCGGGTCGTAGGGCAACGTATAAATAAGACGTGGCCCCGAGAGTCTCGCGTTTCTGCGGGTAGACGCTGGCCACAGGCGATCGAGTCGACCCGCGCATCGTGAATTCTCGCGTTCTCGCGCCAACTGACGAATATTTCCTGCACGTACACAATGCCACGGAATATTACCGAGCTCGGCAGGAAATTTAAAGCAACGCGGATCGTAATTTTTATATCTGTGAGATTATCTTCGCCGCTCTGTCCACGATTGTGTACGGCGGCCATTTTTCTCGCGACGATCCGCCGCAAGAAACTGAGCGAACCGCGAATGCGCATATATTGGCTCGGCAACTGAGTGATTGCGGATTTTGTCGTTACCGCCTAATGAGAAAATCCGCAATCACTTAGTTGCCAACCCAATGGCAGTCGTCCGAGCGCGCCATGTCTTCCAGAAATACGGGCGTTCGGATTTTTGAAATAAATTTTTAAATAAATAAAGCATTTTTGCGTACTAGAAATAGCGGAACGTTTTGGTAATAGGAGTATCTCGATGAAAAATTTGTCGCGACCGGACCGTAGATCGTGTATGCATTGTAACATGCGGATCATACGCAAGATTATTCCTGCGACGAGCACGAGTAAGGAAATGTTTAGTATATGGTATTCGTTTCGATCGAAGAATCCTCGTGGGTATATTACGCGTTCTCTTGATTCGTATTTCAAGCGTATTTTCTACACCTTCGATCATACGAAATCACGTTATGTACTCGGTTTTGCGAACATCGCTTTCTTTAAACGAACACGTTCTCTCTCTTCGAGAGGTTACAGTTTATAGGAGACCTTTGCATAGCCTGGTTCGACAAAGTTTTACGTTTCCCGAGTATACGATAAATCTGCATTCCCTCTGTCAACGTATTTTACATAATTATATAGAGATGCACGTGCAAACGGGCAGAAAGTATTTAAACGCCAGAATCCATAAGCTGTAACGAACAAGTGAATTATATCGCAGTCTAAGAAACGCTGTTACGACCACGATGAAAAGCAACCCGCTAGCTTTATCCATTCCATTAGTAAAATTTCCAGAAAATCGTGTCCGCCATCATCGTGGAACGCTCGTTGCGAGTATCGACTGCACGAAGGTCGCTGAATCATTCGGCCAATAAATTATCATTGCGGACTCGGTCGTTTACTTCGACTAAATACATTTTCAATATACTATATTCGCGCGTTTGCCACGTTCAACTATACATCGACTTTTTGTCGCTTGAAATTCATGCATAAATGAGAGAAAAGCGCCGACGTACTTGTTTTACACTTTGTAAATCCTTTAAATATAAATAGAGCGCGGATATTTACGTAAATCCATGCTTTGTTGCATAGAATTTGGAGGATCGAACCTAGACAGAATCTTAGCTTACTCATTAATCTAATTATCTAAAATTTATGCAACTTCAGATTCGCAGTATTATAAATGTACTAAATTTGATTAGAAACCATTGATCGTAGATTCGATTAAAAATCTAAAAGCGAATCCGCGTCGGGAATTCGCAGTGTTATAATTGTACTAATTTTGACTAGAAACCATTGATCGTAGATTCGATTAAGAATCTGAAGCGAATCCGCGTCGGGAATTCGCAGTGTTATTTTATTTGTAAATTTGTAAATTTCTAAATTTGACTAGAAACCATTGACTATAAACGTAGTATCGGAACACTTAGGCTGTAAGATGTCGCTGCTGAATACGGCCGCTTTTCTTCTCACTTTTGTATCGTGGAAGAAAAATCGGACTCCGGTCGCCGGGATTCGAACCCGGGTTCCGAACGTTCGCAACCTAAGGCGCTAACCACTGCGCTACTGTCGTCCGACACGTATTAGTGTGGAGTGGTGATATTTGTTGTCGAGTGCCGCCACAAACCTTTGTTTCCACGATACTACATAAATTTGCTGTGCGTTCGCTGGAAACCAAGTTATTTAAGGCGAAACGACGCGAATCGAACGAGTAACCCGAGCGATCTGAACGAAAGTTTAGAGGGGGAGACGTGGGTGTTGTTTAGATTGCTCGCTATTTAGGCGAAAAAGGTAGCCGTATACGCGATGAATTGCGCGCAATATGGCAGAGATACGAGAGCATGATGAACGCGCGTTGCCACATCCTGGATTTATTGGCTTGGCTGTCACGATGAAATAGCAGTAACGGCGAAAACCAATGGGTTCGTATAAATATTAATGCTTGAAAACAGTGTTTAATCATTGCTACGAGATGAGGAAACGTGTTAATAAATGACCGGGGGGCAAATAAAAGCTTAAGCTTTTGAGCCACTCCGTCGAGGTCTTCTTCTCAACTTGGATTACGTTTTTTCAACGCTGCGCGATAACGAATGACTGCGAATTAACAGTTGAAATGTTTCTCTTTGCCTGGAAATGCTAGTTTTCCGTCGATTATGCGAGGGATGTTTTCCTCGTTAATTCCACCAAGTAGATGAAATAATTCTAACGTAGGTTTCTCGCGTGTAGGTAACGTAAGTTTGTATTTTAATCTTCCGGTAACATTGTCGGATCGTTGATAACTTGCGAGAGATTGGATCGAGTTACTTCATCTCAGAGCACTAATTCACCTTTTATATTCCGCGTGTTGCACGAGCTGCACCATTCACATTGAAATTAAATACGTTAAAATCGAGAAACTATGTTCCTGTTGAATCTAATTCGAACTACCGCTGTCGCGTACGATGCGACGCGACAACGCCGGCTGAGAGTTTCTTTTCTTTTTTTAAAGAATTCAAAACGCGAAAGATACAGAGAGTAACAGTTTCGATATATCCAGAAAAGTAAGTAAATATGATTATGTTATATCGAATAAACGGATACAGATATCGAAATTGGCTAAAGTATCGGGATACTCGAGTGTGTTAGCGCGGTTGCCCGTGTAAGTCTAAGTGCAAGCAACGACGAAGACTTGGTTTCGTGAATAGGAGAACAGAATTGCGAAACGGCGACCGGAGGTTTCGCGTCGATGGAATTGCAGGCGAGTTCAGTCGTAATTTTCGAACGGTGAAACTGATTAAGCCGTTACTCGCGTGTTTTCGCGCGCGATGTGGCAACCAGCACCGCGACGACGACGTCATTAAGGCGCATCCACGGCCGTGTGCCATATCTCGGCCGCGTTCATTGAATGCGAGATTTTGCAGCGCTGGAAGATCCATCATCCATCACTGCGGGGGATAGAAATTATCCTTGGCGAGTGGACTCGCCGGTGTGGCAATTTTGCTCGTATTCGGACTCACTGGAATTTCCATTCGGATCGACTGGTTTAAGAGAGGGTGGAAATTTATGGTGATTAAGACGAAGCAACCTTAAGGGGCAAAGCTTTCTTTCGCCTAACGAAATGCCATTGATACTGCGAAGGAAAACGTTTCGTCTGTATATTTTATCCGCAAGGTATTTCCTTTGATTTATCGATGCAAATGGTTAATTGTTTTTGCGACGAAACGTAATTTATAAGACGATCGTACGATGCATTAGAAAAGGAAGATTTGTAAAAGTCGATTTTTTGGCATCATTACACATTTCCGGTGTTGGTAGAGCAGCATTTAATCACACCGCCTGTTGTAGATATTTTTCAATAGCATGTTTCCGCTCTTTAATGACTATAATTGATTTACCGACACGGTATTTCTGTACCGGCGTAGCATTACGCGTAGACGTTCTTCCACTCGGATTCCTTAATTATCTTACACTTGGTTTTTACAAATTAGACACGGGTCATACGAATAATTACGACGTTAGATTCGTGTACTAAATTGTTCGAACACGTCGCATTCTAATACACTGTTTCGCAATAAATTACTTATTTCACGATCGAATAAAATGGGAAATTAGAAAAAAACAGTTGATAAATTGAAATCCTTAGTTTTTACCGTAGCAATTAAAATCCAATTTACGGCCGAGCTGCGTCAAACACTCTGTAACATGTTGTACATAATACAGCAGATATGAACGAGTAAACCAACATATTTCTAATACAAACATATTTTCTATACCGAGAGAATTCCATCGGTGTCGTTATTTCGTCCTATCGTTACTTACGTTCGCTTTTCTAAACGTATTTCTAAACTTTCCACAATTTTCATTTCCAGAGTATTTTGGTTACCAGTTCATCCTGCTACAACTAAAGATTCCGAGTCTAGCGATTCGACGTTCCAAACCAGAGTTTTCCAACGTTTACGCCTTCGATCCTCTTTCACAGAAAATTCCCGAAAATGTCAGCTTAAAAATCTCCCATTTTCTTCTAAACATTTCCTAATTACACGATACGATTGACATTTCCATGAGTCGAATTCGACCAACTCGTTTTCTCGTGTTCCAACGAATCGAAACGAATCCAGTTGGAAGCAGATAGTCGAGTGAATGCATCCAGTTTAAAGTAAATAGAAGCAAGAAGAGGAATGGGGCAGGAGCCGAAAAATTGTGCGATTGCTCACTCGGAGCGACAATACGATTACGGTAATCAGACCTCGTTCCATTGAATCTGTCTGCGATATTCTCGACAGACCCAACCTCCGTGTAGAAGAAAATAACACGGCTAATACACGCAGCCACGAGGCGATTACAACGGCCATTACCGCACGACAATCGGTGGGGAGTGATTTCTCGGTGACGCAAAGGATCGCTATTGTTGTAACAGCGTCGTAAACCAGGCAGCTGGCTAGTCTCTCGGTAGTCTCGGTAGCACTTTGACATTTCAGTTTCTCAGATTTATTTCCAGCATTCGAGCGTGATGCACCGGATGCACGCTAGGAAACCAACGACTGGCTGGTCGTTACGACCCACCGAGCCGCCGTGTCGTTCTTCGTTTCTGCGAATAATTCTTTGGCTAAACGCCATCATCGATCACCGTAGTTTTCTCGCTTACGTTAAGAAGATCGTTCCATCGCCTATTGAATCACACCGCGAGTATCGGCTAAATTTTCAAATTCAGAGGCTTACGTAAATCCAAATTCAGAGGCTTGTCGCGCGGTGCGACGTTCGACACGAGGTTTCGGGAAGAAACAGAGGAAAATTCGTAAATCAGGTTCGCAGGTAACGTTCTCGTGTTTCAGAGTGCGGCGCTTGAACGAGAATTCGGGACACTTCTGATCGAAAAGTGTGTATAACGCGCAGGTTTCCTAAAACTCGATATCACCGGGTATCTTCTTCTCCAAAAATCTTCCTTTCGCAAGTATCACGGGGAAGTCATTTACCTTTGCTTCGTCAGATATTGGGCCGTCATTTAGTGAAGAACAGAGCTTTCGCGTAACTTGTAAAATACTCTCGGAATAAGCGTGCAATGAGAAACTCCGCTCTTCGACGAAATCGCGATTACCAATAGATTTCGCTAAAAAGGAAGAAAAATGCACTAGAAGCGGAAAAAGAATTATATAGCGACGTAATATCTTCGAATAATATCTTCTTGGAACAGAACGATCGAAATTACAAGACGGTTCGAACGATTCTTCTCAAATTGCTCTCACAAGGAAGGAAGAAATTTCTAAATTGAAAACTACGATTGTACGTATCTTCGCTCAAATTGCTCGCATCTAATGTGCGACAAAAACATTTTTTTTTTTTTATTTAGTTGTTTACGTTCACAATTTGTCCGATTTGGACATTTGGTAGAACTAACAAAAACAATTTGTCAGAGAGAATTGACGAACAAGAAGGATCAACAAACGAGTGAACAAATTTTCTTCTACAAACGATCTTTGCTAAACCTCTTTCGATTTTCCCGCTAATTATCGTTCACGTTTGTGTTACTCGCTTGCTTGGACCGATGATATCATCGAACGATAAGAGGCACGTCGATTACTTCGATGTTTGCGCATCGCGCACGATCCAAAATCGGAAGTGGATTGACACAGATCGTTTGAACGTTCGCGAGGGAAAATTAGAATACAGACGAGCGCGGGATAATGTATCCTTGGCGAGCAGAGGGACTAATGGACTGTGCACAGATCACGACTCCGTGATTCGAGAAAAACGGACTGTAATCGGTGTCGGTGAAACGAGGGGAAATGACAAAAGAGATTTCGTTCGGAGAAAGTCCGCTGCGTTGGCTTCTACATGATGAGAGATTTTGATTGTCGCCTGTGCCAAGTAGATTGAAAATTCCGTAGAAAGGTATCGTACAAGTATAATACTTCATGTTTTCTAGACTTAATAATATACACGTGGCGCAACTGGTTGCCAGTATCGGTTCAAGAGCCGCTAAGGACGAACAAGTACGCGGACGATACCAAAAAAGTGGAGAGAAAGAGTGGAATGAAACGCGAAGAAATAAAAGGCACATTAGTTGCGCTAATGAGAAGCAGCGGTCTGTAACCTTTGGTTATTAGCTCTCAAACTAGAAATTCGTCAAAGGAAAAAATTGATAGAATTAGCAACGTCGAGTCTACGTATGCACGCGTGCGGTCTTGAAACGGAAGCGCGTTTAACAGAACGACCAGGTACGTTACGATCTCACAGGCTAATAATATACGGATTAGCGATCTGAGAATCGATAATTTTCAATAAATAACGTGTATCGCCTACATTCCTCGCAAGCTTAAAAGATTATAAGTCGATATCGAGAGAGCCACGAGAGAGCTAAGATTAAAATCGCCATGAAACCGACCAACGTCTCGAGCTTGAAATCTGGAATTTATCTTGCAAGACATTTCATGAAATTTATCTCGCGTATCCCCGTGAAATACGCTCTTTCTCTTCGAAGAATCAAGCGGTGCGTCCTATTTCATTCTCGCGCGTAACGCGTCCCATGTGCAAAACAAATTCATCAATTTCATACTAAAACGCGTCACCCTGTATATAGACAGGTCGCGTTCGCTATGCACCAACGATCGTAGCAGCGATGCTAGAGCCGGCATAGCCGAGGGCAGGTTTGCAACCGACCCAGAGAAATTTCTGTTCTTTCCACGACCGCATTGGCGTCGCGATCCTGGCTCCGGAGGGTGAAACTGCCATTCATCTCCGAGAAACGCGAATAATTTGATTAATTTAATCAATCGATTAAAAAAAAAAGTTCGTTTTTCGGACGTTGGAAAGCGGAGATCGGTTGAGAATGAACGCGCGATTACGCAAAGGGGATTGCTTCGGCGCATGTTTGAAGAAAAAGTGGGAAATTCGTGGGAAAGCTAGATAGCCGATAAATTGCCAAGTTTACGAGAAATAGTTTCTTGACGCTTGGATTACCACTTTTTTTTAATATTCGTTAATCGCTGTCGATACTCGACGGCTACGTAATCCTCGCGGTGACGATCCGTTTAAATTTCCTTTGCAAGCGTCCTAAATCGCCGAGCGTCCTGAATATTTGTTAGAATTGCAAAATAATGGTGGAAAATACACGTCGTCCTTCGCGGCAGAGGAAAGGCAGACGAAACGGGAGAAACGTCTGGATCGAGCGAGTGCAAGTTGTTAATGCGACGCGATCGTTCGTCGCGTAAAAACTTTCCACGCGGCTTCTGCACACCGAGGTGCAATGGTACAACAGTCTATGCGCGAGCCTGCGGCGCTGCAGCGGCCAAGTACCGGACTGGACTGGACCAGTCTCGACTGTTATAGCAATGGAAGACGAACAGGCGACTGGATACACTGACCCAGTGTTTCGAGCAACGCGAGGAGAAGTCGAGTGCATGCACGAACACGATGCTTCCACGCACTACACCGCATCTGTAGATCGAAGTTTATTCCCAACGACTGACACGACAACTACTACTACGATTTTCAGATCGACGACGAAGCGACAGAGTTAACCTGCGGCCACGGAACGTCGTCGGAACGAGACCCGATAACGAAAGAAACAACACGATACGAACAAAGCGTGCTCTTTGACGTTTGGATTCGCGTTAGTTGTTTTCGATGATGTTAAAAAATTTTTTAAAGGGGAAACACGTTGATCCCGGGTCGAGATTCCACTGGTCGGCCGGTGGAACTCGTACACAAAGGACCATCGGGTTGATTGCGTAACAGAAAACGGCCCACGCGCGGCTAAACCTATAAACGGCGCTCGGAGAAACTCATTATCATCGCGTTATTTATTTTCAATTGAAGCTCGGTTGCCGGTGCCCGCGGCTCCGTTATCTTTACGATCGTAAATGCATAGAGAATGGAGGGTGTAGGGGTTGCAAAAGTTGGATAAATTATCGTAGCAATAATTTCAATTGTTCGAAGGCTGCGCAGTTATGCGTGGGGCGGGGGTTGGAAAAAGTGGATGAATTATCGTAGCGATAACTTGAGTCGTTTTATCTCGAGTAATTACGCGTAGGAAACGTTGGTAAACTAAAATGTTAGTCGAGGAAGAAGAGGGAAATAAAGCTGAGATAATTTAATTCGGTGTTCGAGAGGTGTAAGAGGAATGAGAGAGGAGATTGGTTTATAATAAATAGAATAAATAAGCGACGGTAAATCAAAGTAATTAGAATAACATTCGCGCAGAGGAAAGATTTATCGAGGATAAGTTTAAAATTTGCATACTTTTGCGCGATCTGTTAAAATAATTTTTCTTCCGAGCGAGTGTTCCGAGAAACAGGACCAACAATGACTTACGAGAACTGAATGAATTATCGTGCGTGTGATTGCAATGAAATATCATCCTAGTTGATGATTTATAAATATCATACGAACATCAGGTGAATATAAGCAATGAATATGAATGAGAACTATAGAGATTCGCCGTGATTTATATCTGTTTCTTTGAATCATTTTACAGCGTTAACTAAAATCTGCCGATAAATGGAATATAACGTAACTGAAGTTGCGTCGCGTATACAGCGGCTACCAAAAAGTATTTGCTTTACTACGAAATTTAATGTACTACGGCTCGATTCTAATATAAATGACACGAAAAAACAAAATACAGCGAAATAATAGTAAATAACTAAATAATAACTAAAGTGATAAATAAATAACGATAGTAAAAAGAAGGCAGCGGTGTACGAATACTTCTTTTCCCAGTCACTGTACTTTGGATTCATGTCGTTCAACTTTATCGCGAGACTTCGACAGATCCCGAGCAGAGAAATCGATTTCGCGACCGGTCGGTCTCTCGCGAATCGATGAATTGAATTTTTCAGCTGCCCCGGGGTGTAGGAGAATCGAGGAACGATAATAGGTGGAAAGTGGGTAATATGGAAACTTGTTCTTTCATAGTTTTTCTTCTCAGCCCCGCGGGTGAGTACGTGGATCGCGCACTCAGCGCGTTTTATTGACTTCCTAATCGTAGACGTACAGAGAGAGAGAGAGAGGGAGAGAGAGAGAGAGAGACGTTGCTGAATATTGGACACGCGGCATAAGTACGATATCACGTTACGCGGAATTCCCGTTATCTCGCAACGTTTATCAGCTATTTTATCAGCTTTCGAATTATTTTACAGCTGTTTGTAACGCATTCTCTATCACCGATGAATACAAGGCGGAGATTCTTGCCATCTTTCAGAGAATTATACAACGGCGACTCTGTGGTAAGCCATCGTAACTCGTGCATTATAATTTCCTTCCGATGGAAATCCATGGGATTATATTATAATTTCAGCGCGTAACAAGAGACGAGACGAGAAAAATACAACTTATACGTCGATGCGGTTAGATCTGTGTCATCGTCTTAGTTTCTGTATTAGCGATTAATTTTTTACGATTTTATGTTTCCATATATTTAGTCACAGTTTATGTATCCAGTTATTACCAGGCCGTGAATCTTTACGTATTTATTTATTATTGTTACGTCGCGTAACACTCTACCTAGCCCAGGCCACACACCGCGGGCAAGATGGCAACCAGATGTCTTCGGATATTCACTGCGTACCCTCAACAGTCTCAAGTACCTTCCATAAATCTCATAGATTTCCTAGTAAAGGTCCTTCAAACCAAACAAACGTCTGTTTCCGAAGAATTTCCAAAGACTATTGTCTACCACGGCTTGACAAGGGAAAATTAGTTTTTCTCACGTACGATGCAACTTTCCTCCCACTATCCACTTTCTCTCGAGGGCGGTTAAGACCCTTCGTTTAACCAATTAACAACGAAGCCTATTTCCCTCACTCTCTTAACTAACATCGGCACCAACAAATCCGATGGTCCCGTGCGCTAGACACACCCATCCTTAGCTTTCCTCCGACACAGCATCGTCTCCCAAGACAGTACTGATTTTGCACCCTTCGAACGGTCAACATCCTTTAACCGGATATACACACCTGTAGATCAGTCACTCATTCATCTCGTACATACGCACCAGTGTAACTGTCTTCGTTATAAGTTGTTGGAATAAATCGCGTCTCTCCGCGAACGGTCGTAACAATTATATAAAATTGGAAGAGTTGTTAAATCGTATTATATCCTGACACAGCTCCCAGTAAACTTCACGTTCTTCGTGGTTCTGCAGTTTTAGCTACAACGAGATAATAAAAGGTAGAAGTATAGTTGCTGAAAGCAGAAATACGTTTATAGTCAGTCGTAGAGTACAGGCGCTTCGTATATTACTTGGAGTAAAGTATACGCGTAAATAAACATAAGGCGATAAACGTAAAATAAACGTAAAACCGACTAATAAAAGTAGCTTTAATTGAAATGTACAAGTAATTGCCTTATCGATGCTTGAAGTAGAAAAAAAAATATGTGAACAGGCAATAGAACTCTGCGTACACCGTTTGCAACTTTATTCTGTCAAACTCGATTTTAGACTCTGTGTAGACAGAAAATGTCTTCGTCTCGTTTTCACGTTCATACGGCGAAGCATAAAAGGTTTGCATAAAAATGCTCGCGCCGAAGTTGTACGACCAGATCGCGTCACGAGGTTTTCCTACGAATGTCCGCGCGATTCTTAAATGTCGATAGTTCTTTTCGCCAAAGTGCATCAATATGTTGCAGAATCATTTAACTTGTTTCGGTTATTCAACTTGTCGCGGGAGTCACGTTACATCCTACGCTTACATAGGCGCAGTGTCGTAAAGAATCGGCACTCGCATCGAGAAATTTTCAACAGCGACGAAAAGTCCTTTTCGCGATTCGTCTGTCGTGCTTTACGGCTTTCCACGCACATGCAAAGTGTCCAGCTATAATCAATTTTCCGATTTTAGATAGAGAAAATTTCTCTGTAATTGGGACTTATGAGAAAGTTGTTGGTATTCGCTGGCGTTGACTGTCGCAATAATTTTGCAGAATGCATTTGTTTAATTATCGTGCATGCACATTACAGACTAAAACGTAATATATAGTTATTCACCAAAGTCTTCCTAAAACGTCAACGAATAAACGTGATATTTTCATACGATCATTTGATTTCTAAGATTTTCTATTGGGTTGGATTTTGTTATTAGGTGGTAATGACAAAATCCGCAATCACTTGGTTGCCAACGTAATAGTACGTCGCGAAGATCGATATTTCCACAGTTCCAAAGATATTTGCCAGAAGCTATCGACACCATCGCCACTACGGTGGATTCTGCCGACGATAATTACGGCTACGATAATGTCACAGCGTACAAAATAAAAGCCGGATAAAATATCGTCTAACGAATCTACTTCCTATCTTTTACAGTTTATAGTTTCTGTACCAATCGATAGCAACCCGTACGCTGTCAGAGACACGCGATTATTGCAGACGTTTTCACCGTAGCGGCGCCGCCGGTTGTTGCAAATATCTCGGGAACTGAGTCCGATCGCCGGTTACGCGCCAAGGGGAAAGTCGTCGAAAATATCGACTTCTACGATATTATTGAAACATCGTCGAAATCCAGGATGTCGGTAGCTTCCTAAACGATCACCAAAGTCTTCCTGAAAATGCACCCAATAAAAATGCTACTTTTATTAAAATAGATTACGTACCTTCGTAACTGTCTTGGTAAAGAGAAACCTATCTATCCATCTGTCTATCGATGATCTTTTCCATCTGATGGATATTCGAGGTATTTTTATTTTCGTCGTGAAATCAGTAGTAGAGTCTGGAGATTGCGGAACGTAACGGATACGCCCACGCGGACACGCGTATCGAGATTACCCGGACGAGATAACGTTAAGGAGGATGAACGGGACCACCGATATCGAAGTTTATCGAACAGTGTTTGTATTCGGCATAAAGTCGTCAATTATTATCGGGGACAAGCGGAACCAGCGAGCGAGGATGCGCGGCCAATAACGAGGCCCGGTATCGATGCTGCGCCGCGAGACGACTAATGATGCAGCCTGTATCGAAATTCATGTTTTATGTATGCCGGTAACGATTTCGGGCTCGGACGATTGCATGCAACGGGATGCAAGGGAATGGAGAGAAATCAGTGACACACGAGCGTATAACAAAGTTGCTGCTTTCCTGGAACGACGTCTCTTCGATGAGATATCCTGTATCTGCTTATTGGCTGATTTTATTCAAGTCGTTGATTCAAGGTTTTTTAATCGTTGCATTAGGATAGAACGCGAAATAATTGAAATCGCGTGGCTATTTTGCAATAGCGAGGAAATCCTGTCTCTGCTCGCTTTACCGGACCAGATATAAAATGAGAATAGAAAATAAGAGAAAAAGGAGAATAACAAAATTGATCCATCAAGCGTTCGTACATCGATCGTAGATCGATCCCTCAAACGTAAAAAAATCACAAGGCCAAATACGATGTAATTATCGATAAATAACGTCGTCTATCGACGACAACCGTGCTTGAAGCATTAAACCTTTTCTTATTCGTTGAATTAATTCGTTTCGTTATCTGCATTATCACATTTTCCATTGTATTTGCCATCCTTCGTTTCTGCGTATTCCGTAAATGTTTTAACAAACTAAGTTTAAATTTTTGATACACCTGTATGAATTTCCTGCTACTAATAATTTACGTAATTGTGTAATTGATTTCGTAAAAATCAACGATTCCTTTTTCTAGAAAAAATCTTCTTCGTTCATTTATTTACTTGATCTATGATTCATCTTCTTGGGCCCTTATCTTATATATATATATATAAAAAAAAAGAGAAAAAAACGAATACATAATTCAGATGAATTATTCCCTTAATAATCAGCAGATGTACTAATTCTCGTAAACGAGAGCGTGTCATTTTAATTCGAAGGTTCTCGCAAGAGAACGACCACATTTTTCCTAGCGATTTGAGACATTTATTTCTAACAACTGACAAACAAATGCACGAATAATACGCGCACTTCTCGATAATAAAAAAATAAAAAAGCACTGGCAAGAGTACGCTCAATGGAAGACTACATATCATTCGCACTGGGAAAGCTAACGATTGTACAGCGTACACCGACAGGAAAACTGATGGAGCGTGGAAAAAACATTCGCGATACTCGCTTTAATTAGCCAACCACGCACGTAGGCGATTGTTTCGAAACGTTTCACACCATAGAAAATGATTAAAAATCGGATTGTTCTATAAACAATAAATTTTATCAATTTTCAATAAATATTTCACTGTACTCGTTGAATTTATATTCGACTTGGCATTTACCACACTCTGGCCGAACGTGTTGAAAACGCATGTGGGGGCGATTCTTCCAACACGTTCCACGTTATGGGAAATTATAAAAATTAAATCGTAGCGAGAACTATAAAGCGCGTACGTACGGAACAATAAATTTAGCTGTACTTCGATACTCGCTGAATTTACATCTGTCTCAACATGCACACGATTTAACAATCGGGATGATGTGTTCGTAATACTGCTATGTAGATACGCTGTTGCGAGTATTCACGATGTGGAACGTCAAAGTCAACGTACACTGTGACAGAATAGCAACAAAACTGTTGGTTCTTGGCAATGTCCGCGATATCGATCGTTACAAAACAGGGGAAATTAAAAAAACAGTTGTGGAAGAAGAGCAGAATTCTGACAACGATGTTACTAAACCGTAATAATATAAATTTATTAATTGATTTAACAGATTAATTTTATTCCTCATTTATATAGTATTTTGAATACCACATTTTCAGCGTTTAACAATTTATCCGAGTGGCTGGTAATTTGTTCGAGTTTTTAATAATTGCAACACTCGAGCGACGATCGGACGTGATTTAATTCTGTTTGCTTACAACTCGAACAATTTCTACGGTCTTTATCGACAGAGAGTACAAAGCATTCGTTTCATTGATTATTTCTATCATTACCATTCTGGGTTATTAATGTCGCTAATGATCGCACCGAGTTACAGAAATCCTAATTAATTAGAATTTAATTATGTTTGCTTATAACTTAACGGATCTCGAGAGCCTTCGGTTAGTTCAATAGAGAGTTTAGCGATAGGAAGGACAGCGATGCCTTTGTTTTCGGATCAAGACAATTGCTTCTTTGTCTATTCACGACGGAAGAGAAAATGGGCAAGGTTGATTTTGCCGGTGGCATGGTAACGAAGATTTGGAAAGGATAGTCATCGTACATAATGCCGTTATTATCCAAGTTATAGTTTTTATTTTGACAAAGAATAATCACGCGATACTCATCAGGAGGAAGTAATTACAAGAAAAGAACCGATCAAATTTACCTATATTATTCGTCAAGAAACTATTTCTTCTTGGTAACTCGACCATTAATTTTACTTGCTAAATGCTTATTGTCAGTAATGTTATGAATTTACGCTACCATTATTTCTTTATCGTAAGAACAAATACTCAAGTCTGTTACAACAAGTTCAAATATCGTCTTCTATTTTCCTTTACGAATCATATCGAATGGTTGGCGTGATATTCTTGGATATCCTGATCAGAAATCGCCGTTCTTCGGCGTTCTATCGAAAATTACATCATCCGATTTCAGCGGCTCCACGAGCAACGGCGTGTTACATCGTTTCACGGCGTATTATTTTACGATGGCGCATGACCGTTGTCTCGCGGCGCCCTTCTATAGGATTTTTATGCTAAAATAGCGGCTCCGACGGAAAAAAACATTTCGAAATAACAGGTGTTCGCTTTAAATCGCGTAGAGAAGCGATATTTCACTGTTTACGCGCCATAAACGATACGATACGAGGACCAATTCGAAGAAGTAACGTTTCCAGCCTTTTGTTCGACAGAATTAGGGGAACTCTTTTTATCGTGGACGCAGGTAAGCGACCCCCTAATTCTTCCGAGGATTGTATCACCGTCGAGGAAGCTGCTGTACCACGTTCCAGGTCGTTGAACCCTCTGGATATTAATGACCTTCGTGATCCCTTCGGAAACCGTGTATCATGTTCGTTGGACCACTGTGGCCGAAAAGAGCGGCGGGAGTTCTTTCGTTCGAGGATGAAAAATAAAACGGCGACCAAGTTTCTAACGTCGACTAACGGTAACGGGTTTTAATCGAAGATCAGGCAAGAAGCGTCGAGAATGAAACGCCTATAGCGAGGGCGTTGATCACTGCGAGACCAACAATGGTCCGGTAGAGGCTGATGGCTGCATGCACCGGTGAATTCTTATTACGAATCTGATTACTCTTTCGTCGAAACAAGTACAATCGGTCGGAGAGATATTCGGACTCTCGTGCTCGATGGTTTAAGCGTGCAACAAGTTGCAGGAATAATACACCAGCTGTTACTCATACGAGAGGGTTAATTAATATCGTACGACTTCATACAGAAGGAAGGTCGGTCTATCGTTGTTGCAAAGCGCAGTTCAACCCTCCAATCCGGTACTTTTGCACATCGCTACACCACTGAGTCTGTTCTTAACCCAGCCATCAGAGTTCCCCTTCTCCATCGTAAAACCACAGCTAACCCGCCATCAGCTACATTGTAACAGCAACATCAACCATCCCATCGACTACCCGGTATAAAAGAAAAAGAAACACGGACAAAGGTGCCGCGTTCTACCTGGCTCTCGATAAAGAGAAAGAAACGGGCAAAATAAAAACATCGCGCGTTATTCGATAGTAATAACCAGCGTTCGAATCGCGTTGGCGCAGCTCCGCCGAGCGAGTCTCCAGTGTCCCGATGCACGTAATCCTGGATTGTCGTCTTCTATGAATCCGGCGATGGATGAATCACTGCGACCAGGAACTCGCGAGTAATCGTCGAACTTTCCTCCGACGATAAAAATTGACACACGAATTGTAGAAAAGAAAAAATAAAAGAAGAGAAGTAGGCTAGAATTCCGACTAATAAGGCCAAACTCGACTCGACTTGGGAAACGTCGTCGCGCAAGTACAATGTCTCCGGTCTTGTACTCTTGTTCGTATCCACGCGCTCGATAGAGACAGAGATGAAGAGAAAGAGGGAGAGAGAGAGAGAAAGAGAGAGAGAGAGAGAGAGAAGAGAAAAAGGAAAAAGAAGGAAGGCTGCGTAATACGCGTGGCCCGGGGAATAGAAAACGGCAGGAAGTTGGTCGATGCCAGCCAAAACAAAGGAAAACCACCAAACGAGACGTAGATACGAATCTTCAAGCGTGGGATCGCCGCGTACAAGCATCGTGCGTCGAAGCGTTCGACGTGGTGGCTCTAACCAGGAAATATCTGGGACACGGTAACGATGTTCGAGGCCTCTCTGGCCCCGTAATTTCCACGCCACGACGAAAAAGAATTTTGTTCCAATTAGAGAACCGCTTTTCGCCGGCGAAATAAAACGAATAAAAAGAGAGAGAGAGAGAGAAAGAAATAAAACAAAGAAGGAACGAGCATCGTGGAGCAGCATTTTAGCTGACATGGTGGTGAGTGGTGACGGATGAGGATGGGTAGGCTTTAGGCGAGGGAATTTTGACGTTCGCCTTTTATTCGGGAGATGATCAATGAAAGTTGTGACTGGATGAGGAATTAGACTTATTTAGGACTAGATTTCGTAATTTCGTGAGGCGAAATTTAGTCCTCGAGTCGTTTTGATAAATCCAGCTTTGAATTTGTTGACGCTCGTTATAATTAATAATTTAATCTTATTAATCTCGTCGTTGTAATCCAATTTAACGAATTACGAAGATGTATCAACGACTTTTAGCACGTCATATTGTTATGAACATTATTATCGGTGACTTATATCGAATGAACAACGATAAATTCCTGTTAAATAGCGCTGTATTTCCAAGAATGATAATGTTGTTGGCAATTTATATCTCTAGAAATAATAATGTCAGTTGTCAATCTATATGCATGTTTAATCATTGAATAATCAGAGTAACGAAATTTATTCTTCATGGGTGTGGTAATAGAGCTCGCAGACAGACTGACGTGTACATACATATGCAAGTTGCAGAAACATAGATAATGACTGAAGAATGTAAACAGGATAATTGGTAAACATTAAGCGT
Organism: Bombus vancouverensis nearcticus; assembly: GCF_051014615.1. Lineage (NCBI taxonomy): Eukaryota > Metazoa > Arthropoda > Insecta > Hymenoptera > Apidae > Bombus > Bombus vancouverensis. Next base: position 15,836,246 of record NC_134915.1, on the reverse strand, counting down.
ACTTACGTGATAAATCAATTTATGATCATTTATAACGTCTTAATCCTATTGAAATGTAAAAAAGCCATCTTTTTCTGCGACTATTTCCACACACTTATATGTGAAATTTATGACGGCAACAAATTAATTATTGCGACACAACCACCTATTCATTCTTTGCTCCTGATCTCATTTACAGTAGGATAAAAAAAAAAAGAAATTAATCAACGAGGCAGTTTAAATTCGGTGAATCATCCAGTGCGTCGTTCTATCGATAATTTCATATTTCGCGGTTGAATTTTAAAGCTGACCAAATTAAACGTCGTCGAATTAACATAACTTCTAATGGGAACTATACCGCACGATTTGAATAATATAACAGGAAAGATATTATTATTACAGTTTTTTCCAAACACCCAACAGGTTATTGCGACAGCCATATGTTGCAATGAATTATCCGTATACAAGATATTTTCATTTAGAAGAAACTTTATTAATTATACATACACGTGACTTAATAAGTTATACGGATAAAAGTTCCTATGGAAAAATGTCTTGTTACAAAGTTGCAGCGATTAATCGTATCTTTTATCAAGTCTGTAATCTGCGTGGCAGTCGATCCAAGTTTTAAAGAAATCATCGAACGAGCGAAAAATATTCTGTTTAAATAAATTGAGTAATTGCACGATTTCTATGATATTGTGGCGATTGTAAAATTTCCTTGCAAAGTCTCATTTGATTTCTTACCGAACACGTTACAGTTATACACGGAAATCTGTTAATACCGCCAGTTTATGACTGCTGACTTGTATCTCGCTAATAATATTACTTTAATTGTACACAGAAGAAGATGCACATAAATCGTAATTCTAATAATTTCAACCAAGTCACGAATAATCCACTATAATGGCAGATACGGTTGTTAAAAAGATTATAAAATTTGCCCGATAATTTCAGCCAGGTTACGAATAACCCATTACTGGTTAGTTAATGTGCCCGTAATCAGTCGACTAAAAAAAAGGAATTCCAGTTATGAGGAGTTGAACGAGGAACGTATAAGGCGGTCGGAAGCCACGTTGATCAACTCCGTAAATTGAAATACGGTAGAGAAATGACAATTATTTCTCAAAATTTCTCTCGAAATTCGCTTATTAATTACTTACACGATCTTTCCGTAATAAACGAAATTCACGGCTACAGCCACCAACTGCTTGGCTTTGCCACACGTCGAATATTAATTACGTATCTACCGGAAATTGACGAAATCGAGAACTTGGTACGCAATTGAATCGGCCAGTTTCGCTTCCGAGAGACTCGGATTGGTCGCGGTTAACACATCGATGGCGAACAAGGTTCGCAATCAGCTACACCGAAGAAAGGCAAAGAAAGAAATCGAAGCAACAAATTTCCCTAATTTGCCCGATATAGACGTAAAACTGGTCGATAAACTAAGCGATATAATTAGGAAACTAGTCGAAGAACGCGGCTGATCGACGCAAGTTCCGATCCAGTTGGCAAAGGTCTGTGACAGAAATGAAATTCAGAGAAGTTAATTCAGAAGTTAGTAAACCGGATATACCGGTAACGCTTGTGTTAGCGTATTAGGGTTATTCCCGAAGCCGAATAAACCGTGACGATAGTAAGTTCCACTGACAATTTTGCCGGAGGCCGCCTATGCTTGAGAACTCGACTGGCGATACTCGTTACATAAGGCGGGCAAAATACCGCGCGTAACGCCTTTTCCATTCGGAAGACCGATTAATTTTCCACTTAATTGCCACGCGTCGCTAGTCTTGACAGGAACGAACGGATCCGTTGCTATCGGTTGAGGCGCGATTTCCCCATCACCACGTAGGATATGTTGATAGCCTCGTACGAATGACAGAAGGAATAAAATTTGGGATTTTAAGACAGCGAAGAGCAAGCTGCGAAGTTGAGAGAAATAATAGACTTTGAATAAAATGTTCAATTTGTAAAAGTATAGCGTTGTATAATGGTAAGATCGAATAAGCATAAAATGGTAAAGTTATTAAGCGGTGGATTCGTGAAGTAAAACTGGAAATTCCTAATATTCTTCATTTCATAACACTTTTTTTAATTGCCACTATCATGACTGTGCAACGTTTCAATTTGACGCGCAGACGTATATAACCTATGCGTTGCTAATAAACGATTTCCTCATCGTAATACGACGCTCCACCATAGACGACGACCAACCAAATTTTGAATTTTCCAATCGTGAAATTCTAAAGTTGCGATCTTGGAAAATTGTAAACTTTCAAAAGCTTCGATTTCTTCAAAAACAATCGTAAAATTGCGTAATTACGTTTCATAATTTTATACGATTTCGCATAAGACTTTTGAATGAGGATATGAATTGGAGTGGTTTGAATGAGGATGATCGAGTAGCGTATACTTTTCCAAAAATTTGATTTCATTCTTTCTTCCATCGTCCTAGTCTTCGTCCCAGTTTTATCGCAGTAAATCGCTTGATATAAATGGCCATCTCGGCGCGAAGAGAAGTCAAAGCAAATTTTCTCAGATTTCTCGATACGAGATTTTATTACACTGTATTTCAACCGTAACACCTCCCGAAATCTCTTACATCAACGTTTCTCGCCACTTACAACTTGTCTCGAGCTTTCCTCCAGAGAAGTCCGTAAATTACCAAAGGGTTACCCGAGACTCTTTCTTTCAGCTCGGTATCGTCTAGCGATGATTATCGCGTTCAGACTTTGTTGAGGCTTTAAACAGGTTTAGGAAGGTGGTTTTCAACTTGGCGCAGGTGGCAACCGAATTTTTGGAAGTCTGTGTCGAAGGAATTCTTGTCACTTAGGATTTTCACGTTGAGGGGATATGCAATTCTGAAGATAAAAAAAAAAAATAGAAAAAGTTAAAGTAAATCTACCATCTTCCTTCGCCTACAAGTATTTGGTAAAAGATGGAGGTTTCTGTAGGAAATTTTAAAAAAGCAACGTCTCAACTCTGGACTCGTATTTCTTTTTATCGCATAAAATGGCACAGTAGTACGACACTATCTGGCTCCATATCCAGCGAAATTTTGCTTGCTTGCACCCAGCGGCAAATGTGACTGGAATGTAAAAAGTAAAACAATTTTGCGCGAGCTTAAACAGAAATAGACTATCTACAATGTTATCTCAATCCGTTACATTTGTACAAACGTTCCAAGTTCACTTTTTTCAACGACAAGTAAAGTTTTGCCTTTAACGAGCCACCGTCTCCTTCTTCTCTACAATTTTTGAAAAAATCCTACGCTACAGTGAAGATAATCTATCTTCGTTCAAGCTCGCGGAAAAATTATGTACTTCCTTACATTCCAGACACATTTGCCGCTGGGTGCAAGCAAACGAGCTATCGCTTGAAGTGGAGTCAAACAACGTTAAACCATTCCGTCATTTTGGAAGGTTGCATTAGTAAAAAGAATACGAACGCAAAATTGAAACGTTGCTCGTAGTTTCCTATGAAAATCTTGATCCTTCGACGAATACTTCGAGGTAAAAAAAAAAAAAAGAAAAAAATAGTAAATTTACCCTATTTTTTTTTTTTTTTTTTTTTTTAAGGCTTTCAAGGTAGCACACATTCTTAAGCTTCGGTCAGCTGTTTACTTTGATGGAAGTTTATTTTTTTCTCGAGTCTACGCGATTAAGATTAAAATACCAAACTGACACTTTAAACGATCGATTAAGCTAAAGTTTCCTGCCTGTTGATGTTGTCTGTTTAGCTTAGCGTCGGGTAAATTTCCACTGATATTTCAGACTCGTAATATTCCGCGACGTGGTCGTTCCAACGTCGTCCCTGTGAAACCACGAATTTAACAAAAAGCAGAATCCTCCAAATGTTCGTTCAGTGTAAAATTCCAACGTCGTTCGGCGTACAGAAAAAGTTAAAAGAAAAGGGAAAACAAAAGCAGGGGAAAAGAGGTTCGAAACTATTAAGATAAGAGAGAGAGAGGTTGGAGTAGCAAGAAGCGATTAATTTATAAGGCCTTCGGATTAGTTTATAAAAAGCTCGGCTCTGCCCTCGTGGATGAATATGTATCACTAAAAATAAGTCGCTACTGGAGCATGCACACCGATCGACGCCGACGAGTCCACGTTTTTTCCCGTAATACACCGCGCTTACCGTTAGTTAACATTCCGCTAGAAAATGGTGACTCACGCAGGCTAAACGTATTTTCAGAAGGCGACTAGAAATTGATGGGAACCGTTGACCAATCGAGTTCGACTCATATTCGTTTATTGTGTAGACGACGTTGCCTTTTTGCAGGCAGTGGCTCGCCAAGGTATTTGAACACTTCTGAAAACCTTGTAATAATACAGGTAAGTACGTAAACCTGTTGCTCCAAATGAAATCGAACACATTAGTCTACCCAATCCGGTAGCAAAATCAAGTTTAAAACCGGTCAACGTTTCCAAGATTATTGTCTAGACAAGCGTCGTGAAATGTCGAATCGACTTCCACTTATCGATCCGCTATTTCCTGGATATTATTTTCTTTTTCTCTTTTCCTTTTCTCTTGCCTTTACCTTTATAATTGGCAAGCAGAGAGAAATTTCACGGTTGCGTTTGGCGAGATCTTCTACAGCGATCGCTTGGCCTGAGCTTCTTCGTCGCGCGAACAACGTCCTCTGGACACGATACAAATGAGAAAGAAATAGGAAGAGAAGACAGATAACGAAAAAAAAAAAAAAGATACGTGAAAGTCGAAACGAGGAGACAATTTTAATTACGGAACAGGTGACGCCGGTATACCCAGTTTTACACGGATAACATTGAAATACGTGGATGCGATATTACTGGCTATTTCTGGCGTATATTTAAGCAAAACCTGTATCCAAACGAACTAGGCATACGTTCGAAATGCAGACTGTTGTTAAAAATAGCGCATTAATAATTTATGAAGCTTGGCGAGCGAACCCCGCCATCCGAGTCGCTTTCAAAAGAATTTTGTCGCTTGAGAAACTTTCGCGTTGATCACTTACGAAATTATTACATTGCTATTTCTGATCTATGGTATGGACGTCCCATGGCCAGTTTCGAAGTTATCGCAGCTTGAAACTTACTAAATTTCGTAATTTGGTGTATCGGAAATTCTCACGTCATTCCACGTATTTTGAATATACTTACGTACGCGCGTATTAAATTATCGGTATACGAAACCAAAATACGCTTTGTCGCAGCATTTCAAGGTTTCGTTCGAACGTTATTTCCAATATCGATGTGTCGAACACACCAAGGCAACGAACGACGTTAATTTATTGAATGGCCTGATACAATTCAAAGTCCGTCTAAATCGAAAGATCCTCCATGAAAAATACACAACGATTAATATTCGATACGTGTTTACCTCAAAGACCAAGACAAAGACCTTCGGCGTTCGTAGAATTTCGCCTGTACCACTTCCACAGCCGAGTTTGCTCTATCTGCCGATTCGTCTAATAACTTTCCACCGGAAAGCTGTGTCGTGCGTGCGTGTGTGTAGGTAACAAGACAGGTTCTACCACCCTGGCCTGGCATACTCTGACATTTGCCAGGTTGATAGCCGGCGAGTGGTTCACCTATAAGAGAGCCGTGGTCGCCGCGTTACATTTACAACGTGGCCTGCGTGTTGTCGAAGGGATACACGCGTGCTTGCGTGCACCGATGTCATAACCGTAGGTAGAGTACGTGCACCAAGCCGAACTGTTCTCTCAGAGTTCTCTGTCGAGCTTCTTTGAATTTTACAGGCCCGCCACACGTAGAAGAGCCTCTAAGCTTCCACTTTTTATTCTCATACATCGACGGTTTAGTTCGGTTAAACTGTCACCCGAAAATAATAATAACGATAATAATAATGATAATGATAATCGACGTTTCGCCAAGTCGCAGAATCCGGCCAATAAAATATGTAAATGGTCATCATCCTGCTAAAAGCTGAGATTGGTAAAAAAAGAATGCGACTGAAGGATAGTGGATTCGCGTGTAACTACGCTTATAATTACGATCCAACGACGACAAACACGAGAATCGATCCTGCTTTTTATAGATCGACCCGTTTAATTATTTTGCTAATCGGATAGGCAAAAAGATATTGCCCATTATGGTAAATGAGACAGTTTCCTATTTGACATAAAAATAGAATTAAAGATGCTTCGAATGGATAAATCGTGTTCACCTGTGTACTTCCATTTAAATTGTATTATCTCGTCTGCATCAGATAACGTATTAACTTTACACGTCAAGATAATCAAGCCGGTACACAGCGTAGTATGTGTGCTAAAATTTGCATAGCAGAGAGGAAATATTATTCTTAATGAATCGTAACGATGCATACCGAGCGATTTAACAGCGTACAGTGAATAATTTAAGCGAATATAACGCGTACCGTTTTTAGTTTCTCTAAACGTATCACAAATGGTACGTAAATATCACCAAGAGACGCGCCAACACGCGAATCAAACAACCTTTCGCCGTCATTCCTTGAAATCGTACGTACGTAGAAACTCGATGAATAAATTTGGATCGACTAAACTGAATGACAGATCGGGCTAATTTCTCCTCGCTCGACGAACAAACTCTCAGCGATGCTTCTCTCGTAGCCGGTACAGTCAAATTGAATCTTCGCCCCCGTAGCAAACGGCGCGTGCAAATGGCCGTATTGTTGGGCCCCCCTGGGCGCATTGTTTTGCCCTCGTACAAATTGGAAGCTTTTCGCAGATTAAATCGGACAATGCGAACGAAACGAAGCGTAATAAGTACGCTTCGGTAGGCTGTGTCTCGCCGCGGGGTGCAACCATCCCGATAATCCTTCCATCGCTCATCGATATCATCGACTTCGTCAACTCGACGTGTACTGCGGTTCGTAAACACAGTAAGATTAAACTGCGTCCATAAATTCAGTAAAACGCCCATCATACCTGCCTATATATGTATCATAACGATATATATGTACGTCGGAGATGTAGGGACATCGGGGCCTTTCTTTTGCAATTTTTGGGAAGATTCCCAATACTTTAGTCTGGACAATTTATTATAGCTGTACTTAAATAATAAAACTTAGAAGTAGTTGTTACGATTCAATCCGATTATGTTTGTCCGAGATTTGTGACAGTGGACCTAGGCTCGAAGTGACGCAACTGGTCGCCGAACGTAGCCACGGTCACGGGATGGACGTTTTTACCTAACAGAGAAGTGCCGATATTATGGGACACACGTTGTATTGATAATCAAACCCCGGGCAGAAACGATGTCGCCGCTACGCGAGATTGCCTAGCAACGGCGATCGGAATTTTGTTGCTATCCCCGACCAATATACAACAAACGAACGCGATCGTAGGGAGAGGAAAGCTTTCATCGGTCTTTTATTCTTGCGACTTCTTTTTTCGCGTAGAATCACCCCCTTTCCCCTTGTACCGCCAGTTACCAACCACCCTGTATATACACTTCGTAGTAAATATTTGCCAATATCTGCTCCAATTTAAGAACTGCTACAATTGAAGGAACAACGTACTTACTGACAGATAGTAGCAGCGTAATAGCAGCGTAACAGAGTACAATCTCAAGCGACCACCTAGAAATCGTCGTGGCACGGCTGAAAGTCGTGTTTCGGTGGAATTTATCGCGACAATAAAACGATTAGGGTCATTAGCGAAGACGTCTTTACCGAGTCGAGGATAAAATTCAAGTTTCGATCTCGTGAAACGTGCAACGTTCTCGAAGATACTCGCAGAAAGAAAGAAGAAAAGAGAAGAAAAACTACATGAATATGTATATGGACGTATGAGATGTTCGTCTTATTGGCGACTCTTGTTCGCAGCTTTCTTCTTTTTCGCTCCTTTTTAATGGACTTGACGGATGCACGGAGAAAGAACATCGAAGATGATTTGGAGAATTACCGCAGCTTCGTGCGTACGGTACACTCGTATTATTTGTACTCGTTGCGCACGTGCTTTCGCATGGTTCATCCTAACGTTCCACCGCGGACTTTTTCTTTTTAGAAGCGACAAGTGTAATTGCTAATAGTTGCGGTGTCCACGTTTGATAGGGTATATAGGAACTAACGACGGGCGTGAATAGATTAATTAACAACAGCGCGGTAATGTAACGAGGAAGTAAAATAACACGAGAAATATACTGTAATTGTCTCGCGTACTTCTTTTCGTTTCCATTTCCACGGAATCGGAACACGAACCAATTTTTCCTTTTAAGGATATAAAAAGAAACAACTGGAGGATAAACGTATTTTAAATAATATATGACTAGAGGAATATGCAATTGTTGAATACTACTACTACTACTGTATGCAACTACTACGGTCGATAAAATTTTCCGAGCGCCTATAGGCGCCTACAGTATCGCAAGCGCGAATTCACTAAGCGTCTTTAGGCGCCAACAGTAGTCGATGCGTTAAAATCCGATAAACGAGCCCCAAGATTATTCCAGATAATTCTACAAATCAGATTCCAAAAATACCACCGCCGTCAATTACGCGAGAAACAAACAAGCTCGCCCAGAAAGGTTCTACCATTGCCGTTCCTCCCTTTCTTTACGAGCGATCGTGTTAAAAAAGAAAGGAAGGAAACAACGCGAAACGATAGGGCAAAGTAGCTGAGCAAATAAACTGGCGATTTATAAAACTCCGTTAGAGTGTCAGAAACTGGCTATGGCGGCGATTCTAACTTATTTCGCAAAGAACGAGAAATTCACGTTTTATCCGAACCAAAGGTGTCTCTGCTAACCGAAACGCGAAACGGACAAATTCGAATTCCAAAAATGGCGTTTACGTCGTATTGCCGAGACTTTTATTGCGGCTGGCTCGGGGTTGGGGTCGGTTTTCGTCTCAGCCTGCCCGTGGAATTCGGATGAACTTGTTATTTTGCTTTCGTTTCCCAGGAAACCGTGCGAGGAATTTTTATTCCATAGTTTCCGACCGTGGCCCGGCCAAAAACAGGCAGACATTGTCCTGACTCGATTGTTCGTCTTCTTTTTCGTCTTTCTCGCGGCCGAGACTCCTCGTCCGCTTGTTTCACTTTTTTATTCACTTCGATAAACGTGACGGAGACACTGTTTGACGCGAACATCCAGATTCAAGTTCTTCTCGGATGTCAAAGTACGAAGGATACAAAGATCTGACGCAAGTTAATAAGACACGCGACGGTATTAGTATCGCATCGAGTACGCGAATTAATTTGACGTTAGGTTGAAATTTTACCGTACTGTGACAATGTGAATCGGCGATGATTCGTTCGATGACCAAGTTTATATCGCGTGACGGATAAATAAAATTTAGCTTTGTTTCCAACAGACGCGAAACTTAACTTACGCGTCTGGTATTTAACAACGATATCGATTTCGTTGTAAAATGTATCACAATGGAACGCGATGACGTTAAAAATTTGGTACAAGAGCGTGAAAAATTTGGAAAGCTAAAACGGGACAAAATACGTTTATACTTTAAAAATCGAAAACGAATATAAATAATTCTCTTTTTTGCTGCACGAGTTACAAATATTCGAAACTGTCGAGCGGCGATGTACTCCTTTATCGATGGCAGAAAATTCCACGAGTCCAGGTCGTCGGTAATACTCAAAAGTACCTGTCGATCGCCTCAAGCTGAAAATAATAATTCATATCCTTATCGATTTTCATCTCTCGAAACCGAGACGTCTGTGGCGAGTTAAAGCGTTTAATCGCCTGGATAAATGACTAGGCATTACTTTCTCCTGTTTAAGTTTACGACGTTCCGACCGTTGCAAATCTTCTACGAGCAGAGAAAAGGGGAAAAAGAAAAAAGGGAAAAGAAACGAGAAAAGTTGTAATTGTAAAAAACAGCGATAAACTGAACGACCATGTTTGAACGAGGAATCCACGGAGTCGTTGTACGTTCGAATTAGTCGCGTCTGCGTAATCCTGTTATTTAGGCACACGTGATTAATTATGTATGCGCGAGGATGTGCGTGCACGAACGATCGACTGGATGCCTCTGAATCGTATTGTTCTGAAAATCGCATCGAGATGCTCCAGAATGCGGATTGTTGTCGTTTCGATGGATTTTCCAGCAAAGTTGGCCGGCTTTCTGTTTAAAAAATTGTATATACGCAGTGGTAGTTGTGTAACGTTCGACGACAATACGAACAATACAATTGGAAAGAAAATTTCTGATGGAAAAAGTAACGAGAAGACAGAAAAGTTGAGAGAATAAAAATTGTTCATAAATTATACTCGAACGGAATATTTTAATTCGAGACTAGGAATTAAGAATTTGAAGCAAAACGTAGTCCCAACGAAACCTACAGACACCCCCAATTGCCAAGGATTAAATTACCATCGCTTAATTGCTCGTTCACCACCTGGCGCGCGAGTCTTCCAGGCATCCTGCTTTGGGAAATTAATCGACCAACCGGACCACCTGTGTACAACATCATCGATACGTGGCCCTCTCGACGATTTTATTAACCTGATCCATATCAAACGATATATCGACGAAGTTTAAATTTGGTAGATGGCAATACCATTCGTATTGTTACCCTCGCGAGGGTCAGTTTTTTACAAACGCGTTGAAAAAGGGCAAATTTGATGTATTGACGCGTACACTGAACAGGTATGCAACAAGGTATATAACTATATAAGCTATATAATAAACTATATAAAGATATAATAATAATATATAGATATATAACAAGGTAAATAATAGAAGAAAATTGTTTAGATCGGTTGTGTAATAACGATCAATTATAGGGAAAAAACGATTAATTAAAATACGTAAAATCAATCACAAAGTGGAATAAAATTCTCCCAAAATTTACGTTCGCCCAGTTAGTGAATTCTATCTGCTAAGAAAACGAACTAAGAGCTAGCTTGGGGACGAAGCGAAGCATCTGGAAAGGACTAACGTTATTTTGTACTTTTTAAAGTAATAAGACCGTGTAAATACAATTTTTATCTTCTCAGTTATAAATATAAGTCGGTATATGTATGGTGAAAGATTATAAAAAGATTATTTATTATATACCTTTAGAACTACTTGCGACAGACTGTGGGACATCGTTTACTCTACCTGTATTTTTCGGCGAATGACGCTTTTCCCTCTCAATTCTCAAGTATTTTACTCTTACAACATACTCTTACGATCTCCATGAAAACTAATTTAACATGTACGTAACTTTCTCTGATAACGACCAAGTTTATCGTTGAACCGTTTGGCCTCTGATTTCTGAACTCTAGCTCTAACAGATGCCACATTTGTTAATTGTATAATTACTAAAAACGCACGCATATTGCCTGCAAAAGTAAGATTGTTCGTCAGTGAGATAAAGACGCAATAAATTTTTGATAATCCTCGTAAATCTACGTGCATAAACGTACTCGTTTATATCGCAATATCGATATTTTACGAGATATCTGTGCCTACTCAAAAGTGAAACGAATGATTTAATATTTCGAGAAAAGCGAATTAGCCATTTTTCAAACAGCGATCTCTCGCTACACCGTTTCTCGATTCCTTTCTCTTTTACCCTGCTTCGAGCGTTAACGTTGCAAGTTGCGAGTCAACGTTAGGGGAAGCGGTGTTGACGAACGGAACGCGAGGAATTCGCCAATGGTTTTTCCGTTGTGCCAAGAACTCGCTGTATTCTGCAGACAGAAATTTAAATAACCTACAGTAATATCCGTAACACGGCAGTGCAACTCGTTACCGGGGAGCTAGTCGATTTGGAATTTCGTTATCTGCGAGCCGAGTCTATAAATACGTTTATACTTATCTATCCGCGTTAGTTGCCGGAGGATAAACGAGGCTGTAGTTGTTTGTTAGTTTTAATCGCTCGTACGCGATCTAAACATCGTTATGTATTAAGCAGAAACGTGATTACCAAACGGTTTGATTGTATACAGCGCGTAGCTACGTGAACTTAAATTAAATGTGAGTACGTCTATTGAAAAGGAATTTTTGTCTTCATTAAAAAAAAAAAAAAAAAAGAAAGAAAGGAAGAAGAAACACGAGACGAGAAAACTGAGAAAATCGACATTTGCTTCCGTACGATCTTGTTCCTCGGTTTACGCGGAGTATCCGCTTCGCGTGGATTCGTTTGACGCGAATGAAAATCGCGTAAATAAAGTTTGTCGATATAAAAGAAAAACTATGTACGCGCAACGTAACGTACTTTTGACGCGTGTAAACGTCGCCTAAACTAAATAGCTAACAGTAATAAGCGTACAGAGTAACTTATTTAGTTTCAAATTTGCTAAATTATTTTAAAACTTGTAGGAAAACATATTTTCTCACCGCGTAAATCAAGATCGCGCATAAAATCTACGTAAATCGCGTGGTAATTTACCGCGTAAATTCACGAACCAGCGTATAAAATACTCGACGATAGATGACGAATATCGTCGCGAAAGATGCGTAGGATTCACTTCGCGCGTGGTAATTGTGACACGATGAAAAAGTTGAAGAGTGGAGCGGCGATCTTCGATCAGAGGTTTGGTTTTCGAACGAGCGTAACTTGCATCCGAGTCGTAATTCAACAGCCACGATGATTCGTGACCAAGACGAAGTAGCAACGACACAAAGTTGCAGTCGAGTTACGCGTGACGAAATTTATGTTGCCGTGAAACAAACAAGTCGCCGTACGAAGCTCGTTTCTTCGCCTTTGCTTCGTAACGCTGCTATTCTTCACCGTTCTTGACTCCGTGTGAATTATGGTCTTGCGGTTTTGCGAGGCTACTCTAATGTTTGGCCTAATGTAAAAATTCCCTAAAAAGAACCACCATTAAGTACGATATCTGTACGCGCAAGTTTTAAAGAAAATCTCGCTTGAAATTGGAATTTGCAACGGTAGTTGCGCGAATGATCGCACAGTTAAGCAGCGTAATAGTAGCATCGGTATTTGGAACGTGAAATCGGTCAATTTAATATCTCGTCGTCTTTTTATAATCTCCAACCTTCTTTAAACGTACAACGTTGCGTTATTCCGGTAGATGGGACGAGATGTTGGAAATAACGCGGCAATCGTTAAGAATAACGACGGCCATTGATACTTTAACCTGTTACCTTCTGCGGGAAATCAGTCGGCTCGTACTCTGTCAATGGCCAAACACGCCGTATGTGACAGGTTGCTTGCCTAAAAATCTCTTCGTTCGATGTTGCGTTATTCTACTTGCATTAAAGGCGAATTACGTCATGTTTGTTATCTTTTAGTGGCGTATACGAGATGCGTTACGACCGGACAAACGATCCAATCGACAAATTTAGAAGCTGCAGTTTATAACGTCCCGCGGTATCGACGACGGTGTAATTGAATTTAGAAATCAGCGTTTTCCTCGCACGTGAAGTTGAGTAAATGATATCGTCGTATTATTAATATCTGTTATTACGTGTCATTTTGTTTACGCTTCGAATTGCAAATTATCATCATTCAAACGACAAGTTGCATTTACAGTGAAATACAGGCTTGTTTCGAAGAATCGTTCGATTCTTGAAATACGTTCGTTAATACGAAAGAACGGGTCTTCTGGAGGGTAGAAAGTGTTGAAACTCGAATATAATTAGTTTCTTTAAATAAACTTGATAATTTCCAAGTAACTAAGAGTTTGAATTAAACGCTCGTAATCGATAAGAATCTGTCGATCATCGATTAGTATTAAGAGAATCTGCCCCTAAGAGAGGATTTCGTAGCAGTAAAATTTTCGTCTGCAGCTGCAGCTACGTGCTCGCGTAGAATGACCATCTCTGTCGAGCATCAGAGGCCCTCGATACGATCGCAAAAAGCGCGATCATTGGTGCAAAACAGGCTGACAGTGTCGGGACGAGAAAGAACTGTTCGCCGATCGACACGTTCGCCATCACGAATGTTTTATAGTTAATTAATAGCACGGCGGTCGCGGCCGATGGAGACCAGGAATTTTTCAGCAATTATTCGTTTCGTCGGCAACCGTCACGCGCACGCAACGCCACCGCGTCGCGACGATCGGTCGCCATTATCAACACTGCCACCGATTGGCACAACCGATTCCAGTTTGTCCCCTTTCTCGGATTAGATCTAACGAAAGCGAAATAAATCAGCGGTTCTACTCTGAACGAAGCAAAGAATATTTTATACGGGAATATAAAATTGAACGATCAACGATCGTTATCGCTCGATAAGATTTAAATTACGGAATCGAACGAACGTTGTGAAAAGCGACAGAGTCACGCGGAAATTCTTTTCCTCGACTATTCGGTGTATCGCGGCTAAAATTAAAGTTTCGCGCGAGAAAATCTAACGGATCGGTCGATCGTTCGCCTAATCGTCGGCTCTTACGAGTTTTTGAAAGCGGGAGGAAAGCACGTTTGCTAGCGGACGCCGAGATCGTAATTCACTTTCACCGATCGTCGTGTGTCGAGCTTGTTTGCATCGAGCATGTAACGTTGTTTCTTCTTTACCTCGTGACGCCGAATTCCTTGACACGTTGCGTGGAGGATCGCGTCAGATCGCGTACCATACGACGTACCGTGTTACGTGTTGCTATTCAAATAATAATGGTATAATAATGGTAATAGCAGTTTGTTCGACGATATAATCGTACGTATGCGAAACAGAATTCGAACGAAAAGTATAATGCCGTAGGTTAAGGTAACTAGCCTATTGTGCGTTGCGTGATTCTACTAGTTTGAATATTCTCGTTTCTCTGAATATTTATATTTCCACGTGAAATTAATATGTTACCGTATTGTATACTCCAGTTTGCCATACCTGTGTCTAGTATTTGTGTCCACTTTCTTGCCGATTTCTCGCTAATTAATTTTTTGGAAATCTCCTGAAGGCACCTATAATTCTTCAAAGCAAGATTCCGCTCAAGTAATATCTAGAAATTAATTTATTTAAAATAAATTCATCCGTACTTCATTAGCACCTGACCGTTTATTAAGAGAGTAATAAAAGTAGTTCCTCTGTGTTGAATAGTTAAACCGTTAAACTGTTGCAAAATATCTTGTCATTGTAAAATGTTAATATACTTTTTACTCGCGAACGAAATAAAAAAAACGAAGAAGAAGGAAGATGGAACAAACAAATTTCAAGATAGCCAATACCACAAGATCGCGTGCTTAAGAAAGCGGTATTTCACTCTTTTTTGTCCTTTTTCTTTCGCGCATCAATTCAAAATTTACGAGGTGCTAAGTGAGAGTACTCGTTTAAATACTCGAGCTGCCAGACAAATGGTACACTCCCTAAAATCCAACTATTCCAGCGAATTTGAGAAATTAAACTCTACCTTTCCCATTGGTTGTTACTTTTCACCAATTTTTCTCTAGCCACGTTAATCAAAAGTTTAATTACGCGTTACAAAATATCGCCGTTTCTTTCCATTTCAGCTAACACACACACACACACATTCTATTATAATCTACCTTAATCAAAAATCTAAAATGTCCCAATCTCGATATAACCGTCTTTACCTGACATTAATATATTTTTTTACGGCGTTTTAATTGAAAATTTCGTTACGACGAAAGTATAAGAAACTTCGGCTGTTCGAAGCAGCGAGAGTTTTCTATAAGAATTAATTAGAAAATCTGAAAAAAACGCTTTTTTCCTCGACACGCGTGTGATCACCAAGGTGTATTAAAATTGTTCCAATTAACATGTAAAAATCGTTAATTATCGATACGGATACGCCTTTGGAGCAACTGGCTCCGCTAATCGAATTGATCACTTGCGTAAAGAAGAACAAACTGGAAAGTAACCAGGTTAATTGTTTATTGCAACAATATCGGATATCTACTTTTTACCGATAATTATTATTACAAGCAAAGGATCATTAATCTCTAACCGATTATTCACGCGAACCGTGTTTAGAATCATTGCACGGATGAGGAGCAAATTTTGTAGGTTGAAACGTAAAATGTGTCAGGTTTTATCCTACTTTGTCCATATTACAGAGATTATTATGCTTCCGATATTTCATATATTCTTTCGTATTACGGGCATCCTGTACGTCTTTCCGCACCTTCGAATTCCCCATAAACGCAAAAAGATCTGCAACCTAGTTGCGCGTTGGGCTTTGTGAGATCTCGTGTCATTAATTTTCTATTAATTTTTTCCCCCCGTTAAAAACTGCCCGGCGCATCAGCAGCTCCATAAATATTATTCGCACAATTTGCTTAAATGCAGTGGCGCGTAAAAAGCTTTGCCACCACTGCTACAGACTATTCGTATTATAGAATAAATACGAGGCGCATCCTCGACGTAAGTTCTGATTGGCTATTAGAGAAAAGCAGAAATTTATCTCCATAACGTTTCACGTTCGTCCAGTTCTACGCACCTTAAACTACTTTGCCGCATAGTTTTTACTATTATTCGGACACTTTGTCATAACGGGACAGCAATTTTTGTGTCTCCGCTTCGTAGAACGGTGCCACTCGAGCGTCGAAGGTGGCACCCAGCGTCAACGTAATTCCTCAAATAGCGAACACACAAAGCGTTCGATGAAAAGTGACCGTAAAATTTCTGGCAAACCAACGCGAAGAGTGGAAATTGTGTTACGCCGTCCGGAATTTCGGAAGTTACGCTCACGCTGGGTACCGCTTTGCGGCCTGTCCAACGAGACGAGAGAATAGACACGAACGAAACGCGATCGCGACTCTCTCGTCTGGTTGGACAGACTATAGGCGACATCATTCTACGAAGCGGGGATAGAAAAACCGGTGACCTCTTGTCTCACGTCCAGTCTCGACAAAGTTGAAAACCACGTAGCGAGCCAGTTCAAGTTGCGGTAGAACGCAACGACGACGTCGAAAGATTTGAAACTGAATTTCTGCCTTTCGTCGATCGCAACTTATTTTCCGAATATTGTGCGAATCGAAGGGTTAAGCGAGATTCGCGGAACAAAGTGGAACGTTCGCATGGCAAGTCAGCACACGTTCTTCCTGAGTGGATCAGATTTCGATCCTTGTTGCGCTCCGGTTGGCCGTTTCGATCAACGCTCGTAGCTCAACGGGTGAAAGTGCTTAGCGACGCTGAATGCGAGCTTAATGCAAATCGAAGGGAGAATCTCGCTGACGTACCCTCATTTGCATAACGTATTGTCGCTTTTGAAGCGGGCCGGCGACTCGCGAGAAGGCCGGAGAAATCCGGACCGTAAAAGCAGCCGGTACACCAGGTAAATAATTCGACCTGGCCGGTTAACGGGGATACTACGTTCTGTTCGTTGACGTGCCACATGCGATCGACGTATTCCCTCGACCTTTCGTTCGAGAAAACAGCGAGGAAATTTTTTTACAGGAAGCAGTGTCTCGCGTGGACATTTCTGTGGAACGCTGTTTAATCGAAGGCAGAGTAAAATATGTCTCATAGTCGATACTTTGTTCAGAGTCTTTTTCAACGCATCTTTCCCTCTAAATGCATCGGTCCATCGAATTTGTCGTCGCGTCTTTTCATTCGATCTGTCGTTACGCGGTTTCCTTTAAATCGTCGCTACGTCATTTTCTACGCAACTCCCATTCGATATTGCGATGCAACGCGAGAATATCAACGGTCCATGGACGAATGCGAAATCCTGCGAAGATAGTAGAAGGGAGTCCATGTTTGGCGGACGACTTCTTATATAAAGTGACTAAGGTCCTTTGTTTCTTGCATCTTTCCACTTTCCACTTTCGCAAGCATGCGTAGCTGCGAACGTTTGATATTACGATGGACTAACGGTTAGATCGTGGTCGCTTTACGATGTTAGGTTTAATGCGAAAATATTGGATGGACAGTTGGACAGGTATGTGTGTTGAGGAAATTATGTTCATTCCCGATCGTTTCTGACAGTTTTATCATTTGCTTTATTGCGAACATCGTACAAGTAGCGTCCTGACCTGCTAATACTATTACTCGAAATCTAAGGTAATCATATTCAGTAAGTAGCATAATAGATAGCGCTTCGTTTAATGGTCAATACGTTCCTTCCATCTTTTTCTTTTTTTTTTTTTTTTTTTTTTAGATTCTAAGACACGAAAGCATGGCGATTAACTGCGTAATTTTATTTTGAAATCTGACATACATACAGTTCTCTCTCTTGCTGTTTCTCCGTTATCCTGTTTATCTACTCTCTAATTTTCGAGTCTGTCGTTCTGGCTTTTGGCTCGTATTTCTACAGACAGGAAAAAGTTGCCGAAGAATAATTAAAAAACGAGCAAGATAACTTTGCGCGTCTTAGCAGAATTCCAGGGATGTTTCTTTTATCTTACACAGAGTTTGTTCTAACGAAGATAAAAATCGTACAGTCAACCAGGTGAAGGATAATCGTTGCCGGGAATTTCAGTTTTCCACGTCGTAAAAACTTCGCGCGTCATAAAGATTAATGAAATTGCAATGAAATTATTATAAAATTCTTTCCTCTCGTCGGGTCCGTTCGACGTTCGCGACGATACTCGACGCGACGAAATACTTCCAAGGATGAAGAATTCCCCCTCCCTCGGAGCGCCTATCCATTTAGAAACGAGGAGCAGAGAAATCGAAAAAGAGAGATTCTAACGTTTTCTTGCGATGAGTCGAAGCATTTATCCGGTATTCGAGTGTCGCGGCGAGAAACGGACACGAAACGCCGGTAAAAAGCGTAAAAATCCAATCAGCCGCTCGTTACCGATATTTTTCTAACCGTCGAGCAGGGAATTCTCGTGAAACGAGGAGAAATAAAGTAACGTCGTTGCTCTGCTGAATCGTCGGTAAATCAATCACAGCAAGATCCACGATTTAGCGTCGCGAGAATCGTGTCACACGGTCTCCTTCTAACCTTCCATTTTCCACCTGATATACATTCAGAACCAGGAATCTGAGGATTTTTAACGGTTGACTCGGTCGATCGTGAAACTTATCAAATACCTGACGATCGAATAGCGACACAAAGAGACAGTTAACTAATAATTTTCTGTCTCGAGCAACGAATTTAAAGACGAGCCAGCGAGGTCCAACGAATGGACGAACGTAACGATTTCGTGTAATTTCGTTGCAACGAGTTTCTCTTAAATCGACTGTGTCTTTTCTACGTACAGAGACGGATAAGAAGCTATATTTCAGATATACATGGACGTGTAACAGAGATGTAACGGAGGTGTATTGTGCAAAGCAACGTTTCACTATCGCGTCCAAGGGATTTTACCGTGGATGGAAACAATCGTTGCAACTATTACGTTATCGTGGATCTGTTTCGGGTGAAAAGGGTCGAGGGGAAAAAAGGCGATGACCAACTGCCTCGCGCGGCCCTCGAAGAACAAAGGTGTACGGTTGCGTTCGCTTAAGGAGGCGGGCATCTAATTTCACGCTGTCGTTGCATAATCCTGGATGCGAATATAACACCCGACGTGTATTTATCTTCCACGGTCGGATCCATCGATCTTATTCGAACGACCGTATCGAGAGTAATTTCATTTCGGTTATCCCGGTGAATGAGAAAGAACGAGAGAATGCGAATAAAAGAGGAATAAACGTGTCGTATAATATACAAGTACGCAATTTTTTTTTTCTTTTTACACAATTCGCTTGGAAGTTGTTTAAGAATGGAAACGAGATTTCAGAGGTAACGTTGCATTTACGGAACGCGAGTTGAAGATTCGCCACTTTGTTAAAATTATACGTACACGTAGGTGTCGATACGTATTAACGATCAAAGGTTGCACAAAAAGGTAAGTCACTATACCCGCAGAATTTACTAGAAACATACCGTTTACCCGCATGACGGATGCAAAAAGATGTTTCGAACGCGTTTCTATAAAATTGATATCGTTTCGTCAGCGAGCAGAACGCGCTCGACCAGTGCGTCGTGCATTTGCCGCACGATCGTTTCGAAACGATCCAATCACCAACGATTGAGCGAAAGAATGATCGATATGTCTTTTCGACGCGTATAGGGACGGCTGCGTCATCCGACGGATTTCATTCTCGATGACGTTTCTCCAGACCGCGTCGCTGAAATTACTGTCACTCGAAAATCTCGAGGACCTAGAACCAGCTATAATTTGCGTAGATTATGCTGTACATTTTATTTTATTCGTCGATTTCACGATTTATGTGCTGTGCGTATTTGTTATTGCGTTTCGTCGGTTTATTACCGTCGTTCGATCGTCGAATAAATTATCAATGTTTTTTCTTCGATTAATAGACGATTTTGAATGGTTGTTGGTAAATATTTGAATAGGTTTTTGATATTACGTTTTTGTTTGTCTTCTGAACGTAAAAAAATAAACGGGCAGTAAGATATTTTTGAATGTTAGCGCGCGTAGCGTTATATTTGCACGTCGTTTGGAACATATTGTGTACGTTCACGCGCCATATTTCAAGTTACGAGCACGTTAATTACCAACTCTGCCAAAACATGGCAGGTGCTCCATCGACTTGGAGTTTCAATCGTTGGCTGTCACGTGTATAGCGTGATAGGTGTACTTCTTTGTTTATTTTTCTGCCTTTTTCGCTTCGTCTTCCTCGCCATGGTAAATTGGCCAAGCTTGGTTAACCTCTGCGAATAACCTCTGGATTATCTGCGACTCTTTGATAGCAAATAGGCAAGAAGCTCGTTAAAAACCCTCTGTCATTTACGATAATCGTCTTTCGCTTAAATTCGTTTCTACTACTCGGGATTTTCGATTGAGAACGTCAACTTTGTATATGTATTTTACAAAAATTAAACAAATAATCGCACAGAAAGTACGGTTGATTTGTTGATTTCTTCGATCATCGAACTCTGTAAACCGAGTTAAACTCGCGTCACCGAGTTCTCGTTTCACAGATGCAAATTCGTATTAATACAAAGTGATAAAATATAGCCGGACTGTTCGAGACAATGAATCTGAATATCAAACACGAAAAAGTACGACGTGTCGTCTACCGTCATAGTAACATCGATGAATATGTAATTAATCCAGGTAGATAAAGGAACGAATCCCGTACTTTGATCACGTACGCTACACGTAAAAATATCCGAGAAATCAACTCTGTTCGACAAACTTGAAATTTTCTTCTCATTTTACGCGCCGTTTCTAAACATTAATTGCATCTCAATGTGATATCTTACGCGCTAAACTTCACACTCGCATCCATACAAAAATTCCGACGAAATATTAAACGTCCTTCGATATAAAAAGATTTTCTGACTGATAGGAATTTATTCCTGCTCCTAGAGCTATTACACATGGAGAAACCTTGAAAAGATCTTATTTCCACTTCTATGATCATCACGCACTAAGAAACCTTGAACTTCTGTTCGTTAACATCCTGTAAAACATAAAACCTTCGACTAATCCGCACATCGTTCAACAACAAACTCGTTTCAGCATTATTTTCCGACTACCAATGCACGATGCAATTACGCCTACACCTTGAATCGAACGTCTCCTTAAACCTGCAAACCGATCTTTCATGCGATACACCTATTTACTCGTCTTACGGTAGATTTCCTGCTTCGACGGTGGAAACTTGGACGAAAATACGATCTCTAAACCAGAATATTAAATAGAACGCGACCGAAATAAGGTATTCTCTTAAATCGTAAGATCTTGTCAGAATCAATTTTTCAAATAAACTTTCTAACAGAATAAACGCCGTCGCACAGGACGAAATTGCACAGAACCATAACGCGTAACATGTTCACAAGTCGATCACCGATGATACTTTTGTCGTATCTCGCGTCAGATTCTCCTATCAAAATTTTCTTTAAAACGAAACACAGTCCTCCTGGAAAAAAAAAACACCAGAAGCAAACCTTCCTAAATCTCAAAGTCCATCGATCTCGTCGATCTATCGGGCAATTTCCAGCAAGCTTTGTACACTTGGCGAACTTCTCGACAGCGGAAAACCAAACGTACTCCTCGTGAAACAAACTGCCGCAAACTCGATCTCTCGGCGATTTATAGCTTTCGTTGATCAACTCGCGGTGACCTGCATACACGTTTGTTCACAAATTCTCGTCAAATTAGAGATAGCTGAGAAACCGCAGCATTTTTCACAGAACCAAGCCACAGAAAGACCATCGACGTCTATCTCGACGAACCAACCACCGCTTACTACGTCGTTGCTCTCCTAATTCACACCACACATTCTACGAATGCTTCGCTGCAAAGATATTGCTCCAAAGCGCGAAAGTTGCGGCAGGAAACGTCGGATCGACAGAATTTTCCCACTTGGAAATTGGCACTTTCCTATGTGCGCGCGCCGCTTTCGCGGATCGAACGCGGAACCCGTTCCTGCTTCCTGGACGAACCGTCGAAAACTTGTCCGCGCGAAAGACCTCGAAACGCTTCCACTGAAAATCGCGCGGCGTTAGCCGCTTTCGCAATACGGACGACTGGTTGCGCTCGCGCGTAACTCGTCGCACACTCGCACGCTCGTACTCTCGCGACGAGTAGATCGTTGCACCGCTCGTATCCACGCGGTCGAATATACACGCGCGTGATACACGTGTGCGTGTCTCCCCATACATGTCTCGGATCCAGAGTCGTAGAGCGTCTGCCCACACGAGTGTACGCCATGGTAGTGTGTGTGTGTGTGCGTGCGTGAGTGTGTGTGTGTTTGCGCGTGTGTCGATCACACGATCAGACACACAGCCACGGATGCGAGACACGCTCGCGCGGACCTGCACGTACACAGAGGCGTGCGGAGAACAGGCAGCGCACGTACGAGTGTGTACTATACCGGAACGAAGCGGAGAGTGACTAACCTCTGCGAATAGAAGATGGACGTCCACGGGGATAGCTGGCAGGAATAATCCTCTGGTCGACAGCTGACTGAAGAATCGATGGAACGGTCAGAAAACGATCGTCGAGATCTGTCTCTTATGCCACGGCATGCTGCACGCTCGATATTCTTCGTCCAACTGGCAAATATTTCGCCAGATGTAATTCATAGAGAATAACGATCGTAGTTGTTCGGGCACAAAGTGTCACAGTGGAATCGACAACGAAACTTGGACGATAGCCATTCAATTTGTCCTTGACGATAGATGGATCGGGCAGCGAGACGCACGGTTCGTATGCGTGCTAGCCAAGCAGCGGTTAACGTCAGACACGACGATACACACGCCGGTACACACCACTGGCAGGAACCGAGTTAACCTCGTGAAAATTGCAAGATGAAAGAAGGTCCGGGTCGCACGGAGGAGATTCACCGGCAGAGGAACCCGGACACGCACCGTGTGCCAGGAGAACGGGACGTCCACGCGTTCGCGCGGCCGGATACACGCTACCAGATGTTGACGTCTCGCGAGGAGCCCGGACGCCGCCACGCTAGCGTTTACACGCGAAAAACACTCTCACTCGCGACCGAACACGGACACGTATGTTCCGCTAGCTTATCCACCGGATTAACACCTCGTTGGTACGATGGTTTCTTTCTTCCCGTGGAACGTGTGTGCCGTTCTCTTCCTCACCCACTGGTCTCCAACTGTACACACGAACGTTGTTCACGACATGTACGCGCCTGTGATGTTCGAACATACAGTTAGAATATATCGTGGAACATCGATGAACTCGAAAGAAACACGAAGGAATGCGACGACTTTTGTTCGCTTGGACGAAACAAGGGCACCAAGGACCAAAGTCCTCGATGATCACCGAAGTTGGCCGTTGCTGGTGGCTCGCGTTACGCACGATTAACGATGCCGCGACGAGCACGATACCATCCTGGGACAACGTGCACCAGGAACGGAGGTCTGACTGCGATCCAACCCGATCCAACGTGGATCCAGCTGTTCGTGGACGCCGATGTTGTCCGGGACAGTGTCACGCGGCCGTAAACCGTATTGCTCGCCGGCGACCGTACGACTGTACGCGTGGTGGAGGTGGAGGAAGGAGGAGATAGAGGTAGCGGTAGGTAGTGGCGGAGGAAAAGGTGGGGAAGGAGGAGAACGCTTCTTCGTGTTCCTCTTCGAGACTACCTTGGTGCACCTTCGGCTGCTGATCTCCTCGAATTCTCTATCCGGAGCCGAGAGAGAATTTGTTTTTCTCCGAGAGAAGCCGGATGTTGCGAAGGAAGAGACAGGTCTGCCCCCGCGGCTTCGCTGCTCGAATTTTTTTCCCCCTTCCGGCCGGGGAAGCTACGCGGCTGTCGACTGCCGCGGGAAACTCGTGAAAAACGACTTCCTGGGGAAATTACATAGATACGCTTCAACGAGAACAACTATATAGAAGCCTGATCCGCTGCCGTGAAAACAGGTCAATCTACACTGGCCGGCGGAAGAAATCGAGCAACGCGACGTAAATCGACTGAACGATTCTCGAGAGTTTCACCGATAGAAACGTAGGAATCTCTGTGATTTTTATATCCACTATATATACATACATATATATATATGTACATATATATATAATATATATACGTACATACATACATACATACATATATATATATACATATGCTTCATTCGAAGTTGCTCGGAGACAGCGGAGAAACGCAGATATAGGAAAAAGAGTCACGACGAGGTTGTCTCGACTCGAAGCTTCCGATGGGAAAGCAGGAAGGAAAGAGCGACGATGGACGCGTTGGATCGAGTTGCGAAGCCTGTGCGGACGGTAAGAAGAAAACGGACGGCGCACCGCGACGGACGTTGGCAAGGCAAGGTAAGACACTGCATGCTGGCGCAATGTCTTACGGTGGCCGCGGTGCGCTCTATGGCGTGCATCATGGAGGACTTACAGCGGTATACCTTGCCGGGGCTTCGGCACGCCGACGAAAGGGGGTAGAGAGTCGGGGCCGCGAGCAAGATAGGCGCCACGAGGTGAACAGAGACGATCGTAGCGAGTACAACGAGCCGAGAGAATATATACTAGGTAGGTAGGTAGGTATGTATTTCGCCTCGAGCGACTCCAGGTATAGCGGTACTCTTCGACTTCCCTCCCCGCGACCTCACCTGGTCCCCTACCCTAGGCTATACCACCACCTCGGTTCCAGCCACCTCTCGTTTCCCCTCTCTACACCTCGCCGCCACTACCACCTGGTCGAGTATCCTCCTCCACCTCTTCCTCCTTCTCCCTCTTCCGACCACTGTCCTGGTACCCCACGTTGCCCCTCGTTTTTCTACCTCCAAAGGTGGCCCGTGTTTCTCTACGTGTGTATACGTTCACGATGCTGCCGCTCCGCTGCCGTTGCTGCACGTGTCGCGATCCTACGACCACGGTCCTACGGAACCATCGTCCGTGTATCTGCCGAACGTTGTGTACGCCGTTTCCTCCTCTTCTGCTCTCTGCCTCTCGAGCAGAGCGTATAGAGAGTGTGTATGGCTCAACAACACGTACAGACGGTAGGTCTGCGGTCTACCGCTCGACGCAGCGTGCACGGCCTGCAGGATCTCTCAAGGACGTAGGCCGTGAGCTTTTCGGGCCTCGCTCGACCTACTGCTGGACGAGAACGCGCGCGCCGAGCCGGAGACTTCGATGAGCGCATAAGAAGGGTCCCTGCCCTCTGCGGCTGAACGGAGAACGGCGCGATCGTTTGGTTGGTTGGTCGGTCGGTTGCCTGGTGAGACGAGCGCAGCGTACCGTTTTCATGCGATGCTACGACCCCTCTGGGGAGCACACGTGTGCTCGCGGGGTGCTGGCGATTGCATTAACCCTTCAACGTGCAATTTTTCTCCCCTGTAACGTTTCGGCCAAAGGTGCGCGGAACTTTGATTCGAGCGTCGATCGGTCCGACGCTTTTTGTTTTTATTCGAGCGTGTGAGTAACGGTGATTTTTTTGAAACACAAATTATTTATCTCCGCGTTCGTTCTATAGGGGGTGTTGTCGGTTTTGAAGCGAATAATTGGAAACATTACAGGGAGAATTGTAGATTATTTGACACAGGTAGTTGAGAGCAAGTTGTAAAAGTACAGGAACGTTTAAAACAGCGTTCTCTAAAAATTGAGTAAAATTATAGGAAAGGAACGAACAAGACAGTTTATTACATTGTTAATTAAGTTTCGTATCGGTTCTCATCCTGCCCCCCTTTCACTTTGCTCCTAGAAATACGCGAGAGAAATATGGACGAATCTCGAACGTATCCAATTTATAAATTACGGCGATTGTTCGTACGTTGAAATTAAGTCAACGTATTTTCGTATAATCGAAGTAACGCGATAAAAGAGTAACATGCGTATACGTAAATTACGCATTACCTTTCTGTTTTCAGCATTTTTCATTTTCGCGAGTTTGGATAAAAACTGTAACTATGTACTCTATTTCGCCGAACAAGTAGTCTAAAAAATAATAGTATCTTCCTTTTCTAACACAGCAACAGGAATAGCCATTAACGTCGCACTACGAATATCGGACAAAACAATGTTTCGCTTCGTTGTTTCTCCGCGCTACGATTTCTCTTACGTATCAAAAATTCTTCCTTCTCCACGCGTTCGAAAACTCTTGAAAAATCCGATCGCCGACGAAGGAACTTGAAAAGACTTATGCAACGAACAACATGTTCGTATTCGCGGCTCTTTAACACGTTCATTACCAATACTTTGAAACTTAACGCAACGCAACCTATCTCAATTTAGATCCATTAGATCCACCGTTTCATCCACCAATAAATTTTCCGCTTGACAAGAAACTCGCCTCCATCGCCGATCAAACCACTCGCCTAAAGTGGCCTAAACTACAGCACGCGAAGGTGTAAATCGAGCTTCCAGCGGCACGTCTCGTCCTCTGCTACAGCTTCCTGTCGGGCGTTCCGCTTCGCGCCTCTCCGCTGCGGTCGCAGGAGCGCGTTTCAGGGCGCGACCGGTGATAAATCGGGCAAAAGGACGATCGTCGAAACGAGGGGATTCCATGGCTCGAGGCGCGCTCACCTCGCTTCTCCCGATACACGCGCTAAACTGGTATTTAAAGCGGTTATCATTTATCGTGAAACCGTTCCGCGAGACGGCGAGCTGCAACACTATGCTCGATCCTTTTTCCCCTCTTTCGCTCTTTTCTTTTTTCTTTTTTCTTTTTTTTTCTACTTTGTTTCTTTTTCGTGTTCTCGCGCACCGGCTGGCCCCTCGGCGCGTGCACGTGCTACCGGGCGATCGGTCTCTCTTGCAAGCGGTGCAAAGAGGAGGGAAAAAGCGGAGACGAAGGCGGCCACTTAATTGCGGAATACCAGCGCACGTGCACGCGTCGATAACGCGCATCCTTTCCGCTCCTCTGACATCATCGATCAGCCACCCTGCGCGATTCTCCCGCTTTTTGCCGCGGCCTCCGGTTCTTTCGTTCGCTCGCGCCACCGCCATTTTTCGCCATCACGGTTATTAGTCAGGATCGGACGGTATTTTTGCCCTGCGGGACACTGCAGATGCACCGATGGCCTCGGGACTCGTTTTATCTCCTTCGAGGATAGAAGAGATCGGCGCGAGGAAGATAACAATAAGCGTTCTTGGAGATATTTTTCGCCGGATTTTCCGAACATCGGGCTTGGTTATTTACGTCATTGTTTCTTTTTTAACGCGATCTTCGTACTCGGCGCCTCGGGTATCGTTCGTATTTTCGTAAAGACAACGTACGAACCGTGTCAGTTATTTAGTGTCTATAACACGGTGCGATAATCCGTCAACGAGTTCTTTACGAGAACTTCACCAGGTCCGATCGAACGACCGATTTCAAAATTTAGTTTAAAATTGTACGTTCATCGTTACGTTCTTTCGTTCGTCCAACTTTATGTAAATTCTTATATCGAACAAAATGAAGAGACTGGTCGATAGAAGATCGGCGTTAAACTTTCATCAGCTATTGCAGATGCTGTATAAAGTTTTAGTTTCGATAATCTAAAAACTGTACTTCTGATTATTTGTCTTTTAGTAACTTGGTACGCAATGTACTAATCGTAGCCGAGTATCGACACGCGTTGTCGATAACGTTTCGACTATACAGATTAGATTAAAAACATTAATTGCAAAATGTGGTATCTGTTGGAATACATTGGCGAGACAGCATATCCAATTATAGGTAGTTTTAAAAATTCATGAAACAGAAATCGAGATAAACATCGACCGATCTCAACTTTCAAATAAACTTCGCCGCTCTCCTCTGCTCTTCGCGTTATTCTCGTCTCTCGAATAGTCAAAGCAACGCAATTTATCTATGAAATAGGACAAAACGACTCGCGACAGACGCGTTATCTGCCAAAGAAACGACTTCGACGTATTTTGTGTTCGTTCGAGTTCGATTAAGACCTCGCGACGAAAAGAAGAAAACGTAGAAGAAAGAGAAGCAAGAGAAGCGAGATACCGACTAAGAGCGGTGGCGAGAGATAAAACCAAAGACGAATTCGTATTTCTGGCTGTTCGTTCTAATCTCGAACGTGTTACGCGCGTCGTCACGGTGTTCCACGGTGAATAATGGACACAAAGGACCTAGATCCAGCAACGAAAGATGGGTTCTACCCGCGAGAGAAACTGGTTCCTCTCTTTCGACCGAGTTTACGGGTTATTATTCCCGATAAATCGTCGTCCCGTCGATTATTAACGTCGTTAAGTTTCTCAGAGATATGCCGTTAATCGTCGAGATACATCGCGTTTTGCTTGGATGTCTGGATGACAAAAAGGCCGGGTGTTACAGTTTTAATCGAGAGAGTGGCGGTAGCAACGAACCGTTAGTTCTGCGCAACACTTTCCAACCAACAATGGTGAAATATCGAATTTAACCAGATACACCTATCGCCTCGCGTTACATAGTTAAACAAAAGTTGGTAGAATAGAATTGACCGACGTTGTAAAAAACCGACTGTTGAATTTTAAAGCTGGACGAGAGTAATCGCAGACGAAAGTTATATTAAAACGGACATTTCCGAAAAAGGAAGAAAACACGTCGTGCGAAACGTATTAAATCGAATGGGGTTTGCCTCTAAATCGCGTGAAAGCAAAATTGCTTCTATCAGAACGAAGAAACTCGCTCGATTCGTCTACTACGATCCACCTGCCTCCATCAACTTGAAACGGAACGACGTCGTTTACGAGTAATTAGCATAATACAGTTATCCTAGGAACTAGCAAAAATCCCAATTCAAATGCCATTTAACAAACGAAATAATACGACCAACCCCTTTCAATTCTCAACATCTTTCACTCAGTCCTATCCTTTCCATCGTGGAATTCCTCGAGCGATCGTCGCATTAATAATCGATGTTGTCCGACGAGAAACGAGCTCGGGTAGAAACGGTGTAAAAAAGGCGATAGCGGAGTAATTAGCTGGAAGGCCTATTAATCGTGTCCATTAGCCAAGTCGAGCAAATCTCCAGGGAGCTAGGCGAGCCGATCCGTCGAAACCGTCCGCGGTATCGACACGCTTCAACGAGAAGCCGATGTTCCGTTGTCGGATGATTTTTGTGAGAGATCAACGAGTAATATTCGCGAGTAAAGACCCGTACGACTTTCAACGCTGTTTCGCCGATGTCTTCCGCTTCCTTTGCTCGTTTTTCAAGCTGGCCTTTCTTTCCTTCGTCTCGCTTCCTCCGGGCAAGGGTAGCCGGTCCTGTGCACGAAGAACAGCACGTAGATATTCTTAATAACGTTAACGGTTCGTTCCGTACCCCTTTATGGTCATTAGTCCAGTTGCTTTTGCTAATATCGACCAGGCCACAGCTACGGTCTCAGCACAGAGCACTCTTGCGGCTGCTCGTTAGCAGCTCGAAACTACGAGTGTCCAGTTGTACATCCCGTGGCCTCTTGTAATTGGCCTCGAATAAACCGAAACGATCCGCGCGAGCTGACGGGCGCCGGAAACCGACGCTCGCGGTTTTCCGGATACACGATGACTCGGCAAAGTATCAGCTTGGCTCAAAAGTTTCTTTCGTTTTCTAAGAACGCGCAACATTTTTTTTTTTTTTTTACGTATGATCCTTAATTATGAATTACGACGATACGAATGAACGATGTATTTGTTCCATTGCCGCGAAATGGATAATTCTGACATAATTATATAAAATAGAAAATGTCGTGCGTCTGTTATTTGCTCGTGAAACGAAAGGAACTTTTGGGACGACCCAATATGTTTGAACGCCTGTGATAGGGAATTTTTATTTCACGCAGCGGGTCACAGAGGTATCTCTCTCTACCGTCGGAGTCAGACGGTGGATTTTTAGACATTTCCAGGAAACTCGGAATTACGAAAATGCACGGAATGCGGGTAATACGGAAAAATACGCGGATAAATGTCTTCTTGGGTGTCGTTCGTTTAATCGAGTAAAGAAGTAAATTAAGCGAGTTACACGGTTAGGAATTTGCATAAAAATCGGTTTACTTATCGGTTATGCGATATGATCGATGCGTATTCTGTTATTTGCTAAAGGAAGGTCGTAAATTAAAATAGATTGCCAGCAGAATTTCACCACATAGCACGCTATTAATGAATCATCGACGCTTGGCGAGTTTTTGCACGATGCACTCGATTCTAGAACATGGAACGCGGTGAATAATGTGTCTCCATTTCCACGAATCGCGTTAACGGCGGATACGAACCTTTTACTCGATCGACTTTCCGACAAATTTAAACATAAACAAAAATTTCGCAAAGTATTTCGAAAAATTATCGTTGCCTTTCGAGGCATTAAACTCTCCTGAGTACGCGCGTGTTCATTTCTCGTACAAACTCACTTTTTCACATAGGGAAATACGCAATCAAGCGAAATATTGTTTTATCTATGTTATTAGTTATTAGTTTGCTAGTCGAACCATACAGCGCTACTCTGTTTGGTGTGTTGCAAAAGAAAGTCATTATCATTTAAAGGATCGAGTGGAAAAGTGGAACAAGTGCATTACAAAAATTAAAAAAAAAAAAGAAGCAATATAGAATATATTTCTTTGAGGTGATTTGTCATGAATCTTCAAGTTTCTATCAATACGTTGAACGTTTTATCAATAACGGAAGTATATCGATGAACAATTCCTCGATGAAGACATATATCTACAATCCAAGAAATTATCACGTTCGTTATTGGCAATCTCGATTTAGGAGCCAATTTATCCGCACTTACTATGAATTTAAAATATGCCTGTTTCTTACACGACACGCGACAAGATATGAATTTTCATGAATGTCCGCACTCTGATTGCAAGAATGTCTACACTTGCGTGGCTCGGTGTTTTAAACATTGAGATTCGCCCCATTTCTAGCGACCATCGTAATAATCTCGCTATCGCAGGTACGTACCATTATCGAATGTTTTATGCTTTCGACGATCCTCGTTAGTTTCTAATTGTACCGCGTGAATCGTCTCTGTGCTGTTTCTACAATGGCGAAGATGTGTCGAAACGGAGAAAGGTATAGATAATGATAAGGTTCAACGTTCGGTATACTTTGCGATTGTACGTAGAAAGTGCTCATTGTAATTGACTGTACAATCTAACGTAGTTAGTATTATTATTGGATAATTATTGTTATTAGTAAAATTAGAGAAAACAAGCTTTTGTAAATTGGTATTAAGCTTGAAGGTTTAAATGATCCAGCGAAACAAGTAATTTTGAAATATTCCGCTGATTACACGGTAGTGTAACTCTTCTTCTTTTATTCTTTTTAATTTTTTGTTTTTATTGATTGTAATCGCATAAAGGTTTTTTTCGAGGAACTTTTTCGTCCGACTTACTTTTACAACTTTTTTATTCATGCTGGACGTACAATGTGAATAAATTATCGGTTTATATACGATACGAGTATTAATGGGATTGATAAGCAGACTAATTTTAAACGGATCTCATTTCTCAATTTACAACCGAGCACCGTTTATATGTCGTAATGAATTAGCGATATCTTAATTAGGATTAATAGATCTCGTTCGTGATTTATATTCCATGTGTAGAACAATCGCGTGGAGTTATTGACTTTCAAATTAAACAGCTGATCACCGGTATCTTGTTTATTTCGTCTGTTCCAGTTCCTTTTTCCAACGATTTATTTCAGCGATTTCTCTCGATCGATACGGTTCGTTTTTACGATTTGCGTTCAATTTTTAATTAACACTACAAACAACGTGATATTTGAATATAACTACTTTTATAGATACCGACTGAACGTTTGTATTCGCAGAGGAAATAAATCCAGAACCATGTAATTCTCAGTAGTATTTTCTTCGTCATCGTAAACAAATAATTAATTAATATTCTAAAAATGGGATGTTTCGCTAAATATAAAGACAGGTTGGACGATCGAATAATTTCAAGAAGAATCCGCAAAATAATTACTGCTAGAAAATTATATGAAAAATAGATTTTCCAGTAACGGTATGCAGAAATACAAAAAAAAAGGCAGAATATTCTCCGCTCAATTACTCGAATTAATTTACCGATCAAAACCTCGAACCTTAATTAAACACGAGCCAATAAAAAACCTCCTCCTACCAGACATTAGGAATGCGATAGATCGAAGAAGCCTTTAAACTTGAAACTCCACCAACGTAACCACTACCACACAACGTTTCCTACTACTGAAATCATTAACCCTTTGACTGCTATTAGCGCATACAAGGCGCTCAACAAGAACACACTTCGTGTACTATCGACGCCTTCGGCCGTCCAACACAATCCCTCGTTGTACCGTCTCAGCTATATCCTACGTTAAACCAAGTTCAAATAAACCGTGTCGAGTCGATAAGTCCCTTCTATTAGTAAAATTGGTCCAATTGAAGCAATTCGTGGCTCTCGTGCGAACAGCCAGTAGCTTTCGTTTCAAAGGATAACGGCGAAACTCTCGGCGGCTAGAGGCGCGCCTTCCAACGTTGCGTGGGAGTTGTTCGTCTAATTGTGGATCGTTAAAGGAACGAGCCTATTGCCGCCAGGCTGTTGCAAGCGAGCCTCAAAATCGTTGGCGTTTCCGGTGAACGACCAACGCGTTTAGCCTCGATCCGGCTGCACTTGCCTTGCCTCTACTTATGTACAAGTACGTACACGTATCTCACTGATGTTTCAACGTCGTCCAGTGTTTCCTTGTGTTTTTTCCAGCTCGAGTATGTTCTCGTTTGTTTGCGATTATACGAAGGGTTACTTATCGAGATTAGGATAGGTCAACGCGTTTAACCGAAAAACGATGAAAAGGGGAGAAAAATACGACTAGCGACAAAGATCGATCGCGGCAGAATACGAGAGGATCGTTGCTGATACGTGCGATCCTGTCGAGTATTTTCCCCGAGATACGAGAAGTCCTCTTACTTGTAGAAATGAAAGATGGCGATATAAAGGTTCATCGGGGTTGAATGGCAATTTACATGGAAAAATCGAACGTATCTAATCGGTCAACGATAGTCGAATGAAAATCCTCCAATATCCTTTTGACTACCTGTTTGACTCGAAACAGGTGAACACGATGTATCGATGGTGTATCGTGCACGTGGCCACGCGATCGTTTATAAACGCGACACGCTCTTCCGTTATGATCGCGCGTACACGGCGTAAGCGGCTCGTTATTTTAATGCAATTAGGTTCAAAGGGTTTTGCAAAAGGAAAGACGCTGACCAGATATACGAGCGTCACCGCGCGAACGCTCGCTACAGCTACCAGGAGAACCAGTTCCTCGGCCAGATGTAACAGGTGAATCGTTAATTGACTACGGACCTTTTTGTAGACGCGGCAACAGCCCCTCCGAATCGACCACGACCGATTTACTACTATTGCTGAATCGCTGTTTCATCGGTAGCTTATGTTCCTTTAGATTTCCAACCAGACCCGGATGAATGGAGCCTTAGAGGGAACCTGGTGTATTTATGC
The DNA here is from genome assembly GCF_051014615.1 of Bombus vancouverensis nearcticus. Lineage (NCBI taxonomy): Eukaryota > Metazoa > Arthropoda > Insecta > Hymenoptera > Apidae > Bombus > Bombus vancouverensis. The sequence goes on along the minus strand of NC_134915.1, from coordinate 15,802,619 downwards.
GAATGCGTGGCCGAAGGAATATAACTTTACGATATATTTTACGATGCAAAACAGCCGATGGATTAAGGTGGTTGATTTTATTTGCAGCCTTCTTTTATAGCGAATCAGCGTTATATTTTTTGCAAGCAGAAGATAATAACGAAGTAACGATACACGCGAACAAATCGATCGACTTCGCTTAAATTAAAAAGCTAACGATTTCGCGTTAGTCAGGCGTGCGTAATGAATATTCAACGTCTCGTGAAACGTTACGTTCGTAAATTCATCTATCGTAAAGCATAGATAATTGTAAATGCCATGGAAAATTTAGAGCAACGATGCCTGCGGAATTGTGCGATCGCGTGGAATTTTTATTTCTCTATTAGTAAGTTAATCAAGCAAGAGTAGCGAACTTCTATTTATAGATATTCTCCAACATTTCATGCTAATGGATCTCAAAGTAATTATACATTAGTTTGGAATTCAAACGGCGTAACCTTATTCAATAATGGTTCGTCACTGAGGAACGTATCGTTTTTCGTTGTAGACAAGAAGATTTATTACCACGCAACCTACGCGTTTAACTTGATTGTTGAGCGAATGATGTATTCCTAGCCTTAATTATTTAATTACGGCAACGGATTACTATACCTTGAAATAGAAAAAGGTAGAAAAAGATTTAACGACATTCCGCGTTGAAAAGAATACAATAAATATAGCCTTTTGTTCGTTCTTTTCTGATATTAAAAACCCGCTAAAGAGAATAAGGCTTTGGATGCCATTACAATCTTCGTAGGATTCAATTTCTATTCAAATCGTTCTATTCAAACAGTAATTAACGTAAAGTAATCGTTCTATAGATACGAATTCTTAACGTTATATCAGAACGTGACTATAATTTCTTCGTGCAAAAGATTCTTTCAACTTGCTACCCTTTCTCTTACTACGCTGCAATATTCCCAACGCTTCACGGAAGAACGTAGGTCGCAACTAATTTATTTATAATGGTAGCTTCCGAAATGGTAAAGGGCTTCGGTTTAACGTTACCAGGTCGATACGAAACTCCCATCGAACTTCGAACCCCTTGGTTCCAATACCTAAAGTCGTTGTACACTTTACGAAACAGCTATTTTTATTAAGATCATTTGATCGTAAAGTTGATGTGTTCTATAGTATAGGAAGATGACCAAAGGCTGTATCATTATTGCTTTATATGTTATGTGAAACATATTATATGTTTTATTTGAATAGAAATACTTCTTTTCCATAAAATGTAGAAATACACCTATGGATGTCATTTTCATTGGAAGACTTCGCTGTCAACCGATTCTTAGACTTTAATGCAGTTAGTCAAAGTCTCTCTTTTTGCCAGCTGTGTAAATAAATATCAAATACATAGCGTTAATGAAATGAATCAAAGATTTTAACACATAATTTTCTGCAACACTTAACCTATAAGACCTGTACATAACATACCTAGAAATGGAATAAAAAATGTTTAATCGATTTATGTAGATTCTGAGATCACTACTTTCAGTGTGGAGTATGATTTAGTATCTCTTTAGAATAGATACCTTATGAGATCAAATTACTCGTGCGTAACAAGTAATGTATCTGGTTAAATTGCAACAATGTGCGCAGAATGAATGTATGTCGGACAATATGTATAACACAATAGGGAATTATTTATGAATATACTGTTCGTATGTCGATTTATTAATTTATTCGTGCGAATGTTGTTTCGAATAGAAAAACCATATGGATACCTTTCGCGAGAGAAAGAAAGAGGAATATAACTTCGCATCTTATTATGATTTTTCGTTGACGTTAACAACACATTTTACAACATGATACGATATCTTCTGTGGAATATTTCTAATCAACGTGTCCAATTATATTTGAGTTGTTTTCAAGAGAAATATTTGAGTCACTCGTAAATATCAAATCGTACGATCAGCGACTCTGCTACAATTCGTGACTACTGTGGATCCTTAGAATCGCAAATTCTTCTTTCGACGCTTTGCATATCTTGTAAAGTGATGATACATCGCTAGCACAATAACAGCATAACGAAACGGTAAATCACTCGAAATTTCGGAGCTTGCTTTTAGTTATTCGTAGCAATTTGGCACAGAGATCTCTGTTATCGAACAATCATATCGCGTCACAAATTTTTCTTCGGTATCAGAAAATATTCCCGTCTTATTTTAAAAGATACGATAAGAAAAGGACGAAGGTATGGATAACTTTCATATTTCCATCAATATCCAGGATACTACACTATTTCCGAGTATCAATTTCCATCAATAAATTAACTTGCAGTACAAAGTAGAAAAACGCGAAGCGACTTACGTAAAAGTGAAATCCCACGCGTCGCAAAAGAAAACTTCTTATCTGTTTTAAGCTTCTTAACTAAATGAATTAATATCTAAACCTTTTTATTCTCCGGTATTAAATATTCATTTCTGGTAGAAATGAATTTCCCTGGCAGGCTATAAAGTTATAAGGCGACTTAAAAATTGACCGCTACATATCACAAGAAAATCTTGATAACAGCAGACAGAAAGACGTCTTATTTCTATAAGGTAGACGACGACTTGAGTCGTAGGTTCTACCGAATCATGCGAACCATAACTAAATATAACCTGTCTCGCTATGGAAAATTGGCTAACTTATGTGACCACGAGATACCGAGTGACTGATACTGCTCGTTACTTTATCAATTTTTACACGTTCTCTGTGTATGTTCTAAATTAATCGAAAACCAGTTTTCAAAATCGTAAATAGCACCGATTTACCATTAGTCGATGACTTATGTATTCCAGCCAGACCACTGATGTCTTCGACTATTAAGCTTAATTTAAGCAACCTTAAATTCGTCTGGACGTGTGCGTCCAGGAACTGAAAGCGTTAAAGGTAACAAAATCTTCGAAACCAGTTTTCAAAATCATAAACAGGGCCAGTGAAGCATCGTTCCCATCGCATTCCATTCGAATCCACCTCTTCCATTAAATACTAGTAATAACCAAGTACGTTGCGGATTAATGTAGATTCTGTGGCGTACGAGTCCAAGTGTTGTGTATAGCGGCTTGCGAAAGCGTTTTAACATTTACAGAAACTTTTTCTCAATAGGTAAAGTGTACAACAAATCTAATTTACATAGAAAGATACTAGTTAGAAATGTGCAATTCAGGAAATTTATGCAGGATATTTAAATTATATGCATTACTTAGATCGTACAAGATATCTATTATAAAGGTGCAATTCGAAAAGATTGTACAATTGCTTGAACTCTCTATTATCCGTTATATCGATAAACAATTATTTTGCGTTAATTCGACAAACATTGAATTCTACGAAAATTCTCAATACTCTTTCCTTTAAACGTATATAAGTATTTATAGATACATAAATTTACATCAAGATTGGAAGCTGCGAGCTACTATTTGAAATTGTAAGACCAACTTTGCCCGTATTATAAATTTCCCAACCTTATCGTAGTGTTCACCATCGAGGTATAATTAAGTCTCCGTTTCACGGAATTAATAAATAAATAATAATAAGCAACAATAACGAGATAGAAAATAGCAAATAAGTATCGAATGTACAAGTTTCTTCCGTCTTTTGCCCACATGTTGGGTATAATATTTTAACGCAATTTTTAATAAATTTAATTTATTATACGATTAAATTCGAATAGTTTATTAAATTTACGAACCGTGAAAGTGTAACGATAATTGCTACTGTCTTCCGTATTCTTGATCGTATTCTAAGAATTGTCGAATTACCAGTACGAGTATACTTCCTAACTACGTTTGCACAGTCTATGGAATTATAGATAGCATTTTGAAATAGTACAATACGTAATAGTTAAATAACGTCTAGTATAATGCTCGAGCTTCGATACAATCATCGAATAACAAATGCAGCTGGCTTAAATTATTATTTGCTTTGCGTTCAATTTCAGTCCGAATGGTAACTGTAGCATTAAAACATAATATAAGATAATTACAATATTATAATGCAATCGTAACAATAAGAGGAATTCTCCATTTCCCAACTAGCGCTTCACGGTCTTTATAATATTTCGCAAAAATACACTTTTCAAAATCCCGATGAATCGCGATTAATTACCTCTCGGATAATTGTCTATGCCGGCTCGCATAAAATTCAACCAGAATATGAATTATAGCAGCTCCGATGTCGTAAAGAATTCCAATCTGCCAATGCTAGTTCTTTAACGCGCTCCGGTCGATTCTTATTTTCTTATCTGAACACATCACCCGGCTTCATAGAAACGCATTAATTATAAATCTGTTGGTCGAGATCAGCGTTCAAAGTTACGAGGAATTCCAGTCTGTAGCAACATATTCTCAACTATGCTATAATCGAGTTCTGTTTCTCCATTAATGTGCAGATACCTGAGTGTAGCTCGAGACCAAAGAGGAAAAAACGTATATCATTAAGTATATAATTTACGTTGGTGTTGGTCGGTTGTAAGGTGTTCCAATTCGCCATTGCTCTCTACTGCACCTTAATCGAATTCCATTTTTTCCCATTAGCACATGCGTTAAACACTTTATAAAGCTGAAAAAATGGCGCGTTGCTGCACGTAATTTTCAAGGTTACAACATGTGGACCTAACTCGCTGTTACTTGTTCTCCGCTACGTTCTAAACTCGAGTCTAATTCACCTGTCGTGCAACATGTTACTTCTCGCGTATCGTGGTACGTGTCAATCCAATTCCCTTTTCAATATTTTCGAACAGGTTACAAAGCGTCGTAGTCCCTTGTCACATTTTATTACACTTGCGTTCTTTTTATTTATTTTTTCTTTTTATTAATATCTAAACACTTTAGACAGCTCACAGCAAGATCCCTATTTTTGCAGCAGTACGAATATATTTCACAGTATAAAGAATATTCGTTACGAAACTTGTAGTTTCGCGCGATTTGTATTCTCTCGCGAATAAGACGATTAGTTCTTCTGCTTAATAAGGAGAAATAATTTTTCTATCTCCGTTTGTTGCCAATATTCGCGAATTTCACGATGCACCGTTTAAAAATGACAAGGCATTTCGAGCTGCCGTCTGCCACGCTCGATTCCATTTCCATTTCCTTATCGACAATCAAATTAATTCCATTTACTCCAAGTAAGATCTCTATCTCTACTCTGCACACCGATATTCGCAAAATTTACAGCAAATATCCATCGTAAAGCGCATCGTAGAAAATCTAATCGCTGCTCTGCCCGCACTCTACTCTCCATCTTCGTGCTAACGTTCGACCACTGCACAATGCCCGAAATAACATAAATCACGAATCGTACAACTTCCAAGCTTCCAAGCTGTCCCACAAATTACAATTTCACTCACAATCTGAAAGTACTATCTACACGCTTCAGCCCAATTCCATTTTTCCACAAACTCTTTACGACTCGAAAGAGTACACATCCCATAGGCGCGTAATTTCCAAGTTGCAGGATATGCCCAATCAACTGCTTCCATACGTTCGACTCGCATTTACCCTCTACCATCCCAAACACTTTAGCCTGTTCCAAATAACATATATCACGCGTCGTATACTTGGCAAAGTAATAGTTACACCCAACGATCCTCAGATATCGCCTCTCTCCTGTTCACCATTCGAATTCCATCTTTCCCTATCAACCAAAACGATTCGAAAACGAAACACAGAAACGCGTCTCTCGTGTGTGCATAATTGTGCAAGCCGCGAGAGCTACAGGTACCGATCGGCTATTAGTCATTTCGCCTCGTGTTGCTCGTACATGTACACTACGGGTCAAATGTTTCGGTACATCTACCACACTCGATGATTACGAGGAGAGAAGCGTGATAAACTCATTTTTGTCCATTTTCCGACTTTAGTGTCAATCTACGATGAAACAAGAGAATTTTAATATGACGTATGGTATTCGTGAAAGCATCCATGTGCATCTACCATAGGAAATCTTTATGCACGCGTTATGCGTCCACGTTATACGATAAAACATTTTCCATTAGCGTTCGAATAACGCACGACTGTCAACGATCGTGTTGGTAAAATGTAAAACTAAATCCGAGGATGTTTGTGGAGCGTGAGCACGTGTGAATTTTTACATTCGTTTCAAATCTTACCGGTCTCATCGTGATTCTGGTGTCTCGTCTCGCTGCGAATGAAAGCTTAAAATGTTTTATATCGCTCCTATGATATACAGGGTGTCCGACTTTGATTTATAAATGCGAGTTACTGCTCAACTACGCGCTACGTGTAATTAGTTATTTCACAGATGGACACGCAGAGATGGTACGAAGGTGACATACGATTTTTTAAATGGAATCGTATAGTTAGTCTCGATGTTGTCTATGAAAAAAATTATTCTTATTTATGTCGAGAAACTATTTATTTTGCAAAATCTATCGTACGGAAGAAGAGGCGAACGAACAGAAAAATCGTGTCTTTTTTGCTTTGTATTTCATAGGACGGATTTTACGAAATGGAAGTTAAAGATATCCGCTTAAACTAGAGATTTTTCGACATGAACGCGGCAATAATTTTTTTTACAGGGACGATGTCAAGACGAATCGACCGGCGCGTTAAAAGACACATGATTCCACTTTTAAGAAGACGTCATATCAGCTTCGTACGATCTCTACGCATCTATCTACAGGAAACATAATTACACCAGATTCCTGTCCTCCACGGAATCATTAAATTCCAGTCTCAATTCCAGTAATTCACATTTCCAGATGAAAACCGGTCACCCCGTATATTCATAGAAAGTTTCTGCGAATATTCGAGCACTTTCATGAGCCATTACATTCGCGACAATTCGGGTATCCAGACGTCTGCTAGCAGCGTACAAAAATTAACAAATAACCGCGTCAGAATGTTGAAAAATATTTCAACCTGGCGACAGGTTCGTATTGAAACTTATCCTGTCCGATGGAGTTGGTCCGTGTTTTCCAAGAAGCATAAATCATCGCGAGTCGCAGCAGCGAGCGAATTGGAAAAATTCGCGGAGGAATTCGAATAGAACAAATGGCCGGCGGCTGAGGTGACCGATCGAATCCCATCTTTCGCCAGTGTCTAAGCGTAGAAACGGCGGAGAATATGGGTCACCGATCGTATAGTCGAGACCAGTTTCCAAAATCATGGGGGGGTTCCGGTGTGTGACCACGCCGTGAGCCAGGTGCAACAGGTGAGTTTAAGCCCCGACAGTGCGCGCCGTGTCCTACCCGCCAGCGCACCGCGAACCTGGTTCGACCAATCGCACAGCGAGACCTACATACGCGCCTCCACCTCGCCGTTCCCTTGGAGAACATCCGACAGGTATATACTCTGTTCGACGTAACTCGCGATACCGTTAAGAAACCGCCGGTGGTTTCAGTCGAACGGAACTCTTGCCGAGCAGACGCTTATAGTCCGCCTTCAGGTGTGGTATAAGCACTTACACATAGATACGCCAAAGTATTCGGTCGTACAGTCGTAGGTATATTTTATGAATATATTATGTAAAGCGTCGTACGCGAAACATTTTGAAATTTAATTAGCTGCACCGCGATTATACTTGCAAGGTTTGAAATAATAAACGTAAACATAGGAGGCGTAAAAGATATTAGGTTGTCCGAAAAGTTCCCTTCGTTTTATGAGGAAATAACAGACGCGCGACATTTTTTCTTTTCTATCGTTTTATCGAATTGCGTACGATCCTTCGCTTCGTAGTAATAGAACAATGTCAACGTTGTAACACATGTTTTTCATTGGAACAGCCTGCAAAGTCTGCAACGTGAGTCTGACTGAAACAATCATTTACAAAATGCACGGAGCCAGGGAAGAAGGCACACAATACGACGGAAAGATCTGATAATAAAAATAACAAAGTCGCAGTGCGACGGTCGATAGAAAATATATAAACGAGAGAAGAATTTAATTTTATCATATTAACATAGAATTATATTCTTATTACGACGCGGGATCCTAAGCGTGCTAACGCTTGTGAGCGAACGCGTGTCTAAAAAGCTAAAATAAATTAATTTGCCTACAGATACTGTACGCCTATAATCTGTTGTTACGGATAACAGAAGACCAGTAATCAAACGAAATTCAAACCACAAAAGGTTAATAATTTGCTTGTCTCGAGCTGGCTGAGAAACAGAAAAGAAATCCTATTACAAAGGGGGTTGAATCTCGTCTGTGCTCTTGTTGGTCCCATTAAAATCTCTCGAGATCATCGTTCCACTGCTCTTTCACGAGATCGCGGCTCGTTAACGTATTCCCCTGTAGGTTCGGTGTCGTTTTATTTTCTCGTTTGCACCGAGTCACGCTCTCCTCATGTTTTCCTCTTCGCCTCCCAGCATCCCCGTATCGTCTGCCTTTATTTTTCTCTCCCCTTCATTGTACCGGTCGATGCTGTTTCTCCATGCTTCGCTGGCCAGCACCGGTGCTCTCGCGGTCGGAAGCATGCATTTTCCTTCGTTTCGTGTCCGTGTATTTGTAACAGCGCGAGAGCACACCTAGTGAAAAGACCTTCGCCACAGCCGTTCGTCATGCTGCACGTTCGAGTTAGTTCCTGTTGATCGCCGCGAGATACATCTCGGATATTATTGGTTCAACCAGGGTAACCATTTCTTTTCACCCCTGAAATAATTGTTATCACGTGTTGCCACGCGTTACCGTTGCTCGCGATACAATCTGACGTCGCGTTACCAAATACTTTGTAATTTTCGTTTAAATGCATTTGTTGCTGTTAAGCTGGCCTTCGCCGCGAAGGATTTGAAACGCAGAACATTAGGTTTAGTAAAAGTTTATTTTATGCGATATGTTCTTTGCGAAGCGGCACGATAAAACCTACACGTTTACGTGATACGTAATAAAATTATTTTTAGTCGCATAAAGCAATTGTATGGAAATGGATGAAGACAATTATTCGTGTGGAAGATGGAGCATGCTGGCCGATCGTTTGATAATAATATTCAGAATGAAGAATACGAAGAGTATAAGAATAACAAATTCAAATTAACCCTTACTGTCGAGTCTTGATCAAAGCAAATCGATAAAGCAATAAAGTATGTAAAATTCGTTATTATCAATTTAATATTCTCTATCGAAGTCAAATATATAACAAGTTTGTTTCCAGCATATCAGATTGTTCGATATCTACTAATGCGTCAAATCCTATATAATTACAAAGTGTAAAAGATAATCTAAAAAGCGACAATTTATGGCTTCCTGAAACGCGTTGCTGGAAACGCATTCCGCTTGAATCAGCCAGGTTATCAGAACTCTACTTACTCCGATATCGCTTCTTCATATTCGAAATATTCTGAGAACATCGCTCGTAATTTTAATTACTTGCGTATCGTTTCTTTATCGATGTTCCCCGGAGAAATATTCAAATAGAATCCAGGAAGAGGATTTTTTTTAAGATACCCTTCGAATCTTGAAATATAAAAATCTTCCAATAAGATAGAGAGCCTTCGCGAGTGCCCCCTTTTTTAGATAAAAGTAGCAGATTACTTGGAACGCGACTCCGTTTATCCTCGCTTCGACTAAAATTCTAATTACCCGCGACTGTTTCAACATCACTGGAAAAGAAAAAAAGAAACCTTCTCACGAACTCCCGCTATACACGAAATCTAAATTACGCCAATAAATATCCCCGCAGCGAAACGCCACCATTCACGCGCGAGCCTAATACAAATCGTAAGGTTGAAAAGCGATTTAACACGCGCTTACGCAACTGATTTACAACCGATCGAACCGATGTAACGCACCTTTGCTCATTCACGACCGCAATTAAAATTTATTTGGGCCGACCATTTTCCATATTCCAGCCTGGCAACGCCATTCTCGTCCAGCTCCGTGCTCGCAATTAAAATTAGCGAGATCGAGGCGAAGCAGCGTGTCGTTCGAGGTTGTTCTACCCGCGGTAATTAGTCCTATTCGCGGCTAAAACCGGGATGTCGTACTCAGGAGAGTTAGCACCGGTTACGGAAGTCTCGCTCGGAGATCACACGGATAAAACGCGCTAACTACAATTTCGTTGGTTTCCTGATTTCAACATTTTTACGATTAAGAATTTCGCTTTAGTCGTCGAGAAGCTTAAATACGTTGGAAAGAAAATGGCAGAACCGCGAGAGCAACGATCACGGCCGTTCCATTTGCTCCGCGAGATTAAATTCTCGTATGCAAGACGATGAAGAATTCCTCTATCTTTATTCCTTTCTTCCTTCTTTTTTTTTCTACATTTTCTGCATATTCACGACGAGTACGAGTAATTATAATTTCGCTGTGTAATGTTGTTAAAGTGATTAGAACAGTGTACGTGTATAAATGTCGAAAAGAACGTGGAGGTTTAATTAGTAGAGTGTGTACAAGATAAATTTTGTTTGGTTTATGCCAGTGAAAATGGCATAACTGTGCTATAACTGTATGGAATTTCTTTTGACGTGAAAAGATGTTCCTCTTACGCGTAGAATTTTAATCGTGTTCCTCCGACGTATCGATGTTTCGAGCAAAACTTATTATAATTAAATAATTGTCTCGAGAAATTTACGATCTGTGTGCTGCTATTAATTTGGAAATAATTAACTGTTATATGATATAACGATGATCAAATATTAGAATAGTTAATAATTTACTTAATTTAAGAGATATATATTTCGTACTTTAACGTTAATCTACTACATAATTGAACGCGATATTAATCGAAATAAAAGATATTCTCACGGACTGATTATTACTGGAACAATCGTTTTATCGAATTTTTGTTGTTTCGCGTATTATTCGTCTTCTAATCGTGACTGTTTATCGCGATGCAACTAAAATTTTCTCCTTTTTTGAAGCGTGACAATTATTTCTCCTCATTACGACACGCAGTCTTAATTTACGTAAATTGCGGTCTTACCAACTAACTATCGAAACGATTTTATGTTATAATTTTGTTGCTTTATATATACTATGTGTTCGGTAATTACAACCGTAAGACAACTGAGAGATCATTTTTCCACGTGTTGTAAGCGTAACATGCAGATTCTAATTTGAGAAAAGAGATAATTTAGTAAGGGTGGATCTTACAAACTGATTACTATTAAACATAGCGATTCTTTATTACAGCTTTGTTGCTTTATGTACCACTTAATTGGTAATTACCAAGCGATTAAAGCGTTAATTTTCTTTATCTTTCAAGGACAGCAACTATTTTCCCTTAATACACCTTAATATATTCCACGTTAGAAATAAAACGAAGCGTCTCTTGCACAATTACGTATTAATTAACAACGTTAGGGATTCGACATAAATGATAAGAGATTCCCATTTGCAGATAATTCTCTAATCAGTTAATTCGTAATTGACAGAACTGGTGAAATTTCTCAAACGCGTCTCCTCTTTAAATTTCTACACAGTTCACTTCTACTTGCTTTATCGCCAAGTTTGTTACTACCATTACGCAAGAAAATTTATTAGCCTCGATAACTTTATTACGAATATCGCGATTCAGTTCCTTTTATTGGCTCCAAAACTTAATCACCATCGACCAACCTCTTACAAATTTGCTAAACACAGTAACATCCTCTGAAAGCCTAACAAAACATCGAAGAGAACATCATCTGCCTCGAGACTAATCTAAACAGAACGAGACTGATTGTAGAACAGTCGAGTTCGCTATTTCCGTTTCAACTATACTCGCACATAGTTCCAGCAATATAGATGCGATTTTTTCGCTTTGCATAAATCATTCGCGTTCCCCGTAAGGAACAGGGAAATTTCTCTCCTGTCACGTACTGCTCGCTCCATTCATGACAGAGAAAGAAGAAGAAGAAAAAGAAGAAGAACAAGAAGAAGAAGAAGAAGAAGAAGAGGAGGAGGAGGAGGAGGAGGAGGAGGAGGAGGAGGAGGAGGAGGAGGAGGAGGAGGAGGAAGAAGAAAAAAGCCCTGTGATTAACGTGAACATCCTGTGTATTAGCGCGATCGTAAACTGTTAATCCTCGAATAAGGTTAACCACTCGAGAGATACGGTTATAATTAACCGACTTGAAACGCACCGGGGCTTCGGTGTGGGTAGATCGATCCGTGTTTCATTGCGTACAGCTGAGAACACCGCAGGTAAAGATATTTGCAAATATGACTCAGGTATCTTTTTTTAAAGATCACGTCTCGATTGAATTAACGCGCGCAGGAAACAGTTGCAAAATTACATTACGGCTTAATTGGCACAACACCGGAATAGGAATTCTTATGTATTACAAGTAGACGAGCAGATGTTTCCGAAATCGTGGTACAATCGAGAAAGAAATGATTCTTTGCGCGAAAGTAAGTCGAAGGTATGGGATCGAGCGTTTTCATACGGTGCTTCGTTTTCGAGATAATCGAAAATAATGTTCGAATTTCCGGTCATAAAATCATTCGAAATACATATCCGAACGTTGATTCGAGTTACGTACGCGAGACCATTGACCAAGGACAGAATAGACGCGACAGTGAATTGGACTTTGGTGTCTCATGTTCCGAAATATCGACCTCGAAAGCAAATCAGAGATCGGTTTAATCATTTATTAAAAATTTAATAATTATTGATCTGAAACATTTAATCTATTAATTTATAACATTTAACCCATTAATTTAAAACGTTCAAACTACCATTTTATAGCATTCTCACTACCGATTTATAACAATTATTCCACTAATATTGAACAATTATCCTGCCGTAACGATAAACAGGATTAATTTGCGATATATAATGGGACCCGAGCGTAGTCACCTCCCCGTGGTGGGTCCCGGTAATTGGCACCGCTTTCCAAATATTAGCATCTCGGAATATTATTCTGACTATTATTCTATATTCCAACGATAAATATAACATTTCATTTTGATATTAGAAACATATCGCTACTTGTAAAACGATTCACGTACCAATATTCCCAAGTGCTACTATTCGAAAAACGATATCAAGCTAAGAACTACTTTAATACAGTTCGGTTTAAACCACCAAAACACACCCAAGAGAATTTTGGATGACCTAGACTGGGCTGAAGCCCTTGCGGGAGCACCGTGGGACGACATGAGACACCGTGGGATAGCGTAGTATGCGCGCGTCTTAGCTTCAATTAATTATAAACTAGATATAAAGTAGGCATAATCTACGATGTATATGTAATGGTTCTGTGGGAGATAAATGATGTATGGTTTACACCTTACTTCTGAGTTTTAGGTTCTAAGTGTCGATTTTAACTCTCTGCTTAGACAGGCAACGTGGGATGTGTACGTCTTAGCTTTAATTAATCAGAAGATAGATCGGTAAATTATTAGCGCCAATCGTTGGACACCGTGGGTAGCGCGTTTTTTACTCTCAATCGATTTTAAGATAAGTATATCTAGGCTGAATCTGTCGTGCGCGCTTTTTCTACCAATATACACTGTCCAGCTTATCGTTCTAATACTTCGTTGTAATGACAGAGTACGCGGTTCTATATTTTTTATATATAGGTTTCGATAAAACCATACGAGAACCATAGTTTTGATTGAAACCACTGAATCGTTGAAACCACTCTAATCGAACCACTATACCGGAATCGGTAACGTGACAGGAAAAAAGAATGGCGGAGGTTCCACGGGTGATCCTCGAATTAATATTAATATCAGTTCGATATTAACTTGTTAACAGATGCAAAATAAACAATCAAATATTATTACACGAAACGTGTTAGACCGTAAACTCTTCTCTTCCTGTAACTTTCATTTATACTCAGGCAGCTGTAACTAGGATCACACGAGCGACGAGTAGCGATTTCTCGCGTGCTCGTGCGATCGAAAGGATTCAGGATACACGAGCCACGCGATTTCTTGTGGCGCTGATCATCCGAGTAACTAGCTATAGCCAATGTTCGTCTCGAATATGGGTTAGAGAAGCTGTGAAAACCGATCGACGAGTTTAACGTTAACGCGGTGCTTGTACCGTGATTTTTCCCGTTCTGCTTTACGAAGACGGATCGCAGCTAATTAGAAGAGTCCCGAGCCAGCTGCGTTTATCGTGTTTTCCTGCGTTTCGTTCGACTCGCACGATACCAATTCATGTTCGTGGAATCATGTTACGGTAACAGGGCGCTTCGAGAGTTTGATCTATTGGCGCTCGGCTTTCCATTTCCCGAGAGTTACGTTCGATTTTGGACAAAGCGGATAATTTGTTCGAGTTTCTCACATTTTCAACAGAGATCGATTCGTATGCCACGTACAATTACTCGCATTGGTAGTCGGGCGTAGCAGAGTATTTCTGCATTTGTTGTTTTGCATAAAGGTAACGATTTGATTAACCAGATTTATTCTTTCGTTTCTTTCAGATATTAACGTTGTTATTAATAAGATTAACTGTGTCGATATAATTAACTGTGTAAAGCGGTAAAGCAGATTGCGACCGATGTTCACGCGATCTTCCATCCTCACGAACGTAACTAAAGAAACGTCTATTTATTCACGTACACGACGTAACTAAAAAAAGCCAGGAATAAAAATTTCTTTCATCCTCCAAATACGATAATAAGCAAAAATCTTCGGATATTTTATAAATCTCGCGTATTGTACGTATTCCGCGGATTTACGCATCCTTAAGATCCTCGATAATCACAGTCTCCCATGAAACCTAATAGGAAACTTAGAAATGCAATATAGGTACTTCGCACGGAACAATTCTATCTCTCAAAATTACATCCGAAGAACTTATTATTAAACAGGTTATTGTATAGTGCTACGAATTGAATACACCGTGAATTCTTACGAGTAGAATACGAATGCATGTTATTTTAGAAACGTTTAGAAAGTCCTAAAGCGGCTGACAAAAACCAAAGGATTTACGAATCAGGACGTAGGCGCGAGAGAGACGGACGACTTGGAGCTGCATAAAATCAAACAACTTTGAATATCATCCGTGAAGCTGCATTATCCGCGAGTACCGTAAAGCGTAGATTAGTAACTGGCGGATTGCATGGTCGAGTTGCAGCACGGAAACCACTCTTTGAAGCCGCAAAACAAAAACAAAAGGCTACAGAAAAGGCAGTGGGCTAAAGGAGCATGAGAACTAAACCTTAGAAATCTGGAAAAACGTTTTACAGAGTGACGAATCGAAATTCCAGTTGTTTACTACAAACAGGCGAGTTCTTGCGCGTTTACGTAGCGACCAAAGGATATTGCGGCAATCTATCGCACCTATGATTAACCCTGAACTGTGTGATATCATTTATTTTTATTGCACACCGATTACGTTGCTTTAGGTTCGGCTACTTAATTTCAAGGTTACTTAGATTATTTCTAGGGTCTAACTTCAGGTTGCTTCGTCCGAATTTAATCCACGTCCTGTATTTATTTTACGAAACGCGTGATACAATGGAATATTATACGACAAGTTCGACGATTTCTTATACTAGCAAGTATAGTAACGAGAATTTTCAGGTTCATTCCAAATGACTACCGAGCCTCGAACTCTAGAGATACGTAGATTGATCGAACATCCGAGATCAGGCCACGAAATGCCAAGGTTTAGAGAAGACACATTAGACAACGTGTCCTGACGATATCCTTCGAATTAGCTAAAATTGTAAAATTCTAAGATGGCAAAAGAACAGTCTGCAATCTACTAAACCACGATTTATTACTCCTCCAATGTTATCAGAAAATGCACAAACTCTGTGTTATCGGTAAACCATCGTGCGAAAGAGTTCCGATAGCAAACTTTCAGTCACTGATACGTACAATACTCGAGATGACTGCACCTGTCCGTAATTACAAGTTCTGCTGGCTCTGAATGAAACTGCAATCGCCAAACACGATAGAAACGTAGAGTGTACGACATCCTGCTCGAAATTATCCGAAACTATAAAATACAGAATGATAAAAAGAAAGGAAAAATATTTTTCAGAGACGCACTGCTATTGGTAAACTATTGCGTAAGAGACTTTCGATAGCAAACTTTCAATCGGTAGTACACCTAACACTCGAGGCGAGTGCACCTGAAACACGAGCTCCAGCATCGATCACGAAACGCGTCCGGACGTCGACTCGCGAGCGGTAAAGCTCGTACCAATAAGCGTGGTGCTCGGCATATCCTCGTCCTCGTCCGAGTCGTCGTCGTTGTCGTTGTCGTCGTTGTCGTCGTGGTCTTCGTCGTGGTCGTCGTGGTCGTGGTCGTGGCTGGGTTTCTCGAAGACAGCCGAGATGCTTCGTACCGATAATCCTGTCCCGCTGAGAGACTCGATGCTCGAGGTCGGTCCATAAATCGAGCGACACGCGCGTTGCGAAAGACCGCTCGAGAGCGTAATGAATGTTGGCCGCGCGGCGTCGACCTACTGCGTAATTGATAGGAGAATCCGCGAGGCCCGTCCTCGGCAACCAACTAGACCAGCGAGTTAGAGGAGTGCTCGTCGCGATTAAACGAATCAAACGGAACGGTTCTGTGAAACGCGAAGGTGAGACGACGCAGGCGGACGAAGCGAGGAGACGGACGCGGCTCCATCGAATGGACAGAAGTGTGATAAAATGAGTGACGTGAGGTTAGAAAATTCGGCAGAGACGTAAGATGCGATCAAGTAGAGCGGTGAACCTGTTGCGATTGCCAGAGGATATATACAGAGTGATTTGCAAATGCGCATTGATACGATGCGCAAACTTGTGCATTGATACGACATTGTTGCTAACGTCGTCGTTCGCTCGTACTTTTCGATTTCTGCACCATTTTTGCACGAATTTTTCGACGATCTCTGCAGTTCGTATAAGTCGATGTAAACGCTGATACGCATAACGCAAAAGCTAAATCTCATAAAGATAGAAATCGCCCTTAACGCGTTATAAACCAAGAGTCGAAGCCTCGACACATACGCGGTGATTTGTAAATGCGTGTCGATATTCCGTAGCTTAGTTTTCGAATAGCGGATGATCGAAGAAAGTGTACGAAGTATCTACATATATAGCTCGTGCATCGACAGTTTATTACCGAAGTAAAAGCAATTTTCCATCGTACGAATAGATTGGAACTGATCTAAGAGCCTCGCGGATAGATAAACGTTAAATTCACCTATGAAAGACATGGAATTAATTTCTATAAGTAACACCATCGATTATCGCGGGATCCGAAAACGAAAAGCTAAATGTACAGCAACGAGTTACCATGAAACGAACGAACAGAGCAAGCTAACGCAAAAACGAAAGACTCGAGGATATTATACTAATCGAGTTATCGAACGGTGCCGATCGAAAAATTTCCCTAAACACCTCGAGCAATCGAGCCCGGCTTTTTGTTTCAATTAATCATCGAACCCGTGTAATTAACCGCTTGCAGAACAGGAAGCGAATGAAACTACGAATCGACCGAGATCTCGGCGGTCACTTTTGGCCATCGACCGTTAACCATGATTTTCTTTTGTTCCTGCTATTTAAAGCCATTTAGAAGCGATCAGTTAACTCTCGGATCGCTATTATCCTTGCGAGAAAAAACGAAAAAGAGGCGCTGACGCGCGAGCGCGCGCCGCGTTCCAGGCAATAAATATCCTTGTTCGATCTTGAGAACGTGTCAAAGCAAAGCAATTATGAAACCAAGATTTATTATAAAGACGCCGAATGACAAGCGGATTCATTCAACTGTCCTGTAACGCTTTCACGCGGATCGCGACCGTACACCAAACGCAAGCGAAATTACGTTGAAATGAAGTCTGTCTCCGTTGAATAATACGCATCCATGTTTAGATCGAGCGTTCGAGACTCGCTAAGATTGAGTATCTTCGCCTTCTGCGATTCCTGTTTGACTCAAAGAATAACGTCAAGAGTTTAAGCTCGTGGAGCTTATGTCTAGAACGTCTCCGAGTAGATTAGACCGTTTCATTTGCTTTTTCTTTTTCTCGTTTCTTCCTCTTTTTAAGTGGAAGATGCAGAAGTCCATTTTGATTTCTAAGTTAGAAAGTCCGACGATAGTTACACCGTGAAAATCTACAGCTTACGCGTATGAAACGTCGTTTCCTCGAATTAACATTTTTACCACGCGTACACTCTTCCAAACGTTATACGGTGTCCCATGGTTTAAAGGCCTAGTTTCGTCAGTGTATTCCGTGGGCATAACCAGGCAAAAATATCAAGTAGCCGAGAAAGTTGGTTGCGTTTCTAGGTTTATGTCTATTGATAAAAACGACAGATACCTTCTCTTGGTACTCCGATATTACACCTCCAGAGTTGCGTCATTCGAAGCTTTATTAAAAAGTTATAACAAAGATACGAAAAACCAGGAGAACAGCAATGAAATTTCTGTTGCCATGCTATACGACAAGAGGAGAATTTATTACGGTAAAGGAGACTGCGTACAGGCTGTTTCACAACGCGTGGGTCCCACTTCAGAAATGGACAACGAAGTTCGTTCAAACAAGCGTGCCATTCCATCTCGTCTCAAAGCCACTTTTGTGTTTCATCCTCGTAGAAGGTGCTCGAAATGGCTACTCCGTCCGCGCTATTCGACGTACCGCTGCAATTTTTTAAAGATCGCGAAATTCTTTCACGCAACAGAGAAACTGTGGCTATAACTTTGAAACGAGATAAAATAGGGTACATATTTCTACGAATCTTTTTCTTTTTTTCTTTTTTCTGTGCCCCACTCGTAAAATGGATTCCACGTGTTATGAAACGCCTTATATATTGAAAGAAAATTCATACACGTCTAATCGCAATCGAAAAACAAAAAGAACAAAAAAGAAAACGATGAAGAAGAAGGAAGAAAGAGAAGACGAGAAAACTCATCTCTCGTATTTTTAGCGTGTAACGCGTTTCGGAACGAAGCTTTTCAGCTAAGAAGTAGCTCGCGTTCCAAATATTATTGCGATTAATTCCAGCACTGTTGCATAATCGAAGGCGCGCAACCAACATAGTTGGTCGCCGGATATCGCGTGAAATTCGCCAGGTTCGATCGACCGAGAGCGGCCTGGTTTCAAACGGAAATCGCGCAGCCGGCCTTGCAGCTTTTTCCTTCTAATAACGCTTTTGCTTGCCAACCTTGTCGCGTATGCAACGTCCACGAGAAGAAACGAGACTCACGCTTCGCGACTAATGTCGGAGAAAACACAGTGGCGCTCGCTAATCGCAGGTTCGCGCACAGGGGCGTACCAAGGGCGGTACCTGTTCGGATCGAGGATAATTCCAGTTTCGCGTGACGTGAAAAAGAGTAAAGTAGACATTAGCGATGCGCTGGAAACCACGTCCCAACTAAATTCCAGTATCTATTTCCATTTACGTTAGACGCGTTTGATCGCTTACGAGTTATCGCAAATATATTAAGTACATTTCAATTTCAAACGCTTTAATCTATTTTCGCCTTTCACCTTATCTCGGGCAACCTATACGGTTACTAGGTTCCGATAAAAAAAAACGATAGTCGATACTACTCGTTAAACCTTTACGTTTTTCGAAGGAAAGTTAAATTTATGAACGATGTACTTTCCTTGTGAATAACCGCTGTGTTGAGATTGCGAGATTAAAACATAAAGAGCATAAAAAGTAATAAAATGGTCAAGACGATTCGTCGTTCCTTCGTCAAACCCTTTTTCTTCTTTATCCCTGCGTCGAACAAAATTTACCGAGGCCAGTTTCGTATCGATAAATCTCGTCGCGACCTCTGATCGAACAAGCTCCGCTCGCGCGTCCTCCAAGAGGTCAATCTCGACTCTGTAATTAACATGCACGAACATCCAGGAAATTGGTTTTCCATCGATTAACGCTTAATTACCTTCGGTGGTAAAACTCGTCAAGCATCGGAACCGATGTCACGAAAGATGGATGACGGAACAACAACGAGACGACAAGTCGATACGACGCCGCGACGTCTCACAGCCAACGAAGAATCATCGATATCCTCGAGTTGGACGTACACGGCCAAAAGTCGAAGTCACAGTGAACGCTATGTATCGGCCAGAGACTCTGATTTTCTACAAATACACCTGCGTTTAACATCTCACTATTCACGAGCGTGTAAACGCCAGAGGGTATCCGAAGCTGTGTTCGCTCTACAAAGTTGCTCGATCTCGTTTTCTCTGATTGCTGGCTCATTTTCTCCGTCTCGTTCTCGATCATCGTCTATCCTCCTCGCTCGTTGCTTTCCACGTTAATACGTTGCACGCTTTACATGCTCTTTTTGCGTTAATCTCTCTCCGTCCATCTTTTTCTTTCCTGCGTGTCTGTCAGCGTGTTACGCCGTTTCTTACCACGCTACCTTCTTTTTCCTTCTTTTTATTTTATTTCTCTTTCCGACTCTGGTTGAGTCATGGTACTGGAATAGAGGTCTGTCTTCGTTGGTCTACAAAGTTGTTCGCTCAAGACATACGTGTATCCCATATATCCATGGCTGGCGATATCGGCATCCGTGTCGATAGAAGTAGGCGTTAGAAACCTGGATTTCGAGCACGCCTTTTGCTACCTCGTTGCTTTAAGATGCGACCGGGCATTTTATTATGTAAATAAAACGAAGGTGTTGAGGCTGCGCGAGAATTTTTCGGCTTTCTAATCTACGAAAGTAAATTATCATCGTTTATCAGCTTTTCTAACGCCAATTCATTTTTTGACTTTTCCAACCTACAAAACGTGAATTAATTGCTTGCGTTTTCCAAGCTATAAATGTAAATTGTTCGTGTAAATTATTAAGCTGAGTCGTCTCTTTTAACGACAAAAGTCTAAAGAAGAAGGAAGATAAGAAAAGTAGCAAAAATAATGTTGCAAGGTTTTTGCAAATTTTCTATCCGAATACATCGACGATACTGAAAGGAAGTTTTTTAATAGGAACGCTTCCTATTTATGCGTCATTTTATTATTGAAACGTACACGTTGTCGATAAAAGAAACGAAGATTTCAACACGTTATTAGTGCAGAAAGCTTACTGTTTTTCCATGAAATTCCAATCTGAAACACGTTGCCGATTTCTATTTAGCAAAGATACCTGCTACGTAACACTAGGCTTCTTGCATAAAACACAACGATTTCGCTGTCAATCATACTGGATGTAGTCTTCATCGGATATTAGTCGTTCTACGGCGTTAAAATAGAACTCATCTTCGCTGAATAAATTTGTCTTCTTACGCTACGTATACGGATTTAAACTCGACAGCGGCTCGTCGAAAGTAAAAACAAGTCAATTTAAGAAGCAGTGTACTTCTAACTTTTGTGTTGGCTGTTAGTTTTTCGATAGAATTATCGATACAAGCACTTTCACAATGGCAGTAGTTTTAGAAAATTGTGTGATAGAATACATCAGTTCAATATGATAATCGTCGATGTAAATGCGAATTTTCCTATTTCTTTTATATCTTTTTATACAAATAAAATTGTCGTTATTCCGTGGAACGATAAACGAGTTACCCATTTTAAGAAGAAACTCGAAAGTTCAGTGATTATTTATCCGACAATTACCCCCGAATATCAAAATATTAAATAAGTGAAAACGTCATTCCATGTATTTTATTCGTCGTTGGAAGTGACTATAATATAATTATACTGAACTCTAAAACCCCATCGACTAACTGCATAAAATTTATACCAAAAAAAAATCAAAATGCAAGCTACATAGAAAAATAAGGAATAATCTTTCATCCATATATTTAATAGCGAAAAATGCACAGAAATAAATGTATAAAATTTCCCTGGCAAATTGATTACTTCGACCGCTCCGGTAGCTTTAATATTCATTTCGATTCAATTTATTCCAGCGTATTTTCGCCGAACACTGAAATACAAGCTGCACGATGGAAATTCGATCAGGAACGAGCCCGCGTCAACTAATCACTAACAGCGTGATTTCCGTTGCCAAAGTTCAACGAAATACCGTTGACTTGACCACTATCCCCGTACAGTTTCAATAATTTCCAAGTAGAAACTCCGCTTAGATTGTACGACGGCGCGTCATAAATACACTTGCATGGCGAAACGGTAGCATAAATTAACGTCGATCCTAAGCTTCCGTCCGATTTTTGCGACCCTCTGTCAGATTTCTCCCATTTCTTTCAGAAGCTCGATCCCTCGTACGCTTTCTAAGGCGGCAATTAACGATAAGACGCTCTCGAGACTCGGGATTTTTCGACTCCCAACCAAAGAGAGAATCCTCCGCGTAGTTAGAACCGACTCTTCGACTGCGATGGAGTTTATTGCCTGAAACTGCATTAACCTTTCAAAGCGTAAACGACAGAACCGCTTGCCGATCGAATCGAGCAACGATGATTACATTCTCGAGTTATCGACGCTCCTCGCACCGATTTTTCCAGTCGTTTTTACCGAACGTTTCACGGAGCCTCGACGAGGGATCAAATTTTTCTAGCTACGAGATTGGCTTCGCGATTATTTTCCAATTTTACTATTTCTCAAATATTTCTAACATTTTATAATCGTATTACTGTCGAACGGTAAGATATTTAAAAAAACGATCGTTCGCCTGAACGTTAGCTCGAAGTCGATCTATTCGTTTTATTTATTTCAAACGTTAGATCGAACCGATCTATTTATATTCCAATTAAAATCAATTAATACCTCGATCCACCCGAGTACACGCATGATTATTTACAACTTTCTTCTATGCCGATCGGGCCAAAAAGAACAAGGAAATTAAACATCCGTCAGTAGATATTC
This sequence comes from Bombus vancouverensis nearcticus, assembly GCF_051014615.1. Classification (NCBI taxonomy): domain Eukaryota; kingdom Metazoa; phylum Arthropoda; class Insecta; order Hymenoptera; family Apidae; genus Bombus; species Bombus vancouverensis. The sequence continues at coordinate 15,780,009 of NC_134915.1, read as the reverse complement.
AACGTAAAACGTTGCACGATGTAACGCACAAGCGCGGCTGGAAGTTACGCAAAAACATGGAGTTTTTACGCGTTTGCGTAACTCTTATAAGAGTTTTCTCCGCGTCATTAACGGGTATCGAGACCCGTGCAACCTGTCAGGCGAAATCACGGTGGTTGACGATTCCAATGCCCCTTAGTCACTCTAATTAGTTCGTACAGGGGACTGGGAATACGCAGATCGCCGATAATCGCGACGTTTCGCCCGAAGGAAGCGCTTATTCGTGTCGCCGGTACAAGCTGTGCCTTCGTTGCAGCCGATCGCTAAATGACAGCCAAAGGAAAGATACCGGTAGGCTCTAGCATGCTAATTGAAATTGACAAGTCAATTCGCCGGTTGATTCGCTTAAACGGAAATCGAGAACACGCTGATTGACGATGGCTACCGTGTCTTCCTTTAAAGAGAGCCACGTACGCTGAGTCGAAGCCTCGTGAGGCGGTGAACGTTGCGTGAAAATTAGAATATTTCAGACAATTCGTCGGGATGACGGATGTTCTTCGAGTAAGATGACGCGTTATTCTGCTATGTCGTCGCCCGTGGTGTTCGTTATGAGTCGGCTATGTTCGCGCAGTCCGGATGAAATCGTTTCGACGACCGAGAAATCTTTTCGGTATAGGGTGTTCAGCAATTTCGAAAGCGATTCTAGTCCACCGTTAAATTTCGTTAATCCTACGTTTCGTCGTCAGATTTTTTTCTCACGCGTGGCAAACTTAGTACAGTTCAATATGTACGTGTATAAAATTCTAGCGTATCGAATAGTAGAGCGGGTGCGAAGAAGTTTGTGTAAACGTATACTTGAAAAGCTTAGGAGCAGAGTGTTTGTTGAGAAACGAAAGAATAAATGAAAGATTTTCTACGACAATTAGAGACTACGTGCGTGGAATTTCAGTCTTTTTCGAGCAGAAGCTTGGAACAGCGTGTCGGAAATACAAAATCATCGGAAGAGACGATAACAACGTTGGCAAAGAGGGAATCTATCCAAGTTCGTGTTGCAAAGTAACGATTAACCTAAAAACACGTTTTCTCGTGATCCAACCAAATTCGAAAGTTCTAAAACATCCTGAAGGTTCGTCCGATGAAACAAGGTACACCCTGTATAATTGCGATTGATTAGGCTTGAAACTGACGCCGAGCGCGAGGTGACTAAGCACGCTAATTCGCTTGAGAAGTTATTGAGAAGGTAGAAAAACGTCGGGCACCGCTTCGTCTTTGTCTCGTCGAGGCAAATATTCGCGAGATGCAACGAGGAGGATCATCTCCTTGGACAAGGTCTACGGGGAAATATAATTGCAGCGTGCCTGTCTCAAGGTAGTGTAGACGTTCGAATTGACAAGGCAAATGAAATCTAGCTTCCTCGTCTCTAACGTTTTCCTTCTCTGTCGGTTTACTCTTGGGTCTGTGTGATCACGTTTCGAGCATGTAGAGATTGATGACTGTGGCAACGCTCGGGCCGCATTAGTCGTGGTTGTTGTGCCACTTACGGAGAAGGAAACAAAGTGGCAGAGCTCAACATTTACCATTCTGCGAACTGTAATGGTGGAATACCGCGGCTGGTTTCGTTTGCCGAGTGATTTACGAACGCACGAACTGTAAGAAAGAAAGAAAGAAACGCGAGAAGATCGGCGCAATGATACTCCTCGGGTTCACAGGATCGCAGAAAAATTTGCAACGAGTCATACGAGTGTGACGTTGGCTCGATCGTTGACTGCGAGGCATTGACATATTTTTTACGTTTCTTTCATCCGGTGCGACTTGCGAACGTTCCAACGGCAAGAGAGAAAGAACAGCGAAAACGCGATTGTCGTGAAATTTTGTTAGGTTCCACGTTCGTAGAAAAATCTGCGGCCAGTCGTGGAAATACGGTATCGTTCACTGCGTAGAATCGCCATCGTTCTTTAATTTTCCAGGAATACGAAACATTTTACGGCAAATGTTCGTAATTCCAAGCATCGATCTTCGATTCCGTTGCAACGAAAATCCACGAAGCGGAGAAGCATCGTTTCGTTTACTCCGTTTCGTCGCAGTTCAAGTGCGCCGCTTTGTTCGATCGATCGATACGAGTCACGGGTGGTATCGCGCGCAATCTTCGCCTGTGCTAACCGAAAATAAAAGTAAACTAAGAGTAGCCGAACGAATAAATCATATTAGACGTTGCCATGTCGTTCAACGAGCTGACGTCTCTTTCTGTCGCTTTGTTGGCTTTATTGGCGATTAAAGTGTCCAAGATTCCGTGTCGAGATAAAAACGAAACGCATTAACTGTCGTCGCGGTTTTATCGTGCCGTAAGTACGTTCTATTCGTTTCATTCGACGCCTTTGCTTTAGCGCGGAAGATCAGAAATACTTCGTTCGTGTTTATTATCGGCGTTCCGTGTACCACGTTGTGTTTCTGATGCGTGAGTGGCAAGCAATTCATTGTGATTTGTAGGCGATACCTCGTCGATAAGATCGTGTTGCAAATTTAATTTCAATTCGCAAAAGAAAATCTGGAATCGCGTGCTACAAAACCGTGGTTCCTCTGATTCTCAGTTCGCAATTTTATTCTGCTGCGTACTGTACAGGGTGTTCCCGCTATTGGTTCCCGTATAGTGTGTTTTTCGCAGTACTCGAGTATTATTGATCCTTAAATAATCAAAATACAGTTCTTCGGTAAAATACATCCAACAATCTCGATTAGTCGAATTCAGAACAAAATCTAATATTTACTATCTTCTGAAACATTGCGATCTACGAATCTGAGACACGCAGTACGCAAAAACAAAAAAAGATAGAAAATCTTCTGTAAAAATAAAACAGACAGACTGGAAACAACACGAGCGACAGGCAAGACGAAAAAGCAACAAGAAATCAATCGTAGACAACAATAAGCATCAAACTAGCTTTTACTTCGCATTATGCAAAGTGCCGACTCAGAGTGTCTCCGAAGGTCGCAATAAAATTTACTTATACACCTATGCGTCCATTACTTGATCGACCCATTCATCTACCCATCCACCTGTTCGCTTAATCACGCGTTCGCTTACCCCTTTATTTATCTGATCACTTTATAAATTTATCTACAGAGTTCATCTAAAGAGAGATTCATCGTCCCCGCGAATCTCGCCCGACCTAACGGCCTCGACTTATCTCGATCTTCCTCGTCGATCGAATTCGTGCCTCTCCTCTTTCCATCTCCCGTTGACTTCCGTACAAAGTTCATCGGAACAGAACACGTGTCGTAATTCCATTCGATACATTGAAATCTGCAACTGCCAGCATCCTGCCAATTATTATCGAGCAATAATTATCGACCGTCTTTCAAGTCGAACCGATCGACTTCGCTCTTGATAAGTTTCTCCATTTCTTTACGGAAACGCGAGATACGACAGGGACGATCGGATCGTGTGCCGATATTCTCCATTTCGTTACACCGTCAAACTTGTCTTCCATAGAGCAGCGAGATCGAAACGTGAAATTTTCGTAGTGGTACGAGTAAAAAGGAAAGATGGCATAGGATGCTAGGACACGTAAATTTTAGATACTTAAATATTTTGGGTAAAGAGCGGCTAGTGACAGGTATACCGAATAAATTTGAAAAGGAATTTTTGAAATGTAAGACGTGTCTAGAAAGTAAAATGCATAATTTACCTTTCAAAAGTAATCGAACTAAAGCTAATAATAATAATAATAATAATAAGCTAATAATAATGGAAATTATTCGTACGAACGTGTGCGGTTCCTTTAAGACTGTCGGATTAAACGCAGAGAAATATTTTATTTCATTTATCGATGATTATAGTAAAATAGCTAGGATCTATTGTATAAAATCAAAAGATGAGGTCTTTGATTCTCTCGTACAGTTTGTAAATGAAGTTGAGAACTTAACGGGCAAGAGATTAAAAATATCGAGATGCGATAATGGAAGAGAATACTTAAACGATCGAATTTATAAATTCGCTAGAGATAAAGGTATCATGATAAATAATTGCCCAACCTACGTGAATTAAACGGGACAACGGAAAGGTATAATAGAACAGCGATGGACATGGCGCGTTGCTTGTTAACGCAAGCGAAAGTACGTAAAAAGTACTGGCCGGAAATAATACGTACCACTACGTGAATTCGAGATTCGTCGCACATACGTTTGACAAGAACCAAAAGCTTTGCTTACGATCTCGCGCAAGCAAAACCTTCGACATTTGACTCCTCACTTTCCGCAACGACCTGCTGGCAACAAAAAAAAAAAAACCATTCTCCGATTCTTCATCGGCCGTTCCTTCCAACCTGGCATCCCGGTTTTCGTTTCTCCAGCTTCGTTTCCTGCATCCATACATCTCGATGACGTTTCTCGCTGTGCGACAAAGAAGATGGCGAAAAAAGTTGTTACGCATCGAACAGAACGCAATATCTGTATTCCCGGTGCTTGTCAAATTGCCATGTTACGAAGATAAAGATGCAGACGCACAATAAGCGGTGGTTACGTGCGCGCAGCAAATATGGTGCAACTACGCGCGCGGCATGATATATCAGGCATTGAAATCTCCACAGGCGCGCGCGATGTATCGCGGAGATTACGCGTCGCGGCTATCGAAGTCACCAGGTTAGGAAACGTCGTCGATGTCGTTGGCGAATAGCGATGGAATTGAGACGAAATACATCGACCATGCTCAAACAATTCGCCGTTCGAATCGTTCGAATGCAGGGCGTGTTCCTTCTGCTATCGCGCGAAGCAACTTTTACCATTTCGAGCGGAAGGAACGCGTAACGAAAGAATATAAATAGATGTTCCTTATACGTTTTACACAAATTATGCTATTTTATAAAAACGTATAAATCGTACACAATGACATCGTGAAAATGGTCCTACACTCGCAGCAGAAGCGTCGTTGCTGAAACGAGCTTCTTTTCTTCGGTTGTTTCGGATGTTGAGAAGCTGGCATATCCAAGAAATTTCGAGTCTTGTTCGAAATGTATATCGTTCATCCGATGTATCGTAGTCCAACTATTCTTTGTTATGGCCTTTACAAAACTTCTCTGAAATTTGTGTAATTGTATAAAAGTATGTACTATCAAACGGTACGACTATGCTTGATCCTAATGATAATGCTGTAATAAATATAGTGTTGTGCAAATACTTTTTCTTTAATACGCCGTAGGTCGATGCGGTATCGGTCCCAACGCTATCCATGGACGAAGAAATCCCCCTCGATGGCGTGTCAAACGGCCGAGGTGAAAAAAGAAACAAAACTCGATGGGAAGAAGAAACGGCGAACCCGTTGGCAACGTGTTACGCGGCATGGTTGCGTATTAACCATGAGAACGTTTCCGCGACTGCCTTCGAGGACTCGCTCTACGCGTTTCTTGTTGGATGTATGGTGTCAGAATCAACCGGCGAGAAAATGCTGTTTTTCTTCGGTTCGTTATTAAACTGACATTAAAAGTTACGCTTTTAACATTTTTTCGCGTAATAATAATAACAAAAATTAGCCGCAAAGAACGTAATGGTGAAATTACACAAATCCTATGTATAGCCCTCCTAATCACAAAAAACGCGATAAGACGACATAAGCCGCCTCTACGTACGTATATAGAGTGGTGGAAAATGTTCGTGCTATAATACTTTAAACATCTGCGTGAAAAAAGGATGACGTACGCGTAGAACGTTAAAACTGACTGCACGAAACGTTGAAACAAACACCGACCACGAGGAAACGAGTCAAAGTGGAAGAAACGAGCGTTATAATCCTCGGTCGCCCGAACCAATTACACGCGCGTGCAGAGAGCGCTGCAGCCACAGCCCAGCGAGATTTCTCTCGATAATCACGCTGGACACGAGATTCCTCCTTGATCTCGGCCGCAAATTTAATCAAGCACCGGACGTCTCCGGCGGGACTGTGTCGCTGAAAAGTAACAAAACTGCGAACTTTCTTACGGGCTCATTACACACGTCAATTTGAGCCCGTGGACGCTGACCCCGTGGTTCGCTGACTTTCGTTTCACTTCGACCAAGTTATTCGAGTTTCACGCGAGCGCCAACGCGCGCAGCTATCGTTTCGTAACGCCACGCGATGGAAAAACTGATGATTTTCTAGCCATTCGCGAGACAGTTTGTACATCTTGTACAAAAAGGTTATTTTTATTTAAATAACTCGCCTCATCGTGCAACATAGTTATTTATTTGAGATAGTATTCTTATTACATTTTGTAACGCTACCGATAGAAGAACCGACGATTTTCTAGTCGTTCGCCAAAGAATTTCTACATTCTGTACAAGAAAATAACTACTTTTACCGAAACAGATTATATCCTCGTACAATATGCACGTTTATTTCGTATTCTTCGTACCAATCTCTTTGTTCTTGTTGGTTATACCGTATTCCATACGACGATTCTTCGTCCATCGATCGATCAATTAACAAACTTTAGAAAGAAAATGACTAGGAACGAATAGAAGTGGAATTGTTGCGAACGAAGATCAAATTTCGTACTAATCATACGTTTCTGCTACAAATTTCATATTCCTAGAAACGTATCCGTCGCGCAACTAAGCTAATTAGAGTTATTACTACATTGTCATATGCTACGTACGAAAAGATCGTAAGACTACTCCTTTTTCTTAATCGAGAAAGTCCGACAGATACTTGCACTAACTTCGTAGCCTTCGTTCCATAAATCGGCCCGTAATTAATGCGTAAGAGTGTATATTTTGATGTCCATTCAGCAATGTAAGTACTCTGTTCTCGGAGACGTTTATCTACCCGAGGCGAGGAAACGTCAAAATCCGGCGGAGTGAACCGTTCTCATGAATATTCAGCCTGTTGGATCCACTCCAACGACGGAATATTACGGTCGAGTAAGTAGAAGAGGACGGGCTAAATATATATTCGTATCCGTACAAGGTGCCTCCGCAAAGATAGCGATATCTCTCTGTGAATGCAACGTACCGCGTTCAGGCTAATATATTTATCCTGGCTCGCGCGTTTTAACGCTGCGGTTCTGTACACGGTGACTCGCTTGTAATGGGATACGGTAAAACCTCCGATATCTGAATTACTAGCGAGACGATTGTTGAACTGAGCGAATATTCGGCTAATAGAACGCGCGTCTTTTCTCTACGATTGTCACGTTACGTTTCTTCAATTCCTTAGCATTTGCCGGTAAACTTACGTACAAACGCAGATCCGATTCCGAGCTCAGAGACCTGATTGAATCCAATGGCGAAACTAAGCGAAATGTTACTCTAGAAATCAACGTTACGGAGCTCTTTGAAGCTTTAAACGATCGTTCTGGCACAGGCTGTACGTAACAAGAGAACAGAAAAATACTGCGGAGCGACGCGCGTTGTCCTGCAATGGAGTTCGCTCAAAGTTTGCTGGAAACGTTGGAAAACGCGCGACTATCGTCCTTGCGCGGCTCGATCGGGCAACTTAATCACCGCGTTGACTGGGTGCGCCATTGGCTACTTAAAATTGAATGGAAATGCCGTGGGAAGAGGGTATAAGCGTGGCTTAATTGCAACGATATTTACCAGGTTTATGGGGGATACTTGTGTTCCAGAGGAATCGAAGGAATTTTCTATGGAATTCGCGGCGTGCTCGGTGCAACATTGTTGCACAGATTAGGTACCTTAAAAACGCCGTTGCTACGCGTCACCGTTAATTAGAACAACTGGTAGATTCCCTTTCGGGCAAAAATCTTTCCGAAATAGGAGACAGCGAATTTACATCGATCCAGCAACAAACTCGATAAATCGATGATAAATCTAAATTAGAAATTCAATCGAATAATCGAATCGATATCCACGATGATAATTACCAGAGACGTTGCTAAATGAAACGATGCACCAACGCTGAAACCTCTGTATCATAACGGTCGTCGTCTGTATCTGCTGGTCACCCGAGTCTCGACCACCCTGTCAAGAGCGTGGGCGAACGAAAGCTCGCACAATAACCTCGACGATCATCGTTGATCGTTCACCGATATCGCGCATCAACTTACCTCTCTCCCTCTATCTTTGCCCCTCTTTCGCACAACCTCTTTCTCTTTCTCTCTCTTTACCTCGACACAACCGTATTTCGCCCAGAGGCGAGAAGAGATAAAACGGCGAATCGACGCTGAAAAAAAATGGTGAATCCTCTCGCCAGCTGGGGAGTGACCGGGTCGTGGCAGTCGCCAACGAATATATTACGCCGGTCAGCGGTCTGTTATCCGTGTTACGGCTGTTCACGAGCCGATAGATTCACGCGCCGAATGCACCGCGTCGGTATGGAAGCCACGGGGTTGGGCCTTAATGGGAGGACATTAGTCGACGACGCTAAGTAGCGGCGAGCATGCGGATTTTCTTGTGATAATTATTCGATCGTTTGCTCCTTGCCCGCGCTAACGATCCGCTAAGGTCGAGGATGCTATGCGGTGTTACAGTCGATTGCGATACGAGGTTAGGATCAGTTGGGCTCCAATGGCTGTTTCAACGGTATACCGATTATTTGATGGTGAGAATGAGCAATCGTGTCCATCCGTGGGTAGTACCATGATTGTTAACACGCTGTCTGTGAAAAACGTTTCAATTTGATACGCGATGGAAACAGCCTTGCGTATTTTCGTGAAGATTTTTGACCGATTTTTCGAAACAGACGTGAATTTGGTCATTGTTTTTTTATTCTGGCTCTAATGTCGCTTCGACGTTGATTTTGTAAATCTTCTTTTCCGTACAATCGAGCACTGCAAGGAAAAGATACGACGATGCATTCCGTCTTTTATGGGAAACAATTTAAAAATCCAGTACACTAAACTTTCTCTATTTGATTTAGGGATCCATGTATCCTGGATATTCTGGAAATAGCTATAGTTATTTATATGGTAGGTACGGCAGACTATCTCCTTTTAATCGTGGAAACCTTTTTGTGTTTCTCATTTGTATAGCGAGCGCCTGTAAAGTGTCGATCATTTTGATACATTGTTCGTACCTCGACAAACGGTATAAGCGTTACTTTGTTACATGTTTTCCCATAATGTTGCGTTTGCCTGGCTACTTTTTACTCGTTTTTCGATTCTTCGATCTTCAATGGATCGATCTAATATTCATCTTCGTTTCTACATTTTTCTTGAATTGTTCTCGGGAATCTAAGAATCTAAGAACGATCAAGAAGAATCTAACAGAATGATCTACATACAAATATAGAACTGTACCCCGCGATGTAAAAATATGCGTCTACGATACATATATACATGTCTACTATAATTTCCAGAATGTATTCTACATACCAACAAATATTTTGCATAATAACGTATTAACGCTGCATAGTAACAACTTACAATCATATCATCTAATGTCTGTCATGACCCACGGCAACTAAGATATTCAAACGATATGGAGAATTCGATGAATAATTTTAAACTTGTTGACCAGTTGTAATATTATCCACCGGCAGGCAGAATATTTGCGAAAATAGGTTCGAGGATACCGTAACATCGTGATTCTGAAACGAATCTATGAAACTGCACAACAGCTGTTAGATGAAACGAAGATGTTCGAGCGGCGCTGAAACTTAATAGAACTTGTTTGAACGTATTCCACGCTTTTGAAATATCGTGAATAGATTTATTCCGAAGATTAGTGGCAAGAAACGATCCGCTGTAATATCATGGTACATGGGATTAGGTGATTCGAAACGTGGTCGAAGCTTGCGTTATTGAAATTGCGACAATTCCACGATATTATAATTCGACGATGAAATACTTGAAACAACCAAAGTTAGGTACAGGTTTTGCTGGAAGATTTTTTACTCTTTAACGAATTTTATATTCTACGATATATGGAATTCTCTTCGTAAATGTTGTTTAAACGAAAGCACGAGTAACGCGTATGTATTTTCGTTAGAAAAATCAAATAAAAACCACTTTCAGCGGTATTGTACGAGATTGATTTACAGCGCATTAAATTTGAAAATTACACCCCTGTAAAAGTCGGAAAATGTGGCTTATCATGTTCCTCACCTTTGATCTTTAATAGTGATCGAACATGTTAGAAGTTGAAATTACTTAATAACTTCATCGGAGAAAGCCTAAAGTGTATATGGTCAAGCGAGACCAAAAATGAGCTCCAGATACAACGATTCGCGCATCTATCGTATTACAAAGTTTCTACTTTCGTTTAAAATTCGTTTCGGATTGATCGATCATTGATCACCGACATAGCGATGTCTGAATATCTCGATATTCGAGTCAAATGCGATAAATATTTTCATACGACGATAATTTTCTTTTATACGATACGATTCAAGTATTGTATTGAAAATCTGTTAAATTATTGAAATTTTATATAATATCAAAACGAAAAAGCAGGTGAAAAGGCTGCCCTATGTGATACCTAAAATTTGGCGAACAAAATTATTCGTATAGTTTGAACAATCACGCTAAAATAAGCAGACATAACGGATACATGTCTAACAAATGAATACATAGATCTCCGAAAGCAATAAATCGACCGTTTCATGCAAATGACAAATTCATGTTCTGAATGAATACGACTACAACGGAAATAGAACTTGCAAGGTAGAAAGATGTGTTTCAGTCTCTAAATATCGTAACGTGAATTGTTGCAACTGTCTACATTTTTGCACATTCGAATGTTTTACGAGTGCATAAAAGTCCACAGCCTGGTAATAAACTTGAAATATTAGCATAGGTCAGAGTCGTGGCAGTCTCAAACTTCATTTGCAACTTCGCAAACTAGTGCTAGTTCATCGAGCCTGTTCTTTCAGATGTCGAAAATGGATTAATGAAGCTACGTATTGATTCGTGTGTAATTATATATCGGAAGCTTTTGCATAGTTTACGGTACTTATGGCAATAAAAATGAAGAACTTTTGCAACGAGCGAACTATCAAGAAATGGATAGTACAAAAATTCGACAGGTTATATTAGTCGGTTAACTTTAGAATTAAATAAGTAACGGCTTCTTTAAATCATAATTCATAAGTCCATTAAGAGGATGACACTACTTGACCTACTTACTTCCTCTGCTAATTTTCCTATCGGAAGAGAGAAGTTAATGCACCCGAGTTAATAGCAGTTTACCGCATTGCAACGTGATTTAGTACCAGCAAGTTCGCCGAATTAACAAAGATTATATTAGCAAGATATTCAACTTTTTCTTTGAAATTACTTTCTCCTTAAACTGTGCAGTAATTTTCATAATTTCTCTCTACGATGTCGTTAAACTATTACTTCAATCGTTTCTGAATAACTTTTTCGGGAAAACGCAAAAAGGAAAATAAGACGAGGTGGACAGAGGTTGCTCGACAGATCCGAACATGGTCGTCTGAAATCTTCCGTTCGATCTTGCAGAAATTGGAAATAAAATTGACATTAACTTCGTGTAGCTTCGTATAACAAGCGAAAGCAAAGCTTGTAGTGCTCGTTTCCAATAAGAGGAAATAACGCTGACTCGTATAATCAGTTCCATTACATCGTTCTACAAGTTGTCTTTCCTGCATCAGAAACTTGACGAGACATTATAAAAAAGCAACGTTGAGTACGATATTTAACGCGCATCATATTACCAACGAACAATTCGAATGTCAGAAACCTCATAGACGTATTCCTCGCGATATCATAGCCCCCCTAATATCTCGTCGAACCCTCAGTTTTCCGCGTATCTTCCAAATCTGTTCTCATAGCTACCGCAACCAAAGTATCTCGACAGCTCCGTTGATTTTACGACAACGAGAATTCCATTTAACGCACCATTAAAATAGAGAAACGAAAAGGCTTCCCACCCCTGTACGACAGCTGGCTAAATAAATTCACGAACGAGACAAATTTTATATTTCGATAGTTTTAACAGGCACCTATACATATAAGAGATCAATGCGAAGCTCCAAAAGCGATAAATAGGCGATAGATTTCAAATTCAAATCGATACTTTTACAAGAACGACTACGAAGATGAAACCTGTGCAGGCAGACATTTGCTCGAACCTGGAGATATTTCCTTTTCGATGGTTTATGCGAACCTTCCGAATCTATTGTTCCCGTAACCACAGCCAAAGTACCTCCTACGACCCTGTTGATTTTACGACCTCGCTAGATTTCTCCCATCCGCCATGCCACCAACGGAGTCGTATTTTCTCCGTGGATAAACAGAGAGAAGATGAGGATGAAACGGGGAGAGCGCGAGGAAAACGTGCATCCGAGCTATTAGATATCCGCTCGGTTTTGATCGATACCCCGCAATTTCGTGGCGGCCGCGCGAACACGCGGCTCGTAATTCCAGGAATACGAGCGTATCTGGCTGTAACGGAACGTAGCTGGGAACGAAATACGTCGACCAAGGGGGATCTGCGATAATCGAGAGAGCCGGCCAATCTCGACCGCGTATCGCACTTGCAATTCCTCTCCGTGATATTTCCGAATTGTCGTTATGCAATTGCGATGCAACTATTTCGATGTTTGCGAGGATGTTGCGATCAGGCTGACGCGTTCGTCATACGGGGGGGTCATACGGGGATTAGCAAACGTTAATACGAAAGTTATCAAGTATGATGCTATAAATCTCGTATTTTCAAGCTTAATATCGCTGTAATTAACCGAATTATTAAGAAGAAGAGGAAGAAGAATTTTGAAGTATGTATTTTTTATATTTGCCATTAAAAAAATGGCAGAGATCTTACTACGTAGAATGGAGCGATTATTTCCTAAGTTGTTTTATCAAATTGTAGAAGATAGTACGCGATTTCCTTTCCCCGGGAAAATGTGCGTAAAACGAGAGACACGAATTAAAGGGACGTAAAAGTAGAGAAATTTTTCTACTTCAACCACCTGGTGCTTATAAAACCGTATTTTGATTATCAAACAACTCACGATATACAATGTATCAAAAGTTATCTCGTAGCTGTAGCGGTAATAAATTGCCTCTAAGTAGATATTAATTTCATGTCATTCAAAATAAATGCTCCGTAATTATCGTAATTTATTTAATTATTCAACGTCGAATAACACATTTTTTTCAGTCGATATCCTATTCCATTTTCCCATGGTACCGATCGTCCTTCTCCGGTACCCGTCATCCGAAAGCCAAAGCCTGTTTTAGCCTTTATCTGAAACGTACTCTCTCATTTCCATAAAATTGAATCCCTAACGTCCCACTTAAGAATCCTCCGACAAGACCAACCGACGCACAAATTGCCACTGGTCTTCCACTTCGAAATTTGTCGTTCTAAAACCATTTAACCATGTCCTACATAAACTCGTGAAGCAACTTCGAGTCGCACAGTTACACACGTTTCCAAATGGGATTCCCTGTACGTTTTGTAGCTGTCGTGTTTGCCCGATTACGGATCACGTGTTCTGCTTGTTCGAAATTATCTACGCAATTAATGGGACAGATTCGAGAGAGCAACGAAAATACTATTACTATGCTTTCCAATATCGCAATCTGATATTTTATGTTGGTTTTTTATGAGAATAATTTATTTGGATAATGTTAGCTCTCCTTTGTACGTAATTTACATTCGCATTTAGCGAATTTGCCAGATGCGTTTCTCAAGCTTCCCAAGCTGCAACATGTTCATCTTTAAAAGTTGAAAAACATTTAAAAAACTGAGAAAAACGTTCAAATTGCGACGTATGCGTTTTGTAACGATTAGACGAATGTATCAAATATTTCATTTTGATATAACAGAAGAAAGAAAAGATTGACGACTTCTCCGACGCGTGTAAACGCGACGTTGCAACCTTCCCCCTCGTGAACCTCGAAAGAATCGTCGAGAGAAACCATCATCCGGAAAAGAGTTCCCCTATGGTAGTCGAACGTCGATCCAATCCTTCCGCATGGCCGCGAAACGAAAGAGGAGAAGCTCGTTTGAAGCGGAATTAAAGCGCATCCCGAAGAATGCGAAGCAGCTGATAGAACGCGACTGCAACCGATGCATAGAATTCTGCAACGGCGTACATGCGCGCGTGCACGCGGACGACGAGGATCTCGCGAGCACACGGAACTTTCTAATGCCTGCATTAATATTTTTCTACCCGCGAGCTAGAGCCGTTGCGTCAAAAGGTCGGACCGCGCTGGATCCCGTAAGAGTCGCGAGATATATAGGGTGGAGCGCGATTCCGAAACAGGAAGTCAAAAATTCCAAGTAATTTCTGGTGCAACAACGTTGTACAGCTTTATGAGGCATTGTGAAGATCGTAGTCTCCTTTCCTACGTGCTTGCGAGAACAGATTTGCAGAGATTTAACCATCATTTCGCGTAGCTCAGAATCTGAACTTCGAATCGTGACACAGTGCGGGAAATTTTGTTTGTTCTTATTTCTGTCGATACAAAGCAGTAGATTTTGGAAAAGAAAAAACATTGCAAGGAATAAAGTCGCAACTGTTATACGGTACATTTTCACTGCAACTTGTACAATCTGGATTCTTTGGACGATAAAAAAGACAATTCTTCCAAATGTATCTTTCCTTCCAAATCTTTTACCACTGTATATATTCATCGATAAATCAGTGTTTCGACGTACTCAGGTAAAAGATCGAGGATTTTGAGTATTCCTTGTAAACTATATAATTTACATCGTTCGGGAAATATTTATCGTATCTCCGTTGCTTTCGAAGAATGCAAGTCACGTTTATTGTACAACAAGTATTTCGAAAACTCAATCGTCTACTTTATCCTTCTCGTTCGGACAATTAAATCGCTGCCTGCCATCTCATTTATCGAATCCAATGAAACAGACAATCCCATTACTCCGGCAAACTACGCCATAATTCTTCCACGTTGTAACGACCTTGTGTCTCAAGTACGTTAGGTCTCTAACATTATTTTAGTCCACCTGCGCCTTGTCGACGGGATAGTTCGAGATCCTCCGGCCACGCTTCGGTACCGTTCTAATGTCTCTTTGATTGAACACGCTTATTTACGCTCTGAAAAGCTGTTTTCTGTGTTCGTTATGTAGCGAGCGTGCTCTTCTTTCCCGGCCTTTTAACGGCGTTTTAAGCAGCGATAACGAGGATGCTGGGAAAAACGTTCGATAACGACAACGTTAATCGTCCGATAGGAACGATACGATGACGTGCGTGGCCCTCTTGAAATCGAACCTTCGTTCAAGAAGCATCTTGCGTTCTGGTTTTCGCGTTTTACGAACGGATTACGAGGTTCGCGTGATGCTTCCTCGGTGCGGTTACGAGAATTCGCAATTCTTGCGCCATTACTGCGACAAGCTTTTGCGAATAATTCCAGATCGAACGCGAAGAATGACGTTCCCGGCGAAACGTAACTAGGTCGAAGTACGATTATGGGGCAACGGATCGATGAGAGATCAAGCGAGACACATAGAGTAGGTACATAGAGTGGCGGACACAAGAAAGTTTAATATCGATATCGTCAATTTGTCTTGAACGTTTCTTTTATACTAGACGCTCGTCTGTTGTAATAGAACGTACGATTATATTATACGCAGTATTAACGCAATTATCCTATAATAGCGCTGTAAAATCGATCTTCTTCGATCGAGCAGCAAATTCCGCTATGATTCCAATACTCTTACACGCAACGAAATACTACGTTAACTATTCGATCGTTTGAAAGTACATCGCGATTAACAAAACTAACATCAAACTTGCAATTACCAATCAAAACTGCTTAGTAATAATTCTCGTAGCGATGACGAATGACCTTCATTTGCAAGCAAGCTAATTCAACCAAACCCACTTTCTAGAATCACCCTGCGTAATCTCAAAGTTCATCGTGGATTACCCCAGCAGGTAACAACGTCGATAGTACACCTAATTCCGGAGTTCACGGCTCTGAACCTGTATTAAATGGACACGTGTACGTACACGAAGCACGTGCAACGTGTTTCAAGAAATTACAAATTCGTGTTCTTTAATATACAGCTAATTATATGCATGCTTCGATACGCGTAACTACGTGCAGGTGGCTACAGAAAGTATTTGCGCACTGATGTATTTTCAAATTCACCTTTAATGTATAATTTTTGTATAACTATACGTATGTCTAATTTTGTTGTATTCGGAGAATTTTTAATGGAATTTAAAATATATATACGCGCATACCTGCACATGGAACCTGACAAAAAAAAAAAAAAAGAGAAAGAAAAAAGACGCGAAATAGGCCATTTCCACCATTAATCTCGCTAATATCTTTTCCATTATCTGTCGCTCGAGGCGATGTTTTCCCAGTAATTAGACACTGTAGGCTCAAGGAAAAATCGGTTGGTCCACAGGTTCGAGAAATCGCATCCTCCTAGTCGGATGCAGGATCGTGTAACAGGCACGATCGCCGACTAATCTCGCGCCACTAACCGTTGCATTAGCAACAAAACGAGCCCGCGAGAAAATTACATGCCTCTTATATCGAACGCGCACAGTGAAAGGTCACCGAGCTCGAGATCTTCCCTCGAAAGCGATCGTTTCATTTCATGTAGCTACGTACGTACCGTATATATATGTGTGTGTGTACAGATTCTTCCATACCACGAGTAGTTCCTTACGAGTATATGTATTATTAGGGGTACTGAATTAGACTGTATATTCTAAGTATAAGTAGAAAAAATCTGCTCAATTTTATTCCATGTTTCTTGATCCTTAAATGTATGATCGTCTTAATTGTGCAATATTAATTACTACCTATACAATTATATACCCAATACATACGTAATTACGTATATAACATTGAAGATATTACGACAAATCCATTTTTCTATATCTATTCCGAATGAAACGATCGAAATCAAACGAAGAAGTATTTCTGGCGTAGAATCGCTCGACGATTGAATTTTAACGTTACTCCTCCGTAAAGGATGGAAAATGTAACTTCTGTTTTTCACCCACGATCCCATAAATGTTGTTCGTCTCCAAGATCCATATCTTCGACTGGACGTAACAGATTCCCTCCGTTCCTAACTATCTTACGTTACGATGTCCGTCATCTCCAATCGGTGAATGTTGGAACCTATGTACGTACTTGCGACGTACTTGATCCCATCGCTGGTATACACATCTATTCGCGTAATTGTCCTTGATAACGGTACACGATGCGCGCGTAACGGGCTATCCTGATATATTATTGCTTTGTTCTTGGCCACGGGTGGGTCCGCCGGTATCGATAAATCGTTTCACCGTCACGCCGCCACCAATTACAAACGTTCAACGCCCGGCACACACCGGCATCGTTCTGCACTGGCGCGATCTCATCGCGTCGGTCGATCGCTCGTGGATCCAGTTGTTTCGCGGGAAAACGCGCGTCAAATGGCGCGGAGAGGCGCGATAACGAAGCTCGATGAACCGTGACGCATTCTCTCGCCGCGAACCAGCTGCGGTAACGCGGATCGTGATGGATTTCGTTGCGTGCCACGTGAAAACGTGTGCGTGCACGGGACGAGGAACGATCGGTGATGAATGAACGCGTTAACACGGCACAATCGAACGATTTCGTGCGCGATGAAGTTGTGCGCGCCTGTGTTCCGCCGGTTTAAGGTGAGTTTAGACCGAGCGAGCGAGAACGCAGAGTCAGAGGAATGGCGTTAACTCGTTTAGCGCTAAACGAGCAATTCGCTCGCACAGACTCGCTTCAGCGAACGATTTGCCAAACGATCGACAGACGACGATAGAAGACGCGCTCGTTTGTACTTTGATTTTACCAAAGCGATGGAAGAACGGGCATTCGATCGTTTGGTCTAAACGCACCTTCAATCGTCGTACGATCGAGAATGGAGATTTCAACGTCTGGTTATGACGCGTCGATCGGAACGACATGCGACGCGCTACAGCTCAGATCTCCGATGAATAGATAGTAAATTGGAACTTTTGGTGAAATTCGAACTCATTTTATTTTAATCTTGCACGCGAAACGTCGTTTCTTTAAAGTTCGCATTCGACAGGCTATTTCTGGCTCTTTAACCTTCTGACAGTTATTTATTTAAGTTTGGTCTGTTGACGTTTTTCTCTGACGTTCGCATCTGACGGGTAGATACGAATCTTCGATCCTTTGGAAACGTAGAATTTTTCAGGAAAGAATTCCTTTGCAGAATGTTTAAAAAAAATGTTAATCCCAAGTTTAATATTAACAAATTCACACTACTATCATCGAAGTTTCAATTTCTATCTAAATATGTGAATTTGTCCATTTGAATTGGAATATTTAAATTCCAATATATGAATTTGAATGTACAAATTTTGATATTTTAGTTTGCGTATTTCGATACGAATATTTGAAATTAAAAAGTAGAAGCTTGTAAACCTCCGTTTAAGAAGAATAATTTCTACGCTTCCTTGAAAAATTGTCCGCCTTATAAATATCGATGGACGCTACTTCCGTTACTCGAGACGCAAAAGAAAGATCAAGAACCGCGGAAAGAGCTCTAGCAGCAGTAAGGATAAGTAGCAACCGTGTAACTGTTAAGTACCTTAACATCGACAGCTATCGTTACTTTGTACATATTTTACATTGATCCATCACGTAAGATTAACTTGACGCGTGACGTGTGAGTTATTACAGCCTACGCAACGATACGCAACACTATTAAAAAGCTGGAAGCGAACTAAAGTGACTCATAAATTCGACCAAGTGTCAAAGTAACGAACGTTTCAGACCACTTGATAAGCGACTTAATAGAAATATTGGAAAATAAAGGCTCAAACTCGGTTGCA
Source organism: Bombus vancouverensis nearcticus (assembly GCF_051014615.1). NCBI lineage: Eukaryota > Metazoa > Arthropoda > Insecta > Hymenoptera > Apidae > Bombus > Bombus vancouverensis. Next base: position 15,761,324 of record NC_134915.1, on the reverse strand, counting down.
TATTCTAGAGTTGCGCAAGTGATCTCAATTATCATTTCTCATCCGCTAGTCGTATTGTCGTATGTAAACATACATACTGTCTGTTTGTTATTAATGGATTAACGCTGTTGACATCATTTTACCTTTTGCTGGTTCTTTATTGCTCTCTTATTGCTTTTTTCTGGCAGTTAACTCGAAAATTCTACTTTTCCACGATCGTTTGTTTTAAAGAAAACGCGCAGAAATTTCATATTCCGTATGGTAGACAATTTTCTTTTCTTTTCTTCTTTTTTATCGTTAATTTATTCTCTTTTTCTTTTACTTTCAAAGTTAATAAAAGAAAAGATCACGATATGAGTCACTTACTATTAGTTGGAAGAATATTTTAATAACAAAGTAGCATCTCGGTTATTCGAACCAACATAGATGGAGGATAATCGAATTTTTTCGGATAATCATACGATTTGCGTTATAATCAAATTTCACGCGAAAAACAATATGTAATTTATTGCGTATTATTACATACATATATACGTTTCAATCATCTTTTTCTTCTTCTAGTATACTTTCCCAATACGATCTGTACTCGGCCACTAAATTGCATATTTTCTTTAAAGTTCTTCTAGTAATTCCATAGGATTGCTTTCTTTTTGTGTTTCGTACCATCTCGCTACTATCTTTAATCCTATGCTTGCTTTTGAACGCGTAGGAATGTTATGCGGGTACATTATCTTCTTCGCCGATTCTTTCGTTAGAAATCCCTGCAGGTAATACTTTGGCAAATTTCTTTGTCACTTATGTACATAAATCGTCGTATCATTTTCATGCTGTTCTATAACGTTACCTTCGGTGCAACAACTTGCATCATGCCAATTCTTTGCAATAAAAAATTCTTTCAAGTATAGTTAGCGTTCGATCTACGTTTCTTTTCTTTACAAGTTTTTGTTTGCATTTGCATCGAAATGTGTTGCAAAAATTTATCTTAAGAAACAGTGGTTTAGTATGCGCATACATGGTAGAACAACACGTTCGATGAACAACTCGCCGAATTTTACGTGGCCTTCTCGAACCGCGAAGATTCGCTAGAACGAAACTGATGGACAATTAGGAAACACGCTTCGGCGACTCTCACACGACCATATCCTATGATCTCTTCGTGGGACACGAGCAAAGAACTCGACTTACCATGTCGATCGTTACACCTTAACGTCTTACAGCTTATGGCAGAATCCTCCACGATGAACTTTTACGCTCGGGAGGAAAAAATCGAGACAGTGTTTGAGCAAAGTGATTGATTGGGAAATGATTTTTACGTGGTGACGAGATGATTGAAAGGCTTATTTGAAAGACGTTTCGAATTTGATGAGTGAAAGATGAGCATTCAGCGTAATATTGGTTTTAACCTTCTATACTCAGAATTTCCTTTTGCTTCGATATAAAACGCACGACTGTAATTGATTGCAATTTCTCGTTTTGATTTAAGAACCTGAAATTAATAATTGCAACCTCGGCTGACGATAATGACACAGATATTTATTTAACTATGTCCGTCAGAAAATATTTATTACGTACAAATATTTGAAAATTTCGACTATTCGATATTCGTATGAAACAACCAACTTGGAACACCGAACGATTTGAACGTTGAATAAAATGCAAATATTAAAATTCAGCAGAGATACTCTAAATTTTGTTCAACGATTCTTCTCCCTTACCCTTAATAATCTTATATACCTTAATCAGCTATCGACATAACTTTGACAATTATTTGCATCACCTGAGAGTCGCTAATAGCTGCAAATAATTGTACGGTAAATCGTTAAAGTAAATTGCGTTACACCAGTTTTAACATCTTCCTCGAAGAAACGCGATTTTCCCTTTAATTGCGCCACATAGAGCGCGATGAATCTCGATTATTGAACGAATAACATACTGAAAATACCCATCGACCATCGCTCAAATCACATCGTAAAATCCACATACTCTGTTCTGACTAATTAAACCAACGATTTACGATCGCCGTAATTATCGCTTCATCTTTCGGTCGGCTGTTGATCACGGTTCGAAAAAACGAAACGTTATTGAAAATATCTGCCACATGCGCCTATCTTCTGTCAGCTTCGAAATAAATAGAAAATTGGTGGCCGCCTGGCATTTTCACTTTAATCGTTCGCACCTGTGCAAAATGGCTTCGTTACTCCATTAAATTGCCTTCGATCGGTAGTAAAACGTCGTGATCGTCCGAGTTTTGTTGCAAAACATAGTACATATCCCTTTCTTTAGAAGGTATGCGGTTAAATAGAAGACTGAAGGACAAGCTCGCTGGTCTCCACCCATAACGGTACACGCACGTGGCTTTTAGGTTAATTTATCTACTGCGTCGAAAGTTTGCAAATGGAAATCGACGAAAGTCTCGCGACTGTCAATTCAGAATGCAACGTGTAATCGGATCGTATTTCCAGGTCCATTTTAACCTGATATATGATACGCTAAACTGTTCCATTCGAGATAGAGACGTTTCTAATGGAAAAAGAGTTTCATTTTCAAAAGTAGACCATTTTAAACACAGTCGTCGATTTTCACGCGGATTAGTCTGTATTGACTCACTTAGTTGCCAGCTCGAGCTGACCGCACTCGCTTAGTTACTAACCCAAAAAATTCGTATTTTCATTAACTTTGCCAAATGGATGATAAATTGATTTCTAAAAAGATACAGCAAATGCTCGACGAGTATACTCGACGTATTGCGAATCTTTACGTATCTTCCTACGTCTTTATATATTTTATGTACATTTTAATGGTTTCGCAACTAAGGAATGCGGATTTTGTCATTAGTTGGTATTGACAAAATCCGTAGTTCCTTAGTTGCTAACCCAGAAAATTCGTATTTCCATTAACTTTGTCAAGTGGATGATAAATTGGTTCCTAAATAGATATTCCTCTAATCGAGCATTTGCTAGACTATGAAAATAATTAACCGGTGTGCAATTTTGCTCTGATACACGATACACTGTAAACCGATCGCCTGACTGTTCCGTCTAAAATAAAGACATTTCTAATAAAAAGAACTCGGTGCAACTCCGAAAGTAGACCACGATTTAACAACAAAACTATCATACGGTAATCTTTCTATCGGTCTATCATCCGAATGGCCGTGTCTCCTCAAATCCGTACTCCAGATCACTGTAGCTCGTTAACGCGTCCACCTGCACCAGAGATAGGCCTCTAATTACACCGCGTTTCGATCGTACCGATCTCTGTTGGCTGGGATTCCTGCGGGAGGACCCGGTGCCAGCTCTTAGCCTAGAAAGTGCCGTGTGCGCGACTTTTACGAGAGATCGCTATCGTCTAATAATAACAATTTCGCGAAAAAGCAATAGCCGTGGTGATCAAGAGCGCGATCGCCTACCCTTGCCGGCTTGAAATAAGAGTTTCGTACCGGGTTTCAGGTAATTTTCGTTGCGACGACCAGCAGCTAATTCCATCGATGACCGATACCGACGACGTTACGTCGTTAATAAAAAGTAGCGTCGTGTCCATCGATCGATTTCCATGTCGGCTGCTTTCGCGACGACTATGAATATAATTGGTCACGAGCTGGGATAACGATGCTATCTCGACAGTCCAGAGGCAGTGTCCCGCTGAAAAATGGTCGCCGATAAACGATAACAAGCCTCCTTGATGTTGTTACGTTCCTTTCTTTTTTTTTCTTTCTTTTTTTTTATTATAGGAATTTGGAGCGACATTGTTTACGTAGAGAGGGTTAGAGCGGAGGACTTTTAGACCCGAGGGAGGGAAGAAACGATTCAACGAAACGCTCAAAAGTTCACTCCATAAAGTAAAAAGTACGGTGAAGCGACGATGTTACAAATGCCGTTTCTTAAATTTGCCTGTAGCGTTTCTTTTGCTAATATTTAACACGTTTAATCTGCAATTTATTAAAATTTAATGGAATATTGATTTCTTTTTGCAATAATGGAAGTATATTATATAATTTTATTCTATAATTTTGAGTAAAAATTCGTATATATACCATTACATGGATGCTTACTAAAGGCGCGTGTTCAGCCTACCTTCCTTAAATCAATCATTTTAGAATCTCCATTATTTACATTACCCTGTTATGAAAAATGATCCGATGGAAGTACGTAATTTGTTTTTCTAGAATTGAATATTAATCTCGTGTGTTTATGGAAGAAAATTGAAATACCGGCAAAAAGTGGAGTTGATCAATTAGCTTCTGAGAAGCGTTCGAATATTAATACGAGTCACCGTACGTGAAACTGCGACCAGATTTTTTCGAAAGGCACGAAGAAGAAAATTGGCGATGAAAATTGGGAACGATCGTGGTTTCGAAATCACACTTTCGCCAATTCTTTTTTATATAAGCTCGCGTAGACCAGGTGTTCCGTCGTAGATCGTTATCGATTCTTCAACGATCGGTTTGCTTATCTGCAGCTTGAGAAATTACATATATTACAATGTGATAAGTAAAGCGAGATTATCAAGGTAGCTCGATTCCAAGCTAAAAAGAAAAATATTGCAAACACTGCTACGCTTAGGAAAAACGATGAAATTAATTCCTACTTATTCCTCTATTTTACTCTGTTCGCAGCTTGTTTCTCGAGCGAGACACATAAATATATTACGAACTATAATTTCTGGGAATAAAGAAGATAGAGACGAAAGGAAATTTCGTATCGAGCTTTACGTACAACTATTCGTAATTCCGGGAATATTCGTGGTGAAACGAAACGGAAATCTGTTATGGATAAAATTGAGATTGCATTTTCGCCGTTTTAGTAAAGCGAAGAAGATAGTTTCTCCTTTAGGAGAGTAAATAAATATTGATTGGAAAGAGAAACTCCTTTGGAGCGAAACAGAATTATTATGTAGGTTACGTTGCATTCCTTCGAAAACTGTTAAGAGTCTGTAGTGGATTGATTAAGGATCGATGATATAGAATAACAAGAGCGAGAGATTGCTGTTGCAACCCGTGAAATATATTTGAAATAAATTAAATAAATATAAATACGGTCGAAAGAACGATTCGTCCAATGTATTCGCGACGATAGTGTATGATCGCTCGCAGATAACTCGATAACTAGATACCGGATAATAACTCGGACAATCTCGTAGATGTTGATCGCTAATTCGTAGATACTCGGTATATACTGACTCGCTCGCGATCGCGTCTGTTTATTTATACTGGTCGGGGGAGAGCCGAAAAAGTGAAATTCGTCTTTGTTCGACGATTGCACGTAGCGGCGACATTGTTTTGTCCAGAGTTTATTTATTATTACATTACGTGTATCTTAACGATCTTGATACTCCGAGGCAAAACAACAACATGATTTTTGATGAATCGTCCTCTACCCATGTGCCGCTACAAATCGATACGAGATCGGTCAACGATGTTCTAAAACACCTTTATCGTGACATTTTACATTACTTATACAGGATAAAAGAATGAGAAATTATTAGACAGCAATATATATTTGTGTATTTATTTATGGAAAATATCCTCCCGTTTGATTAATTTAAACCATTAATCTAACGTCGAACGAACCAATAAAATCAAACGCGATACTACAGTGAGTAGGTGATCTGTTATTTTAACACGAGCGAAAGTGGCACATTCTGAAAGAGTTTTTTCAAGATTAGAAATCCGAGTAAAACTATTTATCATACTACGGCCGATCATTAGCGAGACGACAGTGTCGAATGGACTTGGATTCTTTTTCCCGCTCTTGCGGTTTACTCCCGTAGCATCTTCGATTTATAATGCCGGATCCTAACGACGCAACAAGCCTTCTTTTTTCTCGTCTGTTTCCCGACCGCCAGACGCAATGAAAATTAGAAAGTAAGTAAAGTGACTCGCGTCTTAATTGCTCCAATGGAGAAATACTTGTACGAAATACTTTTCGACCAACACGTCCGATAGTTACCTTCGACAAAAACAAGTTCCAATTATTACGCTGTACATCACATCACGGTTGACAAATCGTTAATCGATGATTATTAGGAGAAAACTGTACCTGGAACTTGTGGCGGATCGACAAGACACTGGGCGATGAAAAAGGAAAACCAGTTTCGAACTTTGGCATTAATTAGCGCTGATAGGCTTCCTGTGTCGCTTTTTCAAGGTTTAGGATGTTGCTAATACGCGAACGAAGAAAAGCTCGTCATTACACGTGTACTTAGTGAACCTGTCTGCTTCGGTTTAATCCTATATAATCTGCTTTCGAAGCAATTTTGCCATTGTACGTCGGTACACGGTGGAAAAATGTCTCGTCACTGACGTTGCACCAACAAGTTGCAATAAAAGTGGGAAATACAGAGAGAAGAATACTTCGCCCTACGACGTCGTCTGTGATTTTATTTCAGATCGATTCGTCTTTACATACGCTAAATTAAATACACTGACGAAATTCGCCTGTTAAACTTTGGGACACCCTATGAATCGAAAGCAAACATTATACCTAGCGTCTGGTAACCTAAACTTCTTTTTCCCCTTTACGAATACCAACCTGTTTTTAGTCCTAAATAACAGTTTTTAAGCCGCTGAACACGAATAACACGAACAACAGGTTTCGTGTGTTTTCGTCTCTGAACAACAGCTTTTTTTCATTTTTTCACCCGGCCTGTAACGACAATCGACCGCGTGAATTTATTTTCGTCGCTGTATTTTCTGCTCGGCTTGCGAGCTACGGGTTTAACGCGTAGCAAAAGGAAGAGCACTCGGTACGCGTATATATCACGAACCGATGCAACAATGTGTCGAATCAGGCGGTCGGCAGGCTGCCCTTATTTCCAGTCGAGTGAAATCCAAACGCGCGTCAGCCGCGGGGCGAGATCCATGATCCTTAAATGGCGTTTGATCCGCTCCGCGGCTTGTATAGCAGTTCACCGCGGTGTCTAATTGCGATGAAAGCGATGATGAAGTGGACAACTCGGCTATGTGAATTACGAGCAACGGGGTCGAAGCGAAACGACTCGTCCGACGTCTGAGAAACCAGCCTCGGGATGTTTGAATCGTCGATGGATTGTGTAAAAGCGTGTGGTAAATTTTATATTGTGGAAGTAAATGAATTATGAGAAACGGGTTGTGCAAAGTGTATCGAGTCAAAGCTATCGCGTAATATTTAATTTCTTTCGTTACGGAACATGGTGTATCGAGTCGAAAATCTTCATAATTTTTGCCTTGCAAATTTTCATCAGATTCAAAGTATAAATTTTGTGTGAATTGATCCGACGAAATTCAACGAATTACCGATCGCGAACTGTTACGTATCGTCCACCGAGAAAGCTGAAGATTTCATACTGTTCATAAAAAGGTCATTTTTATCGAACTAAAGCGTATGTAGCAAAGCATGTGGAAATGATCAAACTTTTTAGCAAATACAGGATTAACGTGTTATCTTAACGCAATATTTTAGAGTTTATTCGCGTACATCCTCGTTTCTCAAGCAATTATTTGTCTTCTTTGTTTCTATCGTCCTTATTTCAAGTAGAACGTGCTCGAATTTTTAAATTTAATCATTTCTAATTGATACTGAAATATACAAATAAACTGATCATCGACGAGAGAATATAACTATTCCCAGAATGGTGTGTGTGTGTGTGTGTGTGTGATATAGCATACATATATAACAGAGAAATGGAAGGAGGGGTCGTGGATAGAATAAATCAGACCACGGGTAAATCGTGAAGCGATTGGATCATAGATATGTCAAGATTTGCAACATGAATTAGGTTTATGATACGGTCGTGACTTGTTATTTTGTGCATTTAGATTTATTATCCTCCATTACCTCAACCTATTTTTTAAAACGATTATTTAAGAACTTCTCGCAGATAAATTCACTAAAATGTAGTTACAGCTTGCATATATACATATATATATATATATATACATATAATAACATGCACATATATAAATATATATATGTAACTTATATTCATATTGCATCGTGTTTTTCTTAATAAACATTGGTTTCCAGATACAATCAAGTCTAATAATAATTAAATACAATTTAATTAAGGCGATAAAACACTCGATCATCGAAAGATCAGAATTTATTCTGTGAACTTCAACGGATTCGCTCTAATAGGTCAGAAAATGATTGAATAAGATAAATGGGAAATAAATGAAACAAAAATACGTGTAATTAAATGAAATAGAAGAAAATCTTAAGATAAGTAAGTCACTGAATAATCAGTGCTGGTATTAAAATAGTATCTAACGCCTGTACTTACTTGTTAACTATAATTTCTCAAATACGTTCTACTGGATGATCACTCGATAACGTGGATAAATAGTACGACTAGTTTTATCTTAATAGAAAGAAAAAAGGGCATCAGGTAAATTCTATAAATAACTAAAAGTAATTAAACAAACTTTACACGAGTATCTACGAAAGAGTTTTACATTAGTTTCCACATTTAATGAGTAACTGATACATATGTAAGTAACATGGATAACAATCTCGAAACTTGTACTTACACGACATAATTTTGTTTTCCTTCAGTTTATATATATCACTGATTATACATCGTTCTTTCATGTATTTTTTCTTTTTTTTTTTTATTTTAAATTAAAGCAAAATACCCAATTTTTAGTATCTAAATCTAATTCAGTATCTAATTGTTGAATATTCTTTTCACACTGGTACAACGAATACACGCAAGATTCCAATGAATTACGTACCTTAGTTGTTTGTATAACATCGGTACTTGTCGTATCGGCACCATCGCTAGTGGCCGGTGGCTACTAGCACTAAAACACAGCGTTCAGGGAGCATAACCGATGGAAATTGCGCGTGTTGCCCTGATAAAAAAGTTCAAGTCGGATTGCTACAATGTTTCACCGGGGTAATGAAGACGATTTCCTCGCATCGCGCGCTAATGCCGCGCCGGCCACGGATCGAGTCGTTAAAGAAACATTCGGCTTCGTTAAAAGCAATGATTACATCTTAATGAAAGAAGAAACGCACGACTCGCGACGCAGGAAAAATGGCGGATCGGCATCGCGTTTTTTCCCACAGCCACTCGAGCTAACTCTTTGATACGTCGAATGAAACGTGAAACGAACTTAGACGGTTTATTGATGAATTGAGATGTACGTCGGTAGATATCTTAATCGCATGAAATATTCCATTTTAAATCTATTAATGCAAATAGATGCAAAAGCATATTGAAAATAAATACCACTTAAATATTGTAATTTAATAGTCAATCCTATCGTGCAACAGTTATCTGTCGCATCTAAAGTAAAACTAAAAAGAAACTGAGAAAGGAGTTGCCTTCGACTCTAGTAACCTTAACATCTTCGACAGATCATCGATTATTCAAATGACTCTATCCATTTTTCTGTTCGAGGTAATAATTCCAAAGAGAAAGTGCAAAAGCAGGACAATAGCTTTAAAATTGGAAACTCATCGAGAAAAATGATCTAATTAGTCGTACTCTAGTTCCGCGTTAAAATCACCATTCCTAAGTCTACTTACGTTTAAATGCATATTTCTCAAGTATACATGCACGTACCATATACATACTAACCAGGAGATGGGAAAAACCGCGAAATGCCGAATGAGTTGGCTGTATGCGCGTCCCACGTTTCAAGGTCCATGGTCAATCAGCCCCAAAATGATTGCAGGGTATATTCGTTTATTTTCAAGAAATTAAGCTCTTTTTACATCTTACTTCATAAATTCTTTTGTTTTTCTTCGACGTTAAATTTTTACAATTTATTTTGACAAATTTTTCATTATTTCTATTTCTTATATAGTACGTCTGCGTCTTCTTACGCGATTTTGCGTACCTGAAAATTGTAACACAAACATTTTAAACGCGAGAAATTGCGTATGTCGGATTGCTACAATGTTGTATGTCGTGAGAAGAACATTGTTTCTCGTGAACGAAGGGACCGTGCACCGAAATCATTTTGGGGTTGTTTTACCATCAATCTTGAGGCATCGAATACACATATTTGCCAAGTGATTCGAGATTTCGTAGTTCTTGCCAGCTCCTTGCGAGTCCGAATGTCGGTTAATATTAACAGGTCGGCGACCGTGATTCCTTGGACGGGCTAACTTGAACGATGGGAAAAAAGGCGGGATCATGGAGGGGAAAAAGGAAAAGGTATACGGTGACTGGGTATGTCCCGGCTACCCAGCACATCCTGAGGCAGCAAAGTGTGACCACCGGCTTGGCCTCTATCGATTCCACCTGGCTGTTTCTGCCGATTGTTCGGGCCAGTTCATGCCTGATATCGGGACAGGGACGCGTACAATGGGACACCGTTGTGTCCCGTCCTTACCAGGACGCGGCTACTCTCCCATTACCGTCGTTTGCTATTCTTGTTATTACTGTTATTATTGTTATTGCGAGGCGGTTCCTATTAACGATCGAAATCGGCGCGCTGCGTCGAGTCACGTCGCCGCCATTGGCGTCATCGGTTCTCTCCGCGAGATATGCAACGTTAAAAATCACAATGACGTTCAAAGATTCGTTCGAGGAATCGTGACGAAAGATTTCACCACTCGAGACGTAAAATTTCGAGTATTATAAAGGAAAATTTCTATCACTTTTTAATTACTATTTTCCTTATCGTATTCTTGAGATTGACGGTTCACACAGGTATAAAGGATCGGTGTTCGAAATAGCTTTTGATGATAGGCGAAAAAAAATACAGTGACGACAAGATGTATTTGCACATACCTTGCATCACACTGAAGCATCTTTCTCTGCATTTCGTAGTATCAGCTTTTTGCAATTACACGAAAGTGTACAACAGAATAGAAAGAACAGCGTCGGTATTTATTCGCAATTAGAAGATTTTATTGCAAATTATCACGTTTCTAGCAGTACGTAATGAGTTTTATTATTTAGAATCATACGGATTTCTCTATTAGAATTTAATTTCGCTGCACTCTTGTTAAATTGAATTTTTTATCCCTTGTACCGACTTTTCTCTGATAGAACGACCCACCTATCTACTATCTACCTTCTCATAAATGTTAAAACATGATTTTATATAACTAACGAATTCCAGTTTATTAATTCCTGTTAAGTTTATCAATGTTAAATAGATTTACCTTCTAAATAGCGCTTTTACTAAAAAAAAAAAAAAACATTTCATCATTTTGCCTTGCTACTTTGCTAATCTGCAAGATAGCACCTCGCAACAGGCTTTAGACGCCACTTTATCGGCTACGATAAACTACGATGCCACGTATCAGACGTACGATGCCACCTTTTTCTTCCAAACAAATTAACCTAACCAGCTTGAAAACGAGAGAACAAACTAAACGCGTATACCAGACGTTATAACTGCACATGGAAAAGACTTGATAAAACACTGGTAATCGGCAAAATTTAATCGTTGCTCGTTAACAAACGGCCAGAGTACATTAACTCGGTAGGAAAATAGTTCGATTTCTACGGAACGCCAGGAAGTACGGGTCAGAGATGAATTCTCGACGCCAATGGATGATGCAGCCAACAATATCAAATGTATCGCGTGCTGTGCTTATGGAAACGAACGGATTAGAGGAGATCTAAGTACTCGTTCTTGTGGATCGATTCTCAGGCGTGGCTGAGCAAATACAAAAGGGGCATCGAGATGCGGAATAAGCGGTCTCCGAGACAAACCTCCTTCCGGTTCATCGGTGCAACATAAGGAACGGTGCAACGTGATTTCAGAGATAACAACTCCCAACGATTTAGATTCATGCACCGTTGGAAACGGTTTGTCGTTCGACTTTTTCAATGGCCAGATACAATTTTTGTAGTCGATGACGTTGTTACACGACGAAGAGAACGTTCGCAACCGAGATCTGATTCGAGCTCGAAACAAATTTAATTTAGATCTAATTCGAGCCTTATCCAAGCTCAAATATGAGTCAAACTAAAGCTTCGATGCTCGAACCTAGACTCTCGATACGTTTTACAGATGGAAACGCGATATGCTTTTTGGAAACCAAAGCGAGGATACCATTGCGTCTTGATCTCGCGAATACCAACAGGCAACTGGTTTGTTTAAGGGGTAAAATACAAGCAACGTGATTGACGATTAAAATCGCTGGCAGAGCGGAATATGCAAATTAATTGATAAGAAGAACCGCATCATAGCAGAGAAGAGGCCAACGTGTTTAATTGCTCAAACTTATAGCTTCGTTAAAGCGTGTCTAATGAATCACGTTTACACGGGATAACGAGACGATACCTTCAACGCGGTTTCGTTAAAGAGAACATCGAATTATACGTAATGCGTATTCCGATATCTTCTACAATTCTGTATATTTCTTGTAAATGATATCGATGATAGTAATATTGTTGTTACATCCTTTTATATTCGTATGATATTAAATATACGCAATATATTTCTATGTCATATATACATTAGATGCGATAAATTAATCGTTCTCATCGCAACGTACAAGATAATACGTACAAGATAATAAGAAAAATCAAACTTATTACGCACATACGGTAGACACCGTTGGTCTAATGAAAGTCTAGATACTTGAACGTAACATTTGCAATTTACAAAGTTAGCTTATTCGAATTAATTTATCTTGTAGAACGTATAGCGCGAAAATATTTATTCAGATTGATAATTGGTAATAATAGATGCGATAAACGTATAAAATTACAAATACTTCTTTCCAACCTTCCTTCTTTCTATGGATAATACCACACAGACAGGTGAATCTATTAACGACAAGCTTCTAACACGATTTGAATTTATCGACACGAGAATTCGACAGATTCGTTTGCTCAAAAAACTCGATACATTCGACGAACCCTAAAAAAACATCTGAAAAGTGCCAAAATGATTTACTCTCGCCTATGCTACATTCTACCAGATCTGTAAACGCCAATTCCTACGAATTTCTCGAATTACGCTTCGACTTCGCCAATCTACAATTTATTCCGACAGCGTTTACTTTCTTATCCCTTCGTGCTCTCCGTATGTCGGATAAACTCCGCGACAAATTCCCTGTCGTTTATATCCGACGATTGTATTTTACCACGTTTACGACGGTGTTGAAGCTGCATGGCAAAATCAGTTTTATCGTACATCCTTTATTAAACTGGACGCTGCACGTTGATCCGCATCGAATAATAATTAGACACGCTGGCGATCGCGTCGATCCTGGCCAATTAAACATCGTGGACATTCGTATTGCTAAAGCTTTTCTAAACACCGTCATTAAGTAAGGTTGCATCGTGTTTATCAGTTCACGTGGAACGAGTATCCTGTCAACCATGGTGCATCAGGGTGAAAAGACCGGCAGAAAGTTTATTCCTTCCGCTTTGATTCGAAGTGGTAAATTACAGGGGAAAATTAATGGCAGAGCTGAAGTAAAATTAGCAATTACTATCGCTTAATGAGAACTGTTATCGTGTTAAGGTATTTTAATTAAAATAGTAGAAATAAAGTTTGCATAGTGTTCCGTTCGTGTTCGCCTAATGAGAATTATTAACGTGTCAAAGAATTTTAATTAAAATAGTAAGAATAGAGCTTGATTCGTGTTCCGTCCAGTTCTGTTACGATAAAGCGATCGACAGGAATACAGTAACATTACACCTTAAATTAGAGCTTGCATTCGCAAACATAATTTCTGCATTATATAAACGTGCTTCGACACTGTTACCCATGAGTATGATATTTTATAATATTCCAATGCTTGACGACGATGTTCCAGCGTTCAATTGACGCGATGAACAGCACACTTGAATAGATTTTTCGCGGCAAATCAAACACCAAGCTGCGAAACCGCAATAAATATCAAGTTGACGTAGCGCGCAACTTTTAACACGGCTTTCCACCAACAATTCACGCCAGTTTCCTCGACTAACGGCGTTTCATCGTTTCCCATTCACCGGTCATTCGTTGGAACCGCGAGTACACCATAAACTGGAAGCTTTATGGACTGTACCAGCCCCGTAAATCTACGCTTATAGACGGTGCAAACGGGACATTTACCGAAAATCCCATCGGCCCAACCCGTGACAGTCGTGAATTTATATCTAAACGCGACTTCCAAGTTTCTCTTCGTTCGCGTTCGTCGACGTAAATTCGATTTACGACGCGGAGAAAGCAATGATTCGTTTATTAAACGCGACAGCGATGACCACGCATCGAGTGCTATCTCGCGGCGAGCTTTTTACGCTGTTACGTTATCGTTTATTTATTATTTATTTATCCGCGACTCTGGCTGCACTTTGATACGAAAATGTAAAGGAGGCGAGTCACAAGGCAAGTCGTGTTCAACGTTTTGGTATTTGGTTTCAGAGAAATTGGTGTACTGGTTGGAACGTGGGTAGTTTCCGTGAGTTCAAAATAGCGTCCATCTAGTGAGGCGTGATACGACGAATTTCGTAGACGCGAAGATCGTAAAAGGATATTAAAAAATTTCAAACGATGACGCAGAGAAGCGACAAATGCTACGCAATTGTTCTATTTTAAGATTTACCAATGGTCGAGTGTGATCTCGTCTTGAAAAACGATTTCTGTTACACGTAAATTAACTACCTTTAGATATTCTGCTTCAACTGTACGTACGAAATTATAGTAAGATTGTAGCGTAATGGATTGATTCCATGGAGATTACTTGTAGCAACTACCGACTGATTCGGTGTCATTAAGGTTGTATTAGTGGTTAATTGTATAATAATTAGTTCGGCTGTATAATGATGTTATCTGTGCAATAATTATTTCGAGTATTACTATGTATTACCGAACGATTAACCGGATAATAAGTATATTTTCGTTCATAGTAAATTGTATAATTATTACTTACGTCGATCGTTCATCGTGCAGTGATTTCGTTCATCGATAACTTCCTTCAGATTACTCTCGTTGATGATTAATTGGATAGTAACTTCTTTTGTCGATAGTTAATCCCGTGAAGGTTACTCGTACCAATGATCAATTACACGGTAATTATTTTTATCGGTGTTTTACTTTATAGCGATTACTCATGTCAATGGTTGATTATTTGACAATTAATTACGCGATAATTGATTCGATCGCTAGTCGTACCGTATAACTTTACTGAAATTTGGAAAAATTGATAACTATCTCGACAATTTTAATTTCAATTTTAATTTTCATCATTTTTATTACGCAAGAAGTGCTTCTCGCTTGATCGCGATTCGATTGGATCTCTAATAAGACTCAATCGGCTATTTTTTACAAACCAATATAACATATATATTTCTTTCATAACCTTTACAAACGATCTTCATTTTGATCTATAGAAATTTTGAAACCTCCGTAAATGTTTGTACAGTGAGAAAAATTCTCGCTAAAATTCTACGTTTTAAATGTTTTTATCGCAACTTGCACCCGACAGATTGCAAAAATATACGGAAGTACTATTAACAAATATTGCTATTAACAAATTTAATTCAATAGTAACAGTGAAAAATTTATCACAATAAATTGTACGAATTTAATATTAAAATATAACAAAGAAAGCTTATTAATTTCTCGAAAACAAAGGGACACGCCCTGAAAGTCCTTCCAGGGCTGTTTTGCCATCAACCTAAAGCATCGAATGCCCAACATACGACAGCCAACTCATTCGAAATTTCGCAATTCTTGCCATCTTCGTGTCGATACCCGCACACGAACTTAACTCAACGACTATCTACTCGCAAGAGGCAACACATACATCCCCGTACGTACACGCGTTTCCCTGGTCGAATTCATTCCATGGAATCGATCGAATCCATGGAATCGATTGCACGGCAGCTGAAGCGCACACAGGTGAGCCAAGATGCTGGAGAGTAGCCAACAACGCTTGTTAATCCCCGGAACGATTGCTATAGTTATTGGTCACGGTTCGACGAAGAAGAAGCGCCCGCAGGAGTGGGCCTCTTCCTTTCTCTCTTCCTCCATTTCCTCCCGTATCTTCCTCTCTTCCTCTCAACCACATCACATACGTTTCCGCGATTTTTACTCGGCCCGGTTTTTGTCCTTTTTTCCCCCTTTCATCTCGCTTTATCTCACCGTCCTCTTTCATCCTGCTCGCTTCCTTCGCTCCCGAGACCTACTTAGCCGAGGATCGAGAGAGGCTACTCTCTTGGATCGTTTCCTCTCTCACCTGTGAAACGAGGCCCTGGCAGAGGAGGAACCCAATGACCAGGGGCGTACACCATCTCCAGACCATTCGTGCTCTTCTTAACCGTCTCTGATATATTTTGTCCTACTAAGCGCCGACAGGGTAACCATGAATTTCATGAGAAAGTAAATGGCCGCCTCTTGCACCCGGCCACTTACCGTCCAAAGTACAATTACGTGGAATAACGCGATATGATGGCCATTGCGTCGTAAATACAAATAGTTGCGCTTGGTTTTTCGTCCACTGTCCCTAATCAGGGAACCTCTGTAATGTAATTCACCGGAGCCTGATGTACGAAAAATTTCTTCGATTTAGCAAAAATAAACGATTCATTTGGAGAATCCATCGATAATTAAAGGATAATATTACACATTTACGTTATACCTTGTTCCTCGTACCTAATCTAAGCTTTCTCTGTACTATCCTCTTTCAAGTACACGATCATCGAAGATGTAGAACAGCAAGAAAGAGATCGTTGGAGATCGTACCGTATATCGCGTTCACGCGCGTGTATCTATATCGAAATTAAAGCTTTAACTCTACGATCATAGACATCCCAAAATTCAAAGAATGTCACGATTAAATCAGTTGATTTGTACCAGTAGCCGGTGTGCTCTGCCGAAAGGAATGTAGCCTATGTGTGTACTTGGTTCGTTCTCGTTTTATAGTCTTTCTCTTGCTTTTTTCTCCATTTGTTTGCTTTTTCTTCTTGTTTTTTTTCTTTTTTTGATCGGTTTGTTTGATCGTTTTAATTGGGCCTCCGCGGCGAGATGCGATTAACCATGTCGGTGATAAATCAGGATGAGGCTACCAGCGAGTTACCTGGTGGTAATTGGACGGAGTATGGTTACCGGCTTCCTGAATGGTTCGGTGCTTCTGTGTCTTTCGCCGGCTACGATTTGCTCTGTTTTTCGTGTATGGGATTGTCGGAGGGTTTTTGTCGACTGGCACACGAGGTTGATCACTTCGGATGTTTCGGACTGATGTATCGGTGTTCTTTTGTTCGGTTCCGCGATGAATTGGTTTGGGTGGAATCGTGACGAAACGTTCGCTGGATATCTTCGACATTATACGCGTATTTAAGTGATCGATGGATGTATAGTTTCTCCTGCTGTTTCTTCTATATTTGTGCTTCGCCGGGTCCTTTCGATCCAATGTTCTTAACAGTGTACGTTTCGTTCCGACGTTTCACGAACGTAAAAGCTTATAAAACCTCGACGATCTTGATTTTCATCTGAACTTTTTTGATCGACAGATAGATGGAAAATTTCATGCTGGAAAAAAGTCTCGTACGCTCGTACGTTGTATCGTTCGCTCGTATATCAATCGTCTTATTACCCTTATCGTCTCATAATTCCTCTATGCCTTCCTTTGTAGCTCTCTGTACCAGCCATCCTCTCATTTCGAAGTGCTACGATCCTCGTCACATCTTCGATCTCCTCGGCTATCTCAAGAGATCCATCGCTCGAGCCTCGATCGGCCAAAACCTCTCTCGTGTGGACCAAACGATAAATCATTCGTTCCCGCTAATCAGACTGCGGTGCAATTTGTCAAACTAACGAGACGATCGAACGTTGAAAATTCTCATTGACGTTGAAATAAAGCCTCGTCGATTCCATGTAATGGCGATGTTAAGAGGCGCGGCTGATACAGCAGAAACGATACACATAGTGAGAATATAAAATCGGTCAGTGGTTACGACAGTACGTTTGAAGGACTCGCAACAATAATCCGTAGGCTTACGATTTTTCGGTCGCCAACACGCTCTAGACGAACTAATTTTTATTTTATTCTCGCTTTTAGAAAATTCCTTTACGAGAGGAGACTGATAGACGACCGACAGATCGAAAAAGATCGATATTCGACGAGAAATTCGATAAATAACAAGAAAGACAGGCTTGAGAATATTAGGAAAAATATTATTGCAACCAGAAGTGGCTATTTGACTCGTATCGTGCCTCAAACATAATTAGAACGATTCGATGAATTTCAGAAAACATACGTACGTACATGTCTCATTTCGTCTGAAAGTTATTTAAAGACAAAGTGGTAAAATTTCTTCCATAACACTATGTGCACTTGTGAACAGAAATGTACATGTATATACACGTATATTTAGATCAATCTGTAGCCGATTTTAAAGCTCTATTTGACAAGCTTGCAATATCGATTCCATCTACTATACAGCGCGAACATCCAGAGAGAAGAGACTCGTCTCTGGCGGTCGATCCGCTCAGGAAAGAAGGAACCTTTCCGCCGTAATTTCCGTGACCCGAGACCGCCGCCACGAGGTCAGATCGATAAATCACTGTCAGGTTTCAGCGATTCGTCCATTGATAACGGGACGCCGCCAACAAGGAAGGCCTTCTACTGAAAGACGACTAGGACGACGTTTTCAGAGGTTCGCTCGCGGATAGAAACAATTTCGTCCATCTGAACGAATTCTATGGATGGGACCTGTGATGGCGATGAAATTGTACTTGAAATTGTGTAGCGTAGATTCGTGGATCGTATGAATCATCATCTGGTGAATTCCAAGCAACGAATAGCTTTTACGCTTTGAATCGTTATTCGTTGACAAGTTTTGTATTATCAAGTTAGTGGAGATCGAAGTCTCATTACGAAAGAAATTCCAGCAGGTAGATTTTTTCTGTATTGGTTTTAGGGTTGTACGTAAGATACGAAAGCGTACGTAAGAAGCGAGCATATAAACAGAGAAAGTCCTTATGCCAAATTCAATAAAATTTCTCTAATCTATGATAGCCTATAAATATCGTAATATTTTATTTACTGTAATATCAGTAGAATCGTGAGCAGAATCGTTTCTATGATTCTTTTCTCGTTCGAGTAACGCAACGACGGGATTAATACCGTTCGTATCTTTCGATTGATTTTATTGCCTATCTCCATTTGTCTAAGCTCCGATATATCGTTTAATTCATGCGGAACCCATTTGTATATTTCCTTTACTGCTTCTTATTTAAGTCAAATGACAAATAATGGTAGAATGGCTTACTTGCGTTGGTACGCCATTTCTCTCGCTATTTGTCGTTGATTATTTTCCATAATTTCTCTTCCAACGTTATTATCGATGGCATTTTCCGACCTTCATCTTGGTTCGTTTTATGGTGAAAAATCGCCGGCCGTGTATTTCGCAAACCAACCAGTCGTGTATTTCACAAACTGACGTTCAACTGTCTTAACATTTACATATATCTTCATCGACACTTTTTGTCAAAAGCAACATTTACGTTTTACTTAATTATACATTTTCTATACGTTTGTATCAAGTTCGTATCTCCAGTATTCTTTATCGAACGCGTATAATATACACTGTACGTAGAATATTAATACGTCAAGCTTAATCTATCACCCACGTTATATAGAAACATTAAACGGTCAACTAGATAAATTACCAGGATAGCTGCAGGATCTTTTTCTTCCCTTCGAAAGTTCAAACCCGAAAGGTCTTGAAAACGTGTCAACCAAACTACGAATCGAAGGTCCTTCTGTCAGAACGAAATGGGACACGTCAAAAGACCGTAACCTCGTATGAATTCGCGTTGAAACCGCCCACACGGTCCGCCAGCCGTGATGTGTATGATAATATTTCATCGTAATGTCACAACGGGCGAAACCAGACGCATGCTCATAAATAAAGGGAGTCAATGGAAGCTATTCGTGCATGGAACACGCCTATTCGCGTCCTGTCAGCAGCGGCCGGGTCTAACCCATTCAACTCGTGAAACCCGGAGAAACTTACAAAGCCCTCGGTCAAATATTGTGAACGAGAAATATTAAGGAACGTACGGGAGACGAACGTGTGTGCCGTTTTCGCTTTGTTTCTGCAGTCGAGACGAGGGTTGCGGCAATTATTTAAACGTTAGTAGAATTTCGATAATTTGCCACTTATCTTGGGATTATCGGCAAATGTGTCGGATCATTGGATCATTAAATTCGCTTAATCCGTTTAACTGTTGAAAAAATAGCGAAATTTAAACAATTTTAACCGAGCATTACGAGCAAAGGTAAAATTTTTAATATTTTTAGAACGAATCAATCTTCCATAAGATTCCTAAAAATTCCTCGTCTATGAAAAAAAAAAGAGAAAATTTGACAAATTTTAATTAAACACCACAGCTACCAAAAGCAAATAAATTTTTTCCATAAATTATACACTACATAGGCTATAATTTCAACCGAGTTGTTAATATATTGGTTGATGTTGCTATAAACAATCAATTTAAGAAACTCTAAAAATCTCTTAAAAAATGCTATAAAAAAGCCTAAATTGAACTTGTTGATTAAATTTTTTATTACTGTTAGCCGATGTTCCGAGAGGTAATGATCCTTCCAGAAAGTTACTGGACATCCCGAGCAGTTTTGAAAAATCGTAAAATAAACTCAGGAAGAACCCGGCAATCATCCTCTCAAAAATATGATAGACACATTTAGGTTAAATCCTATACCATTAACTCTTTCCAAATATAGATTTCTTAATAAGAAGAAATTTTCTGAAACAGATTATGCCTTCGACAAATACGTATATTATACTAATATTTTATACAACGTTTAAAATAAAAATTACATCAAAATTAATTAACATATATATATATATATAGAGAGAGAGAGAATAAATAAAAATCTCTGCTCTATATTTTCAATTTGTTTAATTTTCAACGCGTTAAGCTTCTAAATTACATAAGAGCAGATTATTGCTACATTCCCTGCGGCGCATTGATAATTTCGAAGAACTATTTACAGCAAGGCATGAGTTATTCTGCTCGAATGGTTCCTTGAATGTATAAGGTTGAAGTTCAAACAAATCGGCTAAAATGACTCGCCGCAGTACCACCAGTCAGCCATCAACGTCTACGCTATAATTGAAAATTATAGTCCGCGCGTATGAGCATTTTGTAGCGGAAGGAATGCACTCTGAGGTAACGCGGAGCATTACCGTTAATGTCTATAATAATATTCAAACTGTTAAATTTTTAATCTACTTACACTTTGTAACTGTGAACCTTATTATCTTCGATTCGACGTTATTCACGCGACAAAAAAAGAAACGAAAAGAAAAAATGAAAGATATATCGATCGAACATCCTCGATGAATTTCTTCATTAGAGCAATTGAAACTTTTTGTTCGGAAAAATTCTATTCATCGTGCGAATGTCATGTTCTTTCGTAAATATCAAATGGAGACATTTACGTTAAAAAACGCAGAACGATAATACGAACCTTTACAGACTTCTGTATCGACAGGTCAAATTTTTTACTCCGAATGATTCAAAATGTACGCTTCTTTGTTAATATTAAATATAATTACAATTTACGACAAATATCTTGTAATTTTTACATACACTTTCGGCTTAGTCTGACATTTGATCGATACAATATTAATGGCCTGTTAATGAAATTTCAAAATGTTTTATATACCGTAATAAATGTTGGAATATTTTCACGAGCCACTCGCACGACGTATTAAAATTCTCCGGTTGAACCACAGAGCGATAATAAAATCAAAATAAAAATTAGAAAATCAAAAAAATGTGTCTATCATCCTCCTACGATCTTGAAAGACGAACACGCGAGGGATGTATAGTATAATCATCGACCTTTCCCAACTTTCATCCAGTAGTATACGATCCGTGGAGCTATCGAAGGAAATGTGGTTAGGATAACCACGTCGTGAACTCGGTCAAACGCGCTTCTATTCCGAGCATTCATCTCGACACCAACGCGTGCTCGGGTGTCCGCCAAGACGGCGGTAGAAGGCGGAGGATGGTTCGATGCCCTTCTCGAACCAGTTCGAGAGACGTCAACGAGTCGTCTATGAATTCAGGTATCTCGTTTTTTCTCCCGGGTCCCGTTTCTGCGCTTCCTCGTTCTCTTTTCTGTCGGAACGTCCGCACGAGATGTTCGCCAGACGAAATATCCGTTTCAATAATACACGTCGAGCCAGATTTTTGCACCTTCGTTATACTTTCGACCATACTTTTCGAAGGATCTATCCTCATCAAAAACCGATCAAGGAACGGAACGTGTTTCGTGTTGCAGTTATTGAACACAATTTGATAATGTAAACTGATGGGAAAAAATGACAAAAGAACTCTTAGCCCCCTTGCCTTAATCGATCAGGTCTCGTGATTCTTGGAAGGAAACAACGTACTAGCTACGTTCCACTGTATGTTTTATAGCGAAAACGTCTTGAGATGAAGGGTTCTGTTTGGCAAAAAAAAGGGTTATAAATCTCCTTGCAACAATGAGCCATTACCAACAGCTTTCTCGTCAAACTAGAAGCATCCTCGTGCTCACGGTATTCGATGCTATAAGAATACCGGTGCAGTTATACATAAATCATCCCATTACGTTATCTGTAATCCTGATCTAGGTCCCGAGATACATCTAACACCTCGAGGGATCGAAACGATCGGGAGTCGCGTGTCGCTATCGTTCACGATACGGTTCTTGCTGTACCAAAGAAATCGAACAGCTGAAACGATCGAAAGACTTCAGAAATATGAAAAACGATTCTTTCAATGGTAAAAGATACGAATTCCATATTGTGAGAGAGACGTAGCTGCTCGAAGAATTCGTTTGAATTTTACTATCGTAAGATTACTTCCTCGATTAATTCCTCGTTTTACATCGAGCGTAACAATTGCGATCGTGATAGAGATTTGCCTGCGATTAGATGCAAAAGTTTTCGTTCTCTGAATGCGAATAGAACGCCGAGAATTAATTTGCCGCGAATGGAAAATAATTCTCCGAATGGAAATAAAATATGAAAAGCTAATCTTATCCAACGATTACTTTGTCAACGAATAAGAATAAGTTGCGATATTATTTTCCACTTCTTCGCTGTCGAATAAAAATATACAAATTTTCAAACGTGCAAATATACAAATTTTCATCGGATACAGGTACGTTTCAACGATCTTTTAAAATCTGATATTATTCTAAAGTTGACCTACTTTCGCAGGTGGTTTTAAAAGATGACCACCCGAAGAATCAGCGTCTAGTGGTCGGAATATCCAGATCCAGACACTGTCTACGATAATAATCGCACGCTGATTCTCGTGTTACGTTTCAGCAGATTCAATTTCTTCGCTACACGGTGATAATACAGGATTATTACTATTCTTAGATGTTCATAAATATTCTATTCGACCATTACACATTTTGGATACTTTCTATGTTTCTCTATGTTATACGCGTTGAAATTTTCCAAAAATGCTTAAACATCGACACGACCGATTGATCGTAATACTTCAAAATCGAAAAGGCGCGTTGCGACTCGTCCTAAACTTTAGAATCGCCCTGTACATCGATCGCGATCCGATGATCGTCGTTTCATTCCCAAAGTACCTGTAATATACATTCACGATCGAGATACGACGTTAAATCATCCACTTGCTACAAAGTTTCATCGACGAATTCCTATCGAGTTCGATAATTGGCTATAATTAATGGTGATGCAGGGATTCGCGAGGTATTTCATGACGCAAGTGCTCGATCGAAAGGTCAAAATCTCGATCTTGCATCCGTAAGAAGACGGCATTGTTCTAACGGCAAGATGTAACGTGAATTAAATTAAAAGAGCACTACAGTTATGCGTGTACTTTTATTCATAATTAAAATATGTACTAGGAACGCTTGTGGAAAAATGAGATAAATTCGCGCGCAAATCTCCTTCGTTCTTCCTCGATAGAAGAGTAACCCGCTTCGAGTTTCCTTCGTAATTTAGTTCTCCGTGAAATTCCACGCATAGATACGTATGCATGCTCCTCATTGTTCCACATTTGGCATAGGTAAATTTCCAGATAATAATCTAAATTCTCTACCATCGAACGTTTTACATAATTCTACGTCTACGATATCCGTTTCAGAACGAAGTGACGCCGTATGTAATTGGATACACAGTGAAACTCGCGTTAATCCTTCCGCTTTTTATATTCGCCACGCAAAGTTCTGCTATACAAGGTGTGTAAAATTAAAAATACGCGAATTTTTAATTTCCCTATTTTTACGTTGTTACCTTTAACTGTTGCAACTTTTTTTAAGCGAGTGATATTCTCGAGAGTAAAGATTCCGAAGATCAGATAGAACAAAGTATAATATTTCATTGAACTTCTGTGAAATTTAATATCCGCGAATAAAATCCTTATAAGATCGTTATTTCCGTATATTACCTATCTTTCTTTTTTTATTGCCTAGACGTTTCAATTTCGAAACAAATTTTATTCGGAAATTTATTACGAAACAATTTAGAACGTCATTCTCGCATCACAATTATCTTTCCGAGGAACGAAATCATTGATATCCTAAGCCATTTCCTTTACACACCATATATATTATCCATATTATTCTATCTTCTTCGCTTCGCGTTTCAACCGATCGACTATTCAACTTTCTTGCATGACGCGAGCTATTAGAACGATACTTTAATAACACATAATAAACCCTTTCTTTTGGTTCGCAAATTCGACGAAACGATTTGAACAACGCTATTTGCAATTTAAATCGAAACTTATTGTTACACCGAAATTCGTTTTGCTCGGTGGTTCGTCGATTCTCTTCGTCGGTCGAGAAACGAATCGCTTAGTAGTACGTGCGCCTTTATTATTTCACGTTCTACCCGGTTAATTTTGTTTCGCGACAGTGAACACGCGGAATGATTAGAGTTCGTGTGAATTTTCTCCATCTATTGTTTAAAGACCCGATATCGGAATATCGAGATTCGTGCTGGTGCTGCTTCGATTCCAATCGTATCGTGGCTGGTTCTGGTATTTGATTTTTATATCGATATTTGCGTTATCTTGCTGTCTAGTCTCGAAATTCGCTGAATTTCTTTTCTTCCATCTTGAAACTACCAAATACGTACATGGTTGAGGGAGGCTGATTATACAGGACTGTGCAAAGATCGTGGTACAGTGAGAGTATGATAATTCCATGTATAGATGATAAGATATTCGAGTAATTTCAAAATTGACAATTTTCAAAGTGTGTCACTATTTCAACAAACTAAGCATATAGAGTTAGCTGACAGGCGCATAATGCTGTAACGTTTCTTACGGAAGTAATTAACGTTTCAAAATGTGAAGAGAAAATCGTACACTTAATAACATCGTAGACATTTCCAACTAGAATGCAAAACGTATGACAACTTGTCAAAGAAACGTGTGCGATTTTGTGTATATTGCTAAAAGAGCAATTAAAACGTTGATTAATTGCCAAGTACACGCAAATGGACCAGTCCGAGCCTTTGAACGATTGGCAATTGCGGAAAAATATCACAAGGCAAGATTAACTTACTCGCAAGTGGTACACAAGTAGATACAAATCTATTAACATAATTACACGTTTCACCAAAGTGTATGCTCTTAATGTACACTGTTTTGCATGTTTAAAAGTAATTTGTTTTTTCTCGTTTATTTTTCTCCCCCGTAAATACCTTAACTCTGTCCTATCGGAACTGGCACGCTGCACGAATTAGGGGAAAAGTTACTTTAAAGTACATTTTGTAGAACGAAGCGCGAAGAATATAGCGGAAGAACACGACGATTCAAATCTTCCATTCTTTGTTTCCAGAGAAATTTCGTAAATTCCAAACCGAAATTATTTTTCTACTAAAACCAGAATCTGTACAACCGTCAAACTGAAAAATAAAATCGAGAAAGACGCGCTCGTAGTATTTTATACAAAAGACGATTTACGAAAAGCTTGATCTCTTTATTCCATAGGAAATTCAAACGTAGCAAGTTCCACTTTCTAATCGATAATTCATTATTAATTCGTACCCTCTGGTCAAATTCAAATGCTCTTCGTCTAACAGGTAGTTTAAATACATAGTCTCCTTATTAAGGATGGCAGCGAATTCTGTTCTCGATCAATAAGTCCCCGTTAATTTGTACATCCAGATCCGATCTAAATACCGTTTCTACGCATCGATCAAAATGTGACCCACCAAATAGTATTAGTGCAAATGGACCAGTGTCCGGATACTTATGAACAGTAGGCTCGGCACACAGAGGAGCCGGTAGACAACTGTAAAATACACCCAATCCCGAAGGCCGTCCACCTTACGCTTATACCGGGTGTCCTGTGTAACCGGTCTCGTTCCGGTCCCCGGCGATCGTTATCGAATAAACGTTAACGTCTTTGCGTAACGCCGGTGAGCCGCGTTGTACACGCGTTCTATTTTGACTGACACCGGTTCTCTCGTTCTCATGCTACCGATCAGACGAAAATCAATCCGCGACCGAGAAATCGCCAACTTTTACGCCAACCAAAGCGTTTCGCAACGTCACGGCTATTATGTTAATTTTAATTATCGCGCGGTTTTGGTTGTTCAGATAATGGCCGATGACTAGAAAATCATCGCCAGCTACAAGTACAAGTTCGATTACACGGACTAACCGGATGATCACACGGATGTTTGGAGGATCTTTCTACTGGATTGTTTAAATACGACGTTTAATTATAAAAATTAATTAATCGACGCAAAGCTTTAACGCGACGCTAATTGCGTTGTAACTGCAAGAATGCTGTTTGTAAATCTTTCTACCACTAGCCTACCACTTGCACCTTGCCTTAGAAATTCAAAATGCCAAATAAAACGATAACATTATTGATGCGAGAAACGATCCATAAATCTTACGAAACAACCTGCCACCACAATAGCCGTCTAGTTAGTAAGACGGGCGTATTAAAATAAAAGAAAACTTTTCTATATTTGCAAATGTAAACGAAAATGTAAACGAATATTTCACGAAACCTCCGTTTCCTTAAAGCAAAAGCCCCAAAGATCATCTAATTTTAGGGGATTATTTACCGGAGCCCTCTTAGAACCTTCGCTTTCACTTTTACTTCGCAGCACGCGCAAAAATCCTATCTTCGACGATAAATCTCAACACGAGGAGCAGTCGCGTGGCTCTTACATTTTCATCGGCGCGATGCGTCGCGACCCATAAAAACGTCTAAGGGCACGCGTCTACCATCGAACTAATCGATCAACCTCCGACATGCCAGTCCATCCTCTTTCTTCTCTCTTCCTTCCTTTTTTTCCCCCCTTTTCTTTTCCTAAGATCCACTCGTCCGTGGCTTGTACACGCTCGGCGAGATATCGATGGCCGCACAATGCCTCTTAGAAAGTGTGTCAGTGGTGTACGTTTCAATTCTCTGCCGAAGATTTTTCGCAGCGAGCGTTGCACATACGGTGGAACAGGTGATTAATAGCGCTGCTTGTTTCAACGGTAACGAGCATCGTACGAGACGCAATGCGTGGCCGAGACGTAATCGATTTCCAAAGCAGATACCAGGATCCTGCTCCCCCGCTGTAAACCTTGAATATTCATTCGACGGTTGGAGACACGGACCGTGCGCGTTGCTTCCCTGCTAGAGACGGTTGAAAATGTCGGTCGTGGGAAGCTTCTGTAACAGGATCGTTCTTTCGTTCGGTCGCTCGAGATTTTCCTTTTTTACCACTGTCTTCCTGCGCATGGTCTTGCGACTTGGCTACGCTCGCTTCAAAGCCGTTCGTTCGTGGAAGAAAGAAAGTTTTTCCGACTGTGAGTCAGAAGCGTAGGAAAAGGTGCGAGCGTTGCTTTCTGTGTGACACGTGGTGCGATCTTGTCGGTCTTGTTCGAGCATTCGTTCGATCGCTTGGATCGACGGACTCTAACAATTCGTGTTAGATTACTAAAATCTAGTGCGTGCGATTCTATTTCGCGTTTCTCCGTCTTAATCAACGATATTTCTTTCGTTGGTGCAACTACAAGTGCAAGTAATCCCTGACAAGACCGTGCAAATTCGTCTGACAATGGACGTTCCGCTTTCCCTTATGCGCTCTACCCGTCTTTTCCTTCCGAACGCTTCGTTCCTTCCAGTCGACCGTACTGCGTCTACACCTTGTTCCAACTACTGACGTGTGTATTATCTTGAAAGGTATCGACACTGCCACGTAGAAAGCGTCGATTCTCGTCTGAAAACTGTTCGTGTACTCTTGACGGTGTTTGTCTTGTCGGTTAGAAATCTGTTTGTACAAAAATTAAAGCTCCTAATCTAACGATCATGGAAGTTGCGCTTGGTATAAACTACGAACGCTCACGTTGATAAGTACATTTTATCATATATTTATCACTGTATCGATTTCACACCAAACAACGAATTAAATCGGACAGTTAATTATTTTTCATTTCTTACAGGACAACTTATCGATCGATATTCCATTTTAAAAATATTCTGATTATATATAAACATTATAATCATAATTGTAATCGCAAATGTAACATATGTTAGAATCTTCTCTGGAATGACTGTACCCTTTCGAGATTTTGGGCTAACTGCCGTGCAGCCGTAGACAGTTTACACGATGTTTCTGTTCTTTGACAATGCGACGTCGACTCGCTTACCCTAAGTAAACTATCTCGATTGTATCATCGACACCTCGGTAGCTCGGCGACTCCGAGTCGCCTCGACTTTCCAAACATTCGCTCAAGCGCTTTGCCGAGGTCTTTATCGAGCCCTCGGGTCCAGTCGTCGATTACGGTAAACCTAAACAATGACCGAGCTCTATCTGCCACTATATCGTTGCGAAGATGCGATGCGTTGCCGTTAACGTATATATAACTACGATACTAGTAAACGCGTGTCTCGGAAACGCAGAAGATACTGGATGCATATGTGAGAACATCGGCATCGAACGTATTAAAAAGAACGAAACTGACATTCGTAAGATATCGGGTGGTAGAGATACGTAGAACGCCTTAGTCACGAATATATACCTGATACTTTGACACTATACGCAGGTATAACAAGTGAAAGGATACGGGATACAGTACAACGACTATCGAGTTAATTGGTTATCGATATATATATATGTATTACTTATCATTGCACTAATAGAATTCAACCAAACATCTAATATTACCGACCGATGTTTTTCTGGAGAACGTACAAATAGGACTGAACCTCTCCGATTTCCATTGATTTTTACATTCTTTTAATATGCGGTGGTTCGCATTATTCTGAACAACTGTTTCCTATACATGCTGCCGACGATCGACCTTAGTTTCTCAGAGATTTGTGAAAAACTGTCGCTACTTCTACTACAGAGAAGAATACTACGTAGAAACGCGCGCGTGTTTATTCGGTGCCAGCTGCCGGATAAAACGATCCGATGGAAATTTTCTGATTATACGGACAAACGCGAATGGAGCGAGCTTGGGTATCCGAGACGAAGGTTCCGGCTACGCGTGCATACGCGAGACGATAGGAATGCAAATATATGCCGACAGCCTCTCGGTGGTCGGATTGAAAAATCTAACCCAAACCCGAAACCTAATAAATACATCGATGACATTCACATTAAATTGAGTTGTAACAGACGTTTCCTGCGGGCTTGCGTATACAGTTGTACGCGGGGTCTTT
Organism: Bombus vancouverensis nearcticus; assembly: GCF_051014615.1. Classification (NCBI taxonomy): domain Eukaryota; kingdom Metazoa; phylum Arthropoda; class Insecta; order Hymenoptera; family Apidae; genus Bombus; species Bombus vancouverensis. The sequence goes on along the minus strand of NC_134915.1, from coordinate 15,731,772 downwards.
AAGCTCGGCCGACTCTCGACTTTAGAAGCGGAAGATAAGATCGAAATCGGAGAGGTTGAAGTCTATCTGAACATTTACCTGTTCCCCTTTATATCGATATCTCTGGCAATTAGTATATATTCCAAAATAAGTTTACATATTTAAAATTACTGGACTCTGTTATTACGTATTATTAACAGAATTATAACGTCACGATACCTTACGACGCTCTCATAATTTACGATAAGACAAATATCCATAAAAAGAACATGAATACCTTTCACAAAAATATATATATGTCGGAGATGAAAGAACATCGGGATTGTTGGCAAAAATCCCAATACCCTAGTCCAGGCTTTTACTATAGCTACACTTAAGTAATAAAAATAAGTTTTAATGTTCCAATCTGGCTGTATGACGATGGGTGCGGGCTTGAAGTGACACAGCGCGTCACTGGACGTAGCCACGGTCACGGGAGGGACGTGTACCTGACAGAGGTATGGAATGATTATATGGCTCTCCTTAAAAACAAAGATTGACCCGAGAAGTGGGAACAGGAATATATAAGGGCAGTTTCATTTGGATTACGAGTTAGTTAGTCGTAGAGTGAATTGCTGATTGAGTTGCTGATTGAGTTACTTTCTGATTCAACTACCGAGAGAATTATTGCGAGAGTTATCGTATATTATGTTGGCATTCGTCGTCCCGTGGACCGTGGATTCGTTATCGAACCTGAGGCCATTGTCACTAGTGTCGCGAGTGCCTAATCGGCGTGATTAATTGTCAGAACTGTAATAATCTCATTGGCACGGTGGTGAGAAGAAATCCAACGGCGGGAGGAGAGAATCAGGAACTGGGAAGTTGAGTTCATCTCCAACCATCGAAGAGTACAGACTCAGGACGACAGTAATCCTCGCTTAGTTCGGTTAAGTGCTACAACTAATACAAATAAAGTGCCGTCTAAATCTAACACTCGAGTTATTTCATCTCCTCCACCTTGAACGTTAAGTCATTCGAGGTACGCGATATCGACCGATCGGTTTGACCTGACCGGTTGCTCTTTAGTCGATAATACGCAACACAGCACAAACCGTAGTATCGTACTTTGTTATTTCTATCCGCTCTCGAACAATTATCTGTATCTTCGAATATGATACAAAATCCTTTACGACGGTCGTAATTTATCTTTCGCGCGTAAAACTGACGAACTAATCACGAGTCAACTAGGCACTAATTTTCTACCGGTCATAGGTCAACGATAAACCAACTTCCACGATATAAATTTTAATTGATCACGTAACCATCTCGACGAAAAAGGGCAAGAAAATTTTCCTTGCGATAATCTTGCCTTTTATGAGGCCATTGTTATATTTTACACGACTTGGAGAGTAAGATGAAGCGCTGCCCGTAATTCCTAAGATCGATTTCACTTATTTCACCATTATCTGTTCTTCCATTAAAGGTGTAATTGGGTTCGAAAACAAAGAAAACAATTTTCCTGGACAACAGATTCCCCCAAAATAAGAAAGTAACAGGTTGTGAAGAAAAATGTCGAGGTACGTTAATAGTACACGTACTGTACTGTCACCGCGTTAACAGACTTAACATATATTTCGACACCGGGATTAGAAGTTCGAGGAACAAGACAAGCAACGTCTCGTGGCTATTTATAATGTTTGACAAGCGGCGGTAGATAAGTAAAGCGGCTTGTACGAACCGCTGTTTACGCCCTGTAATTGCGAAAATTTTACGCTGCTGTCGGCACCCGTAATGAATGGACCGGGCTGTTGTAACGCAGCTCGGTGACGAGGGAATAATGGAATTCGGTTGATTCCCCGAAAGAAGACAGCGACGAGGATTCTGTCGAAATACGATGCCACGTCTTTTTATAAAGCCAAGATCGATACGTCTATTTGACGCGTCTCTCGTCTCAATTATTATCAGGCGTACCCGTCTAGAAGAAATTGCGATAAAAATCATAGATCTAATTGCAGAAGCTAGGTGGTTCGACCATTCCCATGGCTCTCATCAATCTCTCGATAAATCGCTGATCCCGGTTTCGTCGTAGAAACCCTCTGGTACGCGTCCATCGACGCCGTAACATTCAAATTGGAGCAATCGAGAAAAATGTTGATTAATCCCAGCCAATTACGCCCGTTTCAACCATCTCGCCAATTACGCGCACACTTATCTCCGACTGCGATAAAAAATAGCGAAACAGCCCGCGGTAACCTGGCATCGATTCAATAACCCGTGCCGATCCTGACGTAAAATGAACGACGACGTATTGAACGCAAAATGACCGTGTAATAAAGTTTAACGACGATCTCGTTAGTGGGAAAGGAACACAGGCACAAGTTGACCAAAGCCGTGTGTGCCGCGATGTTGAAAAAAGAATTAAGAGGAGAGTGGTTGCGAAAGGATCGACTGACAAATGATCCCTCGGCCGCTTTGGATGAAGAAGGATGGAACGAAAACGAAGGCGTGCACGATGGGTTGGTTCGCACAATTGAATTAATTATCGCGGCAGGGCGAGGAATGATCGAGCCAGATTTCACCGTCCTGTCCTATTAAGATACTAAATCACGCTGTACCGAGGGCTACACGAAACTCGCATTAACGCTCATAACGGGCCATAAATCTGTAAGGATCCGTCAAAAGTTTGTAAGAGGCGCAGCCGCGATATGCAACGATCGTCGAAAATTTTATTTGTAACAGACGTGATTTGTGCAGTTAAGGGGAATACACGGCCAAGTATTATGGAGAAAAACGGTACTAGGTGGGTCTCGAAGACGGATTGTTCCATTTGTATCCTTTCAGAAGGGATATGTAAACTATACGTTATTCGAGAAAATGTTTTAAAACGTGAAACGTGTTTTCCTTCGAGGGGAACTTCTTGCGACGACGACGAATCTTACTTAGGTGGACGAGCCTCTGACATTTGAAGGTGATTTCCGTTTTCTTAAACGAAAATATACGCTTTTTCGTACGCCATTCGATGCATTTTTTAATTTTCTACAGAAGAGTAGTATTACTCTTATAATTATATATTATAAATTGATCGTATAGAAGACAATGACAATATGTACGCATAAAGGCATTGCGTTATCCAAAAAGTACAAGAAAGGCTCCAAAAAATGGACATTATGTTGCAAATTAACCGGTTAGCTGTTTTTGACGAGCATACTCGTCACACGTAAAAAATAGTTACAATTTGCCGTTTAAATTGCAATTTTAGTGAAAACTAAAACATATTCGTAGATTTTAAGATATTTTGAATATTTGATGGTCAGGACGAAATAAAAGGAACAAATAAAAAGATATAAATAATTACTATGAAAAAACTATATATAGCGTGAAGAATGCGACACATTTTAGGTACACACTTTTCGAAGAGATCGCGATAGCTAACCGGTTAATATAAATATATTCTTATCAAAGACAATTTGATTGACTTCGTGATGAAATTTTATAAAGACCTCCTTTTCTTTTTTTTCTTTTTTTTATTTTTAAAAGACCCATGGTGTTGGTAAAGTATCGATCAATATTTCGAAACGCCGTGGTCATTTCCGTATGTTTCGATCTACGCTCCATTGTTTTAACCTAATTAATCGTCCCTAAACGTCCGTGACGCACCAACCTTCGCACAACTGTGTTGCATATAAAACAATTTTCTAGCCAAGTTTCCATTTTCTAAACTACATTTAAAAAAATACGAATTTGCATAAATATGTGCGGTGCACCCATAAGTATGCATACACCATGGTCCGGCATTTCCGTTCACGCTATGACAACGCCATACTACGGCACGATCGATCGATCGAACATGACCGGTCGTTGAGTGTCGACCGAGTGCGTACGCAAACACTGTCGCGTTATGAGCCTCCAATTTGTCCCGATTGCGAGACTCGTTAGCATACCTGGCTCCCGATAAATTTCAAGCCGCTGCGAAATCCCACACATGGACCACCTCCCGTGCGTGTCAAGCTGCGAGTAGATCGGATTACGCGTTAGACTGTTCGCGAGCTAGCCCTCGATTTATCTCTGCATCGATACGCGTAATTGTCTTCGATCGCAATACCGGCGTTGCTTAAACGCTCGTTCGGTGGATATTCAGAAAGAAACAAAGGTTCGATGCCAGATTCGAAAGGCTGCGCTGTGTTCGATTCGCTACTGAGGCGAGAGTGGGTGGATGCACACCAAACCTGCGTTCTTTCGATCATTTGCCAGACGGTCTTGATTTTCTAATGGTTTTCCTTCTTGTTTGCTTTCTTTCTCTTTTTTTAAATATCTGCATATGTGCGATCTATCGTTCAATGATGCTGCGATTATGACAGTTCGGATTGGATTGAACGTGAATACGCTCAGTGGTGTACCACGGTGACATTGTCTAGCTGATATGGATAAATTTGAAGGATAGTTGCAGAAAACGTCCATACGTTCTTCGAAAATGTCCAGGAGACTCGTGAGCGGGTTGTCAGTGTGATTTTTCGGTAATTGTTAATAATATTTGTCGAGCGATTTGCCTTCTCTAACGGAGGAAATGTCGATTTTGAAGAATAAGAGTAAGAGTGGGACAAAATAGAAAGAAAAATTTATAACGAGGCAATAAGAGGCTGGATGAAGAGGCACGAACAACTGGCAATTAAGGCACGTGCTAAACAATAAACGCTTTATAGTTGGCGATGAACTTGTAGAATCTCGTATTTCTTTGTGACGCTGGCAACTGTCAGTAAGTAGGTAAAATTCAACCATCATCGATGACTAAGCGATATTGGTTGAAAACGAAACACTCCCTTTTTAAGAAAGTGATTGGACAGTACTATTCGATCTACTTGGTATTCAGATAAAATAAACAGATACGAGAAAGGAAGAAGAGGGGGCAAGTGAATACGCTCGTTAACTTCGTTTATCTTGACAACGTAATCGACTTTCTTGCCATATTTTTGTTGTTAACGAGCGTTGAGAAACGAGCAGACACTCGATGTCGATATTTAATTGAAATACGATATTTAATAGAGTTTTCCAAGTTTTATTCGAACATCGAATAAATGATAATTTATAAGCGGTAATTTTGAAGCGATCGATAATAATTCGAACGTAATACGACGATAAAAGCGTTTCCTTTCTACTGGGTAAGACTATCCGCAATCTGTCTGATGAAAAATTTCGATCGAGAGATCACTTTGCAAACAAAATTGTCTATCGTGAGATAACAGAGACGATTTGATAATTTCAAAGTGATCCTTATAATTTGATCGCTCGCTATAAAACGATATAAAACTATAATACGTTTAATAATATTTTTCTCGCAGGTTTCTCACGTTCAACCAAAAAATACGTAGTAAAAATTCGAATATAAACAAAAGCAACGAAATATCCTATACTCTTCTTCGTATCTCCCCGTCGTATTTTCTCTTTTACCGATTTTTCAAAGTTTCAAGCGACGCGATGGAAATATCTGACATTTGCAAACAGAAACGAGGAAACGAGGAAACGACGAAACTTTCTATCGCGGCCGACGGTCCAACAAAGTAAAAGTACAAGTTGCAGCTAACAAGATGAACAAGTTAACAAGCCTACCCCACGCAGTGCAATAAAGAAAACCGCAAATAGGCTCTCATAAATCGAAAGAAACGGCGTAAGAAAGAATGGTGGGTGTTTTAGACTCACTCGGCTATGTTATTCGCTTCGTTCTTAAGGCTCTTGAGGCTCGAGGCTCGTTTCGTCCAAGCTGCGTGTATGCGTGAACAGAGACCGTGCTCATTATTCCTGGCAAACATGCAACACCGAAACGGGCACCTTCCCGTTTCTAGAATATCTCTCCTTAGCTACGTATAAACGGGGGAAATCAATCTGTAAATCAATTAGAATTAAATCCCTGATTCTGAGATTTATGTCGTTGCTTCTAAGCCTATACGCTAGTATGCATAGAATCGACCTTAATTTCTCAGTCCGAGTTTTCCTTTAGATTAAAAACCGATAGCTTCCAACTTCGATTCGGGATACGATAACACAGCTCGAGTAATTGCACGGCTAGTCGGCTGCTCGATATTGTAACGATGTAACGTTTCTTTGATCCTAGATACGCAGGCTGTTTCTGAATAAGTAGAAAAGATTTACAAGATATTTGACGGGTCATTCTCAAGCAAATCGGAATAAAAAATGTTAGGATTTCAGTACCGATAGTTAAATATTGAGAGATATAGATTTGGACCACTGTCCAAAAATATATATAATATATCGGTTTTCTTGAATTTTCCATGTTCTTCGAAGTTACGTAGTCCCGTATTTATCGTTACAATCGGAAAACGTTCGTAAAAAGCTTCGCTCACGCGCCGAAGCAAAGAAAGAAACTTAAATAGGTTCGATCATAATCAATCAGAGATACGGAGCAATCCGTGAACATTCATACCTTAGCGGACATAATTTATACCGCTTGTCAGCCTTGTTTCTATCAACAACTTGTAATTCCAGTCGGTATGCATTCACAGTCCTCGTCTACCTATACGCGAAATCTCTCTCTCTCCTCCTTCCAATACAAAGCCAAGTTTACGGATCAATAAAAGACACAGCTCCAGCGCGATTCCTCGTCAATCCCAAACTTCATTGTATCGCCAACTTCTCGGGCGCATTCGAGGGGAAAAACAAGAGTCGATAGAGCGCGAGAAAAACGCGATCGTAAAAGAACCAACGGTGGGCAACGCATGATTAACTTTTTGCGCCGCTTCCACGCCGGCTATTCTCGATCTCGACGTAAACGCAATTATCCACCTACCTACTTTAGGTGGCAACAGGCGTCGCGGAGCGCATAAATATCCTGTCCGCGGAAAAATCGGCTAGCGTGATGCATGTCGACCAGTGCGAACGATCAGAAACGGGGCTCGAACGTGGCGTGGACCAATCGCGAGGCGAACGAGACACGCGTGCTTTATGCACGTCCCGCGTCAGCAGAAGGACAACACGCCGAAAGGGTACATACTACACTACTACATACGGTTGCCGTGACTGCGTTATTAACGATATTCCACGGAACACCGGCTCCTGATAAAATATTATGCTAATCCCTGACAACGCGAGCACCGTTTATTTTACAGCTAAATACGCTGCACTGATAGGTGCAACTGGATGAAAGGTGTCGGAATACAGTGGTGCTTGCTACTGGTGAACGATTTCTGGGTACAAGGAGCAGCTGTTGCGACTCTTTCGTCTCCAAGACTTCTTCCAGTTATCGTTAGAATAGCGTAGGGTATTCCTCAAAGTCATAAATACCAGACGCATCGCAAGTCGAACGACATCAACCAGTTGGTTGGCTTTAACGAAACCAAGAAATGGCAATATTTTACGTCACGACGAATCCTGTCGATAATAAAATTAAAAAAAAATAAAACAGTCGTTTCGTTGCAACTTAATTCCATATTACAGCAGCCACGCATATTCCGCGTTTAACGAGTATATTCGTCGTCGCTTAATTTTATCGCGACACATTTTAGGTACATACTTTTAGTTTTAGGTAAAGAGTTCGCAACGGCTAGCTGGTTAAACACTCGCCTAAAAACAGCGACGGTAGATAGTTTTTCAATCAACGATGTTTCGTATCGAGCCTTATCGTCCACCAGATACAGCGAGTTTTTATACAAATTCGTATTTTTGCAAGTACGATCGAAACAATGACAGACAATTGTCCTGTTTGCTAAATGTTACGAGTTACGCTATATTTTTGGTTCGCTTCTGCTGGTTATACGTATTTCGTATACCTCTGTGCCTTCAAATTTCAAATAATCGCATAAAAATCCGCAATCTACTTATTACTAACGCGCGGCGGGTTCCAAGAACAACCGATGTCGCAATAATTGTACGGAATGTCGACTTCCAGCGGCTACAAGCTGTAATAAGCGGCACTCGCGTATTTAGCAAGCTGTCGCGTAAATTATGTTACACGTTGAGCCGCTAAATTACCGAAAGGTCAAGGGTTGAACGATCACTGGTTTACGATAAAGTCTCTTGACCGCGGTTCCACGAGTTATCGACGGTACATTTAATAGTTGCCACAGCTTTTCTCGGTGATCCTGGTGTTCGTCGTGTTCTACTCTATGGGATTTCGTCAAGAATCAAACGAAACTGATCGTTTGTTAGACTATTAGACAAATAATAAAAGATTCGCCAATAATCGTCCTCGTCTATCCCGAAAGATTTTAACCTTTGACACATATCGTGTTCGCGCTGTATCAGTCCAAACCATTGTTTCTCGGTTTGTCGGATATTTTCGGTTGAATCTTGGAGATGTTGGAGACAAAGAAGAAATGATTTTTAAGGAGAGCCGGCAATCTTAAAGCGAGGAATTAAGAACCGCTGCGCTATTACATTCGGAGAACCCGATCGAGGATTAAATGGTTTGCAACGTTACATCGTTTCGAAGGGAAACGCGTTTAAAGGAAACATTTTTATACACTGTCCGACTCTGGTAAATGGCTGCAATGTTGCACAAGGTTTACTCGGGGATGTACTACAACGCCCCAGATACAAGGTTGCAAAAGACGTTAGTCAGAGGAGCGACCACGGCTGCACCCATTGCAGCGGCTGTGCATAACCACAGACAACGTCTTGGGTTGCAATTACGATCCAGCCATCGATTTGATTTTTTGCACGTTCGTCCATCCGTGAGAGTCGAACCGATCCCGACCGTCTCTAACCATTCATCATCGAAATACATCCAACGATCGCGCCACGTTCGTTCTTGAATCTTCACTTTCGACAAAAATACATATAGAATCGCTCGATTTCTCAAATTCTGCAGAGAGAACTTGTATTATAATTAACGATGGGTTCGAGCACGTAACGAGAAGGTCGCAACGTTCTAAAGTATTATCGTCTCTCTAACTTGTAAAATAACCAACATCGGACGACATGGTTCCGTGCATCGACAACTTTTTCCTTATTTTCATGCCTAGAATCGATCCCATCGTCATATTTTCTGGTATCTCGTACCTACGGATCAATCTCGGATATCAATCGAGATTTCGATCCGAGATTTCAGGCTGACGATGTCACCGGGCAACGGTGCATTTTCACGGAAGAGGATACAAAACCGGTAAACGAGGGCAAATTGCGGCTTATCAGGTATCGAATGATAATTTTACGAGCGTTCGTGCCGAATTCTCGGGTTCGATCGGTCCGATGCTCTTGTTTGATATACGAGACGATTAAGGACGATCGATCGTATCTGCGAAATTGGAAACTCCGATTGCACGCCCGGAAGATGTTTTCCTCTGGCCGATTTTTCAATACTTTGTATATGTTTGCGGTCTCGTGATGGAATTCGAGAATCTCCGAGGAGATTGTTCCGGAAAGATGGCTAAGGAGGTGAAGAAAGGAGTCGCTTTAGCGAGATCTATAGATTTTAAAGAGAATGCTCGATTTTTAAGCCTTTCTTTCGTGGCGATCAAAGCAACGTCCAAGTAACGAAAGACAGTCGTCGTTATTATTTGCGACCAGAGTTGACAACTTGAAAACTTTGGAAAAATTCAATTCCAGAGAGGAGAATCGTCATCTTCCAAAAAGAATCGTCGAATCTTTATATCTCGATCTTGACCTTATTTTGTCGCAAAGCGAAGAAAAAAGAACGTATAACGCTTTAGGAAGATTTTTAACGCAAAACCGATAAGCCTTTCTTTCCGTATTTTGTCCAAATTGGACATTTCTTTTAACGAAGATATCTTTTAACGTTAGAAAAATATAATTGGCTCGAAAATGGCCGAATGAACGATCTTCCGTTGTTGTACATCGAATGCATCTGTTGATGGAATCTACGCGCGTAAAGTGGCCATAATCGCGTTCGAAAATTTATACCTTGCGGTGGCCGTAATTGCTGACCGAAAAAGCCAACGGTCCAAAAGCGATCCTCTCCGCGAGTAATTGCACGTTCTCCGGTTACGGCTAAATCATCAAGCGTCAGATCGAATTTTACGGTTCAATCGAACCGGAAATGGGCAAGACACGTTCCCAACGATGGTGACACTATCGCGCGTTCGTCGATCGGCGATTCGCACGTCGCGTGTGCATCCAGTCTCGGTTCTCTCGATCCCTCCCGATGCAAACAGAGTTTCTCGTCCCGTTGCTGGGACGAGGTTTCAGCAATGGCCAGGAAATTTGACACGTCGCATCGCATCGCATCGTGTCGCGTCGCCGGCGATGATCGCCCGGCAGGGGACTCCTGAGAAGCGTTCTGCGGTGATCTTCGCCGTGTCTTTTTGCGTCTTTCGTGCGCCTACCTTCCTTCATCGCGACTCATCGTACGCGACCATCCAGATGATTTTTATCAAAAACGAAACGGTGGACTATTAGTAGCATGCGAATTTTTGTGCAAATTTATAGTATTTTGTGGATATAATTTGTTTTATTCCTACAAAGTGGAACATACGTGATTCGATAAAATAATAAAAATAATAGGAATAATAGAAAATTTTCTTATAAAACAAAAGAAACTTTTGCGGCGATCTAACGATGACGATTATCGTTATCGAATATTAATCGTACACTGATAATTTCAATTGAAACAAACTCGAGGAACAGAAACGACGGAGTTTTCCTAGCAATCTGACGAATCGACTCTATAAATTGACTCGATAAACCAACCTAATAAATCGATCTAACAAATTAGACGTCAAATAACGGGATTTCGATCGACTAAAGAAAAATTGAGATATTATAAATCAGTAGCAAGGTTTTTCATTTGCACGATAAAGACACATTTTCGAAGTTCTAAAAACTGATCAAGAAACCGATTCAGGAGATCGTGCAAGGCAGCGAGACGGGGCAAGTTTAAATAAAACTCGAGATTTTACGAGACTCTATAAGAGAGAAAGTCGAATTACCGTGTAAAGTCATTCAGAGGTCAGTGATTCTGAGACTTCCAAAGTGTTGCCATAAAATGCAGACTCGTAGGTTTCCTGAAGCAATTCGTCTTGAACGAACGATACTGAAATCTTTTTCATTAACCAACGGGCGAAAGATATCCGATCGTTTCTTTATTTCCATCGGCCGCAATTCTTTGTGAAAAACACGCGCCATTATTCGACCATCTGCAAGTATAACGCAAAACAAGAGGAAAATGACGGTTTCTCCTTGAGAAGGGTAATCGAGCATATTTCACTGAAGTGTTAACGCGAAAACTACATCTTTTTGTTAACTGTCCATGACTGGAATTTTATTTTACTTACGTGAGCTTACTTATTCTACTCTCAATTTCAGTTTCTCTTTAGCGCACCAATTTTTTTGCTCAGAATCGAAGCTTTTTCCACGATCGATATAATTATAGTATTTTAATTATCAATTTACGTATCTATTGGATGATGAGCATTTAAGAAAACACGGTTTAGAAATTAAGGAGATGAAAGAAGCTCGATAAATCTGTCTATCAAATTATTAAAAAGGTAAACACGTACGCGTGTGTGTATACAACGGTGCTTTAACCGCAAATTAAATCGAGTAATTTGCAAATACGTACCTCCACCGAAAAACCGCCGTATCGCAAACAACTGTGCCACAAATCAAAGTACCACAGCGCCAAACGACATCGTAAATTACGCGGCCAACGCGTTTAATAAACACATTATTAAACGAGCTGCTAGTTTGAGTTATCGCGTAATTACCAGCCCATTACGCGACCGATCCCCGCGCGCGTGAAATCGTTTGACACGGAAAACAAAGTCGCCTGAATCGATCTCACGTGCCTGTATGGAACTACTATGAAATTAATTCGAAATTACTTGAAATTATTCCGAAGCCAGATCGAGGTAAATTTTTTGTTGATAATGAAACTAACCAATAAAATTTCAAATGACAATTCGTTCTAACTACTCGTTCGTTCAATTTTAGACATCGCACCGTTAGTTATCAACTGCGTTAAAAAATAAGAAATAAAAATAAGAAATAAATTTGCTAACACATAATTGTTCCAAACTAATTACTACAACCAAATTACTACAACCAAATTACTACAACCAAATTACTACAAACAAATATATACATATGTATATACATACATAAAATAATTATTTTCCAAATATTTTCTTCAAACAATGTCCGCAATCCTATCCGAAACGAGAAAACCGTGAACCCAGAAAAGATCGTACGTTTCTAAGATAAATTATCCGAGGAAAGTAACGGTGTATGAACTATAAAAATCACGCCAACTAACAACAAAGAACCATTAGAAGCGAGGGCGAGACATTGTCGGTGATAAAATACGAGGCGGTACAGTGTTTTCGACAGAGCGCGATAAAGCAGCTTGTAGATAGATAAGAGCACTAAGGAGAGTATCGCCAACTATAGTGTTCTAATTAGCGACATGTGTCACGGTGTCGATGCATTCGAAGGCAATAATTATTATCGACGCCAGGGAAAGGTGGAGCGAGAAGAATTCTTTAGGCAATCGAGAAAAATGAGAATTTTCAAACCAGGCTGACATAAAGTCCAACGTTTCCATTATATTTTCTACCTTTTTTCCTTTGTTAATTAACCCTTTCACAAAGTGATACAAGAGATATTCTGAGAAGTGATTGAAAGCAAGAACGCGTAGATTACGATTCGAGTTGTGTACAGTGTACAACGTGTATTGGATTATTAAGTTTAATAACGCGTTTAGTTTCGCCCCAATTTCATACTTTTTCCATCGAAATATCGCGCCATGTTTCTAATATGAAACTGTTCTTTAAATCAAATTTTCAATAAGATACAATTCTATAAAATTTTGCAGATCTGTTCATTTCAGATTGTACGTTTTTAAGCTTAGCATCGCACAAAAATGAACAGGACCAATGCTCAGCGAGCAACTGAAAAATTTATCGATAAACCTTCGACCCGATACGCGTCTGATATTTCCACGTTATCAAGCGAATTCTCGATTCTAACGTACACAGATATTTATTACCGTAATAAATTTCGAAAATTAAGGGAGCATATTGCACCCTGTCAAGCCGTAGCTCGAAGCGTCCGGCCATAATGCACGATCTACTTCGTCGTCGATTCGTGCGGTATCCTCCGCGCGTCATAAACGAACAAGGGAAAGAGGAAAAAACAGAATGAAAAACACACAGCCAATGCGTTTACTGCCATTGTACAGTTACATTTATACGTGGTTTGCTCGCGCCTTTATTGGTATATTTAAACGGTGCGTCAATATTTCACCACTCCCCTCGCATTTCCCCGTGTACCATAACTTTTTCCGCCATTATTCCTATCCAGCACGCAGTCCACGGCTAAAAGAGAATGCAACGAGTCAAACGTTGAATAAACAACGTGCTTAGCCACGCTCCTATACGAGGCGAAAACCAACGAAAGGGAAAAAAATAAGTAGGAGTAACAATAAGACCAAGAAAAGGAGAAGAAAGGCGGAGGAGAGGGGGGGAGGAGGGGAAGACCGCAGGTATAATCGCCGATTAAAGCCGCTATTTTAAGGACACGAAGAGATATACGGCGTTCTTTAACGGCGGATTAAGTGGAATTTACAATTAGAGACGATAAATGGGGATATTTATTCGCGCGTGAGATGAGAATCTGTTCAACGAACGTGTTAAACTTTTCTCACGCTGAAACGAACAGAGTCATCGTTTTCTGTAGCTTTTAAAATATTTCAATTTCAAATACGTGGATACTTTTTAATAGAAATAAATATCGACCTTTCGTTACGAAGGGAGAAATATAATTGTAGTCAAAATACACTCACGAACGATGGTATTACGTACATGAAAATTGTCAATCACTTAGATATTTCACCCTTGCATCGCATCGACGATAAAAGCTTCGACGATTTTACGATCTCGCTGCGGCATAAAGGCTACGTTATGTTAAAAAGACAATGACGAGGGAGTGGACGAGGGAGAAGTAGGACAAGTCGAAGGTGCATCCTCCAGGTTTCTCGCATTGTTCCTGAAATCGAATTTACGATAGTGCGGCCGATATCGCCGCTTTCGAATAGCCGGTGCCCAACTGTGCGAGCAGAATCAAATTAACGACACGATTTCTAAACACTTTTCTCTGGAAGTAACCGAGAACAAGCGCACTTCGGCGCCGCTTTAACAGGCGTGCACGACATCGTTCTCTTTCTTCGTTCCTTGTATTCGTTATTATATTCATATTATTTTCACTCCTCGATAGTTCCTTTATAGATACTGACTTTTACCAACACGTGTATTATGCGATAAAATCTCGCGACGCGACGCGTTGAATTTATCTCGACGATTAGCGGAATCAGCACACGCGCATTTATTAAAGAATCGCGAGTGCAAAGGAATGGAAGAAAGAAAAGGGGGAAAGAGACGGAAAGATGGAAAGAAGGTCGAGCAAAAGTCTCGATCTTCGTCTAAGCGCGTTTTCCATCCATTTTTCTCGCGTTGTCCATTTTAGAAGCGAAACCCTGACAGCCACGCTCGGCCGTTGCAATCGCCTATTTACATCTCGGAATAAATTACGCGTCGGTGTAACATAGTCGTCGTGGCCGGCGTGTAAAAACGATAAGGGTTATTGACGCTAGCCTGTCGATGTCTGTGAGAAAATCCGACTTAGACGTCCGTCTCCTGCCTTTTCTATCCCTGTGTCCTGCTCTTTGAGTAGAGAGAAGGGAGAAGGGAGCGAGTAATAGGTTACGGTAGTGCAAATCGACGATGGAACGAGCCTCCATGTCAAATACGTTACACCAGTTGCCGTACGTGAAATGCGGAGATCGACGCAGTGTAAAAACGTTTATACTTTAAACGTTTTGGCTTCGACGGTCCAAGAAAAAAATACTATTGGCTAACGTGCATAAATAAAATAGTTGTGCCGTATCTTAAAAAGCATACAATGTATTCACCAAAGTATTCCGACACTTATCACAGAAAATATTCACAGATATATTACGGTACGCTTTCAGTTTTCTTTCAAACTTTACCGACATAACCGCGATACTGGTATTTCGTTTCGATGTTAGCGAAAAAATATACTACGTACGCGTAATATTAGGTTGTCCGAAAAGTTTCTTTCGTTATAAGGAAATAATAGACGCACTACATTTCCGAGTAATATTAGAACAGAACGGATCGTATATAATTGGCTAAAATAATATGCAAGAAAAAATGTTGTGCACCTATTATTTCCTTATAAAATGAAAGCAACTTTTCGGACAACCTAATATATTCGTAAAAAGATTTCTACCAAGGTTCGTATATTTCGTGACCGACATATATTCCAAAGAGAAACTGTTTTCGTTTTAAATCAACCACGTTCGGCGCTCCTCTGAGACCCCCAAATAGTTCGACTTAAAACCTTCTCGCCATTATTTGCCAACGTTCCAACTAAGTGGTTCGCGAGGGTTCACCCATAACTCATTTACGACAGCCAGCCAACATCGTTAACGAGTCGAAAGACGCACTGAAACTCGTCGAAATTTCGCCGTTCCTCGCGATTCTTTGTCCATCCTCCGCCGTCTAAGTCATTAGCGATGCACGTACAATACATACACGCGTACAGGATACCGATCGTGGACGCAAAGAGCAGCAGGATGCTCACCCATCAGCAACGCGGTCGTTCCAAGAAATCGAATCGAATGAAAATAATTACCGCTCGCGATTAATTTCGCCGCAGCCATCGTTACGCGATCCCCTATCGGCCGTGGATAATGCGTCGTAAATCACCGTGCGGCTCTGCTTCCCAGGCGCAGACGCGACGATTTTCCACGAGACGCGTTCCCAAGGGGAAGCGAAGAGAGGGAAGATAGTCGTCGTCGAGGTCCACGCCGATCGGCAATCGTATCGGCCCATTTAATTTATCTTGGTTGCGTCGGCCGAACTGATTTACCGTGAAAATGCGACTAAAGCGCGGTTTAACGAATGACCGATTTAACTGGATGAAACATATCATTTAAATTGCTCGAAAAATTACGTATAAAATGTCCACAATATGCATATCTAAATTAAAATACCATCGAATCGTTGTATTTCAATTTTGCTGTTATTTTAGCAAACAAAAGCTATTTGTAATAATCGAAGGTCCGATTTTTTTTGCTCGAACTGCGAAGATATGTTTCAACGTTAGAAAAATATAATTAGACCGAAAATGGGCGAAAGAACATAGCAGGATTAAGACCATGTGATCACATCGTTCATCTGTTTTGCATTTGATCTATTTATACTAACTTGTTGGAAGCTGCAACGATAAGGCGATAGCAGTGCGACGAATTTTTTCAAATGTTCGATCGTACGACCAGATATTGTGGTTTCCTCTGTCTCCGGTGTCTTTTCGGGGCTTCGAAAAAAGAAGAAGAGAAAGAAGAAAAATAGTACAACGCGACGAACATTCTGACTCGACCGATTCTTCAGGAAGAAAAATTCTAAAAAAAAATTCGTGAATTCCACGAAGAAAACAACGCTTGAGAATGATTTCTAAACAATTCTCCAAAACAGTGTTTCTATCTGACCCCAGCGCTAAATATATCTGATAGTTTTACCAATGGTTTTCAATAGCCACTCGTTAAATGGAAATTACATCAAATTACCGTGGATAAAATAGTAAAAGACACGAGTTCTATTAAACTCGTATCTTGGACGATTAAGACGTCTTGCCGTGAAGTGAACACAATGTTCCCGAGCAAACGGTGGAGTAATCGTATCGGTGATATTCAAATTAGAGCGATACCGGTGCACGGTGTGTGTGCGTGATTAAAAATAAACGCGTGAGTCGGCGTAATTTCACGGTTGCGCGATTTAGTTAAGTCGCTCGCGTGAGCCATTGCTTCGACGATTGTAGGAGTTGGATGGAGTCGCTCGCTTATGGAGGGCGGGGGAAGGATACAAAAGCTTGTGCAAGCGGCGAACGAGTTTCTCGATTCCTGAAGAAAGAATGAGCACATTGGAAAGAATGCAAAAAAGAAAGGAAGACCCGCAGACTCGTTTTCGTGAATGTTATTCGCATCCTTTGACGTCATACGTGGCGTCTTTTATCGTACAAAAGCGATATCTTGCCGGGAATAATTTATTTAAACACATTTTTAGCGATTCGGTAGTCCTTCGTATGAGATATTTTTCCATTTGTACAGAGAAATTTGAATTTTTCCATTTGTACAGAGAAATTTGAATTTTTCGATTCGACTCTCTTGGGAGCGAACTTTTTCAACGTGCGAGAAAAGTTGGTTCCTATTAATCGTCGATAGTAGAAACGCGCATTTTCGGACAGTTTCGCAAAGAAGAAAGAATCGAGAAGCTAGTATTATCGGAAATTTATTTGCTTTACTTTAGTTAATTAATAAGTTTTAATAGTACAGCGTTGCGTGTACGAAACATAGAAATCGTGAAAGAGTCAAGGAGATTCGATCGATTTTCTATAACGTTATTACGCAAGTTACATACCTATGCATCTATCTATGTTTCTCAAATCTTACTTTATCTCATTAACGTTGTGCTTTATTAATATGCCACTCTCCTGACACAGATCAACCTATTTATATATAGCAATGACTAGAGAATGTTATACGGAATGACTACGGAAAACGTTCTACGTTCTAATACTAAAAAGTAGTCCCTGTTTAGGATAATGCCGTAAAAGAAGACTTTTAGAATACAAAATTCCAACGACTGACAGTGCACTTTCAAAAATTCATCGATATTTGCATAGTCCACGAGGTAACGTCGATGAACTTGATGGTTCGAAGGTTTCACTTTCCTCCCGTTTCGAAGAATTATCGAGAAGAGCGGTGCATGAATAATTCATGCGTGCATAGTTCCAAAGAATGATTTGCTTAATGACTCGTCTTTCTTTTTATCCTGGATAGCCAGCTATCGTGTTTTCTGTTTACAGTTATTGTCTCCGCGGTTCGCACGAACCTTGAACCTAAACCGCCGAGATCACAGGTTTTTTTCCAGGACAGGTTATAAAAATTTCATCGCGACTCGCATAAGTCTCTATAAATAAATACGCGTATCGACACGCGACGAGTTAATAAATCTCAATAATGGATAAAAAAAAAAAAGAATTACAATCGAGGAATCGTTGTACGGTTAATCGTTGCGTTTTCATCTTCGCGGTTGGTAATCTCCGTCTTTTCTTAAAAGTTTCTAATATCGCTTACGACTTTCTAACTATGTTTTCCTGATTATCTACGACAGGCTGAAAGGAAAACGAGAATTTTTTATCACATATAGAATTATTTGGTCCAAACCGAGATTAGATCTTCTTATCTTCCCTTTAATATTCTCTTAAGTTAGATTTCCTAATTGTTTCCTCGTATTTTGTACTTTTTAAACAAATACAATAAGCGCTTTAAGAACTTTTCAGCGAGAGTGCAATTAAAATATGGAAATTGAATAGAAATCCTTTTTACCCATTGAAAATTATGACAAGTATTCCACTTTAAATATTTCATATATATATATCTGTATAGATACGTGCATTTCGCGGAATAAATATTCAAATTGCGTGCAAATTATAGGTGCATTCTTGCATCTCCGAATTACCCATAGATCTATGAAAGTTCACAGTCTGGTAATAGAATTTATTTGGAGAGAGGAAAAAGGACAGACATGTTCTCACGCTAGAAATTTGCCATAATTGCGTAACACAACGTTACGATCGTACGGTACGAGAGCAGTGCGCTAAATATTTAACACCAGGTCGCGATGCACGCGAGTATCTTAAGTAAAATCGACGATAAATCAGCCGTGAATCTAAGTGGCCATTCGGTTCCTGTAGCGTCGACGATAAAACCGCCGTAAAACCTTCGTTCTTTTCCCCATTTCCCCACCTTCCGGCCAGGAACGAGAGAAGATTTATAGCGGCTAGAGATTGGCTTTTTCACCGCGAAACCCACACGCCGTTCAAATCTTAGCAAACTGAACGTCGCCGTATTTTCTTTTGAATCTTTTTCCCCATTAATTCGCGATCGACCGTGTCCCATTTCGCTGTAATTGAAACGGCCCTCGCTTTGAATTTTACTATCGGTTAATTACACGGATGAAAGTAGCATTAAATGATGAACTGTGCGTCACTTCTTCTGGATCTACTAGGCAAATAAATGTGCCCGGATACGACGTCTTTTCCCCTTGTGAAGCACAGGCATGTCACGTATAATTATACTACGGATGTTGTTTATGCCAGATATTAAGAAAGATAACGTTATCGATGCATACGAATTTCTGTGAATGATGGAAGATTTATACGGGTTTGAAATTTATGGAGAAAATTAATAATGCCAAATAATCAATTTAAGATAGATAAATAAATACTAGATGACGCTTATCACGTTTCTCCGCTTATAGTCTTCAATTTGCAAAAGAGATAATCGAACAAATTTTCAAATTTTGATATCTCATATGAAAAAATGAAAAGAAAGAAGAAACAGAAGGATACAAGTTTCACTGTTGCAGAATTGACACCATAACTCCAACAGAACTTCTATTTATGTAGTCAAGCATTCTTTTCGCTCAGAGGCATCGATAACTCGTTAATTAGAATCTCCGTGCTTCCTCCTCGGTTTCTCTTCGAGGGTGGTAAATAATCTCGCCGCATGCTCGATAATTATGTAACCGCAACGAATTTCCGCTTCCTGTACCGTCTTGATACATGTCAGTATGTTAATACTGCGACGCTTCAGCGTGTAATTAACATGGACATCTAATATTTTAATGCGACGATGTCCAGGCACGAGCCCACGGAAAAGAAAGTCGGCAATGTTCTTGTCCCCTGGACAGGGATATCTTTATGAACGAAATTTCCTACATTCTACAGGCTTTAACGCTTTCGTGCCGACACGTCGGATTCGTCGTTTGCTGAATCTCTCATCGTCCGCGACGTGCTTGACGTGCCACGTCATAAATAATATTCATAAATTAAATGTTGATAATTCCACCTTCCAGCAAAATTTCTCGCTCGAGCTTAATCCACCTTTATGTTCCGCGGTCTGACATTTCACGTACGTTTCCGAGAATGTTCAATCGTTTCGCATGTCCAACGAATTCAGTGTATCATATTGCAATATCATGTACCTCCCATCCCCGCCCCCGCCTCCCACAAAAAAAGAAGTAAAAAAAGAAAAAGACGAATTAACAAAAGAAGATATACTTTTGAAAGGAGGAACCGGTCCTAAAATAAAAGACCTTCAATTTGATACGACAGCGATTCTCGTAGGTTGATCCCAGGCTGATTAGGCCGTTCTTGGTGCACCTACTCATTAATGCATATAGCCAACGAAGAAGAGGAGTCAGGTACAGACTCGAGTCGCGTTACTTTAATAGACGTAGCAAAACTAATGGATGACAGGAATAAGAAAGTCCGGCTGGTTCGTGGTACTTCGTTCCGAGACCAGCCGCAAAAACACGCTGCTTATCGCCGCCTTCATCTTGTATTCTGTTTTTGCAGCGAATAATTACGACAATCCGGCATATACTCCACGGTGCATAGTCTTCTCTTTCTTCCTCTCTTTCTATCTATCTCACGAATCGTAGCACGAAAAGCAGAGATACTTGTACTTATGAACGCCAGCCACGTAGATTACCACAGAATTTTAAAGAACACGATCAACGCGATATCCTCGCGTCGTTGAAAGGGTTAAGGGTAAGGGTGGTAAACTTGGTCGCGTGCTGAATTACACAAGAGGGTTCCGAAAGTGGAATTAACTTGTTGTCGAAAGGATTAAAGCCTGAGCTTTGCGAGGCTACAGACGAGCGATGTACCATTCGATGAATTTTGCCTATAATTGTTAAAAATCGTGACAGCTAACGACAATATTTTGAACATAAATCTTTATAAGATCGAGAAATGTCTTCTTCGTTAACGTGGTTGATAATTGACAAAAGAACATAATTCGATGGTAATCTATTGGGTTGGCAACCATCCATTCAATTACTTTTACTATCTACTAGATTTACAGCAAAGTAGATTTACAGTAGAGATACAGCAAAGTGTGGATTTTATTGATCCTGGGCATTAGAAACGAAGAAAAGTTAGACGATATTTTAACCCTATCAAGATGAATTTTTTCTTTTTACGATAACACGTAATAGCATGGACTACAACACATTCTTACTTAAAATATTGTGGCTTAATCGTAACATTTAAAATATGGTGCATATATAGTTCTACTGATGGGGTCGCGCGTCCTGACCTAAGGATCTCGATAGTGTAATCTAAAGTCATAACAATCTAGTCATATGCATTCCTAAAAATCATCTTAGAACATACATATCGTCCCCTTGTTAATGAGCTGTTAGACTGGCAAGTACATCGTGTAGTATACCAATGCCCCCCTGTCGCGTCGCATGAACAATTAAAATCTGTTTCTCTACGGTACATCGAAATGTTTAAAGCGTGTAACGCGACATTTCAGTAGCGCGCATGCGCCGTGCTGTGGCAACCGGGCATGCGCAATTAACAGCGACTCTGCACGCTTCTCGTGTTTACCGAATTATTACATTGTAACGTGCGTGCTCGACATTCGAGATCGAAGATCTCGTCGTTTCTTCTTTTCTCTTTGCACTTGTCCGGCGATGATGATGAATGGCCGTTTAAAAGAGAACGCCTGCCTGCAAACTCACCGTTTGCTTTTTACATGGTGGATCATTGAACGCGGTTACGAACAACGCGTCTAATTATCGGTATTTTCTGATAGAAAGCAATCGTGTGGAGTTATTCGTTGGGGTGAATGAAACACGGTGAACGAATGCGAACGGTGGACTATTGAAAGATTTTTATTTCATTAAAGAAGAAAATAAGTTTCGTAGATGGCAGAACGAAAACTGGCAATTTTCACAGCATGAACAATTTTATTGTCAACAGCGAGTTTCTTAACTCATAAAAATTAAATTCTTAATCAATTTTGCGAAAGTTTCTACAACTCTGTGTACCTTTCGTGGTTGCATTAAAATCATCCCCTTCATTTTGTATCACAAACATCGAAATTACGAAAGTTAAAAACGTTTATCATGCTGTCAACGTGAAGGCGGCAAAAATAATTGGCCGACACGGGAGCTCGTATCGAAAGCGGAGATTTCTTTCCAACGCTTCGACCCAGAACTTGTGTGCAAGGTTAACGAAAGGAGACCCAATTTCTTTCAACGTGACAACAAGACGGATTCCACGGTACTTCCTTTATCTCTTCTTTAATGGCCGACGTTATCCTCATTAACTAGTCGTTACTATACAGACTTCAGTTGCAATTTCAATTTACTTCATCGCAGTGACGTAACCAACCTGTTATTTTTCATTTATTCCCCACTTTTCAACAATTTTTCTAGGTCATGTGGAATTCGTATTGAATATAAATCGTAATTTTATACAAACTACAAATGGGTGTCTACATTTATCGAGCAAGAACAATAAACAGATATGATGCAATAACATAGAGTATATCTTAGAATAAATGATACCACAGCTTGACAGAAAAATGTCTACTACGTGTAAAAATTAGTAAAACTCGTAACACAAGAGTACCAACTTTAAACGTTCTTTCATTTCCCCGACACATTTAAATCTCCCAGAATTACACGAACACCCACACACTAGTAATTACGCTTATATTTTTCCACGGTACTGCTAGCAACCTTGTAGTCAATGCAATATCGATCATCGACAAAAAAAGGGAAAAAAAGGAGGAAAAGTAAAAAAAACGATAAACGAGGAAATACATAACATATTCGACAAGGTACTTCTAAGAAAAAGAAATTTATAATCGATTAAAGTCGTCGTTTTGCTGATCGAATTCCATCGTTGTTTCGCGGGAAGCGGATTCTTAAAAATCTTTCGTCATTTCCATTTTCTGCTCTACCTGGTGGCTCTTGCCAATAATTATCGCCATAGGTACGACAACGATGTGAAATGGATAACGTTGAGCGATACGTAACAAGGCTTTCGTAGCTCGATTAAACATAGAACACCCGGCTAAAGAAAAACACGATACGCGATAAGGGCAGCGTAAAAAGCGACATTTTTCATCGATGTGACAATTCAGCAAAATGCTTTGCGGATTTATCGTCGTGATTATTTATGGTCTGGTACGAGGTGTCGCCTGTTATCGCCGCATTATGGATTCATACGTCGCACAAGTAACGGAGAATACGAACCAGATCCGTTCTTAATTGTCAAAGATTTCCCATTGTCATTGCAACAGATGGTGAAATACGTACGAACATTGCGTAATCGCAAAACACGATTGATTAGTCGGCTGTTAATAATTCCACGACGTTTTTAAAACGAAATGAATTACCGCGTTGCTGTGTAATATGTCATATTCTGCAACTTGCATCATGGTCCCGAGCCGCTGCCAGCAAAAAATTAATGGGAAACTAATACCCGATACGTTGCAACGTAATCGCGGTCTTATTGTACTTTCTTGGGTGAATTATGTTTCATAGAAACTTGAAAATATTCGAAATTATCACAGAGTTTTACCATTAAGACGTTGTATATAAAAACAGATTTACGATTATCAGAGTTCCTGATATAAGGCAGGAAGAAGAAAAATATATATAATTGGCATTGCTTCTAAAATAAATACTTTCGACATAAAATGTAATTTTGTAACATCAACCATAAAGGTCTTGCATCGTTATGTTTTTAACAGCCTGTATAATCATATATGCAAATTACGGTTTTGTTAAGAATTATTCACAATCTCTACGTATATCATTACACTGCGCAGAATTTATTATTTTATTTCGTTGATTATATTTTAAATATTGATTTAAATATATTAAAAAAAAAAAGATCATCGATAAGTACACTGGAGTATTATTAAGTTCCAGTATAAAATTAGTCTACACCGCTGTGAATGATTCATCAGCGTGTATTTCTTTGTAAATTGCACGAAGAGTAATATTCGCGGTGGCAAAAACTGTTCAGCTTCTTCGTTTCTTCCTCGCTAAGTACATTACGAAACCAACGACTCGTACGAAACGTATATGTATCTTCCCGATTTCGACATTATAAAGCGCCAACTCGCGTTACTTATTAATCATTTTTTCTCATAATCTTACATCCACATATCCACCTAATCTAGAAAGAATCAGAAACACAGATAGAACAAAGAATCAAACGAGAAGAAACGTATGTTACCTTTGTGTGATAACTAAATTTCCATAAGAAACCAAATTTATAAACCAATCTAAAACGAATTTAACTCGACCCTGTCTTCGAATTAGTTAAAATACAATAAACGGGTTATCTGCGCGAGTCGGAGTTGATCCAATCTTAGCCTTCCGAGGGCTAATGCGCAAAAACGTCGATCTCGATTACATTTTTCAGCGCGTACGCGCGGATGCTACTCTCGCGCCAAGCAATAAAAGTGCAGGTGCGCATGCGCAAAGGCAACCGCGCACGCGCAACGACAGCTCCGCTTCGGACGATTACATTAGCTCGACCGATGGCTATCGTTCCTGTACGCACGATTAAATTGATTTATGGGTAAACGTTAACGGCGGCGTTTATTTGTAGTTCGTAGGTTGGTCGGTCTTAGCACGGGAGAGTGGGTGAGCCCGCCATAGGAATTCGATGTTATCTGCTGACAGATACGAGATCGACCATTGCATGACGTGCGTTTTTTTCCATTACGATCGGGCAGTTTCTTTCGTTTCACGGGCTCGATCGTACGTGGTCACGGAATCAGACGGGAAAAGAGGTAAGAAATCGGGCAGAATGTAAAAGAGAGACAAAAGGTCTCGGGAGAAAGAAAAGGCAGGTTAATAGAGATGGAATATCTGTTAGACAGAAAGGTTAGAGAAAGATGGTGGATATAGATGGAAAATGTTTTAGCGAGGCACAGACATAGGGAATTTGTGCAATTTGCATTATAAGGAGCACGAGAAGTCACAGACCATTATCTACTGACACAGCGTCTGCGGGGAACTGTCCCTATGACGATATGTCGTTGACTGGACAGAGATTATGGCCGTAATAACGATAATGGTAATAAATGAGAACGAAACGAGAGAGAAATACTCTCGCGAACGATGGGCGTGTGCGTCGTGCGCTATATGGAAAGGCGGGTTTCGATCGGAACGGTGGACAAGAGCGGCGGCGGACTTAATTGAGAAGCGAGAGAGAAAAATACGGAATAATCTGTTGGTAGCGTAATAGCTGGGTCACCGGTCTGTCAATCTGTACCACGGAGAGGGTGGAATGTAAGAAATAGAGTC
Source organism: Bombus vancouverensis nearcticus (assembly GCF_051014615.1). NCBI lineage: Eukaryota > Metazoa > Arthropoda > Insecta > Hymenoptera > Apidae > Bombus > Bombus vancouverensis. The sequence continues at coordinate 15,706,639 of NC_134915.1, read as the reverse complement.
GCGCCTTGTTTCGCAATAATTCGTGTTCCGGCCCTGTGTCGCTCGTTTGCACGATGTTGGATACTGAAAACCGTGATTGGGAGCTTAAACGCTATATGTCTGTATACTCTTCGTTTATAAGTATTATTCGACATTTATAGAAACCAGATAAACTCGAAGGATCATTAGAGACTTGTTAAAAACTTTATGATTATCGTCTCGCTCGGAATTATAGGTCGCGAAAAGTCCGTATATTCTATGTTAGATATAATAAGAATCTCATAAATAACAAGATTGAATTTTTTTTGGTATATAACGATATGTAATCGTATGCCGATAAGTCTCGCAATTGTTGAAAACAATTTAGATTTATAGTTTCGATTAAATCCTTCGTGAAATTTAGTATTGATTTTACGATCTTTTACCTATAACAAACAGGACGTAGTTTAACGCTGGCTTCATTTAATGCATGTGTATATTACAATAAAATTACTATTTCGGATGTGTTGTATTATATCGAATGCCCATTAAGAACAACCACAAATTGAAGCGACGACAGCTGACTTAAGTTACGATGGTTAATGTGTAATAACGTATCCCGTTTCAATAAATCATTCGGGTGTACTCGATCCTTGAGACGCGCAAAAACCAAAGGATAATTCGCAGTTGCGTATTTAGACTCGTGTAATGTACATATACTTCATTAAAAAGCACAAATAAACGAAAAGTTGTTTGAACCGTAAAACGTTTACCTGACTTAAAACTCCACAATTTATTACATAATAAACGCTCCGAAGCACAAACTAGTGAGATTAAAAATAGATAAAAGTATAATTCCTCGATAATAATAATACAAGTTTTTACAACACAAATTTAATATATTTTTTTGTCGATTTCAAGTTGGAAAATATCTATGTATATATTTATATCAGTATATTTCAGGAAAAGACTACATCAGACATCAAAGCTAATTTACATTACATTTAAATCACTAACAATCATCTTGAATTTGACCTACTTAAACCTACTATCAGCCAGACAATCAGAATTCTCAAGCATTCCAGACAAAATTCCGCGCGTCAGTCTCAATCACCGGACCTTGAACATTTTCACTCGAGACAAAGCTTAGTCATTCGCAATGCCATCAAATAGAACCGAAAACACGTATCTACGTATAATATCGAACCTAATAGCCTGCACAATCAAACGGTCTCGAACCACTGGATCGCATAAACTTAACACAGTGGCAACATGCGAAATCGCGCGACACATAAACACGCTCGTGTTTTACGATGAAACTGACTCGCATAGAACGAAACCTACGTATACGGAACCAGACAGGTATAAATTCTAACATAATTGTAAAATAGACAACAAATCACCGGCCATTATAGGTTGGCGCAGAATTTACGATAAACGCGCGTTTATTCGATAGGCGTCGATCAGTGTTTCCCAACCTTTTTCATAGTCATATCGCCTTGAAATAATCCGATAATCTGCTATACCTTATTCCCGTAGAATTAAGAATAATGCTAAAAAATGTTATATAATCCTGAAAAATAACCACGATGACCCCTCGAAAAACAGTTACGACCCTTTTAGGTGTAATGACCTGCAAGTTGAAAATCCGGCCGTAGATTATACGCTCGATAACAGATAATAATTCTAAAAGATAAACGCGAAGAACAACACTCGTACACGACGTTATTCCATCGAGATACCTTGGCGACTTTAATTGAGAAATAACAGTCGACTTTTTGCCGGACCCCCTAATTTCATTTCGCTTTTCGACGATCGCTTCCTGCCTCGGTGGTCATACCAAGCCGGTTTCAATTAGATCCTCGACACACACGGTGGATCGAATAAAAACACAGCGTCATTCTGTTCGTTTTTCTTGGATCGAACGTACCGTGACCAAAACACGCCTGAATGAGGGAACCGGAACCGTGAGATAGTGTGGCTTGAGAAAGGTTTGCTGAATTCGAGGAATTAAATTTTTAATTTTTATCTCTCAAGTGATATCGTCGATCATAACAGTTTAAATCACGCCTAAGTTACGTTACTTAACTCAAGCATCTTTATCTTAATATCAAAACAGTATCAAAATGATCAATTTATAATTCTCGAATATAATAAATTTTAATTAATTTTATAGATTTCGGTAAGATTATTTAATTTAGAGTTGTTCGCTTTAACGTCAAAACTATCAATAGTAGTCAAAATAGCCAATTCATCTTTTTTCACGGAAATTGTATACATTTATAGATTTTTTTATACATTTTTATAGATCGATGGTGTTGATGGACGCGTGAAATTTTTGAAATGGACGAAGACGTTCCTCTAACGGTATCACGAACGAAGCTGATGGTTCAAGTAATAATAGGTAACCAGTAGACTAGCAACGAGCAATTAATCGCGAGTGAACGATCAAGCTGGAACAGATCGGAGAATGCGTGCCTGGATTATCGAATGAATTTCCGCGGAAGACACCATGGATGATCACTAGTGAAAAATGATGTTACACTGGATTATCATAGACGTTCAGGTGTTATTACATTATCGTGGGAGATGGTCTGTCGGCGATAAGTCGATATCGAAACTGGTTTTATGAAGCGAATAAATCATCGAAAGACAGACGATTACAAGACCTTTCATAACATATAGGATTTTGTCTCAAATTCAAACATGTATTTAATATTAAATTTTAATATTATTTAGTGATACGATGAAACATTATATATACGTTGTAGTCAAACTGTGTTTATATTCTGTGGATATACGTAATAAGGAAAAGATGAGATGCTTACTACGATATATATAGTTGCAACAAACGTTATACTTGAATCAACAAAATTAAGAGAAAGAAGAAAGAGAAAGGCGAGGCTCACAGATCCTTTTAAACTAGCAGCAACATTAATCGTCCTAGTTTATTCATTCCTTTTTACCACCAAGTATTCCAATATCTCTTACTCTATTGTCTATTATACTTTCTTGTTTCAAACAAAATAATCCACCATCGAAATAGTTTGTCGTATCATTCTAACGACGTGGAAGTTTCGATTCGATCGAACTAAAGAACTGTCTATGGGATACTTTTCAACTACACCGACTGAAAATACCAGACATTTGCCAGGTAGACCGACAGGTACGTATGAAAAAAACAATTACGACTCGGTCCAGGAATCAGCCATGCGCGTCAAAAAGACTTTGTCGCAGTTCTCGAAGCCATAACAGACCAATTTTTCGTTCTTTTTCCTAACGGCTGTCCACGTAACTTCCACGAATTTCTACGAACAGACACAATTATGAAAGGAGAATAAATATTTGATCGTTGGCAGGAGTTTCGAAATTAAATTATAAGCTAGATACAGAAAGTACTCGAGGAAAAAGAAAGACATTTCTTTTATTGAAAACATGACGTAATGATGCTGATAAGAAGAAAATAAATTTATATATGTGACCGTGTAATTAAAAAAAATGTAATTTATATATTAAATTCATCGTTCCTTGATCCTGATGTGTTTTAATAAAATCAAACAATTTCCATGCGTCTCGTATATTCTCAGGTTTTATGTAAACGTTAACATTGCGTCGTAAATTAAGTTTACTGTATCCTTCAGAAGTCATATACACTGCAATCTATCGTAATTTTCTATGAAAATCTTTAGGATCTATTATATAAATTTTTAGAGCCTCTAGATAGTTATAATAATAATAATAATAATAACAATAATAATAATAATAACTTGCCAATATAAAGACGCTATTCACTTCTATTACCCAAAAGTTTTCTCTAAAGTCCATAAATAGTTCCCGTTAAATAATCAGTATACTTCGCAACATCTTGCACGCGAACCCAAAGTATCAAATTTTCTACAGTATCTCGCTCTCTCTATCAAACATTCGCTATAAATCTCGTGTTACAGACAATTCATTGCAAAATCATTTCCTATTACGTACCAACCTATGATCTTCAATTCGCAAAAAAGATTTGAAATCATAGCCGGTACTTTCTCGCACTTTCATACAGACAATGCAAATTCCAGACGGTCAAAAAGAAAGAAAGGAAAATAAAGAAAAGTTGCAAGTCAAATTACAGGTAAGAGGCGTTTCGCGGCTGATCCGACATGATGGAAGAACGGATATCATTCGTTTGACGGCTGAGTTATAACGCGCAACCCATCTTCCAGATACGCTATAGTGATACGAAAAGCAAGGTTGATTTCCAAGTTGCAACTATGTTATTTACTCGTCGTTGCGTTTTCAGATAATCGTCACAGTGTCTTTGCGTTTGGCTCGAGCATAGGAAACGTCGCTCTGTAGAATAAAGTCTGAACTATATGTAGTTTCTCCAAAATAATTTCGATTTATTTGGTCAAAATAGTAATCATACGATCGTATAAATTTTATTATTCCAAATTTCAAATCACAGCCGAAAATTACGAAATTTAGAATCCAAAAATTCTTTCGATGTTTAGTAATCCTAAAACTCTAGTCAAGTAGAACACACGAATAAAAGACATTCCATTTTATGCAATCATTTATTTCTCTCATCCTTATCGTCTGTTTCTCTCTGAATTAGCCCATAACTCGTGAAACTCTATGTACACGTAATATCTCGTGTCCGTACGAAACATTCGATAGAAATCGATGACTCTAAACGCCAAGTCCATATCTTCTCTTCCTCCTTTTCCTTTTCTTTTTTCCATCGATCTTCGATGAAAATCTTGACAAATTTCCAAGAAACTTCGACACGTTCGACGTTCACAAGATACTCATCTTCACGATCGTCTAGTTTACGATCCTCTCTCCCTCTCTCTCTCTCTCTCTCTCTCTCGATAAGTTTGTTTATAGTACCATCAATAATTATACGACATGTAACGAATAAATCACGCTGAACCGTACTTGATTAACATATAGTACACGTAGAAGGGAAAAAATATTCTTCTAATTGTCAACTATCCTACGTACACGTGATCCAATCGCCATCTACGCTATAATAACTCGTTCTCCAGGCATTGTGATGGATTACCGTTAAACTAATCACGGGTTACGTAGTAAAATCGTCATCCTGGATTAGATGGAATTAAATTCCATTTTCCTCGTAGACACTATTATTTACTTACATAGTTTTATAATGCACCATCATTGTCTCATCCGACAGCTGAATATTTTATATATTTTTAAACATTTTTGCATTTTCCGCGGTCTAATTACAAGAGTCCCTTGTAAAAGCGTGCATTTAAATAAACGTCTACCGTCGAACGGCCAAGGTCTTTCGGTTTTTACCATTGTTCGTCTCTCCTCATCTATCTCTTTCTTCGACTTCTTGCGATTGTAATTACTGGCTGCGCGCTTCTTTATTAGTAAGATAATATCCGGAATAACGGTGGTCCAATGAATCAAGGAGATCACTGCGAAGTTCAACGCGGAAACAATCACTTCTCAACTGGTGTGTGCCTAATTGTAAGTAGAACTGTTGCATCTCGGAAGTTCTCTTCGTTACGTATCTCTGCAGGTACCTCGCACGAATAATCACGCGAACCTTCATCTCGTTTCTCGAATTATTATTATTACAAACAGCGACCATACGCTGCTGTGTTAAATCACCCTTTCTTTTAATCTTTGATCTTAATCTCTGTTCCTTTTAGTCTGATTTTGTTTTCTTCTCCTTTTTAGACGGAGCAAGGATGATAAAGTGAAATACGAGGGAGAATGGTTAGTACGAGTTAATTACTCAAACACCATTACCGTACACTAAAGACGCTATTAAATAGCACTTATTCGACAAAAATTAAGTGATTTATGAAGGCCAGTGATAAGGAATGTCATAAATTAATTCCGTTTCACGATATGAACATGAATAAATTCAAGTCACAATGTAGACCAAAAAGATTTCAACAATAGAGCTACTCAGTTCCTTCGTCGTTCCTCATCCGTCTTGCTAGACTTCTACCGATTACCATCAACTCAGGAATCCAACTTTCTCGATAAAAGGCAAACAAATAAACGAGGAAGCGTAATATTAAACCATGCCAACTTCTTTTCTGAAATTCTTATACGCTTTTATACGTCTTAACTGCTCCTAAATGGATTCAATCAAAACGCGTTTTTATCGCCAGGAACTATCGAACCAATTGATCCACGCGAATGTTTTTGCTAAAATACTATTGTTTACTTTTATTCAGGCAGAAACACGATCGCATTTTTACTTATTTCCTTTCATCATACTGCTCTGATTCTACTTAACTATTTATAATATATTCGCATATATATTAAAAGTAGATATTTCAAGACGTTCTCATATATAATACCGTTCTTATAATTTGCGTTTAATTTCTCACGTATCTCTAGAAATAGTAAATTTATCATGTAAGAATCTTACGTAACGACTAATGTCAGATCATATAACTCGTCGTGAGGATTTTTTTTTTTTTTTAATTTAATAAAGAAAAAAGGCAGCGCAACGTACCAATAAAGAGCCGATTAAAACTCTAAGAACCACAAATATATAATGCAATCATCGTGAGAGTTTAAAATCGAAATACTCGATTTTTGTATCTTCGGATTTCCAATAAACGCGTAACAATCTGCAATCCAATTATCAAACTAATTCGAAGCAGATAAAATCCGCTCGCGCCTAATATAAAATCGTTGCGATATCGGATCAAGGTTTTCCACGGACGTGCAGGCTTGTCCATGCTTGGCGCGCTCGCCAGAGGAAGGCTGCCATGCTAAATGTAACATTAGATCGGGCTGGTGTGCTCGGCTACAGGCGTATAATTATGAAACGTTAAAAATTTACAACCGCCACGTACGTACGTACGTATACACGGGAACGCCGCTGTAAACGTAATTACACGGGTGCACCGGTGCAACAGTACACACATAGATAGCTGGAACATGCGGTCTCGCGTGGCCAGTCCGATAAACGGCCAGCAAGCCAACAGCTTGTCGCAGCGTATCACGGTTTCTCTGTTCCGAATGCAAATCAGAATGCGACTCCAGAGAGGAGATGAAAAATGCTTGGTTTTATATCCGTTTATCTAATCTGTTAAGTAAAAATGTTGAGTTAAAGCCTTAATTGATATTGTCGAGTCTACGAACGATTGTGAGAGTTTGAGTTATGCTGTTGTGTATGAATATGTGGATGCTCTGGTCGATTCGTATTGACAAGTAGATAAGTGTTGCTAGTACGAATGAATTAAGAGAAATTAATGATCAAAATCGATACCTGCTACGATGTACAGTGATCTCTCTTTTATTAATATTCGTACCGAATCTCCTGCTTCGAGAATTATAAACGCCAGTTTATTCTCATCTCGTCGTAGTTCTATTTATCCACAATTTCTTAATCGACGCGTTGACTGCGGGACCGAAGTTGCATGACCACTTAGTGTGACCGAAATTTTGTTTCTTAACGCGTCGAGTGTCGATCACGCCAACGTGGCTTTTTATTAAGGGAAAAAAGTGCCCAAGTACTTTGAACTGTGACAATCCAATAAGAAAAATTATTGATCGTGCTAATTCGATATTCATATCCGACCAAGAACAGGTGAGAACGCGGCGGCACAAGAGGTGGAAGTTTATGAAATCAACGGATGACGACTGAGAGTAAATATGTGTTTGCTGGCGCGTCGGGACAGGAACAAAGCGAATGGAGATCCCGCGGCGCTCGCTGAACACTTTATCGGGCTCATCGGATCGCAGAACAAGCGCGAGAGCGTTCGTGAACCAAGGTGTAATTAGAAAAACGAGCGGATTTATATTTTCAACCGGCTCGTTCACCGGCTACCATTAGCGAAACAGCTGTTAAAGGCGTGCATTTACTTATCGTTGCAACGCTCGCGCCTACGTTTCTACGAGACATTTCTACGTTCGTTGTCAATCGAATTATCTTTCGATATCAATATCCTTGCTTTCGTTTCGATCTTTTTCCATGAAACGTTTATCTCTGGTTCGTTATAGGGTTGCTTAAATAAAATATTTGAAAAATGATTAAATAATGTATAATAAATAGCGTATCGTCTATTTGTATAGGTGTCATTTTAAAATAATTTTGCACTGATCTGTCTGGACAGGCAAATGATTTTGTGTTAAATTATTTCGTTATTTAGGTACCAAACTTTTTATTTAGTTCATATTTGAATAAATTTGTTTTCTTTAGTAATCTCTCAACTAGTTTCTGATTTTATTAATATATCGATATTAAAACAGCTGCGTTAGAAATACAGAGTCTCGTGCACACAGGCTTCAATGAATAATTCATTAAATATTTAGTAGCTGAAACTAAAACAGTTCCGAGGAATGATACATAACGTATTCATAAAAGGTTTCTATAAGTGTTCGAGTATTTTCATGAGCCACCGTAGTTTCGCTACCGCGACCGGATGGTGTATAATTAGCGGCGAACAAAGGATGTGGAACGAGAGTGTGTGCGAAAAAACGCGTGTCCTGGGACCGATGGAAAGAAAGTGACCGACGCCCGTATAATATCTCCGCTACCGTAAAAACAGGCCCGTCGACAGGTTTTCGAATCGAGTTACCGCTCCACCAACCAACCGAATGGACAATGAAGAACGACGTGGCGGAAGACGCTGAATCTTCTTTGAAACACCTTCCTGACGAAGGAATGTCGCGATTAAAATTTGTTGTATGCAAAACTGAGATTTTAAATTAAAAGATCTCTAGCTCATGACGATAGTGACAGACTTTTCTAATTTTATATGACTATGAAATAAACATAAACTCGTGTATTAAAATTGGTCTTGATCTCATAGTTAGATAACGTTAGACACGTACGATATACGCAACGTGAATGATAAGATTGATTCCAGCGAAGAATCTTAAGAATCTTCTTCAATATCGTCATAATAAGCACAAGTAAAAAGTGAATATGCGTGAGAAGGTAAATTTCTCTGTTGGAAGAATCTTCGACGTGTTGTCCGGAATTTTCGCGGGCGTTAATAAAAGTCGTAAACACTTGGTCGTGAAGTACGCGTATTATAGGTACGTCGAACCGGCAGGGCCGACAGGGCCGCAGAGGGATATTGAAATCAACCGAATGGGACGAGTAATGAACAGTTTAAAGAGCGAGCTTAAATTGCAGGTTGCGAGAAAACGGTCCTGCCCGGTGATTTATTGCCATGGTTTTTGGGCTTTTATCGCCTTTTATTGGACATTCACGTGGGACTTCAAACGCCGCCTTTGTGAAAAGCGAGTCCACTTGGAGCTGAAGCACTAATGTAAACGTATTTGTAGTACAGCTATTTATTTATGAAATCACAAGTATTTTATATATTATTTCCTCTGTACACTTCCTATATCACAAACAGACTGTGGATTTTTATGCATTTCTAGAAAAATTTAAAAGAACAAAATTAAAAGAGCAAAAGTATAGTGGAGCTTTCTGTAATACTTGACAGGTAAAACAATTTTCTACCGAGCTATTTTTACTTTTTCAATTATACGTGTTTCCAAAAGTACGAATTTACATAAAAATCCGCAATCCAATCGTAAATAATTAATCAACGTTACTGTCTCTTGCCATTGTATATCAACGTAATAGGATAACTTGGTAAAAGTTTATAAACCCTCTGGGGATGCCGCAAGAAAAGCAATAAAGATTTGCTATTGGCATAACTTGGTAAAATAACAGAATTTTCTTACACAATAATGTTCTTACAAAATTGATATTAATGTTATTAACTTGATGCGCTGTAACTGTCAATATGGAAGTTTCTTCGTGAAATTTCTTTACGTCAATTATCTTTCCACGTAACCAATAAACAACACAAACACATATATTAACTATCCAGATATATATGGAGTACTTTCAAATTTATTGAAACAACCTAAATTTATTATAATTACAATGTGAAACTCCGGTCACCCTTTAACATTTTCGTAATGCATGAAACGCTATCCGGTTTGTAAAAGAAAGAGGAAAAGGAAGGAATAAAAAGATACCTGACCGTCGCAAAAAATTTGGCGCATAAATAATCAACGATCGATAAACAAGCCAAAAAGGAAGTACGTTCTTTTTCTACCAGCGAGCTGCACCCGTGTAAGTGCTCCCTTGGCATAATTAAGCACCGACATACGCGAGAGACATCGAAACTGGGTCTTGTCAAGGAAGTGGTTTATGTGTTGCACGTGCACCGGTGTAGCACCGTGCGTCCATTAATATACGTGCCTTATGAATACGATACCCCGACATGCTAGAATTTCGAGGCTCGCCAAGGAATTGAAGGAAACCCGCGTAAAAGCGAAACAACTCCATAGGAACACAACTACTTCTCTCAATGAACACACATACGGTTATTTACTCGATACTTTTGTTACGGATAAATCTCCTCAACCTGTCGTACAATCGCGATGTGAATATATTCACTTTCTATTCATGATGTTAATTATACCTTAGGGAGTCATAATACTCCGTGTCCTCAACAAATAATTAATTTCCCCTAACATTTATAATTTATAAATCGAATCGGAAAAACACTTAAATAAAGACAACAATTAAAAATCATCCAACTTTTCCAATATATTCTAATAATTTCAATATAATCTAATATTTCCAATATAAGAGCTCAAACATCCACTCGCATTTTTTTCCACTCAATCGTCAAAGTTCCCACACTTTCCAACAATAACGCACACCATAGTCTATGTGTATATGTAGATGGCATTCACCGGACACATACGAGCGCGGCTATAACACTTAAAGGATTAATGGTACAACCATACGAGAACAACGCTGCGCGTTCAATCTGAAACAGCGAATAACAAACGGAAATAAAATAAAGGAAAAGGGGAAAAAATGGGGTCAGCAACGCGGTCAACGTTCGTTCGAAAAGGATTTCGAGCGAAGAAACGAGAAACCCATCGAGATTTACCGTTAAGCGTCAAAGCGTAAAACCACGTGTTCGCGGCGATCTTTGCAACGGGCTTGTGCACTTGCCGCGAAAAAGGAGGAAGGAAAGTGAAAGTATCGAGGGAAACCTTAACAATGTTTCCACGTTTACCGAGATTGTCAAGGTTGCCCGATCAACGCCGAGACTCTGTTAGAATTTTATCTGCCGATCGTTTGAGCGGATGCTTTTTCAAATCGTGTCTGTTATTATCAGCATCGCGGATCGCGCGAAATTACTCATAAACGTAAGGTGACATTTGCAAAGATCGTACAGTGACTCACCAAAGTACTTGAACGGTTATCATAAAAAATTGTTATATTTATATCATATAAAACATGTTGACGTTTCATTAATACCGCAACGAAATACGATCGTCATGATTATATCGGTGAAATTTGAAAGCAATCTGATATTAAATGTTACAGGATACTTGCAACAAAACGGTACAATTTTAGTACGACAATTGAAAAATGAAAAGAACCTGTGAAGTTCAAAGATGCAAATCTTTTAAATACAAGTAACAGATTGCAGATTTTAATTACTAAGCAATATTCTAATATCTTCAATATTTTAATATTATGATGGGTACTACTTTGCAAGTTCTTAAGAATATGAAAGAACACTAAATTTGATAAGAATACTAAATTTAAAACCTGCCTGTCTCCGAAAAATAGAAAATATGACTTATAGCTTTTTCTTTCTATAGTCTTTCTATCCATAAAAAGTTCTTACCAATATTCAAATACCTTCACGATTTACTGTATCTCGCCGATCTATAGATCCTCGTTCGAAGGGATCGATAACCTACTTTGACATCAGCGCTACGAAAAACGCGTGGAATGGTGTCACGTGTCTTTGCGCGGGAATCGTACGATTCTGCGCAAGGACGACGAAGATAGAATCGTTATCGCGCACGCGCGTTGCGGCACCATTGCCGCATATGGCACGCTGTTCTACACGAGGGAATTTGTAATTCAAACGCAAAAAGGATAACACAACGGAACGTATTGAATCAACGAGAACGAGCGTTTATACAGAACTTTTATTAATGCGATTTACCGTCAGTAATAAATGAACAATGTTCCCGCGACAATACTGCACGCCATATCGATGTAACGCCGGTGTAATTGCCGATAAGATAATCGCGATTAAGCGTTCACCAGTTAGCTGACGAATTTAATTGCGCGCCTAACCTTATGATATTGAAACAGCTTCTCTAGGCTTTCTGTTTGCTAGACGTACTTCAAATCAAGTTACGTTATATGTCGTAAGAAATTAGAGATTGAGAATTGTCTACCAACAGCTAACTATGTAGTTTCATTACCTTAAATACAGAAGAACTAGTAATTCTGGAAGTAAAAGATTCTTAAAACCTAGCCCTTTCCCTTTTTCGAATAATTGATGCATTAACGTATTATTAATTTTCGGTATCATATTCTTGAAATTACTTATATACATCCTTCTATATAATGCAGAGTTATCTACCCGTAAACAAAATAAAATAAATAAATAACTGAACTATTATCCACAAAAGAAGAACATTCGCATCACCATCTATTCAATTCTCGTTCCCTCGACAGACTCAAAAATTACTAACCTACTCAACGCAGTGTCCGTATACTGTATGTTCAGACAGCGCCAGTCAAAACCCTATCTCACGCGAAAACGAAGAAAAGAGTATGTGCAATGGTTTGACGGGTTCAAAGATAGGCCCCGTCGAACTACACGGAAATACGATCGATCAAAGATGACCTCCATACAGGCTTCCTTGACAGCAAGAAAATTCACGTGTTCGCAGCCTTATATCGGCTGGATTGGAAGAAAAAAAAGGTTAGGCGCAGAGATCGATCGAAGAAGATTCCGTAGTAAGCGCAATACCGTTCGTGCGAGCAAACTGGTCGGAGGAGTCGTTCCTTCGAGGAAGTGCGGCAAATCTCTCACGGATCTCGAGTTTGCTCATCTTTCGCCGGGATCGAGGCCTGCGTCAAGGACTGCCAGACTTCGAGACGAACGTCCGTGCGCCCGTTCGCTTGTATCGGCGCGTGACGCAACCAGATGCCAGATTCTGCCGGAGGATCGAGTTTTGCGGATGCTACCGGCTAACGGTCGCCTGTGCACACGTTTACCGGGACCTCCGTGGCTTTTTGATGACGTCAGCGTCAGTGAATGGAACGAACGGTGGTTGGAAACGCGACCGATGGAGGCGCGACTTGTCAGAGAGTTTTGATTTATTGTACATCGATCAACAACATTCAATGGATATTTCAGAGCCGAGTACTTCTATTGCCGGCGACAGGCGATTAATATCGTCGTTGTTCTCCGAGGGAAACTTTTTTACCATCCTTTGTCGATGAAACATCGATGTTTCGATAAATTACGCGTTTGCCGTGAATGGACTTTTTTAACGCGTTATCTGTCGATCAGGGAAGATCGACTATCGGTAAATTATGATATATGTAGTTCCACTGGTCATTGACTAAATAATGGGACTTCGTATCTCACATACTGAAATACCGACATTGAAAAAAGCCGAAGTGTTTCTTAACGCCCTCTACGACTTGGTACGACCAACATAGGAATTATATTTTCAAGCAGCAAGGAAAGTATGCAAGGTAAAATATTCAACTAAAGTAATAATACTTTATTTAAAATACCACCCTTAATTTTGCATACTCTTAATCACTATTACTTATATCGTATTTACGTATTCAAGTACTTATTCAGGTACTTTCAGGAACAGATTAGTGCTTCTGGAAAGCAATACTTTTTAGCAGTATCAAATATTCCTAGGAAGCAGCAGTTTTGAACAAAACATTGAAAGCATCATTTACTAATTCCAAAAACTCTAATTGGAAATCTAATTTATCATACCTAACGCTAATTCTTAACACAAATTTAATAAAAATTTTATACTAGAAATTACAATATTATAAAGTTAATTAAAACTTTCAAATCTAACATTAAATGACCGGAAACGAGATGAACTTTAATATATATTGATCTTCAAGAAGTTCTAACAATTTATAATCAAAATCACTAAAGACAATCGCGCTGTCATAATTCGCAACACTAAAGCAAACACGATTATCATTCTTTCGCAACTCTAATCCAAACCGTAATCATTCTATCGTGATACTAATAAAAGCCGCGAAATTTTTACGCAACTCTAATTTAAACCGTAATTAATTTCTCGCAAACACTAATAAAAAAAAAAACGCGATTTACCCAACGTGGTTAAGGACCGACATATATATCGGCCAGAAAAAAAATACTATAACTACAACTACTAAAAGCGAGCATAGTGACAAAGTAGTAACGAATGACTTTCCATGCTCTGGGTGATCCAGAGGATGGAAAGTCATTAGTAGTTGCTCTATTGAATGGCAGTTTGCCGAGCCTCTTCGGCTCGTAGCCTCTTCTTTCTTCGAGCGCAATGCCCGCTGAAACTTAGATCTAGACTCGAATCTCTCTAATCACAAAATAAAAAATAACTTACAAAGGTAAAATAAAAATATAAATCGCGGATACTATTCCCCGTGTACATGGATGAGCAAGGATCATAGTGATCACTGCCCGTTCGCATGTGCATGCTCGAGCAATAAATAAACGTTCGCTTCGAGACCCACTCGCGATCGCGACCACGATATTCGAAAAATCGATGGATAAAGCCAGAGACGAGTTTCTCCACTCGTACCAGCTTTACCGTCGATTTTTCAAATTAAATTTCCTGAAACAGGTTGGACACGAGAAACGCGCCTACCCGACCAGAGACTGTGCCAACCTGCCCGGCCCTACCTACTTATAATTAACATTCACACCAGAAAGTAAGCTATATCTAACATAGCCCTATATTTAAAAATGGCAAAACAGGCACACCAACACACTCACTCCACGATTCTCTCACATACTACCCGGGCGCAAGGACCTATACTAGGGAGACGTCCCGGAACGCCTCGGACACCCGAGTTTGACACTCAACTTTCATACTCTAACTTTTACGTACCTTTTTCCTGAAATCGACTGGCGATGGCTAGCGACCATCATACGTTACGTGTATATTGAAATTCTAATTATGTTTTTAATATATTTCAATGTTAACTTTAATTAATACTCATGATCATATTGTATAAATATTCATAATCTTGTATTATATCATTTGAAAAATTAGGATATTCTTAGACTAAATGGTATAATATTTAATACCATTGTAATTTAATATAATTATATATTACTATTGCATTAATAACACTTGTGAAACTCATTAATATTTCAGAATTATATGGGTTGAAATAAGAAGAAAACGACGTAGTTCCACGACCTAATCACACACACAATGTAGAAAATACGTCGTGCACGATACACTAACGCAACGTCAGTCGCTGAGACAATGTTAAACATATAAACTATAGTCATCATGCCCACCGCTTTTCTCCCACCCAAGTAGCACCTGAGCACGTGAGTGAGATCCTGGCAATGGACATGGAAGGGGTTAAACCTGAAAATCCTAGGCTAAAAATATGATAAGCGTATCTATTACGTTTTGTATCTAACGGGCTAATATTCGTTAATTAAAGTCTACTTTATACTTTATTCTATTAATTTAATGAATTACTGAAATGCTAAATTTGAATGAAGAGTTAATATTTATTCACTCGTTTTTTATTATATTTCAAAAAATAAATTGAGCTTCGAAATAATGCAAATAGTATTTATATCAATAAATAATAATAATGAACTCTACATGAAATATTAGTAAAAATATCCTCAGGCAATTCTTCCATCAAAACACATCTTTGGAAACTAAGAAACATTCAAAACTTGTTTTGATTCTGAATTTGCCTGTCGCGAAGTGTTTTCTTGTACGTAACATTTGATACATTCTTGGACGGACAAAATTAGACTCCATACCTTTATATTTCACATTTAAAATTTTACTGAAATTTTACTGTCTATGGAACTCGAACAATAAAATTGTTCCACATTACCGCAAAACACAAGATAAAATTAAATATCATTTATAATAAAAATCAATAATAGCATTAACAGCGATTATAATAATTTCAATCATAATTGCAATTTTCATAATGAAATCGGAGATATCCGACTTCTCCACTACAGAATACTTAAACGAAGCTATTTTCATATTCATTGTTTACTCACATATGTTTGTTGGGTATTTGATATTTGCAAATATAAAATCATTCTGGATATGCTTTGATTTTATAAGTAATTATTATCAATACACTCCGTGATTTTCAATTACAGAAATATACATTAATTATCAGCACAGAGTTATTTATATCAATTTTTTATATAACATTATTTATGTCAATATGGTACTCTCCTCTGTTAATTCTTCGTGTGTTATTATCAACATTCGAAAACGCGGTGTACAAGAAAACCTATCCTGAACCGATAAATAAAACACATACAAGAAAATGTTACTACTCGCGAGTATAATAAATACCCGCGGTCAGTATGCTCGTCAAAAATTCAACGTAATACAACCAGTCACCCGTGTCGCTTCAAACCTTCAATTCTACAACATGATTGAATGACCAGGGGAACAAAAATGCATGCGACTCACGATTAGTTGCGAAGAACGTTGTCATCGATGTATTGTGCCCTATGGAACGTCATCGTGAAGCCTATCATTAGACAGGAATCGTTGAATCCCATGAAAAAAAGTAAAGACTGGAAGAAATCTATAACAAAGCATAGAATATTATTGTACAATTCGTCCTTAAAGACAGTGTTAATTATTTAGAAAGTTTGAAATAATAGAAGATTGATCTCTATAAAACATAAAATTTTAACTTGTCTTTATTGTTGTCATATTGTATTAGTTGTCATAAAACTTTGACTTGAATGAAAAATTTTAACTTGTCAAATTTTCAATCAAATTCCATTTTTTAATTAATTATAGTTGATATAAAATAGAAGGAATTAAATGAAGTACAAAATACAAAGTTACTTACATTCTTGGTTTTTTAAGCATCACTAAGTCCTTTCCAGGAAACAGGATGAAAAGGAAGGAATGAGAAACCTTTAACAAAATATGAATTCATATATATGAATAATTCCTTCTAAAAAATATGATGATTGGTTAATAATGTATATCGATTGAATATTAAATAACTGTCAGCAATTAACCAATAGAAAAAGAAAATAAACATATAAATACGTTTGACTTTATTAAAATAAATCAAATATTACCATTAGTCATCATGGCGTCCTTTTGAATTTTGTGGCGCCATTTGTAATTTCGTTGCATGTTCCTAACATCTCCAAATTTTCCGCGTAGTCGAGCAATAATCTGCACAAAAAAAAAAGCCGAAACATTATAACAAATGTATAAAAAGCAAATTATGTACAAAATGAAACAATAATCAAGCTCAAATTGCGTCTTGAAGGCTCATTATACGATCTACCGGCAAATGTAATAACCAACAAGACGATCGAAGAAAAATAGATAATCAAATAATAAATTATTTACTATAAATTATTCAATTAAAAAACGTATGATAAGTAAACGAAGTTACAAGAACGTAAGTGATAAAAGAATGATTATGAAAATATGTACTACGTAGTATAGGAATCGGTACCTGCCACGGAGTGACACCGATACACATCTAATCGCTTCGAAATTTGACATTAGCGTAATTTGCCCTACGAATTTCGGAGTGGGGAAACTCCCCGGCAAGTCGATCACGTACGAACAGAAATCGTCAAATTCCTGCAAAGGACGTTTTCGGTGGCAATACGTATTTCAATAGAACGTTTTCATTTTATTTCTTCATCATTCCTTAACTTAAACAATACAAACTTCTATACTGAAAAAATTGTTAAAGATAAAGAATAAAACTACATTCATGGATAAAATATTCTCCATTTTTAATTTAAAATTTTCCAATACACGTATATAAAATATAAGTACAAGCATTCACAAGTAACGCATTTGCACATGTTTTTAAATATTATCAAATCTGAAGTTCTTCCTGTAAAATATTATACCTGTTTTTTAGGCTCTCAAATCAGGGTTGAAAGATATTTTTTTAATTGATAAATGTGAAAAATTTACCATTTCGATAATTATAATTTATATATTGTATAAATAAGGAAAATTATATTAAGTTTATATTTTCAATATGACATGTATAGATTAAAATTCATATTAGAAACAGAAATTACAATCATCATTTTTAATTGTCGAAAAAATTATAAAACCTTTAAAAACACTCCACAATTACAAATACAATTGCAAACATAACACAACTCATATAACATCAATTTTTCGTACCGGATCGTAAAGGATATTCAATACGTATTATTTTCTTCGTTTTAGTTAGTAAATTCGAATACTGTGCATATATATACGTTATACATACAATAAATCGAATTTGATTATAATTTGATACATCTTTAATCTAATAACTTAATTTTTACTATATCTAACGCACCAAAATATTATAATAGAATCCGATTACAAATTTCCATCCATATTATTCTATACATTTCACACATGTATGTCAAAGTGACACAATTCAACACAAGTTTTTCAGGAAAAACGAAACACTATTTGCAAGCTTAAATGGAATGTGTGATTCTCCATTTTCAGTCCTGGAAATCCTTCTTTGACGGTTTTGATGTTCTTCGATCACATGACTAAATTATTTTGATACGGTGACACTTATTGTGACATTTTCGAAATACATGTGCAAATTGTACGAAATTATACAATATCCATCAAAATATTTTAGTATATTATAAATTTAGTATAAATATTAGGTGCTCTGTAAATAACTATCGATTATACTCATTTTAAAATATATACATGCAAACACACCTTACCAAACATTCATACCTGTATATGTTACAAACACATATAAAGCTTCTTATTCCTCGCACCACATTCTTCAAAAACAAACAGAGAATAACGACGACAATCACATTCATCCTTCAAACATTTCAAGCTGATGTCTCCGCGGTATTTTTTGGAGTATTAGGTGTACGATAAATTCCACTGAATAAAATAGTACGAGTTGGTTTCTCATAGATGAAATACAAGAAAGGATGATTCGCATTAAAAATTGCCGGTTGCAATGGTCGTCCAGATCGGAAAGTGTAAAGAGCAGTAGCTGCAGCTGCAGTGGTGCCCTCTTCAGTGACTTCGATTCGCGCACGATGGACAGCGTCGCCCAAATGCAATGGATTTTCACCATCCTTAACGAAACCTCGAAGATCGGCAGCATTAGGCATTACCAATTCGCCTGCACCGATTGCATGAAGCAGCGTGCTTATTGGAAGATCCTTTTCGACTTCAAATCGCGGTAAGATAACATCGACTTGTTGAGGTGGTATACCGGAATCCAAGAGATCGCGGAGTTCTGTGGATCCTAATTCGGTGGAAATGCGTTCTATCAGTTGACGAACACTGTCTCTTTCCCCGTTTTGCTCAACGTCAGCGGTGGATTTTGCGACGGAAACAGATGGTGGGAGAAGGACGAACATTGAGATTTCGTTGCCTTTATACGGCAGTTCTAGCACGTGCGCGCCAAGTACTTCGGAAACGACTGTAAGGAAAGATTATTTGTATTTATTTCTATTTATATATATTTGCAATGATATAATATGAATATAGCTTTTCTAGGCGGGCAAAAGAATATAAGTCACAGTTTATTAGTCTTGTAGAGACGACTTACAACATTTGAATTGCAATGTAAGATTAGGTGGTTAGATTTTGGATATGAAAGTTTATAATATGCAATGTCTTGTCCCATTTTACTTACAAAATATATACAGTATACTCGATTTAAAAACATTTTTCTTCTTTCGAAACTGATGACTTATTCGGACTAAAATTTTTAGTTTGACTTTTATTTATTTGACCAAGCAGAATTTGTAACAATTAAAACGTTTTGCAACCAATTAGAAGCATACGTAAAAAGATCAATGTAGAATATATTAGCATACTTATCGTATTTTGATTAAAAATTTGAATTATACTCTTTTCGCCCATCACAGATTTTTGTAGATAAATTTTAGTCTTTCATAAATTTAAGATGTGTAACTTACGATGATTGAAATGTCCTGACTGCTTCATGAATGTAGTCATGGAATGTTGAGAGTTCGAAATGTAGAAAATATCTTTCTTAGAATTAGTTGGATTGAAACGACTTTCCCAAAGACCTTTGAAGTATACTGCGTTAGCCAGGACCAAATCAGTATCTACTCCAATACTGTTAACAGGAAGAAGATCGCGGATATGTCCTTTGGTCATGTTGCTCACCCATTGATTAATGTGATCACGAACCGCGTTTGGATTAGTATGAAAATCAGTCTTTTCCAGTTGGTCTCCAAATAAGTCCAACATACAATCTCGTACCTTTCTCGTGCTCGATATCCATAATCGATTCGCTGAGTTATACTCGTAACCTCGTGATGAATTCTGAATAGAGGAAGAAAACTAATTTAATGATTCATTCTCTAAATACTTCAATGCTATAATTTTAATGCTATAAAAAAGTTCTGGTATTTTGGGATTACATTTCCTATTTATACCCCTTACCTATTTTACGATAATATTAAGTATTATATTAATTATTACTGCATCAAAATTCATTAGCAGTAGCGCAGAAACTATTATTTACTTGCAATCGTCATAAATTTCATTATTTCCAGACATAACTTTTACAAAATTATCTAGCTACTAAAAATAGAAAAATTTCAAGTAATGTAAAAAAAGATATTCTTTAGCCGAACATTATAGTCGCACCAACTCGTCACGAACAAAGGCAAGAATTATATAACTGATCAAATAAAATTATTTACTTTATCTCATCCATCCACGTCGAGGAAACAAACATTACTCACGCGTTACATTCATAACTTTTGATTAAGAAATTCTATAGAGCTATGAGGTCAAAACGCTTCCCACTTGAATTTCAATAAGTTCAATAAATTCAATAATTTCAATAAGCTCAAAGTATCTAACTATACAGACTGCCAAGTCTAATCCGTTAAGAAGTGAAACAATACCTAAAAATTATGTGACATTACTGTGTAACAGTAAGTAACAACAAAAGGCATACATAGTGTTTTGTTAAAGTACAAAAAAGTATATTAAAATAATATATAGCATTTAAATAGTCAAACTTACTAATAGAAAAAGGTGATTTCAAGTAAACTTTCAAGACGAGAAAGAGTATTGGACAAATCCTTATAGTTTGCTTTCATAATTATAATTTTAAAAAGTAGAATTTATTGATGTTACTATTGCGCAAACGGCTCCTGATGTTACGATTATGTGGCTCGCCTTGAAATACTTGCAAACACAAACGATAAATTATGCAACAGCTCCAGTTAAATCCTCACCTCTTGGTCACCTTGATTTTTGAGGGAATTCTCGTAAGCATAATATCGTTGCACATCGACCTTGGACAGATCGTTAGGTAGGTGCAAGGCTTTTTTTAAGGAGTCCTCGGTGGTGCCTCGAGCACCGAAGTACGCCAAGGTCAGAGCCTGGTGAAGACTATGCGGACTGTAGAAGATGTTGTCGCGTGATTCGATCAAAGACATCTTCTTAAGAGTATCGAGAGCGAATTCGAATCTCGAGTTGATCACACCTTTCTTCGAGCCAACGCTCATCGTCGGAGGACTGTCGTTTCCGGTGAGACATTGTGCTGATACGTAAGTTACCAGCAATAGAACTGGTAACACCGACATTGCCTGAAAGAAAGAATGATTGTTGAGAAAATAACATTCTAAAAGTCTCTGAAGAGTCTCTCCTTCAAAGGAGTTGAATTATTGATAATAAGAAAATATGAAGTTTTTAAAGTATAATAAGGGGAATTTAGGTATAAAGCAGTTTGGAATAGATATTACTATTTATTTGTTAGGATTTGTTTGATAAGCACGGTACACTTGCAGCTTTTTATGGAAAGAGTATGAATGGACGCTGGGGCGTTTGTATATTTTAAGTTGAAAGCAAGAAGTAAAAAATCGAATATACAATTATATAATTATGGTGAAGTAAAACAAAGAACGTAAAGGAAAATACGAAAGACCAGAAACTAGGAAATTGAAACGAAATACATGCGTAGCTTACGCAAAGTTAAATTGCACCCTTCGGAAACGTCTACGGACGTTCGAGTAATTTCCTGTATCATTATAAAACTCCGAGTGAACGACATTTCCATTTTATCATTGTGTCATCGTTGTTACTAGCCTCTATTGTCGCACAATTATAAACATTAAAGAAAACAAATAAAATGAGGAAAGTATTTTCAATGCAGCAGCTAGACGTTTCGCAACCTCTTCACATTTCGGTAGCCGTGACCTCTAATCGTAATTTATACAAGTTCTGAGATCACGATCGTAAGGTCAACAAATAAATCGTCACACACGTCATCCATATCTACGACACTTTTATGTCAAGCAGGGGAAGAGTTTCGTGTAGGAGTCACGCTCTATTTAATCACAATAACTTGCTTTGCAATTTTAGTGGTATCAGATACACTTATTTAGGGCAGAACTGGTTTTGTGCCCACGATGATAATCGTAGATTATGACGAAATCAGTATCTATTGTTCGTTAAAATACAAGTTTGAAATTTTTTAATTTCTTTTGTGAAGGAATAAATTTATGTTAAAATAGTTTGTTATGTTAGATTATCTTATGTTAAAAATAGTTCACAATTGGACAACGTTTGAATTAAATTTGTACTACTTGCTATAGAATAAACTGATACTAATATTTTACTTATCTATTATTAATCCTTCAATCCATTATTAAAATTATATTCATGCAAATATAAAAATATATTTGACATCAATTTTACAGAAAATTTCATATAATTTAACATTTATTATCTCTCTGCCCTAATCTGTATTTTATTATATGAAAATACTCTAGTTTTTCACTAACATAAATATTGTCTACCATATTATCAACAAAACAACTACCATTTTAGCAAGGCTAGTATATTTTTAAAATTACGACATCAGTCAATTATATGTTTGGAAATACCGTCATCATTTTTTAAAGAAATATCAACAAAATATTGACTCATTCGGAATGATTTAAATTTATAGTTTTCTTCTAGAAATGTTTTCATTGCCGATATCTTCCTCCGCGAAAAATTCATCGGTCTTCAAAAGAATTACTAAAGGACGGTATAAAATAGAAAGTAATGTATTCTGTTAATGATTAGGGCTAACTTCGTTAAAAACGTAAGATAAATATGGAAATGTTTTCTCGAAGGGTTCGGAACGTAATGGTAAAATTAGTGAAAATTACACGATCTGGGACGAAAGCAAGATAAACTTTGAGGCGAGTGAAAGCAACGAGCAAACCGTGACATCATAGTGTCCGGCTTTCTTGGTTGAAATTGAAGTATGACGAGCCTCGTATGACGAAAGCAAGAGAAAACACAACCACGCCTGTACAGTTTGTTCCTGATAGCATACTACTTGTGGCACGTGGGAAACTTGCATGAATTATTCCACTATAATTTCGCCTTATGCAAATACTAATACAGAATTTACGTAATTTCTTGCGACTTTCCAGTTCCTCGTTTGACAACCTTCAATTTCATCCCGTTCCACTGTTTACTATTTCATTATACGTTCTTCGGAACGAAACGCTCCGTGATTTATGAGAATTGCATCGTGTAATTTCTATTTTACACCTTTCAAGATTTTCTCCTATTTCCACGAAGTACTTTTACTTGTTTTAGTACTTAAATATTTATTGCCATTTTCTATTTGACTTGCTATATTCTTTTTTTTCATTATGTGTCTATCCTTTTATAAAAATGTTTCATCTTATGTTAGAAACAAGAGTGGAAATAATTTATTACGATACTGCGAATGGTTATGAATTCATAGCAAGTATAAAGATTCAAAAATCCACAGGATGCGCATAATACGAAATTTTTCAACAGCGTAAAAATAATATGAAATATGAAATCTAGAAACTCAAATGCGATGATCAGATAATTTGTATAATTTGCTAGCAGAAGATTTTATTATCAAACTTGTTAATATTATACGGAAATTGTTTATCGATACTGGTAACTGGTAACTTGTAAAATTTTACTACGATTGTACAGTATAGCACAGGCAATAGCAGTTCACTATTTTACTGAAATCTTTCTCTCCGCAATGACATTGGATTTTTTCGTAATTTTTAACAGTACCAGTATTCACGAAGACATTTAAAATCTAACAATGCCAACAGAGACAATCGGCGAATAACAAGTGAATTCTTCGAACAGATACGTGTCCAACTTAACAAATAAAGCACGTATCACGCGTGTAATCAACCGCAGCCTAGCCTATACACAAAGTCAAATTAAAATCGAATTAACGCAATTCGTCAATCAAAAAGTAATACAATAATGACTGTGCGAACGTTCCTTGTAAACGTTATAGTCAATTAAATTCTTGTGATTATGATTCCTCCTTGATGTAATACGAATGAGTAAAAATGTGAGTTAAAGACTGTCCTTCATGGTTCGAGGAAGGCTGATCGTAAAACAAAGCAACGAACATTTTCACTTCTATATGAGAAACTTAACAGCGTGAAAATATTAATGGGAATCAAAATATGTAGGTTACAGAAAATTAGTCAGATGCCAAAAAAATGACACATATTTTTTAAATTTTTACGAAACAAGTGATTGGGGAAAATTAGTTCATTTTTATTTGAATGGAAGAAAGTGGTCAGTAAATGTGAAGGAGGTTTTTAAAATAAATTAAGTAATTAAGAAATATTCATTTTTAAGTATTCCACAAGTTACAAATAATTGTTATAAATAATTAAACTTTGTCTGGATACCGGTTACTATCATCGATGACGGAAATGTTTTTGATTACGAAAAATCATGAATCAATTTTTCCCAAAAATCATAAAATGCAACTTGTGATCTCAACCGAGTTGTCAATTACCTACTACAGCAATTACAATGGTAAACAACCAATTTGAAAGATATATAAACCTACAGAAATAGAAGTATTTGATTGAAGCAGAATATTTGAAGCACACACGATAGAATATTATTGACTTGATATCGGATCGATACGAGGTATGAAAAGAAACGATGGAAAGCGCAAAAAGTGTATACGAGATAAGTTATCACAGTTGAACTTTTCATTACGAAGACAACAAGAGTCATGTATAAAATATCACCCTTCTAGATTTAATGGGAAGTATTTACGTAAAATCTCTGATAACTAACGAACTCGTTACTTAAACATCGTTTGACTTAAATTATATATAAAATAAAAAAACTATTTCATTTTAGGAACAACTAACTTCTGAAGCGTCAATACATGCAACAATCGATGCATCGATACAATTTTCATCAGACTAATAGGATCTCCACAGACAACCTAGCTTCTCATTACAAAGATCAAATCTTAATGCGGCTGAGACAATGAAGATCTACGTTAACTCTACGTCGTTTCTACTGAATTCTAAATCGAGACTTCATCGAAGCGTCACCACTCACCGGTTTGAAAAACATTTCGTTGATCTGCACCTTCTTGCTTTCTAGATTTTCAACTTGTAAACTATCGGCTTAGATACGAAAAAACGTCCGATTGTTGCTCGCTACGAAACTGAACTGAGTGCGGAGAAGGAAAAGCAGAGTCACCGAGATGCCCGCGAGTAACTGGCTCCTCGACCACTTCCCCACCACGAGTTTTGCTCGTGAGTGGAGTCACATTTATTCATCGGACACGAATCCTTTCCAGCGCAACAGCGCAAACCAACATTCACAAAGCCGATAGGTCGTTACTTCTGCGATATTGGAAATGCCTGATACTAATGACTTCATTGTCAGGAAATCCCATATGAAGTCGGTGGGGGAACTACGTCATAATCGGAAATCGTCGATACAATTCATTATGTATGCGTACCTATGCGTACACTTTCAATACATAGTTAGTTGTTCCGATGAAAGCGGATGTTAGGGTTGATAAACTGATACCTAAGTGTCTTTGCAGAATATTTCGTCATACCTGCGGCATAAATTAGTTTACTTGCGAGTACTCGTACAAAACCCGTAAGCTCGTAATTCTAATTAACATATAAATCGAGGCTAACGTATGTAAACCAGAGATAATACACCAGCTTGGTAGGTTTGGCTTCTCAAATTACATTTTCCTCGGTACTCTGTGCGGGTGACTCAAGGTTATTGAACTTGTTTGATTGCATTTAATTATACGACATTTTAAATAATTTTTCTCAACGACAGTCACTGGCACGAAGTCTATCCAATGTTCGAATTAACTTTTTAACGTTTGAGATTCTATAGAAAAATGAGAAAGGAATAACAGAGCGAAGACAATAAAAATATATAAAACAGAAAAGTATAGATATAGGAGATAATAATATTCCAGATACAAAGTAATATTCTCACTTTTATACGTATAAATAAAACATAAAACGTTTAAAAATAAAAATGCAATTACGAAACGATAGTAACAAGTACGATACAATAATTGGCGCGTATATATAAACGATATAGATAATCGCTATTTATTTATTTTCTAACTACAAGAAGATAGGAAAGATGTCAAATGTCACAAGAAAGATGTCGTCGTTCCATCAACTCAAACTGAAGCAAAAACTAGATTCACTGTAAGAACGTTCACCCTTTTTATCTTCACCAGTAATAACTTCCTCCTTCGACGCCATTTAAGGCGATCGACATCAGGAATGTAGTTCTATTTGACTTCTTAGAATCGCAAATTAACGCTAATTTTACGAGTAACGATCTTCGCTAGATTAATTCTTTCACCTCAACGACGTTAACTCACAATTTTCTAAATTTATTCTTAGACTGCGAATGTTCACGCATTTTTAGAAACCTTGAGATTTTAATAATTTATATTGCATATAAATGCATATAATATGTAAAAATATATGAGATATTTAAAGTAGAGCAACCTAAGTATTATTGATATTTGGTGTATGAAACAAATTTCTATTTAGATTCTATTTGCTTAACTATGTCCATAAAAATACAAAAATTGCATCTATTCATTACATTAAATGAAAATTTCATTGTAATTTTCATACTTTATATTTATTATAGTCTGTGTTTCATGTTTCTTCAAATTGAATATTTTTAATCCTATCAGATTAAAGCACGAGAGTTGGAAATGAATCACAGTTCCTTGCGTTTTCAGAAAGCGTTCTTTGGAATTTTCTCCTCGTTTCCCCCTCTTCCAGAATTTATTCAGTGAATAAAGCAGGCTCCTTTTCAAAGCGTTGGCCAATAGCCAGAGAAAGTAACTCGAAAGGAGTGTTAGTTCCTTGGTGAGTTCTCAAAAATCAAGTCAAGACCGTTTAAACGGCTACAACAAGAGCGATCAACAAATCTGTCATAAGATTTATTAGAGGTAATTAAGCGGCATTGACTCCTGTTGTATGATTGAATCTTTCCAATTGAAAAAGAAATCAAGTTATTAACTATAGAAATGAATTCTTTTCGATTTTTGCGTAAAATGGAAATTCAATTTATCGGAAATAACTCATTTCTACACCTATTACTTTCTGCATTTCTACGAGCAAATTAATATAATTTTCTTCGAATCGTTATTCTTACGATTCTTTTATCGCTCGAAAAATCGAATCATTTCCTACATTCTTAGAATATTATAATAATCTTCTATATATCTTTGTAAACTCTTCAATGTCTTCTAATTAATATTTTCGCTATTTTTATTATCATTTCATTGCTTGTAGTATATTTTTCTTTTCGTATAAGCTCGAATTTTCTATGATATAAACATTAACAATTTTTAACTACTCCAACTTCGATCTCGATTAGATATTGCTCGAATATCTTTTCCTTTTATTTTTTATTTAATCAAGACGAACTCGTAGTTATTCAAGGAAGGAAAAGATGCCATTAGATTCTTTAATTAATCTTACATAAGAGTAATAAGATATGTTTTCCTTCGCTGTATTTCATCTGTTATTGCGAAAGAACAATTCCATTCCATTGTTCTGTCTCTTCTCAGTCATAACTGAGAGCGACCAGTTGTTAATTACGTATAGATGTTAATGAGGAACCTGGAAATTCCACAGCTCTACTTACAACGCATTGCTTTTACCGTTGATTAACCGTAACAAGCTGAAAAGTGAAGCTCCGTATCGTATTATACAATACAATATGATTACGTATAAAGAGACCGTCAGAATGAAAAGCCCTCGTTGTTATTGTGACAGCAACGATCGAAAGACATCACTATGCGAGACACTTTTGTAAGGTATCTTTAAAATTGTACAATTGTATCGTATAATTTAAAATTTGAAAGTAGATTAATAAAACTTGATAAAAATTTAATTAATTAAAATTATTTAAAATTCAAAGTAATAAAAAATTTTCAAAGACTCCTGGTATACTAGCAGAATTTCTATGAAAATATCATTATATATTGAATATATGATATTTCTTTTGTGTCCGCAATATTTTTAATGTTATTTCTTCTATCTCTAGAAGAACGAGTGTCTAGATATTCAGAGGTGAGAGTTATGTTATTACATTTTATTTGTTTTACGATCTCTGACTAATAATAAGATAGTAAGTAATATCTTTAATATTTGAACTGTCTGGAAAAGTTTGACGAGAGAAATGACAATATTACGACTTATGCTATCTATGGCTTATGATTGTTTTAAATTCCCTTCTCATATGTCAGAAGAATCAATACGTTTTATCGTAGTGTCAATGTTATTTGATGATATAAAGTCCATAGCTACGAAAATTCAGATATACATAGGCACGGTTATTATACTTTGGGGACTGTCAAAGACGATAAGAGATATCAAATCGTTTAATTAAACTTTCAACCACTCTAGAGTTCCTTATACCTAATTACGTGAAATTTGCAGAATGGAATTTACGCGTAAGTATATTTTATTAAAGTATGAAATACCCAAATTAACGGTTTGACTGTTAAATATCAAAGTATTAAGTAAATTAATTAGTTATTAAGACACTGAATAAATAAGTAAACCGAAATATTTTTATTTTAAATGATTTAGTTGATTTTAAATTCTCTTATACCGAACATAAGAACGTTTTGTAAGAACTCGAAACGCGAATATTTTTTTCCATATGAAGCACATTTCATGTATGCTTATACACCTACATATTACAATTTACGCTCTTTCATAAGGTTCCATTATAAAAAGGCATAAAATACAAATTTTGTTATATATCGTATAATTTATTATTGAAACTAGAACTTGTACCATAGTCCCCTAAAAAGCAACTTATATTACTCTATAAAAATGTTCTGTAACAAGCATACGAATAGTTTCATAAGGCAATATATTACAAACACAAAACACAAATCTACATATCCAACATCTACATTACTCCACAAGATACAAATCGTCGTATATGACAACGACTTACCTGTAAATTTCTCACCAACATCTTTCACGATGGTCAAAAGGTTCTTCAACGACTTTAGTCTTCTTTCCTATCTTTCTTTTTTCTTTTCTTTTTTTTTTTTAACTAAAATTGATTGGAGCTACATTCACTCGCTAGTGTTACGTTACGGATTGTTGGTGCTAATGAAAAAGGCAAGTATTCTCGCTACGATATATTAGGATAATCTGTTGGCACGAAACTGGACGTTCTCAAGACTAATCCTCGACGAAGACGCAGCTTCAGTTTTCTCTTTCGTATGCATTTATACCTTATACGGAGAGGTGGGCGGTAAAAGACGCGTAGGACGCAGGGAAATCCCAGTGAAGTTAACGATTATCCACTTTTTTCGCGACAATCGTCTTTTTGTTAACATATTGATTTTGTACGGTCGATGGCCGCGATGTTCCCGGAAACTCCCGCTTATCAACGACACCATTAATTTCCACACATGGATCTCCGCAATTATTCGTAATTTTCGTTGCTCTGATCCTTTCGACGAAAATCGAGGAAGTCTGTGTTAATTTTGCAAATACGACGATGAATTATGAAGATAACAGTGAATCATGGGTATGGAGCGATCTTAAAAAACTGAGAAGGTAAAATATCTGGTAAAATATTGGGTTTTTTGTAACCTTGGTGATAGAATGTGTGCCTTTTATTCATTTATAATATTTTCTGCAATATTTATTTATAGAATATTCGTAGAATATTGATAAAGTAATTAAAGTCATAGAGTTATTTATGTTAATCATTGTAGTCGCAATGCAATTTACTGCATCAGAATCACTGATCATATTGTCAATCATGCATTTACATTAATATTGAATACAGACGCAGAACAAAAATAGACGTCAATTTATACGACATTGGAAATTCCAGCAATATTCCATTCACAGACGATTATTTTATTGCACTTCATCATTATGATATACTCATTTATCATGTATGCAAATACACAAGTTGATTTTCCTTTTTTTAAATGACAGTTCCAGTGAAATGCTTCAAAAGCAAACGAAGGATTGCGAAACAATTTATCTTGTGTAGACGAAATTACGTGGTGCTAAATTTACTTTCTTTTTTTTTTTTAAGCGAACTCTTGATCTCGAAAAAAGCTCAAAAAGAGCATTTTATCTTCAGTTCTGAAAATATACTTTATTTTATCATCAATTCCGAGTAATTTCATATAACTGTTCTTACCGTTTTGGCAACTCAATGGAAATTTGATCGAGATTGCTTCGATGGTTTGAAAGAAAATCACTTAATGGCCCATTTGTGGAAAATTGAGGACAAGATATTGGGTTGGCAACTAAGCACAAAGTACAAAGTACTAAAGTACTAAGCACCAAGCACTTACACTAACACTAAGCACTAAGCACTATGTACTAAGTACCAAGCACTAAGTACTGAGCACTAAGTACCAGGCACTAACACTAACACTAAACACTAAGCACTAAGTACCAAAGTACCAAGACACCAAGGTACTAAAGTACTGAAGTACTGAGGTTGAAGTGCTTAAGTACTAAAGTACTTGAAGTTGAAGTTGAAGTTGAAGTTGAAGTTGAAGTTGAAGTTGAAGTTGAAGTTGAAGTTGAAGTTGACGTTGAAGTTGAAGTTGAAGTTGAAGTTGAAGTTGAAGTTGAAGTTGAAGTTGAAGTTGAAGTTGAAGTTGAAGTTGAAGTTGAAGTTGAAGTTGAAGTTGAAGATGAAGTTGAAGTTGAAGTTGAAGTTGAAGTGCTGAAGTGCTGAAGTGTTGAAGCGCTGAAGTACTGAAGTACATTCGCCCGGTTTCGTTTCTTCGGCAGTGCCGAGCTCGTCTCGCTCCGAGCGCAGGAAAAATAAAGCCTTCGATCGTATCCGCCTCGATTATCCCCGGCGACAATTTGACATGTCGCGAGAAAAACTGGCCCTCTGATAATTGAGGAGACGCGGCCCTAGTTGAAACGCGAGACCGACCGCCGCTGGGATTTACATAGAAATCGGTCGTCGTCGTCGTCGTCGTCGTCGTCGTCGTCGTCGTCGTCGTCGTCATCGATGCCGCGAGCGAGTCAACGACGCGTGTAGCGCAAAGTTCGATCGAGGAAATCCATCGTGTTCTTCGATCTCCACCATCTCCGATACGATCAGCGACGTTAACGAGTTGAAGTACTAAAGTACTAAAGTACTGAAGTTGAAGTTGAAGTAGTGAAGTACCGAAGCGCTGAAGTACCAAGCACTAAGTACCAAGCGCTAAGTACCAAGCACTAAGTACCTAGCACTAAGAACTAACACTAACACAAACAAAAAAATTTTAGTTGCTCTATAAGCAGCTTGAACCGTGTTGAGGTTATCCGCTAGAACAACGCGTGAATGAACGTGTAATAGAAATATATTTAAATAAGTATAAGTACAATATACGTTGGTCCAGATCCGCACGCTGGTAGCGTTACGATACGACAAACCAAAATCTAATTGCGATTGCGTGTTTTGTCATTAGGTGGTAATTAGTTGCCAACCCAATATATCAGAATTTAAGCAGGAGCGATATAATATATATTTAGCACATATGTATAAGTAGCATTTTAGTCCGAATCGAATAAGCAATCATAAAGTAAATAATTAAAGGAAGCAATTCCTCCAATTTTCTTACAATCTTGTCATCTTTTTTTATTTGTAGGCTCTAAAATGCTGGCCAATTAATAGCCTATGAATTACGCCGGAAGCAGCAATAGAGATTATCTTAATGCAATCATAAATCGATAGGATGGTAATTTCTGTGGTCTATGGTTTCCTCCCTGTACAGAGTCCTTTTTTCATGGTCTTACCTATGTCGATTTTTATTACGATAAAGCTATTAAGATAACTTAACACCGTCCAAATTATTATCGATAATTAGCTAAATTCGAGAGGCTCGTGTCACGTGTATACCTTCGCAGCTCAGTTAGAGACCATTTAAAAACAAATAACTCATTACAGCGATATGATGTTAGAAAAGCTGAATTAAAAACGATGTAAAAGATTCTTGTGTAATAGCAGAATAATAATTCGATGTGGTATTTGAAAATCGAAATAATTTCTCGAATATTTTAATGATTTAGCGTGAACAGCGATATTTCAATCACGATATAGAGAATTTAACAAATGAAATTTAATCGTGAGAAAAATTGTATTATTACGATGATCTGTCTAAGTCACGTTCGAGGAAAATCGTTTTACAAAAACCTTACCGTTCCATGCTAAGACACGTAATAGCAATCGGATGTGTCGTCATCTGTACATTTGCGTTAGCCAAATCCATCAAAAGCAACAAGCATCCGAAGAAATCACAAGTTGATCTACTTTACATACTACAACCATCAAAGTGTAATAAAATCGAGAAGCTTGTTAAAATGTGATATCTTGCTTCAGCGTCATGAAAATAGTACGATAGAATTTCCGAATATGGATTCATCGATCACGGAAGTACCTACCTTCAGCGATAGTACCTCGTTGAAGATGTTGGAAGATATCACAGCCAAAGTTTGGAGAACGTTGCCTGTGATTAGCATACCTCGAAGTTGGATACTTACTTATTGTGTGAAATACACTGAGATTTCAGAAGATGTTGAGAAAGCAACGATACAGTGCCAATACGACGGAACAGACTGGGATTGCACGTTCATCGAGTTGGTAAAAGCTTATAATTCAAGATTCGTACTCGTAATTTATAAATAGACTTCAAAAGTTTGTAATGCAAATTCAGATCTTTATAAACACGATTAAAAGGCTAGGATCTGGAAAGAGATTCGTTTCGCTCGTTAAATATTACAACGAATACTTTACTTTGCATATACGTTTCCATATTATCTGCATTGCGAATATGTTTGCATCTTTAAACCGATTACTGAGAATGCATAATTGTCAGAATTGTATATCGCTTTTCTTTTCGCTTCTGTCCATTGTAATTTTTAATAACCCAAGGTGTTTTTCTTTTAACTCTTGTCTGTTACAATAGCTAAGAACGTAAATACATAAAACATGAAAGATTAAATGTATCAGTTTCCTATTCTTAGCTAAGATTCTTGTTTAGCGATTTTCGTTGGCACATACTGTGAATAAATCAAAAGTTTACCAGAGGTAAATTCAAACAAGAGACAAAATTCATACTTTGACACAATGCCGTGGATGTTTAATGTTCCACCACATTAAATTTATGTTGCCAATTCTGTATACTTCGGCAAAGAAATGAAATTTACCTTGACATTTTGCACACACTATGATTCATACAATTGCTTAATACAATTACTTAATACGATTACTTAATACAATTGCTTAATACAATCTGTTATTATTGGCAATTTCAAGCAAACGCTAACTGTGAAAGCATTTTACAAAACACGAATTTGACTCATGATGATCTTACTTCTACAATCTGAAACATCGGCTTAATTAAATTAAACGATTCTGTCGTTAGTTTAAGCTACAAAAAATATTAATTTCTCTGTTAAAGTGAATAATTTTTTAATTATTTTAAATTTTAAATAATTATTTTAAATCATTCCTATAGTTAGTTCAATCTATTCGTATCTTAAACAGCTTTTATAATCTAAAAACAGCTTTAAGAAAAAAATGTTCACTGAAGTTAGTAAAAATTTAAATGACAACGAAAAACCATTAATCTCGATAAGTATTTTGTAAAGTTGGTACAATTTCGTTCGTTATAATTGATAACCAGGGTGGAGGACAAAACGACTTTAACATTGGAAAAATCGTCTCATTGTTTCACAATCTCTCTAATCGTGGATTAAGATTAAAACTACTTCGTGCGGCCGAAATTTGTGGGAAACTCTGGCAGAGCTACAAACAAATTCAAGATAAAAGATTAATTCGTATGCGATTGAACGTTCACGTGAGTTAATCGATAAATTCGTAAAAATCGCGTGATTTGTTCGTTTAATATTTATTCCCATCGAAGGCAAAGAACAGAGAAAAAAGATTTTCGAAAAGAAATAGGAGTTTCCGAGGCTCGGGAACAACAGAAAAGAATTTGAGAAAGAAAAAAGTGGAGGATCGTGACGAGGACGTAAAGAAAAGGAGACGAGCTGCCAAGAAAATACAAGCCATTCGAAGGAACTTGTCAAAAAAGATTACGGAACTTGAAACTAAAGGCAAATAAATAACATCAGAATAAATATTGATAAAAAATAACAATATCATAGCGACGACAGTAGCAAGTAATGATAATATAGATAGTACTAAAAATACCTGATACCTATAATAATAAATAATTTTACGATAGCTATAACAGACAAAACAATTTAGAAAAATTTCATTCGAAAGATTCTAATCCAATCTATAACTGCACTTTTCAAGTTTGATAACAATTTTAATGATATTTTCGTCGTATTAGTTTTTAATTTTAATCGTACATAACGATATCCAACGGTAGAAAAATTTTACGTAAAAGGGAAATTAAACTGATTCTTTTTTAATTGGAAGCATTAAAAAAGAAAATCTTAAATTATATGTAATAAATCAATTTTCTAGAAACTTTAAATCCAGAAGAAGAAACCGAGCTTAATCGATTGCGTTTAACAGTGGCGGGAAGACCTCCTGACAATTTAGAAGAATATTCTCTAGCGAACGAACGAGCAGAATTATCTCGTCTTCAAGAAATAGGTTTATGCTTGACGCAACAGGCTACAAAAGCTTGTGAATCGACTGTACTCGATGCAATCCAAAAATTAATATAATAAAACCTCGTATTCTTCGACGATACCTATCATGCAACTACAATGAGCCTTAAAGCTTAGATTACAAACGTTATTTGCCTATTCTCTGACCATTTCTCTGCTATAATG
Source organism: Bombus vancouverensis nearcticus (assembly GCF_051014615.1). Lineage (NCBI taxonomy): Eukaryota > Metazoa > Arthropoda > Insecta > Hymenoptera > Apidae > Bombus > Bombus vancouverensis. Next base: position 15,671,474 of record NC_134915.1, on the reverse strand, counting down.
AAGACAAGTATACATGTAAATATAATAAAGATAAAAACGACAAGAATTGATAAAAGCACGATAGCGATGAATATCTATCAACATAGTCAACGAATAACGAAAGACTACAGACATTCATATCACATTTTAGTTGAATTAATTCGATAAATTTTTCTGTTTCATACGCTTTAAATTATCTTTGAATTAATACCATTGCTTTTTGCTCTTTTGATTCCATATATATTATATGTACGATAAATCTGGCTTTGTCGATATATATAACGAACATTCGCCTCTAAGTAAAAACACTAATCCTAGATCAAATTAATCTAAATTAGATTTCTTAGGTGCACGATAAAATAGTAATACTACGCATCTAATAAGCAACGTATATTATATTTATCTTAACGATTCAGGAGTACTTATCGCTATATCAACATTTTATAGCTCTAATAATTACTCGAATGTGTATTTTCAGTTCGACACGAGAGATTCAACTGTTATCATTCTACATATGAAATACTTAACGATGTTATCTTACGTGTTTCTTTCAATTTGAATACTCAAATACGTGCAATCGGATCACAAATACGATCGAACTGTATCAACTGGGTTTTGGCGAAAATTTTTTATGATCAAAAAGCGATATTCTATCGGGTTGTGTATATTTACAATTATTGCCCTTTCTTCGTCAATTTTTCTAACTTCAAAGATATTTTTACAATGTTAATAACGATATTAGCAAGCATGATTCTTTTATACTGTCACAGTAAGTCAATCTTCGATGTATCAAATAACCTTTAAAATACCGTTTGAATAATTTGTCGTAATATTATGTAACTGATATAGTCATTAATGATAGCGCTAAACGACGGTCGTACCTCTGTAATATCAAATGCGGTCCTGGCACAAAACACCAACACGGATATATATTTTGATAAATTAAATACCAGTCTGTTCGAAGTATATCCCGTATTGATTTCACCAAACTGGGTAAAAATATGAAAAATCAAATCATCGACAAAAGTCTCCGTACACCAATAAAAAGTCAGAGTTTTTATTAAAATAAAAAATCATTAAAATATCATTGCAAAGTTAGTGGATTCTACTTTAAGAAAAACTTCAAACAAAAAGTAATTCTTACTCGGCTAAGAGCTATTTTATATTTTTGCTTCATATAATAATAATAAAAAACCAATATTTCAAATTACTCTCTATTTTAAAAAATTGTCTTTTTATAAGATGTACAAAGACTTTATGTAACATTATCGCTGATCGTATAAATTCTTTATTAAATATGAAATATATCATACATATATAAAAATACATATATGATTCTTGTTATAACGGATGAAATATTTATAAATACAAGTACAGGTATAAAAAGACATATGTATATACAAAATCTTCAAAATTCTCTCTCATTTTTTACAAATACTAATTATTGATTTTTATATGCAGATATTACAAATTTGTTTGAAAGAAACTTCGTTATTAGATAAATTACACTCGCATATAAGCGATTGCAGCAATTACCCCTGTATGTTTTCAAAAATCATTGAAAACGAATCGATGAAATCCGTTGTATCCATAATACGAAATGATACAATAGACGATGTCATCGGTAAGGAGTTCAAACAAAATATACAAGACTGTACAGTTTGGTGGAAATTATTCAAACATTTCAATAAGAATGCAAGTGCTCGTCGTGAGTTAGGGAGATGCTTGTTTCAAACGTTTTCATTTGTAAGCAATGATTCGAACAATGGTGAAAAAAAGAGCAATACGTTTATGCATTAAAACGGATTATTTTATGTTTGTAGAAATGTAGAGAACCCGTTTTGGATAAAGTAAGATTACTCTTATTTAACACGAAAGAAAAATGAAGGTAATATTAGTGTGGATCACAGCGTCAGAATAATTGAACATTGGAAGAGGAATATTAAGATCTTTTTGTAAAAAGATTGTTTGTTAAAAAATAGAACTTTAATATATTTCTCAAATATAACAATTATACATTCAGAACACTGTTTTTATAGGAATCCCTAATACTAATATCTTCTACATTTTACGCAAAATTATATAATTCGTAAGTATTTGTGTCCCCTGTTGTACAAATTGATTTCGTAGCACCCTGGTTTCATAACACTTAATACATATTATTAAAAATATAATACTGTATGCTACATGTTTTATCAACACAGACGTATTATATCTATAATACATAATAGCGTTTTATTGAGGAACTTAATTGATATTAATAAGATAAAAGATTAGTAAGATATTTAGGAAAGGAAGAAGTTAACATTAAATGTCGATAAATCGAAGGTTCTTCTTTCCGGAAAAGGAGGCAGTAAAAGTAAAAAGAGAAAATGGGAATGGAAAGAAAAAGAATTGGAGCAGATAATACAATATTTTAAATATTTAGCATATTTTTAGCAAAAGCGAGAAAAATACAGAACAGTTGAAAGGGTTGATAAGGAAAGGTAATCTGGCATTAAGGCAAATGTGTGGAATTGGAGTTTATTTGACTTATTGGAAATAAATTTATTTGACAGTTTAATAAAGAATGTGATATCGTACGGAACAGAAATCGTTAAGAGAGAAAAAGAAAGAAACAGAAAAATATAAACGAGAGAGAATGCGTTCTTAGAGAAAGGGATGAGGATGTACAACTTCAAGAACGATTCAATAGGATAATAAATTCTAGATTTAACTAGATATAAGGATCTAATAACAGATGGAATACCAAAGTACTTACTTCGTTAATAAGAGGATTAAAGGAAGCCAAATTAATCGGTATCTAGGGCGAGATATGATAATTTAAAGGAAACAGAGATAGTATTAGGAAATTGATATGATGACAAACACAGAGTATGTATGATATGGGGAATGGGCGAACCGATATAACACTTTCGAAGGCTGTACAATGAGATTGAAAAAGGAAGTGTAAAAATTGAAGAGATTTTGAGCAATAAGGGCTCAAAAGAAGGAACAAGATGGCTAGGGATGTTGGATACAGAAAGGAAGAAGAGGACAGAGATGTGCGAGTCAATTGCGGACAACGGTTAGAGCTGATGTTAGTAGGGTTAAAAGGGAAGGTAAGTAAGCAGGAGAAAACAAGTGTAATAGGACAAGAAAGCAATAGGCAATAGTTTTACGTTAGTTCAGCTTTAATTTTAATTTTCTGTGAGCTAAACCAATCAAGTTCCTTTTCTAAAGCTATCGAACCGAAAAATAAAATAATAGTAACAAAAATAAAAATGTATTTGATAAACTATCCTTGATTACTATGTATATACCTAATATCACCATTTTCAAATGAATGTTCATTAATTCAATTTCTAAAAACTACACCAGTAACTAAAACCTAGTCATTTTGGAGACTATTTCATATTCTCAATTATTCTGTACCTCTGTATTCTGTACCCATATTTTAAATCCAGCACCTTTTTTACAATGTCGTATAATGTTTAAAATGCCGATTATCATGTAAAGTATTGATATAGCAATAAAATAACCACCATAAACAAAATACTGGAAAAAAAGTACAATGTAAAACATTTCAATTTCAATATCAATATCAATATCAATATCAATATCAATATGAATGTCAGTATCAAATAGAAATCTAATCAACTAATAGAACTCATAAAAAGAGATAAAATCAAGTTATTTTTTTTTTGTTTATTCATTTTATGCTCTTATATTTTATTTAAAATAATTAAAAATTATTAAACGTTAGATGTCACAAATATGGATTTTTTATATCTTATATCATTTATCACATTCCTCGTATCCTTAATATATTTACATTAGGAAAGTTTCAACAAGTTAAAATTTTGCATAACTTGAAAATAAAAAGTAAAATAACTAATTCTGCAATTAGTATGATAAAATATTATTATGTAATTAACATATTAAAGATTTTATATATATAAGTATTGTTTAGTGCTTGTAATAAATTGAACTGATATTGTAACATCTTTACTATCTATAGTTATATATTATTAAAAAATTTTTACTTTCTAATAATTCCAGCTATAAAAGTTATTTTTTCCAACGTTGAATGTACATTGAAACGTACAATCCTATTAATAATCGTGTACTAATTTAAAATCGTTATTGCAATATAAAAGTACTATCGCAAATTGTTAATACCAAATATGTATCACACATGTCACACCACATCAAATGTCATTAATAAATAAAATTTAATTACTAAGTTATAGAGTCTAAAATTACTAATAGGTGAAAAACCATTTTAAGTTAATATAATAACTAATTATTAATAAAATAAGTACACTAATGCCTGTTTAATTGGTACATTCTCGGATCTGACTTTCAAAATTGTCTAAAAAGATAGGTGTACTGGAAATTATAGGCTACTATATTTTTCGAATTTGCTTGTTTCTTAAGCAGGACAGGAACTAAATGTAAGAAACATCGAGCATAAGTGAAATGCAATACATCGCACAATCGTGCTTATTCATACAATTAAAGTTCGTTCCAATACTATGTACAATATCATTTTAGAACCTCACCGATTTGATTAACATTATTTTTCTTATTTTTTAGTTCTAGGAATCTGTATGTATAAGCCTACAACAGTTAAATAGGCGTTGCTATACTGTATTATACAAACAAAATAAGCAATACCAGGTATATATTCATTTTCAATGTAAAACATCGGTGTAAATAATTCTTTGACCAACAGTTATTAACATTTTTTCGACATATTTTTATGAGTTTTATTAGCTCTAATAGTATTTAAATAATAATCTTACCTGAGACCTCAGATTCAATTTTAAATTTCCATTCACTACTATAGCTGTTAATACACTTTGCAATAGTAGTGCAAAAAAAGTATTTATACCAAATATTAAACCATAACTATCTTCTGATATGCATTTTGCAACTTCAAAACTGTAAATTATACACATAAAATTAAAATATATGTGACCTATTATTTTATTTGTAACAAATAATTTCATATGAAACTGAACCTTGCAACAGTAACCATTGTATGATAAATGATTCCAAATACTATATACATAGCATATAACAACCAAATACTGCAACTATATGAAGATACCACTAATAAAATACCTTCCACAAGTGACATAGATGACACTACTATGTCTCCAATTAAAGACCAATTAAATGGTATCTTCCCAATACAGAAAACAGTGATTGTACCTATTAATAAAAATAAATATATTGTATTACTATCACAAATATTAATTTATATATATTATACTATGTTGCTTTATCAATTAAGTTATACATTGTGCAAAATAACTTGTTCACCTATAATTGTATATAAAGCATCTACAGCTCCATTGTAAATTTTATCTCCAGGGACTACAGCAGTTTGCCACAATAATTGTATATAACTAATTACTTGCAAATATCCACAAGTTGAAAATGACCACCATATTGACCATTTTACAACATGACTATTCAAATATGCTTGTAAAAAATCTTTCCATAATAGAACATAAGCTTCTTTAACTTTATGTATTAGTGAAATATTAGAAAAAGAACACTCAGATTGTTCAGAACTGTGTAAAACTTGATTTATATCATTTTGTTGCAATACAGTTGTTCCATTATGAGTTAAGAAATTATTCTTATTTTTTCTATGAAAGTAAATAGACTGGCCAACTGAAGGTATAAAGAATGCCCATATTGTTGCAAATGTAACAGCTGAAAGATGAAAATTATTTCATGTTATGAATTGAATTTTTTAATAGAATATGTGTTATTAGAAATACAACAACCTACAATAAAATAAATTTCTTATAAATCAATCAAATTCCTCTTTTAAATTAAAAAATTTAATTTAAAAGCTTACAAATATAAAAGATCTTTTGCCATATACTAATATCTAAATTATTATTAAAAAAAAATATAACACACATTATTTTTATCTCACATTAATATGAAAATGATCATTTCTATTTTATATAAATGCACAAAAATAAGTACCTCCAATTGTAAGATAATTTAATTGATGATAATTTAATATATCAAAAGATACTGTTAATTGTGCAATAATACCAGCCATACAACGACCAACTAGAGCTGCTGCTTTTGTATGACTAGTTACTTCCTGATAATGTTTTCTGTCAACTTTAGCATAGATATATGTGTAATATGCTACTTCCGTGGATAAAAACAAGCCATAAAAGAATTCTAAAACTTGCATAGTTAAAACATCTTGTCCAAGTATTATTAAGAGAAATGTAATAGTTCCAGAAAGGCCACATAAAATAATAATTGGCTTATATCGTACAAAGTCGGTTATTAAAAATACAATAATTAATGTTGCAAAATAGGAATATGTGGAAACAGGAAATATTTTCTGGTTTACCTGAAAAATAATGACAATCTTACAAAATTTTTTATTGCAAATGTATTATGTAACAACTGTTCAAAATAAAGAAAAAATTCAACAAAAAGAATACATATAAAATTCGCAACATTTTCAAAATTATTCATCAATTTCTATAACTACTACTATTAACTACTACTTATTATTATTATAACTACTACTAATATTAGTCATTATGTATATAATTTATTTACTTGAACATCTGTAAAATTTTTCCATGGTCCTGTTAAATAATCAGTCACAAAAGACTCTGAAGGCCTAAACTCTTTAAAGCAACCAAATACACACAAAATACATGAAATTATTATCCACTTCATACTAATAGCATACTTCTCTCTCCTGCTTTGCTCTGATTTGATTTCTTAAATTATATTGTGCAATATCCTTTCAACATCTTTTTATGTCACATGTCATTCATATTTCATTCAGAGTATCTAAAAAACACATGTATTACCAATTTACAAAATTGATTTGATCATTCTATGTCATCACTCAAATCATGATCACTAGCTTTTTAAATATATGTAATTTTGAACTTTCTATTTCACTGGCACTAAAATTTTCTTCTACATTTAATCAATTTCTAAGAACTATTTTCCTATGATATTAATTTTGTTAACATTCAATATTGTTGCTTTAATATTGTTGCCAATAATATTACAATTATAACCAAATTTTATAAAACATTAATCCTTTCTTATAATACTCAAACAAGCAATAATTTAAAAACTTACTGTCTACGTTGGATATTAATTTTATTTTATTCATGTATTATTGTCACAAATAACTTTATTATTTAAAACGTCATAGCACACAACTCACAACTTAAACGATACTGACAGTCCCGACCAACTGTACATTCACTAGCTCAAATTGTAAGATCGAACATGATGAGGGCGCGACAATCTTATCCTTATCATACAATAAGAAGTTAAAGGAAGGGAAGATTTTATCGAATTAAGCTGGCATCAAGTGGCGTATATGTGTATACAATTAAATAAATTAAGATTAAATGCCATTAGAATTCTTCGAGCGCACGCACGTGATTTATGGTATCATCGAACAGTTACAACAAATCGATTTGTATGCAGTTACACGAATCCAAATGTAACATTGTACAATGCGTAAAATCCATTGAGCAATATTCACCAGTCTAATTTTGAACAGACCGATTCATGACAAATGCACTTTGCATGTACGCACTTTGAACTAACACTCATCTGAAATTATATATAAAATGTTATTTTAGATGATTTAGTCACAATAAATAAGTCAGAAGTTCTTACAGCCATATAATGTAATCTGTTAAAATGTATCGTACAAATGTAAGCATAACAACCACTACTGCTTACTTTCTTTTATTTCTAACTTTTATTTTTAATTAATATAACATATATATTTTCATGCAGTATTTCATGTATCATATACTTTATGTCATCATAACATAATTTATAAAAAATTATCTTTTATAGCAAAATGGGCAACCCCAAAGGGCAAATACTGAACCCATTCATCAAAATCGAACAAATGGAGGAAGGCAACCTCTTCCTATAAATATTCCAATAACAGTTTCAGAGCAATTTAGAGAATCATGGTTAACTGCTATTATTGGACTTATTATGTTTGCAACTGGCATGTGCCTTTTATTTTGGAATGAGGTTTGTAAATTGATTAAACAGAAAAGTTTGTATTTTAAAACTACATTTATTATGTAGTTTATTATATAGTATACTATATCCATAATATTATAGGGAAGAGCGGTGAAAATAGCACATTCTTTAGACGAAGCTTTACATAATGTAGCAGTGCTCCCAAATACGATGAAATTATTACCTAAATATGAAGGACGTTTGATACATTTATCAGGTCCATTAAAGATATCAGAACCATTAACTGAACCTGATTATGGCGTGATTGTATCAAGTGTGAAACTGAAACGCAGAGTTCAGATGTACCAATGGGTTGAGATAGAAGAAGAAAGAAGGTATGTTATAAAACATGTTTCTTTTCATTATAAATAAATTTGTATAATTTATCATTTATGTAATTTAGCTTTGGAGGAGTAACAGAGGAAGAAAAGCATTATTATTACACAACAGAATGGAAAGATAAACTTGTTGATTCAGATCATTTCTATATTAGAACTGGTCATCATAATCCAAAAGAAATGCCTATTAAAAGCCAAGTGCAGATTGCAGATGAAGTTAAGATTGGTGCATTTACTCTTGGAACTGAATTGAAAAAGAATTTTAATGATTTTGTAGAAGTTACCAGTGATGAAAGACCTGAAAGTAGAGATATTAAAATGCACTCGGGTTTATACTATCATAGCTCTAATTTATGGGAACCTGAGGTATACAACTATACCTTTGAATCTATTATGAACTTAAAACAATATACTAAATAATTGACCTATTTGTTTATAGGTAGGTGACATACGTATACAATTTTCCTATGCAGGAAAAGGAGGAGATATATATTCTATAGTTGGCATGTTGCAAAAAGGAACTATTGTGCCATATATTACAACACATGGAGAAGAAATTTTACTTCAACGAAAGCACAAAATATCAGTAGATCAGATGTTTCATTTAGAACATGTGCACAATTACTGGCGTACGTGGAGTATTAGGTAACATAATTTTCAATATTCCTCGAAATCTTAAAATTTATTATTATAATATTCCTAATTATTTCAGAGGGCTTGGATGGTTAGTCCTATTTTTAGCAGCAACATGTTTAGCAAATATATTAAGGACAGTAATTCTGAATTCAACATTCTTATGTGGAATTATTGCAGTTGAATCTTTAACAATGTCTGTATCAATGTCTATTAGTTTACTAGTAATTGGTTTTGCTTGGGTTTGGTATCGACCAGTAATAGGTCTTTGCCTAGCATTAGCATCAATTTTACCATTTATTTATTCAACATTAACATCAGCATCTCAATCTCAAAACCGTGATAATTATAGAAGGCTATGAATTTTTATTAAATAATTAAATTTTATTTATGTAAATATATTAACATATATCCTCTTTTTAATTATACTTCAATGTGCTTATTTTGTGTGATCTAACAAAAAATGTTATTATATCTAGTCTTACTAAATTTCATCAATTATATCGTAAACTGTTATATTATAGAAATGTCAATAGTTACAAATATCTAAAATGTAGGCAATAAATTATTTTGTAAACATTAAATACCTTTGTATAATTTTATGAATTAGATTATTTCAGCAATAACCTTTTCTTACCCTTAATTAAAAATCTTATAATGTGCAATATTATTCTGCGAAATTTTGAATATTATAATTTATAAGAAATAAATATCCGTTTTGATTTTATTCCCTAGATGTAAAATACATGTACATTGAAAAATTCCCTAATAAATGGAAGTTTGTTTTTCCTCTATCCATCCAATAATATTTTTACGATTTAGTAAAACAAGATGGCCGCGAAAACTTTGTAAACGGAAACGTTTAATTTGATGACTCGAAGAAAAATTGCATGCTTTGAATATTATTTTTGATTAGAGTGTATTAGATTGACACAAAATAGACCCGATTTGCCAAGAAATTAAATAAATGTAGATGACAATGACTGAGGAAACACAACAATCCGAAACAGCCGCACAAAATGAGGCACAAACTAGTTCTCCAGATGTTGGAAAAGTTAAAGATAGTAAAAAAGAAAAATGCCGACCTATGACTAAGGTATATTTGATTAAAATGATGCTGAAAATTTATGAGCCTCCATAAAATACTTTTCAACCACGCAAACATGATATATTTAATGGAACAAAGATCGAAGTTAAACTTTCGATTTTTGAAATATTTATAACATAATTCTGTAAAAAGATGCTATTTATTTGATACATCGCAGATAAAGTACTCTCACAGATATAAAACAACAAATCGTACATTTTATATGACAATAAATATAACATTATTATAGGAAATGAAAAAGACAATTACATGTCATGTGACATTCTTTATTATCTTATTTTTTGAATAAAAAGTAAAAAATATTTAACTAATATGTTAATAATAACTCGTATAAATTTTTGTAATCATTATAAAAACCATAACATATTATATATTTTAATTCAACTTTAACCAATACATATATATATATATGCATAATGAAAGAAATAAAATATATTTATAGGTAGTAATACGGAGATTACCTCCAACTATGACTCAAGAACAATTCCTAGAGCAAGTTTCTCCATTGCCAGAACATGATTATCTTTATTTTGTAAAAGCTGATATGTCTTTGGGACAATATGCTTTTTCCCGTGCATATATTAACTTTGTTGAGCAACAGGATATTTTTATGTTCAGAGAGAAATTTGATAATTATGTATTTGTCGACTCTAAAGGAACAGAATATCCAGCAGTAGTAGAATTTGCACCTTTCCAAAGGTTACCAAAGAAAAGAATAGGAAAAAAGAAAGATTTGAAATGTGGTACAATAGAGTCAGATTCATATTATATAAGTTTCTTAGAAAGTCTTAAAAATCAAGAAGCTGAATCTAATGTATCACAGCCAAAAACAGAGTACTCATATCAACCACCTGATAGTAAGTTATTTTTTAACAACTTACATGCTGAAATATTACATACTCTTATGTATGAAATGTATATTTATGAATTTATATTTATTTTGTCGTTATAGATACACCAAAAAAAGTTACAACCACACCTCTCTTAGAATATGTGAAACAACGTAAACAGGAGAAACAACGTCTCAGAGATGAAAAACGTGAAGAAAGACGACGAAGAGATCTAGAAAGGAGGCGGACAAAGGAAGATCCTATTATATCTAAGGTGACACTATATTTTATAATGTATTCATTTATTATTCTTGACTTACTAAATAGACTAATTCTAAATATGACAAATACAGTATAGAATAAAGGAATTATTAATCAGATATGTAATGGAAATTGCTTTTAGCAACATATTAAATTTAAATTTTAAGTATTATATTCTCTACTGTATTTGCTGATACTAATCTTTTCAACCTACAGTCTGCATGTAATATTGAAGATAATCAGACCAAGTATTCCTACCTTTGCACTTCCTCAACTGTCAAGTCAGAAGATATATTTTTTGATCATCCTAATGAAAATCTAAATATACCTCATGAATGTAAAGAAGAAATTTGCAGTAGTGGTACTGCAAATATGACACGAGCTAACAAAACTTTGTTAAATATACAACAACAATTTTACAGAAACGAGAATACAGAAGTATATATAAATTGCGTTAGAAGTATGCCTCATGTTAATGAACGTTGGCAATACACTAATAAACAACGAAAATTATTTTATATTTACGAAAAAAACTATAAAGAAAAAGATTCTAATTGCACAAAAAATAATTACAACCATATTAAAAATAATTATATTTATAATAATACTAAGTGCACATCTCATTATATTAATAATAAAAATTATTTTTCTGTCTTATCAAAATCTCAATTTACTAATTTACACAAAACTTGGAAAATGCAAATACCAATGGAGGTATCAAAGTCAAGAAGTTGTAGTGCTGTGTTTGACTATCATAAACTTTACCCTTTTAAAACTTGTGAAACAGCATTCCCAGCATATCGTAAAACTTCATGAAATAGGAACTGCAAGTGGTTAGCAGGGAAATTCATGTTTTATGTATTTATTTATCGCATGTTAAAAAGTCATGAGGATTAAAGAACTATTCATCACACTTATGCGACCTAGTTCAATGCTATGTATTGTTTCTGTTTAATATTGTATTCTAAATTTATATACATTTATTAAGATGTAATTAATTTATTATTGTTTAATTTGTATACATTAAATTTTGTAAAAGAAACTGTTTTTAGAAAAAAATGTGAAAATTCTGTGTTACTTTATTGTAATTTATTATTTCAATTATCATATGCCTAACTCCATTAAAATTTATTAATATTAAGATCAGTAAAAATAGTTTACTTAAAATAAATATTTAACTTTGTTGTAGGTATTGAAAAATCCAGATCTTGATAAAGAAATGTGTAAAGATAATAAAGAAAATAGGGAGGAAAAGGATAAACTTTCACCCAAAGATATAAAAAATCGTATTAAGAAAGAGGATAAATTACGTGACAAGGTACCGCGTGATCGAGATTCCAAATCAATAACAAAAGGATATAGGGAAAGAATTGAAGATAGAAATAAAGATAGAGATATAAAACATCAAAGACGACATGAAGATAAAAAGATTTATGGAAGACGTGATGAAAGAGATGGTATAAAAGATGATAGAAGATTTGATGGAAAAGATGATAGAAAATATGATTTTAAAGAAGATACTAAAGATTCTAGGGAACGAAAGATTGAGGAAAAACGAGGTAAAAGTTACGAAAAAATGAGGCAAGAAAAAAAAAGGCTTGCAGAAACCAAAAAACAGAATGTAGAATTTAGTGTTGATACAGAAAATAGTGCAAAATTAAGAAGTGAAGACGAAGAATTCCAAAAGAAAGAACCACCAGTTGATTTGTATGAAAATATTAAAGAAAATGACGAAGCTATGGGTGATAAGGAGGATGCTAAATATAATAAAGGAAAAGAGAAACAAGAAACTAACGATAAAAAGATTCTAATAGAAGATTCCGTGCATAATTTTGGGACAAGAGATCAGAAAAGGACAGGTAGAAATCCTATCATATTAAAATTAAATGAAATAGAAGATTCTAGTATATATAAATGTCTTACTTGTAAAATACTAATACGTTATTACTTATAGAAACAGCAGTTGAAAGTAACAAAGACATTGAGAAATCAAAATCCAATGAAGACATTAATAAAGACATTAATGAAGATGATGAATCTGAAGAAAAGAAGGATTCAAAAGTCACAAAAAGGCGAAGTTCACTTGAAAGTGGAGGGGAAGGTGGTACAGGAGATGGAAATTGTTTAAGGAGGCACAAGTCTTTAGATGGAGGAGATCAAAATAACTTACAAAAGACTGAAAATGAAGATAAAGAAAAAGATAAAAAGGATCCACGATTAGAACGTCGAATTAGAAACAAAGTGTGTATTTTTTCTTCCTTAAAATATTAAAAATGTTATTTAATTTTTATTTAACTTCAATTAATTATTTATAAAAATATTGTTTATTATAAAATAATAGGATCGTCCTACCATGGAGATCTATCGGCCTGGAATGGGAAAATTTAGCAAACAAAGATTAGAACGAGAGAAATCTAATACTAATGATGAGAGAGCATCGCTTTCGCAAAGTCCTACTCCAAACCCCAATTCTAACAATCTTTGTAAATCAGGAAAACCTGGAACTGAAGTGCGATCTATGACGTTTAAACGTAGTATTAGTCGTGATTTGGTATAACAATCGCTAAATGGAAATCTTTTTTTAACATCAGTGATATATATGTTGAAACTGTATTAACATATAAGGTTTTTACACTAGTCTTTCTCACGACATACAATATCACACAGTGTATCTTATTATACACAAATGCATAATAAAATATAGTGTTCCACTTACTGCTAGAAAATCCATGTAGCTGCAGATGTATAAAACTTTCCATTTAAGTAATTTGATATATGTAATACATTATTTTCTGTTTAATCCTTTTGTTGTGATATATATATATATATATATATATATATATATATATCATATAGTATATATAGTATAAAATATATAGTATAATATATATAGTATAAAAAATATATATATATCATATAGTATATATAGTATAAAATATATATATATATTTATATAAAATATATATATATATTTATATAAAATATATATATATATTTTTTTTATACTATTATCATTAATCATCTAAGTGTTCCATCAAGTGTTCATAATTTTCATTAAAATAAATTTTTCTATAATAATATTTTATATTTTATATAAAACTGCTATACTTTTTCATAATATTTTCTAAAAGGAGAAGAGATTAAAAATTAAGATAGAGATAATATTTTAACATTAAAAAGATTTTTATGAAGGAAATTAATTTACATTAATTTCATTTTATATTTGATGCTATTAAGAAAAAAAGTACAATTATAAAAAACAATTTTATATTTTATTCGATTTTTATTAAAATGATCAAGATATAAAAGTATATTTTTTTCACTTGCTTTACTTCCTGAACTTAAGCTACATAACAAATTACAAAATGAGGTATATCTACACATATATGCAAACTTTAATGGTTTTGTTTTGATTGAGATAAACGTAGTGAATATCTTTGTGAAGAACGCATTGACGTTCTAATTTGTTTATTTTTTTTCCGTAATGGCGACGGTGACGGTGCAGTTGAAACTGAACTAACACGCTTCTTTCGACTTAATCTTGAAACACTTATTGTTGGTGTATTCACTGTAGCTAATGTGAAAGAAATAATTATTAAATATAATGAAAAGATTATTCATTTAGCAAGATAATACATACATTGTTCTCTAGAAATTTTCTTTGATACACCATTATCTGAATCTGAATCGGAACTCGATTTATGTTCAGGCGATTTTGGTTTTTTAGAACTTTTTACTAAAACAATTACATGTTAGGTAATAAATATGTAACTTTAAGTAACTATTTTCATATAGGAAGAAATGTACTTTTTGTTACGGGTGCTGAATCAGGATCACTATCAATATTATCATCCTCTTCTTCCTCGCTACTACTACGTTTTCTGCGTCTACTATTGCACTTTCTTAATTTTGGCACTGGTGGTGGTGGCATTACTTCACTACCATCTTCATTTGACTTGTCTTTTCCTTTAAGAAGTTCTTCTATTTTTTCTTCCAATTCTATACATGCTACTTTTGTATTTGGTTTTTTCTTTGTTTGTTCAATAACAGATTGTAATGCTTTTAAAACTTGTTTATGATGAATTTTGTCTTTCAGTAAAGGTAAACTTTCAATGAGACGATGTATACCTAAATAAAATTCATTAATTATAGAAAAAAATGATATTTCATAAAATTTTAAACGCATTTTTAACTTTTTAAATAAATATATATTCTTATGTATACTTTTCGCACTAAATTGCAAAAGTGAAAGACAATACGCGAAGTCACGCCATTGTCTTTCTGTCGTAGCCAATTTAAATCTAGCACAAATCTTATCAATAATGGCATCAACTTGTTTTTCTTTTTGTAATAAATTCAAAATATACCTGGAAATATTTTGAACAATAAATTAATTGCAGTAAATTATCGTATTTTTATGATTTCCCTTTACTAACATACATACTTCAGAATTTCCTGAAAATCTGATTCTCTTAAATCTAAATCAGGATCAGTTAAGCGAGACAATATATCAGGCATCACATTGTAGAGAGCATTGCCTTTTTGTGAAAGTGCTTTGAAAAATTGCTTTGCATCTTGTCGAATTTGAGGATCTTTATCAATTATACAGAGAGCTAGTTCTGATATCTGACCTCTCACACGCACCATTTCTCTCATTATAAGACTTGATAAAACTCGAACACAAGTACTTCTTACATTCATATCTTCATCACGAAGTCTATAAATTAATTATGCTTTAGGCAGATAACCTAGATAGTAGAATAGGATAATGAAATTGATTAAGCTCTGTTTTTAAATACCTGCCATAAACATGTTTCATCCATGGTTCAATTTGATTTGGAAATCTAGTTGTAAGATCGCTTATCCCAATAAGAACATTGGCCCGAATATTAGGATATGGTGAACGTTCTAGTATTGTAATTAAAAGTTGTAATGATTTTTCACAAAACCTGGAACTCACTGTCATCATTTTACTGAGAGCAAGAGCTCCAGCAGCTTGTACATCTTCATCATTATACTTATCATGATATTGGCATACATCTAGTACTAATGGACTGTAAGAATTTTGGTATGGACATTTACTCAGACAAATAATGTTAGTATGGTAAAAAGTATGGACATTAAAAACGCACATAAATGTTACTAAAAGTCCATCTCCAGTTACAATATGATTTTCAAGAATGTCATTTATAAACTCTGCATCTGCATCTTCTGCCGCACCTTCCACAGCATCCTCTCCATTATCTTCTAAAATGCTTATCTAAGAACAAAAATTAATAATTGAACAAATTTTAAAATAAATATATGTTATAAACAATATTATATACCTCCTTATTGCGAAGTATTTGTCTTGCACAATTGGGAGTAACTGATCTTCGAGATCTATTCAAATTTTTATTACTTTTATTTGAATTCTTCCCTTCTCTTAATTTTCGTATAGTATCTCTTCGTTTTAATTCTTTGTAGACTGATGTATCTAAATGTACCATTTGTTTAATTGAAATATGTCCAACTAAATATAATAATTTAGATAACAAAAAGAACGGAACAGTATTTTCAGATGAATCATTATTAAATTTTCCCTGAATACAGATTTGTAATAATAACTGCTTCATTAAGCGATCGGGCTGATTTGCTAACTGAAATGTTAAAATATAGTTTTAGTAAAGCTTAAATATAAAATTTAGATTATATCATTAAAATACTTGCATGATAAATCGCATTAATGGCATCAGTTGCAAATGAAATATATCCATCATTTTCTAAATTTGCAAAATTTTCTATTAGTAAAGTAAGAATTTCTTTAAACATTTCATGATCATTGGGATACCTATGAATAATGCACTGATCATTACTATAATTATTGAATGCATTTGAACAATTATTTAATTCTTATTATTTAACATACCTAACAGGTGTCTTTTCAATATCATCACTCATATGTTTTATAGTTAGTAATGCCCTACATGTATCTCTGGCTAATAAAAGATCATTCTTTGCTCGTGATCCAAGCCCTACCTTTATTAATACCTCTAAATTATCAATTATAATACTGCTTTGAGCTTGAGCTATCATTGTTATTAACATTAAAGCAGATCTGCTATCTAATAAATCTGTGTCTGATGATTTCATCGAAAATTTTTCCCATAGAACCTATTAAATAAATTACAAATATACATAACTTGCTTATAACATAAACATATAAAATTAAAAACCATAATATATTTATATCATTACCTGTAATACGTCATTGCCTATATCTTTATTATTATACCATGTTAATATAAGCTGAGTTAAAGCTTGACTTTGACCTGGTTGAAGTCCTTTTAATAAATCAATTAATGATTTAACACATGTAAGAGCCTCTTGTCGTTTTGACTTTTGATTTTTATGATTATTTAAGTAAATATCTTTATACACTAATGCTATATTGTTTCGTACTGATTGATCACGATGAAATACTTGAAATAAAGCATCACGTATAGCGGCTGCAGCTCCAGCTACACCAAATTGATGAGCAATTCCAAGTAAAGTACATGCTTCGATAGCATCGGTTGCTGTAGTAGAAAAAAGTAATTTTTCCGCCATAGGTATAGCAACCTCTAATTCAGTTGCAAATTCCAAACAATTCTAGAAAAGTATATTATTATGTATATAATTTTTAAACGAGTAGTTTATTATGACTAACATAAAATGCTTGGAAACATACTTTTAAATAATTTACAACTCGTTTTGATATTATTTCTTCTTCCTCTTTGTTTTTATCTGTTGAATGTACTGCATCTATATTTTCTCCTATGTTATCTAAATTACTTTCAGATTCCATAAATGTTTTCAATAGAAGTAAAAACAGACATTCTTCTTTTGCTTCAGGAGAAAGAACTTCTATATCTGGACTTTGTTTTAATTTTATACAAACTTTCCACAAATATGTTACTGCTTCGAGAATTTTTTCTTTTAATATTAATTGTCTTACATGTTCAAACGCTGTATCAGAATTAATATCTTCTTCTTCAACTTCATCATCTGATATGTAAAATACAAATGTACGTTTAGATTAGATATATTTGTCATAATGAAACAAAACATACAGATTCTATATGCACCTTGGCTTTTGTCCTTTTTCTTTCCATCATCAGTAACTTCTTTTAATGCTTTTCTTATTTCTGGAAGTAAAGTATTCCATAATTCTAATCTTTGTTTGTCACCACGAGCACTTTTACTAACTCTTTCAGTTTGCAACTTTCTTAATTTTATTTCTTCCTTTTCTAATGATTTAGAAATTTCTACTTTATTTAACTGTAAATATATTTCATATTACATATAATTTTACTTTTAACCCAAGACGATTATATAAAATATAATTTTTCCCACTTACTTTTCCTGCAAATGGGTTGCTTTGTAATAAAGCACGCATTAGTTGTAATGCATGTTTTCGTACATTTGCACTTTTATCTTCTAAACGTAATGCAGTAGTAGCTAAAAGTTTTCCTTGTCTTGCTAGTGGAATAGCTCCTTCACAACATAAATGTTGCCAAACTTGTAAAACTTTTGATCTGACATAAGCATTGTTATCAAGAATATGTTCTTCTAAGTTATTAAGGCACTCATCACGTTGATCCTTCTGTTCTTGCGTAAGATCATCTCCAGTCAATGCTTTTTGTACAACCTCACGTATAATACTAATAGTACAGTTTCTCATAGCATAATGCTAAACATAGTAGTAATAAATATAAAATAAATGTAATATGTACTTTTATAGTTGAACTAATGTAAAATGGGCTACCTCGCTACCCAAATAATCCATCACATCATCAAGAATAGGAATTATGAGATTTGGTGCTGAAGCAGCAATAGTCTCTAAGAATATTGATATATTACGACTGTCAAGTTCAGATAATTCACTTTGATCAATCTCTTTCATTATTTCTTTCACTAAACCATTACAACCACAATCATTAATCATATGAATAACTCCAACAGCCATGTGAGATGCTAATGCATCATGTATTTTCACTAACTATAATATTGAAATTTAGTCACTTAGTATATTTTTATATTGAAACAAAACTTTTAATTATTGATATACATACCTGAATAATTCTTATCACACAGCTTATACCATGATTATATTTTTTAATTGAAGTACCTAAAATCTTTTTAAAAAAAATTAATAATTACATATCAAAACAATTAAAATCAAATTTAATTAAAAATAACTTGATGGAATATGTAGAACTGTACCTCGAAAATAGTTTGCCTCAGGGATTTCTGTTTTGAATCTTTACATTGTTCCAAAATTTTATAACACACTTTAGTGAATAATCTAAAATATAAGAAATCATATATTTATCTTACATATATATATTAAAATAATTGCTTAAATTATAACTATGTGTTATATGTAAACAAATATTTTTTGATAATTAATGCATATAAACATACACAATAAATGAGTCTTCTACAATAGGAGGTTGCCAAAGTTTTGATAATGGTAATTGTAACAATCTATAGATGTACTCTAAAGCTTTCTCCCTACTATTTTCCCACTCATCTTCCATATCTGACTTTGTAGATTTTTTACGCTGTGAATGAAACAATATTAACATGAAAATATTATTTATAAAAAGGAATTATTAACATAATTAGTACAATTAAATTATAGATATCATACCTTGCCTATTAATTTATCATATACATCTTTAAAAACCTCATCATCTATATGGCAAATAAACCAAGAAAATAAATATGCCAGCATTTTATTTATATTTAACAAACTCAATCTATGTTCCTCTTCCAACTCATTTCCTCTTTCGAATATACTTTCCATATCAAGTACTAACATTTCAATACCTTCATGAAATAATAATTGAAGTTAATATTACCAGTTATATGCAATGTAATAATTTAAATAATTATAATATATAGTAACCAAAATAAAAGAATTTTATTACCTTTTTGAATTCTAGTAAAAGCACGCATAATAATTGCTAATTCAACTTTATTTCCATGAACAATTATAGAGAAAAATGTATTAAAATGGTCTAAAATGAAACTGGCTCCATTTGCTTGGAGTGCTGATCGAATCTCTGTAGTAAGATTAAAATTACTGTAACAAATACTGAAAGTAATGTATAGAGATATATAAAATTTATGAAATACCATCTAGAGCTTGTGGTAACAATCGTATTGGAACGATTTCTTTAACAAAATATTGTCCACTCCGACTTTGTAAAAGTTCATCTTTATTTACAGGAATAATAAAGTCTTTGATCATTTTAATTGATTATTAATATATAGCTTTTTGAAAAATTACCACTTCATTTATAAATCTGAAAATTTAGGAGTTTGTATAATATTTTATAAAAATGCGAATTATAATAATATTTGTAATCAGACACCATATACACGAACGCTCGTATATTGCGACTGTTTGGAACTATCATTTTCAAATTCATTATAACCAACATATTAAACATAAATTTATATTTTTCTGTATTTACATATCGGATTATATACATAATAGGAAAATATTGCGCGTTAAATATTCTTTAGATCTTTATCTTAGATATTGAAACCGTTTTGTTCTTTATTAAATTGATTTAATAAATCCTTACGCATTTTCTTCCAGATCATATCGCAATTGTTTGTGTTGGCGAAGCTGAATTTTTAAAACAATACGTTATAATTTAACAGTGACGCGATGTCATTAGAAGTAGAAAATGATTTAATACGAGTAAATAATCAATTATGTGATTTTTCTAAGGATGGAAGATTTTTTGCAACTGCATATCAAACAAATTTAACAATAAAAGGTTACAAGAAATTTGACACTATTCATTCATTCGTATTTCCAGATATAATCGAGGTTAGTGTATATGATTAAACAGATAATATATAGACAATTATTATTTTAATTTTTGTTATTATATATTTAATACTGTGAAATAAGAATTATATACTGTAAAAGAAATAAAGTGTTTATAATACCATAATTCGTTTTTTATTACATTCATTTTTTTTTATCACAGTATTTGGAGTGGTCTAGAAATACTGAATACATACTATGTGCAAATATAAAGAAAGCTATTATTCAAGTATATTCTATTCGTTATCCTGAATGGAAATATAAATTGATTGAAGGCAGTGCTGGTTTAGAAAGTGTTAGTTGGTCTCCTGATAGTAAATACATTTTGACGTTGTCAGATTTTAATGTAAGTAATAAATTTGATCGATATTAAATGAACTCATGCTTCAATATATTAAGATTACTAAAATACTTAGATTCAGATATCTGTGTGGTCTCTGGACGATCAAAGTGTAACTCATATACAAAATATGAAATCTTCTTTCCATAAATTATATTTTAGTCCAGATGGTAATAAACTAGCAGTGGTAGTTTCAATTGAGGGTAATGACAATATAGAAATTTATAAAACTGACACATGGAAACTAAGCAAGGTAAATAGTTTAATTCAAATAATTCAGGTTTTAATATATAAAAATAACAAATATTTTTTACAAATTGTTTCATTTTAAAATGTCTATGTCATATATCTTAATAATATGATCAGATCCACAACTTGCTAGTTGTAAAATATTAAAATCTTCCTTTTGAGGCCGAAATTTAAGCCTTCTAACAGTTAAGTGATGTGCTTGAGAAGTATCATACATTATGTATTTTTCCCATTCAAAATTATTAGAGAACTTTTTTAATTTCTGTATTTCTATGCATCCAGTTTCAAATCCTATTGCTAAAACATAAAAATCTTGAGAAATACTCTGTAATGAAAATGCAAGTGCTGTAACTGAAACTTTTACATCCAAGGATGTAATTGGAACAATTTTATTGTCCGTAAAGTTTGGATTCCAAATCCCAATTTTTCCATCCCTGGAACCTGTTGCAAAGAAGAATGAATCATGTGTCCATGAACAACACCATATTATACGAGTATGAAGACTATCTTTTTTTAGACTAGCTGCAATTAAGGTATACATATCGTCTTTACATTCAAACAATGACCATCTTCTGTCTCTGGAAACAGATAGTAGATATTTGTTATTGAGTGAAAATTCCATTTGTGTTATAGTTAATTGATGAGACATAAGTTTCTGAACTTGGACCCATGTATTTGTACTCCACAATAATATTGCAGAATGTTCTTGTGATGTTGATTTACATGCAGTTGCTAATAATGATCCATCATGTCTGGCAGCTATAGAGAATATTTCATATCCATGGCCATAAAGCTTTTGTAACTCTGGCCATAGTGTATTTTGCATTAACTCTTCTTCTGTTGGAGGAGTATAATCCTCATTTTTAAACTTATTAACTTCTACATCTTCAATTGTGATATTATCATTAAATGTTGCCTTATTTGTTAATCCAAGAGCAGGTACTGATGCACTATCAGCCACCATATTTTTGAAATCATCAACATTGGCAATCTTCATTAAACAGTTCCTAAATGTTGTTGGTGCTGTAAATATACGTACAACCTTTTCTTCTGCTCCTGAAGCAAACATATAAGGGGTTAGCATAACCAAACAAGACATATCATATCCATGAACTTGTGGACGTCCAATTTCATGCCAAAATTCTGTTTCATTTTTCCAAGCTGCATGAATTCTTGTTGTCTGATCTGTACTTGCAGTAATTAGAAACCTGTAATGCAATGTGTAATTGTATATTGTTTTGATGAATTATATGTATATATATTTTTAATGTATATAATTTTGAATACAAACCTTCCATTTGGATCCCAGCAAAGATCAATCACTTCACTAAAGTGACCGCTTGGTTTAGACTTTGGAATCCAATTTTTTATAATATTTGAGTATTCCCAAATATGAAATGATCCTTGGTAACCATGTGCTAATATATTTAATCCATTATCATTAAATTTACAACCATAAAAACCCATTAAATTGCCACCAACTTCACCCACTCTTACTTTTTCGGACCAAATCCCAGTTACTTCATCTGGCTCCCATATAATCATAGATTTATCTAATGAGCAAGATAATAATCTTAAAATTCTATTCTTATTATCAAGCTGTAATGGACACCAATGTACGCCATAAACCCATCCTTCATGACCATAAAGGATAGATTCTAAAGTAATATTATATTTTATGCCATTAGCCATAAACACTTGTTCTTTCTGATGTAACTCATCATTTGAAAATTCTGTACTATTTGCAGAAATTTTCCACAATCGTATCATGGCATCTTGAGATCCACTTGCAAGCAAAATACTGTTATTTGTATCGCAATTAAAGTCCATACATCGTACCCAATCTTCATGCCCAACTAAAACTTGAACTTTTTCAAAATATGATTCTTCTATGATATTACAATTAGTTACATACAATTCAATTGTAAAATTTTCTATTGCAATAGCCAGAAGTGGTAAATGCTTATTTGGCAGGAAAGAAAAACAAGCTTCTATTGGTAATTTCTTATCAAATGTAAGCGTTTGTAAACATTTTACATTATCATCTGTATCTCTTAACCATATTCTTAGATCTCCTTTAACAGACCCAGTACATATTATCAATTTCGCAGATGTTTCCTCATTTACGGAGTCATGATCAGAAATGTATAATGAGTTGCAAAAGATTAGAGTATCATCAACTCCTATGATAGAGTTACATTTAAATAATTCATTTCTTTTGCTCCAAATAATAGCTGTTCCATCTACTGAGCTTGATAATAGCTCTGACTCAGGTTTCGCATCTCTCCGTTTAAGCCATCGTACAGTATTAATACGATCTTTGTGTCGGTGAAGAGTGTGCGTTATTTTTCCAATTTTTGAAATGTACGGATCATAAATTGCAACTGCATGACATGCTGCAAAGCAAATGAGTCCATTTTTTCCCCAATCAGCCGAATGTGGAACTCTATTGCAGGCACACGATATATAACTCGTTGTCATATCTTGCTTTTAATAAATAAATTAATTTTCAAAACATTAATTTAACCTCAAAAGTCATACACAAGTGCACTATGCGCTCTGTCTTCGTTCATTTCAAACCATGAAAGGTTACTATATTGCTACTACTATAGATATGAATTTCGTCTATATTTTTATCACCAATTTTTTTTGCTTATATTTTTCTTATATCTTGCGTTTTTTAACATGATAATTATGTAGTTTAATGACTTTCTTTAGTTTTGATTATTTGGCTTTTGTCTTTTTTGTCAGAAAATAAGGAAACATTTAAAAGATTCAATGCTTTTTCAACTTAATGTAATCTAATCTGACTCTACCTTTTTTAGTAAATTTTAAACGTTAGGTGAATTTAGCTGAAACAATATTGTATTTTTATTTATATTTACAAAGTAAGGAAGAATTTTTTAAAAAGTCCGTAAATACAATTTGATGCTATTAAAATTTAATGTAAAAGAATTAATTAGATTTTTATGATAAGATTTATAAAAAAAATTATAAAAATTTTATAATGATATCTAGAGTTTTCTACATGATATTGAAATCTTTTAATTTTAGAAATTAATATGTGGTCGTTTAAGAAGCATTGATGGATTATGCTGGTCTCCAAATAGCGAATTATTATGTATTTGGTCTTCCTTTAGCGACGAAGCAAAATTAATTATTTATTCGAGTATATTCGAAAGAGATATCGCAGTATTCTCTCCTACACAAACTGTAAATTTATCTCAAGTGGAATGTGCAAATTATACGTGTTTAAAAGGAATCGAAAATGTAACGTGGATGCCCAGTGGACAGTTATTAGCTGTAATAGGATTTAATGAAATGGTTTATAATTTTATATATCTTGATGAATTAAACTGCACTTTTATATTACTGCAAACATTTATAGTAATATTTCAGTAAAAGTATTTGTATTGTAGATCTTACTGTTAAATCACGTGACATGGAAACCACTTTTGCAATTATATCTTGAACCCGTAATTCAAGAAAATTATTTGAATAAGGTATATGAAGAACGTATAATTCAACCAAAATTTTCGAATAAAAATACAAGATATTACGATAGACACGTTTGTAAGTAATTTTTTATAGACATTTATATAAATATAATTGATATTTAAGAAAGTCGATTTTTATAGTGGAAGAGAAATCGGAACGACCAGTAAATATAAAAATAGGAAGGAAGAATATTATTGAGAGATTGTCAATTGCAAAATTTGATATTTTAAAATTTAGTTTTTGCGGGCAATACTTGGCCGTGAAACATCAACTTTATCCTACAACATTGTGGATATGGAATATTATTGATGATTATCTTGATTATTTACTTCTTGAAAATACTATCGTAGGTGAGTATTTCAACAATATATATTTTCTCTGTGCAATATCAAATTATATTAAAAATTTAATATTTAGCTGCAAGATGGAATCCTACACGCGCTCACCTTTTAATATTTTGCGAGTGTGCGTATATATTTGAATGGACACCACATAATGCGAGTTGTATATCAATTTCACGAAATATTACGGTATTAGATGCACGATGGCATCCTGGGGGAAATTCCTTGTTGCTTTGTGGTTATAATAAGGCGATTATTTATCAAATTGAAAATAAATGATGAACTATTCGAATAACATTCGAATATAATAAATAAACGTATATTTATCTTTTTACTTGTTAGTAACATTTGAAAAAATAATAAAACAAAAAATAAAATTCGATTTTAACGTATTTTCTAGTTAGATAGAATGGTTGGCACTACGTGGAAGGGAAGCATATAAATTCATTCATAGATCTCTAACTGCCACTATTTGTACATTTACTACCTCTTAACCTCCATTTTCCCAATCATCAAAATACAGATTTATGAATATCTTTCAAGTTAATTTATAAAATTATTTATATATATTATCAAAATGAACCCTCTTCACGTTGATTATGATTTCTTCTTAG
This sequence comes from Bombus vancouverensis nearcticus, assembly GCF_051014615.1. Classification (NCBI taxonomy): domain Eukaryota; kingdom Metazoa; phylum Arthropoda; class Insecta; order Hymenoptera; family Apidae; genus Bombus; species Bombus vancouverensis. Next base: position 15,645,369 of record NC_134915.1, on the reverse strand, counting down.
ACGGACAAGATGTGGATAGAGATACCACGTAAGTAAAACATAACCTTTTATATGTTACAAAAATAATGTAATAAAATAAAGATAATTAGAATGTATTATTAAAAGCATATCTTTTTAACACAAGAACTAATATTAAATATAATTAGATTATCGTCCGAGATACTATTCTTGCATGTCTTAAAATTACTTTTGTAAATAATTTATAAAATTACTTATGTTTATCTGATAGAAATGTGTCAATGGAAGATAAAAGTAGCTCTATACGGAAAGCAGAACTGCAAACCTTAAGAATATCTGAAGAATCTGAACGCCAGCTGTACGATACTTTAAAGCATATTTATGGTCCTGTATGTATTCATAGACATTATAAATTTATTATTGTATACATATCTCTTAAAATGTATTATTAGAAAGTAACATATTTTTTTAACAGAGTTTTAAGCTTTCTGATGCATCAGAATTTGAAAATAAAAAGTCCAATCTAGACAAGCAATATTGGGTGGAAAGGGGCAATTTGGTCATTAAAGGAATAGTTGATTATTCTTCTAAGGATAGTACACCAAAAACCGAAGAACAAATTACTAGGCAATTTGCAACATCTAAACTTGAAAGTTATGGGTAAGTTTGTTAAATTTTAAATAATGGACAATTATAAATGACCATTTATATTGTTTTAAGTTTTCATCAATCACATTGCAATGAAGCACTATTACATACAGAGGGTGATGTAGGAAAAGCTTTAGAAATATTGTTTTATAAATATTATGGATTGGAAAATATAGCAAGAAGGAAGATACACGATGACATTGATACAATAGATTTATTAGAAAGAAAGAATGAGGAAAAAGAAGCACTCGAATCTATTTATGGGAATATATTTACTGAAAAAATAAAAAATCAAATTTGGACTGTACAAGTTAAATTGGATTATTTAATAAGAAATGATGAAATAAGACAGGAAATTCCAAGGATTAGGCAGAAGCCAGAAAAGGGAAGGGAAAGAGAAGTTTGCAGATTATTTATTCATAAAAGATGTAGATTTGGAAATAGATGTAAATTTTCACATCAACAACCACAAGTATTAAGAATGCCTGAAAGAGAGAATCCGAGTTTTACCCTAGAAATAAGATTTCCTGAAGGTATTATAATTATTTACATAAAAAATATAAAATATGTTACGTAATTAATATATAAATTATGTGCAGACTTTATATTTAATCTTTTTAAATATTTCATTAGGTTGTAAATATCCTTATGAACCGCCTTATTTTTATTTGTATAAAAATGACGGTACATTTCCAAGTATAAATTGTTTAAGAATAGTAAGAAGGTTGTACGAAGAGGCATTATCAATATCTGCATATGGAACACCTTCTATTTTTTCAATAATATCTCTTTTGGAAAATGAATATGATATAAAAAGATATTTAGTAGAAAATAAAGAACAATTTCTAGATCAAAGTGAATTACTATTTCGAAGGCACATAGAAAATGAAGATGAAACAAATGTAGCTACTCATTACGAATTAGGGTCTATACATAGGAAAAACAGAAATAATATTAGTTGGGACAGAATATTGAAAGAAGATGATCTAATTGAAAAAATTTTTAAAGAAAAACTAACAAATCCCAGATATAACAAGATGATAGAAATTAGGGAAAGGTTGCCTGCATGGTCAAAGATGTATGAAATTTTAGATGTAATACACAAAAATCAAGTAATCATAATTTCTGGTGAAACAGGATGTGGTAAAAGTACACAGGTGCCACAATTTTTATTAGATGATTGGATTATTAATAGATCTGCATCCAAAGAACATATTAACATAATATGTACACAGCCACGAAGGATAAGTACAATAGGAGTAGCAGAAAGGGTTGCAACAGAAAGAAATGAACGCATAGGTGACACAGTAGGATATCAAATACGATTAGAAAGTAAAATTTCTAATAGAACTAGATTAACATTTTGTACAACCGGAATTTTGTTGCAAAGATTTGCTGTGAATCCAGAATTATCAGATGTTACACATGTTATTGTAGACGAAGTTCATGAAAGAAGTGCAGAAAGGTAAGTTATCTATTATACTTATTTGTTTAATTTTATTTAACTGTTTTATCCTTTTTAGTGATTTCCTCTTGATGCTATTAAAAGAATTACTGTCCAGAAGATCAAATCTGAAAGTAATACTTATGAGTGCCACTCTTAGAAGTGAGATTTTTTCCACATACTTTAAAGGAGCTCCCATTTTATGTATACCAGGAAGAACGTTTCCTGTAGAACAAATCTTTGTGGAAGATGTATATGAAAAAACGAATTATGTTCTAACAGAACATTCAAGAGCTACACGTAGATATAAAGGTGGTTTGGAGCAACTAGAAATTAGCTATGGTATTGCATCACAGCTTGCAGCTCGCTCTCACTATGTACCTGAGGAATCTAGACCCGATGAAGATCTAGACTTAGAGAGGATTATCAAAAGATATAAGGATTATAATAGCCAGGCACAAAAAAATTTATATTATATGGATCATAACGCAATTAATTATGAACTTATAGAGACAACATTGCAGTGGATTACTTGTGGAGAACACAATTATCCTAAAACAGGTTCCATTTTAGTAAGTATTTTTACTAAGTTTTCTTATTATACGAAAAATATACAATATGTAGTTAAATTAATATTAAATTTGTAGGTATTCTTACCCGGATTTGCTGAAATTATTGCACTGAAGGATCGATTGAATAAGAATGAGTATTTTTCACCAAAGACTGGAAAATTTATTATTATATTATTACATTCATCTTTATCTAATGAAGAGCAAAGCTTAGTTTTTAAAAAATCTATCGCTAGAAAAATTGTATTAAGCACAAATTTAGCTGAAACGTCTATTACTATAGATGATTGTGTCTTTGTAATTGACAGTGGAAAGATGAAAGAGACCAGATTTAATTCGAACCAAAACATGGAAAGTTTAGAAATGTGTTGGGTATCACGAGCAAATGCATTACAAAGAAAAGGACGCGCTGGGCGTGTAATGCCTGGAGTATCTATTCATTTATATACCTCGTACAAGTATGTATAATTATTGTTCATTAAAACATTAAATCTTATAGTAAAGTTTACCAATATTTATTCAATTTAAACAATTGTTTCAGGTTCAACTACCACTTTTCAGCACAGCCAGTACCTGAGATATTACGAATTCCGTTAGAACCACTGTTATTACGTATTCAACTTCTACATAACGGAACAAAAGTTGACTTACATGAAGTTTTAGGTAATAAAAATATATTTTTAGTTTTATATCATTAATTAACTTTCTAATATCCATTATAATATTCTATTTAGGTAAAATGTTGGAACCACCAACAGAAGAAAATATCAGTAGTGCAATTAAACGTTTACAAGATGTAGGAGCATTTAATTCCGAATGTACATTAACCCCACTAGGTCACCATCTTGCAGCATTGCCTGTAAATGTACGAATCGGAAAATTAATATTGTTTGGAGCAATCTTCTGCTGTCTTGATTCCGCACTTACTATAGCAGCATGTTTATCTCATAAAAATCCATTTCATATACCTTTTGAAAAAAGACACGAGATTGATGCAAAAAAACAATTTTTTACTGCCAATTCTGATCAACTAACTATTCTCAAAGCATATAAGGTAAATGTATAAAAATATATAAAAATGTATATAATATATAATTATAATACAAAGATACTTTTTCTTTTGACAGAAATGGTTAGAAATATATACACGCAATACTAGTGCAGGCCATGCTTTTGCAAAAGAAAACTATCTGTCTGTGCGTACACTATATTCCTTGGCAGATATAAAGTATCAGTTATTAGAATTGTTAGTTTCAATCGGTTTTGTCCCCGTTAATTTACCTAAACGACAACCAAATGTTGACAAGATTATAGAAATTACTGGATTTGAATTGAACATCAATAATGATAATTATAAACTTCTGCAAGGTCTACTTTGTGCAGCCTTATATCCTAATGTAGTAAAAGTTCTTTCGCCAGAAAAATCTTTTCAAATTCAGCCTGCTGGGGCAGTTCCAACAGAAACGAGACCCGAACAACTTAGATTCCAAACTAAAAATGATAGTTTCGTTAGTATCCATCCATCCTCGGTCAACTTTCACGTTGGTCATTTTCCTAGTCCATATCTAGTATTTCAAGAAAAAGTGAAAACAAGTAAAATATTTATCAAAGAAGTATCAATGGTACCAATTTTACCACTAATATTATTCTCTGATTACGAATTAAAAATAGAAGTGCATGATGGAATATTTATTGTATCATTAGAAGATGGCTGGATGTTATTTGATGTTGAATCTCATAGGGTAAGAATATTTATTCGCGTTTGTTGAAATTAAAACAAAAAAGATGATAATTGTATGTTAAATATACTTTTAATGTTACTTAGGTGGCTCAACTTTTGCAAGGAATGAGAATGGAATTAGTCAAATTATTAGAACAAAAGATGAGGGAACCCCTTCTGAATCTATTAAATCATCAAAATGGAAAAAAAATTATCCAAACAATTGTAAGCGTAGTCACGAGAGAATAAAATATTATGTCGTAAATTTTTTAAACATAAATTATAAATTAATAAAAAAATATACATTGTAATTCATATATTATGCTATAAAAATAATTGTGTGTAATTATTATATACAATAATATTCGAAATATTTTTAACAATTACAAAATTTTTGTAAAATTTTATATTTTCTTTTAATATTTAAGAATCATATAAGATTTTGTCCTTCTTTATGTGTATAATTTTAGACAAATTTAAAAATATAAAAAATTATTAAATATTTTATTATAATAAAAATAATTATTTTTAAAAATATATAATCGTCATACTATAGTCGTGTTTACTTATATATACATGTCCTGTACATCAGTACCTACACTACAGTGCAATAGCATCTCAATACGTGGTTGATAGAAATAAATATATTTACGTGGTACGTACGTATATGTAACGTCAATTTTATCAGAGGCCACCGCGCACCCTCAATTACCCCAGGGACCCACCATAAACCTAAACTTTTAAGTTTATTATTTCTGTTATCTGTTTATGGATGGTCCTTGAAACAGCCCTTAGGTTGTTATACATCCTTACTAATTACGGGGAAAGCAGGTAGTTTTACCTAATGATTTTTCCCATAAACAATATTACCTACTAGCCGCGTTGGTAGGAGGCTTTCTCCTCTTATCTTCATTTATTAACATGATCTATAACCAATTGGCATCGTGGATCGTTACCCTCACTTTTCCTAACGGAAGGTGCGAACAGCCAATCCGCGTTGTTAATTAAAAAGGGCACACTCACACCGAGCTTTTCTCCGTAATGAGATGAGAACACCTGGGGAGAAATAGACAAAACCATCGAACAGTAAATCTGATCTCTCCGATCAGTGTAAACCTGTGCTGTGCTAGAAAATAAAGGTAATAGTTGCGTTACGACGCAGCTATTTTATTTTATTAACGAACCCTTAAATTTACGTGACATATACGTGATTGATAGAAATAAATATATTTATGTGAAGTTTATGAAACTTTATACGAGAAATATATTTTCTTGCGTATTTGTTAATGGTTATAATACATCTTAAAGTGAAGTCTGCTTATTGCTATTGATCATAACCTGCAATTTAAAGTTAAATTATGATGAATACGGAAGAGGTTATAATAGAAGAAATAATAGAAAACAGAAATTCAAATAATGGATTTATGGACCTTATATCAAATGTTGAAGAAAGTAGTTGCGTTCCAAACAAAGTAATTATTGAAGATTATTCACTGTACAAAAAAACTACACAAATCAATGTTAATGAGACAAGTCAATTTACAAATGACTGCGAGGTAATTATAACTGATAATGCTGAAATTAAACAAAATTCTAATAAGAAAGATGACATGAATGAACAAGCCGAACAAAACAAATCAGTCATACTGTCAAATACTAAACAAAATGAAATACTTATTAACGATACTGACAGAAATCAGAATACAAATGAAGATGTAACATTTGAAAACTTGGAACAAAAAAGTGATGATGATATTTGTATCATACGTGAAATAAATACAGTATCTTTGGCTCAAAGTAAGGATATAGGGATATACTTATTATCATAATCAAAATTATAAACAATTTTGTTATATATATTATATTATACATTACAAATAATTTTGATATTAAATTAACAATTGCAATTTATGTTTCCTTTTTAACAGACAGTGATAAAGTATCTTCTCTTACTAGTATTGCTATAGAATATGGCAATTCAGATTCAGAAACAGAATTTAATACTGATGAAACAAAAAGTGATAGCAATCAAAATCAATCTTTGAAAGAAGTACAGATGCAAACTTATAGGCAAAATAAAGAAGTATCGTCAAGTGAAGAAAGCGATAGCGACGATTCTACTAGTAGCAGTGATTCTTCAGTAATAGTTGAATCAGATGATTCAGATAGTGATGATAGTTCAAGCAAGTATGCTATTCATTTTTGTAAATTTTTATACATTAAATTAATTTTATACGAAATTTTAAAGCAATTTCTTGTATATTTAGGAAAGGCAAAGAAAATAATGTAAGAAGAAAAAAGAATAATGAAATGAGAACTGAATTAGATGATTTACCTCCTATTGAAGACTTAAAAATTAGTGTACCTGAAGTATTATGTGATCCATTAGGAGAGGTATTTATAAATATTAAATTAATACATATATGGATAATCTTGAAAATAGGATAATATCTTCATAAGATAATATTAAATTACAGGTTGCATGGATGGTTGAACAACTAGTAGTTGTAAAACCAAAACCTGACAAACCGACATTGAACTTAGATACAGTTTTATTTATTGAGAAAGGACAAAGGACGTTAGGAAAAATATTCGATGTTTTTGGACAAGTGAATGAACCTCATTATTGTGTGCGATTCAATAGTTCTGAGCACATAAAAGAATATAACATTACAGCAGGAATGACTGTTTATTACTGTCCAAATACGGAATATACTTCTTTAGTATTTCTACATGAATTATTAAAGTGAGTTTATATATTTAAATATGTATATAATTATACATACTATTCTTATTTATATTTATTACATTAATTTATAAGAAATTAAACATATAGTAAGCAATTTATGATTATTACAGAATCAGGGGTATTGATGCAAATGCGGATGATCCTCCAGAATTTTCAGATGATGAGGAAGAACGGGCTTATTATGAACAACTAAAAGCAAAACAAATAAATAATGTTAATGAAGCTGAAAATCCGTCTAAACGAAAGCGTACTTCTAGTGAGTTTCTTATGTAATATTTATATCTTTTTATTTGTTAACATTTGTATTTTCTATTAACATTTATAATTTTAGAACCTACTACTGGATGGCAAACCAATCATCCGTGGAATAGAAGTATGCAGAATCAAAGGAAAGGATTTTATGCACGAGGAGATAGACGATTTCCTTCTACACAAACAGAAAATTATTCTCAGAATTTATGGTCACAATCCTATCAAACTAATAGTGAACCTTATGGATACGGAATGTGTTCACTGCAACCTGTGCAATATATGAACCATAATGTTAGTGGTCTTAATCAAAATTTTTATGGCTCACACAATTACTATAGTGAAAATAGTAGCTCAACATATCTAAATCCTAGAATTCCTTTCAATACATGTCCAAGAGTTCCTCCAGGATACATAACACCACAAAATCATCCAAATTCATCTACAAATGTAAGGTTTCCTTGGCTACCACAAGTGTCACAAGTTCCTATTCGAATGAAATTGCCATGGATATCTATACCACCACCTCCACCTCCACCACCAACTTCATCACCATCAGATACTACTTCAACATAGTTAATATTAATTACTTATGAATTATATTTTTAATTTAATTATATATATATAGTTATATATTATATATATAATTGTATGTATATTGAAAATAATAGAAATTATATAATGCAAGTTATACATATATATAATATGAAATTAATAATTAAAGGTATTTATATTATAGACATTATCCCTAATTAGAGTATGAGTTAATATTATTTCCGCATATAGTGAGGAAATATTGCCATAACATGATCATATCATTTGTAATACAAATTATGATTATAGTACTCTTATACAATCAGATTATTCCTTAAAGAATGAATTATCTTTATAAACCGCCATATCTGGTTTCTGTAATTGTTCTTTGGCAATTGTAATATCATCTTTTATCGCTCGAATTAATTCCTCTGAAATGATAATGATTAATATAATAAAGATGGGACAAATTTTGATACAGTTACTATTTACCTTCAGAAGTAAAATCTTTTTCTGGCCGTACATATCCCGTAAAAACAGCTTTAATTTGTTTCCCATAAAAATCGTTCTCAAATTTATGCATTAAATGTATCTCCTACAACAATGATACATTATTAAAAAATGTTTTCAAATTTTCATGTTATCAAGTATCCAATTAATTATAATTTACATTCGTACCACCGTCTTTTTTTCGTTTTTATAAAACGGATTCCAACCAATACTAGCAACCATTTTATAAGTTTGTCCGTCTATAGAAGCCCATCCATAATAAATTCCAGTACTAAGATCACCAGGCAAATTATTTACTACCTCGTCTTCAAGATTTGCTATAGAAAAATAATTTTATAACTACATACAATATTAACAAAATATTATTGAAAAAAATTATTTTTTTTTATTTATACAATTAGTTTAACTTTCGCAAGTTTTTAAATCAAAATATTTCTTAATAAAAAGCGATTAACATATCGAATAAACACACAAAATAAAATAGTGATTAATACGATATATAATATTAAATAACTTTTTAACATATTTCATATATTCCCGCCAATAAGTATGTATACAATAAAGCGATTATGTCTTTCAATTGCATACAATTCTAAACTATTCTCTGCAACATTAACGTAATTTTAAATTGTTTCTGATTAATTTCAAAATTTTCGAATCTATCAAACAAAAATGAAATTGTTGAGTGTTACCTGTAGGTATCCCCAAGGCTTTGGAACCTCTGCCAAACCCCCTAACTACCGACCCTGATAAAAAGTATGGTATGCTTTTGGTAGACATAACGAATCTTGATTTCGCGTCAGACTGTCAGACTAGTAACGTAACTAGTAGCGTGAATGAATGTTACTTTAATGCTTCATAATATATTATCTTGAAAGAAGATAAAGCGTTCGTTATATGACGTGGCATATTTACACGCTATTTAGTTGTATAAATTCATGTTGATGAAATGAATGGACTACTTTTAAAACAAATTATTTAATATGTTATACGAATAATTTCATATTTATATAAAATGAGAATTAAATATAACATTGTGAATATACTTACGGAAAATTTTTCCTTAGATTTTTAATTCTGTTTAAACTGATAATTATCGCATGTTACGGGTTATCTATGCATAACTTTTTTTTACTCCTGTATTATCATAACATAAATTAGTTCTTACAATTTCCTCTGACAACAATAAATTATTGAAAGTTGTTTATTTTTAGCTTGTTAGTAACAAAAATTTCAACATTGAAAGAAATATAAGCAGATTTATAAAATAAAATCTTCTTTTTGTGTTGAAATTCAATTATCTTCTTATTTCAATTTGAGCAATATTGAAATCATTTTTTGTCTTAATATAATTAAAGTAAAGTATTTTGCTATGTTTTTTTATTGTGGTATTACAATACAATTTAAACGAGTAGTTAATAGTTCTATATTTACAAGTCAGCAAATAATGTGGTAAATTAGTATAGGTTAATACATTGTGAGCATTATATAATAAGAAATCAAATTTAAACTATTTATTTATTGAGAAACGTTACTTTTTTTAACATGAGAAATATTTCTAAAAAGAATACAATATATTAATGTTGAATGTAACTTTTATCATATTTTTAATTAAAAAGGTATAAAATTATTATTTCCACCATATATAAAATATAATTTAGCGAGGACACATGAGATGTCTTCCTCCATCAACAGATAAAGTTACACCTGTAGTGAAGCTGGCATCGTCACTTGCCAAATATGTAATTGCTTTTGCAACCTCGCTAGGATCTCCTGTTCTGCCAAGTGCATGAGTTTCTTTACTCTTAGCAAAGAATGCTTTTAATTGGTCTTCTGACATTCCACTACTTCTATGAAGATTTGTTATTATTACACCAGGATTTACGGCATTAACCCTCACCTATAAATTAAGGATTAAATATAAAAGCTACTATTGTAATTAATAAGTTTTCAAATCAAACATACTTGTTTTGGTGCAAGATCAAGAGCTATACATCGTGTGAATTGATCAATTGCTGATTTACTCATACTGTATGCTAAAACTCCTGAGAAGGATCTTATTCCAACTACACTTGATACATTCACAATATTACCTTTAGATTCTACTAGATATGGAACAGCCAACATTGTTAAATGATATATTGAACGTACATTTATGTTGAAAACTCTAAAATATTTACATGTTTAATATATTGTATAAAATTAAGATTAAATTTTATTGATTTAAGCTAGATATACAAAAGATAGACTTATACCTGTCATATTGTTCTAATGAAGTGTTCTCTATGCCTCCATTTTCTAATATACCAGCGTTATTAACTAGGATATCCAGTTTACCATAATGTTTAATAGTGGATTTGACAATATTTTCAACATCACTTTCATTAGTTAGTTCTCCAGTTACAATTAATGGTTTGTCAGGCTTACATTGTTCAGCGACTTCATTTAATTTCTGTATATTACGACCTGTTAATGATAATAATGCACCAAGTTGTGAAAACTGTACAGCAGTTGCTGCTCCAATGCCAGAACTAGCTCCAGTTATTAATACAACTTTTCCAGCAAATGCCATCTAAAAAAAGTAATGAATTACAATTAATTAAATTTTATTTTAAAAAATTAATATTCTTATAGTCTTTAACGTTTCTGTAATTCATAAACTTTATATATTTTTATATAAAAATTTTTAATACTTCCATAATTACTTAACTTTCTTGATATGTAAAATATATTTAATATATTATAAAGTTTTATAAAATCTTACTGATTTATATAATTTATTTATATTGCTCAGAGTTACGTTCTCGTGATCGTAATTGAAGTAAGACTAAATAGTTGCCATGCCATCGTTTGATAATAACCTAACGTAGAATTTTTACGAATCGACTATAGATAAATTATAACCATGGATACTATCACACGCTCATAAACTTGGCTATCTTAAAGTTTACATTTGCAATGTAAAATTATGATTTAATATCCATGAACCTAAATGTATGTAAATTTATAATTTATTCAAACTGTGAAAAAAAAATGATAAGAGCAAACGTAATACTTAACTTCCATAAGACTATATGTAAAAATTAATTAATGCTAACATATAATAATATTACAATATAATTTTGTACTTTTCGAGTAAAAATTAGTACATAATGTGGCCATTTTGCATATAATAAAAATAAAATATATTCTTCAATTTGTCAATTTTATTTTTTCTAATTCAATTATTACAATATTTAAATATTTTTCAACTTTTTCTACAGATATACAAATCTTTTCAATATTCCACTCTTTATCTTTAACTTTTTTCACAATTCCCTGAAGAGATAATTTTGCACTTGCTAACAGTGTTCTTTTTTTCTTAGGTTCACAATTGGAAACATATTGCAAATACATTTCTGCTAACATACAACACAATTGTAATACTTTCTGAACTGATTCTTCTTGTAAAAGCCATTTGGGATCTGATACGGCAATACGATGTGCTTGGTGTAAATAGTGTAGTGCTTTGTCATTATCAATATCAGTTTTTTTAAGAAAAGTAAGTTGTCCATACATTCTCCAAACATCAGAAATATTAGGTATAAATGAAGTAATTCTTCCAAATAATTCTAAAACTTTTGGAAGTAATTTTTGTGCAGACTTTCCATCTGAATCATTTACATTGTTTAATACAGCATCAGTAAGTATATCAAGAATTTGAACATCTAAATGGTGATTTTTCAAGTCTAAAATACGATGATAACATCGAATTACCTAGAAAAATGTGTAAAAGACATAAATCGTTAAAAGATATATGATTTTCGGGAAGGTTAAATGTTATTTTATTAATATTATGTATTCGTACTTCTGAAAAATGTCCTAAGTCAATGCTAACAACCATTAAATTATCCCAAACTTGCCACTGATCATAGTTACACTTTAAAGCATCTTGAAGAGATTTCCAAGCTTTTACTTTATCACCTAGGTTTATATAAGCTTTTGCTAAATTATTCCAAGCCTCGAATGTCTATAATTAAATCGCCAAATTCTTTAATGTATATTATTACGTAACAAATTAATAATTGAAAATATTAATACAAACTGTTTGCTCTAGTGCACAATAACGTTTATATGCTGTTGCTGCCAATTTCCAATCTTCCACTTGTAAAGCAGCAAATCCAAGTCTAATCCAAACATTTTCTTGAATGTTATTTAATTCAACTGATAATTTTAAATGTGGTATAGCTTCCTCATACTTAAAAATAAAAAATAATATATGTATTTAATTAAATTACTAAGAAAAGGGGAAAACTTTTCAAACTTATATTTATGTACGCACATTTTGTTTGGCAAAATAAAAAAATCCCCAATGTCTTTGAGCTCGACTACTTTTTTTATTAGACAGTTCCCATGCTGTTTCATAACAACTAGGTTCTTGAGTTGCATCACCTAATAAGCACCATAATTGAACTGATGGTTTTTTAGATATTTCTTGCTGAATAATTTCTGCTGCCTAAAATTAAAAATAAAATATAAATTTACGTGTTTCATGTATGCTAAGAAGAAATTACATAAACTAAAATATATACTTTATGTCTTAGCTCTAATATGTTGTAACAAGCAATAGCTTCTTCCCATAGTTTGCTCTTCAAAAAAATATCCAAAGCACCCTTTACTAACCCAACACTTAGCATCAATTGTGCCCACATTTGTTCTAAAGCCCAAACTGGCTTAAGACCACTGGCAAAGAATAGGTCCATTCTGTTTGTAACACAGATTTTTGACTTGTTTAGTTCATGTATTAAATATTCCATTTGTATCATTGATCGTTCAACAGTTCGTTTATCCTCAGATTCTAAAGAACACCGATGATATAGAGATGCTATTTTTAAGGACCAATTTCTTGTATTATTTACCACAACCTATTAAAAAATAATCTTTGGTAAGAAAATAAAAAATATAAAAGTCAAAAATACTTACAGTTAAATAAGGTGTTACTTCTTCATCTGTTAATTTATCCTTTGGTTGTGATAACTGTAATTGAACGCTATTAGAAGTAAAATTTAAAATAAAATATGAGTTTTGCTTTATAAATATAGTATAACAAAAATGTAAAATATATTCTTACTATTTTGCTAATATAATAGCTTCTTCTATTGCTCCTAATTGTGTATTTTCTATATTTGTTGAAAATTGAATATGTTCTAATCTAATATCATCATTCAAATCCAAAGATTTTGGTAAATTTTCACAATATCTAGAAGGAAACTGTTCCTTTTCTAAAGTTATTCCTAAAAATAGTTGTGCCTTGTCTTCTTGATATTTTGTACGTTTACCTAATGCACCTTCAAGATTTAAGCTTAATTTCGCTCCTTCTTGAGCAAGTTTAACATATTTTTCTGAATTTTGAATTCTCCTATAATAAAAATAAAATTGTGCAGCTTCAATATAAAATAATGTTTCGCAACACAAATTTTCTTTCAGCATTTGCAAATCATTGATTTTCTGAATCAACTGTTCAGTCTCATCAAATATTGTACCGGAACTTTCATTTAGTATAAGTTGATGTAAAAGATTTGCTCTAAATAACCACCATATACAACTTTTATAAGCATTTTGTAGAATTTTATTTGAGAATATCATCTTAGAAAAGTAAAGAAGATCCGACATTTTAACATTTGCATTACATTCATCGTGTAACGATAAATTTCTAAGTATATTTTCTTCTTTAATTTTTTGCCATTCAATATCTTTTTCAATTTGTGGGCCTGTCCAATTCTGTTGAATAAAATATAGTAAAGAAGCTATGCCTGTGCATAGCCAAGAATCATGCGAGTCTGTTTTTTCTATATTGTCATGTATTAATTTGGAAACGTTATTGCTATTATTCAACTCTTGAATTAGATTTGAAGATAACTTATTATTTATGACATCTTTATAATTTCCATTTAATATATGTTGCACACAAATAGGCAGGTTATGACCTGAAACAAGTAACATAAAATATAAAACAAAATTTGATTATAGCAAAATATATTGACCGACGATATAACCTAATACGATATATAAACATATACGTATATTCCAAAATCATTCATTTACCTTCATTGTTAACGACATTTATTAATAATGAAATTTCGATTTCTTCATTTATTGTTTTTTCTGCATTTGAAAGATTCATTATTGCGACGTATTACTTGACGACACGTGGAAAAGCTTGCATATTATTCACAATCGGAAGTCAATAATTATACTGACACAGATATTCACAATATAAGAAAAATATTTAATACAGAGGTTTTATACATTTTATATTACATGTTATAATACATTGTAAGGAAGTTATTTATTAATGTATTGTATTCCATACATGTAATTAATTGTTTGTAAATTAATATTATGAAAAATAATAAAAAAGTTACTTCTGTCAATTCTTGGACATAGCAAATAAAATATAATTATCTGTATATACATATATCATATATATGTATCTACAAAATAAAAAATTAATAAATATATTTTATAGTAAATAAACATATAAAAATATAACTATTTTTATTTATATCTTATGAATGTACAGACCAGGTTATGGTTATACTTACTGTAGGTATGTTAAGTTTTTTATTAATATTCATTCATCAAGAACTACCTATATTTACAATTTAATATGTCTATATAAAAAAATGTAAATTTATTGTATTTTTTATTGCGATTCAAAACAAATATTTTCAATACATTTTAGGTGTTTTGTTGATAATTAAAAAATACAAGAGAAAGTTTTGAAATATGTATCTTATTAATTACATAGTTGCACAAACTATTTTTTTATTATTACTATATCGGAACGATACTATCACATATGCAAGTAAATTGAATACAATTATTCTTTACAATTGATTAAGTACATAATACATATTATCTTGCTTATATGATCTATAATAATGATTATATAGCACATGTTAAAGGAAATCTTTAGAATTAGGAATTCTCAGTCATTTTTATGTGTCTATATAATATAATAATAGGTATATATATTACAATTAACAAGCGGATATATTAAATATATGCTTGTAATACTTAATAATATTTGTTGACCCGTACAAAGGGAAGATAATTTTTTTTTTCATTACTGATAATTTTTTTTCTTAATACTGAAAACATTAAAAAAAAAGAAACAAAAAAGACATTAAATATAATATATGTTTAATCAGGTAAATGTTTTACTTTTGAATAAATATTTATCGTAACATTAAATAAATTAATTTGAAAACTGAAAAATGAATAAAACCAGCAATATATATTAGCCTGAAATATACATATGTGTGCTTGAAATACTAAAAGTGTTGCAGCACACTTTAAGGCTCATACCATTCACTTAAATGATTTGAGTACTTAAAAGGGATAATGTTAAGACGAGGATAAACATTGATTACTTATTTTTTACAAGGTGGTGAAATTTTTTAGAAATTTAGATCGCTCTCGTTGTTATTGTCATTAGACTCCTTCTTTGCAGCTATCAAATTTTCCCATTGTGCGATGAGAGTGCTCCTACGTCGTGGATTTGGCTATAGAATTAAATAAAGATTAGTAATTCATCATCGTTTGAAAATATGAACACATGCGTATAGATATACGTAATAATTCATTCCAATACTTGATGAAAACAAATAATTAATCATCGAGAAACACATATATTAAATATGCTATATACATTTGATTAATAATAATTAACATATTCGCATTCTTTTTAAAAGAACTAGCAATACCTTATGTTTTCCTTTAGCTTCTTTTTCTATTTCATCCTCATTTAAAGTATTTGTCGAGGTACCGCTTCTTAACGAACTTGAACCATCATAGATATCGGAATCGTTATCATTTCCAATGTCCAAAAGATTTGGTTGAGACTTGGCCAACATTTGAGACCGCATTAATCTAAAAATGTATGTAATTGTTTGTTATATCGTGAAATGAAAAACGTATAAATTATTACTATTAACCATAATAATTTACCTCAAAAATATACTTAATCCGATAATAATGTATGATTGAAAATGACATTAAATTATCAATCATATTAGTTACAGTTCTTAAAAAAATAACATTTAAAGTATCTATATCTTGTCATTTATCAACTCCATCTTCTACTCGTTTTTAATTTCACTATACAAGTACGCGATTAATATTCAATTGTCAAGGTACAAATGACTTCATTCATCGCAAGAAGATGACGTAAATAATAGTAAATTTTAATTCTAAATTTTAAATTTAAAAAAAATGAAAAACAATATTTGTAACATCGTCATTTTTGTGTACATTTCAATTTATAGAGTTAACCAATGTAGCTTCTGAACAGCTTAAATAATAGCTATGAATGCATTAACCATTATAGAAGTAAAATAAAATTAAAAATAAACATGTTACCTAAGCTCGTTTTCTCGCTCTTTCATCTCATGTAATTCCTTTTGAATTTTTTCTTCCACAGGGACGTATCCCTTTCTAACGGGAGGCTTTTTCGGCTCATCGTCTGGTTCGAGTTGAATTTCCAGACTTCTATTGAAAGCCTTGATGCTCAGCGGATTGAGCGTGATACTGGGTGCCATGGGTGGTGTTAGCGCGTCGTTACCCGCAGATTTTGGTTTGTATATTTTCCCCCTAGTCGCCAGAAACCTGTGCATCAGCCCTTTCTGACTAGGTGCCGTTGCAAAACGCAAAGGTGTCGGAGTGGTGCGACTGGATATGACTCCATTCGTCATCTTTGGCGTTAAGGTAGGCGTAGACGGTGTAAGGTTGACTGCTTCTAGAATTTGTGGCGTGGACGTTGTTCTCTTCAGTTTTCCCGAGGCCAAAGCTTGTGGCATGCGACGCACCTGTTATACATTATTGCAGAAAATTCTTATTATATTCGTTTTGAATTTGTCGCAATTCGAAATGAAGATAATTCTAATTAAAAAAAAAGAAGGAGTAATGGTAACGTTGTAAAAATTTAGTCACGCGACAATCTATTTGCAAATAGAGAACGAGTGTATTCAAAATAACTTCGCATTATCTTTAAGAACAAAAGTATAGCGACCTTTGCAATACACTGTAGATTATTTAGCAAGCGCAAATTATACGAGAGCTACATTCTCAATCATTATTATCAGCACGACACAATAGTCACGTCAAGAGCAAGAAAAATGGCTGTTTCACCGAAAATGGCATTACATTAACCTTAACATATCGGCAGATAAGATATTTTCATCGAAATCGTGGCCTGGCAGCGTTACGAAGACCGAATGCAACCGGCTGTTTGCGAAATAAATGTGCACACTCTCGCGTCCTGTAGCAATTACTTCGCACGCCTGCTGCTAATTAATTAGCGTAAAGTATAGAAAATCGCGCGATCATGCCGAGATTATTAATCTGGCGATCGCGCGTCTGTTTCCATTATCGAAAGCGTGCCACGATTTTGGCGAACGAAAGAGTATGACGTTGGCTCACGATCCTCATTAGTTCCGTTCTGCTTAAACGTACCCACTATAAATATAAAAGCAAGCTGTTATACTTGATCGACTCTGCTCTGTCCACAGAATATTTTGCATATAAAGTTACTTCAAGAACTCGCTATATTTAATCTCAGGCACTTAGCAAGTATAATTAATGATAAAATTCGAATTTATTCGACTCGTAAACATTGACAGTATATAATGTACAATAGTATATAAATGTCACTTACTAATTTCTATCATGGTTTATCTTTATCTTCTGGAAATAAAAGGTAGAAACGATTGACCCGTTTCCGGTTAACTGTGTAAGTCATTAAACAAATGTGTAACTTTGATCGCTTATCAGTATTTCTACTTTCTGTATTTTAAAATCCTACCAACAGTACATCTATATGTATTGGTGTAAATATATATTTCGTAGAGATCACGAAGGTATTTAATACAATTAAAGTATTGAATAGCTACACAATGAGCCTCGATACCTAGTGGGACCACTTTTTACACTTATTATATGTTTAAAATGAATATCCAAGTTGTATATTAGTTTTTTACTAAATACATGTTTGCACTAAATATTTCGTAAAGTCTATATACATCTCCAAGTCTGTTTCAAATTTTATCAATATAATCACGACAGTCGTGCCATTACAATATTAATGAAATTCCAAGGTATTTTATATAACACTGACAATATATGTGTATAAATTTTGTACATAAAAATAATAGTAAGAGGGACATACTAAAATTTTCCATGGTAAATGTTCAAATACTTTCGCGAGCCAGTGTATAATATTTTTACATCGTAGAACTTGCTTTAACAAAAATTTTCATTGAAACAGTATTTCTTCTAAGCTTGCGGCGCAAGATCTAATTTTTCATCGATGAATTCCCATCACGTCCGTAACAAGATTGAAACAGTGCGTTACGTGATGAATCATTAAATCAGTAAGTGCGTGTATAATCGTCCTCGTCGCTCACGGACATCACAGCCGTCCGATGCGTTTCGTCCCTACAAGGACTACGCAGGCATTTACTCTTTCTTTCTTTCGTTCAACGACCTTGAGCATGGTCGACACGAATGTACATATGTACACGTAACACACACGTATATACATATACGTGGAGTTTTAAGCATACCTTGGAATCCACCGTCTCGTGGGACGTGGTTTTAATGCTACCCACGTTTCTCAGCTCGTGCTCCCTCTCCGTGACCTCTTCGATCTCCTTCTGTATTCTGTCCGTCGCCTTCTTCAGCTGCTCCAACCTATGCTCCGCCTGCAACGAAATGGTATCACGTTCAATTCCATCTTTTATAGATAAAACGATAGAGAATTTAAAACAAATTGACCACAAAAACTGTGTCTTTTAAATAAAAAGAAAAAGCAGAAAGATCACAAATCGAAAGTTAAAAGATCGAATAATAATACATTTGTGATTCTTTGAGTTTCAATTGTGTTTTTATTAATCCGTTGTTCGCTTTTTCAGGACGGACTTGAAGATGAAGATCTCGCTATTGCAAATAATGACATCAAGACGCAAAATCTTCATCGGAACGAAGCGCGACGTACTGATAAGAACACGATCGAAAGCCGAAGAATCACAAAAAGTTTAAAATCGCCAAAAAAAATAACGAAAAACGTTTTTTAAAATTGTTCTCTCTTCCGTTGATTTAACTCGATTCGACGCATGTTTCCGTAATGTCAAGCGCGAGGCAGACTTTGATGGATGAGCAAGTCGTGGAATCCTCCGCGTTTCCACATTTTTCCAGTCGAGGATTCCCTTTAATTCTACCTCACGACGGACGCGATTGCATTCATACAGGCTGGCGTAATTATAGTAACCGGTGTTTTCAGATTGTTAAATTAATGATGGCGCAACCTGACCCTCGATTCCAATTTCAACATGAACCGTGTGACCAGTTTAAACACCGGTCTCTGAACGCCTCCGCGGTTTACGAACCTTCCTATTGCACTAGTCGCGATCCTCGATTTTCATGCGGGCGAAGGATACGAGAAAAAGCCAATGAGAAGCAGGAAAAAAAAAGAATACAAACCACGAGACGAATCAAGTTCCAGACTACCTCGTGTCGATCGTCTCGCTAACGGGAAGCGAATTCCAGAAAACTAGCTGAACACGACTGCCATACGATTAACCCGTTCTGCTCTCTTCACTTCGTCGGTACGATCCATCAAAATTTTTATAGTATGCTCCTAGAGAAGCTAATCAGGTTTGCTGTACGAGAACGAACGTGCACCACTAACGTGGCTTGTTTGCACAAGCTACATCGAACGAAATGGATCGATCTTCTTTTACGTGCGCTATTTAACGGGCTGTTATTGTTTCCGCGTTACTCGTGCTTTCGTAATTCTTTAAACATATATTGAATAAGTATTCAGGCACTTTTGTCAATTTGTAAATAACAGTACGTGAATTTTAGCAAAGCGTGCCATGCAATGGCAAATTAATGGCTAGTAGCGGAACTTGCTGTGCACACGGTGGTCTTCGTGGAATCGAATCAGCGGGCTATAAATTTAAATCGTCAATTAACAAGTTTGAGGTAGACTGCGGATTTTAAAAGCATAAAGATGTATAGAATTCACTAATATATAATATATAAGATATTCAAAGTAGATTAATCGTTATAATATTTAGTGGATGAAATAAATTTCTGTTTAAGTATGTGCAGTCTATAGATTAGAATTAGATACACGATTCAATTATATAACGGCTAATCTTAGATATTACTGCTTGGATTAGCAGTTTAGACAAATTTTTATCTCTCTCATTATTCTAGATGCTAAATATGCTGAAATTAATGGACGTCATATACAAAGATCTATAAGATATGCAAAGTATTCGTAATCTCCATTTAAATTCTACCTTCTTAGTTACGTTCACAGAAATATAAAATTCCACGGACCCGTTCGCTTTCCAAGATCAATTTTATCACATTATATTACTTTATTACGCATACAGTGATTTTATAAAGAACAAAATCACTGTAGATCGACAATCCGTAGTTTTGTAAAATCACACTTCAACAACAACGTGTATGTTTCAGACACGTTTTATACTTTCATTAAAAAGAATGAAAGAAAAACAAGCGAACGTTTTTTCTTATTCAGCATCTTTTTTTACACTCACCTCACTCGGCTAAATAAGAAAAAGTAGAAAACACATTTCTCGTGTTCGTTAATCAATTCCTTAATCAAATCGTAATCAATGTACAACGCGTGGCACTGTATTACCTAGTTCTTTCCCATGTTATTTAACGCGTTATAAAACTAGAATCGCTTTTCCAGCTTACTGAATCTCGCGATGTTCGACGATAACGCGAAACAATGCGAATAGTCTAACGATTTTGTTGCGGCTCGCGCCTGAGGAATTCAATACTTTATCTAACTATACTTAACCAGATTTTATCAATTGGTATCGCGACCGATAACTGCCCTTTGATTTTACACTGCGGCCATCACGAAACAAACGCTTCGTTCACGCGTTTTCAATCGATTTTAATGAGTGGACGTAAATTTTAATTGGAAACATCGTAACCCTTTAAATGGAGATCCTCGGATCGAAGCCAAGGTCGATTTTGTTGCCGATCGACAGATCGTTCGATGACAACGCGAAACGGATGTTACTTTGATGACCATTTTCTGTGACTCAAACACCTCGATAATGCGGCGATAACAATATCCATATATCTAAAGATATCATATTTGATATAACAGAAAGTTATGTGTGTACAATTTATATTGTAGATTTCTCTTTATGACATATCGGAATTTCGCTTAGTACAACAAATAATTATCTTTAGAAAAAAAAGGCACAGATATAATATAGCGATTAAACAAACTTTCAATGAGTTTTTCGTTACTGTTATATGTTGAATATACTACCTAAATATTGGTATGTATACTTATTTCGTATATTGTTTTAGATTCATTCACGGTGCACTATAAGAAAATCTTAGGCAACAATACAGTATTATAAATTTCACATCTGAATGACGAATATCGTTAAACTACGGATGTTTATGTAAATTTATATTTTTATGAACACACGTGATGAAACGCGCGAAGATTTCTTTCGCTTACAAACTAAATATAATAATGTATAGTATTCTCATAAATATATAAAAACCGTAACAATGTTAATCGTTACATGTAACCCGGTTATTAATATTTATTTCCAATAGAAAAATTGGAAGGGTGTCTCAAAATCGTTCATTTCAAATTCTTCGTCATTTCATCACACTGTCAAGAGATTAAATCAATCAACGAACGATCATTCAAACAGTAGACAAAAATCAAAGCCAGTGTTTCATTCTAGAAATTTAGAGAATTTCCCTCCGTCGTTTTTATCATTTCGACAGATCCCACGCGTGGAAGAACGATCTCTTTGAATGCAGATCGCAAGGGAATGCAGCGCGTTCGTAATTAAAAACGAAAGGAACCTTTTCGTCGGTCGTAACGTACGATTTCACAGTTTCATCTCAGCCTCCGGGACAATGGAACTCAGCCAATCAATCACTGGATCGTCGCGATCGGCCAGATCCTTCGATCTAGCTCTTGCTGCGGATTACGCGCGACTTATTGCCATGTCCTTCTGTCCGAGAACGGAAGGATAGAGGGTCGGCTCTTTCGCGGCTCGCAGAAGGAAGCAAACTCGCTCAGGTGTTTCGCCCGCACTTCCGCGTAGGAACCGAATATTACTGAAACGAGTTTGTTGAAGGGTTTCCAGGTGAGCAGCTGTAGCTTGGCCGGCCGTCTGGAATGCTGCTCATTGAAAACTGAACAGCAGCGGCTAGCACGGCTGCTTAACTGTAACCCGTGCCTGTTTCCTTTCTAAAAAAATGGGCCACCGATCATCTTCCTGCCTCTCCTTCCTTCTCGGCGACGTAACCCCCCGTCGTCGTTTTCATCCGTATCGATTGGCCGACTTAAAATTCCTCTCTGCTGATGCACGCTCGATTTCGTCGAAGGATAATAAATTTCGAGGTCGATACAAGATCGAGGATAACCCGTTAATAAATTGTCCGCGTACGCGGATCTTATTTTGCTGGTGAAAATCTCTCACTGACCCTACTGACTCCGTGATTCTCATTCGGAATACATAATTAACTAAAGTGTCTGCGGACGATTGCTCCTATGATTTATCGCTGCGAAATTTGTAGTTAGGAAATCAATTTGTAGAGTTCTGTTGACTTATAGATTAAAGGATATTTTTCATTCTACGATCGTCAGCGTAAATCTAAGAACGTCTAATAATCGTCGTTATACACTTCTTATATACTCTCGCTAATATGCACCGTACACGTATGCGTATGTAAACCTACAAAATTCTGAAAGTTTCTAGCGCTGAATGGACTTCAAAAACGTGAACGACATGCTGCGACAGAGAACAAATGCATGAGGTTGCAGCATCGCGTTTCTCGAATAGTATTAATGGTATTATCATCAAGATCGCTGAAAGCGCAACAGCTGTTTCAATTTTTCATATACCTGACGTTGAAACATCTGTCGAACCGCTTTAGAAACGAGACTAACCGTGCTACGTCCAACAACGACCCACATACCTTATATGTAATTAAATTAAACAGCATCGATGCCGTTGAGAAACGCAACGGACACCGTACGATACTTCTCGTGCGTGATAATTACGCCCCGCGGAAATTAATAAGCATTCAAAGCGCAGCCAATTTACGGGAACAACGTGGAATGTTCTTGTCTCGTGTTCGATCGCGGGCTACATGATTCGTCGCGTGTAAAAAATCGTGTATACAATAGCTCACGAAAGTATTCGAACACTGGTAGGAACATTTTTTATTTTTTAAAATTCAATGAGTCTCGTATTACCAACCTTATCCTTTTGTTCGGTTCTGAAGTTAAACATATGCTCTTCCAAAGCATTACTCATCGTAGTATTGAAATAATGCTTGTTTTAATAATTATACTTTTAGTTTCTACAAAACTCCATCAGCTTATCATCTATTTTTAAAAGACTTACATATCTATATCTTTGAACCTGTCAAGTTATTTTTATTTGAATTACCAATTTAACAAAAAGCATTGTACACCGTTATATTCATTATTATTTTACATAGTAATTAATTAAGTCCAAGTATTTAAAATTTTGTATCGTTTAATAGTAGTATCGTATGACTAAACAAATATGATACTATGCACAAATGAGATATATATGTATATATAAAAGTCGACAAAAAAAAAAAGTTTCGTTAGAAAGAAGATACGTATAAATACTTTTTATTGTCATTGTATGTCATTAGAGTCCTACTGTCTGATCATAAAGTAGCGCTAAAATCAGGAAGCCAACAGAAATGTACTTATCATGTCTTTTTTTTGTGATCCTCATATTATATCAGATCTGCTCCAAATTTTACCAATATAACTATTCTTTTGGCTTCGTGCCAATTGTGTCTTATTAAAGTATTTATGAAATTTTTTAATGTTTTATATAACGCATGTAATGCATACACATAAAGGATTTTTACAATAAGTGTAGAAATACTTTCGTGAGCCATACCATTATATATGCACGTCGAAAGATGCACGATACCGGTTCCTCCGTGAACGCGTGCAAGTGCAACCGCGAGTTACCAACTATCTCTCGACAGTTTGCATTTGAATTACATTTGTCCACAATCTCGTCACCGGTGTTAACCACCGTCCTCGACTGAGAGCTTCTTTCACGATATCCGATAACGCGTTAGAAACATCTGAAATATTTCATTAGTTGGTAAAAAGTCATAATAAAAACATTAAAAACTTCTCGTAGAATCCAGTACTACGTAATCTTAAGAACGTATAAAATGGAAAAAAAATGAAAGAGCAAAGAATAAAGAAAATAAAGAAGGGAAATAATGAAATGACGAAAGAATTGAATTGAATTCTATTTTAACGCTTGCTTAATGAATAGTTTGTAATTACTATTGTTCTACCTTATCTCAAATGGTATCAACTTTATGCTATCAACTTTATTGCTTAATTCGATATATGAATATTTCTTTATAAATAAAAAAAACATTAAAAAAACGAAACATGAAAATAAGAATAGAAAGATTAGGCTAAATTTTTCTGTTACTGTGTTCCACGAGTAACCAAGGATATTTCAATCTAAACGAACATGAATAGAATAACAGCTTTGAATTTTATTTCTACTTTTAAAATATTTCGCAGATTAGATGATATCGAACCGATCATCAGGAAGGTATAATCTTTCACATTTAAGTTATCCGAATGAAGAAAATCGAGTTTCCAGTGAGAAAGCGTGAATCGAGCTACTCACGTTCAAAAATCGCGTACGAGCTGATTTGAATAGTCGTCCAACCAGTCTTTCGAGAGCAACACGCTGACACGTGTGAATTCACGCATTTTTCATTTGGATAAACCGCTTTCGAGCGACATGGAACGATTCTGTTAAAATTGCCCGACTAAACGACATCGAGTATCGTGACATCTTTTCCAAGATACTTTCTCGAACAATTAATTCGTTGACTCATTTGGAATAAGCGACACTTTGCGATCGGTAATGAGTCGTATATATGAGCGCTCGCGAGAGAAATCGAGAATCCCATTGACGTTTCCCTGCTCGATCGTCGTTTAAAGGTACCGCTGTGTTGATCAATTCGTACGGTAACTTCTACCAGAGAAAAATATCGATACAATAGCATCTACGCGTCAGATATTAATCTGTTCTGACACAATGGAAAAAGGTCAATTCTACACCGTTGATTCTCACGTACACTACCGGCCATAAGTGTTAGAACATTTTCTAATATTTCATTATTTTTATTGTCTAGTTACTTCTTTATAAATATTACAATAAAGTTTTACAATAAGCACTAAATGAAGTACAATTTGTTAGACTGTCCCAATGAATGTAACGAGCAGGTGTCCTAATACTTATACGACTGACGATATAAATAGTACGTTTTGATAGCAAGATACGTAGTACGATAGTATGACAGTAAGATTTTGCTCTTCCACGCTCAATTTCTTATTCATACGCGTGTACACTAAACTTACCTCCATTTTCATTGTTGCTGCCGACAGGATTTCTCAGCGAAGGTCAAACACTAAATCCTTTGTCGGACGTGTTCCTTCTGCTTGCCGAACTCGAATTCGGTCCGTTTATCTGATCGTGGACGCAGGTGGTTTACGTTCGTATCTATTATCAT
Organism: Bombus vancouverensis nearcticus; assembly: GCF_051014615.1. Taxonomy (NCBI): domain Eukaryota; kingdom Metazoa; phylum Arthropoda; class Insecta; order Hymenoptera; family Apidae; genus Bombus; species Bombus vancouverensis. The sequence continues at coordinate 15,619,321 of NC_134915.1, read as the reverse complement.
GCCGCGCAGTTACGTCACATCGTCGGATCTCTTTTTTTTTCTTTTCACCGTGTACCCGCCGATGAAAGTGTAAAAGTTGCAAGGGGATTTGTTGGATTAAAATTTCTTCAATCCCGAAAAAATCGAACCTATCTCCTCTCCGTTGACGACTGCTTTTGAGAGTTGATCCGGCTTCGACTACGACCACCGCACCAAGCCGAATTCTCTTCGATCCGTGGCGTGGAACCGTAACGCGAAAGCTTGGTCGTGCTCGATCGATTCCCTTCAGATAATTTCCAACCTGACACCCGAAGAGGATCTCGCGTGATCTATGAGATGCGAGAGCGTGAATCGTGTTTGCCACGGCGACTCGAGACTCTCAGAGTACAGCTAACCAGATTGGTCGAGGGGAAACACGACAAGAAGCCGGTGTATATTATTGCGAGACGCGACAACGACACTCGCTAGACTTTGCTTTCGAAACTAATTTTTCGTGCACGTTCCATTCTTCTTCTTTACCCGGTTGCTCCTGTAATTTCCGAAACCGCGAGCTTATGATTGAAACACGGCTGAACTCCGTTCGGCGACTGCCATTTTACCTGCGTGACCTTGTTCCCCGACCCGTTCTCCGAACAAAAGCAACAGAGTCGAACCGCGCTGCATCTGATACAAATCACTTTTCGGCTTATCATGTGCGTAAATATACACTTTCGCAATTTCCATTCTATCCACCATGCGATGTCGTTTTTATTTCCTCTCTTATTTTTCCTAGTTTTATCTGAAACAACTAAAATGTTATAACCTGGTGCTTATTTTTACGTCGCGCAGATATTTTTCCTAGAAATATGACGACTATAATGAATAATAATGATAATTACTTTTCTAATGTAAATGATTGGGTAATTGTTTGTTCAATTAAAGAAAGTATCATATTATTATTCAGTAAACTTTATGTATACTTACATGATTGCATACATAACTTTCAATTTTGTTTAAATAGAGTTTTACATGTTTATAACAATTGAGTCTTCAATTCCTTTTTAACAGTATATCAGATATGGTATGGCACACAGGGTATTTGAGATTAAATCTTGGTGGAATTTAAACTGATATTAGTCTTTTTCCTTTACATTGAAATATAAAAATTACGATTGAATCATAATATTTGTAGTATGTTAAAAAGCAACTACAATTGTAGTAAACGTGCACGTAATCAAAGATTGTATTAGGCTTCAAATCTCACTACAATAGGCACAAATAATAATAACATTGCGATATAAAGGTATTTTTGTGTTGATAAAAGATTATACAAACTGTTTTAAATTTGATTTTACCGCATAATTGAGCGTATGCTATATCGCGCGCGCCATCTGTATCCTTTAGTTTTACATTTTTTAAATTCAAGGCGAATTATTTATAATTTTTGTAACAGATTTAGGGGCAAATATGATTAATGACTTTATGTAATATTTCATAAAATTAATAAGATTGTATTATATCTAGAATGTTATTAAAATGCTTTAATTTTTACTTATTACATACTTACGTTTTTTGTAAATGGTCCGTTAGGAATTCAACGGAAACGTTATTGCCATTGGATATTTCCCTTTTAAAATATTCTATTTTATAATAATAACCAATGAGATAATGTTTGAAATTCTTACACATTAAGTTTTGCCAATAAAGAGTGTGTGATTTTTATGTTTTACATTTGACGAGTATTCATACAATTTGAGAAATGATCATATATACTTACATATGTAAATAAGTACATACAGTACAGACATTCTCTGCTGTTGCATGAGATTTTATACCTGTAAGAATTACGTATTTTAAATTAATCAATGAATGAATAAATTTATTATTATATTATAATTTTAATTACATATAAATACATATAAATATATTTTTCATTTACATATATAGTTATTAAGCATTCACCATTTTTCGACTTCTTGTATTAATGTATATTTGCATAAAAGTTCAATTGTAATGGATTGTACCAAGAAAGAGTGTCACATACAAATAATGAGTAAAGGACAATTCTCCCCAGTTAATAGTAAGCAGTTCAATATTTTTAATATATTAATTTTTAAGCAATGCATATAATGCACATAGAGTACAAAACATGTTTTATTGAATGTATATTACAGAACTTACGCATACAAAATCAACACAAGGAAGAAATTTAACAGGTTCTGCTCGCCATATACGAGATTTAATTGCAGATATTCATAAAAATATACAAATTTGGAATACACTTCATTTAGAAGGAGTAACATTACTAAATAACATAACTCAAGCGAAACAAGATGAATCTTATTCTGAAATTTTGCAAGAACAATGTGATAAATTGGAAATTATTTGTGATGGATTGGTAATGCGCTTTCTACATGATTATTTTTTATTTAATATTATTGTCATAAAGATAATTTTATTATAATATTACTTTCTAGGACGATATTGTAAAAAATTTTGCTCAAATTGAACAACAGATGAAAATAACAGCTTCTTTAGAAACTAGCAAGGACAAGTTATTTACAACATGGCCTAGTTCAAAATTTGGTAAAAATGCACAATTATATTTTATCTATAAAAATTAGTATATTTTTATAATTAATCTATCTTATAAGATTATGATTAATTTTAGGACAAGTTGCAAAATCAATATTTAGTTTATATTCTAATGAAGCAAAAGTGAAGCGTGCAATTTTGGAAGATACAGCGCATTATTATACAGAATCTTGGAAAATGTTGTTCCTTGCTAGTTGGGTGCATCAACCATTATTGCCAGAAAATCTAACAACAGTCTTAGAATCAATGTTAATAGAGAGTGGACATAGGTAATTAATTATTGGTGATATAAATTTTGGTAAGTATTTTTCTATTTCAAAAACAATTCAATGTTTACAATAATTATTTTTTGTATTATGTCATAAGTTACAACTATTGAAATAAAACAAAGATTAACAGAATGATCATTTATTTGTGGCTTTCCAAATACCATTTGTATAATTTCACAAAACGAAATATATCAAATTGAAATATATAGTCCAAATCTAAAGTGAATTATGAAATTCTGTTTACAATTGGTACCTGAGATCGCAAAGAATTAATATGAATATAGATAAATATAAATATACTAGAAATTTGCTTGAAAATGCAGATTCTAGAATATGTATCTATAGATACAAGGAATTAAATCTGCAAAATTAATGCATTTTATGATTAATTATATTCTGATTAGTATTTTTAGTTAGTGCCATTAATTTTTAATTATATCAATAACTTCTTATATATGTATAATACATTATTTACAGATAAATAGAAAATTAATAATTTTCACTGTACATAAATGCTATAACAATGTGGATGGAATTATTTTTTTGATGTTTAAAGTATTTTCAATGATTTAGTATTTCATACAAAAGCTGTAAATAATTCACGTTAATTCATTACTACTTATAATCTGTAATATTTTTGTTGTCGTTACAATGAAATTATTGATATAATATAAATACAATTTTTATTTTACTCATCAGTTTATCAATACAGGTATTATCCTATTAAATATTTAATAATAGATATAGAAAGTTAAAATTAAATCGTAAAATAATTTGTGCATAAACATTTTTGTTTTGTGTTTATAATAATGTTATAACTAAAAAGAAATTACAATATATGTCTGTCAGACTGTACAACCAACAACTATGAAAAATTATATGTACACAAAATTTTTATATTTGTTTCACGTTGTTTAATATATAACCTTGGTAATTTTAATTTCTTATCTTCTTTCTTATCTGAATTATCTTCTTTCAAGAAAGTAAACTTAAACTGAAAGTATTAGTTGCACTATGTGTATGATTATAAAGACCGTTTACTAAAAATAAAATGTATCTATATGTTGTAGTAAAAATTTGTAGAAGACAATACAACAAAGTAAAATTTCTTTGTATAACATTAATGCATTTTTTAACATTGTCAATACAACATGACACTATCTTTTTCCATGTGAAATATACATTATACACAATAAATATAACAGAAACAGTCTTATTTACATACACATATTAGAATACAAGACATTATATTACTTTACTATTGATACTCTTCATTCAAATATGGAAGTTATAATATATCGATTGTGTGATACTGTCAGAAATTCTATAAAAAAATATCTACACAATTGTGTAATCATACATATACATTTCAATTATACGTTTGATATTATTATACACTATACATATTACTTCAATTTGTTTAGGAACATCTTGCATGTAATCATTCAAGAATCAACTTCTGGTATTTCTATTAAATTCTTCACTTAATGCTTCAAAATCAAGATCAGTATCTAAATTTGAATTATTTGATATCAAATTGTTCTCTAAAATATTATCTGGCATAATATTTTTTAATCGTTCAGATACAAGCTCATCAACTAAATTTGACTGATCTACTAGATGCAGTTGCTCTACTAATTTTTCATCAATTAGTAAATTCTTATCTATTACTCCACTTGTATTTAGAATGTCTAAATGTGCTATGTGATCGTACTGAGCTATTTTTGATATATCTAAATTTTCTGAACTTTCAAATATACCAGTATCACAATTACTAGAAATTATTGGTACTGTATCTTGAAGTATAGGTAGGTTATCTGAAATCTTACAACTGGAAGTAGCAGGCATTATTTTGCAAGAATTTGTGTCTAATGGTGCAGATTGTGTTTTAACACAATTTGTATCCGGTACAGTCATAGGAATTATTTTAGAAACTAGTTTTTGGAATCCTTTAATAAAGTTCTGAGATCCACTCTCCATGCTATTCAAACCATTTTGTATTTTCTCAAAGTTCTGAGCATCTTGTTTTACATAAGTTTCCATAGATCCATTTTCTAATTTGACAAAGCCCTGTTCTGTTGGTTGTAATTTTATGAAAGCCTGTTCCATATGTCCTATTTTAGATTGGTCATAATTATCTTCAATGTTACAAAAGTTTGACGACCCTAAACTGTTCCCTAATTTAGTAAAATTCTCTTTATGAGAATCCGTTTTTTGATAACTTGAAATTTTTGGCGAAGTGATATCCACTTTTTGGAATCCAGGATTATCTGAAATTTGATTCTGAATCTCTGGATTTGATATTAAAAGTTTCGATACATTGCTAGATTTGTTACTTTCTGCATTATTCACAGGACTAGGATTTCTTCGCATTAATGTTAAAGCTGATAACACTTCTGGGCAAGTAGGATTTGTCACAGAGTCACCTCTTCTTTCACTTAAAAAGTCTGAGACACTGAGATCTGAACTTTCAGAAAATCCGCTAGACATTCGTTCTTCCATATTTTCTTTACCATCTTCAGAATTATCTGTTTTCTGACGTTTAAGGGGTGGCTCTTCATTCTCATAGGTAGTACAAATAGAAGTATCAACCTTTTTTAGAGCTTCATTATTAATCTTATATAAACCTGGATTGAGACCTAAAGCATCACAAAGTGATTCTTCACTGATATCAATCAAATCTTTGTTTGTTTCTTCATCATTATTTATAGTAGTCAACATTGTTTTAGTTTTTTCTCGTATTTTATCCATTAATTGTTTTAACTCACCCAAAAAGTTCCTTACATTATTTTCGGACTTTAGTACTAATAAATCAAATAATGATTGTGCGTTAAGTACCGGTTTTGCAGCTATTTTTATTATTTCAAGATCTTCACATACAGAAATTGCTTCGCGTAACTTTATTTGACGTCTTTCTGACTTAGCCTCTGGTGTAACATAAGCCCAAGGACCTCGCTTTTTTCCTTTTCGTTTTAAAGGATCTTGACCCCCATTTTGTTTTAATTCAGGTTCAGGCGTTGGTGGAGGTAGTTGTTCAGGACTTCCATGGTCAGGATGCATCTCAAAATGTCTCGCCATACGAGTACGCCCTAAATATATTTTATTACATGTAGGACATCTAAAATGATCTGATATTTTTCTTTTTGGTACTTCTAGCCCTGTTAATAATTCTTTAGGTGATTCTTCTTCCTCAAGTTTATCATTATTGGTGTTATAATCGCTATAACCACCATCTGAATCATCTAAATCAGGTTGTAGAAAATCTGAATGGTGCAAATGTTTATAATCCCGAACCATATGTCTAGGAGGTCGAGAAAGTCTGCCAGATCGTGTTCTAGCTACAACTTTCTTTCTTTCATCCTAAAGAAATATTATATTTAATATGTTAGAATCATAAAACAATTCCAAAATACAGCAAATTAACTAAAATGAACCTTCAATTCTTCCTGTTCTTCATCAGGAATTGGTGGTGGTTTAGATGGAAGTAAGGAAGGTCTGATAGCACTTTTTTTTGGTCTACCTCTTTTTCCACCACGATTTTTTAATATATTTCCTGGATTTCTAATTTGTAAATCCAGTTCTTCAGGAAATACAACCCTATACATACATTTAGTTAATTTAGATATAAAATTTCATAATATCTAAATAACTTCATATATTTACCTATATACTACTCTTTCATTTGATGTAGCTGCTTCTTGACTACGTTGTTGCAGAACGTGTGCAATTTGTTTTAATTGTGTTGGTGTTAAGCGTTGTATACTGGAATAAATATTATTGTTATTAAATGAAAGAACTTGATAAGTATATTGCATTGTATGTATTATTATTCTAATATTATTTGTATACCTATGAAACGTTTGACCTTGCTGAACTATTTGTATGGGGTTTTCACTAGAACCTAATGGCTTAGATGTATCTGTAGATTCATTTACTATTGTTGTAGATTTAACAGTACCTTTAGCTTTTTTATTAACTTTAAGATTTGCGCCATTTACTGCAAGATTAAGTTTTTGTTTGGTAGCTTCACTTTGAACTGACTTAGCAGATTCAAATGTACTACTTTGTTGTGTTATAGGTGTTTTTTGTGAATTATTTTGTGAATTGTTTGAAATACTGGCAACGTTTTGAGTTGCAATAGTAACATTTTGCTTAGTTGTGTTGTTAAATGCAATTTTTGCTTGAGGTTTTAAAATTGATATTGGTGTTGAAGAAATTTGGGTTGATTTTAAAATAGATGCAGAATTTGTTGTTACTGTTTTTAAATCTTGAGCTTTAACAATCGATGCTGTCCGAAGCAAAACTGGTGTATCAGGATTAGGTGCAGTTTTTGATGTTCCAATTGTTCCCGTAGTTTTCTTACCAATTGCAGCTCTTGTTTTAAGTAACTGAGGGGGGATTTGAACTGATTTTAAAAATTGTGCTGGAATAGCTGTAGTCACGCTGGTATTATTAAGAATATGATTAGTTTTTGGAAGCACAGTCGATGCACCTTTTAGCACTGGAGTTAAAAGTTGTTGAACATTTCCCCTTTGTAGAGATTGTGATGTTTTTACAATTGGAGACAAACGTATTTGTGGAGTAACAATATTTTGTGTTGCTCCAGATGTGGTGTTTACAGTGGTATTTGAAATATGTGGTGTACCAATAGATTGGTTCTGTATTTCACAAGCACTAGTTAACAGCTGAGTGTTTAATAATTGTGCAGATATACCACTAGTATTTAACAATTGAGCTGTTATAGGTGTAGCTTTTATTATCTGTGGTGACAAATTGTTTAATATTGTAGCCTTTGAAAGTAATACAGAATTAGCATTTGAATTAGTATTAAGTGAATGTACTGCATTAATGGAATTAACAGTTGTGTTACTTAATTTGTTTGAATTTTGAAGTAATCTAATGTTCTTAGCTGGTTTCAATATAGTTTGTGCAGGTTTTATGATAAATTGTGAAGATGGTAAAATCACTGGTAGTTTCTGTAAGATTTGCGCTTGGGTATTGGGTATTGTATTATGTTGATTTTGTGCTATATTTTCTTCAATAGTATATTGCAAATTGTTTTCATGAATATTTTTTACATGTGTAACATCTGCTTTTATTCCATGTACTTTAGGCTGCTCTAGAACTATTGTCTGTGTACCCGAACTTTGTTGAATTATATTATTCTGATGTTCAATTATTTGTTGAGCTTCATGATTTTGACTACTTAAACTTATTTCTTCTAATGATATATTGTTTTCGATTATTTGATCTTGAAGTTGTTCCGTGTGGGAAACTTTTTGCATATGCCATTCTTGGAAATCAATGCACTCTGTTTTAATCAATTCAGTATCATTGGACTTTTGTACTTCCTCAGGTTGATAATTTAACTGATCGATTGTTATAGATTCCTGAGAAGATAATGAATTTTGGTCCTGTACATTAATGTTATCTTTTCCAGAAACATTCTCTGGTATGTTTGAAGTGGTGTTATCTTGTTCCTGTTGATATATAACCTCTTCATTCGAGTTTACCTCGAAGGTTAGTCCTAAGGCTACCGCTTGTTCTGGAGTCAAGTGTATAGTTTGAGAATCATTGTCGTCGTTTTGTAAAAACGCGACAAACTCATTATCATGATCGTCATCATCAACAACTTGCTGGAACGCTTGTTGAAGAAGATCGGAAGCACCAGTAGAAGATGCATCGTTTGTAAACACAGTGGAATTCGAAATTTCTGCCATATCCAAAATTTTCTAGCTCCTTAGCTTATAAAAGATAATTATGCAATAGTAACAATTACTTTCATATTGAAGAATAATATTTTACGTGATTCTTTCTTTGGAAATTCTCTTTATAATTTGCATTTATTCCATTTAGCTGTACACGTTTTTCGCACAAACAGAAACATATTAGGTGTATGAAGTTTGTCACAGATATAGCAAAGAAAATGGCGACAGCATCAGTAGTGTATAGTTGCATAGTTGGTAATTCGTATTTATGTCTATTTTCATTGCATCGTTTATTCGATAATGATATTGTACGATAGTTACACAGCTACACAAAATACTTTGTTCTGTATATGATGAAATTATAAATCTTATTGTAATACATTTTTGTATGTACTGTTATAAAAATATATTTAGCACGGAAATAAAATTGTGATAAAGTTAAAAGAAATAACACGTTAAAGTATCTATGAATGTTATTCGAATGTATTGTATGAACTTCATGCACAATTCTTTGTTTCGAGGGTTTAAATATGTAATTGAAAATGAATATTTATTTTTTTGTGTCTATTTGGTCATATTTTAATCCAACTTGCATTGATATTGCATCAAACTGTTGTGTATGATTTATTACAGTTTCACGTAATTGTATATATGTATACAATTTGTATTGATATTAAATTACAATTAATGCATACATAGTGTCATAAATGTGTAGTTGCGCGATAACATTGTAAATTTTGTGAATCCAAAGTCTATTCTAACATAAAAGGAATATCAAATAAATAAAAGATACAAAGTACGAATATGGTAAGTGTCACCAATGATACAATTTGCTATGTTGATAATTTATATCATTTGTAAATAAATTATTCGAAAGAATTTAATACTGTATTTTTATATACATATTGATACTTACTTAATAATGATATTGTTAATTGTGAAATAATTAAATATTTGTGACAAGCATCCCAATACTTAAATAAACACTCTTGTTTCAAATTATCAGATTTTGTCTTTTATTTTATTCTTAAATTTTATCTTTATTAAAATATTTGGAAATCAAATGTATTTTAAGTAATTAAATGTTATTTTACATATATATGTAAAATAGAACAAAATAAAAAATATTAGTTTATAATAAACCATTTTTTAAATAGCTTCAAATACGTATCATTTATGACAATATGTACATATTAATACTAAGATAATATTTACGTATTAATAATAACATTGTTATCGTAGGATGATGATGATCAGTATCAAGCTGGTTATGATGTAGGATCTTTTCCTAAAGATTTTGGATATGCTCCATTTGATGGGGAAACAGAAGGATCTATGGATCCTTTAGCAGGAGAACAAAAACCTAGAATATTATTAATGGGTCTGCGCAGGTATCCAAGTGTTTAACATATTTTTATTTTAATATTATTAATCATGTTATTGATAATATTTTTATTGATTATATGAAATTAATATTAATTTTAGGAGTGGAAAGTCATCAATACAAAAAGTAGTTTTTCATAAAATGTCACCAAATGAAACATTGTTTTTGGAAAGCACAAATAAAATTATTAAAGATGATATAAGCAACTCTAGTTTTGTTCAATTTCAAATTTGGGACTTTCCAGGACAAATTGACTTCTTTGATCCTACTTTTGATAGCGATATGATATTTGGTGGTTGTGGAGCACTAGTTTTTGTTATCGATGCTCAAGATGATTATATGGAAGCGCTTAATAAACTTCATTTGACAGTTACAAAAGCATACAAGGTTAATCAAGCGATAAAATTTGAAGTGTTTATACATAAAGTTGATGGTTTATCTGATGATTGTAAAATGGAAACACAAAGAGATATACACACTAGAGCAAATGATGATCTTGCAGATTCTGGTAAATAACACAAATAATTAAGAAGCTTTTTTATTAACAGCACTTAGAAATAATTATGTATACATTTCAGGATGTGACCAAATACATCTGAGTTTCCATTTAACATCCATATATGATCACAGCATATTTGAAGCATTTAGTAAAGTTGTACAAAAATTGATACCACAATTACCAACTTTAGAAAATCTACTTAATATACTCATATCAGTAAGAAAAAATATGAATATATAAATTTTTGTCACATAGTTGTACAAAATAAATTGTAATTTGTTTTTCAGAATTCTGCAATTGAAAAAGCATTTTTATTTGATGTAGTATCTAAAATTTATATCGCAACTGATAGTTCTCCTGTAGACATGCAAAGTTATGAACTTTGTTGTGATATGATTGATGTTGTTATTGATGTCTCTTGCATATATGGGTATGTTTTACAAAAATTTCTACATAAAAGCTTTTATCTATCTACATAATAGAAATAATTACATCGCATATTTATTTTAGTTTGAGGGAGGATTTAGAGGCTGCAGCATTTGATAATCAAAGTTCTAGCTTAATCAAGTTAAATAATGGAACAATTTTATATTTACGTGAAGTTAATAAATTCTTGGCTTTAGTCTGTATTTTGCGTGAAGACAATTTTGACAGACAAGGTAAAATAATGCTTCATTAAATTTACTAAGAAATGGATAATAATAATTAGTAATCATTGAGCATATTGTATTTAAAATCCTCTCTTTTCAATTTGTAGGTGTAATTGATTATAACTTTCTTTGCTTTCGTAAAGCTATACAACAGGTCTTTGAATTACGTAATAAAACTTTAACTACTACAAATGTTAACAATCATTCAACACCACCTATTAATTTGAATGAAACTACAAATGCACCTACAGTATCGCAAAGTGGAACAATGGGACAAAATGGTACTGTTGTAATGGCACAAAGCTTTGGGCAGAGCAGAATTTTTCTTTAAATGTTTGAGCAGAGAGAATTTTTCACTTTTATTTTACATACTGGCAATAATATATCTCAATCATGTTATTCATAACTTAATTTTATAAATATTTACTTAATGTGAAAGATGTATTTATTTTATTGTTTCTTATCAATTTTTTTAATGATATTAAATTCAGGAAGTTACATAAATGTATATATAATTGTGTATTAAAATAAATTATTATCATCTATTAAAATAGTAATTCATATATTTTTATTAACTAATTATTATTATAAAAACTTACATTACTTTTTAATTGCTTATCATGAAATGACATAGAAGTATTAATTCTCAATAAACATCTATTTAAAATCTTATATTTATCAATATATTTTTTATAGCTTATACTTAAGCAACCTTGATTATAATTTATTTTTATCATAGTAATCTATTATTATTAATCAATAATTTGTTTCTAATTTATTGCCATTGATAAAATCTTCCATTTCACGATGTAAGGTATATGGAGATAAATTGACTGTAACAATACTTTCTTCTAATTGATACCAACGTATATATGAAAATGTTTGTTCGTATTCATTTAGAATAATATGATTTGGTAAAGAATTTTCAGAATTTACACTGAAAAATACAAGTTTTAAATTCTTAAACATTTTTAATAATATTTTTAAACCCTTCATCGTAACTTGATGGCATTTAAAAACAACCTTTTTCTTTATATACAAATGTAACAAATAATATTTCTTCAAATATCAAATTTCTTACCTGCTATTATACCAGTCTACTTTGTGTATAATCTTTGGAATTGGTATAGGCAAACCTGATGGTGGTAAATATTGATAAGCTATTTCAATTAGCAAACTGCGACTCAGATTACTAAATGGACACATAGTAACATTGTTCTTTATATAAATATCTTTTGTATTAATTTGATATTGTAACATTAATTCATCTGAAAGGAATTTAGGCATTGGCTAGAATTTTAGGATAGGAGGAACAAATTTATGAAGCAAATAAAAAAACTTAAAATAGATCTTTTATTCTACAGTATAAATTGATATACTTTTAATGTACAAATTATGTAACAGAACATATAATATTACAATTTTCATAAATATTTCAATAAAATTACATAAATTGTAATACATATTTTGAAATATTTAAGATTTGTGAAGTATACATATATTTCTTATTAAAAAGAATTTTAACACAATTACTTACAAAGTATTAGTAAGAGCAATGTATTGATAGTATTTTTGTTAATCAAATATTTAGCACAAAATTTAGATTAAAAAGAAGATTTGTAATAATGCAATTTGTTATAATGTTATTTTCTGTAGAATTATTATTGGATATAAAAAATTTGAAAATATTTTACTGTTGGGTATATGACATACTGCAATTAAATGCAGAGCTTAAGCCAGTCACTGTGAACAAAGCAATTTAAAAAAAGAAAATATTAAATGATTATCTAAATTAACTAATTACCATGCTAATATATCTTTTAGAGTTATTAGTAGCAACTATTAACACTTCATATTTTATCTTTTAATATTAAAACAATTGTATCAATTTTGGGAATATCAGTTTGAAATGAATTATATAATAATTGTTAATAGATTTTCAGACTTACAATAATTTGCATCCTTATTCTGAACTGCATTATGTAGGGCTAAAGCAAGGTACGTGTGATATTTATTATAGCTGCTTTCTAACACATCTAATTCTTCACTGGCAAATGTTAATTTTTTATAATTCCATCGAACTCGGATATGATTACACATTTCAATTAACTGAAATAAATTTGTATATATTATGTAATTGTACGAACTACATTGTATTAAATAACAAAGTTTAATATGTATACATACATTATTTATTGTTGCCATTAAATCTTCGTACTCTGAAGTTAATAAACAATGTTCATGAACTTTTTTTAAATATTCATTATGAACTGTAATTAAAAAGAAAAAGAATTATATATATTAATCCTATATAACTGCGTATGTGTATTACAATTTTATTATACTTATTATTTCATTAATATAATTGTACCTGATATGACTGTGTCCAAACTCTCAGCTTGTGTTAAAGATTTTTCTAACATAAGACTTAAATTTTGTAATACTTGACCTGACAAATAAGTATGTACTGAAGTAATTGCATGTAACAAGCAGAATCGTAAGCTTTCAATACGCCTTATATGAAACTGTTCTAATTTATTCCTTTTACACATTGATTTCGAACCTTCTAAATCTATAAAAACTATCTTTATTTATAATATTTTATTAAAAGCAAAAAAAATCTTGTAATATGTTTTCTTACCGCTAAATCTTAAATTATTTAATGTCCATAAAGCCCATTTTAATTTTAACTGAAATCTAAATATTTCATTATATTTGATGAAGGTTTTCTCGTTTAATACAATATTTATAGGCCAGCCAATTGTATAATGCAATGTTATATTATCAACAGCCATTAATACTTGATTTGTATGAGTGCTAGAAACTGTAATAGACCAACGTGAACTTAAATCTGCCCACCATTGAGAAAGGACTTCTTCAAGTATACATGATAGAAAATATGAATTGTTCCACATTTGATTAGTTTCAATCTAAATAAAATAAATATAATGGAAATTTAATAATTTAAAGAATTACTAATGTTATATACTTTACCTCATGAAACAATCTTTGGTAAAATTTGTTCATAATATGACCTGCTTCCATCATATAGACAGATCTCATTAATGTTAAATGTGATTCCAATTTATATTCCTCACACATAATATTTTTGACTAATTTACTGGCACCATTATATCGTGAAATCAAAATTTCTGCTAAAATATTTTCTAATATTTTTCTGAATGGTAATATATAATTTGATTCTCTTTCAAGCCTAAAATATTATACTTTATACTTTAAAAGATACTTATGCAAGAAAATTCATTTGAAGTAGATAATAGAATTACCTTTTGAAAATATTAGTTTCCATTTTGATATTTTGGATCTGGGGAACCTCAGCATCATCAGTATCACTTTTTTTTAACAATTCAGAAGGAAGATATTCTTCTAAAGCTTTTAATAAAAATGGATTATTAAACTCAGATAATTGTTTTATAATGTTTTTTTCCATATCCTCATCATACTCATTCTTAGTAACTTCTTTTTTCTGAGATGAAGATACTTTCTTTTCTTCTTTTTGTTCATCTGTACTATATTTAGAAATTTCTACTTCTAATTTGGCATAAAATTCATCCACCAAAGATCTCTTCAATTCTGAAGGAAATATAAAATTAAAAGTAAAGTTATAATAGTAGGAAAGATAGGTAATTAAAATTATATCAATTACCATTTCCTCCAACATTAATCCTCCATATATCTGTAATTCGATCTAGAGATACTAACAATTCAATACTTTGTCCTATATGTTGTATCTTTCTTATCAAGAATTGCATGATTGGATCTCTTAAACATATATTATCCAAAGGTCTCAAAAACAATGTTTCATACTGTGTGCTACTTTCTGAAACTGCATTGCTTGATAACCTAATATGAATAAATAACTTATCATTTGTAATCATTTTGTCATATATTCAAGTAATTTTACCTTGCAATTATAAATTCTTCCCTCCAATCTTCAAATCGTCCATCACTTAACCATGTATCAATTATATTTAAATAAACAGTAAGGCTAGATAAATATAAACTAGTACAAATATTTGTTCTTTCTATATTGTGTGAGTTTTGTATTTCAAAATACAAAGATGATAGTAATTTAGATGCACACTTCCAATTTGGATGAAATTTCCAATTTGATACTGACCTTTTATGAACTTCATGTAAAATTTGTATACTATATAAATTTTTTTTAAGGATTGATGATAAAGACAGAAACGTTAAATTGCCATCTAAAATCCAATATAAATACAAAATAGTAAATATAACAAAAATATTTATAAATCTATTAAATATAAAAAAGCTTTTACCTTGTTTCATAAGAGATTTTTCTATAGCAATTATTTTCTTTCTAAATTTCATCAAATGTTGTCTCAGAATTGCATTGTAAGTTTCATATGTTAAAGGTGGCTTTTTACAAAAATCATCTTCCATGGAATACAATCTAATTCCAAATTGTTCTAAATCACGTATCATCGAAAAATACTTACAAAATGGTAAAAGAATACTATTAAATGCGGCCTGAAATACATTATTACTAATACTCCTAAATAATTAAAACTCATATATATATTAAATATATATTAATGCGGATTGTTTATTATATACTCACAGTAGTTAAACTAGGTATTGATATATCAGGACGAATAAAAAACCCTGTTTCTTCATTTTGTTGAAACACTACCATTTGCATTGGAGCATAGAACATCCATAACAATTCTCTGCATACTAGATATTCGCTAAGAGTTCCAAGTGTATAAAGATCTCTGCCATTTGCTTTATGCCTATATATGTAATATTAATATATTGGAAATATTTTGTATAAAATATGAAAAATATAATTTTCATAAGAATAATCACCAAATTTCACAAAGATGAGCATCAGAAAATCTGCTTTTAACTGGATATTTTCTCCAGTCTAACTCATTCCACCAAGTATTTTGAACATTTGATAATAACCAATTTTTAGATTTAAGTTCTTCATTTAGAGCTAAAGATAAGTTATTTAATTCTTTTTCAACAGATGGTATGCATATTGCTTTATTTGAATCTGAGACGTCTATTGGTACTTCAAAATTTGAACCTATATCCACATTATCTTCTGTATCATTAGACCATTCCTATTAAAAATTAAACATTTGCACGAATTCAAACATTTTATAAGTATTTTTCATTGATTAATCAAATATTACATGTAAAGGTAACTATTACTTACACTGTCTGTGTCACTTTTGTAATCATTGAAAAAGTTTTCTTGGCCTTCTTTTAAATATTCAGCCCAATCAATTTTTTCTGCAACCTCATTTTCATCTTCACCTGTTACATTGAAAGTATATTCTCCGCGTGTTAATGCCAAAGATTCCAAATCAGATTTACAGGTTTCTTTAGCTAATTCCAATAGCAATGTTAATAGATACCACTGCAGATCATACTGTGGATGCTGTTCAAAGTTAAAACTTGATAGAAATGCATCTACAAGTTCCTCAAACTTTTTTGCTACATCATATTTTCCATGGATCGAAAATTTTGTAATTAGAGCTTTAATAGCTTCTTTTGTACTGTTACTATTGACAGATAGATATCGATGATGTTTAATATTTGTCATACAGAATCGTTCACAAATTCGAAATCCTTCTTCATTTTCCTAGGCATAATATAAAAAATAATACACATATATTTATCAAAGCTTATGTCTATAATTCTAATTTATATACATATTTTTAAACATATATTTTCTTTTACCTCAAAAGATGTAATTGCTGTTATTAACTGCTTCATGTCATTGTGAATGTCATTTAATATTTTTGTACCCATTCTTGTTTAAAGAAAAGTAGAAAATTGAGGCAAAAGAATAATTTTGTGCTGAGAATAAAATATGAAGGTAAAAATAAAATAAAGATGAACAGTTATTTTGAAAAGAAAATAATTAAAAATCTAACCCTTTAAAGTGCTCTATGCTTAATTTCGTACATAAACAAAAAGATTATATCTTGAAATTTCATTTATATATAATTTTAGTTCCATAACAATTATATAAAAATACTCATTTCATTAAAACAACATCAATTTTTAATTTCTTCTAAAGCAAAATATACCCCGATTAAATGATATGTGCATGACACTTCCCAAATATTAGACTCCATTTTTAAATTGATACCGAAATTCTTATCCGTAAGTATCTGTAACGTAAATTAAATGAATGCAACAAAGATATGAAATTATTTCCTCTATAAAAATTCATTATCTTATTAGCACTATGAAAATAATTTTAAAATAAGCTTTCAACACAGTATTTCAACTCTTTTATTCAAAAAAAGAAATTAAAATACTGAATTATTTGTAATGTTTAGTATACCTGAGCATTTTTTTGTATTGCATTTTTCTGAAGGAAAGTTCGATAATAAAGTTATTAAATGAAAATTGTAAAATAGTCAAATAATTGAGTAAAATATATGAACAACATACAATTATTATACATTTTTTAGCATAATTTATTTAATAAAAACGTAAGCTAAAAAAGGATTACGATTAGTTAAGTATAAATGAGACAAAGATTTACATTCACATATACATATAAACATATTTCATATTATGTTTCTGTAATCATGATGGAAGACCTGACATAACCCAGCCAAACAATGAGATCTCAATCAACATAAGGATCGTAATACATTCTGTAAATATAAATTCATTTAACTGCATTTATTTTGGTCCCATATTAGGGAAAACCAAAAACATCTTATGGAATGCATATTAACATTATGTATCATCAGCAACTATTTTAAGTTCACAACATTTCCATAAAAAAGTTTTTGTTTACATATTGAGTACATATTTTATCTTTACTATGATGTTTATCTGACTATCAGTTTAAAAATGTACACATAAATTAAGCATGATTTTATTAAAGTGCATAGATTAAATTTTGTGAAAGTTCTCAATGGAAGAGTTGTTGACTATGCACTTATAATTTAACATATTAAACTACCTGCGAAATTTACTTCAGTTGAAAGAAAAAGATATTCATGATACTTTGATAATGATGTCATATTATCAATGTACATTAATATGTAGTTATGTCAACTGAGAATAATGTTATATAAAAATAAGTATCGAATTGTTTTACTAATACATGAATATGAAGGTGCATATGTTCCTGAGAAACACTAAGTTCTATAATTACAGTTCGTCTTTCTCATCGAGATCTATATCACTAAGATCGATATCTTCTTCTTGTGGAAGTTCAGCATCTTTGCCATCCCATGGTTTTGTTTCAAGAATTGTAGGTAACTGAGCTCCTTTTAAAGGAGCAGTACCTCCTCGACCGTAACTTAAGTCTCGTAAAAATTCATTTATACCATCATACGAAAAACTACCCTTTAATAAAGAGTATTTCATTTTCTTTATATTTACAGCTGCTAGTGCTGGATATCCGAATCCTCCAATTTCTAATGCCTCTTCAATATGAGGTTGAGCACCAGCTTCAGCCCAAAGCCAGCTGTTAAAACATATTTATATATGTGCATTATATAATTTAAGATATTATTTATTCACCTTATTAGTAAGCAGTAAATAGAACTTACCCCCACATTTTTTGTTTATATTTTTCTCCGAGGTCATTTAAAACTTTTAAATATCCATTTCTACAATCTGATTGACAATCTAAAATATGCGGTAAAACGGATACAACACATAATGGTTTGTCCTCACAAACTTCTCTTAAAGTCTTTTCATTTATAATTTGAACTACTTCTGGTGCTGGAACATTTTCTGCTACTTTTTCTAGTGACCAATTTACTATATCACTACTTGTGCGACCACCATCATATTCTTGCACAGAATCGAAAGATTTCTTCCCAGGTGCAAAATATTTGATAGTAGGATATCCTTTTATTTCATATTGACTAGCCTGGCAACATTATGATTTGATTATATTTATATTAACTTAAAAATACAAATAAATCATATACTTATAAATAAAAGTTAATTAAAAAATAATTACTTACTTTAACTCTATTTACAGTAGCATCAATGGCTCCCAATTTCACTTTACCTTTAAGTTCTGTTGCTGCAGATGCCCAAATAGGGGCTAAATTTTTACAATGACCACACCATGGTGCATAAAACTCAACTAACCACATATCTTCCGAATTCATTACCATCTTATCAAAGTTATCGTCAGTTAATTCAATTACATCCTTGGAATCTTTGGACTATAATATTAATAAAAGATTTTCAATTATTAATTACCTACTTTTTCCTTATCTTTTATTGTATCTATATTTCATTACATTGACATTACATTTACCTTAGAATCTCCGCCACTCCTTTTACCTCCTAAAGCTCTACGTGCTTTTTGACTAGCCGCATTTAAAGCAGCATCAACAATTCCTGTCGCAGTTCTTGGCCCATTATAATCTTCTGGTTTATTATCTGTACCAAAGATTTTGATTGTTGGAAAACCTTGAATTCCATATCTTGATCCAAGGGATTTATGTTCATCTGCATTTACTGCACCGACTTTTACAATACCCTGTGGAATTTTATATTAAAAGCCTCTGATAGGACTAAGGTATAAAATAAATAATATGTTAGGTATAAAACATAAAAATTACTTTTAAAGCAGTTGCAGCTTTGTCATATTCAGGTGTTAACTGTTGACAATGTCCACACCATGGTGCAAAAAATTCTACAATCCATACATTATCGCTATTTAATACCAAACTATCAAAATTGTTTGGTTTTAGTTCAATAACATCTGAATTGGAGGAGTACAAACAATGTGCTCCAGTAATTAGCAGTAAAATACCTAAACAAAGCAAATATAAAACGATATTGAATTACACATAAATAATATAGAAATAAGTGTTAAAATATTCATAAAATTAGAATTTTAAAAAATGAATATTCAGTGAATAAAAATACATTATAATGGTAAGATACACCTACCGGTAAGATTTAATAGTAATAAGTCGTGAAATCTACAATATACATTGGTTTGTAAAACTCACCTAAAAAGTCTTGCATTTTGCTTAACGAACTAACGTGAACTGATGTGTTTGTAATTATTTTGAAAAAATCATTCAGTGAAGAAATCTTTCACATAAAAGATTGAAACGAACACAATTTTTTCTTGTAAAATTCAATCCGTCTCTCTGTTTCCCCACTCTTTATAACCAGATACAATTTTTCGTGGATCGTTCTGATTGGTTGCTTGTAATCAACAAGCACTTGCCACAAAGGAAATAATTGTAGAAAGATTGTTATTCTGAAATCATTCGTTTCAATTGGAGTGACCAAAATTGGATTGTTGCTTCGCTTCGTAAATGAAAATATTATTCTATGTCATATTATGTTATAGAAATAAAACATTGTTACAAATTTTATTCGAAACTAAAATAATGTACAGAATACAAATACATGTAGGCGGCTGTTTAGACAAACATATATAATGCATAGATGCGTAGGTTGAATCAGTTACATTTACTAGATTTGATTGATTTTCATATATTAACAATTCTTTGATAGTTCTATTTAAAATTGTATAAGATTTCTGACAGTTAAAGTCCTAATTTAAGTCTTGAATAATTCAAGAATTCGCCTTATAGGTCGAGAAATTTGATCTTTTAATTTCGTCATAAAGGGATTAATTCCATCTTTCGACCATTAGAATTGGTTATAGTTTTTCATTGCCCGCCAATTGGACGATTTTTTAAATATGCTTATACCCAAGAAATTCAGGGGAGTATCTAGATAGAATCAGATAGAAAGTTTTCTCTCTGATAAAACTAATCTTAATTAATTCCTTACGTTCTAAAATTTCATTTAAGCCCTCGAAAATTAAAAAAGTCTTCCCAGGAACCGAAAAATTTGGACTTTTTAATTTTGCCGTTTGTCGATTGAACATAAATATTAATATATGTATAATTCAAACGCAAATAGCGCAAGATTAAATAATAGAAACGATATGGTTATTAAGGTCGGTGAATTTAATTTGTCCCTTGAAATACATTAACTTTGTTTAGAGAAGTTTTTTCATATTACAATGAATAAGGCAGATATTTAGATGATCCCATTTAGCTAGACCATTCTGTGTATGCTTCAACTTTAAGTTTAATTTTAGATTCTAGAGGATTTTATTACATTTTACACTACTACATGCGAATATATGTGTATGCATGCATCTATGAAAATAAATATAAAAACCAATTAAATACTTCATCTATTTTCATGGTATATTACATAATTGGCGCCATAATCTAGTATGCCGTAGTGGCGTTAACTGTTATCTTATCACTATCACTGAAGGGTAAAAGTTCCGTACATAAAATATTCTTTAAAAAAATGAATTGATATATCAGTTTGAAATTTTAATAATTCAATTATACAAAGTGCTATTAATTAGAAGAATTTTAAACAATTCATTGAAAAATGTCGCAAAATCAGTATAAAGATGTTACACATTGTATTTTTGATATGGATGGGTTATTACTCAGTAAGTGATTTGTACTGTCATATCTTTTATGAAGTTACATAATATTCCTATAAAGAATTAATTATAGAGACTCGATTAAAAAAAAAAAACTGTACTTAACATAACTAATAGAAATGGATTTTTAACATTGCTATTACTTTATGAGGTCAGCGCTCTTATGAGTTTTACATAAAAACTTAACCTGTAGATAAGTGATTGTATTTGTTTACATGAATATAGTAATTTTGTTTTGTCTATGTACGTGTAGTAATGAATAAAATCACAATGGCAATTATTAAGAAATATGAGGGATATAAATTAAAATACACCATGCATCTGTATGAGCGGATTTTACTGTCAAAGAAAGGGTTTAAATAGCACTCATTATAGCGTGAGTTTGTATGTGCTTTACTTCTAATTTTTAAGAAGCTGTGTTAGAATTTTGTACATACATACTTGCGGACATGTACAAACATTTCTGTTGAACAATTTTTCATTTGTCATAATATTGAGAAACTACTTTTCAACACAGTTTCTACAAATTAACATTTCAATTATGAATCATAGTTTAAATCAGTAAGTTAAATAAATCTTACATAGAGTACATCAATTTATATAAGTAATCTTGTATTAAAATCTTAATAGATACAGAACTAATTTACACCAAAGCTTTTAATCATATTACAAATCGCTATGGAAAGGAATTCACATGGGAACATAAAGCAAAAACTATGGGTTTTAAAACGAAGGATGTTGCACAAGCTGTTGTTGAAATGTTATCTTTACCAATAACAGCAGAAGAGTTTGAAAATGAGGTAGTCAAACTATATCAGGAATTATTTCCATCTGCAAACATGATGCCAGGTAATATATAAGGGTTTTAAAAAATAAGAATCTAAAATTTTAAGAAATTTATAGTTTCCATTCAGAAGTGTAAAAAATGCATAGTCAGTATTAAAAATAAAATTGATTTTCGCAAAGCTAAATGAATAAATATATATAGTAACAGCATAGTATAACACATAGTACAGCATATATTATTTGAAAGCAGGTGCTGAACGATTATTGAAACATCTGAAACAAAATAATATCCCAATAGCATTAGCTACAAGTTCTAATAAAGAAAATTTTGAATTAAAAACTCAAAGATGGAAACATATATTTGATTTATTTAGCCACAAAGTTCTTGGTGGTTCTGATTCTGAAGTTACTAATGGTAAACCAGCACCTGATATTTTTTTGATTGCTGCAAAACGTTTTTCTGATAATCCTGACCCCTCAAAGGTTTGTTAGGATTTGTATTTTTTACATTTTAGATTTATTTTATAATTATTAATAAATTGAATGTTATACTTTTAGTGTCTTGTGTTCGAGGATGCTCCAAATGGTGTAAAGGCTGCACTTAATGCTGGAATGCAAGTTGTTATGGTTCCAGATCCAATGTTACCAAAAAATTATATCAAAAATCCAACATTGATGCTAAACAGTCTTGAAAAATTTCAACCTGAATTATTTGGTTTACCACCATATAGTGTATAATGTCTGAAATGTATTCCTGTATATGATTTGAATATACAGTGGCAAACAACTACTTATAAACACACTCCATAAAATTTGTATTGTTTTTAATGTCATATAGGAAAGAAACAAATTAATTTTCCTTGTGATTTTTTGAAAACATAACTACATCTTCCTCCTTACAGACACATGCTTACAAACAATATTATTTCAATCCATTGTAACATAGGTATTTATGTTTTATTATAGTAATAGGAATTAAAAAAGAAAAAAATTAATAGATTAACGTCCTAATAGATATACTGATACTGTAATATTAATAAATATGTGTAAAAGAAAACAGAAAATAATAAATTATATATTCGTTAAAAATATTATGTTGTTAATTTATCTTCATAATGTATTTTTAATGTAAATGCACGAAAACAAGTTATTGTTAAATATACATTTTTATATATAAAAATATTATTTAAAATTGTTTCAAATTGTATATTGTGTAACACTTGTAGTGATTTTAGGATAAGGCATTAATAATACAATGTACTAGCTAGAGCATATATATCATAAACTTTCAACAATAATTGCATATAAATAGCAAACAGTGAAAAACAATGAATGCTAGAAATTATTTTGCTCCTATTAGTGCTATCTACCCATCTATTGTTTCTATGGAGTACAATCAGAAAATAAATTGATTATATTGCTATTTTAATATTTCATGTCTTTTATTTTTACATATAATAATATCAAAAATATTTACATTATAATTTTTGTAAGAAAGAATAGGAAAATAACATTAAGATATTAAAAAAACGTTCAATTTAATGAAATATACTTACAGGAACAAATCTATTCATTATCTATTAAATTGTTTACTGAAACAGCAAAAATTAAAATTTATATGTTCAGTTTTTGTATTTGGTAATTAATTACAAATATTTTTAATTTATATTGTTATATAGTAATAAATTATATAACAATACTTTTTCTAATATATATTACCTACCATTTCTTCATTATCTAACCCATCTGATATTTCTAAAGTACCTGCACATAAACTCGATATTTCTTCTTGTTCATCATTGTTTGAAAAGATTGTGTCCAAACATACAACAGAAAATGCATTTCGCCTTAACATTTTTTCTACTGCCTCTTTCAGAGAATCATAAGCTTCTCTCATACCTTGCGGGTATTGAGATAACAAACCTAACAATAAATTCATTTAGAATCAACTGTTAGATAATTTTCTGAGATCTTATTTAAAAAAGAAAAGAAAGTGAAGATAGTTACTTTTATACTTTGACTGATTCACATCAAAAAGGTGCAGATAAAAACACAGTTGATTATACAGTTTTGTATCTGTAAACTTTAAATAAATATAAATAATATATAAAGTATCCAAAATATTTGGAAACAGTGATATATCTTTTAACTTACGACTCTATGTAAATCACCATCATTACATTTCCTACAAATTGGATATAGTGACTCGAAATCTAATGGTATCCATTGTGTTTGATCACCACATAATGGATTTTCACATTCTAAACATCCGTTATAATACTCGTTAACTAATTCTCGTATAGAAAGTGTCACTACATTTTGTATTGTATTAGCATATGTCCATGGTTGTACTTTACATTCTGAATTTGAACAGGAAGCAAGCGACAATCGATTTCCAAGCTATGTAATTTTTCAACATGTAGTAAATAAATAGAAAGATATGTATAAGAAAAAAAACTTATTTTTTATAATTGATTTCTTACCTCTTCATTTACAACATCTTTAATTATAATTTCTGACTGACATTTTTCGCTTCTACAATTAAACTTCAAAGGGAGACAATACCTAAATCTATCTTCTTCCATTAATAATGGTATATCAGCATGTTCTTGATGTATTATTCTTCTAGATTTATAAATGTTTTCCAAGCCTATGAAAACGAATTTGATTTATATAATACAGATCTATATTATAAAATTTATATAAAATAAAATTTAAATAAAATAATGTATATAAAATTGATGTCAAGTAAAATTGTACCTAAACATTTAGCTAACAAAACATCATCAATTCCTTCAATTGGTTCGCAAATTCGCAAAACGATAGGAAAAATTTGACTCAGTAAATAGTAATTAACATCTATTTTTAAAGAATCACTCTTTTTATATTCATCAATATGATATGCTCTTTCAGTTGCAGATTTTTCTGTTCCATCCTAACATACAGAAAAATGACTATATGTTTAATAGTGTTTATAAAAATAATATATAAATATTAAATAGTAGTGAAATCGACAAACACAAACATCACATATAATATAAGGGATGGTGTCTCCAGCTTTCCACATTCTACCACCTTCTTTATTTAATCTTAAAGCTACTTGGACATGAACTTGTTTAGTATCCGGATATTCATTTGGATTTTTTGATAACTGTTTCGTAATAATTAAAGAAGATAAAGGAACTTGATCTTCTCGAACATTTTGTGCAACATCATGTAATATACTAAAAATTTGTTCTATTCTATCGTCACATGATTTATCAGAAAGAAGATGGTCCAAAATTTTTCTAAAAACGATCATTGTTATAAACATTATTAGATATAACATAATATTTTAGTCTATATAACATAATATTAATAATCTACCTATATTTTGCTTACCTTCCAACATCACAAGCTAATTGACACCAATCTCTTCTCACAATATCAAGACCTTTATGTTCTTGTGTTAACTCTATTTGCCCATTAGGTAATTTTGTCATTATAACTGCAGCATACTTTTTCTTTTGTAAAAGTAATAAATAACGGAAAACACCATCAATATCTAATTCTACTCGTTTATATAATTTATTCACCTCTTGTTTAATCTACACATAGTTTCTATTAGTATTATTTTTCGGATACAAAATAAATAAAAAGTATATTTTTGATATAATATGTACCTTTTTTCCAACAGAAAACACTTCTTCATATTCTAATAAACCTGTATTTATCATTATGGAATCAGTATCTCCATATATAACTTCATAATTCAACTTTTCAACAAGGCTTTTTGTATGTTGCAAAATTTCTCGACCTTTTGCTACAATAATATTCAATATTTTATACATACATTTACAAATAAAATTCTATACTTTACCTGTAACCAAGGCAGCAAGTCCTTTAGCATAAAATCTACAATGAGTTGCACCCAAACAACCATACATAGAATTTGCTGTAAGTTTCAAAGCCAGTTGTCTAATATTGTATTGCATCTTTAATTCAGGTGAAATATTTGGGGTTTTCATCAGTTTTTTCACCTCTCCTCTACTTTCGACTAATTTGCAAATTTCAGTTGGAATTATTCCAAATTCTAAATTTGATTCAGGAATTGATAAATCCTACATACATGTTTATAAATAAAGTTAAAAGTATTAATTAGTTTTTAATCCATAATAATAAATAAATTTACCTCGTACTCAGCATATGCAGCTCCAGGTATAGTAGTAAAACATAAATTATATTCCTGAATTATACTAGGATATAAAGAATTAAAATCCATTAATAAAATAAGTTTATCATAAAACCCCTTTTTTGGATCAAGAACTAAGCCACCAACATAAGCCGCTTTCTTTTTACTAGCATTTTCTACATATAGAACAATATTAATGATAAATATATTATGAAGTAGCAACTGTTCATATATTTAAAAAATATACTATTACCCTCATTCTTTCCTTTTTTCGTAACACGTTTATCAGGTGTTATATAGTTTTTCAAATGGAATGCATGCAATAATAAATATTCATTTCTTTCTGCACGTCCTGCTGTTAATGTTCTCGACATAACATTCCCTACATGAATAAAATAAATATATATTAATTGAAAGATCTATGTTATTTGAAACGTTTATATATACTTACCAGCAATACATGTAATTTGTAAAGCAAGTGGGAGAACATTAAGTTCAAAAACAATAGATAAAATGTATAATGCTTCTGTTAATGTTATTTTAATTAAATTATCTATTTTATTAGGAGTATCATAAAATGATGCGCATTCACCAGATTTTATTTCCTTACATTCATTTTCTTTTTTCTTCAATACCTGTTAGAATAATTAGGATTTCACTTTTCTAGTTATGAACGTCGCACATATAAATAATTATTAAATATTTTTACCGCTGTGCAAAGAGATTGCAAATCATAACTTCTAAGTTTGAGATTTAATTCTTTAGCTGAAATTTGTATGTCACAGATAGGTCGACCAGCTGCTGCTTGATTTAAATTTACTTTTCCCTAAAATATTTTTACTTCTTTATGATCAACACAGTGTTCATTATAAATGTGTATGACTATATTTCATACCCTTATTAAAGGAGGTATAGACCGTCTTAACCTTCCAAACCTGCTCCAATTTGAAACTTTCAATGTAATCATTCTTTGCACTAAGATATCAAATTGGAAGCCACAATCATACCCAATCAATAAATCAGGATCTGCAGTATTTATTATTTTTAACAGTTCTTCGAGTAAATCTGTTTCTGTTTCAAATTTCATTAATGTAGTATATGAAATATTTGAGAGCACTTCTCGTGCTTGTCTTGGCCAAGATGTATCACGTGGATGTGTAATCACTGCATGAAATAATGTTAAAATATATCAAATACTGAAAAAATACACATTTGGAATAATAATTTAATAAACAATCATACAACAAAAATGTCGTTGAAATGGTGGTTTTGGTGGTTCTTTATCAATATGATATTTATGATGCATAAGTATTGTAATCATAACTATTTCATTCTGTTGTAATTTTGCATTGAAAGATGTTCGTATATTTAGTGTTGTTATTACTAATGGTGGTAATGTTTGAGACTCAGAGAAAACAGATATATTCTCCATCTTCATGCAATTTACCTATTCAGTTATAACATAATTGATTAGTTAATATGTATATTTACTGGTCATAAATTTGATTAATAAATGAAACTGATATACCTTTATTTTACACCAACTGGTTTGTACACCAGTAGGTAATGGAGACTTAATATCTAACCAACATGGTCCCTTAATATTTCTTTCAATTAGAAATAGCTCTAAAGAATTTACTGTTGTTCCAAAAACACTTTCTATTGATGGTCCAGAGTAATCAGAGGGAACAGGTGGGTAGTTTGCAGAATATCTTACTTCTAAGTAATCAGACTTCGCTGGAGTACCTTCTTGTTCAAAAGCATAATTTTTTGAGACTTTGCAGCTACGAAATTCCTTTATTCCTAACTTATTTGCAAATTGATTAAATTCTTTATACACATCTTCTATTGTATTTAATTGTTCCTCATCATCATTTCCTTTCAACGATGTTTTTACCTAAAATTTACATTCCTATAATTATTTTATTAAAACTAAAGAAGAAAAATTATCAATATATAATAGATGATATATAAAAATTGTTAATAATATAATAATAATAGATAGTATATATAAATATATTTTAAAATATGCTTGAGTACTCATACATATACTCTAGGAAGAAGATAAATTCTTCGTGGAATATTCTTTACTGTTAAACAGCAAGAACGGTATTCTTTTATCGAGGGCACAAAAACTTTTCCAAATAAATATACAACTCCAGGTTGTTTATATGGATCTTCATATGCATCCCACCAATAAAATCTAAATACTTCTTCCTTGTTTGCATTGGTTACAAGTGGTAAAGGCACTTCTGTAGTATCAGTAGGCATTTCAATATTTGATATTTGTGTTTCAAACTCAATATCTAATGATTTATTAAAATTTTCTAAATCAAAGTTTTCTTCTTCAGCATCTTTATTTTTAATTTGAATGGTTGATTTATTTTTTATAAATTCTTTATTAGTAGATGGCTTTGGCTCTTCATTGTGATCTATACTGTCATCTTCAAAATCTGCAGAGAACTGTAATAAGCAGAATGTAGTCCAAGTATCATTTCAAAATATTATTAACTAATAAAACTTACATCTTCAAGATTTTCACTTTCTGTTTCAATTACTTGACTGATGCTTGTTTCTTTACGATCTTTTTCTGATTGCATACTCAATATTCTAACTTCTGAACTATCAGAATCATCTATAATTGTTTGACTGCTATTTTCATTTGAAGTAAAGTTTTCTATTTGGGTAATTGATTCTGCTTGTTTATGCATGTTTACCTTTTCTGGTTTATCAAATATTACTAAATCATCATCATTATCATCACATTGCATTTTCTCATATTCAGAAATTAATTCTATCTTTTTTTCTACATTTCTAAGAAACCATAATATTATTGTAAAAGTAATACTAAATATATTAAAACACAAATGTCAAATGTATAGAAAAGTTAATTACTTTTCACTTAATTTTGGTGTAGTACAAAATTTGTTCCTCAAAACAGTTTTTGGTTTTGACTGCGTCGGGATATCATCTTTTTTTAGTTCAGACATTAAATCTCCTAAAATACTATCATCGTCCAATTTAGCATCCGTTTTCCTTTTAGACGACATATTCATTAACATATTTTGAATGTTTCCTTTCTTTTTGGCATGATCTTTCTTGCTTTTTCTAGGGCCTGCAACTTTATGCTTTCTTGCTTCTTGTATACTTTCATCATCTAAATCGTCATCAAAAATTTCTCTACCATCTTCAATATAACCACTTTCTCCTTTTATAACAGATAATTATTTTGTAATACTTATTCTTACTTCTAATAAAAACAATAATTTTAAAGTTATTACCATCATCAATAATCCAATCATCATTTTGCCTTTCTATTACAGTTTTGCTATATTCTTTTTCATCGACTTCCTCATAAACATTTTCCAATTCATCAACTTCATATTTATGTTTACTACCTTTTAATTGTTTCAATTTTTCTAAAGCTGACAACCGTCCAGTTTTATCAAACTTCTGGCGTTTAGCTCTGCCTGCTGAATTCATAGATAATACAATTTGATAAACATTTATAAATTCAAATTTTATATCAAAATTCAATTCAAAATCTTTCTCATCTTTAATTATTACAAGAATATCTTAAAGTAATGAACCTACCGTATCCAATAAACATTTGAAAACGGAACAAAATATTCTTGAATTTAATTAAATAGATAAACAATAAACGCAACGAAATGTAAGTAAAATTTTAAAATTAAGAAATAAAATTCGTAAAGAATTAAAATATTATAACACTTACATTGTGTGTCACTCATATTTCCCAAAAATAAATTGTTAAATCAGAATGTAAAAAATATCATAAATAGCTAATACTGCAGGAAACAAAATTAAAAAAACATTCACACATAGAAGAAAATCAGAGCACTTGATTAAGGTTTTAATGGCAGATACATTTAGTCATTTTGGCGGGAGTTTTATTGAAATCGATAACTTTCTAATTATCGATTACTCTCGATTGGTACAATTGTAACTTTTGTACATGAAACACATTACCAACTTCGTGCAAAGAGTTTGTGTTCAACGATCGAAAAGTTGCAGACAGGTAATTATTCAAGCATTTAAGAAAAGTATTTTTTGCATGTATAATTTATTGTAACAGTTACTATTAATAAATGTAATTTATGGTGCACAATTATTTTTATTCTGTTACCGTTATGGAAGATTTAAATCGTATAGTTTTTGTGTCGTCATTGTATTGTCTCATACTGTACTGTGAAATTGTTAAAAACATGTAATTTGTTACAATAATCATTAGATTATTTCGTTTATCAATTAATTAACAAAGATAGGAAGTTCTCTTACTTTTGTTTCGCTTAATAAAGTATAAATAATTGTATTGAATAAGAAAGAAGTCTTTTCTCCATTTATTACGTTTTATTTTTAATCTCCTAAAATAAAAATATAAAATACCATGACTTATTTATGTAATATTTTACAAGTCAATGTAACAAATTTAGTAAAAAATATAAAAAGTACAGATCTGAATTTTGTTTTTAATTATTTTAGTTATAATGTCAAAAGCACATAGTCCTACTGTTTTTAATGGAGAGGCTGACAATTTTTATGACCCAAATTTTACTTTGGACATTAACAAAAGGATGCGTGTACCAAAAAGTATTCGTGTGAGTGGCGACTACACAGATGAAGAAATAGCTGATACCAATGGTTCTAGCTGGAATCAGATTGTTGCAGGAGATAAATTTGAAATGCATGTTCCAGACAGAATTTTAGTTGTTGGTAAATATATAATCTTCTGTTTATTAATAAATTTATATGTTAATTGTTATATCACAAAGTTAATTTTTTTATTAAAAATATATTTTACAAAATCATTAATTATACATAAGTAAGGTGAAATTTGTTAATGCTAGATATAATTAAATAAATCTAGGACAAGAACAACATGTTGGAACTAGAGCACCACCAAGAGAAATTACATTAGAAAATGCTGTTTTACCATCTGAAGCAGGCATGGTTAGAGTGCAGGTAAATATTTAAGATTGTTAAATGAATTTAAATATATACTTTAGAGATTTATTCTTAAATATGATTTAATCAGCAAAGATTTTCTCATATTTTTTAAGGTTTAGCATTTTCCCATATTAGAATTTAATATCTACAATTTTCTTACTATATTGATAGACTCCACCAAGGATTTTGACACTGGATGACCATTATTTTCCGGCAGTTGATGAAGAAGAACCAAATTCATACCCAACAGAAACTAAGGATTCATTATCATCTAAATCACATGGACAATATTCTACAGAAACACAAATAGTTAGGTATGCTAGGTAATAACTAATACTTTTCAATTCATATATATAAATTATATATACAAAGTGGACCAATAACTGATCATATGAAAATATGAAGAAACTTGTATGTAGTATGAGGAGAGTCATAATGTATTAGTAGCATTTCTTTCTTTTTCTTCATTCTTGGTGGAATGTTTTTACAGATTTCGAAGATAGTTCTACTTTTCTCACACTGTATAATTTTATTTTTAGTAAAATAATAGGGATCTCAATAATTTCAAGTATATATAATATAAGATCATTTGATATAAAAAAAAAAGAGTAGAATGACAAAACTTTACATCATAAGAGATGTCCCAAATATGTTTGCACTGACGTAACGTGGCAATCGTCGATTTCATAAAACTTTCGATTTGGTAGCATATGAAATAATTAACGTTATTGGTCCACTTTATAAATATATTACTTTTTTCTTAAGAATATATAATTATTTTTCTAGAGAACAGACACCCTCATATAGTGCACTTAATGTTTCTCTTCCACCTAGTGAAGAGATACAACATTTACGTCGACAAGTAGGGAAATTAAATCGTCGAGTAATGGCAATCGAACTTGAGATGTTGCAACGTCAACAAAGAGAAAAAATTTTATATGCGTTAACATTAACGTATTTAATTCTTAAAGCTTTTTCATGGTTGACCAGAAACTGAATTTATGTTAAGAAAATACAAAATATTTGTATCTTGTGTGAAAAAATGGAGCTCTTTATCCATATAAATACAAGATATTCTGGAAGAGTCTCCTTTGCTCCTAGAAGACATTTGTAACCAAAGACTCTTTATCTTGAATATGAAATTACAACATATTCAAAGTAAACGTATGTATCGTATATATTCAAAAGTAAGTTACTCCTGATACTTGCATGAAAGTACTATAATTAAACTTTTAAATATCTTATAAAATTCAATGTTTGTTATATTTATATCATTCTTTTTTATTGTTTACTATGAATTGAAACTCTTTCTTACTTAATATATGTAAGAAAATTGAATATATACGATACTAATCTTTTTAAAGTAATTGAATTTGAATTTGAGTATGTTTGTAAAAAGTAATTTGCATGATCAAATAAGCAAAACATGATTCCTTTTGATCTATTAAAGAATCCATTTTACACGAATAATTGTAATTGTTTAAAAGTGATAAGCTATAAACAAATATCAGGCTTAATTACAGTATGTGACAGATAATTGTAAATTTGTAAAAGTATGGAAAATGATGTTATGAGATTCTAAGTATTGAAATTGAAATTTTGATTTCTATTTCCTCATTTACTGTAGTTTAATTATATATATAGTTTAAAATATTATATTATAGCACAATACATTGATAAAATTATAATTAATTATTATGAATACTTAATTTAATTCTAGGTTCGACGTATTTTTTGTGGCCATGATATTCACACCATTGTACATTTATAACATACATAACATGTTATTAATGAAAAATAAATAAATAATAAACTTGTAATAATTTTCTTTTATTAATACACGTGCTACAAATTTATTGCAACTATCATAGTTTACATCTTTAAAGATTTTTTATATGCTGTAATATAAACCTTGGCTTTTAAGATATTGTTAAATTCATAGCAAATTTAGCATCTGAAATTTTTAAATATATTAAAGTTTGACATCAATTTCTTTTTATTTACATCAACAAAAAAAGTTTCTTAAAGTATCTATTTTCAATTTATCCACCAAATGAGAAGCTAATCCATATTTTCAGTAGATATCTATCAATATATGATATAATAAATGAATGTATCAAAATGCATAAATAAAATGATAATATTATATTATTTCTTGCATTATTTATTTATTATTCATTACAGAATGTCACTAACTATATTGCATTATCGTATAACAAATTACAATTACACAACAATTAAATTGTTATTATCATTATTACTACTATATCACAATTTAAATTTTAACCTTATATATAAAATGTTACATTTTTCTATGTTCAGATATCAATTACTAAATATAACTTTAATCAAATTTGTTAATAAATCAAAACAAAAAGATTTGAAGATTGATTGATATTTTCATAAATATGTTACGGTAGTTCTTTTTGGCATTATATATAATTAAAAACATCATACACTTCTAAATCCATATTATAAAAAATCAATGTTTTATTATATTTTATTATGTACTAAAAAATAAAAATTAGACATTATTTTAACATTATTTATTCTTACTTAATAATGCTTTCGATATTATATTAATGCATTATATATAATTATTATAGGAAAAAATTACTAAACTGTTTGTATATACTCTATATTAGATTTTCATAGTCATAGAAACAATAAATGAAATTTGTATCAAAATTTATACATGAAATTTTTCCTATATGATGTATACAAATATTATATCGCATCATATCATATATTGTGTGAATTAATTCTGTATTACACAATGTGTACGAACTAAATTCATCAAAACACGACCATACTCAACATTGAGTCTCTAGTTTCTAGCTCTAATCATCAGTAGAAAACTAGTAAATACGAAGATAAAAAGGAAATTTTCATACTGTGCAATAATATTAATATATCTGTAAGATACATATAAAAATAACAGGAACAACATATTTTTTAATTTAATCTATCTAATCCAATCATATCGGACTATAGGATAACACACGTTCGACGGAATAATCGTATAGGGACCTTATTGTTGCGAATGTTAGACAATCTGTTAATACATACGAGAGGTCAGTGTACGTCACGTAGTTATTATTCAGAGTTGAGGATTTTGTGGAAATTTATCTGTCTGGAAGTGTAACGAAAAAAGATTCCTGAGACTCTCTCGCGGCAAGACATTACGGGAAAATAACGCGGAGGTCTCAGGTTCAGCGAATTTCATAGTTTGAAGACTTCCCGTAAGAAAGAAGTGTCCGCGGTACATCGAGTGCTATAACGCTGGTCGCATGTAATTGTGGTATTGCGTTTGAAAAACTTTATTTTATTAAAGGCACAGCCGTCTATTTGGCGTCTGTGAAGAGAGGACAAGAGTGTGTGATAGGTTATGTCAACTGGATTGGCAGGTGCTGTTTCAAATCAGGTCAGTGTGTTGACTTGCTACCACACCGCTGTACTGCAGATACCTTTCACTGAAGACAGCCATTCTAAATTTTGTATATTTTTCCATGCAACGGAATGCAGCGGATGAAAGGACAAACTAACAGTCAAGGTGAGACTTTGTATTCTCCTACGATTTTTTTCTTTTTTTCATTATTTCTTTTGGTGATGTGTAATTCTAAAAACAGACGAACTGTTCATTATAAAAATTATTGCATGCGTGCATAGATTTTTGTACTCCAAATAGTATAATTACTCCGAGTTTGTGTCTATTGTGTGCAATTTTATCAATGCCTGTCGGTATCACGGTAAGTTAATGCACGCAATTTTTTTTAAACTAATATGAAGTGTTGTTATCTATATTTTTAGCCGATCTTTATATAGGTATATATACATAGTGCATTAACCTATCTGTATGCTTTAGTATATATCGGATATGTTAGGTTATCAATAGCATTATTTCATAGCATTTTTTTTAATGAATTCAGAATCGTGTTCGCTTATATATATGTGTGTGTGTGTGTATGTGTATATATATATATATATATAAATAATCGGATAATTTGAAATATTCATAAATCTCAAAAGATAATACGTTCATATATCGGCTACGTCATACAGTTAAATTATTAAAAATATTACATAATTTAGTAAAAAAACCAAAGTCATTTATTTATATCGATTTGTTAATATTATGAAATATCTTATACAAGATATAATCATTAAACCAGAGTAACCTACTATTTTGTATATTATAATTAATATTTCACTGTATTCAAAATTCGATTTCTATACAAAATCTTGTAACAGGGTGTCATTTCTAATTATTCATTATTGAAATTATGTTTTTTTACTAGAAGATAAAATAAAGCCTTTTTTATGTGTTTTGTAACACATGTAGTTTTTACCAATTTTAATATGTTGAAATTTTCAATATAGAATTGTTTATAGCAATTACTTGGAAAAATTTCTCGAAATTAAGAAATTAAAAAAATTTTGCTAAAAGACAATTTCTTAATTTTTAATAGTAATGTGTAGTTATTGTACCATATATTCTATATGATTTTAAATTCTGAATCATAGGAATATTTTGTTTTATAATTGATATTTTGTTGATAGTATTTGATTATTAAATAGAAATATTTCTAACAATATACTGGGACATTCAATTTCATTTAAGAATTATCATTCGAACTAAGTTGTTAAAGAATTCATTTTAGACTATTTCATCAAGAAAAGTTCATTTTATATACTAATGAAATGAAATTTCATCCTAATAGTGAGCAATGGTCCTAAAGAACACCAGCAGCAACCACAGACAGAACATGCTGGTGGAGAAGATACTGGATTTGATTCATGGAGAGGAGGCAATAGTACACATCATTCTAGTTATCCAATTGGAACTGGTGATCCATATAGTCCTTACTATGCAGGTACTTCATTCCCTTATCAAACATTTGGTGCTGGGGATGGTACTTGGTCAAATGGAACAGACCCCGTTGCGTTTCTTTCTGGCTATGGAGGTCAAATAGGTCACGATGCATATGGCATGGATGGAATGTTTTCTGCTAGTGCAGGAGGTGGTTTTAGTACATTTGGTCAACCTGCTTTTAATTATTTTCATGGAAATGGTGATTTTAGTGCTTGGGGCACTCCAAGAAAAACACGCTATGAAGATTATTATCAGGCTCCACGTGGAAATGAAAATTATCCAACACCTAGTAATGCAGAAATTAAGACTATTGAACAAAGTGTGCAAGGCTTGTCACTAGGAAGTGGAGAAGTTCCACGTCAAGAACAAACTTCATCTAATCAATCAATAAAACCAGAAGCAAAAGAACCTAGAAAGATAACATGGGCCAGTGTTGCAAGTCAACCTGCAAAGCCTGTTCCTCCACTTTCATCTTCTCAAGGAATGAAAAAAAAGGCTGGAATGCCACCACCACCTATTGTGCCAGGGAAGCACAATATGGATATTGGAACATGGGGTGAAGGTAAATCTTCTGCACCTCCTCCAACAGCACCACCGCCACCACAAGTACAGCCTCCTGTTCCACCACCCCCGCCATTGGCTCAGAGACAGAGACCTCCTCCTCCTCCACCATGTTGGAATAGACAACCTACAACACCTCCATCACCTCCACAATCGCAGATTCATATGCCCCCACAACAACAGCACCAACACCAACAGCAGCAGCAACAACAACAACAACAACAGCAGCAGCAGCAGCAACCTCAGCAACAACAGCAGCAACTGCAGCCACAACAGCAGCAAATTACACAATCACAGTCGCATCCTGTCTTAGATAAGCTGAAAGTGAAGAATGATTATAATCCTGTAGAATTTGATGAAACTGCTCCTGGAGCTAGGTTTTTTGTAATCAAGTCTTACTCTGAGGATGATATTCATAGATCCATTAAATATGAGATTTGGTGCAGTACTGAGCATGGTAATAAAAGATTGGATCAAGCATATAAAGAAGCCAGTTGTGAAGGTGCGCCTTTATATTTGTTCTTTTCTGTCAATGGATCTGGTCACTTTTGTGGTATGGCACAAATGGTGTCACCTGTTGATTATAAGAGCAATAGCTCTGTATGGTCTCAAGATAAATGGAAAGGCCAATTTCGTGTACGTTGGATTTATGTTAAAGATGTTCCTAATGTGCAACTTCGTCACATTAGACTAGAAAACAATGAAAATAAACCAGTGACTAATTCAAGGGATGCACAGGAAGTCCCTCACGCAAAAGGCATAACAGTGCTGCGTATATTACATACTTATCGACATTCAACTAGCATTTTTGATGACTTTGGACATTATGAACGTAAACAAGCAGAAGAAGATCAACGTAAGGCTCCATCAAATGCTATACAACATCATCACTCTTCCAATCATAGAAATAGAGGACATTCAGATTTATCAAGGGATCATCATCCTCATCAATCGCATTTACATCATCAACGCAAAGTAAGTGACAGCATTATGATATTATAAATGTAATGAAATTCAAAATTAATTATATGGTAGTACTTTTTTAAATGATGTATCTCTTTGTATAGGATCGGGATGGTGGTCGTGGTAGAGGCAGAGGAGGTTCACGCCAGTAGCGATGGATACAACAAGAATATAATACTGTTCATAATAGTAATCATCGTAAAGAAAGCATGCTACGACTAATTATCGTCTTACTACTTACCTTTGCTTTCTTGGATACACAAAAGGCTTCTAATTCCTGTGAAAACTTGTCATCATTGAGACTATTTCCTTCCTTATAATTAGCGTCACGACGGCATCATAAATATTATCTGATCATAACTACCATGAAGAAGAACGTAATTCAATTTCAAGGGATATTGGGTAACCTTGCTGACAGTTATAAGCATATAGTGTGGTGTTGCGTGCTATTCATCGAAAGGTGTTTCTTAAACGTACAAATTAAAAATGAGAGAAAAATGAAATATGGAACAGAAGAAAAAACTGTAATATATGGACTAACCCTTGTAAAATGCTTAAACTTTTGTTGATAATGAAAAAATCTATGCGAGAACAATATTGTAAGCAAGTGTCATTTAAATCAATTACCATTTTAAACTTTGATGGACATATAACCTGGTGCCTGTGGCTGAAAGGACTCACCTTTCTTTGTTATAAAGGTGCAAGGGCTTATTACAACGTTTTAAGTTTATGTGTAACAATTATGCTTGATCATTGGATAATAATAGAAATTATTGTCAACTGATTATTTTATGCATATTCTATATCTATTGCAAATTATATATATAATATATATATATTATTCTAATATATATTATATATTACATATATTCACTATATATATTATATATACATTAATTATATATAATATGTATAAATATATATAAATATATATATAAATATATATAATATAATTATATATGTGTATTATATATATATATATTACCTCTTATTATATTATTATATTATTCATGGACTGCAAAAGTGAACTAAAAAATTATATGAAAATAATATTATAGTTACTCTATAGTAACATATATGATAATGATTACTGTACTATTTTATGAAAATTTCATGAGATATCAGTTTTATTGTTGAAATTGACTGTTACTTTATTTTGTTTTAATGTTTGATACACTTTTTGTCATGGTTTCATTATTTTATAAATTCCAGTTGTTTTTACTGAAATAGAAACCTTGTGTTTTTGTATATTGGAAAAAAGGAATATGTATACTTTTCATGCCCATTAAGAAAACGGCTCCTTTAAAAATAATATCAGTAAATTTGAACAATTTTTCACAAATTATATGTAGAAAATTGAACACTAATATAACAAGAATTGCTTAACTAATGTGGATTTAGTAAACTAAAATATATAAAATAATAGATTCCATCTTAGATTTGATTACATTTTGCTGGTAGTTATATATACACATTTACATATACGTAGTTACATATAGTAATTAATTTGTAGAAAATTGTAAAAGAAGCAGTAAAATAAGGAAATTTGAGTTCTTTAAGTTTTTATAAAAATTAAATTACTTTTTCATTGCAAATTAGTATCATTTTTGCATATGATCAAAGAATTAATTACAAAGTAGTGACATGAGATTTTGAGTTGATTAAAAAGTTTGTACAAAATTAATCAATGAATTAAACCACAGAGTAGTTTAATGCAGATTTTTTAATGAAGGTATGCATATTATCATAACTACTTTTGCATACTCAATTATAAACAAGAAAGGGAATCTGAATCATATACATTACAAATCTCTTTTCTTGTTTTTATATTGTAAATGATTAAAAAATAAACACATTTTATTAAAGTAATATATCAATATTAAAAATTTGTAGCCAATGTTTTTGAATCACTTTAGCTTATTTATAGTTTACAAGTAGAATAAGTTGCTCAGAAAATGGACATGTAGTAATGTCCAATAACTAAAAATAACTGAATAAAAATTAAATCTATTAAAGTTCTGTATTTCAGTTGAACAGCACTAAAATATTTTGTTAGACTATTTACTAAGAAGTATTTTATGGGAAATTATTATTGAAAATAGTTGCTTTTTTCAATCATTTTAGAGTTCTGCTTAAAAATGTTTGGATTCCAAAGTTTATCTAAACTTTATTTTATGGTTAATATAGCACATGCTAATGTATACAGACGGTGTATCTGTATATTATCATTGTATTATAATATGCAGACATACAAATAGTATACTTGTAATGTACTACATTGTTTAGTATTTACATTGTATAATTGTACTTGATTAAATATTGATTTGAACTATAAATTTAATATTCAAATTGAACTATTACAGAATCATGTATGCAGGCAATGAATTATTCAGAAAATATGAATTTGATTTAGTTTTGATTGCAAGTTCTGTAATTAAAAAATGATAAAAGATTGAGTAGTAATTGCGTTCAACGTAATACATGTATAATACCGATGTTTTATGATCATGCGTTATCAGATACTAACTTACTTAAAGCAATTATTTAAATTAAGAAAACCATATTTTAAAGTGTGATAAATTAATGTATATTTGTAAATTTGTTGAAAATATTGTGTTGAACGTAATTATTGATCAGAAATAATATTTCTTTATCATCATTGAACCTGATCATCCCATTTTATTTACTTTTTTACTTTGTTTTCAGTAAATGTCTTTGGATCTTGATGAGATGATTGTTTATTATTTGTTATTAAATCTGGACAAAGTTCTTCTGGTGGTGGTGTGCGTGGTCGTAATTCACCGTGTTCTCCTTCATATCGACATTTAGTTTGAATTTCAAAATCCTTTAAACATTGTTTCATATTAATATCTCTTGCAACGGTCTCTCTAGAGGGTTCAAGCGATTGCAATTTTGCTTCTTCGTTATCTTGAATCTTTTTCGTTTCTGTCCCTATATCGGTGGAAAGTAAATTTTGCTTAACTAAATAATTACGAATACTATCTCGTACTTTTTGTGGAAACTTTTCAGGATTCGCTTCAATGTAACGATACACAAAGAGATCAGCGCCAGTTATTATGAAATAATGATTAAAAATATTAATTTTTGCACCGACATAGAAATCTTGAGGGGTATAATATTCTGGATTATCTCTTCCAGTCTTTGGTTTTGCAACCAATGTTGCTTTTAGGAAACAACCTTCGCGACGTCCTGAGTTACGTTTTTGAAGTTCCTGTACGAGTACAGTACCGTCACTTAAACTGTATTCTAAAATAAAGTCGCGACTTTTATCCTCCGGATGTACCATGTCTATTTTCATAGAATAACGTAGTTTTCTAGGGAAATTAAGAAGTTGTCGAATGACATCTTTCTTAGGTGGTTCCGGTATAAATGATAGACAAGAAACGTAAGTATCTTCAGGTGTACCGAAGATTATATGTGGTGGAGGTTTATACTCTGGTACAGCTATAACATCTTTTGTTGGAAAAGGAATTGCTTCCGGTTGCGTTATTCCTAACATATCTGAATAATATTTTCGTGTGAAGGAATCACAATCATGCAAAAAAAATCGTCGATTGAATATAAAAACTGTACCACCTATCTGCAATTAAAAAGAAAAATACATAAATTATAACATATTAATACACACTTACATTTATAAATTATTTATAGACTAACTAAAAAGTCACTTGGTGTATAGTATTCAATGATCTCTGGATCGCCATATTCCATATATGCAGCAGGATGAGTTGATGGTAAATTTTTCCAATCCTTTGGCACTTTCATTCTTTTTAATAGCATTGGTACCGGATCTTTTCCGCTATTCGGTTTTTGTACTTCACGAACAGCGATCGTATCGTCCATCAAGAAATACATAATCTGATAAATATCGTCATCCCAAGTTGCAGTAAACAATAATACCATTTTATCATATTCTAAAAATCGTCGCCTATCATCATCTGATATTTTTGTAATACAAGTTAATGTTTTCTGCTTGCTCAATCTCAGTTCTGTATAAGGATCTACAGGAGGTTCTTCCTTATCTCCAACATCTATACCTTGGCTATTTAAATACTCTCTAGTAAATAGATCGCAATCAATAATATGATAGACTACACCATAAATACCTGCAAGCCCATAATAAAGTTAAATAAAAGATAAGAAAAAATAATTAATATGTCAAAAGATTATAAAAGATAAATGCAGATGTATTTTTCTTTATTAAAGAAAATAAATTAAATAAAAGTTGGACTCTTTGCCGCCTCTTACTAATAAACGTATGCATATACAATCATAGCAGAAACATTTTTATAACTTACATACGTCAATTCCAACATTAAAATCTTTCCAATGAAATGTGTCGCCATTTATATTTTTTATAATTTTATCACGTCTAACAAGCTTGCCTTGCTGAAAGCCGACATTATCAATTGCAGGCTCAATTACACATATAGTATCATCCTCCAAATGATATATTATATTAACATGACGTATACGAAAATGTTCATCTGGAGAATTAAAAACTCCTTGACGAAAAAACGCTTTAAAGCAGAGGCATTTCTGCGCAAATAGCGCATAGTGTGGAATGAATTGTCGATATGCATATTCCTTTACACGACCATATGTTAATGATGGATCATAACTAAATTTTAATTAATGTCATTACACCAAAAAGATTGAAAACTTATATAAAATTAAGAAAAGAACAAATCAGATTTTACAAAAATGAATTTTATATTTTTGCGTTTATTTATCACTTACTGTACACAATCCTCTTCTTTTACATAAGCACTAGATGCAATATCTATTGGTCTTCCTCCGATACCACTGTGTCTATCACGTACTACACGATAACCATTTAAAAAATGAAATTTTTGTAATAACCTATAGTCTTTGATCTTTAAAAGAAATATGTTCTCGCTTAATTTCATTGAATATAATGATTGTAACAATTAATTTAAATAATTTTTCAGACTTACATTTGGATCTTGAAATGTATAGCCTGGTATAAGTGGCAGATTTTCCATATTAAATTTTAAATTATTTAATAAAATATATTTTCAAGAAGCATCTCTATTGAATATCTATTGAACTTGTAACTGTTAAAAAGATTGTTTAGATTGGTTTCCATAACAACGTTATTTTATATTGATTTAACAGTATTTTAATTGTTATATTACTTATCATTTTAACTATAAAATTATATAATTGAATACATAATATATTTATAGATAAAGAATAACTAAGTCAATTTATATTTGATCTTTATTTTTGCATAAATTATTGACAACAGTAGCATTGGATGGTTTTCACTAAAATGGATTAGTTGCCTTGGCATTAAAGTCACAAACTAATTATTTCCTTAAAGATAGCCATACATCCTGCAGACAAGCAACCAGCCACTGGCACTGTAATTAACCATGCAAATGCAATATTACGAAATAACTTCCACGAAACTCCCTCACCACCTCGCGAAGCCCATCCCACACAGACAACAGATCCCACTTTACAATGAGTTGTTGACACAGGTAAACCAGCCTTACTTGCCAACAAAACTGTTACTGCTGCTCCTACCTATAATTTATATTTAATAATATGTATTTATGTAATAAATGTTACAATGAACATTATTTTTTTCTTAGGTATTATAATTTTTCATTTCTAAAATGTGTATACCTCTATAGTAAATCCAGTAGTTGGTGTAATCCGTGCTAAATCTTGTCCTAAAGTTTGTATTACTCTACGTCCCCATACCCAAAGACCAGTTGATATTCCTAAACCACCATAAAGTAATATAAGCAGTGGGGTTTCTGCTTCTTGCTTAGCTGATCCCTCTGCATACACAGCCCAGAGTGCAATAAGTGGACCAATTGCATTACTGACATCATTACCACCATGAGCAAAACTGCCAAATGCTGCAGTTAATACTTGCAAGAAAGCAAAGAGTTGAGATACTTCTGGTGGTTCTTCGTTTTTTCTTTCAATTTCAGTTTGAGCTCCTTCAATGTCTGATCCTGCTACCATTAAGAGAGGGCTGGCACTGCTATTGCCACGTAATTTTGGCGCTGCTTCTTTTGCATTACCATTATTATTACTGCTACTTGGAGCTTCAGAAATAACAGATAATGCTGTTGTTTCTTTTTTATCACAGGTACCAAACTTAGTTGTTGTTTTTTTGTTGCTACTTAATGAAAGTAATATCCTTTTCCTTTGCCATGGTACAACAAATAAATAAACAATTGCAGCTGAAAATAAGCCACAACCTAATGCAGCAAGTACACTACCCCACCATGGCACTCGATCTAACATCAAAACTAAAACAGACATTAATGAAATGACATCAATTTTCCCTGAAATAAAACAAAATCAATCATTGCAACACAAATACAATATTTATTTACGTTTAGGTCCATCATGTGCAACTGATATAACATTAATAGCAATAGTAAGTCCATATGCTAATGGGAGAATATAAAGACCTTGTTCTAAAGGCTTACTAGATTGAAGTACTGATTTTCTTAGAACCCAAAATATAGCACCTGATACAATTCCGCTAAGTACAGGGCTTGCAAACCAAGATGCTGCTATGTTTGCAAGAGCTACCCACTTGACCTACAAATATGCTTATTACATCCTGGAATATTGTTTATTTATTTTT
The DNA here is from genome assembly GCF_051014615.1 of Bombus vancouverensis nearcticus. Classification (NCBI taxonomy): domain Eukaryota; kingdom Metazoa; phylum Arthropoda; class Insecta; order Hymenoptera; family Apidae; genus Bombus; species Bombus vancouverensis. The sequence goes on along the minus strand of NC_134915.1, from coordinate 15,574,795 downwards.
AAACTAACATAATAATTTTACTAACCCCTGCAGTACCTTTACACACAAGTGAGAAACCAACTGTAGCACCAACAATGGAATGTGTTCCAGAAATAGGTAATCGCAATGCTGTTGCTAGTATTAACCAGATACCAGATCCAGCTAAACTAGATAATGCTCCTACCATTAGTTCTTTTTCATGGCCTTCGTATAATGTCACATTTAGTATACCTTTCCTCATAGTATCAGAAACCTAAAGTAAGCATCAATTAATATATTTTAAACAAAATAGTGTAACATAAACACAATAGTGATAGAGTTTGTAAAATATATAAATTTTGAAAATACTTTATAGCCAATGAGTACAGCTCCAGCAATTTCAAAGATTGTTGCCAAAATGCAAGCTTGGAATATTGTAAGTACTCCTGCACCAACACTTGTTCCAAAACTATTTGCAACATCATTAGCTCCGATTCCAAATGCCAAAATAAAGGCCACTATGAATCCAACCACTACTATCCATATCAAATTCTCATCGTATGGTATGCTCATTTTTAATTACTTTAATGACTATTTCCTTTGAGCTATTGATATATAGATATTTTTACTTCTATACATTTGTCAGTAGATCATTGTGTTAGAATGTTCTCCTGTCATATTATTTGTAGATAATACATTGTTGAATAAGAGAACATGGATCAAGGAAGAGCTTCCAGTTTTATCTGTTATGCATTTACACATAAATACTTATAGTTCAGAATATATTTCTCCATTTATATTTAAATTCCTATACATGTGTAGATATATATACATACATATATATATATGTATATATATATATATTTAATAACTTTATTTTGCTTTTAAAACAATCAATTTTATAACTTTGTACACATAGCAGAGGTAGTATTTTGGCGCAGCACCTGATATATATAGCATTGTTTTTTCTTCATACAACAATGTATAATTAGAATGCTTTTAACAGCATCAAAAGAGTTATTGTGCAAACTCTTTAAATTTTTTACTTTGTATTAAGTATAAAATATTGTGATCAATTTTATGGGGATTCATTATCAGTGTTTTCCTTCCTTGAAAATACACTGATCGCTGTTCATCCGGCATCTGTAATTAACCGAAATATATATATTTGACATAATATTCATATACGTCTTAACTTTCCTACATTAACATATAAAAGTTCTTAAAAGCAATGCAACTATTTTATTTTATTACCTTTGTTCACACATTATAATTGTCCTAAAATGAATTTTAAACAATGAGGTACTTCACATCCACAAAGCGAATTTAATTATCGTAGTAAAACGTTTTGTCAATTTTCTCACGCTCGACTTTGAAGGGGTGGCGTTACTCTTTCACTTTTCATATAACAGCACTTGATATCTCGATTAGAATTCACAATCCTAACAGAACTGACTTAAACAGATATTATTGTTTCTCTCCATGCGTGTACAATGGAAAATGTAAAAACTTATTATCTCGTTACAAAAAGGGTATGTGTACGAAATGCAACGAAAATTCGGAGACTACGTACTACTTTTACGAACACTAGTTACGAACACTATTAAGTTCATAAAAGAAAAAGAGAGTAAATAATTGGAATAAGAGAAATCTTCGATCGTGCGTTATATTAAATTTGTATATAACAATTTTTTAAGTTGTGATTTCCAATTACCATTCTTTGTATTATCCCTTATATGATGTTCCGTGTGGTTTTCACTTTAAAGCTTTCCTTTTAAGAATTGTGTAAAAGATATGCATCGTATGTAATGAAAACAGAAAAAAATTACTTGAAAATTTGCTAAGAAAAAAAAGAAAAAACGGAAATAGATTTTTTTACTCACAAAACTTAAATTACTTTGTATAAATCTTTGGTAATTGGGGATGCCGCTCAGATCCGCGTGGGGGTGAAATATTGATCCGCCATTTGCCCGCGAAACTCTTATAAGTATAATGCGAAAATTATTTACTGCATCGCAATTCTGTCGTCTTTTATATATAAATCGATAAAAAAATTGATTCTATTCCTCACATTTACAAGCCCGTGAAGGCTTCTCTTTAATGTCATCGCGCTCATTAACAATGTATGTATTACGCACTAACTATGTGGCATAGATTCGTGGGGGAATGATGACTAAGTCATTGCATAAAGGGCGTTAAATGAGTTCCAATTAATGCGGACATAACTAGCAATAATCACTTCCTCTTAAATATATCATTAAACAAAATAGTCACCCACCTAAATCTTCATTAATTTTAAACGTTAATCCTGATATTTAATTTCTTTTAACTGCTAATATTTCAATGACTTCCATTATCCTAATATTTCAAATTACTAATTTTACACTTGTTTTAGTTAACTAATTTTTAATTTAGTAACTAATTTTACATTTGTACAATATGAAAATATAAATGAAAAATAATTAAAGAAAAATGTTTTAAATGAATCATATATATAGAATAATTTATTTACTTTAATATTTAACAATGAAACATATATAACATATAAAAAAATACTATCAATTATGTAACATTTCTCACATGGTAATAACTATATTTGAAACAATGGAATTTAAGTGCCTAAAGACAGTTTATTTAATATCTGTATGCTATATACACAAACCAATATCTTGAAATTACAATTTAAGTGTAAGATGAATATATTTATTACTACATTATTATAATTTACTCTGCATCCCATTTTGCTCTCTCTGCTCGTTCTCTTTTTACTTCCTCTACATAGGGTGTAAGGTATTCTACATCCTATTTTGTAACAAATAAAGTAATTAATTGTTCCAAATACAAAATAATCACAAAAATATTTAACATGTAAATAGATTCTTTGAATAATATTAAGTTACCTCTTCCCATTTAGTCCATTGTTCTTTTGGTAAAATCTTATGTTCAACATCTAACTGTGTGGCTCTGATAATTCGGAAATTACGTTCTTCTACTAAATGAGGCGGTAATCGCCGTAATGCTTCTAATACAACTTCATCCTCCCACAAAAGGTCATCTTTATATAAACCTAAATTTATATAAAATTAAACATTTAGAATGTACACTTTTATGTAAATTCTATTAAATTATTTAAACTAGCATTCCACATTTCATATTATAAAGTAATAAAATATCTCATCTGAAAGATATATTCATATAATAATTATTACACGAATATATATAATACAAGTAATACATACATAAAAATATAATATATGAATATTTCATACCATACTTATTAAATCCACTAACATTATATGCCCATTTTTGTATGTTTGCTATAAAACACGACATACATATAGATATATAATTATATAAGAGTATAGCACTTTTCTAATGTACAAAATTTTATAAATTATAAATTTACTCACGATATTTTTGTATTATGTATCTAACCATACTAGCCATATTAGACCTTTTACGTACTTAATGCTAAATTGCTCACACTTGCAGTTTCCAACTGCTAACGTTCGTGCTTACTCTCACTACAATAAAGTGTATAGTGTATAGTTACTCAGCATCAGTATATCATCTCAATGAATTATCTGAAGTACTTTTAATGTAGTATACGATCTTATCTTATGTTTGTGCAATTGTATAAATTATCATATTTTAGGAAAATTATAATATAAATAAAAGTATAGTTGTGAGCTGTATAAAATATCAATTTATTCATCATCATTCAGAGATACATATGTATTTAAAATAAAATGTAAAATTTGGTACATTTGGATGTTTTAAAAAACGTTAAAAATTGATATTTTTATATAAGAAATTTTATATGTATTATGATAATTATTTCGTTTATAAAAGTAAGAAAATATATTTTATTTATGTGGTATAAGACAGATATGGGTACAATCGTATAAACAGGTCCAGACACTTGCTAGGGAAAACCGTCCGTCTTTTGAGTCGAACAAAATCAACATGAAGGACTAAGAAAAATATATTTCTATGAGACAGACAGAGACCAGTAGAATGTCTATCTCTGCTTGAGACATTCATAGTATCTCTGTATATGTATGTACGTGTCACGCATGCGCAGAATAAGACCTTTTCTTAGCCTCCATCTTGATTTTTATGGACTCAAAAGAGTTAATGGGGTTTATTAATATTTTCGGTATAGGAGTGTCAGTCCTGTTTATATGACAATCGTCACGGTTGTACACAACAACCGTACTTTTGGTATAGGAGTGTCCAGTCTTGTTCATATGACCACAGGTATGTACACGTGATTTTTGCTAGGGGAAAGCATCTATCAAGTGAAACCGAAAATGTTAACATGACGACGGTTTCAGAAATCGCTTCGTGCATGTGTGACATATATATATACATAGGTATTGTAAACATATCGAGCGAAACGCTTTCTGAAACTGACGCCATATTAATTTTTTGGCTTCACTCGGTGGATGCTTTCATCCATAGTACTATAAACTACTTATATAAATCATATAAATTATATAGTAAATTATATGATCTAACTGCTCGGGTCCAGGTCATACAAACATAAACGATTTATATGACTGCTGTGCCTAGACTATTCCAAACTTGTCTTTGATCATACTAGGAACATTTGAAAACAACCTAGATTTGAATGTAGATGGCAGTGCAATTCACGAGAGGGACTACTTTTACAAGCGTGCAAATGCGTTGTATGGTTACTATATAATCGTGAATAGAACTACTTCCGCCGCCTCTTCCTCTGAAAGAGTAGAGATGTGAGGTTGTGTCTCCTTTTGAACAAAATAGGTCACACAACCCACTTCCATTCGTGAAATAACTCTTCTATAAAAAAAAAAACCAAAAAAAATATAAAAATTACAAAAATATACACAAAAAAATCGAAAAACCGTAGCTGAAAACCGCGAAACGTAAGTAAAGTGTGGAAAAAAATAGTAATCAATTGCATTACGAAGGACAACGTGGTCGGAAGAGCGCAAGCCATATTGAAGGAACAAGAGATACCAAAAATCAGAGAAATTTTTCAACTTAAGCAGCTGCACGACGAGGGAATAATATTATAATGAATCCGGGAGCTCCAAATTACCCCATGGCCTCACTTTACGTGGGTGACTTGCATAGTGATATCACGGAGGCGATGCTTTTCGAGAAGTTTTCCTCGGCTGGGCCCGTACTCTCGATACGCGTCTGTCGTGATATGATTACTCGACGTTCGCTCGGTTACGCTTATGTTAACTTCCAACAGCCTGCTGATGGTGAGTATGATCATATTTATTTATTTCAATATATTTTTTTACTCGGATATCTTACATTTTTTCAAGATACATCATCCTTTATTACATCATTTGTCCGTGCTTGACACGTGTTTCGAATCATACGATACCACCATATTGAAACCTACTTCGAACAAAGTAGTAGCAGTTGATTGGATTGAGTCATGCCTTATTTTTTCTATTACTTTTTTTTCGTTTTGAGGAAAGGTTTTGGGATATCGGATATTTTGATACAAATCTGCTAGTCCTAACAATAATAAGTTTTAATATGTGATATTTATTATGTATATATCTGCGATCGTAATTTAAATAAAAAATTAATTTATTAATATGTTTGTATTATTGGGATACTTTATGAATTATTTGTATATGTAACATGTAGATCGTTTGTAATTTTTTACGAAATGATTGGACATTTCTTTAAATTTTTAGTTCACAATTATATAATTAAAAAAAAACAACAATTTGGTCATTGTTACGAAATTTAATGTAGATTTTTAATAATAATAGCAAATAAATAAGTTTTTGCTCATTTTAGCGGAACGTGCTCTAGATACCATGAACTTTGACATGATAAAGGGACGGCCAATTCGTATCATGTGGTCTCAACGTGATCCTTCTCTTCGAAAATCTGGTGTTGGAAATGTCTTTATTAAAAATTTAGATAAAAACATAGACAATAAAGCAATGTATGATACGTTCTCTGCTTTTGGTAACATACTTAGTTGCAAAGTAGCTCAAGATGAATCTGGCGTTTCTAAAGGTTATGGTTTTGTGCATTTTGAGACGGAGGAAGCAGCAAATAAATCCATTGATAGAGTTAATGGCATGTTGCTTAATGGAAAAAAGGTAATATTTTTCTTATTATTATTCTTTACTTATTTAATCTTTTTTACAATAATCTTCATAGTATCTTTTCAATGTGCAGGTATATGTTGGTAAATTTATACCCCGTAAAGAACGCGAGAAGGAATTAGGAGAGAAAGCTAAGCTTTTCACCAATGTTTACGTAAAGAATTTTGGGGAAGATATGACAGACGACAAACTTAAAGATATGTTTGAAAAATATGGGACCATCACCAGTCATAAAGTAATGATTAAAGATGACGGAAAATCTCGAGGTTTCGGTTTTGTTGCTTTTGAGGATCCTGACGCAGCTGAACAAGCTGTACTTGAATTAAATGGAAAAGAGGTCGCTGAAGGAAAGTGTATGTACGTCGGACGGGCACAAAAGAAGGCAGAGCGTCAGCAAGAACTTAAGAGGAAGTTCGAGCAATTGAAATTAGAACGTTTAAATCGTTATCAAGGTGTAAATCTATACGTAAAGAATTTGGACGATAGTATAGATGACGAGCGGTTGCGCAAAGAATTTGCACCGTTCGGAACTATTACCTCTGCGAAAGTTATGATGGAAGAAGGACGCAGCAAAGGCTTTGGATTTGTCTGTTTTTCCGCTCCTGAAGAAGCTACGAAAGCTGTAACAGAGATGAACGGTCGCATAATAGTTACTAAACCATTATATGTTGCTCTGGCTCAGCGTAAAGAAGATCGTAAAGCACATCTTGCTTCTCAATACATGCAACGTTTAGCAAACATGCGTATGCAGCAAATGGGTCAAATATTCCAGCCTGGTGGTGCCGGAAATTATTTCGTTCCCACTATTCCACAGCCGCAAAGATTCTATGGACCTGCACAGATGGCCCAAATTCGTACAACTCCCCGGTGGCCAGCGCAACCTAATCAAGTACGACCCAATGCACAAACTGGAAGTTCAGGTTTTGCTACGATGCAAGGTCCATTTAGGGCTGCACCGCGTGCTCCTACTGCACAACCTGGTGCTATGCGAAGTACATTGTCTGCTCGACCTATCACAGGTAATGAAGGTTAAATTTTTATAAAATTTATTTTCGAAATTTCAATTATAAAAACTTCAACTTATTTTATTTGTTCTTTTAGGTCAACAAACGGTTGGTGGTGCAAATATGCAAAATCGTTCCATGGCTGGCCCAGCAGTCGGAGTTACAGCTCAAAGCCGTCCGTCAAATTACAAATACACTTCAAACATGCGCAATCCTCCACAAGCAATGGCAATTCCTGCTCCTACTCCTGTTCAACAAGCCGTTCATATTCAAGGCCAAGAACCACTAACTGCCTCAATGTTGGCAGCTGCTCCACCGCAAGAGCAGAAACAAATGTTGGGAGAGCGTCTCTTCCCATTGATTCAATGTATGTATCCGCAACTTACTGGAAAGATCACTGGAATGTTGTTGGAGATCGACAATTCAGAGCTCCTGCACATGTTGGAGCATAATGAATCGCTGAAAGCCAAGGTTGAAGAGGCCGTAGCTGTATTGCAAGCTCATCAGGCCAAACAGGCTGTGGCTTCTAAAAAAGAGTAAACATCTTAATTAAGGTATTATTTTATTCTTCTTTAATCGTTCGTAACATTGTTCAGTTTTTCTTACTCATTCTGCGATTATCCTTGGTTTAATCAAATTTTTTCTGAAGCTTTATGGTGGCTTAAGGATTATTACATGCAAGAATGACAGGAACAAATTGTTATTCAAAACTAATAATTGGTCATGAAAGGGTTTTTCATCAAGTTTTATGATAATAAATTTTCCTTTAAAAGTATCAAATGAGTTCATTCTTTCCCTGATCCTTATTTTGATTTAAATGTTTTTTTTTTTAATTATTATTAAGATATTTGTATTCTTACTTTCATATGACACATGTAATGAAAGTATAGAAAATAAATTATTTGAAGAGTTTGAACTGCAATTTGGCCTTTATTGATTACATTGATTAGAATTATATGTTAATATTTGTTGCCTTTTCTTTTTGTAATAAACTGGTATAAAGTATCAAATAGTTTAATAACACAATTTAAAAAATGTGCGTTTTTATTAACCTATACTTTGTATGCAAGTTATATAAATTTAGAACTATCGGGATAACTTATTTTATAGATCATTCTTTGTCAGAAATTGTATAAGTTATGAATAAATAAAATATATAAATTTTGTTTTATTCACGTTATTTTGGCACATATGTTTTAATATTAACAATTAATGATAACATTATCAATATCTGGGATTATGTGTTGATATTAATCAAATAGCAGTAAGTATTTTCTAAATTATATATTTCTAAACTTCAATTATTTTTATAAAAATTACACAAAGTGCGATCAGTGATCTTGGTAATTAAGTGTAATAAGTAAGAACATAAAAGAGACAGGAACTTATATTTATATCTGTAAAATTCGCACGAATTATTGAAATATAAATAAAAATAATTAGTAGACTGTAGATTTTTCCGCATTTATAGAAAATGTAACATTTAAAAAAATACACATAATGTACAAAAATATCCAAAGTATAGTATTTATTACAATATTCAGTGAATGAAATAAATTTCTACTTAGATTCCACTTATTTAATTAGATTTGTAAGAATACTAATTAGTATAAAAATCTGTAATCTAATAATGAGAATATAATGCTGTAATAACTGATAGTAGTATGTATAGTGATCATAAGAAATGCTTATTAGATACAGTGTGTCTTACGAACTCTCTTCACCTGAAATATTTCTTTTACGAGTAAAACAAAGAAATTATCTGAAGAAAAATTAAAAACACATCCGTATTTTTCAAACTCAATTTTTTTCAAAACGAGGTGTTGGATAAAAAAATCTATTCTAGGTTCAATCTCTAATCGGTTGACCACGTTACGCTGTATAATAAAATTTAATATACTTTCAAACTATTTTTTCATTTATTACCAAATCCAAATCTAAACCGGCATTATTCAATTATTTCAAATAACGAATTATTCTAACTATTTTATTACGTTCATTGTAGAAACTTTTTTCATGTCGCAAGATTATTTGCAATTAATCTCCTAATTATAAGAAATTATAAGCAAATATGTTGTTGGTACAGGCTTTTGACGAGACCTACACGCAGTATGTTCTTCTATACTTCTTAATTAAATATATGTTTGGCTCTTGGGTATTTCTGGTCGTTGAATATTTTTTTTTTAATTACGATGGTGAGTTTAGTGCCTTTTGTCTCAAAAGTCCTGTGCCTTGATTTGTATACTATTGTCAAGGAGATCGGTGACCTGGAGATTCAGATGAATTCCTATGTGGTCTACCTAGGTATTTTGTATTAATTTTCAAGATTTCTTTTCCCATTTAAAAATTACATAACTTGTTTTTTTATTCAATATCTTTAAATTTTTGAGAGAAGAGATTCATTATAAATAAATAAATATACATATGTACTAAATATTTTTTATTCCGATAACATATACAATAATAACCTATATGTGTGAGGACCTCGTGGCCCCCGCAGGTTCCTGGACCACAGGTTAAGAATCGCTGGTTTAGAGTAATGTTGGCAATCTTAAATAATAATATCGATTGTTTGACCGCTTCTTCAAGTTGTTTTAGGAAATACAATGTTGCTAATTGCTGATCCATAAAAAGTTCCAAATTTCTTCAATTTAGTTACGTAGCTAACTTCTTCAAGTTAATTATTTGTTTTCATAGAAATAGAACCGAAATTCTTCAATAATATAAATAGCCTTGCATCTATTGACTTTTACGACGTACTACAAAGAACAGACAACAGAGAAAGTATCCTTTCCTCCATTTCAGGTCAGCGCTACTAAAAATAAAGAACATCTGTTTTATTTCAAGAGTAGCTTGTTTTTATTGAAATCCATAAAGTGTTCCGTAAAGCATGGTCATTTCGTAAACCTTATATATAATAAGCGTATTATAAACGCATCCTGATATCTGGTCTTCGAAATTTTATACGCTAGCAAAGGAGAAGGCATAGTTTACGACATTCTCAAGTGACTTCGCTATCTCTTCCTAGAACCAGAAATAAAGGAACCGAGGTAATCGCTGCGAGCGTTCGAAGCTTCGCATTTTCAGACGTCGCAATTATAAGTCGTCGGGGCCCGTTGACTCACGCACTAAGCAGATAAGGACTTAATTTATAGCACCCTTAAGTGTTGACGCTTTCTCTATCCACAGGGTGACGAAGGCCAGGCAGCCATCCTAGGTGTTCGAACTTCACATTTTCTTACATTCTCAGATACAAAATTTTTTTTTATTTGATAGACTATTTACAATCAATTCTCATTGAGAATTACAAGCAAATTATTTTGGCATAGTACTGTAACTTGGATTATAAGAGTTTATAGTATGTTTGATTCTAGTTGAATCTAATGCATAAATCTAAATGATAGAAAATGGTAATTGATAATTATTATCAGTTAAAAAGATTAACTGCGATACTAAAGAAAAGTGGGATGAAATTCTAGGTAGATACCAGCTTATACGTAAAAGTATCAAAGAAATATATATGGTGCACATAATATCTCGTCAAAGTTTAATTCTTTAAAATATTCTTTTCATAGTATTATGTCTCTGTATATGAGAATTAAGTTATTATTAAAAGATTACTTAAAATTGTTTCAAGATGAAGAAAACTTACTATGTTTTATTATGATAATGAGTAATAGCGATTAGATTTCATTTAAAAGTATGATTAGTTAGTTGAGTTAGAGCAGTTTCGATTTTTTTATATTGAGTAGATCTAATATATAAGAATTCCTATTAAGCTTAAATATTATTATAATTAGTTTCAAATGCATGGTATATTTATAGAACAATTAAATTTGCTTAAAACTACGTTTGAACGTTATTGAAAGTTTTTAAAATAGTTACTTAATATTATGCATTATTATTAATATTATATGATTATTATTAATAATTTATCGTTTGCAACGCACATATAAATATTAGTAACAATTAGAAGCATATAATAGAAAATTATGACTTCTTAAATATACCGCTACTTAAACCTGGCCGATGATTGGTTCATTATCTAGAAATGGAGGGGGTACAAGAAGAGTCTGATTGGATGAACGAAGCATTTCGTGTTCAACTTCAACAAATAATATGCTGGATAGTTCTCTGCGGGGATGTAATAGAGTTTGGAAATCGGTTTTCACGAATAGTGAAGAGAAGGCAATGTTCGAGATAGATTCAGTCGAGCTATTGTCAAATTATGATATATTCGTATAAGAAGTGATAAAGTTTAGTGGAGTTACAAGAGAAGTTTATAATATATTATATATGTGCGACATTTGAAGAGAAATAAGGTACCTTTGATTTTTATGCATGTATAACGGTGGCCTAATTTTTTTTCTTGAAGTATTCTCCCAGTGTTTAGATAATTTTGAAATTTCAATAAATTAAAGATTGTTATATATTACTAATTTATACTTTGATTAATATGAGAACGATAATACCTACCGAAAATATGTGAATTGCCCATAATTTGATATGCAGCTGTTGCCACTGCTTTTTTACATTCGATTTTGTGTACTCGTTACATGTCATCAGGAATTATGATTGGTTTATCTTTTCATATGACGTCAAAGTAACGACGTATTTAGTTTTGCAAAATAAGTGTACATAATATTTATGTCGTTTGTCAAATTTATTCCAGTTAGTAAGCGTATAGTTAGATAATATTACTATGGTACAATTACGTAGCTTAAACGATTACATTAGCTCTCGTACTGTGACTTCGATGTATATGTATAGGGAGTGTACATGGTTTTAATTAAAAATAATATTAAAACTAAATGTTGTATATATCAATATATGTATAAAATTTTGCAGTAAAATTTTATGAAGTATGTGAATTAATTTTGTCATGAGAATTTTATGGTAGAATGTAAATATTTGGAAGCGAAAATGTTTTTTTTATAATGTATCAAATGTATTACATCGTATTTTAAATAATTAGTAAGTATCTATCCTTTGTTAACAACAATATGTATTTGACAATTTTGCGTGTTTCACCAATTTTTACACTATCGATCTGATCGCCATTTGCCGGCATTATCCGAGATCTCAATTATAAGTCAGAAATACTAATTATTGTATATTTCCAATCCTTTGTTTCATTCTCGCATCAGTGTACGATATAATTTTAAAATATATAACAGAAGTAAGTTGTTAAAAAGAAACTACATAATATTTATTGTATTTTATCTCGTTTAACATTTCCAAAGATGCAATTCTCATAACTTGATTGTAATACCTTTTGTCAAAGCATAACATTTTTCGTCAAGCATATGTAAAATATTGAAGAATAATAAAATAATCGAACATAAAAATTGTTTGAAAAATATTTTATACAATTACTATTTGTACTTATATTATAAAAAATATTTATATTATTACAATAAGATTTATATTTTACAAATATCTATAAATGTTTTTTGTATGATTTTGTTTTAAAGTGGTTAATAAATAAACAATATTTACATTATATTATAAATAAACATTAACCCATTAATGTTGTTCTAGTAAATTAATATAATTTTTTTTATAAGTACTAAGCATTTAATTAGTAATTATATTATTTAAACATTATTATTCAGAATGTACTTCGTTAAAAATTATGTATCAAGTCATTTATCTGATGTTTAAATGTTTTCAGAATTTTACTTTGTAAATATAATTTATATACACATTTATTAACATTTTTAAATATACAAAAAAGCAATAATGGAAAGAGAAGAAGTAATAAAAAATGTACGTGCATGTCTCATATCTTCAAAAGGTGGAGTCAAGATGGACGATCTAAATAGTAAGTTCTTTCTTTTAAGGAGCTTTTTTTATCACTATTTAATCTTATTATAATTTACTTAAATTTTCATAATATTCATTTGGAATGTTTATATTTCTATAAATCATACATATATTAACTAAAGTAAATAAAAATTAACAATTTTACATTGTATGTTTATAATGCAGCTGTAAAAAATATTTATATTAACACTTTTTGCAGAAGATTATAGATTGCTCATTGATGAAAATATACCATTTCGAAAGTTGGGGTATCAATCTTTGGTTGCCTTTTTACGTACTGTCCCCAGTGTTAAAATTACTGAGAAAGGAAAAGATTGTTTTGTGGAGGCTGTACCTACTGGAGAATCTGCACATATTACAAAGTTAATTGCTCGACAAAAGACAGCAACTAAAAAATATAATAAAATGGTAGGTCTGTTATTCATCTGTACTGTTTTATATCATTTTATTGTATATTACATTATTTTTAATGCTGTATTGCCTTAGGTGAATACCAAAAGACCAACGCCATTTCGTAAGCCTATGATGACAAGAAATTTTGGCAATATAAGAAGTTTTAATAATAATTTATATTCACAAATGAGTGGAAAGTAAGTGTAGAATGCATCATCTATGTTTCATTTTTTTATGTCCTAAATATTACATATAAAAAATAACTAGAAAATAATCTTTCACAAATAATTAATTCTTTTTTATATTTTTGAAACGTTGTTAGTATATAAATATATAAATATATTTTATGTGTGCGTGCGTGCGCGCGCGCGTGTGTACGCGCGCACACACACATTTGAACATTTGTTATTTTAGACAAAATATGTATTTTCCTGCAATGTCAACCAAAATTACTATTCATCAAAATAGTGAGAAACCCAGATATATACAATCTAATTGTGGTATACCACCAAGTTCTCCTAGTAAAGTAAGTAATATATATCTGATGAGATTACATATTTTGGTACTGAAGGAGAGAAATTTATTTTAATTTTTAGAGACTGAAAGATAGACAAGTGAATTCTGTTTTATCAACAAACCAAAGTATTAACAAGTCTAAAGATGAGACACAAATAAAGAACAATCTAAGGACAGTAACATCTGTGATAAGTCAACATTCAAAGAATGCTAATATCAATATGGAAATGCTTCCTAAAAAAATTTCAAGTCCAAACGACAGACTTAAAGTAAATCCTATTCCTTCATTGATGGATATACGCACCAACATTTCAACACTGCCTCAATCACCTGAAGTGTTGTCACCTTTCTCACCTGGACAAGTTTTAGCAGATGGTAAAATGAAACTTCAACAATCAACAAAATTACCTGTAAGTATTTATCAATTACTAAATTATACAATATATGATTAATAAGTTATATTTGTAGGCGGCATTAGGTAATACTAGAAAAATTGTGCCAAAATTACAACCTACTGATCCAAGAGAAGAATTGAAACGAAGAGCTAGTGTACTAAATCTTCCAGAACCTGTGTATCAAATCTGTCCTACAACAATTAAAAATACTAAAGAACCGGCTGTGTTTGCACAAGTTAAGGTTTGTGAAATTGTTTTGATATTTTTCTGAAAGAAATTATTCATATATTGAAGTATAAATTGACGACAATAAGAAATAAATAGTAATTTATAAGTAAAAATAAAAATAAATAGTATAAAACATTAAAAATATATTTCTAGATTGGTCCTCACGGATATTCAAGTTATCCGGAACAAGCACATACTGAGGACGAGGCACAAAAGCTTGCGGCGAAATTTGCCTTGCTTGATCTAACCGAAAAATATGGTTCATCTTCCTGTTTTAATGAAACTAAAGACAAAAGCATAATAAAAGAACGAGTTTTGTCCATAATAGATGCTCATCCAAATGGTATCTTTATGCACCAGATACCCATGTATTATAAACAACAGTACGAGGAAATTTTACCTGGAAACTGGGAAAAAGTTATTGAGACAAGCTCAGAAATTGTTTTAGAAAAGGGTGTAGATAATTCGGTAATTCTACGTCGGTTTACCTCGTCGGATTTACGTGAAAAGGTAAAATAATGTGTTTTGTAAACTGTTGTAAGCTGTTTGTAAGCTGTTTTATGTACGTATATGAAAGAAATACAATTATTATTTAATATATATATTTTTAGATACGAAATACAACATCATTAAAGACAGATAAAATACTACTGCATCCAATTGGTCCTGTTGCACCTGGACAATTGCAATTACCAGAAGAAGAATTTTGGATTGTGTCTGTTACATACGTTATAAGTACTGTTGAAATATGGGCTAGAATTGTAGGAGATGCATATAGTGTAAGTTAAAAAGAATTCTTTTTATATATAATCTTTTTTTATAATTATTATTTATATTTACTTACGTGATCTTAGGATGAATTTGACATTATGACCACCGAAATGAGTAAACATTACAGTAATATTCAACAATCTCTAAAAGCACCACTTATTGAAATTGGAAATTACTATGTTGTGTTTGAAGACGAATCATGGCACAGAGTTCGTTGTGTAGATTTTAATATCACAACTGGAATGGTTACAGTTTCATTTATCGATTATGGTGATGAAGATATTTACCATTATAGTAGATTACAAATATTGGATAAAAAGTTTTGTGTGCTTCCTGCTCAGGTATGATATTGATGAATCAATGATGAATCGCTTTGACGCAACAATATAATGTCATTTTTATTAAGATATAAACTTTATAATATTATCAAATATATTTGTAAACAATTGTGTTAAATTATATATAGGCATTAAGGCTGTGTCTTTATGGTTTGGAAGATTTCAATGACTGTGATAGCACTGTGATAGCAATTGAAAAATGTCTGCTTGACCGTGCTTTATATGTTGAAGTACGAAATCGTAAGAAAGATCAGAATGATCTCTCTGCGACAGTTGTGTTTTATGATACGCATGGACCAGATGACATTAATTTAAATTTAGAATTGTTTAAACAAATCTCACAAAACGTATTAGTTGCTCCTAAATTAGATGTGGTAAGTACTTGTTTATATTCCAGAAGATGTTCTTGAATTTTCGACAAAAAGTAATGTGTTTTTATTATTTATAGGAGGGACAAGTATCAGAAGTATTTATTTCTCATGTAGAACAAAATGGTGATGTTTATGTACAAGTGCAGTCTGAAAGTATGAAACTTTTGGTTAATTTATTAAATCGATTAATATGTACTGGACTAAACACAGAAGATCTAGAGAGTTGCATTGTAACCACAGTTGATTCTAGTAAAACATACTTTGTGTCAGTAAATAATAATTGGTACAGGGGGAAAATCGTAAGTGACAGCTTTTACAATCAATTAAGAGCATTTTTAATTGATTTTGGTAAGACTGTCACTGTAACAAAAAGCAATCTTCTTTCTTTAGAAACATTATCTCAAGTTTTAGCAAATTATCCTCCTCAGGTAAGATTTTAATTTGGATATTTGATAAAAATTTAAAAATCTAATATATTAGAACAAATTTTAACGATGCATTCATAATAATAGGCATTGAAGGTACATCTTCATAACATTGATAAATCAATGTTCAATGAAAAGATGGTTGCGAAACTTGTAGAACTTGCACCAAAAGGTGAACCACTTATTGTAAAAGTTGTATCATCTATAAAGGGGACACCAGTTGTGGAATTATTTAAACGAATTCAACCAAGTAATATGCTTGTTTCTGTCAATAACACCTTAGCTCTTGAAGAGGAAATTACGAAGTATAGTATATGAAAGTATTGATAAATGTTACTACAAATAAGAAAATAATAAGCAATTGCTATTTTTATTATATTTGCAGAACACATGGGGATGGTAACAATAATATAAAACCAAGGAAACGCATCGAACGTATGAATTCTAAATTCGCAGGAAGTGAAGATGATGACGTTGTAAAGTCTTTAAAACCACCAAAAATTTCAGGCATTGGCGAATATTTTGATGTTCATGTAACAATGGCTGCCCATCCCGGAAATTTTACTGTTCAACCATTTGACGATAAACGTTCATTAGAGGTAAATGTAATTTTTTATCTATTTTGTTAGGTATAAAATATGTATTACAATTATATATATAATTAGACTGTATTATTTTATAATTATATTATATAAAAAAGTATATATTTCATATAAATTAAATGTATATATTTTTATAATTTTAGTTAATGATGATTCAATTACAAGAAGCTTGTCAAGTATACAAAGGTCCAATTCCAACTCCAGAATCAGTAAAAGAAGGCAAACTTTATGCAGCTCAACACATTGACAGTCACTGGTATAGGTATAAATAAAAAGTGATCTATAAATACATATTTCAAGTCTGAACTTTACATTATGGAGTTATTGATATTAATTAATAATTTCTATTTATTCTCAATTATTTTTAAGGGTATGCATTTCAAGTATCATTAAAGAAAATATGGTTAGCGTTTACTTCTGCGATTTCGGAGATGTATCAGTACTACCATTAAATAAATTACAACCTTTGAAAAGTGAATTCTTAGAACTACCGTATCAAGCTATTAAAGCAAGACTTGCTGGTATGTAATTGTTTTATCTTCCAGTTTTAATTTGTTTTCAAGATGCAGAGTTTTACTTCGTAAATTTTGTTACTAATTTAAACAGGTATACGACCGATTAACGTTGACTGGTCTGTTGAAGATAGTTTAAGGTTTCAAGAATTAGTCGTGGATAAAAATTTTGTATCAATAGTTTACGAATCTAAGTCTGATGGATTTTCCCCGGCCGATACTATATTGGGTTTAAAATTGATAGATGTTAATACAGCTGAAGATATTTACATCGATCAACTTTTAATTGAGGAAGGTCGAGCTACATTAAATGATTAAAGCGATATATACGTGGATACAGTTGATATAAAATAGGAGTATCATAGTGAACACTAATGGTTAAATTAGTTTTGACAATTTCGGCATGGAATACATGTATTTGTTTCCTACGTAAATGCTAAGTGATATCTTTGTACAGTTTTACTGTTTTACGCTCGAGAATTTAGTTGTTTGTATATAAAAATAATATTTCTATTTAATAGTATATGCAAAACCCATAGCATCGTTAACTGTTCTAAACAGAAGTAATGAAAATATAATAGAAACTATATGTATATGAATGTATCAGGTCTGTAAGTATGAAACCGGAATTTGCCTATAGATGGCCCTAGCTGATAATGTAGTTATCACTACTGCGTCATTGATGCCAAAAGTCTTTGTTGACATTTCACAAACATTTTCGACTCAGAACAATACAAGTTTCATACAACAGCATAGTTTGTAATAGCGTTGAACATGTCAAATTTTGTGCCT
This sequence comes from Bombus vancouverensis nearcticus, assembly GCF_051014615.1. NCBI lineage: Eukaryota > Metazoa > Arthropoda > Insecta > Hymenoptera > Apidae > Bombus > Bombus vancouverensis. The sequence continues at coordinate 15,556,536 of NC_134915.1, read as the reverse complement.
GGAGACTACGATTTGCGGACAGAATTGATTTTCTGTTACCATTTGAAGAAAACTGCTGCAGAATTGCATCGAATGCTTGTCGAAGCTTACGGTGAGCATGCTCTTGGTAAATCACAGTGCTTTGACTGGTTTAAAAAATTCAGAAGTGGCAATTTTAACCTGAGGAACGAAGAACGTGGAAGACCACCGAAAAAGTTTCACGACAGCGAATTGCAGGCATTGTTGGATGAGGATGATGCTCAAACGCAACAACAACTCGCTGATCAATTAAACGTGACACGAGAAGCCGTCTCCATACGTTTGAAAGCCATGGGAAAGATCTAGAAGGTGGGAAAATGGGTTCCATATGAACTGAATGAAAGACAGCAGGAAAACCGAAAAACCACTTGCGAAATGTTGCTCGCTAGATACAAAAGAAAGTCATTTCTCCACCGAATTGTGACTGGCGATGAAAGGTGGATATATTTTGAGAATCCTAAGCGTAAAAGATCATGGGTAGCTCCAGGCGAACCACTGACATCGACTACAAGACCAAATCTATACACATACGTACGTTTGGTACATAATACGTGTATGTGTACATTATACATATACATATATTATCTATGTCTATATCTATAATTATGTCTTTGAAAAGTTATAGCTTTTTATTTTTCAAGAAAATAATAATTTATTGAACTAACTTTTAAACATTATATATACACATTCTTATAGAGTATTTTATATATTTTTGTTATAATATTCTATGTTTTTAAGATTCTTTATTTTTTCAAACTCCTTAAATTTAATTTTTGTTCTATATTAACAAGTTTGGCTGTGTCATATAAAAGACAACAAAACTGTGACGAAAACTGACAAAAATGTTTTGACAAAAATTAAAAGCATTCCATTTTTTTTTACTTCCAATACATTGGTTATTCTTCATTTTTTTTTAATTATTTGTGTTAGGGTATTAAACACCCTAGGGTAACATGCTATCCACGAGTGATTGCAAGCTATTGTTTGTGTTTTGTATGTGATAAATACTTTGTTGTTTACCTTTTTTTCTATTATAACATGCTTTCAATTTTGTTATTGACTTGTCAATTTAAATTGTTAACATAATCTAACTATATATAATTTAAGAATATTATAATATGTCCTATATGTTTTAATTGTTTTTAGTTAACAGAAGAAAGGTAAATTTATTTCTTGTAGTGTATACTACGAATTTATTTTGTCTTAGATAATTATTTCTTTACTTCAGTATTCAATTAGATTAGATATATATGCGATATATTAGTAAAACATGATATTATATATTTATGCATATATATATACAAATATATATTTGCGAATATTGCTTTATGAAGAATATTTTTGTTTTGTTAATGTAGTAAGATACAATATTATAACTTAATGTTACGTTGCCGTAAAATATTATTTTTGATAATAATAACTTGATGAAAGGTGCCAATAAATACTAACATTTCCATAAATGTAAGGATTCTTATTTCAAAAACCTCCTGTGTTAATATCAATATAGTATGATATATTAATAATAAATATATTTCAAAATTTGTTTTATTTGATGAATATTTAATACGACTACATATATTTAATAATTCCAGAACGTATAAATGGATAAAATGTCTTATTTGTTCTTACATGTGTTGTTACGTTTAGCTTTTATTGATTGCTATGAATAACGCGTACTTGTATAATGAATCGCGTGTGTTAGAAAGCGCACGCGTTATGCCAATAATCATCGATCATTACGCTTATCACGCGTCCATGATTTACGAAAATCAACTTTTGTAATCCTTATGTGACGTAATATGAGTCGTATTTATTTCATATAAATATATAGATATTTTATATATTATTTATATCATATTTTTTATCAACCGTAAAATATTCAATTAATAAATTAATTTTTAAAAACTATTATTAGTTAATAACTAGTATTAGTAATTTTTAATAATTAGTATTAAATTAGTATCTAATTTTTAATTTAATTTATTATGATTATAATTTAAATGACAGTAAGCTATAACTATTTTTATAATGCTAACCTTAGTTAATCCATGAGATTTATCAATTAAAAATTACTTTATAGTGCAATATATATTTATAGTTCAACATCAGATGATTTAATGGATGCATATCTAAATTTATTCTAATTGCACTGTTAGCTTCTATTAAATTCTCAACAAATTTACTTCTTAAAAGTTCTCTGATTTACGATATATTTTGTCTTGAAATTGGAACCCGTTCTAAAAATTGCACTAATTCTTTTTCTAACTTTGTCAGTTATTAATATATCGATAACATTTAATAATTGTACGAGATCAATTAATAGAAATTACTTGACGAATTATATACAATCTTTATATATATATATATATAGATATCTTATTCTTAATAAAATTGTTATAATTTCATAAATAATACATAATGTATCATGAATATACATACGAAATAAATTACATATCTTGGAGAAAATACAAAATATATGCATAATATATAAAATAAATATAAAGGTTAACACTTTTTAAGTTGGTTCCGTTTTATTATCAATCTGACATGTAACATACATAACAAATAGCGTTAATTATAAGTCGATAGAACATAAGTTAGTCAAGTGATTGAGTTATATATTTCGACACGAATATAATATAAATATTATGCTGGGAGATATGTCTTATCCCGATAATAATAAATAATAACAGTAAGTTACCAATTTTCTATAATAATATATATATTTGCATAAACGCTGTATATCGTTTCTATAACACCCCTTCTTTTTTCGTTGTATATTAGAGGGGATGAAGTAAGGTATCTGACGTCAAGAGAGCCATCGCGCGGTGACAAGCTCACGTTACACTCACTCGTTTGAAGATCAGGTACCGACTCGGTGACCGATTTCGCTCGTGGAAGCGCGGGTTTTATCGTTGGCGGATGCCCCCTCGCGATTTTCGACACTCGTCACCAGTTTCGTTCGCGGACGGCAGCCTTGATGCTGGAACGAAGCAATCGTACGGAATTCCTTGCTTGTTCTTCTCAATTGGACTAGACTGGAGCCGACAGGTAGCGTAAAAACAAAACTCGAACATTTCGCTCATTGGAATTATATCACTTTTTTTTACCATTTCAGCGTTCTCTCTTCTTAATCGTTTTTTTTTAAATTACTAACCTCGTCGGTATACGTGAGTTTTTTACTCAAGTACCATAGCATTAAATCGCGAATTTCCTTCGACTCGACGAATTCTTGAGTATATTATTATTTGTTATTATTATTCATAATCCTTGCCTTTTGGCTTAGGATGGCTTCCGGTTTACATTTCCTCTTATTTTCTTTATCTCTTAAATATATTTCGTAAATCTCGAATTCTTGAGTATACACGTATACTCATAATAAATAGATTATCGAGTATATTATTTAAAAATGCTTTTCAGTAATTCTAGGATGCCTGTTCATTGATATTTAGGTATAAAAATAAGCTCGATCGCGTTCCGATGTTATGGTGGAGCATTTTTCACGGAAACCGAGGGGGACTTGCTATAATACGGTATTTTTATACTTACATTACCGTGCATAAGTATTTGGACACTACCAAATTATCGCAGATATGTAAATTATGCTTCAAATGCTACTCTGATCTAATTTCCACTTTTCATTCTATCTCAATAAAAATAAAGCAGCAATAATCGAAGGCGAATGAAAATTAGTTCTGCAGGGCAGTTCTACCTCAGCTAAGTGATTTTAAACGTGTCTTTTCAATCTTGTTTCTTGCCACGTTTTATATAAAAGTTATTTACAAATAAACAATGCTAGATCCGATAAAATAATGATAAATAATAAATCTATTATATAGATTTTATGAAGTGTCAACTATTCATTGTAGATAAATACGAACCTTGAGTAACGTAGCTATATTCTTTGTTCCAGTTTAAATTTAGCAGACCATTTGATCGCAGTTATTGCAAGAAGCGTAAAGTTAACAGTAAGGGAACATTCTGCTATTATAACGTTGAAAATGTAATAAAAATATCGACTCTTTGGTCGGATTGCACCAGCTGTCCAGATATTTATATATGGTAGTGTATACATATGATAACATTATTTTTGACAAACTTTATCGTACAAACGATCGTTCGATTTACGAATTAGAAAGATAACATGCTTTAAGACACAACGAGATAGAAGGGAGAACAGTTGACTCTGTTACACACTGTACACGATACTCAATTAGGATAAAGAATACACGCAATGAGAATAAAACTGAACTGATAGGAAAACGAAAAATTTTGATCGTGCATTCGCGCCGGAGAGTATCTTCTGTTTCCGGCTACGTCTTCCGGAAACCCGTCGGCGCGGTCGTGCTGGGAAAAAAAGAAAAAAATGTACCGGTGCTCTGCTCAGTAAACAAAAATCGACGAGCAAAGCAAAGATAACGTCTCCACAATAAGTGTTCGCGATTCGATAAGATTGTTCTCCTTGGTCTCTGGTAAAAAAAAAGTTCTTTGAACCAACGCCGGGCGGGACATTAGAGAAATTGGCTTCCTTTCTTAACAAGTTCTGGTTTAAGGTGTGTGAAAATGCCGGATACTAAGGCAATTGCACAGCTGACAATCACAACGTGAGCGGTTGTTCGTTTCGCGGATCATCCGGGGGATAATGATTACAGAACAGACCTGGAGCATGATGCTGGACAGTGATGTCGCGGGCATCAATGAGTAAGTATTCACCCATGCCAATTTCCATTTTCTTTCTCTTACACGCGACAAAGAAAAGAAAAGAAAAAAGAAAAAAGAAACGAAACTAGAATGAAAAGAAAATATGTACCGTGCAAGAAAGACTTTCAATTGTTTCTTTGTTTAATGCGACACATCATTAACACAATAACACTGTTCGGTAAGTTCCACATTTTGCAGGTGTATCGGCGAGATTTTTTGTGTCTTTTTTCCAATAGTGTAACACACCTTTCGACGTGCTTACACATGCACACATTTGATACTATTTTTCACGAGGACACGATGTTCCTTATTCTTCCTTTTTTTTTTTGTTTTGATCGCCTGTATGCGGTGGTTTTAATGATACCTGCGATGATGGATCATGATGTACGTGCAAGAATTCACGTGTCTGGATCGATAGTGCTGCGTATTTAAAAATATGTGTGCACTTATTATGATGTATCGTCCATACGTGCTTTGAGGAAACACTATTCTTTGGGTCGTGAGACACGTTTTACGATATATGAATGTTAGTACTAAATATTGTTATGTATAACATCTTCTATGCGAAGATCGTTTCGGAGAGCTTTTTCTGTTTCCACGTATGAAAGAAAAATGATGGGATCAGTTTGGATTTGGTTTTTATACGTATTTTTTTCTTCACTTTATAATTTATGTTTTACACGTGCCACTTATAATTTCAGATCATTTATAGTTCTATTGAAATTTTGAGAATTTGGTAATTATCAGAATAGTTTCATAAAGAAGATTTATTTTCTATTTATAAGGAAAAAGATTCTTATTCTTTCATCTTTTGCTATTATTTACTTAACTAATGGCTGCTATTACTTTTTTAGTTATTTATTTATTGTGCTTTGTTTCCTTTTTAGTTTTGAATTCGAACATGCATGCACGAGATTCCATTATTTATAAGACATGAAGGATGTCTATGTGTGTGAAGGATTAAATTGCACTTTGGATGAATATACATAATTCAAAGCCAGCAACTTTTTGTTATGTACAGAATGTCACAATGAAGAAATGTGAAATTATTTTGAACGAAGCTCATTTCGAAGAGAGAGGTTTAATTCAGATATTAGAAATGTATTCTGTATTTGCGGAATATTTTTCTTTTTTTATCTATCGGTAATATTTTCCAATCATTAACAATAAACTCATTTTTCATTTTGTGAAGGTCCTTTCATAAAATATTGATTTTTAGAGACAAATTGTTTACATATAAAACAACAAGTATTAATACAAAAAGACAATTGATGTATTATATAATGTAAAAATATTGAACATAACATTAATGATCATGTAAAAATATTTGTTAACAACAAAAGTTGTTTACCTACTTATCGTGACCTGCATAAATGTTTTGCAACTACTTTGTTTATACACGGCTCAATATAATTAGGAGATCGTGTACACTTTGTAAAGTATTCAATTTTTTTCATAGCTACGTAAAATATAAATTCGTATACTTGCATATTTATTTTATAGCAATTTGTACAATTTTCGAGGTACGCAAGTAGTATTTTTGTATTATATCTGTAGATGTTTCTCATTAATTTTTACATTAATTATTATTTATTATACTAAATCCTACATACTTTAACGACGAATTTGATAAATCTTTACCTAAAGTAAATGGAAATTTCTTATGTAAGGAATTTAATAATTTAAAATATAATATTCCATTTATTTTTAATATTTTATCTATTTTCCAAACTTATTTGGAAAAGAGCAGCTTTTAAGAATACGATCTTCTAATTACTTTGTGCAATGTACAAAAATGTATACATACGCAATGTGCATTTGGTATGTATTCGTGTGTCAATTTCCTAGATGTCCTAGATGTTCTCGCAAGTATTGGTCGTCTGAGAAAATTAATTTCAGATACTTTTTAACCTCGATAGGTTGAGTATTTCCCCGAGGAAACAATTATGGATCAAGGCTGTGAAGAAACTAACTTCCGAGAGGCTGGGGAGGGAAGGATTGGCGGCCTGGGAGGACCGGAAATCCAACAACGATCCGGAAGTTCCAGACATCAATGAAACAACCGATCCAACCGAGGATGCGGACATTTCTACCGACCCGGACGTGGCTCTTGCTGATCAGCCTGTTGATGCAGAATCTCAAGCGCAGCGAGGTTCGATTATATTTAATATTAATATAATTAATATAATCGACATCAGCTAATGGTGCATTCTAGTTATCAGAAGTTACACTCACAATATTACGAAATCGATATTATAATATATGATCCACGGTTTCGTGTAACACATGCAATATGTTCATACAAAGTTTCTACGAGTGTTCAAATACTTTCGTGAATCGCTGTATGTCTTGATTCAACTTCGTCATTTAATTAGATATAATTGTTTTATGATACACTTAGAAATGCACTCATAGAAACCATGTAATGTGACGAGCATTTTGTTTAAAACGGTTGAAACGGCTTTTTTTATCTCCTGGGAAAAGACAAACATGGACAAAGGAGATATTTCTTAATTTTATTACAAATTTCTCTCGCGTCTTGATCGCCTGGCGAATTATTTAACATGCCACTGTTATTCACACACATGTTATTAATTTATTCTGTGGAATACAGCCTTCGGCTATAAATACGAGTGGATATTTCCAGATGTTTTCAAGAAAGGCGTACTCTATAAGGGAATATTTTGTCCATCGCTTTCGAACAGCTTCCACAGCAAACAGCTCGAGACGTCCTACCTTCATTACTCGAATCGTCAACGGCAGAAATCATTGATCATGCTGAATATCGTCGATCTTAGCTTAAAGGTAAACTGATCCCTAAAGAACGAATAACTTGAATCCTACGAAGTACATTCTGTATTTTGTTTTTTAATTTCTGTCCCATACTATGCACCGGGGATACCAGATTATTCTTATGGCGATATGGCTGTGGGAAAGAGACGAGAACAGCGGCGGCCTGATCGAGTCGTTGTCTTGGGCGATCTGCTGTATGATAGCGAACTTGGTGGTTTGCGTTCTTGGCTGGTGGCGGTGTTTCTCCAATAATTATTTATACTGGGCTTCCATATTCACTTGGTTACTGATCAATTCTCAAGGTGATGACACGTACAAACGTCATGTATAATTTCTATCTTTATCTTTTTTCTTTTCTTCCTTTTCTTTCTGTTCCTGAATAGACACATTCTTTTCATAGTTGGATATAATAGTCGACGTACGTATAGTGTTTCACATTGCAATGTTCTAATATACATATACACATATAAATATACGTACGTGCTCTCTTGGGAAGATTGTATCTTCGTTTACCGAATAGAGTTTTGCTCCACTGGCTCGTGCGTTGGCGGTCCAGCGAATTGCTTGAATGTTCAGCGAACCGTAGAGAGAGAGAGAGAGAGAGAGAGAGAGAGAGAGAGAGAGACGGTAGAGCAAACTTATACCTAGGCATGGGTTACTATTGATCGGCGATCCTTTGCGGCTATTTAAGATTAACGAAACGATCGTTATGTTTCCATAAACGGGTCTACAATCGAGAGTGTCTTTATGTTATGTGCACACCCGCTGTCAATTGCAGGTTTTATAGGAGCTGGTCTAGATTTCTCTAGTCAACAACGTCTTATGTGGTACATTTTGTTTGTCGTGTATGCGCCGTATGCCATGCTGCCGTTACCTTTGAGATGGTGTGTCCTTGCCGGTTACGGGACAGCTTTAACTCACATGGTGATGGCGGGAATAACTTTATTACGAGATCCCACATATGTAAGAATCCTTGGTCTACATTTTAGTTTCTACAAGTTAACGCCTCCTACCCATTTCACTTATATAATACTCTTCCGTCAACTTTTTCTTTCTTAGCGCAATCCCAAGTACGCTTCGCAGCTTTCTTTTCGTTAAAGTACGTTTAATTTTGCAATTGCAGCTGCATGATGTCACGTGCATAGTTCGAATGCTAACAACCAACGTCCTTCTTTATCTTGCAATGAATCTAGCTGGCATGTACACTAAGTATTTGACAGACAGAGGACAGAGACAGGCTTTCCTGGAAACGCATAGATCCATGGAAACCCGGCAACGAACTCAAAACGAGAATAATCGACAAGAGAAGTTGCTCCTTTCCGGTGAGACATGCTTTAAATTCGTTAATCAAATTCACGAATGATTCCTAGCGCTGTGGTTTATTTTACAGTCGACTTAGTTTACAGCTTTGTTCAGGATTTCATTTAATATTTCGTTCAACAGTTTGGCAAGATTTATTGCAGTTCAAAATGCAATATATGTATCATCCTTTCAGCAATTTTATAATGCGGATTAATCTATTCGTTTACAGGAGTATTATCGAATTAAATAGAATTAGATTGACATTTTGTTGGAAGATCGATATTAAATTGAACTCGTTGTTTCACGATTGTTCACACAATTAACACGAACATGAGTTAGAGAGTGTATATATGTATCATAAATGTATATGGACTGTGTAATTACGTATCGATGCAAAATACGTACGACATGTATTTAAGTATATTTATATATATGTCGAACATGTCAAACGTAGTCTATAAAAACGCATGGGGTTGCGCCGTAGGCATGGGGTTCGTCAGCGCGTGTAACTTGCTCAGCCGAGTGTCAAAAAGGGTCACTAGACACTTTCACCCGATTGCGCCAGATATGTTTTACCGATAGCCTAGCAGTACTTTGCTTTTACGTATTATCGATCTTTCGACGATTATTTGTTTAGGAAGTATAAGTAAAATACAATCAAATAAAATAGAATAAACAATCCCGTCATACTCGTTTGATTAATGGTAGATCATTATATAATTAATTGATGAATGTTTCATTTTGTCTATAGCGTTTTGTATCTTGTCGAGTAAAAATTATGCTTTCTAACATGTAATCACGTTTAATGATTGACGAATTTTATTGTAGTTTTACCAGATTTCGTGGCTAAGGAAATGATCCGTGATATCGCTCGTGAGACTGCACGAGGTGGAACAATCTCTTTTACACCTAATCAATTTCATAGAATATATATCCATCGCTACGAAAATGTGAGCATACTTTTTGCTGACATCAAAGGTTTCACTGGTATGTAATCGCATATTTACGATAGTGAACTGCACTAGTTTACATCTTTATTTAAAAGTTACTTTTGTATAATGTTTACTGTTACAATGGAAAATGGAAATATATGAAGATACAATGGAAAAAGAAATATTAATAATAAGTAACTATTTTTTATTTTTAGGTATACCAAATAAAATTTATTTTCTCGAATGAAACGGTGTGATTGTTTATAAAAGTCTATATTTCTTTCTGTATTAGTATTAATTAATTGTCTCTTGTAGTTTGCAGTTATTTCCGTAATTCATGTGTATTAACATCTTTTCAATCAAACTTTTATCTCTATTATTGCTTCGAAGATATCAAAATGGTAAAAATTTTTAATTACGTTATATATCAACATAAATTTTATTCTTAAACAACATAATTTACATATGTCAATTATTTAAGTGTATTAATTATAATTTTTATTTTGTACATTAATTTCTATTAGCACACACAACGTATATTATAAGATATTAGATATATGTAGTAACTCTTAAAGTAATCTTACAATGTTTCAAATTTAATCTATGATATTCGTCTTTATCACAAAGCTTTGGCCAGCCAATGTAGTGCTCAAGAGCTCGTTAAAGTGTTAAACGACTTGTTCGCACGTTTCGACAAGCTCTCTGCAGAAAATCATTGCTTACGTATTAAATTACTTGGGGATTGTTATTATTGCGTTTGCGGACTGCCGACTCCTCGAAGCGACCATGCTCATTGCTGCGTCGAAATGGGCTTGCACATGATTAAAGCAATAAGAGATGTGCGGTATACAACAAAGGTAACTAAATTCTGTATAATCTAAAATAATCAAACAATAATTTGAGACATACTATAAGTTAGTAAATTTGAAAGACATAATCTTAACTGTTACAATGCATATGTGGAATACGCAAATTTCCTTTAAGATCGATTATAAGCTGCGATTTAACGATATAATTGAATTTTGCAATATTTCAAAAATATAAAATAAAGATACATCGTTAAGTTAAGTGCGTAATTTAAGAAAAATTGTTCTTCATTTAGGTTGACCTAAATATGAGAATAGGAATTCATAGTGGCTCGGTACTGTGTGGCGTACTTGGACTTCGAAAATGGCAATTCGATGTCTGGTCTTACGATGTAACGCTGGCCAATCATCTTGAAAGTGGAGGCATACCAGGGTAAAACTTACTGCGTATCTCTCATTGGATTTAACAAAAGAAGTACACACAAGGAAAACATGATAAGTCTATATTTGTTGCTTTTCTGATTTTTATATCATTTGGAACCTAAAAGAGAGTACTTCAACTCCGATACTCTAAAACTTTAAGTTTCTAACACTCTGAAACTCTGAAACTCCCTTGTGTAACATTTACTGTTGCATAATGAATTGTGCGAGAACGTTATTAAAGCAAGTAGTCGCAGTAATACAAGGAAAACGTAATATTTCAGGAGAGTACATATTTCGGAGGATACTTTGAACTGTTTAAATGACGTGTACGAAGTGGAGCCAGGAAACGGAACCGAGAGGGACAATTACTTAAAAGAGAGAAATGTGGTAACGTACTTAATCAAACAGGTGGAACCTTTGAGATGCAGACGTCGATATTCTTCACGACCTAAGATATGGACCGAGGAGGATGCAAGTAAAAGTAAAAAGAGCTTCAAATTGAACAATCCATTAGCTGCAAACAGTAGCGCTCCGAACTCTTCCACGGACGATGACATTGGAGTGGATTGGACACCGGAAATACCATTCGAAAACGTTAGTATTTAACGACTATTGGAAATTAGTAACGACTTTAAATCGGGAAACTCCTCGAGAATCTAGCGTTAGGTTATTTGTATAGTTGAATACTGCGACGTCAGTCACCAATTTGGAGTCAGAATACCTCGAGGAAGAGAATGGATCCGCGAAAAGTAACAAGGTTGCGTCTGCTACATCCGCTGAGAAATTGAAGGCGGCAGGCCTTGAAACTGCAAGTAACAAGCGTATGAGGTTGGCGAACATAAATGCTTGGACTTTGCGTTACAATGACGAAAGCCTGGAATCAAAGGTGAGATAGATATTAATACATTCTGCGTGTATAAAGTCACTTTTTAATGAGTTCAATTAAATTAAAAAAAATTGAATTCAATGAAATTCGACTAAACTGAACATTAAATTAATTTCGCTAAATTAGTGATCTTGATGCAGATATTGTTTTATGTGTTCGTAGTTCGGCCAATTGCGCGAGGATATGTTTAAATCCAACATGATTTGTTGCTTCGTCGTGTGGATATTCATCGCAATTTGTCAAGCAGTGATATTGCCAGAGTAAGCGACTGGTTTTTCATGACTATGTTTCAATAATAATCAAATAATAAACAAATTTATGAATGTTAGAAAAACTAATCATAAAAACTTTGAGAATAAAATACTAATTCGGTTGTTATTGTAGAACAAACAATGAGATAAAGATTATAAAATAAATTAGCATAAAAGATTATAAAATAGGATAATTAAGAATGTGTTAATTTTGAAATTACATCATCTTCTTTCTACAGCTGTATTATTCTTTTGGGTTCGCTGCTATTGACGACGCTCATACTGGTAGCATCTTCAATTCTGGTGATGGCAGAAGAGTTCAAAACATTACCAACATATTTGCAACACGCTTCTTCGATGTTGGTTCACAACAAGCAGCATCGAACGATCTTCATATGTAGCGTAATCAGTCTCATGGCTTTAACGTCTATAGTCGGTGTCCTGGCGTGTCCAACGTCGATTCGACAATATCCTGAAGCTTTGGAACTTCAGCAGCAGCCATTAATGAACCCAACACTGCAACCAGAACGACTAGTAGCACCGACTGCTGGTCTCGACCAGTTCATCTTGACGTTTCTGGAAGCGGCCCTTCGCGATGAGCCTTCAGAAGAGCAGAAAGATGTTTCTTCGAAAGAAAATCAAACTGCACCGCATGGTTCTAATAACGTTGATATGGAACTGACAAGAATCCTCAATGACAGGGCCAGTCTGGTGAAAGGTCGAGGAAGAAAAGAGTTTTTCAGGTTCTATAGATACGAACAACGCCACCGACTCGTGTTTGGAAGGCATTATAGAAGATTTGCTTGTAATCGTAGGGACGAAGACGTCGTTTTGAGGAAAATGTCATCAACACCGGAAACGGAAGTTCAAGCGGAACCTATGTATTCGTTGGATTACGATGATGACATCGTTTTGGGGACTACCTGTGTACGACCGGAATACATTGTGTTCACATGGATCTTATGCCTGATTGCGTTAGCCTCTGCACTGAAATTGTATTATTTAGTGAAAACGGCATTGGCCACGATCATCGTGTCCGTTTACGCCGTGCTGATTCTCGTAGTCTGCAAGGACTTTTTTTCGATCCCTGACGAGGAGAAGGATGCGTGAGTCGTGCTCGTCGTCCATGAAAATCTAGTTTATTTTAGATCCTTAAAAACATCACGCTGCTAATTATGCTTTTGCGTTTTTAGAGCGACGATACCTCTCTCGGCACAAATGCTCACGTTTATGTTAGTATTCCTGGTAATGGTTACGTATCATGGTAGATTAGTAGAAGTAACGTCCAGATTAGATTTCCTTTGGAAACAACAGGCTGAGAGGGAGCTAAGTGACATGATTGAATCTCGACATAATAACATGCAGTTGTTGAAGAATATCTTACCTGACCACGTAGCCCATCATTTTTTAACACAAGAAAGAGCACCAGAGGTAGAATAATTTATGTTTCCAGCTTCTTGGTGAATTTCATAAATATAATTTCTTTTTTATATTTTGCAGGAATTGTATTCTCAGTCGCGTGACATAGTTGGAGTGATGTTTGCTAGTGTACCGAATTTCACAGAATTCTATTCAGAAGATGTTAATAAAGGAATGGAATGTATACGTTTACTGAATGAAATCATTGGTAAAATTAGACATTTTGTATGTTATTGAATATTATATGCATTCTGTGCATTTTAATATTTTTTAATTTATCATAAACGCACGAACATCGGTACAAATTAGAGTGACAAATATGGCGGATCTGCAGATTTAAAAGTATTTGTTGCTTTTAATATAATTTATAATTCAACGATATGAATTTGAAATATCTTTTTCCAGCTGATTTCGACGAACTTCTGGATGAGAATCGGTTTCATTGCATTGAAAAGATAAAGACAGTCGGAGCAACTTACATGGCAGCTTCTGGTCTCAATCCTTCTCAGAATGTAATTCTATATATTGTTCAAATATCTTTACTCATATTCTGCGACATGCAATAATAAACTATTTCCATTGTATTCGTTCTGAATAACTTAGTTCTTTAAAAACAGTATCCAATATTATTAATTTTTTAATATTTTTCTTTTAGGATAATAACAAGGATAACATGGAGCATTTGTGTAGATTAGTGGATTATGCAGTAGCCATGCGACTTCGTCTTGAGGATGTGAATATACACTCGTTTAATAATTTCGACTTAAGAGTGGGTATCAGCTGCGGCCCATTGGTAGGCGGTGTGATCGGTGCTCGAAAGCCTGTATTCGATATTTGGGGCAACACTGTAAACTTGGCTTCCCGCATGGACTCTACAGGCGTTATGGGGAAAATACAAGTCCCGCAGGATATTGCTAGGGTAATTGTACAGCATGTAAAACGAAAATAATTATTTGCTATGCATACAAATCGTTTATTCAATTTCAAATAGTTTTTGGAATCGAGAGGATATCAAACTCAGAAAAGAGGACTTATTGAAGTTAAAGGGAAAGGGACGATGGAGACGTATTTCGTATTGGGCAAGGGAAGTCTACAACAAGAAGGCACGACTAAGCACACAACAAGATGCCGAAGCCTTGCAGCAGTTGTTTATGGTGTCGTTCAAGCACGTCGCAAGCAAATGCGAGCGCTTAGGAGGACATAAGTATTCTATTCACATCAGCTGTTTTTTGGTTCGTTGGTGCCTATAGTTATGTACAAACGATTCACCTTCGTCAAATTAGCAACTAACTTGTGAGATAAGACTTAAAATGAATGACTACAGTAACTCTTTTATTTTTGAAGACAGAAGAATATTTTTTAGAGATTGTTTAGTTTAGAGGAAAATATTTCGGTAAATTTATTTTTCTGTGTATTCCTTTGTCATCTTAAAATCACTATCGTTTTATTACATTATTAATAATTGTCTGTTACATTCCTTAAGAGAGCAAATTTTATTATTAAGATCGTGACTGTTCTAATTTTAAATTTGTTTGGTAATCAAATATTTTTTTTTAGATGTTGTATAAAATCTGTTAATCATAGAGTAATTTAATAATGAAATATAATTAACAAAGTGAATAACAAAATAATTTAAATATTCTTGTCTAAAAATATATGTAATATTTCAGTCGAATTAATTAATTAATTACTAATTGAAATATTTTTTTTCCTTCTAAATATAAGAGTTATCAGATAATCCATTTTAAGTGACTCATCGACTATTAGAGCTCAAAGGACGACGAACACCTGTAGTTAACATACTACCCAATACACTTTCTTTTTTTGTCGGAGTGTTGGATAACATGTTAATTAACGTGTTTTGATAATATTTATTATTATTGACCAGTGTAAATTGTAAATTAATTTCGTTTTGTATTTATAATTGTTAACTTTTCTTTGACTCACTTCTTTCTTCTAACAACTCTATAGAAACATAATTTTTACTTCCATTCCATTATTTAAGAATACTTTATGAGTGTAACGATATTATTTATAAAAGATTATAAAGTAGTCTGTGATCCATTTTATTTTATAAATGGATATATTTCAAGAAGTATTTTGAATTAAATATATAAATACTAAAACGAGGAACATTAATATTTAAGCAAAGTCAGTGATTGAAAGCATCAAGGACATTTCAGGAATTTTATGTTCTTCTCATAGTAAAATTCATTAGAAGTTTATATGATTTTCATTTTTTTGAAGAAATCTTAATAACAATATTCTTGTAACAATAAGAGGAATCTTGGGGAAATATGAGTGTCTTTGAAGTATCCTTGAAGCTAAAACCTCCTCGACTTCTTGCTTTAAAATTTTAACAAATTTCACTATCTTTCTCACTGTTACAGTGATTGTGTTTTTAATTCATTGTACTTTTCATTATGTATCTATTTATACTAGATTAAAATGGACCATTTTATAGAGGATTAAGTTATTTTTCTTAGCTACGAATATAATCACATAAATGTGGCTCTTGTTTCCAGAGAACTGAAATTCTAATGCATCTCTTGCATAGGTGAAAAATAGACTTGGCTGTAGAATCAGTCAACACCAAAAATAGTACCTATCTAAGTGCATTAAGTTTAAAATTTTATATGCTGCTATATGTAGAAATCTTACGATAGACCAGTTTTACGTATTAATGAATTCTTGTACATTCTCCATTTTTTCTGCTTCTATTATATTTCTGTTCTGTATTTACTATAATGAAACAAATTCCAATATCTGTAAATATTAATCCAACATGTAAAGTAAATAACAACAAATCTGGAAATATATGCAATGATATATAAAAAATATAAACTAAATTATGGAATGACATTGTTGACACAGTAATAAATAAGTTAATAATTAACAAGACTAAAACAATCAATTCAAACATGTTACACATATCTGTTCTACTTTATAATGAACATGACCAGGAATTATCACGTTTTTGTTAAAGTCCATTGAGTGTGTTTTGAGTCTTGCATGTAGGAAATAAAAAAATCTCGTATAGCAACCACTTCTTTTTTTGGGAAAAGTCAATTTAATAATAATTGCAGGGCAGCAGCGTTCGTGTTGATAATCATAATGTACAGCACAGTCGAGCTCTGTGTAACTGTATATTACATTATTATGGTAAACACAATATATTTTAATTAACCGTAATAATAATTCATGATAATAATAGTTGTAATGATAATAATAAGGCTAGCTACAGCATGATCTCCCGCATAAAGAGATCACCCGATCCAACTGTACACTTTTACAACGTACTTCATAATAATAATCTAATTACATTAATTATAATTAGGTAATTATTACAATTTCAACCTAATTAAAAGAATGTTTTGCGACACGTAGGAGGGACCGCACGTCTTGAATTTTCGAGAAATTAATGCAAGAGTCTCTATCGTTCATGTTGCCCCGTTTCGTTTGTTCACGATAATTGTACACGCTATTTCGCGTCACAAATTTGGAAAATCATCTGTGTACATTGATTTCTCGAAAACGAAGGTATCATTTTTTTCTTTTAAAAAGTTCTTTTCCATTCTTTTTTTTTTCATTTTCTCTCTTTTTCAAGTATAAAGGCACTGTACACGTAAACATACAATATACTATAGAAGAGCGCTATAGGCGGTCCAGATGGGTACTATTTTTTAAACAGTTAAAACGTGCCCGTTTAAAAATATCGATACGATCTTCTTTCATTTCTTTCTTGTTTGTTCCTTTTATTTCCTTTTTTTCTGTTTTATTCTTCTCATTGTTACGATGCTACGCACTTAAAATAGGGAGCGGTTTCCTTCGATTCTAGCTGCATTGGTCAACGCTATATCTTCTTCGACGCTATATATCTTAAACATTAAGGAAAAATATAGATGACTATTATATCAGAATGTGCAGAACTCACGGTAACTATTTGGGAGGAAATAATTGGTCAATGCGATCAGAAGTTAAGAAAACGCTCCGGTTTAAAGGTGGGATTTGTTTATCACAATTTGGCAGTGAACGTTCTCACGTTTAAAATACAGTTTTACAAGTTTTTAAGCTACGTGAATCGTTATCATCATCCTCACCATCTTCTTTTCTTTCCTTTTTTCTTTCTTTCTTTCTTTCTGCTATGGTTTGCTACTTTTCACTTTACAGACATTACAGAATTCGAAAATATTACTTTTTCCCCGCTATTGTTCAGAAAAAATAAATCTTCTTTTTTATGCCTGTTCGTTAACATTCCAACCATTCCGTAAGCATAGAACTCAAACTCTTCGTACACTGTTTAGCGAAAATATGTTTCAATATGTGTGCTCCTTAATTTTCTGGCTTGTCTTCTTCCATTTTCCTCTGCTTTTCGAAGTACGCAATTTTGTATGTGCGTCACTTTTCTGCATTTCAAGTAATTGTTCAAGATAACGAATTCAAGGGGATCTCTCGATTACTTCTGCTCCTGATAATTATATATGGCGTTTGTGCGCAATACTAAATTGCATAATATTTTTCTAAAAAATCACCAATGTCACGATTACTCCTCGAGTAGTCAGTATCAAAATACGAGACTTTGAAAAATCTGCAATAAGTGCAGGATAAACAATTAAGTGATTATTACAAGAATGTACTTAATATACAATTCTGCCCTCATATTTTTCTACTGTCCTCCGTTTTAAAAAAAAATCAGATATTTACAATTACTTACAATTCCATTAAATGATAAGTTAATACAACTACTGCTCGAGTTCTTTCTGGCTTTCCCTCTCAGATTTAATTCATAATTCATTAGACAGATGTATCGATACACCATTTAAATTTGATTAAACAGAAAAGAAACTATTTAGTATGTCAAGATGTATATATATACTGACTAGTGAATGTAAACTTTCTAAGAACCAATTAAATTACAACTAAAACAAAAATGGTATTTGAAAGCTTACATTAACTGGTCAACTATTTCAAGTAATACGCTTTATCGGATCTAATATTTCTTTGTATTTCTTTTCCCTAACTTAAGATATGACATTCTTGCAGGTTGTCATAAAAATCTAGTACATTAAAAAAATGAATTTTCTTTTTTAGATAAATAACATCTAGCCTTCTTTATCATGTGATGTTTAAAGTAACGATATATTTTAAATTAGTATTATTGCAATTGTAATAATAAAGTGCTACTAGAAGTAATACTGCCAATTGTTCAAAGTTGTTATACCAGATTTTCAAATCATCCTGCATAATTCCAGTATACATTTACGAAATATCCAAAAGGGAAAATTGAAGAGAAACCCATCTAAAGAAAAAGATTTTTTCTTATTTCGATCACGTGCCTTTTACGTTCAAAGACATTTACTGCCGTCAAGGTTTACCAATATTTAGCCACAATTTTCCGCTTTTATCCTTTACAAATTATTTCATTTGAATTTCATAAAATTACTTTCCACTCCATTACAAGTATTTCATTTGCAGGTAAAAAGATACACGTGTGATTGCTAAGAAAAGTACACTTTTCTCAATGTCTTCTTATCTTAAGTCATGTTGTGTATGCAGTTTACCTACGAACGAAACTTCATGCTATTCGAAGGATCTAAAACTTTCTAAAATATTAAAGTAACTGCTAACAAACTTGAGCTGCCAGTGCTGTGAACCATTTGTAACGAAACCATCGTTAAACAACGCAATCTCAATACATATCGTTGATAAAATTTTAACATATATATATATATATATATATATATATACTTAAGTATAATCGATATATATATACATATGGATATATATAAATACATATACTTAAGTACAATATATATATATATACTCAATACATTTCATTATTACAAACTGTATATATTCCGTAAAAATTATTCTAAACCTGCAATGTAGCATCATTAGATATTACATATATTTATATATTATATAATGTATTGAGTAAATTTATTCAGTATAATAAATGAAAAAAAGAATGAGAAAAAAATAATAGAACCCAAATCATATATATATATATATAACAAGTCGAATTAAATAGTGCAATGTCAAGTAATTTCTGTACAACATTGCACACCTTCAGAGAAAATCATCTTCTCAATTTCGAATACGAACTGGTTTAGATTATCCATAGGTCACAGCAAAACAGGCTTAGCGGTGCACGATGGGACCGCTTTCAGTTTGTTCGTTATTAACTATTGAAGCTCTTGAGCCATTCTGTTTCGATTCATTTCACGTTACCTAATCTTATTTTTTACATTAAATATATTTATACATAATTTAATTAATCGTTAATCAAAGTTGTCAAGTCAGTTCGAAATATTGGCAGAATTCATTGTCATGTACTGCCAATATTACATGCATTGAGATCATTTGAGTGCATGGATTAAAATACTCTTGGACACGAGCTTTTTCAACCCGGAAAATCTTCATTAACAATCATCGATAGAGCGGGTTAATACATCAGGAAACTAGCATATACCATCGCTGTAAATGATGTAGAAATACACATATATACATGTACAAATGTATATATATGTATATATATGTATACACATATATTGCAATCGAATGGTGCAACATTGAGATTGGTCGCGCGTATAAAAGAAATGCGGTTATCGTTCGTAATTAACTAACTCGGCGGAACTAGTATTTCCTAGGATTTTCAAAAATACATCGTTCTTCGATGATCTTATTACGACCTGTACTATCTACCATTTTTTGCTTTTTTTCTCCATTTTCTCTCTCTTTCTCTCCCTCTCTCTCATGCGTTTGTGAAAATACATCTTTTCGGCGGAACGAGAATTGCATTATTTATACACTTGTGGTAGGTAAGAGTTTTTTTTTTGTTTTCTGGCACGTACATTTGGCGTTACTAGACACCAATGTGAATTGACGAGACTGAGTTGAAGGTACGCTTCTCCTTTGCTTTAAGATACGATTAACTCATTGTTAGACAGGCAGCGTTTCCCAACTTTTTTCTTAACGTTGATCTGATCTTATATTCCGTCCTTAAGTTCGTTAAAATTGTACTAATATTCTATAATTGTGTTACCTTAAATAATAATTAAAATAAGCCATTAGACTATAACATTCTATCTTTCATGTACCGAATAGGTTGTATAAGTTGATGGAAGATTTTCTATAATTAAAAATCATTTGAAACTAATTCATTTACAATTAATAAATATTCTTTATCATTGACTTAATTATGGTAGAAAAATTCAAATGATTTCAGCATATGATTTCCGATATTTAGAATATCACACGTTTCTCTTTTTATTCTGTTTATGAAAATAAACAAAAAATAAATTGAGAAACGCCGTTTTATGAGCTGATCGCAACATGTTATCGTCCCCTTGTCCTAAAAACGGAGGTTCGTTTATCTTAGAAATTATTATTATAAACAGTATCTTTTACTGTACAAATGTTTTAGAGCCGCTATTTTTTGCTTGACACAATGATTGATTTATTTAAAGCACGATATTCGTCACGAATGTCACTGTACTGTTAACACTTTTTTGTTAAATTATTTGAATTTGCTGCAAAATGTTTAATAATTATTTCCTTAATAAATCTCAATCAGATACTGATCTCATTGTCTTCGAGTTTAGTATAAAAACATAATCGTTGCTGCGATTTAAAAAGTCGAATCGTCGTTGGCAGTAGGACATTCGAAACTGTGCTAATATTCCCATGAATTTCATAAAAATCAATAATCGTTTCAATTCGCTTGCATACAAAAATGTACAAGTATGTTTTTTGAGCAGCTTGGTGATACTTTACAATTGTATCTTAATTCATAATAATAGTTAACGACAGCTTATCCCTCATCATTGTGGACTGTTACAATGTAATCCTTTAATATATTCACGATTGGCAGTGAACAATTCCGTGATGTTTCTCGATTATATGAAAATTTTTTCTAACTTTTCTTTTTGTTATTCGTAAAAATTTCGAAACATGTAATTTATGAACGATATAAAAAAAAGAGACGTTCTATCGTTTGTGACAAAAATGAATATTGAATGCTTGTTTTGTAGTTACTTGCCATGATATAAAACTGATAAGGAACACGGTCAAGTTTGATAACTATGTCAAGCATTTTTTATTGCAAAGCTTATGCACATTATCATGACTGTGCCATTAAAGGATTACAAATGATGATATTGAGTAATTTATAAGTAAAACGCAGTCTTCTCTCGTTTACTTAATTTCGATTTTCTATACCCGAGAGCTAGAGCAGAGTTTCGCTGATTTTATGTCAATTCAATATAAAATTTTTCGAATATACGTCTCAATTTGTGTATGTAATCAGTACTAATTAATTCTAAAAAAATTTGAAATTTTCAATTGCTTCATATATAACATGTATTGTGCGTACCTTAAAATTAGCATGGAAATAGATGTTCGACTTATGTAGTTTAACATATAAAATTTTCTGCTCTTCTTCATTCTTTTATGGTAGCTCCCAGGTACTTAAATAACGCTTATTATAAAGATTCTTTTCGAACACAGATATTGTACTATCTAAATCACTGTAAAGTGCCTAGAAAGTCCAGATATCTGTGTTGCATGTATTCTCAGGAGGATTGGTTAGACTGAACTGATGAGGGAGTTGTTAGAGAAGTGTGTAAAGTAAATCCGTCATAAACGTCCATTAAATCTCGCATTCTGTATTCTTCTAAGCAAACAAACCCTTCTAAGGATGGGGACTGTTTTCGTGCACAGTCCATACAGTGTACGACGTGTCGTTTCTCCTGTTCTCTTATGAACAGGATATTAAACACTTCAATCTGGAAGAAAAGCAAAATTTATAATATTAATCAGTACTTATTAAGCTGCTTCAATATTTAAGTTGGTTGTATCATGTTCACCTTTATTTTAAGGAAAACATAAGTAAAAATTATGAGTTAATATTATTTAAAATTATCTTACCTCGCATTGTCCGCAGTAATGCGATGCTTCGTTTTTTCCTCGTCCATGAAACCGAACTTCCACACTTTTACTTTTCACAAACTCTAATATTAAGCAACACTGTCTCATTGTCCTTAGTAGGCAATTTTTAATTAGTTCAAACAATCTGGGATCAGACACTTTGATATTTCTTGCTAAGTTCCAGGATAAGTGTACCATTGGTACAATAGATTTGAACGACTGCAGTTTATTCCACTCATATCGTTCAATTGCCAGTTGATATTGTCGAGCAGTTAAAGGACCCACATTCCATGCTATGTTGTTACACCATCCAACAGCTTGAACCCAGTGCACACAACCTAAAGAAATAATAAAATTTTTTTTTCTTAGTTACTTTATAATGAAAATATCTTTACCTTGTTTATTTTTCCATGAAACGAACTAGTTTATTTTAATGGAACTTTAATTAATTAATTTTAGTTTCTACAATATTTTTTTATTATTAAAGATGAATTGTTTAATATGATTAACATATGGATACTTTGAACTTGATTTGATATGAGTAGGATAAAAATGATGAAAAAGAGTTTGATTTCACTTGTACTTTTTTCCAAATTATAGATTACTATGCCATCTATTTAATTAGTGTTAAGCAACTTATGATTATTTGTAATTTGCTTACCCGCATTAACCCAGACAAGATCACCTGGTCTTTGTAAAAACCTATACACAGGAATGTTTTCATCATATAGGTCCTCTAAAGAAGGCCACCAACTGCCATGAAGGTAATTGATATTATTCCGCTCACAAAGAGAGCAAATTATACCCCAGTATGCATCAGGCACTGCAAACCACTCGCAATCTCCTGGTCCAATATTGATATTAATAGAACAAAAATTGTTGTTTTCCTGGTGGCCAGGTGTTCTACTACCTGGTACCTATAAAAGCAAATAAAGATGCTTTTTAGAGAAATGTTTCACCATTTAATAATATCTTTTTTTTTGATAAATTTTTTATGTTTTTCAAACTATTTGCAAAAAGTATTCAAAGTATTTGTTACGATATTTAATACGTAAAACGATCTTCTATATAGATTTCATTTACTACATTATTTTCATAAAAATATAAGTTTACATAAATATATCTATAGCTTAAAATATTATTTAACAATAGTTATGAAAAACAAATTTAAATAAATATTATAGTTACCTTCATATATAATTGGACAGTATTCATGCCTAAAATAACGTGTCCGACATGACTGAGCATATTTCCAGCCGATACGACTCTAGCGAACGCTGGTAATTTCATCAGCTCCTGGAGTTGCGGTTTCCACTTTCTCTCGTCTGATAAATCTACATTGGTCCCAAATCGCAACATCTTTGAACCAGGTCGACCCGCCAATCCAAACGCGTTTTTCTTCCTTCTGACAGCTCCAGTGCTATCTTTTGAGTCTGAATCGGATAGATTCGAGGTATGTATACCTTGAGCCTTTTCCTTTTCCTCCTTTAAACTTTCTTGAAAACTCGATGCCTGGTATTGTGCATATTTCGCGATGGTCGTGTGACTTCTATGACTGATACAACCCCAAACTTTCTTTCCCATTACAGGGTCCCAATTCTCATCACTAGTTTGCTGCATTTGCGTTCTCACCTCGATACTATGATCTGGATTCGCTTCTACCAAAGTTTTAGTTGAAAAAAGACCAAGGTCCAGCTTTAAAGCAGCTGCAAGACCACGGATCACAGCTATCGGGTGTTTTAGACAAAACTCTTGAAGTTGAGGACTGAATGCATCCTTCTTATTCTCTAAATAAACGCTAGGAGTAGGGGGTAGGAGTTGTTCCTTAGTTAGCCTCTGACTTGGAGGATCAGGCGGCGTGGGTGGAGGTGAACGATCGCTAAGTATGGAGCAATTCGGTACACCCTTCAATCCCTGACCTTTGCACGCCTCTACGATAGTTTTGGAATCCATGTCTATACTAAGTTCCTGTTCAGGTTGCGATTCGCACAAGCTTTCCAATTTTAGCACAGGTTCGATCCGAGCGACCGATTCACTTTTATTTGTACTTGACGTTGCCTCGCATTTCACCGTCTCAGCTGCTGGAGTTGACGTATTGCAGTTTTCGTACGCCTCGAGCTTGGACGTGGCCGACGATTGAATATCTTCTACCTTTTCCAGCTTCACTTCTTTGATCTTGTCCGCGTTCTCCTCAAGGTTCGACGGTGAAAACGGACCTGAACTTAGCGTACCATTGTTCATGATACTCGGCGCCTCTTCCTTCACGTCTAAATCTTCTGATCCGAAATGTTTCAACAGATCCTCCGCCAATGACGTCGCTATGTCCTTCTGGGATAACAGAGCCTGTAACTCCTGATCCGTCACACCCAGATCTTTATTTCCTGCTGAGCCTTCTGGATAGTTGCTCGTTGTGGACGATATTTGAGTATAACCCTGGGCAGTGAATTGGTTAGGCTGGTATTGGTTGTATTGGTTGGATGACAATTGTCTCTGAGGGTAGTTTGGATCAGAGGCAGATTTGTAAGGCATTCCCGGCGTCTGGCTGTTCCCAGTCGCTGCCGTGTTGTAACCGACATTGGAGTCTGAGAATCCTGTTTGTAATGCAACAGTTCCACCTTGCTGTAACTGTAACAGGGAGCGATTAAATAAATATAATATAATGTAGTATGCACCATAGTAGTAAAAACCAACCAGTGCTGGTCAAGTTGATTGTTTTCAAGCTTCCACAAAAATTTAATTTGATTATCATTAACTATCAATTAAAAATTTAATTACCATATCGCTTCATAAGTAAAGTTATGACTTTTCATAAAACATATACTTAACATAGCTTAACGTATACTTTTCAGTATTTACTTCTAGTTCGCTTTCTTTTTCTAAGAAAAAGTTGTATTTTGTTCTGTCTACCGCGGGCGGTTAATTTGACCGGTCGATAAAATATTTTATTTACTCTTAAAATAAATACAATCAGTACAACGAAAAGGTTATCTTAAGGTTAGATGACAAACAAAATCAGTAATAACAAATAATAACAACTGTTACGCCCGTAATCTTGTCATAAACCATAATCCATCCCTCGATCAAAATAGTCACCAGGTGTTAAAACATATAAACTCAGGCCCATAATAATACTAAGGAATCGTCATGAAATTTAGCATTTTTTACGGTCGACGGCGTTACAAACATTTCAAAAGGCCTGTTGGAATAGTTTGAAAAGAAATAGATGCAAGTTGCAAACCTGGCAGGACATCAGTTCATAATATATTTAGGGATATGCTAAACGGCAACTATCAACAAGTTCAGACTCATTACTACAAAAAACTTGCCAAGTAAAATATTGTGAAGGTTACAAAACTAAGAAAATCTGTTCAAGATGCGGGAAATATGTATGCGGCAAATGTACATTTGATAATAAGATAAACTATAAAACGTGCAGCGAAGATGAATAAGATATATCTCTATATAAATAAAAGTGTAATTTTATTTAAGCCTATAATTGAAATTAAACAAAAGTAAACAGAAAGTTCATCATTTTATATACATTCAGTCATAAATTGACCGTTATCTAAGTTAAATCATAAAAACTATTACTTTTTTTATCACCGGTTATTTTGACCGGACACGGTAGGAATAGGTATACACGAAGTATCGGTAGGTTTAGTGTTAATAAACTTTAAGTTCTGTTATAAAATGTGAAATAAGATTGTTTAACAGCTAGATGACAAGATGATTCATAAATGTATATAAAACAAAAGGTATAGTACCGGTTGCTGAGGTATTCCATAGTTCTTGATCACACCAGGTTGTCCTAGTTGCGTATGATTGTAGCCTGTAGTAGGATAACCTGGTTGCCCAGGTCGTAACCCCCTTTGAGTAGCTTGCTGTTGTTGTATCCTAATTTGTTGTTGGTGTTGTTGCATGCATCGGTACTGTTGCTGTAACTGGGCAAGCAAACCCTGTTGTTGTGGCGTTAAACTTCCATGATTTTGTTGAAGAAACTGTAACATTTGTAGTTGCTGAGATGTGAGGTAAAATGGCGGTGGTCTTTGCTGAGAAGCTGGAGAAATTGGTTCTTCTCCTTGCTGAAAGTACAATTTATTTCGTCAGTTGAAACAATCAAATAAGTGTCTTTTTACTGTACGAGTGCATATAACCATGTATGTGTTTTAATATCTAAAAGCATCGTTTTATTAAACTGTATCTTAAGATTTATTTCTAGCGAACTTTACTTTACCACAGCTTTTTTTAAATTTAAAATTTTTGCCACTTATAGTATCATTGCCACTGACTAAAAGATTTACCTTAAATCTTTTTGTATTAAGATTCTGTCCTTGTCCTTGAGGATAAGGAGGTGGTGGTCCAGCTGGTGTAGCACCATACTTATAACCCGGGCCAGTTGGTGGCTGTTGCTGTTGTTGCTGCCTGCTGGACATCTCAGCACTAATTGGTAAGTTCCAAGCCTCTTCTATAGACGGCAGCTGCCGTCTCCTTAAAAACAGAAACATGACATATTAACAAGACCAATGTTTACATATACACGTTTCTTTTGATAACCGTCCGGTGTTGTGAACGAACCTTCTAAAAAAAAATCTTTCGTGTTCTCCGCTCCTTTTTTCTCTTATTTTTCTGTGATTAATTCGCGTGGGCAAAACAAAATTGCATTTTATCTGCAACACGTTCGCACGTGAAGAGTTCCAAATGTTTCTGTGTAGGTTGAAATCGAAGAAGTAAGAACTATCGTTTTTCATAATTTCCAAAATTTTTATTTTTGCAAATAATGAATTTTTGATTAGAATTGAACAGAATCTTGTAGATCCTAAATCCTTGAACATCAAAAACTTATTATTTTTCATTTATTGAATTAAATTATAGCTTTATAACCGTAGATGATACAAAAAAAGAAAGTGGAGGCATTTTGAAGATCTCAAAATCACCATTATTTGTTTTACACAGATCTGTATAATTCCTATACACCAATCATACATCATCTTTATTCTTAACAAGAAAAGTATTAAGACATGCGTAGTTGAAAATGAATTTTCTCCAAAAATTGTATTGAAAATATATGTATATACACACATTCGCGCGCGCTCGGACACATACACATATATGATTCTTGAGTTTTACACTTATCAGCATTGAAATAACTTCACTCATCCTTTAAGTAACTCCGAGCAATTTCTTCACACCTAAGATAAGATATCAAAAAGGTGAGATGTATCAGAAAATGATAACATTAAAACTGTCTGATTATCATAATACAGTAACACCTTGTGTATCTAAGCTAATCATCACATATTCCACTCAGATAATCGAATAGCTTTGTTTTCACCTGTTGTTACCTATTTATTTTGACTGAATATATGATGAACTAAAGTATCGGATCATCTCATAAGTAATTCTTCATGTTTGATTAAAATTAAATTAAAATGATGGCGATAGTAAGAATGTAAAATTAAGAGAGAATACATCATTGATTAATGATGCATACGTCTGATATACATATATATCATAGAAAACTGTATTGCTTATGAGATGATCTAATATCAATTGCACTATAGTATTTTAATTTACATAGTGGTTTTCTGCAAGGTATCTATTATCCTAACACATTAGCTTTACTTCGAGAAAGCAACGTATAAATTACTTTGTTCATATTTTTCAATAATATTACTTGATCCTCAGTAGCTTAATCAATTGCTCTGATAATCGAGGTCCTACTGTGAATGCAAAGGTCTAAAATTAATCAAAATTTGTGAAACACGATAGAGGTAACTTACTTGGTGGTGGTGACGGATGGCATTGGTGCTTGGCTTAGGTGACTTTGCAGAAAGTTGATCCGCTGTTGTAGCGATGGGTTCATCGGGGTGTTACCTCCTGACTTAGCGCCACCCAGGCCCGCCAATGAGCCCGTGCAATTCGGTGTATTGTTATTACCCCTGTATAAACGAAAATGATTGTCTTGTCATTATTCTATATTTTATCTTTCATGGACAGGTAAGCTTTCAGTCTCTCCTTATCATTTCTCTTCTTTTATTTTCTCTTTTGCTCTCTTTCTTTTTTCTCCTCCTTTCCTTTCCTTTTTTTTTTTTTTTTTTTTTGAAATGCTGACCTGTCCTCGACTTACTCATTCTTCTTGTAACATGTAATGCGTGATACGCCATTCAGCGGGGCGCTCATTATGCAGCGTAAAAACTATAGAAGAGGTATAGATAATGAATACATGAATAAAGTGGAAAAAATTGTGGAGGGACCAGCGAGAGAGATTCGAAATATCCAAAGTACGATCCTTATTACATAACGTTCGGTGGACGAAATAAATTTCTTCTTACATTCAATTTGTTGAAATTAAGTTCGCGAAGATACGAATTTACATAAAATCCCGCGATCTACTTATAAAGTAAAATTTGACGAAGTTTCTCTATGAATGTAACGAGTAGGCGTCTTGCAACATGCGTAACCGGCTTCACGTAAAAAATGGGCAGGGATCTTGGAGCAGTTAGCGATCGATGGAAGATCGATTGTCTCATCTTTTATTTCAACTGAGAAAACGTACATTGATAATACAGTGACGATGTCGCCGTATAATGAAGTTATAAAGCTTAAGGGGCCAATGTACAGCGAGATATTTGCATAGAGAAGTTGGTCGAAATCGGATTTCGAAAAGTTTGACAAAAGTTTCGAATTAGATTCGTGACATACGGGGGCTAAATGCACGAGCAACTATGTACCACTGTTGTTCACATTCATACGACGATCTTACGATAAAAATGCACTTTCTGCGATTTAATCTCATTTTGAGTCGATCCTAACAGATTTTTATCCATGTGCGTTTCATTTGAATATTTAAAAAAATGGTATCTAGAAAATTACGACGAAATCGGTTTGACAAATGCGGAAGCGCGTCGGTTGTTTATTTAATTAACAAATGTTGAGTTTTGATCATAGGAACATTTTGATGCGTACGTTTACCGTGCTTCTGTAAGCTTTTATTCGTTCGCTTATGAATTTTATGACGTGTTTATTTTTAATTCGACGGAGATCAGTGACTTTTTCTTATGTCGTGTGAATGAGGTAGGGAATTAATTTCAATCAAATTTTCGATATAAATATTCCACTGTACACAGGATATTTAAAGATACGATTTGTTCCAGTGATACGAGATACCCAGTATAGATAATCAGATAATTTATTCATAATTTATTCGATACATTAATACGCTTTCATCGATTATAACATTTCATTAAGAAACAAAGAATAAATCCCTCGCATTAAATCAAATATATTCTAACGAATTTCTCTCTACTTAACACTTAGCCAATCGAATAGGGAGATCTCCCCTTTGTGAAGAACATCGCTGCGTGGCCGAACGGAGAGATCTCCCTTTTTGACTTTTGCAACGCGTTTTCTTTATTTTCCTTTTTGCTATTAACAGTTATTGTCTATCTGCAATTGTTGCCAATTAATCGCGCCACTTTTTCTCTTCTTACTAAGTACAGTATATAATAAAATACAATTAAAATTAATTAAAAAGCTACACTATCAGTTATGACTAAATAAAGTTATAATCGAACGATATCACATTGTAAAAAAATACTAAAACGCATTATGAATTTTTAATTTCACGTTCCAATCGTGTTATTTATCTTTGGTCATCTTTAACGTTTTTAATTTTACCTATATTTTTTATACTTTTAATATATACTGTCAATTTGATGTTTTCTACAAACAATATGTGAAATTGATCAAACGAAAATATAATTAACCACTTAAATAATTTTTAGACTTCTTTGTATTTTAAGCACTGAGCATTAGTATACCTCGCTGTGGCGCGTGCGGTTGGCTAAATGTTAAAGTAATTCTCCTTCTACTCCTTCCCTAAAAATGAAACTGAAGTATTCTTATTAATTATAGTAAGACAAATAATTCCTATAAAGGGAACTGCGATCTCTCGTCATCGGCAGGTAAAGTAAAAAAATGTCTCTCTTCCTAAATAAATATCTTACAAGAAATCTCGAATAAATTATCGAATAAATTGACGTACACTATAGTCATATCAAGCAACTGTTTCTCGTTAAAACGAAATATAGTAGAAACCATGTGAAAATCTAGTTTCGTAGGAAAAGTACAAAGTCGGTTAACAACTAACAGTTGTAGCAACGAAGCTGCTGACAGTAAAGATTTTACACGCACATCACTGTTTTTCGATAATGCATAGTACGGATGTGTTTTAGCCAAACCATTGTTAGCCAACAACATCTCGCTAACTCTTAAAGGATCACAAGAACGAAATTTCGCTCCACGCGAATTGCAACATCACGCTATTTCAAACGACCTTCTTCTATCTCTATAAAAATGTTTAAACATTAAGTAATAACGAAACCTTCGACTCGATCGATCAATAAATCATTCCATCTACGACAATAAAAAGACGTAACGAAGCGAAATTTCGTTCACGACAGCGTCAGCTTGTCCATCTTATTTAAACGATAGAGATTTTAACGGCTAATGTAACGTGAACGTTTTAGCGTGTCGGGCCGACAATTTACTTTACCTGGATGCGTTGACGTAACAAGCTAGTGCGTCTTTCGGTTGACTAACGCTTTCGTACAGAATGCCCAGATTAGTCCACGCAGCTGAGTGTGATTTGTCTAACTGTACAGCGCATATATAGGCTTGTAAAGCGTCCATAGGTTGATTCTGCTGTTGATATAGAACGCCTATGCTGCACCACGTGTCGGCGTTCCCTTCTGACTTTTCCACGGAATTTCTGCAATCGACGATGGTTCGTAAGTGACCTGGATTCGTTAAAGCATCGAAGCAGGTGGACGACATCGTTTCGTGTCGCGTGGTTCATCCACCGTCCACGATAGTCAATCTAACATAGGAGCATAAAATTGCTGGAATTTAATACTGGCGCGTTTAACCGAGGAAATCGAACGGATGGCCATTTCTCAAGGAATTGGCTACGTTCTTGCGTCGAAGTTAATCCAGCTTAAACGTCGGTAAAAAGAAAAAGCTACCAAACAGAGGCGAATTAGTCGGTGTTGCCCGGAGAGGCTAAGAGGCTTAAAAGCGTGGCTGATACATCGGCGCAATAATTCCAAGATTCACGCTCTTCGCGTATCACAAGGACGACGTACGTTACCTGTAAGCGATAAATGCATCGTGAACTTTTCCAGAAGCGGCGAGGCAACGTCCCAGCAGGTAAAGGCTTTGCCCGCTCTTCGGTTCCGCCTCGATGGACTTTTGCAGACAGTGTATAGCGATTGCTTGCTTCTGCTGTCTCGTTATACCAAGCACCGTGCAGTCAACCACGTGGTACATCCATCCTGCAACGAAAAATCAATGTTCGAACGTTATCATCGCGTGGCTCGTGCGACAGAGGAAAGAAACGTGTTGGTAGAAATTGATCTCTCGTTGTTCGTTTTAGCGTTATTTGCAATTATGAACTATGAACTAATATTCGCCGCGAAAGGTGTGTTACGGTAGCGTGCGAGAGTCTTGGGCCACCGTTCGAACGGAAAATGTCTACTTCTTACGGACGAATACAAAGAGACTTGATATTGTTTTACGTCTGTCGTCGCTTGTTGAGAATTCAATTTGTTAAAGTTACTTTTTGTCAGTACAGTTTATGCGACTTTGTTTAGCTCCGCCGGTAGCAAGAACTTCTTTGGGGATTTCGTTAATTAGCTTCTGAATAAATTTATTTTCTACTGTTTCTGCTATTTCAAGCAACTTCTTTACGTCGTTGATTCATCTCTCTCTTTGTTCTTGCGACTCGTTTTAAACCGTTCTGTGCGCGTTTCAAACGACGTATAAAATAATTCAGCACGCTATTCGTTATAAATTATTTCTAGAAATGTTGCGAACTAGGAAAAAAATTCAAGCGAATGTCGAAAGCAACGCGTAGAAGATTCGTTTCTATTTCGCACCACAATGTGGAAATATTTCTTCAAACTATAACTAGTCATCGTTATGAAATCATCATTGTACATACTCTTGCCACTGCTCCTTATAATTATAATAGTTACAAGCATTCCTGTACTTTGCTATAATTCGGGCCACGAGGTCGTGAAATTAATCGGCAACGAGATTATCTCGTGTCTGGTGTCGCGGTGACAAGCGAATTGACAGAATACGAGGAGATAAGGACCTGAAATCTCGTATCGACGCGACTGCAACGAGTCTTATCTCTTTTCGTAAACATTCCGAGTTTCTCCGCCAATAGAAGAAATTGCATGAAAATTACTTTCTTTCGTTTCCAGTTATTTCCCAAACACATAAGCGTGCATACAAACTATTATTCTACCGAACTATTCTAACTTGTTCTGTTATTGCATACAACTATTTCTGCCAGACAAATATCCAAAGTATTTAACAGAAGCTCGTGGAAGAGATATTACGCTAGTTGACTTTACAAGGAAATAGGCGTTGAATAATTTTTCAGTCGGTTCACTGCGTTCCTTGGTAACTTCATTTGCTCGTCTCTGTTCCTATACTAAGCCAACGTCGAGTTCCCTCCAGCCGATCCAATATCTTCTACGATCTTCTACGGGGCACTTCGAAAGCATCTTTATAGCGGATACACTTCACGAACGACGAACTCGGCAGAATCGAAGATCGATGGATGTTTGGCGGCGCATTAAGCCACCAGATCCAAGGTGCTGCCTCGAAACATGCGATAGAAGGAACTGCAAGTTCGGAGGAAAGCGAGATCGGGAATCGCGTGTGGACGATGATGCGGTGCGTGCGAATGAAAACGAAGAGGAGGGACCGAAGTACCGTTCCTCTCCCTGCTGAGTTTCCTGAGAATTTTCGACGTGTTGTGCTGGCTGCAGGCTAGACGAGTACCGAACTGAATAGATTTTCGCAGGTATAACCTAGGGTAGCCACTTTTACCCCACTCTCCCTTCCAGGCGGTCTCGAATTACAACCCTCTATAAACATAGGCGTAGAAGCGATTGTACGCGGTCTCTGTCTTGGGAAAATGGTTCAAACGTTCCTGAGGATGCGAGCAGCATTTTATTGTACGCGATGAACACTACCGAGAAGCCGGACATTTCTAAAACTGGCGAATTGGTAAAATCGCGTTCACAGGAAAGATTACTGAATTACTGAAAATTCTGAGATTCTGAAATAAATAAAAAAAAAAAAAAAAGAAAAAACAGGAAAAATTACAGAGTCGTTTATCGGATTTGACTGTTCTTGGGAACATTCGGAATTCTTCCACGCGCGCAGGATATTCTTCGAATTACTTTGATCCATTTTACCGGATTTTTACCGCCTCCTGTTAAGATAAGAGCAGGAGAGATCGCACGTGCGACTTTTATCTCGGGAAAGTAATTCGAACAATCTTATGAACAATCGCTCTTTTTCTAGGTAACAGGGAAAATCGTACGAGAATTAGCGGAGACTCTTTTGCGCTTAAGAGTGTAATTTCTTAAAGAAACTACAAATTGCTAACGAGTGATTCGTTTCATGGCAAACATGGTACGAGCGTTAAATATCTTGGAGATATACAGGATTTGTTCTATGTCTGAGAAAAGTTGCTCAAGAGTCGGTAGAGATATTTTTTTACTTGTTGCTTGAGTCAAATCGATGCGAGCACTTCCTTGTGCCAAATATATAATACATCGCTATACGTATGTTACTGGACGTGTGTTTCAGTAGGTACACGATACACGCGTGTATCTGTGTACGCTGTATTCTTAAAGGCAGCTGTTAGAGTTGTAACGGTAAGCCTTTATTTCTCAGCTTCTTCATTCATTATTATTTGCCGCGCGTAAGTCTGCGTTGGCTACGACGATGTGCGTTGTGAGCGGAATAGAAGTTTCCGAACAAGATTCTGTATTTTCCCAAGATCGCGGTTCGTTCTACGATTTTATACTTGTTCCTGTAAACAGATTTCGTCGAAATTAATTTTATCTTTTAATACTATTACGCTTCCTCCTTTGGCGGTAAATTTTACTGCAGTTGAGTTTCGAAGTCTGTTAATTTCACATGGTAAAATAACGCTGTTGTACCGTAGCTAGTATAATAATAATTTTCCCTATGTACGTCACGGATTTCTGTCAGAAGATACTTTCAGGATACGCAGCTGAGATCTGAGAAGACTCCTTCGTAATAATTCGTGCGAGACGTACGTACATAAAAGTAGAGAGACAGTAGGAGTTTATCGAGTGCAGAAAATACAGATTTTAAGTACATTATTCACAATAAACATGAATTTTTGTAATGGTATGTTAGGCAAAGGTACCGATACGCGGCGGTACATTTTTCGTTGTATGATGCAGTTTTTGGGTTTAAGTCTCTGGGGAGCGGAGCTCTTTTTTATGTATTGTATTTTTATTTTTTTTCTGTTTTGAAAA
The DNA here is from genome assembly GCF_051014615.1 of Bombus vancouverensis nearcticus. Classification (NCBI taxonomy): domain Eukaryota; kingdom Metazoa; phylum Arthropoda; class Insecta; order Hymenoptera; family Apidae; genus Bombus; species Bombus vancouverensis. The sequence continues at coordinate 15,521,706 of NC_134915.1, read as the reverse complement.
ACTTGGTCGCAAAACAGGACGCTTGTACATAAAAGTAGAGTTCGCATGAAAATGATTTTTCACCGTATATTCTGTATGTATCTATGCTTGTTTATATATATTTTTACATTCGGTGTTATACATACGAAGATATCAACAACTTATAATAACGTCATTTGCTAATATCAACACGAAGATGATACTGGAACGTAGATAAACTCATTTGTCGAGTGAAACACCCAGTTTTCGTTAACGAAACGCTGCCAAATCTTCCCTTGAGGAAAAAAACGTCAGATTTATGTTAACAAAATTATAAATCTCCACTAATTGTTCTCATGTAGCGCCGATCGTGATCACGTTTCCATGTCCGTGACGAAAATGTCCAGACACCGCTTCCAAACGCTCGGTCTTAATTATCATAGCGATTCAATGCGGCTGAGCGTCGCGTATTATACCTTGCAAATTAAATACGTGCCGTGGGAAAACGAGAGTTTCGCAACAAGTAGTTACACAATCATAGAACGCGATGCTAAACGCACGGCGATTCTAAATGGAATTAAGTCGGTCGGTTCATAAACCATCCGGTGAAATTAAAGCGTCTACTGTGCTCTAATTGTCGGTCGCCGTCCATTCATCCATTCAGTTCTGTGTTTTCGTTTCTTCCACCCGGTTACACAATGGATCGTGATATTTCATTTTCACGGTTCTTTTTTCTTCTTTATTATCTATTCGTTTCACGGTCTTCGTACGTTCCGCGTTTCTTCGTTTTTCCTACGCTTTTAACGCGAACTTTACGAGGAAATATTATTCAGTTCTCTTTCACCGGTAGATAAATTTATAAAATATTTTTAGTAGATCGTAAATTTAGTTATCGTTCGTGGGATTTTCTTCTCTTGAAATTCGCTTGATACAATTGATACAATGAATACACCTGATACGATTCATTCCGTTTCATTCGTGCATCGATCTCTATACAAACGAATTTATTATGCAACTCGTTTTTCTATTTGTTCGAGAAACATGATACGATTTATTTGTTTAACGAGAATTCTTCATCCTTCTCGGTTCTGCTTATTTATGTAAGATATATTCAGAGACATTTAAACGAGACATTCAATTAAGCAGAGATGAGAACTAGAACTATCACACTAGTCAAATTGACTGGTTCTACAATTTTTATTATAAAATTCCTACTTCGTGTTATATTTTTTTGCAATTTTCTTTTTTATGCATTCAAACTGAAAATAATTTTATATGAAGGCTACTTATATCAAGACTAGTCAAAATGACTGGTACTTGCCAAAGCGTAAAAAGGTCCTGCAATCTGTTTATCGAGTCCCAATTAACCAGTTTCCTTGTTTTGTACAGCTTCCCACATGTTTTTCAAATTTTTACCGCGTATCATTCGATACGATGATATCAGCTATCGGGAAACTTCCGGATCGATCGCTAGATGCTAACACTAAAAATACCACAGCAGTTAAAATGACTGGTTCTACAATTTTGTTATAAAATTTCTACTTCATGTTATATTTTTTCTGCAATTTTCTTTTTTATGTATTCAAATTGAAAATAACTTTGTATCGAAGCTACTTATACCAATACCAGTGAAAATGACTGGAACTTGTCAGAGCGTAAAAGGATCCTGCAATCTGTTTATCGAATCCCAATTAACCAGTTTCCTCGTTTTGTACAACTTCTCATATGTTTTTCAAATTTTTACCGCGTATCATTCGGTACGATGATATCGGCTATCAGGAAAATTGCGGATCGATCGCTAGATCGCTAGATGCTAATACTAAAAATACCATAGGAGTCAGAATGACTGGTTCTACAATTTTCTAAATGTGTCAACCCTCGTTTAGGGATCCCAGACGGATTAATAATACCACAAATCTTCTACATAAGAAGAAAGTAATAAATCGATAAACATAAAAATATTCTATTATTACGTATTTTTTAAAGACCAGTGATTTTCACTGGTTTTGGTAGAAATAGCTTCGTGTTAACTATCGGCAGTTCTAGTATTAAACGCACGTTAAACGTACATGAAATTTACATATCGATATCTGCCCGTTCTGTTAAATCGAGTATTTAATCTCCTTTTCACAAGGGTTTTATCCTTATTAATATTCCTTCCGATTTTTAATATTAATTTTCAATATATATCGCGTCGTGCGATCAATGTCGATTGAAGTCGTATTAATAACAATATTGTAATCCGTTCCAAATTCGTATGGAATGGAGGTCAGCCAAATTAAAGCCGCTATATATTACGTTGTAATTATCGTCCTCGATTCCAGCCATTCAACTTACAATTAGTTTTGTAAACGGACATTTACGTAACGGTACTAACTAATTCATCTAAACGAATTTCACGTGTAATTTATGGCTCTCGTAATTGCTCATAAAAGTTCAACTTCTGAATTTTTCATTCGAAAGCATCCCAATAATCCTTACAATCTCGATTCGCAAACCTGTGAAATGCAAAAAAAGGAAGAGGAAGCCGAGACCAGAAGCGGAATACGAAGCACGAAAGAGCCTTAGAAAATAAATTCAACGCTGGAATATTCCTCTTGCCCATGAACCTACTTGGAATTATACAAAGGCGAGATTTATGAAGAGGCGTTAAATGTAAACAGTCGTAAAACTTTTCCAATTGGCTGCACATAATTTGTAACATAATTATTTGCATATAATAATCGTCTACTGCGACAGACGTGTTGTATATCTTCGACGAAGTCAGCGTCCCGGTTCTGGTATTTTATTGACCGATCATTGTCCGTCCGGATAGAGACGTCACTATAAAAGTGTCTTCTGTTGAACAAACCGTCCCTGCCACGGGTTCTTCGCTTTTTCAGGCATTTTTATTCCTAAGACGCTTGAAATATTCAACCTTTCGTCGATCCTTCATTTTCGCAGCGCTCCTTGCGTCGGTCGCGTGTCAAATTTGACGGAATGGCGAAACATCGATCAAACGACAAGACGAATAATTCGTTGCGCTCTTCGTCGTTCGCGTGCATTCGCGGCGATTCTCTCCTCCGGAGGTTATCGCGTTTCGTTCGTACGTCGAAGTCGGAGAGTTTGGAAACAATTGGTCTACGAATGGAGCCTCCGGACGATAGGACGTTCAAGCGGAAAAGCGCGTGAAATTGACCCGAGGAGAGGAGGGTCACGATACGTGGAATGCGTTTAAAAGGCGCGTTTCTCAGTTCCTTAAATTGCGAATCGACGATTTTGAAGTTCTGTCAACACGGAGCGCCAGTTTATGGTGCGGACGAAAGGAAGAAATCGCGGTTGAAGGAGAAAAGGAAAAGAAAGAAGAAAAAGAAGCAACGTATATCGAACCGGTCCCAACGTGGACACGCGAGAAGCCGTAAACAGGTTGTAAAAGAGTCCTGTACCCTTTGGAACCCGTAAAGGCTCGCACGGACACGTCCACGTAATTTAGTCGAGTGACGCGAGTCGCCACTTGCTGCTAAATTAAGCGCTTTAGTGCGTAAAAAGTGTCCGGTATCGGTACGATCGAGTTGCAGATTTGATCGATCGGAAAGGTCTAGAAATTTGCATCCAGCGCCCTAAGCCACTTTTCGTCGAACCACTCGGACCAAAATTTCGATGTTGAAGCACGGCGAGTTAATAAATCGCTCGCCAATCGACTAAATTGACACTTTGTGCACCGTATGGTCTGACAAGCGTATAGCCTGAATCGTCGCGTATTTTTGCAGCGTTTGAGGAGATTGAAAAGATTGAAAAGATCGAAAAGATCGCTGGGAAGGTTCGTTTCGATTTACAATTTCCATTCGATATACGTTTATCGAATTATACAGGCTGGTTGGTAACTGGTGGTACAAGCGGAAAGGGGGTGATTCTACGCGATAAAAGAAGTCGAAAATATAAAATAAATTTTTTTTTTAATTTTTCCATCGAGACAACGATCTACAGTGAGATCCGTTACAACGTATCGCACGCGTACCGAGCGAAAATTCAAAGTCGATTTTCTCGAAAACAAAGCCTCGAACGAAAAATTGTTATTCTATATTTTCGACTTCCTTTTTCGCGTAGAATCACCCCCCCCCCTTTCCGCTTGTACCACCAGTTACCAACCACCCTGTATAGCTAGCATTTTGCTGTGCAGTCCGCAACGTGTTCACGGACGTGTTCTCAACGCGAACCTCGACTCTGCTACGTTTCTCGGGGATGAAAATGATTGGGAAGAAAGAACACGGTCGACCCTTCGACGTTGCGTTTCAGTTTGACACAAGTTTACGTTCGGTAGTTTATTGCTTTGATACGACAACTTTGTGATTATCGAGGATTGGTTTGTCGCGGAAGCTTACAGGCTTTTGGCGGAGCTTTGGCTGTCGCTACACTTCGCCAGACGCGATTATGGTATATTATTATCGGTAAACATACGACGATTATGGTATTGTATCGTAGAAAATGCTCGGGTTCGTTTTGTAAATTTCCAGGCTACGGCATCGTAACCGCGAATTCTCACGTGAGTTATCGACCTGTTTCATCGTGCGGGAGAAAGCGCAGCAAATACTTGGAATTCCGGCTTTCCTTGAAATTTCGCGTATCGCCCGCTACTCGCTCGTGCTTCCGGATTCTTTTCCTTGCCTTCTTTATTCCCCCTCTTTGTTTCGCTTCGTGTGTAATAAACGCGTTAAGAAGCGAGGAAGGAAGAGACGCGAGGTCGAGCCTCGTCACGAAGGCATTTAAATTATCGGGGTAGGATATCGGCTTCGTCTTCGAAGCGAAATTTCCAGATGTCGGAGCCGCGTGCCGATGTAATGGCATTTTATTGCGCCCCTGATGACGTTCGCTTTTTTCGCTGTTCGATTCCAGGCCGCGATCTTACGTACGAATTCGCGTTTTATCGAGATTCGTCCGCGTTATTATTAATAGATTTGAGATACTGGGGTTTCCTTCATCGCCATACTCGTCAGACTATCGTCGTAGATATTCAGATACCTTTTATTTGTATCGTTTCGCTTGTCACATATTTTATCTTTTATTCTTCACTTCGGTATTTATCCAATGGGAATCCGATCATCGAGAGTTGCGCGCATCGATAGAAAAATTAACGAAAGACCTTACGATGAATTTGTTCTATCGCGGCTTTAGGTTCGCGATACGAACGAAATCAGAAGGAAGACACCGATGATTTCAAACGGCACGAAAATCAAGGATAACGAAATTGCATTGGAAATCGAGTCCAGCGAAGTGAAATCAAGGAATTAATAAAATATGCTGCTGGTCGGTTTAGCTTGCAGAAGGCTCACACGCGTGTGCGTACGTTTCCAAAAATCGTTTCTCTTTATACGTACGTGTGCATTTCCTCGCGCTAAGGTAACAGTGTAGCATCGACCCGAACGCCAGTGCCGGTCAAATGATCGGCTTCAAAAATTGAATTTAATCAGACGATATAAGAATTTGCATAAAGTTGGGCGAACAAGCGAAGGTACGATTTTAAATTAAACTTCAATCAGTTTCTGAATTTTCGTTAATATAGGAATTTACATAAAGTTAGACGACCGTACGATTTTAAATTAAATTACGCTAACATCGTAACACAGTGTTAACATTCTCGAAAGAAGTATTCCTTTCGGCACAAAATCTAGCTTCCTCGTACGAAATTTCCGAGCTGCCTCTACGCGTCTTTTTCTTCTCAGGCCCGAAATATTTTTCAAATCTTCTTTCGCTCCCCCCCTCCCTCCCACCAGGCAACCTAATAATTCGGAGGTTGGTCATCGAAACGGTGAAAGCGAGAGTCGTTCTCCCCTCGATGGGTCGAGCAAGGATCCTCGCCGTTTCCTTTGAGGCGTTTCTATTCAGCCCTCTTCGCTCCTCTGCGCAGCCTTCCGCTTTGCCGAGGGATTTGTAACGCGCAAGTAGGTCAGCACGACGTGCAGCTTGACCTGTATAATGTTTCGGTTCTACCTGCCGTGTCACGTAGCACGTACCATCTCATTAAACGGCAGTCGAGCACGCTCGCAACACACATTTCACGATCCGGCTGCGGAGAGAATTCGGCCTTAATGCATCGCCACTTTCGATATATTTCAACCTTTCTTCTTCGCCTCTTGCGTCCTTTGCCCGGTTTTCATCGGAAAATGGACTATCGTCAAAGGCAGACGAACGTACGGACGGATGTTACATCGGTTGGAAAATTTCGAGCATGGCCTTGTTCTGTTGGCTCGGCAACTAAGTGATTGCGGATTTTGTCATCAGGTCGTAATGACACAGGCCGCAATCGCTTAGTTGCCAGCCCGATATTTTGCACGAAAATCTCTTCTACGTTTGTTCGCTCGAGAAACGGGAATGACACAAGCGTAACTTTTATTCTACGATTGATCAGTTAGGAGCTCGTTGAAACTTCAGCAGGCGAGTAAACTAAAACGCGTGGCAGAAGGTAAACGTCGAGTATACTCGTCGAACACGGAGTATGCGTGTTCGTTGCAATATAAAATTAGGTTGTAGATAAACGATGAAATACTTGATCGAGAAGATGTAAATCGATAAAGGGAATATTAAAAGCAACAGACGGTCGGACGCAAACACGCGACTCGAATTGAAATTGAACGGTGCTCGGAAGAGGATTCACCGATTAAACGCTCGTGTAGTAGCCCGGTTGGGCTACGATTCTGTAATTCCACGAGTCGACGGTCTTCGCCGGCTTAACAACCGCTTTAATCCGCGCTGTACCGAGTTAATAACGCGGCTGCGAAAGATACAGCGGGCGGTGTGCACGCGTCGCGACGCATCCGCGGATCCTCGCTCGAAGACGGTTCACCGAGCCAGAATCGAAATTTGGCGGTTCGCCACGGAGACGCGATGGCAAAATAACGGAAAACAGGAACGCGAGAAAATTAGCCTCGAATGGGAGAAAACGTGACCAATTGATGCAAACAAGAAGAGGAACGAGAAGGAGGAGCAAAGAAAGATAAGTTGGAAAAGGCTGACGGGGTAGAGAAGTTCCCACAATCTCGTTTCCTTATCGAATTCGATTCTCTCTTTCTCTCTCTCTCTCTCTCTCTCGATCTCTCCTCTCTCTCTGTCGCTCTTCCAGCTTTCTTCTCTCGCTCGAATACGCACCCTCTCCCTTGTCCCCACTCTGTTGCCAGCGTTCGCTGCCCCATCTCATCGCCAGGCCACCCCAACCCGGAATAAATCAATACACGTGTCTGCTACTTGCTCGTACACTCGGCTCGGCCCTTAAGCCGAATCGTCGCGAGGAGCTGACAGCTGGCGAGGAGAAAAACGATTCGCGTGCTGGTGATTTTGCGTGGGTATAAAAGGGTTGTAGGGTTAATTACCTTGGCGGAGCACGAGGTTGGCATTTTTGACTGGCGGCATTCGTGTGCAGTAGCTACGAAACGTTTTTCTACGTGGTACCATTATTTTCCAATAAAGAGCCTCTTTTTTTTCTTTTTTTTTCAATCGAACGTTCTTTCATCGAACGTTCACAGTCGCTACGAGAGTAACGCTATAACGATACGTTTAATATTCTCGGAGTTGATCAATTGCTCTACATTCGCTACGGTAGTTACATTGGCGTGGCGATAGTTTTTTGTTCTAACGGTAAATTCAACGGCAGTCGTTAACGTTTATTATTTATAGTTAAGGATGGTCGTGACTCACCTAATTGACGACAAATGTCGGCCTTCAGATGAGAAGGCAGAGTCTTTTCCTTGAGCAATGCCTCGTAATGCTCCTTGGCAAGGCGATATTTCCCTTGGACCTCGTACAAATGGGCTATGTGAAATTTTACTGTAACAGCGGAAAAGAAAGACATCGGTTTAATATCGAGCACGTGGGATACGATTAACGATACGTAGACCTGGTAATCGCCGATTATTTCAGACGCGTTATTGTCAAATTACGTTACGAATTGTTCGTACGAATTTGCAAACTTAACGAAGAATATGCTTGATAAAATATTCGTTGAGAAGAGGAAGAACGGACAGCACGATTCGAAGTAATAATAATACCGTATCGTATATTTGCAATTTAATCATGTGCGTATAATAATTCATCGATACTCGCGCACTTTGCTATTACCGGTAGAATACGAAAACTATGAATAATTAATTAATTCTTTGTACAGCTGCATTTATCAACTATGTAATAGCCTGCTTGGCTTTGCAACGTTATGGTGGAAATTTGAATATGTTAAACAAGAGACATGGTGTTTACACAAATTGCATATTATTGATTATGCGTCATAATTACAAGAAATATACATATTGAATGAAAAACGCGATAATTGCATGTTCTGTTTCCATTATGATTTCAATTAGTGCACTCGAAAGCTGACATCTCTGATGAGAATTTATTTTTAAATTAATATTCGAATAAAATAAAAAACAGCCATACGCGTGTATATAATATAACATTTTCCAATAATTACAAATGAAATTTCCTTGATTTAAAATAACACCGTGGCAATTACGATTGACCAATGGAATAACACAAAGCGTAGAACAATAATACTTACATGAAAATTTCAATCTTTCAACGATCCGTCGATTTTCTATATTTTCGTTTGCGTATTTTAATTCCAAGTTGCATTCCTCCCTTTGATCTAACTATAGTATGCAAATACGTACTATCGTTTAGATCGTTGGCAGACACCAAACTGACTTGAAATCTCAATGGGTCGTTGCTTTTATGTTCGCCTCATTTCATAAACACAACTTCGCTTGGCTGAAGAACCAATTTCTCGGTAAACGGAAATGATTCCCCGTGAGCATGGGATCGTGGTAATCGTTTGAATCGTGAATCACTCTTCCGTATGACTCAATTTGAATATTTTATCATCGCTCTTTAATTAGTCTATTAAACCCGTTAAGCGTATGATTAATATCGTTAATTATTATTGTCCGTAATGTCCATTAACTTGCACGCTCAGCCATTAAGAATGAAAAAGCTTTTATTATTCTTGCGCCATCTTCTCAGTGGTGGAACATAGTCGCGGGTAAAATATTAATTCGCTGCCATAATATTTCGAACGGTAACACACGCTGTTGAACGATTAGAATCGATCGCCTGCGAGAATCAAGTTCTCTCATAACATCCAACGGCTCGTATCCGCGGCGCCGTTATTTTTACTCTCTACGCTAAATTTAAACTTCAAACAGCAGGACAGAGAACTAGTCGAGTCCCGGTTGACTCATTGCTGCTTCTTGGTAATTCGAAGTGACGCTACGCGACGAGATGAAACTCCAACAGGGAAAACTGACGGAGATTCCCGTTATCGTTTAAGATTTAACGTTCTGTTCCACTTCTGTTGCTTGATAAATCGTTACGTAGAATCCAGTCACTACGTACCCCGTACGTACATATACCACCGCTATTTAATATTTAATCGACGATTCGGAATTTATTCCTAGTAGCTAGCGCACCTACAGTCACAGCTTAACCATTTAACAAACACGATGTTCCGTGTCGAACGGTAAATTCCAACTGCGTTGCAAATACTGCAACTTTAAAAGCTACGTACGTGTCAAACGAAAACCAACAATTCCAATCTCCAAATGTTATCCGCGAATAAATCGAATAAATCGACCGATTAACGAATCTCACCCAATATTTTCCAAGTTAAACGACCTGCTTTTATATTCCATACGAACCATAAAAATTAGGTAATTTTTCATACCGGTTAATTAATTATCTACCGTAACCGTTTCTTCTCCTTTTTCTTTTCATATCCGCTACGTTATTCGCCATCAATCTGCTTTATTTAATTATTTATTCTATCGGTTCATTTTTTCAATTGTTCTACAATTTGAATTTAACAGAACGGGGCGCGTAAAAGACGGAGGAAGAATAAAAGTAAACGAAACTCTCACACGGTGCAATAGAAAGTGAGAGACAGACAGAAAGACAGAGAGAGAGAGAAACCGTGGAAACACGGTTACGAGGTATCACGAACGCAACGTTAAATTAAGTGGCAGGTGAATTGAAGAAAAATCGTTAGGGTAAGCGTTTAACGCGCCTTAAATGTCGTCCACTACGCCATACGTGTTATCGTAGGTCATACGTGACACGAGAATCGCTGTATCACGTTGGGAAAAAGGGGGTCAAGTTCGAAGCGGAACGCGAGCAAAAGGTCTGGCATCTAGACGTTGTCAAGACGTGGCGCGCAGGTATGTAATAGGCGCTTTTCACGCGGCGAAAGTATCGATTTCATTGTGCCATTTTAAATAACGTATTAAAAGCGTGCAGGGGAAAAATCGTCGGAATTATTGCACCATCCGCCGTCCCATAGGAACTTTTCATCCGCTTGCTTTTTCCATTTCTCCGCAGGTAGATTAATAACTTGCACATTTGATGGATCGATCGAATCCGTTGGAACATTTAACGTCGAATAAATTTGAAATGCTCGGTGGCAAAAAAAAACGATTTGTTTCTCGCGCTCTAGAATTTTTATTTCGATGAACTTTCTTTCAAATAAAACATCATTGTATTTGAGAAATTGAAACGAACGATCGCGTTGTTTTTTTCACGGATTTACAGTGGCTACGAAATTGATTAAAGCATTCATAGATCGATCGATCAAATTCGAGTATATTAGATTCGTCGTTTAATCACACTGTCTTACGACGACACAAAATTTGAAGTAAAAATAAAAGCGGAAGAAAAAGATCGCTTATTCGGAAAGTAGAGAGTACGTAGCTTTTTTTTTTTTTTAAATATCGGACAACAGAACGATCTATTCTCTCGATATCGAAGATTCTATTTTTAAGAAATTGATCGATCGAAGTCTGTTGACGCGATCGATGGATTTTTCTGCTGCTGCAAGTTCTCCTATTGACATTCGACAACTGCGATATAGAACACAGAGAATGTAAATCTAGAGTGATCGACTGCACGAGTTTAATGACTTTTTGCATCAATCGACAAGTTGGAGTGAAAGTGGTTCGCATAACCCGATATCCAAGAGAGCGAGATCTCGACGGCTTTTAATTTTTAAGATGCCGCAAAGCTCGTCCTCTCTTTAATGAGGCGTCCATGAAAAGCGAGAGTTCCGTGAAAAGTGAAAGTCTCCGTGTATTTTAACAAAAATTATCTTTTTTCGCTACAACGATACACTTTGGAAACCAGATATTTCTGTGACGAATTAAATCGATCCGAAGAAGACATTTCTCCCTCAAAAGCTGCTCATTCCCAATGGCTTTCGTCGCACAAGTTCTTCGATTATCACGATATATCTCGAGTATCGTTTCGAATCGTCAGAAAAATTCAAATCCTTTCACGTCCATAGTCTTTCGTCTTTTGCAAGACGATTAAATAAACCAAAATCCTTCTTCCTCGTTATATATTACGATTATCCTTCGTACTCGTAATTCGCGATAGTCGAGCCTCGACATTCGCGAGTTCTTGCACGAGTATCGTGTTAGTGTGCGAAGAGGAAGGAAGGCGGTACGAGGAAGCCAACATATGGTATGGGAGTAAGATTTCGGGAGTAAAAATGCGCGGTTTACGGTGGGCAGCTGTTCCGCGTGAATTATGTTTTTTGGAAGGTGGAAGACGCGTAGGCGATCGTAAAGGGGGCGAAGAAAACCGAGAACTTACTTTCGAGCTTGGAAAAGGAGGCAGGTGTCGTGGCATCGATCAGAGCGAGTGTCAGGTGCTTCAAGGCGGCGTCAAAGTCAGCGTGGACCTTCAGCATTAAGCCGAGCCGTAGGTGAACCTCGCAGGCTCGTGGAAATCCTGGTTCCACCCATAGCACCTGCTGGAATGCTTTCACGGCCCTGCAATGATAACGATCGAATACAATTTCAATCGAATAAATAGAAATTACCATTCTATTGCATCAACCTATCCCTTGATCGACACACCGTGAGACAAAGTTTATCCCGGTCACGATTTACGGAAATTCGCGATCTTCATCGATACGAGTTGAGTTTCCCGATTTTTAGTTACAGTTTTCTTCCATTTAGCCTTATCGTTTACTTGCAACTGTCAAGAACCTTTCACATCTCTCGTACTTAACATTTACGCTTAAAAACTATCACTCAAACCCGATCTTGGAACGTACCTTTCGCGTTCCTTAGTTTCTTATCTATGCCTTTACTATTTGTACCCTCGAAGAGGCCAAGTCTGAACGACGCGTACAGATTCACACGGAAATATCAAGTACGGAACTCTGACAGTAAAGTGTAAAAAATGTAAGGACTGGTGATACAAAACTATAAGTATAGTATAAAACTATTCGCTAATCTTTGGCCCTTCTTCTCTGTTCTCCCTCTCTTTTTCTCTCTTGTTCTGCTTTCTCTTTACTAGCCATCGCTTCTTCATTCTCAATTCCCCTCGGGATCTCGAGATCCGCGGACCTCGTGCCTTCAGGACAACCTCCGCTGCGTCTACCTTCGTTATGAATATAATCGTACGTGTAATATTCGTAGGAACACTAAAACGACTGACTGGGAGAACGTGGAGGACAGGAGCGTAACATTAGAAGGAATCACAGAAGAAATGGAAGAGACGCAGAAGAGACAATGGAACAGTTGCGGAGCTTAGAAACAAGGAAGCAAGAGTGTAGAAGAAGGAATATCGTTGGGCAGAGAACAGAGAACAGTTAGGTTTCCTATGGGAAGCCTAAGGGAGAGGGAGTGTGCAATAAAAATATAAGATAGAATTTGAGAGTACAATTTAGAGTAAGTTCAAGTATAAATGCGATGTTCTATGTGTATATCGTGATCGAAGGTTGACAGTGTGAACGAGAAATCTACACACGTAAATCGATCACATTTTCTAGCAAGCAAAAATGAATAATACGATATAATAATAATTTTCATACTGTTAATTATATCGGCAAATGTTTTAGGATAAAAGCTGAATAGCTTCGAAGGAGATGCGTCGCGTTTTCATGTTGTTCGTCTTTTTGTAGGTGGCCGCGTAAAGACCACGTGGACTTTGTCTTTTTAAACGCCACCATATGTATCTTTTAATAGGTTGATCGACGCAGCTCAATATTCTCTACAGAAGATTATTTCAATCTTCTTCAACGAACCTCGAAGAACCATTGGTCCAGCAGATATTTCAACTGAAGCTTTCTTATTGCGTTACGAATACAAAACATTCAGATTTCTCGTAAATGCGTACAAAAATCCGTAGTCAGGCTACTACACCTGGCGTGATCTTCTAGTGGGTCGCGAAGAACAACGTTTTCGAAAGTGGGTCTCGGCCCAGTAATAGTTCGCGAAGCTGTGGACTGAACGACTGCTCGATAAAAATCGTGGCTCGTTAAAAATTCATTGTTAAGAAACAGGTTGACGCGAGGGACTTTGTCGCGTAATCGCGTGCATCGCGCGCGTGCACGAGGATGAACAGGAAGTGGTTGGTGGTATTCTGGCTTGTCACGCGACAACCGCGTCTGGGGTTGCAACGATAACCATAGAGACGGCCGATGGACAAGCAACAATAACGATCGTGCAGTTGCAAATGACACGGTGCGTGTGTTCAGTCGGTCGAGACACGCTGCGAACCAAGCGAACCCGACCTGATTCTACGCTGAGTAAGAAAGTGGCAAATCAACGTTTCCTCGCGACGATTGCGCGTTAAACAGACTTACCAAAAGGCATGTTTTCAGGAGGAAGTTCAAGGCGATTTTTCCACTGAAACTTTTGTCTTCTAGTAGAATTTTAGATACGGCAGTTTGCGATGGGTAGAGAAAATAAGATAGCTTAACAGAAAATGTTTCAAATGGAAGCTCGTTGGTATCGGACGAAGAATCGACCGATGTAAAAGAAGCTTGCGAAAGTATAGCTTCTTTTATAAAAAGACAGTCTCGCAATGGTTCTTTTGTGTAAAATTATTTTCTGCGATATATTGCACAATATTTTGTACCAGACAGTTACCACTTAATTATTTCGTGTGTTCCAAATGATTGATTATTTTTCTTGCGTATCTTCGTACTACGTTAGAAGCCGACTTCGGTAATGCAATAGCGTGTGTATCGTTTCTGACATATGACGAAATCTATTTCCTTTTATTTATTTATTTTCCATCTGTACACGTACGCGTTTCTAGATAAAATCTACATGATGTATAAATCTTATCTGACACGTAATAATAGTTTAATCGATTATAACACAGTAATAGGAATTTAATTGATTTCTGAATTACCAGTTACAACTGCTATTTAGAGGTTGAAAAAAGATCTTTGTATGTAATTCATTTCTTTACTTCTGTCCTTCACAAACATATTCTCTTTATTAATAGAAATACGAATTTGCATAAAAACCCGCGATCCGATAATTACGATAATTACAAGTTAAATTAAGTCGAATCTAATGCCTAAGAAGTCTCTCTCTCTCTCTCACTCTATTTATACGCTGGTCACATTGTTATCGCGATTGTTCTCGCCACGAACAATGAATCATCGGCTTTAACGAACCGTTTGGCAAGTGTCAAACTGGAATTCCAAGTCGCGCGATGTCGGTCGTCGTCATTTTGTTTCGGCTTTTAGAGTCTCTGGACGAAAGCCAGCGTTAAATCGACGTACGCGGATTGAGTAATACTCTGCTCGGTCTCATATGAAACAGGATCGCATATATCTATCGGATGTGCCAGTGAATCGTACTTTCGATCGAGTTCCCGCTGCTCCTTTTACAATAGAAATTTACGCCAATAGAAATATGCAAATAGCGTGACAAATCTGCTACTAATGTCAGAATTCATACTGTCACTGTTACGAGTTTAGATCGAGAAGTTTGCGAAATGACAATGACGAAACAACGAATAAAGCAACTCCTACCTACGGAAACTTTTCACATTGACCTGGTTTACGCGTACGACGATGTATCATCGCGACGAATCATCGCATACGTGAAAATTCGTTCACCAAGATGCGATAGATCTCACATGGACATTGGAAAAATTCGGATAACCGATCTGGTCAAAAATTATCTCGTACGACCTATCGTGTACCGTTACACTCGGAGGAGTTAAAAAATTATTATCGTTAAGAATTAGACACCGCATCGGTATAATACATATGATAGCGACGTTAGAAAAATCACGGTACCGAACAGGATCTTTGAAAAAATGATCTCTTGCAATCTACCGTGCCATTATATAGCTGGAACGAGTTAAAGAAAGAGAATTATACGACGATAGATCTCATAGTGACGTTAGAAAAATGACCGACCTTCTCGAAAGTTATCCTGGAACCTGTTACAGAAGCCCGCTACTCCAAAGAGAGGTGAAAAAGCGAAGCGTGCAGAGACGTCGTACGATGCGATAAAGCAAGAGACAGACACCATTGTTTCGTCGCTGACAAAAAGACCGAAGCCGGAGAAGGAGGAATGGAAGTAACGGGAAGATTAATTCCGCGGCTAGCACAACGACGACAAATTAATCGAAGCCCGACTGTCGTTCCCTAGCGCGATGAGAAGTAGAACGGCCGAGATAAAAAAAAAGAAAGAAAGAAAGAAAGAAAAAATAAAACGGAGAAAAAATAAAGAGGATGAGAAGTACGAGATGGAAACGGGGAAGGCAAAGAGATCGGTCGGTTGCCTTGGCGTAAAGGCGGTAGTAAATTCATTCACGAGAAGCTATTCATTCATCGTTTCATTCACTTCGCGTTTCCTTTCGGGGTTCGTTGTCTTCGGCAATGAGTCACTGTTACACGCGGTCGGCTGGCTGTGTGGGAGAGACAGAAATGTCACTGACTCGACAGTGTTGCGAAATATGCTCGCGAGAAACGTTCGATATCTACCGGCAACGAAAGCACGACGGATGGCAACGAAAGTCGTTGCCAGCCTTTCGTAGGCCGCGCGCCATTTTTGAATTTCGCGCGCTTGTAAATTCAGCTTGGAATTCTGGCTCGGTGGTCATTGGCCGACGTTGTACAAATTGAAAATCCTTTGGCAGGACACAAAGTACGTAAGAATAAGAATTAAATAGCAGAAGCTGGGCTAATTGATCGGCGATGTTAATTCTACGTTAGAGTTCAATTCTTCTCAGACTTGGTCGAAAGCGACGTTCTTCTTCGTCTTCGGTTTTCCTTTTCAATTTAAAATACGAAACGAGATCTTACGAGAGATTTTCTTCATTTTGTTGTCGACGTTGTGAAACATCCAAAGACAGGCTGGGGTCTGTAATTATTCACGCGCTGTATCAGTAAAATAAAAATAAGCTTTCCGCAGGAAATACAAGACACGAATCTCGAAATTTTGAAACGTCGGAGACTCGCGTGTCAGAAATTATTCGAACGTGAACATTTCAACGCTGATATCTGGATTTTATAAATATCATCGACGTCGTTACGTCTTACGCCAAGCCAGCAGAATCCTTCCAACTCTCCAAGACTAGAATAAGCGGAATCGATCCGCGACCGATGACCTATCTCAACCATGATGAAACAGAAACGAAAACCGATACTGATTCTGTCAAGTCGATGTCGTTGTTTGTTGGCCGCTCTGCCATTGACCTGGGTGTATTTATAGGTTGAAACATCGATTCAGCCGGCGTGGAACAGCGTGTACCCGGCTGTGGCTGTCCAACGTTGATATTCATCATGCGGATCGAAAAAAATACAGATCGATAAATCGAGCAGCAACCGTAACAATTGTGCTATACTTTTCACGTTTTACGAGCGACATCGTGTTTTAACACTCTGGTAAACGCAGCTGGAGATAAATTCTAACCCTTTCGACACGCTTGTGTTATTTAATGGACAAACATAAACAATCTGCACTGACAAATGTATTTAGCCACGTATTTCATAGATTTTCTTTTACTGTCATTTTATTTGTTTTAGCAAAACGTAGCAAATTCTTGAGGCTTAATCTAAAGGATTATGATGTATAAGGCGGAAGAAGAAATTGAAGCGATATCGATCATATTATTTCAAGGGAAATATCAAAGGAAGATGTCAATTAAAATATGCAAATTTACTCTATACGTTCGTTACTGATTTTCTGTATTTCTGTATTATTTCTAGATTCGCTATCGATAGGTATTTATTTCAATATATACCAATTTATCTTATTAAATATATTTCCTTATCGTTACAAACGTCGAATATCTTGGGTGGAGAAGAAAAATAAGGAACGAAAGAATGCTTATCGAATAATGAGACATTGATTTTTCCTGTAATAATCGATATCGATATAAATTAAAATCGTCAGGCCAGCGATCGATCGCTTTCGAATGCAAAGAAATTGCGTTTTACGACGTAGATTGGAAATATTATCGAAATAAACATTTTTCTTTTCGCTCCTCTTTTTTTTTGTCGTAAAATATACGTACGTTTGGTTTTTCTACAACTTGCAACGCTGCTATATGTCAACGAAGCCACGTTATTCGAAGAAACGTTATTCATTCTCGGATACCGATGTATACCGAGAATAAAATTACTATAAAGTATTTTATTTATTTACCTTAAGTATCCCCTTCTTCAAATTATTGTCTGGAAATCGAACTTTGTAGCGCTAAGTCTAATTCTAAGAACTAACTGTGCTACTATTTTGTAAAAACAGAACAGTTGTATGTCAAGAGATAAAACAAGGTAGTTGCGGACAAAGTTGCTATAAATATACAAGATAAAAACTACTTTAGTAATCTCTGTGAAAACATTTAAGGTATCTAATCGCGACGATGTAGCAATTTCTATATTTTTATAGTTCATTATCCACACAGACATTTTTTAAATCGCTACTCTTTACTGTTTATTTGTAACGACGGAGTTCGAACGCAGTAAGATTTTATTCTCCCACTGAAACTGGGAACGTTATCGTCTTCTTGGTGTTGAGAAGACGAAAACTTTCGTAATTTACGTAATTTTGTGCCAAGGTTTTAGCCAACGAAACGTTTCGATTTCTCATATTTCATTCACAGATACGTTAACGATAATTTCATTAGTAGACACGTTGGTAGAAATAATATCGCGACAAGGTTCCTTCAACTTTGATAAGTCGAACAGATTCGATAGATATGCTTCCAAGTGGACCTCCAAATATACAAAAAGAATAGATGATCGCGTAGAATGATCGTACATGAACCTATTCTTCGTCGCGAATGTCGAGACAGAAACAAACAGCTGACTCAGAATCCGCAGGATCGCGTAGGAATTCATTTTCTATCGTTTAATTTCATTTCTTCTAACGTCCTATTTTCTAATCTCCGATTCTTCTTAACACTTTGACTGCCACGCCGAAATCACACGTTTCGCTGAGGACGTCACGGGACTATTTTTATTATTCAAAGCATATAATGGCAAAATAATAATAAATTGACGACGTAAGACGACGTTCTTCCCCAATGCACCGTTTATCTTATTGGTGGTCACGGGTGACCACCGTGGCACCTTGGTAACAGTCGATAGCGACATATCGTAACGAGGCTTCGTTTATTTCAACAGACCATTCGTATTCGTTATTTCTTTGTAAGCAAAACGAGCGGAATATATGGTTGAAACGTGTAGAAGATATTAGTAAACGATTATAAGCTGCGTTTATAATAATATTCGTAGATTACCCCTAAAAGATATGCACGCAAACACAGTGCACCGTTAGATGCAAGATTTGTTCTCATTTTTTTTATCGATGTTCTAATAAAAATGTTTAATTACTCAATGGGATACTTTTTATCTCAAAGTATCTTCTACTTATCGGTTATATTCAAAATACCCTAACTGTCGATGTTCATTCAATATTTACAATTGTAAGAAGTTCAAGCGCTCTGGTCACCAGTGACCACCGTGGAGTCACTGGAGAAACCGTGGCTCTGGTCGTATGAGGTGGTTATCGTGATAGTGATAAGATAGAACACTTACTATTGTTGAACTATACTACGTACGTACGTACGTACTATTGTTGACAACTTGTTGAAGTGGTGAACTCGCGATTACTATTGTTGACGTGGTCACCACTTTTAAGAAAACTCTACATCTGGTCTTTATAGTTTTCTCAAGCACCGAAGCCATCGACAGCGTACAGACAAAAGACTGCGACGAAGACAGACCACGAACAGTAGACAGGCGACGTTGGCTTCGGGCTTTTCAGTTACAGGGTAACACAGCTGGACCAGTTCAAATTGTATTCTTACTTATAATTACACTACTATTTAAATATATTTTCTACCTTACAATTTATCCACGAGTTTCTCCGTTTACACGTCAAATAACCTCAACAACTGTTAGTGATTCGCGATTATAAGTTCGACTACTGATCGACGTGTTTTAATGCGCGATTTAAGTTCGGACGATGATGTCGATGGGATAGAAACCGTTGGAAAGTTTACTGTCTGAATTCCATTTCATTACTGTCTGAATTACTGTATGAATTTCACGAATTCACCCTAACCTACCGTAAAATACCCGCGCACGTCGCAGCGATTCAGAGCAAAGAGGTTCACGATTGACCCTCGACTCAACGACATAGCCAGCCAACGTTGTCCCGCGAGGGAGAGTGGCACTTTCGAACAAAAAACGTAAGCTGATTGAAATGGAATGTAAATGAAGCGATTAAAGCCGTGCGACGAGGTCGCCAGTGGACGTATAGTCTCGGTATCTTTGCTAGAATCGCAAGGATCTTCTCTTTGGTTGTCGTAGATAGAGGCCGGTGCATTTCGGATTTCCTGCTGCCGGCTGTTTCGTGCGTCGAACGCGTGCAAAAGCGTGGCCAATGCTGCGCGTCGCGACGCAGCAGCCACGAAGGGTGCATTTTAATGCACCCTCGAGCCTAGCAAGCCGCTTTAGCACCTCGTAAATTAATTAACGTTGGTACGACCTATTAATGGCCGCTTTGTCGACAACGCTCGCGACGTCGGACAAGATGATACACCGGCCACCTTCTTTCTTTGCGAATCTCTACGACTTTTACGATTACCATTTTTATTCCGTCAATTTATTCGAGTCGTCATGGATATCGAGAGTAACGAGTGAAAATCTCAAGTGAGACGTTGAGAATATGTTAGAGAAATCGTAAGAGTCTAAAGGAGCAGATTAAAATTCCAAAATCCTGTGTAAACTTGTTAACGTCCCAACAGACGAATTCGCTAAAAACGAAACAAGAAAATGGCACTAGAACGTAATGGTTTTAGAATAGCGGAATTAGCGTAGACTCTTAATATCCACGTAGTAACTGCTTCGATTAATCGGTTCGCTGTTGCGATCTCTTTGCAAAGCGCGTACCTAAAATTACTCTGAGAAAGAGTAAGGGACGACGAGTATACTCGTCGTATACGCGTGAATGTTGTAATATAGAATTAAGTTGTAACGAAGGGACCGTTTCATTTTTTAATTCCATTACCGGCAGGGCTCGACGTAACGCGAGATATTGCTGTTGCTTCGTGACGAGTATACTCGTCAAAAGTAGCTAACTGATCAAGGATAGCGTAGAAATAAATCATGAGAAGACAAGTTAGAAGATCGAAATCCAATAAACTATAATTGTTAATAATAATAATAATAATATCAGATGAAGCAAATTAAATGGAACGAAATTGAAGAAAAAAAGGAATCGCGCGAATGACAATCGAATTTAAGAAGGAAACGGATTAGACGATTTTTTTTGAATATTCGCAACATTCCGGATGAAGAATGACGTACGTTTTTTTTTTTTTTTTTTTTTTAGAACGTAACAGCGAATTCCACGTACACGTTGTTTACGAGGCGAGCCTAATACGTACATACGCAATTATTATGTTGCACAAACGCCAACAATGAGACGCAAAAACACGTTACATTCTCGTTCAGGGTATAATATATGGACCTTCGTGTTCACGTTACATATTACGTATCGTTGTCAGTTGCTTTGTAACCCGGCCATTCTTACGCAATAATAGCGCCATTCTCCCTCCACAGGATCGTACGAATGTCCTTATACCGTGCAACACAGCATTTCGACACCCACACGACAAATGCAATTTTCCTAGCGTTGGTTGCAACAGAGAAATCTGCTTTTTCTCTTTCATAAAGCTGAAAGCTGTTGTTGCTTCCCTTTTCGCGGTTATCGTTAGCGTCGTCGTTATCATTCGTAAGGATTTTATCACAGTTTTTAGAGTGAACGGATTACGACAGATGGAAGTTAGGTCGATAATATTATCGTTACGATTTGGAAGAATTTATTCTTGACAAATATCGTTTCTTTCCAGAAAGATTTATTCCTTAACCAGTTACCTGTTCTTCGCGAGTATACTCGTCGTCGCTTACTTTTTGCTTTTCAAACAATTTACGAAACGCGAAGCTGATGTCGTTTCGATCTCAGAAAATCCGCCTCTCTCGCGACGTCTTTCGTAGCAGGGAAAATTCTAGCGAAAATAAAATCTACGCTTTACATCGTGTACATTCACGATCAAAGATAAAGTCTGCCTGTATTTGCAAAAACAGCGGAGAAAAATATAATCGATAATCGAGATTACGTATTAATCCAGTGTAAGCGATACGAGCACCGATTTCTCATCGACGTGCAACCAACCTGACACGCTCGAATATCGTTGAGCAACCATATAACACAATTTATGCTAATCGTTTGTATCTTGAAAAAACGGCACGGTGAAATAAAAGGGTTAACAGAAACCACATCACCGTGGCAAAGCAAAGCACCTCCGTGTCCCACAGACCGTGTTAACGCGTATCGCGTTAAATCTCGTCCGACGATTCGCGCAAGTTCTTGTTTACCTGGCTTGTAACCCTTGTCAGCGTTTCGTATAGCGCTCGTTATAATAGTACTGCCGCGATTCTTAGCGATAGGGAGAGCTTTATGGTGTCACGGAATTGCCCGCCCACGTGTTCAACAGAGACCTAAACTGGCGAACCCGATCGAACGAAATCACGATTTATTGGTTTCGCCTGTGGAAAATTCAAAACGTTCACCGATTTTATTACCAAATAATACCGTGGCGAGGATATAAATGATTTTTCTCTTTGTTGCTTTTTGAAAGTAACGCGAGTTTTAAATGCATCCCGCTTTACGCTATATACAGCGGCTGCGAGATGCATTTGTACGGTATCGTATCTGTAATCGCTAGATCGCGGATGTTTGCTCGTTTATGAGAGAAACAGAAGGCGTTGAATACGCGAGGATACGTATTTAAATTACTCGAAGTATCGTCTCGTGATCTTTCGTAGGTGAAATTTCGCTTAGGTTCCTATTTTTTCGTTACGCTCATAACGATACGAATTTGCATAAAAGTACAGACTGTAACTGTGCAGAAAGTATATGGCAATCGATAAATATTTGATATTCTTAGAAATGTAAATAAAAAAGATGGTAAGATGGTGAAAATTGTGTTTTTGTGAAATACTGTACTTGGAATTATGTACATTTCTGCGTCAAGATTTCTCATAAACGCGCAAGAGTCTGCAAACGATTAATGTTCTTCGAATGTTCGTCAGACAAACACGCATATTTAATAAAAAAGATCAAAAGGAAAGATCCATTGAAAAATCTATCGAGTTTGAAGATTCTATCGAAAGGCAGATGTGACTTGTCACGTTTTTCGTCGCGTGTTCTTCGATTGGAACCGCGTTTGTTCGCGAGCAAGTCTCGCGGAAGACTTGGTTAATCGTCTTCGACTTGTCTTCGAACGAGGTCAAGTTCACGAATCTATATTTTTGGAACGATGATTGACGCGAAATCAATGATTCGCGAAAGCCCTTGAGAGTTATTATGTATCTTCTCGGAAACCGTATAACTGGGTTG
Source organism: Bombus vancouverensis nearcticus (assembly GCF_051014615.1). Taxonomy (NCBI): domain Eukaryota; kingdom Metazoa; phylum Arthropoda; class Insecta; order Hymenoptera; family Apidae; genus Bombus; species Bombus vancouverensis. The sequence continues at coordinate 15,499,063 of NC_134915.1, read as the reverse complement.
TTAACACATTCTTCGACGCAACATTGGTAATAAAATTAGATTAGTGTAAAATTAGAATCGCAGCTTCCACGGCTCCTTTAGCACGTTTCATGGATACTTTGGTGTTCGACTCGAAGACGGCAATCGAACATTATAAATCGAATACAGCAATGACTCGCTGATCGAAAAAACCAGGCTGTGACATAGTACGTTATCAAATAGGACAGGACTTTTTGGCAAAAAGTGTTCACGACAAGTGCTTCTTTACTATCGTAACACAGAGTTGAAAAGCTTCTATCGCAAATTCGACGCGATTCATTGCGATAATTTTTTGTTTATTCTTTAGATTCCTAGAATTTCCATGTATCTTTACGATATACGTTAGTGCAGCGAATATTATTTAAGGTCACGGTATAACGAACTTTAAAAATACACTTTAAAATAATTTAAAACGTCGTCGTTAACGTGGAAAAGAGGAGGGAAAGGACAGCAAGAAGAAAAAAACGGTTCTGCACGTCGAATAAAGTAATAACTCAGTGACCTAAAAAATCAAATCTCTGACCTTTTTCGTCGTGTGTGCGCGCCTGGAATTTATCAGCAAACGTTTAATTGCAAAAATAACGCTCTTTTTTCAAGGGGCCACGAGGTATCGCGGAAAAAGCGTAGGCGCGGATGCACCGGATATGAAAGCAGTCGCGCGTTATGCTGCGCTCTGAAAAAAAAAGAGATAATAAATGTGTATCATTCAGAGAGCTCACGAGGTAGAATGAACTCATACCACGGATTTATATGTGTCGTATATACCTTTCCTTCTTTCTTTTTCTCCTCTCTTTCTCTCTCTCTCTCTCTATTCGGTTATGCAACTGTTTTTAATCCCATTGAAGCGAAGCTGGCACGCGGGAAAGTGAAATATAACAAATGACCGATCTTCGCGGGTACATAAACGATTTTAAACGCGAACCGACACGGGATTAAATTAAGATGGAATTTTTATTCCTTCAACGATCTTTGCTAGATGTTTTATGACTCTGCTATCGTCCCATTTGTATTTGTCTTTCCTTCTCTACTCTTTTCTTCGAGTTTACTATTTTAGTTGAAAGTTTTCACGCAACTTTAATTCCGCACCGCTTTCCTCGTTCACGATAAATAAGTATTACGATTCCCCTAAGTTTCACGCACCCTTATCCTCTAATTTTCTATACGTATTCACGCAACAAAGTACGTACAGTACGTATCTTCTGTATAATATCTATATGAAACAGTATTTACAATTCTTACGACAAAACTCGTACAGTAAGTATCTCCTGTATAATATCTATAATTCATACAGCAGAGTATGTACAGTAATTATCTTCTGTATAATATCTATATGAAACAACACGTTTATAATTCATATAACAAAACCCGTAAAGTAAGTATCTTCTGTATAATATCTATATAAAACAATATATTTGTAATTCATACAGCAAAGTATGTGCAGTAGGTATCTTCTGTATAATATCTACATGAAACGATATATTTGTAACTCATACAGCAAAATATATACAGTAAGTATCTTCTGTATAATATTTATAATTCATACAGCAGAGTATGTACAGTGAGTATCTTCTGTATAATATCTATATGAAACGATATATTTGTAATTCATACAGCAAAGTATATACAGTAGGTATCTCCTGTATAATATCTATAATTCATACAGCGGAGTATGTACAGTAATTATCTTCTGTATAATATCTATATGAAACAACATGTTTATAATTCATATAACAAAACCCGTAAAGTAAGTATCTTCTGTATAATATCTATGTAAAACAATATATTTGTAATTCATACAGCAAAGTATGTGCAGTAAGTACCTTTTGTATAATATCTATATGAAACGATATATTTATAATTCATACAGCAAAGTGCATACAGTAAGTATCTTCTGTATAATATCTATAATTCATACAGCAGAGTATGTACAGTAATTATCTTCTGTATAATATCTATATGAAACAACATGTTTATAATTCATATAACAAAACCCGTAAAGTAAGTATCTTCTGTATAATATCTATATAAAACAATATATTTGTAATTCATACAGCAAAGTATATACAGTAAGTATCTTTTGTATAATATCTATAATTCATACAGCAAAGTATATACAGTAGGTATCTTCTGTATAATATTTATAATTCATACAGCAAAGTATGCACAGTATCTTCTGTACATCTGTATAATAAATACGTATAAATATTGAGGATTTGGCGAATTCTGAAACCTGCCGTTAGAGCGAATCCGTATGGTAAAAATACGGCGCGTTATGCGACGAATACCTACGTACGTACTGGGATACGAAAAGCTGAAGTCGTGAAAGAAATTCCACGAACGTAATCGACGTCGGATCGGCGAATTACATTTCGTTAATAGACCAATTCGAAATTTTTCCTTGCACCCTTCTTAAAGCACAGAGGAGTTGTTCTAACGCATCCTATCGTGGGATCATAGACAATGGCGCCCACACAGCGTTAGTACCGGGACAGGAAGGCTGTCAGAACGACAGACGACTAACAATTTCCTAGTGACCTACATCGCGCCCTCGTCGCCCCACGTTTTGCACTCCCACGCACTCGTCACGCTGCATCGCAAGTCGGTCTGCGTCTCTGCCAGCGTTTCTGCACGGACTCTACACTTACGTTTACTACTTGGCGACCAGCACCGCGACGCTAGCTAGCGGGATGTCCCTTCCGGTGTTTAGCGTCCAACGTGTTTCCGAGGAAATGTCAAAATTCTGCTCGTTGCATGTACAGCCGTTTCTCGACTTGCGCGGAGTATACGTTCCGCGTGGATTGGTTTGAATGAAAATCGCGTAAGTAAAGTTTGCAAAGTAAATACAGGAACAAATATAGTCGCCTGCGATGACCTAGCGCAACGTAACGTACTTATCTTAAACTTCAAGCTCTTGAAAACTATCGCGCAATTTGTGTTACAACTTATCGCATCGGAGAGACTCGCGTGAAAAAGCGCCGAGTAAATCGGGGGACCAGTGTAGCCTCCTTTCAAGGGAAATACTATCGTAGTTGCGTCTTATTTTTAGTAAATCTTTGTATTTTGGGATTTTCGAGCGTCTGAATTGGCGAGTTTTTTTAACGCATGATCTTCGAATCTCGAGGCTTTTTTAAACTGAAAATTGACTTGAAAATTTAACGAACCCTGGACCCTACGAATCTCTGCAAATCCTATTTTCGTGAATTTCTCAGTTTCTATATTTGATATTCTATATACGACGTTCTAATTACACGTATCGCGTGTACTCGGCTGATTATTTTAATCCTCGGATCAGGGTCGATGACGGTAATTTGCTATTTTTATATTTGTACTTCGCGTCTCCGGCTTGATAAGATTGATCGACCATTTTTACCACGTAAAATGTGACGTAGAAGATAAAATTAAATTCCTAGAGGATTCACTAACCTAACTCAACGTAGCGTAGTCAACGATTCGATGATACGAACCGAGAGTCCGATACTTTAATATTTATATCGCGTAAGAGAAATTATTCTCGCAGTACTGAAATCTATTTCACAGTGTCGCAAGGATACCTTTCTCTCGTCGTTGCTACCAAATGATCACGCTACTACGAAACACAATTTCTCTGTATATTTCCTATTCACGAACAAACCTAACAACTCTATTCAGTCGAAATATCTGCATTGTACGAAATGTCAATCCTTGGCAGTCGAAAGTAAAGAGAATATTTCACCGCAAATCCCTTTACTTAATGTTCCACTCTCCTGCGTTAGACAGCCACCGGTACGATCCATCGATATCCAATGATTAATAACAGGAAGTGGACGAAGCTAGCGCATTGGTTAACTTTCAAACTTCTCGCGAAACTCGTTAGTATCTCTGCCTTCTCGAGGTTCGTAATAAACTACAAAGGTAATACGTTAAAAAAATCTCTGCTGCAACTCGCATTGTCTCTGTAACTCGAGTTTCTATCGCTTCCTGTACATGGTCACGCGAACGTGAATGTCCTATCCGTTTGAACCACGCCGTGTCAAGAAATCCTTCGCCTCTGATCGTAAGAATCTTGAAATTCGCCGATCTGTCTTGTATATTTCTTCTCGATCATCGAACTCTCGAATCGTCGAAGAAATTTCTTATTACGCGTATGTTCGAATTTCCAAACTCTCAGCCTCTGGATCTCCGACTCTCCGATCTTTAGAATTCAATTTTTCAGTACTTTGATATTTTCATCGACTCCTGAAAACCGTACATTCCACGAACTTTCCAATGAAACTGTCTGATCTTAGAATCCTTGATCAACCTGCGTCGCAATTATTTCTTAGCGTTGTTACGTTACCCGAGAGAAGTTTCGTTCTTCTCGAAGAAACTCACCGACAGAAACTCCAAAAGAAACTCTAAAAAACACTGCCTTTCGAAGAAACGAGAAATTAATTAGCAATTGCAACAGCCGAACCCTTCTTAATATATCTCGCCTATCAACGGTGCTAATGAGCTAGCGTATAATATCATTGCGCAACATAAATATCGAGTAGAATAACAAGCAGCGGATATATACCACGTCCAATTAATACGAAAGATTAAAGAGTCATCGGAAATATGAAGAGCCACTTAAAAAAAGAAAAAAAGTATTCGAATATACGAATATACGTGTGCGTGTATCTGTTGCGTTATTCGATTCACGTGCCGGCCGGTTAATGAATATTACAGCGATCCGTTTTTTATGCATTTGTGCGCCAAGCACACCATTTGTAACGTTTAATTTAATTGGATTTATCGAAAGGGATCGAGGCTGCGTATCGATTAATTTTCAGCATGCACGAGGGTATATATCGTCGATGACACCGCGAACGCGCCTATGCTATTCGCGTCTGTTGCAGGTTAACTTGCATTTGCACCTGCATCGGCCATCCAGCTGCATCGACGATGTCTTCTCTTTCCGTTCTCTTTTTCATATTCCCTGCGATACTTTCAAAATTGCAACCGACGGTTGCGACATTCGACCTTCGCCATCCATGATATTTCTTCCTTTTTTTCCAAACGTAGCTTCTTCGTTCTTCTCCTTTTTTCCTCCTCGGAGGTTTTAACTCGGAGATTAAATGGATCTAAGAATCTTCTACGTTTCTTTGGAATATTACTATATATTTGTTTTATAATTATGTTTTGTTTAATTATATAAATTATTATATTTGGAATATAGTTATATATATATAAAGTTATTTATACATAATATGTTGTATAAATATCAGGCATCGGGAAATTTCAACCGATTAATGTCTATGTATAGAAGGTAAAAATATATCGCGCAAATATTTATTCACATTTCCTAGTTGCAATCAAGTTTAACGTCAGCATCGCTCTGCCGTTCAAATTGAACCATTCCAATTAACTCCGTTATTTATATGCAGAATTTTACGATCGTTTCATACGTCGTTTAGATTTATCAGCTCGCGTTTAATTTACTTTCGTATAAATCGTAGCATTAAGCAGACCGAGTGCGAGTCAAAAATTATAACACCGTAGCAACATGGTTCTTGTAAAAACGTTACACCGATATTCTTTATTGGTGCACAATATAAATTTTTAATGCTGTGTTATTTACTTTTAGGACGAAGAATAATATACACACGCGTCATTCGTCTTAACACGAAAGACACAACAAATTTAAATGTATCCGTATTTTTATAAAATTGAACGTTTAACTGTAAATATATTAGGTTGCCCGAAAAGTGTCTTTCTTTCGCAAACGTGTTTCTTACAACAGTACACCTTCGTACAAACTTTGAAAACAAGTCTGTGAAATGTTACGGTATTTATCTCGACAGAACAAAATGGATCGTATAATTCGATAAAATAATATAAAACAAAGAACGTCGTGCGTCTGTTATTTCTTCATAAAACGAGAGAAACTTTTCGGACAATCTAATATATTTCTGAACTTCTGTTCTTTTTCCTAAAATCGATCACTGGTCCGATTCTTTTTCTCAACGAAAACGTGTTAACGATAACGAGCCTTGTTTAATGGGTCACGCAAAAGCTGAATTTTTATCAAAAATAGTCGTTAAAATAATTAAAATTTACGGTAGTCGCGCCGTTAGAAATTTATCCTACAAATTTCCAGGATTTCAGGAAAAATCGTAACAATAGCATTGCGATTAAAGTGGGACATTTTGAACGATTCAGCAGCTTGGCTGCATTGTTTCCCAACGAGCCTGCACTTGTAATCCTGTAACTCTGTAATTTTGCAGATAGAACAGAAACAGTATTTAAGTGTGGCCGGTTGTGGGTGATGCATGTCGAATTAAACCACTGTGTACACGTTCGCTGCTACTTTTAATTCTATTCGAAAGCTGATCCGCGTTTAACTGCAACATACCGGTGGTATCGTCGGAATCGAATGAAAATAAAACAGCCGTAAGGACGTCGAACGGTGATCCTTTTAACGGTACCCATTACAAGGATCAGGTTCATTACGACAGAGAACGAGCAAAAAGAACGACCGACCTTTCTCGATCTAGGCGGCTATAAAACTGGAGAACAATTTGTTTCAATTTGTATTTAACACTTTCACTTTACTGGAACTGAGGGCTCGTTTAGAATGGATTTAGTCTACAGCTGATCTAAACTGCGGATTTCTGTCGTTAGAGAAACGCGAGATAATTTGTAAACGTTGTAGAAAATTGTGCAAATTGAAGATGATATCGTAAAATGATAAATAAAATACCGAGGTACTGAAAATTTTCAGTTTTATTCATACGATTATTTTTGGTAACATAATCGATTTACGATATACTCACGATAAATACCTTGCAATTTCTATATATATCTCCATATTGATTGAAGTAAGTATTCAAATATTGTTTTGAACCAGTACGTACATCACCAAATTTAATCAATATAATCAAATTTGAAAATGTTTTACATAGCACATGCTGTCCGAACATGAAAATTTCCTACTACAAATGTTCAAATACTTTTTGGAGACTGCACATACATCGCCAAGTTTGACCAATATAATCAAATTTGAAAATGTTTTACATAATACGTACTGTCCGAACATGAAAATTTCCTACTGCAAATGTTCAAATACCTTTGGAGCCAGCACATACATCGCCAAGTTTGACCAATATAATCAAATTTGAAAATGTTTTACATAATACGTACTGTCCGAACATGAACATTTCTCACTGCAAATGTTCAAATACTTTTTGTAGCCAGTATATATATCACCAAATTTAACCAATATAATTAAATTTGAAAATGTTTTACATAGCACGTACTGTTCAAACATGTACATTTCCTACTGCAAATGTTCAAATACTTTTTGCAGCCAAAACATACATCGTCAAATTTAATCAATATAATCAAATTTGAAAATGTTTTACATAGCACATGCTGTCCGAACATGAAAATTTCCTACTGCAAATGTTCAAATACTTTTTGGAGACTGCACATACATCGCCAAGTTTGACCAATATAATCAAATTTGAAAATGTTTTACATAGAACATGCTGTTCAAACATGTACATTTCCTACTGCAAATGTTCAAATACTTTCTGCAGCCAAAACATACATCGTCAAATTTAATCAATATAATCAAATTTGAAAATGTTTTACATAGAACATGTTGTTTGAACATGAACATTTCCTACTGCAAATGTTCAAATACCTTTTGCAGCAAGTACATACATCGCTAAATTTAACCAATATAATCAAATTCAGACAAATGTAAAATTTCAGCCGACATAATCACGACAATCGTGTCTCAAAGACGCAATAATGACAAGTCCTAATGAAATTTGAAAACGTTTTACATAAAACATGCTGTCCGAACATGAAAATTTCCAACTGCAAATGTTCAAATACTTTTTGCAGCAAGTACATACATCGCTAAATTTAACAAAATAATCGAATTCAGACAAATGTAAAATTTCAGCCGACATAGTCACGACAGTCGTGTCTCAAAGTCGCAATAACCAGTCTTAATGAAATCTGGAAATGTTTTACATAACACACACTGTCCGAACATGAAAACTTCCTACTGTAAATGTTCAAATACTTTCTCGAGCCAGCGTACATACGTGCAACCAACATGTGTCCCATTGTCGCATGGGACACGAGGTATGCAGAATATCGTCGATTCCGATCGTAAGGCACGTCTAAGACCACCAGACTAGATCGTAAATTGCGACAGACGAGAGACAGGGACAGAGAGCAGGGTCCGGCGTGCTTTCGCAACAGTGTAATGCCGCATTGTTGTGCAGCTGGAAATTGCCGGTTCTTTCGCCGTGCGATGCAACGTGCGCAACGGTACTCCTACTACCACCAACGCTATCTTCCGTGCTGGTTCGCCGTGATACAGAGCTATGCCAACATACCGGGTGTACTTTCGATTAACCCTACCTCTAGCTATTCTCTCAATTTTAAGACTTCGTTCAAGAATTTTCAAACTTACCCTCGTCTCAACGAACAGAGACTCCTTCAACGTTCTAAGGAAATGTTTAAGACGAAAATTGCAAGGACCAATTATATTCCAGTAACTGTTGTACTTTCGTACTTTCTTCAAACACGAGACGTACCTTTAAAAAAGTAGAAAGATACGAGTAGGTCGATAACGAACGACGGAAGGCGACCGAGTTGAGACGTTTTCACCAAGCCGATGAAACGCCACTATATTTACAGTTACGGCTACGTCGCGCTAGATCGATCGAGTGTATCGATCGAGGAAGCTCGATGACGTTTTTTTTTTCTTTTTTGTGGAATATTTAGTAACGCTAGCCTTACGCGTTTCGACGATAAAGAACTTGTTCGATGAGATCTTTGATATTGGTTGGAATTCGATAATTCCGCTGTTAATGGAATTCCGCGTTAATTAGATTTGTTGTTACCATTATACGTGTGCAAGTACACGTTCGAAATGTATGGCTGGAAATAAATTTCGGAGAATAAAGGGAGAAAAGCCGGAGGCAGAACGCTATCGTATTTGAAAAAAATATGATGCCTCTGCAGATAGCCCCCTAGGCAGGTTAGATAAGGGGGACGTGTGTATACATACTCCACTTTACTTTCGGCTTTATCTTTTTCGATAGAAAGGGATAACTGTACTCGGCTAACGGAAATTATTACACAGACGATTAATCTCGCCGCGTAGTATCTTTCACCGACTCTATATTTCACTTATCTTCTTGCTTGCCCAATGTTTACAAAAATCGACAAAATAAATCTTTTACTTTGTATTTATCTGTATATTCTTCTGCATCCGTTCGTCTCATTGGAACTGTATCAAGTATCATCTGTTATTCGTTAAAAATGAAATAAAACGAAACGAACAAATTACCAGTGAGTCGATATGCAAAGAAATATAAATTCGAAATACAGAAAGATGAGACTTTGAATTTCGTTTAACAATACCAACAATTTCCGTGATTCGGCGATCGACACCGTCCAAGAGGATGATCGAAATTCTTTCGCACGACGAAGAATACGGCGTGAAGAAACAAGCCCCGGCCTTCCCCAAAATTAAACGCAAGAAAGGAACGAGAATCAACCGCTCGTGATATCTGATCCAATTCGTAAACCCGTAATTATTCGTAAATTACAGCCAGGAACGCCGATCAACAACCAAATCACTTACGATCTTATTATCTAACGAGAACCTTGAATCTACATCGAAGGCAAGCCGACACTCGTAAAAAAAAAGAAAAAAAAAAAGAAAAAAGGAAGACGAAGGGAAGAAAAATCTGCGATAGGAGCGAAAAAAAACAAGAGAAGGAAGAATCACAGACGCTTTAATTAAGGGAGAGATAAACCAAAGATTTGGAAGTACAATATATGACGCGGTAATCCAGCTCACGCGCGGTTAATTATTTCGAAATTATGTTAACGAGCCAAGAACCCATCAACCCTTTTCACTCCCTGTAATTTAACCCCTTTCATATACGGGACCTCACCGACTATCATCTCTGCGATTGTACGTTTCGCTTTGCTTCCTTTCAATTGTATAATTTCAACGAGAATGATACTTTCAAGTTGGGATACGTATACGCGGTGTCTCGGAATAATCGCGAAACGCTTTGAATCGTACACACACGCGATTAACATTCGATCGTCGAGGTACAGACTCTAGAGATTTTTCACGATATTTCCAAAGATACGACTGCGCGAGAATCCGCGGTCTAATTACGACGAGCATCGTACGTCTTCGATATTCCATGCAAACTTGCGCATTGTGTATCTATTTGTTGTATCTCCGCAGCTCTAAATGTCTCGTTGGGACATAAAAATTGGCAGATTTCGATGTCTACGAATTTGGAGGTCCGAAGGCTTGAAATTTCAAAAATCGAAACTTTGAAAAATTGAAAAATTTGAAATTCTTCAAGATCTGACAATTCTGAAATCTGCACGTTCGTACGGTCAAAAATTCGGGAGTGTAACGATTCGGAAATCCGGAGACTCGAAAACTGACAAATTTTTCAATGAACAAAGTCTCGTTGGTACGTAAAAATTGACAAATTTCGATATCTACGAATTTGGAGATCCGAAGGCTTGAAATTTCAAGAATCGAAACTTTGAAAAATTGAAAATTGAAAAATTTGAAATTCTCCAAGATCTGACAATTCTGAGATCTGCACGTTCGTACGGTCAAAAATTTGGAAATGTAACGATTCGGAAATCCGGAGATTTGAAAGCTGACAAATTCTTCAATGAACAAAGTCTCGTTGGTACGTAAAAATTGGCAGATTTTGATATCTAAAGATTAGGTGATCCGAAGGCTTGAAATTTCAAGAATCGAAACTTTGAAAAATTAAAAATTGAAAAATTTGAAATTCTCCAAGATCTGACAATTCTGAGATCTGCACGTTCGTACGGTCAAAAATTTGGAAATGTAACGATTCGGAAATCCGGAGATTTGAAAGCTGACAAATTCTTCAATGAACAAAGTCTCGTTGGTACGTAAAAATTGACAGATTTCGATATCTAAAGATTAGGTGATCCGAAGGCTTGAAATTTCAAGAATCGAAACTTTGAAAAATTGAAGATTGAAAAATTTGAGTCTCCAAGATCTGACAATTCTGAGATCTGCACGTTCGTACGGTTAAAAATTCGGGAGTGTAACGATTCGGAAATTCGGAGACTCGAAAGCTGACAAATTTTTCAATGAACAAAGTCTCGTTGGTACGTAAAAATTGACAAATTTCGATATCTACGAATTTGGAGATCCGAAGGCTTGAAATTTCAAGAATCGAAACTTTGAAGAATTGAAGATTGAAAAATTTGAAATTCTCCAAGATCTGACAATTCTGAAATCTGCACGTTCGTACGATCGAAAGTTCGGGAGTGTAACGATTCGGAAATCCGGAAACTCGAAAGCTGACAAATTTTTCAATGAACAAATTGAAAGATGTAAGAACTTGAAAACAAAATATCGCATCAACGTTTCTGACGCACCGGATGAAAAAGAGAAACGCGCGCATACGTGTAACAATACGTATGCCCGATATCTCCAAAGAAGTTAATTACTATTTGATGATAAAAATTGTTGTTTCTTATACGTTTTGCCGGGCCGTTGAGCAGCGATGGTGGAGCGTGCAGGCGAGCACGTAAGCGTACTGGCACGTGGCCGCGAGCGAGAATACGACAGATGCATCTCCGTAGCACGCGCCACGCAGGTGCAGCTGCGAGTGCAGTTGAACTAAATCTTGTTGGACAAGGTGTCTGCAGGGACCTCGCTTCTGTTCTTACCCCACTTAAGTTTTAGCGATCCTCTGCTTTCAAACCGGTTGACGACGATCGTGAACGAACGTGCATTAGGTGGCACGCACGAATTTGCGCCTTTTTAGCGCTCTGATTATGGGATCGTGCCATGGTCGACACGAGCAACGCAACGGATTAGCGAGCGTATCAAATAAATGGTCATTTCCTACGGCAATTTCTACAACTCTTCGCTCTTCGACCATCGAATCGAAAATCGAATTTCGCAGCTTTTCTACGGCGTGCAATTTCAAACTGACGATTTTAGAAATTTTATCGCGCGGCGCATTTTTGTTGTAAACTGTTCCTCTGGTAGAAACAAAAGTACCGTCACAAGTTTACCACTGCGATCGTACGCGATTTTTCATCTCGGATAAAGCGAAAAACGGAAGTTGCCATAGGTTTCATTATCGACGAATTTAAATTACAAATTGAAAATAGGCAATTTTTAGGCGAGATATTTACATCGCGTGAAATAGGAGTGGCGTTTAGAATTTCGAAAGAATTCTAAAATTTCTATTGAAAGTCTAAAAACTTCCGTTTTTATCTAATTTTAGCATTAGTATCTCGTCGAGTGTCGCTATTCTCTGTTCAGTTAACCCTGTAAGCATTATCCCCGAGTGGTTTCGAAAAGGTTTAATCTTATCGGCGTTAAATTGTCCAACTGTATATTCCTTTATCTAAAAAAATAGTAAAATAATGTTTCTTCGTCCTCTTTATCTGCGTGTGGCCATATGTCAGGACGTTCAATTATCGCTCGTCGTGGAGGATAATATTTTTTAAAACACACCTTCCACGCTTCTTCTCGAGTATTTGAAATAAAAAGATTCTCTCGACGATAAGACGAATGAAATTCGCATTTCGCTCGATCTTCGCGTTCGTAAGAAAAACGCGATCGGAAAAAAGATCCGGTCCGAAGTATGCACTCGCAGTCGGACGAAGAAATTTCACGTAAATGTGACAAATTTTACGAGAGAAGCTGCCGATATTTGTCGATATAAATTATCGATAAAGCAATTGGTTTTCTCGGTTTGCAAACGACCTAATAGACGGACAGGTGGACGCAAACACCTTTTAACGAAGCGTACGCGTACGTATGATACGATTGGCTGGGAAGAATCGTTGGGTCGCAATTTACCCACTCGCGTTCAGGGTCGCTCGTATTTCACGTACAACACGGTGTATATGAGCCGTCGTTAAGACGTTGTCTTGGCATTGGGGTTTCAACGAAGGCCGATAATATCTTTCGATGCACCCCTGTAAGATGCAAGATAAAGCGAATGTCTCGTCTAGTTTTACATTCTCCGCTCTCCTGCCAATTTACGTCGATATTTTCCTGCGTTCGTCGTGAAACGTTTCAATCGTGTCCGTGGATAATGTCCTTAACCCCTTTAGGGATATTGCTTACAGTCTATATATAGTCTACGTATTTTAGTATTCTTTTAGTAGAAGCACGATTCGAACAAACATTCTCGAACGCGTAGAATCTTTTCACGAATAGTAGACTGTCGATTCTCATTTGCTACTTGCACGTGCACGTGCGTACTTTACTTCGAAATTTTGAATTATTTTTCTTCGAAAATGATATTGGCTTGACAACTAAGCGATTGTGGATTAGGTGCTGACGACTTAGTTGCCAAGCCGGTGACAGAGAATAACGAGGAATAAAAATACTGTAAATAGAAGATACAGAGAAAAGCGTTAGGTGATGCGAGAAGTTTCTTTCACAAGGAAACGCGCAACAGTGGATTTTTTACGAATTACGACTTATCGATTAATTGAACGAAGTTACGCGAAAGAACAAATGTGGCGCGTCTGTTATTTTCTCATAAAGCGAAAGAAACTTTTGCAACAGCCTCTGATCATCGTTGTACCGTTCTAATCGCAGTAAATTCTTACAAACTATAAGATTGGCGAATTTACGAATTCTAACGAATAAACGTTTATCACGAACCCTGATAAGAAATCTGTCAAAATCTCACGTTTATTCGAGTTTCGAAATTCTACGACAAAGTCTCGGCAAAGAGCCTGACGCGTGTCGCAGATCTACGTGCGAGCTTACAGGTAAATCGTAATCTATGCTGATGTTTTCCTTCATTTCCGTGTATTCCTGTTCGCTATTATTATCATTCAGCACGGTGGGAAATATTCTTCAACTACGTTTCGCGTTGATCGTCTTGAAATTCTCATTTTCCCCTATCGACGTAAAATCAACGTTTTATAGCGGCTGGCGTGTCATCGTGACACTGATAGCCTTGAGAATCTGATAATAACGCACCTTCACGCCACGCTGTTCTTCAAGCGGCCGTTCGACTGCGAAATGGCAAGGGTAAATAACGTGTTTCGATAAACAGGTGATCGCTGCGATCCCACGTACGTTCGAAAAGCTGTTAAAGAGGAATCGCATGGAAAGAAGCATCGTACAGATAACGCACAACCGCACCGCTCGTGTTCTGTAATTTGTGCAACTCGCAACAGCTGCTTGCGAATAAGTCTGTTCGACGACCAAGTCTCGTCCATCGCGAACTTGTCTGTTGCGGCAAGAAGTTACAACGAGCTCGAATAGTTCGTTTTCATCCATCTTGGTAATTTTTTCTATATTTTTATTATTATTTAATTTGTACAGTACAATTTGTCCAGCTGGACATTTGGTAAATTTTTCTAACTTAATTGGTAAGTAACATGTGGATGGCTACACCCAGTGAGATATCATCTTCGGTTTTGATTGTTTTATTTCTTTAGTGAGGTTTGTTACGTTATGTCCTTTGCGAGACCTGTTGGGTGTTTCCTTTTTAATCTTGGTAATTTTAACGCTCATCCGGTACGATGATGTTAAGACTATCGACGAGGACATTGAAATGTATTGCTTCGTCATGGTCGTATCTTTGGTCCTTTATGAACGTTGCATTTTTTCCATTCCATCTGGTTAGTTTTATTTCTTTTCCTCGATAGTGCTGGATAATTGAAAGGCGACTGTTATGAAAATTCGACTGGACAGAGAATAATTCGAACGAAAGGCTCTAGCCAGACTAGTCGATTTTGCAATATTCATTTTTATCTTTGTATTTTGTTTTCCTTCGTCTTGACGAATACGTACGAATGGCTTTTTGAAATTTATCTATTTATTTGGAATCGTAGCCACTTCTGATAGTTATCGGTGACTATAATCGCACGCGATTGTACCTCATAGGATTGTACGATGTTACGTTAGACGAGTATGATATTGTTTGGTCGTAAATACTTTGGTCGAGTAACTCGATCGTCCGGGTCTCGTTTAACCCAAGTTCGGTAATATTCAGACAGCTTTCAATTCTACCGTAACTTCATCTCTTTCGTTAATCGGTTAATCGAACTTTGGTCAACCGACCGAATAATTAATTAGATAAATCTACATATTGTCAAAATGTTTTCTATCATTTTATATGAGATTTAAGATCCGTATCATCTCGGATCAATGATAATCGATGATCAAGCTTCCATCGTACGTACGACATTTACATTGTACTGGCCGGCGTATTAATAGGCTTAAGACACACACGGTACTTGTAGCGAACGTGGTTATTTCTTTGCGCCTAAATTAGTCGACAAATATTTGTATCTCTTAGAAACTACAAAAGACGTTTTATCTCTTCCTATTTAGGATCTGGTCGAAATTTTCAGCACTCGATTAGCATAGGTTTTACAGTGATTTTTCTGTTACAAATGTTACGCCTCTTTGGTTCTTCTCTGGCGATTAAGCGTTATGTTACGTTGTCGAAATATTTGCTATGATTTTATTGTGAAATTTAGGATAATCGAGTGTCTGCTGTACGCACGATATTTACATCGTATTGGCGGGCATATTAATTTATTTAAACCACATGGCGATTGTATAACAAATGCCGCCACTTCCTCGCCCTTAAAATTAGTCGACAAACGTTTGTATCTTTTAGCAACTGCAAGAGATGTTTTATCTCTTCCTCTTTAGGACCGTTTTGCGATTGCCTGGAACGTTGCTCTGGTGGAATGTTACGTTTCTTCGGTTCTTCTTCGGCGATAAGCGTTAGATTTCCTGTCCAACGAATTTTCAGAGTGTTTTTTTTTTTGGAAAATATCGCCTCTGGTTAAATACACGTTTGTTGCGGTATTCGCGTTTCCCGATATCGAGTTCCGAAACATTTGATCCGACGAGCGAGCGATTCGATTCTACTCCGAACGATCGCTTTGAAGCGATTGCCATAGATCGGTCGTGACATTGCACCGTATAAAATTTACATTCTACGCCATCAGTAGCCTTTATCGCGTACACAGTATACAAATTATAATATACTTATAATACAAATATAATATAATTATAAATTATAATATATATTATTATATTTAACGCAATAATTAACTCGATTAATTGCGATAACTGATGGTTTGCGGACGCGATAACACCATCCTTCAGCCTAACACGTTCTTTCCATTTTCAACTACGTTTAGGTATTTTCTCGTACGAAAAATCTGGCCGAAAAATGGAGAAAAATCTACCAGCAACCAGCCTAGGCTTTCTTGTCCCTCGGCTTTCTTCTCTCCCTTTACGTTCGAGTAAAATCGAAACTCACCACCCAAATGGTTAACAATTCCCATGGTAATTAACAGCGGGTAGAGTAAGTCAGGTTCTCCCTGGGCCCGATGCTATCTGTCCGGGTAACCGTTTAAGCAGTTTAGCAGCGCGGCGATCCATCGCCTTGGATCAGCGCGATAACGCGTACGTACATCGCATGCACACACCTTCCGCTCCCTTCGTCTTGGCGGACGTTTGCACGCGTGAAAAAGCACGCGCGTAATACCCAGCACGATTTTTAATGGGTAAACAGACGGTGCAGTCGCGTGCCGTCCACTTCGTGTCCACGATGCACCTGTCCACCATTTTGGTACCGCGTCTACGGTCTACAGAAGAGTGTCCTTCTTCCATATATAACCCCTCTTTCCTTTCATTTTTTATTCCTTTCTCTGGCAATCTCTCCCTCTCTCTCTCTCTTGCGCGCGCGCGCGCTGTCTGTTTCTCTGGTTAATCGAGCGGGGGGGAACAGACAGGAGAAAAGAGAAAAGAAAAGAAGGGATCGTGTATCGGGATCGTGTCTCGAGAGGAAGAGGAAGGAAAAGGACGAAGAAGAGGCGCATAGCGTACGTGAGACAGGATGTGGGCAGCTGTTTACCAGCTGGAGGATGATACCACGCGGTGTTCCCTTACAAAACGAGTCCTCCTCAGGATCAACCGGCAAAGGGAGTAGAGGTTTTCAGGTACGCGTGCTTCTCAATCTGAATCGGGACAAAGGCTCTCGGTGGAAGAAATTTTCGTTCGAGCGGAATCGTTGAATGAACGTGGATCGCGAGTTTGTCCTGCTGTTTCGCAGGATGAAAAGGGATTTTCGTAATGGACTTGCCTCGAGAATATAACAAATCCGAACAGGGTATCGTCAACTATCTATACGCGTTCAGAACGGAGTGCTACATTCGTGACAAATACTAACAAATACGACAGGATAATATTCCATTTACGACGTATTGTGTGTAAAACAGCGTGTAATGGAATAAACGATGAGCTACAATTGTATCGATTTTTTCTTTTAGGTAATTGAACGACTGACATTTGAATATCGTTAAATATTCCGGTAGTAACAGCGTTCTAATTCGCTACGTGTGAATATTCGAATTTTCCACGGTACGATCTTTCAAATTGTCTACTTTGATATTATAAACATATCGTCTTCGATATCGTAAACGCAACTGTTTTTCAATACAAAGCACGCGAGTTTCGATTCTCCGTGAATTATAAAAGGTATTTAAAAATTTCGAACGAGTTTCAAAGTAAATTCCAAAAGTTAAATCTATCGAATATCGTTCGTTCGGCAGATCGATCGATAGGCAAGACACTTTTATTATCGCGCCACTGACAACAGGAAGATCGACAGACTTCGTTAACTGAGGAAAAACGGCGCGTAATGAAATTTTCTGCCAGACAACGCGCAATAATCATTTTCGGTTTATCGCAACGAAAAACACGTTTGCCAACTATTGTCTCCGCGAACGAACGAACGAACGAACGAACGAATTCGCCAGTGACGTTTATTCCAGCAGATATGAAAAGTGACGTGTATTCGTGGAAATCGACGTACACGGTGTTGCAAGCGAAGATAAAATATTATCAGACTGTACGATGTAGTGTGGTCTGGATTAGCGGAGAAACAGAAGAACAAAGAAGACCAAGAACAGAAGTGGCTTCTAGAAGTTTATGCGAATTCTAAAGTTACGATTTAAACATCTTCTAACTACGATGGAAAAGAAATATTTCAATTTTCAAAGAATTTGAAAAAATCGCAGAAAGATATTAGATTAGTAAAAAAATTATTAAGAAAGAATTATTAAGATTATTAATCTAAAATAATTATTATTAAGATTATTAAGATTAGATTAGAGAAAAATGATTAAGAAAGAAACAGAGGAAGATACGAATCGCGGTTAAATATTGCATAGTTCACGTACTTTGCTTGTAACGTTCATTTCGCAATTATTGTTATTGCATTTAATACGACGTGCTCCATATTTCGTTTCGCAACAGTGAAAGGGACAATAGCCTGTGCATCGCGTAAAAAGACGAGCGCTCTTCCGGTGGTTTGCATCGGCGGAAGAAAAATAAATAACAGCTTGTTTTTAAATTCAAATCCACTGCGATCAAAAATGGCTAGTTTCGCTTCGCGAACTTTCGCGATTTTTTTTTTTTTTTTTTTTTGCAACGTTACAGGAAGAAGAATCTATTTCAACAGGAGCTTTCGATAAGACGCTTTCGCGTAATACGTCGCACGATATTTGTTTTATAAAATCTTCAACTTTTCGCTTTGACTTCGGCAACTCCGTAATGAGAAATTATTATAAAAATGTCATTGTATAAATTCATTACGTGACGTGGTAAACTTTTGTACGTAACGGAACTTCCTTGGAAGTTACGTAAATTTTCGCTTCACAGGTGCAGGACTTTCAGAGGTGAAGAAAAATCGAAGAAGAAATCCCCTTTTAAATATGCAGAAGTTTTCCTATTTTACGCGTTTTTCTTCGGAATCGTAAGATTTCTCGAGAAATTTCCGCAGACACCAAATGATAATTTCTTTAAAAACTGTCCTCAAAAATGAAACAGAAATTCTTGGAGAATCCAAGAAAGTAGGTCGCAAAAATAGGCTTCTAAAAGCGTAACGAAAATTCCTCCAAAAGCAAAGGAGAAAGTCCTTAAGAAACGAAAGGCTTCCCACTGTACCGTATATCGGATACAAGCAAATAATAATTTCTTTGAAAACTCTCCTCAAAAATGAATGTCCAAAATGTACGATCTGCGAATCACTTTACAAATTGGAGGAAAATAATTCCTGTAAAAACAGGGAAGAAATTTCTTGAAACATGAAAATCGTTCCATGGAAACTTCCCCCAAGAAACCTTAGAAAAAATTCTACTGTTAACCAGCAAAAACTGCGAACAAAGAGAATAATATCGAGCATTTCTCCCAAACGCGTAGCCTCGCGCGTTTCTGCACGCAGCCAAAACCACGTTACAAAGCGACGTAGGGGAAAAACGTTCTTAGAACGTGGTGGAATTTTCTCCGACGAGAACGGACCAACCGTTGTTCCGCGAATTTTCTCTGTTCACAACGCGCGCGGTTCTGCGACGTGTCACGCGCGATGCCTCGAAGAAGGAGCAAGCACACGGTGGATATACTTTGGAAACTGACCGAAATTCCGTATAAAAGCAGCTGCCACAGGAACGACCGGATTATCTCTTTGTTCCTATGCATCCACGCGGCTTATTCCACGGTAAATACTCGAATTGATTGGACAGGTAAGAAAAAAGAAAAAGGGAAACGTAAAAAAGATGAAAGCAGAGGGCGGAGGTTGAGAGGATTGAGTGGAATTCTTCCCTAAACGAGGATTCTCCGGCAAGATGAGCAGCTTCAAAGGAAGATGGAAAATTGCGTACAACCCTGGCTGACGTCTGGAACGTGGAACACTCGGCTAAGGAAAAAGAGCCGGAGAAAAGCTTGCTGACGTATCGTCTGGCGCTCGATTTAAACTAGTCGCGTGTACCTCAGTCTCAGTCTCAGTGCGTACGTTTTTGTATGGGGAGAGAGGTCGAAAGATTCGTCGATTTATAGATTTTATCTAATTTATTATCTAATTTGTTGCTGTAACACCGAGTCGAGAGGAAAGAGCCACGATCTTCGAGTTACAGAGGTTTTCATTTGTCCCAAGTTCCGAGTAAGGGAGCTACAACGGACGAAAATTCGACGTACAGATGCATCGTACGAACGAACGATTATCCACCTTTTCACATGGTATTGCTACTTTAAACTTCCTTTTAGAATTCATCCTACTCGATGAGACGATGGTAATGATCCGTTCGACCGATGAAAAACGATTGGTTTCCGTGTGTGTGCACGTGGTCGAAGGATAAAGAAACAGAGATACTTGTACTTTGTCTCATTTGCGTTTTTCCAGACAGTTCTAACGGAACTGGAAGAGAGACGACGATATCGAACGATCGATAGCATAGCTGTAGATACACTTGGAGTTCTCTGAATGCCAAATTTTCATCTATTGTAAAACGTCTGTTTTCGAAAACCAAGGGAAAAAAAGAGCAAAGAGAGAAACAATGAAAATGATACTAAAGGAAGAAGATGATGGAATCGGCAAACGATTGCTCGCCAGTGTTTGGCCGCTTTCATCGGTTTCTGATTATACCAGAGGCACATACCGGATTCAGGTAAGTCGCCGAAATCCCCCTTTTACTCCTTCCTTTCTTCGTCTCGTTGCGGCTAGGTCGAGGCATATAAAAGAGAGAAGAAGCCGATCGTCTCGGAAGGCGAGACGATCCTAAAATCGGTTAGATGGATTCTGATCGGCGGAAGCGAATGGAACGCCGGCAGAAAAGGGATCCAGACACGAGACTAAGGGACGCGGAGGGGCACGGTGCAACTAAGGCGACGCTTGGAAGCCAACAAAAACTTAACTAGAGCTCCACTTTGTAAGGGGAACCTCTTCTCTAAAATCCTATGGTAAATGCCAGTGCTGCAGCCGGTTTTACCGTGTGCCAAAGGCACGGTGAAACACGGCTATTGTCCAGACTAGACCAATGGAAAATATATGTACTTCTACAATCTCGTTTAGAAATGCTTGGACATTTACGAGAAGCACATTTACCAGCCTTACCAGGCCCGGCCAAGTGGCAGATTTCAAAATTCAATTTCAAATTCTGCAAAAAAGACCAAAAAGAAAACACCCCACTGACCTAACTAAGGGTATAAAGTAGACAAACTCGAAGATGATATCCCGCTGGGAGTAGCCATCCACAAGCTATTCAGCAATAAAGCTAGAAAAATTTACGGAATACGAACAAAATGCATCCTACGAATTAAATAATAAAAAAAATTCTACAAAGAAGACTGAAAAGAGAACACCCCATTGACCTCACTGAGGAAATAAAATAGCCAAACTCGAAGATGGCATCGTGCTGGGAGTAGCCATCCACAAGTTATTCAGCAATAAAGCTAGACAAATTTACCGAATGTCCACCTGGAAAAATGGGGCAGTACAAATTAAATAATAAAAAAAAGCTAGCTAAATAATAAATAAAGCTAGAAAAATTTACGAAAATGGACAAATTGTCCTGTACAAATTAAATAATAAAAAAAATTCTACAAAGAAGACTGAAAAGAGAACACCCCATTGACCTCACTGAGGAAATGAAATAGCCAAACTCGAAGATGGCATCGTGCTGGGAGTAGCCATCCACAAGTTATTCAGCAATAAAGCTAGACAAATTTACCGAATGTCCACCTGGAAAAATGGGGCAGTACAAATTAAATAATAAAAAAAAGCTAGCTAAATAATAAATAAAGCTAGAAAAATTTACGAAAATGGATAAATTGTCCTGTACAAATTAAATAATAAAAAAAATTCTACAAAGAAGACTGAAAAGAGAACACCCCATTGACCTCACTGAGGAAATGAAATAGCCAAACTCGAAGATGGCATCGCGTTGGGAGTAGCCATCCACAAGTTATTCAGCAATAAAGCTAGACAAATTTACCGAATGTCCACCTGGAAAAATGGGGCTGTACAAATTAAATAATAAAAAAAAGTTAGCTAAATAATAAATAAAGCTAGAAAAATTTACGAAAATGGACAAATTGTCCTGTACAAATTAAATAATAAAAAAAATTCTACAAAGAAGACTGAAAAGAGAACACCCCATTGACCTCACTGAGGAAATGAAATAGCCAAACTCGAAGATGGCATCGTGCTGGGAGTAGCCATCCACAAGTTATTCAGCAATAAAGCTAGACAAATTTACCGAATGTCCACCTGGAAAAATGGGGCAGTACAAATTAAATAATAAAAAAAAGCTAGCTAAATAATAAATAAAGCTAGAAAAATTTACGAAAATGGATAAATTGTCCTGTACAAATTAAATAATAAAAAAAATTCTACAAAGAAGACTGAAAAGAGAACACCCCATTGACCTCACTGAGGAAATGAAATAGCCAAACTCGAAGATGGCATCGTGCTGGGAGTAGCCATCCACAAGTTATTCAGCAATAAAGCTAGACAAATTTACCGAATGTCCACCTGGAAAAATGGGGCTGTACAAATTAAATAATAAAAAAAAGCTAGCTAAATAATAAATAAAGCTAGAAAAATTTACGAAAATGGTCAAATTGTCCTGTACAAATTAAATAATAAAAAAAATTCTACAAAGAAGACTGAAAAGAGAACACCCCATTGACCTCACTGAGGAAATGAAATAGCCAAACTCGAAGATGGCATCGCGTTGGGAGTAGCCATCCGCGTGTTACTCAGCGATAAAGCTAGAAAAATTTACGGAATGTGCAGCTTAGACTGCGGATGTTTATCTGATTTTCGTAAGACCGAAAGTACACCACTTGCTGTGATATTTAGCAGGCGAAACAAATTTCTGTTTATATTGCATTTCGCTAATTACGTTTATAGAAGTATAGAGTTGCATAAACATCCGCGTAGTCTCGTTATCGGAATTAGTAGCGGTTCCAAGGCGTTCTATGTAAAACTAGATAGAAATAATCCGGCTACCATCGACAAACTTCGATCGATCGGTATCGATCGTGATAATCACTCTGGGCTGGTGAACGATACGAATTCTTAGCAAATTGCAACGTGTTACACACGGAGCAACAAACTTGGAAAGCCATCGCGACTATGAGAAGTACATTCAGCAGCCAACAAACGCAAACAAACGGTGGACAACGCTCGATAAATTCCTCGGACAAACTTTATGCGTTGTTTTCGAAAACGGTTGCTGGCAAGAAATAAAAATGTGACAAAATAAGAACGTCAGTGAAATTTGAGAATAAATGTAACGTTGCATTAAACGTGCAGCTTGTGACAAACACAAATCGCGCAAATGTCGTAATCGTCTGTAATAAATTGAACGTTTTCTATTCTTCGTAAATCACAAACACTCTTTTTCATTATCCGACTACTCTTATCAAAAATCGCAAATTGCAAATTGATCACGGTAAATTCGGATTACACTGTATAATAATAACGACATCGATAAACACATATTACTCAATTTTCGTTATAATAAAGTTCATTTCTTTCTCGAATATATCTACCGTAAAGGAAGAATTTCAATTTCTGCGCGCTGTTCATCCCGTATACGGTGATTCGCGCCATACCTGCAATAAACTGCCAGAGCCTAAATATTAGGTCGTGCGAGAAGTTTCTTTCGTTTCCTCGTGAAACGAAAGATACGCGACATTTTTGTCTGTTGCGATAGAACCAAATGGATAAAACCAAATGGGACGCCCAGTTCAATAAAATAATACAAAAGAAAAAATACTGCGCGTCTATTATTTTCTCATAGAACGAAAGAAACTTTTGGGACAACCTGATACTTACGAACGATAGTACAGGCGATCCTGTTTGTATCACGGGGGTGGTAAACGAACGAGACGAAGCTCTCGGGGCGGAAAAGAAAATTCTGTTGGCCGATGTTTTCTATCCTGTCCGAACCACCGACCCTTGGATGAAATACCGGTGGAATGGCCTTTGACATTGAATGCACACCGTTCACGCAGCTTTTTCTTTTTTGCTTTCCGTCTCGCCTTTTTTACCATTTTCTTTTTCTTTTTTCTTTTACGCCGATGGTTGGTTGGTTGGTTGGTCGGTCGGTCGGTGAACGAAAGATAGAAAGCTTCGGGGGTCTTTGTACGGGAACGAAGGTTGTCTGTGCTCTCTTTATGCGTCGAGCCGAACGAGGCCGTAGAATGGATCTTGATAATAGGCGAATCGTCGTGATTTTTCGTATCGAAGAGGTTGAAAAGAATTTTGAGACGTAGACGGCGAGAAATATTCCCAACTCTTGTATTCCTTCTCGTTTCTACAGTCTCTAGGATTATTTTTACAAGGGTACATCCTCGGGTTCGTTGAGACATGATTTTCTAACGAAACCTTGTGTATCGTGTGTAACTGGTGCGTGTACGATGTAATTCTCGAGGAAAATATTCGTTTGATCAATTATTTTCCTATTTATTTATTCAGCATACGAAACAGCAACTCGTTAGTATAGACACGTAACTACGCGTAATACGAATTACAGGTACAAATGAAATTTATAGAACTACCTGCAACAACAAACAAATTACAAACATAGACTATACGAGATAAGATACAAGAAATATTTTAATCAGATGATTGGATCGCGCTATTGGAGTTTAACGCAACTCGCTTCACATCTGCATAGGCTAAGCCATTCACAGGGCTATTTCACAGATATTTTTCCTCTTTGAACGTGCGTATATCGATAATATCAGATTGTCCGAAATGTTTCTTTCGTTTTATAAGGAAATAACAGACGCACGATGTTTCTTGTTTTATATTAGTTTATTGAATTATGCAGGAACGTGATAATAGAAATAGAAGGAAATGGATCGCATGTGGTTCAATAAAATAATATAAAACAGAGATTGTTCGTCTGTTATCAGCTTATGAAACGAGAGAAACTTTTTGAACGATGTAACACGTACGCAACTCTGTTATCGAATCTATTGCAAACGTAAGGAGGGAAACGTAAAGGAGACAAATAAAACGGGCGAAAAAAGAAAGGAAGCTCGTGGAAGAGAGGAAAAAGAGAAGTAGCAAAGCCGAACGGTTCTCGTCGACAGCTTCAAAAGAAAGATTCTGCGCTAACGATCCCATAACTCGCGCAAGGCATCCAAAAAGTTGCAACACGGCCCGGTACCATTTAATCAGCCAAGCACGAGTGGAACGCATATCCGAGCAGCGGTTTTTCTCCAAACTGGCCGACAGACGAGGAACAAGAAAGGAGAGAATAGAAAGGGCGAAGAAAAAAGAGGAAAAGAAGTTGCGTGCGAAAGAGGAAGAAGGAAGATCGGAGCGTAAAAGAACCGGTACATTAGAAAGTCCTATAATAACTCGCGTATATCCGATGCCACGATTCTTAATTCATATTCATATTCATATTCTGCGTACCCCGTTAATTGCGGGTAATTACTTTATTCTTACGTTTTTGTTTGGTTTCTTTTTGTTTGTTAATTTTTGAATTTAGATTAAATGGTAGCGTTGTCTGGTGTTTAATGCGATTGGCAATTAAACTGCGCGTTTCGGCTAACCTGCTACGCGCAGGAGTACTGGCACGGCAGAGGATCAAAGTTGGTGAAAATAAATGTTCGCTTAATCCTATTATACTATTAGACAAATATTTTCCACAACGAATGTTTATTCTAATTCTAATTGGGTATTGACAGAATTGACATTTCGAATACTGGAAGTTACAATCGTTCGCGATACGTTTTCGCTCTTATTAATTACAAGATTTTAATTTAATTGATTTTCGATAATTTACAAATCGACGAATACAAACACGTCGATTAACGAAACTGACAAGAACTGGGAACTAATGAAACAAAGAACTAAAAGCTAAAGAACCAAAGGACTAAAGAACTTAAGAACTAAGAGCTAAGGGAACTAAGAGCTGATAAACTAAGGGACTAGAGAATCGAAAGGCAAAGGAACTGAGAAATTAAGAGCTAAAGGAATTGAGAACTGATCGCTATGAACGAAGAAATTACTTGCCAAGAGCTGAGAAACTAATCACACAGAACTGAGCAGTTAACTACTCTGAACTAAGGAACTATCTCTGTATCTTCTATGTCGCTACGCTTATTTATAATTAGGTCTACCGTGGAGGGGTCGTCGTGTGACGGGTTATTCCGTGGGGCTTGTGAGGCTCGAATTTGATTTCTATACAAATTGTTAAATTTTATTTGAATCGAAACGCTCACTCGCGCTATTGGTAGCTTTAGTCTACGTTACGGCGTGTGCGTAGCGCGGAACGTGACATTGTTACAGTGTTAATTGTAATTACGATACAGACGTTCGTGCGTTTATTATCGTAGATCGAAGAACACGAAAATGTTTGGAATGCGTGTAACGCGTAGGAATATTTACTTGTTGCGAAAGCTTCTTTTCTAAGGAAATAACAGGTTTTAACAACATTGTTTCTTTTATATTGTTTCATTGAATTGTGTACGATCCGTTTTGTTCTATTATTAATAAATAAAAATGGATCATAGAGAATTCAATGGAACAATATAAAACAAAACAAAATGTAGCGCATCTGTTGTTTCCTTCTAAAGCGAAAGAAACTTTTGGCACAATTAAATATATACTGTACGCGTGCAAGAAAGTATAGTTGCTAATATTTAACGGATGAAACAAATCGTCATTTAGATTATGTCGAGGAAAATTATCAATCGCAGTTCAGTTTAAGAAACAAATGTCCATTTCTCTTACTATGCTTAATTATCCTAGCGAACGATTTCAGGGAATTCAGACAACGCGTAACCGAGAGAATTCAAGCTTCCCTGTCGTTTCATTTAAATCGTATTTTAACCATAATTTAATGAGAATAATAAAAACAAGTACGATCTTTTCCTTTCGTCGGGACATTTTTAAAAACTGTCTGCTTCTTCAACGATCGCCAATCACGATTCTTCGTCTTTCTCGCTGAGAAAATCTTTTCCTCGACACTTCGGCGTCGTTTCGTGACATGACAGAATTAGACAAAAAAAAAATACTGTAATCGATTTAAAAGGATAAAAGAGAGACAAGCAGGAAGAAGAAGAACCTTGAAGAAATAAAATTGGGACTTGGCCCCTGAAATAGCCCGCTGTCCCATCGAATCTACGACGCCGTGAGAGACAAAAGAACGCCAGATCCGTTAATGTCCCTCTTCTCCTTCTTCTTCTTCTTCTTCTTCTTCTCCTTGGCCGCGTCCAGGGCAGACGAGAAATTGAATCCTCCCATGGTTGAATTGAAAGTGCCGTGCGAAATGTGCTACTACGCGTCTGCCAGCCTCCCCTCGTCACAATGTGCGATTGGATTTCAAAGGCATAAAGAATATCTTCTGATTGGATCGAATTTAATCCCAGTACAGCGGAATCGACCCTCTTTCCAAGCGTCGTTCAACTGTTCCAACTTTCCACCGAATATTTACCGAATATCTACCGTACGGATTAAGGAAATTAAATCGCCTAAACCCTTTGATTCTTTGGAATATTTCGATACGCAGATAATTAGAGAAACGCTTAGCGTACGAAAAATTCGCGAGAGCAACTGGGAACCGTCGAGATTTTAACGTTCCTCGGCAAACGAACATTTACTTTTCGATATATTGCGTGGGCAACTAAATGATTGCGGATTTTGTCTTCGGATGGCAATGACAAAATCCGTAATCACTTAGTTGCCAACTCAATACAACAACCACACGACTCGATATTTTAAATATCATAAAACGTTTTATCCTTCGTTCTATTGTGCGTTATTTTCAACTTTCACCTGTTTACTGGCTTTCAGTGACACGTATATAGCACATACCGCGAGATATCTCTCGTAACTGCGGTAAAACTCGGAAAACTGTAATCGAGATTAATGCGACAGAGCGGGCGGAAAGAGAGCGCGACACTGCGGGGCATCCGGGGAAATGTTAAATTCAAAATTCATTAAAACTGACGGTCCTTCGCGCGTGTAAACGCAGCATTGCCTTGGAACGTGCAATTTCCAAACAACTAATATCGTTAACAATCAATAGAACAGTTTTGAAAATATTAATAAAAAAAAAAAAAAAGGGAAATATGTGACACGTAATGTATAAGGTAGGAATTTTAATCAGGAGACAAAGCAAAACAGGGCAATCCCTTGGGATCCATAAGGAAAGCAGTAAAGGTATTACGTGTAAAAATTGTAAAATTGCCACAGTGTTAAATAAAGTCACCAAAGTTTACCACATATCCAGTCTCTTTTAAACTGAAATAACTCGACCAAAATCTTACGAGTTAACCAACAGAACCAAGCAAACGTTGATGTAGAGATTATATTATTGTCTCACTTGATATCCGACGATCTTATAATCCCACTTTTCCAATCTCCTCGAAAACACACAAAAGACACACAAGCGTTGCTTATAAAATATTATGTGTACGAATGAATAATTTCCAGATTTTTCAATGAAACTAAAAGTTTAAGAGGAAAAAAAAATAGAGAAATACAGCAAAGTGTTCGGTCAAAATATTCGCCTTTACTTTCTATAATTTTGAGCGCTCTATCAGGCAAACGATGAATCTTCGCCTTTAGACAAGATCCAATTTAAGTTCAAGAAAAAAAAAAAAAAAAAAATAGAGAAATACAACAAAGTATTCGATCAAAATATTCGCCTTTACTTTCAATAATTTTGAGCGCTCTATCAGGCAAACGATGAATCTTCGTCTTTAGACAAGATCCAGTTTAAGTTTAAGAAAAAAAAATAGAGAAGTACAGCAAAGTATTCGGTCAAAATATTCGCCTTTACTTTCTATAATTTTGAGCTATCTATCAGGCAAACGATGAATCTTCGTCTTTAGACAAGATTCAGTGATCGAGTCATTTTTGCGTTTCATCCGCCGATTGGAAGTGGAATCGGATAAAGCGCGTTGCATCGATCGGAACAGGTTCGGTGTAATCCGAAGTAGTAACGTCCAGTGAATAAGCTGGCTGCTGGAAGGCGTTGCAAACAAGTCTCATTGTGGCTGTCTTTTGTGGTAGAAACAGCGCGTGGCCTAACGTTGTCACGCAGCAATTTCACACAGCGTTCTCTCCTTTGTCATTGGCCTGACGATTGGATCTTGTCCAAAGTCGCGGCAGTTTCCCGTGAAAGCGATTCATTGTTTGCCTGGTACACTTGAAATTGCAGAAACCAACGACAAATACTTCGCTCGAACGATTTACAACGTTCTTCTATCCCTTTTCTTTCTTCTTCTTTTCCTGATAAACTTCCAGCGTGGCCGAAACATTTGGATTACTCGTTTGCTCGTTAGGTGCGTAAAACGCGTGAAACGAAATTGTTTACGAAACTACGATTATTTTTAACTTTAATCCTGCCCAGTTACTCGTCGTCGTATTCGTAAATACAGACACAGGGATGCAAAAAATAAAAAAAAGAAGATGAAAAGTATATACAGCAAGGTGGAGAAATTGAATCCGATCTTGTTCGCCAACACACTCAAAATCAATTCTCTCAGAAACTAAGGGCCACGCGAAAAAAAGCTGGCATTTGTTACACCTTCGATTTATCGTTCCCTAGCCACTAATATCACGTTATACCAGACACCCTGTATTTTGCATATTTTACATATTTCGAGACACCGCGCCTGCATAAACATCCACAGTTTATCCAACGAGCTTTCCGCCTCTACCTTTCCATCCTTTGTTTTCTTCATATAGTTATATTTGCGGCCGGTTCCGTTGTTTTCCTTGCTTCGCGTGTATCGCAGAGGCAGCAACGGCGGCGCTGGCTTTTTCATCCCTTTTTGTCGACCGCCCTGCCGCCACCCCTTTATCGCCAGCGCGAATCCAAAGCGCGTGATAAATTGGACCGCTGCCAGGCGAGGGTGGCGTTCCACGCGCAAATTAATCACCGTTCAACCGGTTTCTCGTCACGCGTCCGCGAAAATGCATACGCTGTAATATGTAGATGGGGGCTAATAGACGCGCGATCTTTCCCCTTTCTTTCGTTTTCGGCCGATCGAGCCACGTTATGAGGATTTATGGCTATTGAAGAGAAACGTTGACGAGCAGTTTCGGAAAACTTTGATACAGTGCGAAGGACGATTGCGTCAACGACGACGTTCGCGTTTCCCACCTGTCGTTTATCGACACGTCAGGTTGTCCCAAAGGAAGAATCCTTTCTAGAAGAAAATAGATGCGCGAGGTTTTTCCTTCTATTGGATTAGGTCAGTACCATCTAATGACAAAATCCGCGATCACTTAGTTGCCAACACGATATATTATTTTACTGTCGCATACCATTTTGTTCCAACAGAGCAAAATGGACGGTACGTAATTCACTAAAATAAAACAAAACAGTAAATGCCTCGTCGCTGTTTCTCGCCTGACGTTTATCGACACGTCAGATTGTCCCAAAGGATTCTTCCTCTTCAGAAGAAAATAATAGACGAACGAGGTTTTTCCTTCTATTGGACTAGGTCAGTACCATCTAATGACAAAATCCGCGATCACTTAGTTGCCAACACGATATATTATTTTCCTGTCGCATGTCATTTTGTTCCAACAGAGCAAAATGGACGGTACGTGATTCACTAAAACAATACAAAACAGCAAATGCATCGCGTATCCGTTATTTGCTTAGAAAGCGAAAGAAACATTTGGGACGATCAAATACGACACGCGAGACCTGACGAGATCGCGGTCTGAACTGGATAAGAAACTGGAGAAAAGTGGAGAACTCGCGAGGAGCAACGGAGATGCGGGAGAAAGAGGACGAAAGAAATTGAAAAACGAGGAAGAAGGGAAGAAGAAGAAGGATAAACCGATGACAGACAGGGGCAGGGGAGAAGTTAGGGTCGAGATTCCCAAGCTGTACACGAGGTAGTGACCTCCAAGAGGGTTGCGAACCGTTTCCTTGGAGATCATCTTCGCTATCTTTAGCTCGCGATTATTTTTATGAAATACTTCATCATACCTTTTTTTTTCTCTCTAAATTAAGACTGCGGATCCTTTTACGTGTCTTATTTCCTTAGTTAGCCCATAGAAATAGGAATTTACGTAAATAACGGTAATTCGCTAATGGATAAACAATTTCTTATGGATCGCGAGAACGAAGGTTTCTTTGCGTCATGTTGCATCCAGAGAAATTTGTTCTTGGGTTACTGAATATTAACAGCTAATGTTAATCATGTTAGAGTGTAATTTTTATACGCCCTGTTTCTTTCATCGTGTTCGTAAAAATAGGAATTTACATAAACAACGGTAATTTTCTAATAGATAAACAATTTCTTATGGGTCGTGTGAACGAAGGTTTCTTTGCGTTGCATCCAAAGAAATTTGTTTCTCGATTAGTGAATATTAACAGCTAATGTTAATTATGTTAGAGTGTAATTTTTATACGCCCTGTTTCTTTCATCGTGTTCGTAAAAATAGGAATTTACATAAACAACGGTAATTTCCTAATGGATAAACAATTTCTTATGGATCGTGTGAAACAAAGTTTCTTTGCATCGTGTTGCATCCAGAGAAATTTGTCTCTCGATTAGCGAATATATCGATATTAGATCGTCCGAAAAGCGTCTTGATTTTTCCAACGTCACGTCTTTTACAACGACGCATCTTTATACAAACGCGAAAGCTAATCTATCGAACGTTGTGATCTTTATTTTGATAGAACAAAATGGATCATACGTAATTCGATAAAATAATATAAAACGAAAAATGTTGTGCATTTCCTTATAAAACGAAAGAAACTTCTCGGCCAACCTAATAGTTAATAATTAAACAATATTAACAGTTGGTATGTTAATAATATCAATGACCACACGACAATTAAATAAATTGCATCCAAGTAGAAATTTCTTTCGTTTATTAAACGGCTAAGAGCTTTGCTTTGAACATTGCATATTTGTACACATTCTTACGTATTACACGCACTTCGTAGATTTTTGGAATTTTAAATTTCCCAAAAATGCTTAAAAATTCACCATCCATCGATAGCTAATGATACGTAAGTCGATCGTTTTTTACGATCACTTTGATAGTTCAAACGCGCGATGTCTGTCTATTCTGAAGAAGGATCGTGATACGAGAATGATTGAGAAACACTGAGAACTAGAGTAATGGAGAAAACGGGAAAAGGGAGCAGAAACGTGGAAGGGAAGAGAAGGAGAAGGCCGTGCATTATGCCCAGCCAGTGATGAAACCGTCTGTATTCTTGCAATTCGAAGAAATGTGGAACGAAGAAATTGACGACAATTAGGTTCCCTTCTGGCCATTACGGCGGAATTAGTTTCAAAGATTCGCGGTTTTCGTCGCCTTCTTCTTTGCACTACGATCGTATTATAGTTAAATGAGCGTTTCAGGTGCTAAGTTTCCGAACGATGTTTGCCAACCTTCTGCACTCCACTAAAACTCCGCTATAAACTGCTTAACTACGTCCGTTATCGTCATCACAGTTATACTTTTAGTATCTTCGGTACATGGAACTACATTTCGAATACGATCCTCGAAAAATACCGACAATTTCGTACGTTTCTTCGTAAACCAGGCGTAAATTCTCTTCTTGCAACGGAGCTTCTCTTCTCGTTGATCATCGAACGAACAGCTGTGACATTCAAATTCTTCGAATATCATCGTCTTCCTAAAGATCTCTGCGTTCACAGCCTATCGATAGTTGAACCAAATAGTAAGAAATACGAAGAAACTTGAAGAAAGTAGAATTCGCGTTTCGATATCGCGTCGTTCCAACGGTTCCATCCAACTTTAAAAACCTAAACTCAAGCTCGTTGGAATTTTATCACGTTGCAAACCGAACGAAAGAAACCATTCGGTACAAATACCTCTGGTTACCTGAAACTTTCGCAAACAGAATACGTCGTCGAGTTACCGTAATGGAAATCGCATTGCATTACACGTTCTGTATAAAAATACAAAGAAAGAGAGAAAAATTCTTGCTCTAACAGTCGTTCCGACTTCAAACCTAAACTCATCTACCCTCGGATCATCGCGCTCCGTCGAATCAAAAGAAAGAAACTGATACAAACACCTCTGACTCTCTGCAACTTCCTCGAAACGATCGTAATACGTCGTCCAACTACTGCAAACTGCATCTCAATGGTCTAACTCGGATTGCATTTTGTACGTTAGACATACGCGTTAATAATAAATATGCTAAAAATAAAGAATCGCTAAAAGAGCGAAATTCGCGTTTTGTTATCGTTATTTCGACTTTTGCCACGAAAACCTACGCTCAAACTCGCTGTAATTGTCACGTTCCGAGCGGAAAGAAAGGGAGCATCAACCCTTATCGCTTGAAACTTACCCAAACGATAATATATCCAGGAAATTACGCGAACGTCGTCGATCTTCTCATTAACCGCGACATTCGGACACGCATTCCTGCGTGTTGGGAGGCAAAGTGGCGGTGGAACGCGAACACGGCCTAACCTAGCCCAACTTAGCCATAGGGGAAGCGACTGGGACGTAAGCGCAGGGACAGAGTTAGGGTGAAAATTCGCTGGTGATGGAGTTTGAGGCTGGTCCAAAGGGGGAATCATCGATTTTCGTGGATCGTGTGAACGCAAACCTCGTGGACGTGGTCCGGAGACGACGACCCAGGCCTTCGGATTTGCCTTGCAAAATCTCATCGGCGTACGGTGCGCCATTTGAACGGCTGTTTGGAAGAAAAATCCGAAATTCCCAGGCAACGTTTGCATATTCGGAGGCGACGTTCTCGCGTTGCACAGCGAGGCATTTGAACAGGGATTCGGGACAAGAATGAAAGATGTAAATGGAGCGTGGTTTTCCTGGAAGATGCGAATAAAAGCGTGTTTGTCGGATCTTTGTTAGTATCTTTTCTGTTTTTTCCCTGTTTCCGTTGAAATATTTCGAATATTTGTTCTTCCGTCTTAGAACGCACGGTAACGTTCGTGTAAAGTTACGATCTTCACATTTTTTCGTAAGTGGTCACGCAGAAACTGCTTGTCCTCCCTTTTGTTTCCTAAGTTACAGAGCTGACACGAAAAAGAGAAATTGCGTAGCATTTTAAATTTTGTCGGAATAAACACGACGAGAAATACGCGATTACGCGTAGAATTGAGAACAAGCGGTTTGTAGCGATTTGTAGCGAAAATAGATTATACAACAACGCAATACAATGCCTCGTTGACACAGGAAAATCAATGGCACCGGATAGTTGCGATGGTTTTCTTAAATTTCTCTTTAAAGACAAGGAAAAAAATTATTAAATTGCAAATTGAAACGTATCTTTGCTCGAATTCTTCCTCGTATCTAGAGCGTGACAAACGCTGTTTAACAAGAACTAACAAACAAGAATGTATAACTAACGAGCGACCTAATGTTCAAGCGATTATATTTTCATACATGAACGACCTTTATTAATCGTCTATCGATTTTTGGGGCAATCGTCGTTTTTATTCACAGTGGTAGCTCACAGTTTGACGATATCAGAGTAATAAGATCAAAATCGAGCGAGAATTATTTCGATTTTTGTGCATTTTGCATGTCGCAGCACTGTGACGAGTAAAGACACACATAACCGACCTTTATTAATCGTCTATCGATTTTTGGGGCAATCGTCGTTTTTATTCACAGTGGTAGCTCACAGTTTGATAATATCAGAGTAATAAGATCAAAATCGAGCGAGAATTATTTCGACTTTTGTGCATTTTGCATGTCGCAGCACTGTGACGAGTAAAGACACACATAACCGACCTTTATTAATCGTCTATCGATTTTTGGGGCAATCGTCGTTTTTATTCACAGTGGTAGCTGATAGTTTGACGATATCAGAGTAATAAGATCAAAATCGAGCGGGAATTATTTCGACTTTTGTCCATTTTGCGTGTCACAGCACCGTGACGAGTTAAAAAAGCTTTCGAGAAGATGATTTTTCTTCTGCGAGGCTAACTCGTGAAATTTGATAAATGTAAACCGAACCTCGACGGATTACGCGTAATTTGCGCGATTTGAAAATCAACCCGTTCCTCGTTCGCTTCAGGTTACAGGTTTACTCGAGCGATCTCGAGAAATTTAGGAGGTTTCATTGGTAAATCGATTTGTAACGTAAATCGGCTCTGCCTGTGACACTCTGATTATGGCGAGATTATTAATTTAATCATATCGTACATGCATACTTAATGTAGCGATTAACAATTTAGTAATTTGCGATCAGATTCTATAAAATCCATAGAATCTATAAAAAAATGTATCGTTTAGAAAATTAGCTACACGAATTGTTTGTACGAATTCCAAGGAAGATTAGACTCGACTACGTGGTTTCTTCAAATTATTCAAAGTCGCTGAAACATTGTTAGAATCTTGGCCGAGGTTTAACGCGTTAAATTAATATAATATGGAGAATTACGCGTCGCTGTTAACTCCGCTAGTAGAATTTTCTCCGACGTTGGAACACAAAGTTGCCACTAACTCCACAAACTTGACTGTTTGTTCGAACAAAGAGAAAAGAACTTCGGAGCAAACACGCGAAACGAGAAATCACGCGTACCATCGCAACGATTCTTTCGTATTCTTCGAGCCGGAGACACGTTTTAACGATTAAAAAAGGGGAGAAAAAATAAAACGATTCGAAATTCTACACCCGATCTGAAATACACAAAATTTCACCTCGAACATCGTGCAAATCTCAGCTCGATTATAATCGAAAATTATCCTTCTACAAACTCTACGCGCGAGAAATCTATCGCGCGATCTTCCCTCGCTTTTTCCACAAAATTTCTCCAACATCGCGGTTTAACGTCCTTCGATCTTGCTTCCTTCGACTTTTAAAAGACAGGAACGCAATTGGCTAGCGGCTAATCGACGAGAATCGACCGATTAATCGGAGAAATTCGGAGTTGCTCCATTGCTCCGATACCTGGAGGGGCCGAAGGGTAAACGGGTCAATACTTGGAATGCGCTATCCGCTTTAAGGAATGAAGCGTTAAGGGATGCGAAGAGGCCGAGCAAGCTCTGCAAGCATAGGCTCGATGGTAAACGAGGGAGGATGTTCGCTCGATCGTGGCCACAGATACGGAAAAAACGCGCGCTGTCTTCCGCTTCGCTGGATATATCAACCCCTTGAACGACGACGCGTCGAGGGTGCAGGAATTTCAACGAAATCTTCGTCTGAATTCTCCAGAAACGCAGTTTTTTTTCTTTCTTGCACGCGCATCGAACACTTGCGCAAACCTTGCGCTCGTTGGATGGCGAAGCTTTCTGCGTTTGCGGGAAATTTCGAAGCTACGAAATAGAATGGCGAAACGAGGAAAATGGCTCGAACGCGATAAGCGGCAATGTCGTGTTTTTGGAAAAATCAGTGAAACCCGGTATTGAGTTTGCAAGTGATTGTACGCTCTGTGTAGAGAAATGCAGAGATAGGTAGACGTCGAAACGTTTGTTTAAAACACTGTTACCCGAAGCTTTGCTTCTGGCGTACGGACCAGAGGACGAGCAAGAATCGCGAAATCTCGAATCAATTGGCTGTACGTGAGTTCGATGCTTTAAATTGACGGTAAAACAACCGCAAAGAGGATTTCTTTCCATTCTTCCTGAGAAATTAACGGAGAAATTATGCTCATGGTGCGGCAACTTCTTACGTTCGAAATGTTTTTATTACGATTTCCATTCGCAAAATTCGAAGAGTATGCAGAGGTGCAACAAAAATAGAAATAACGAAGGATCGTATCCATGTGAATTGTAAACATCTAATATTAAAAAATATATTAAAAGAACGCGTAAAATGGAACATAGAAGGTAGTTATTACTGTCTGTGTCGAAAATTATTGCAACATGAATTTTTCGATATATCTTTGAACGCTAACATCTCAATTTCCTATGTACTGAAATTGATGATTACATTTGACCGACCATTCTGCAAGAATAGAAAACACTGTGATAAATCGGAGGACCTACCTTTTTCTGAGTTCTACATTTTCTAAATTTGCATAAACGTCCGCATTGCAATTGCGCGTGCTATGGAAAATATTTTTCAGTCTCGTTGCAATTACGACAACACCGTCACGATTATATTCTCGAAGGAAATCGGTGCATCGGATCGATGCCAGAGAGTGGTGAATTGCGTGCGCCTATATAAAGACGCGAAACATTGTAGCAAATGCGATTGTTCGTTTTTTACGACGAAGATAAAAAGGATCTCCAATTATAATTAGAAACAGTCGGATGTGCGCAGAGTGACGTTATTTTGCGGATTAACAAACGCAAACGTATCGTAATTCCGCGTATATATTATGATAATTAGGAGATAATATTGTTCCACCAGTGTAGCCAGAGGAAACAGCAAAAAATATGTTATTCGATAATTTTGAGGGTATCGCATTTCAGGAAACGCTGCTGACATAACAAATGCTCGAATACATGCATATCTGTGTGCATAATATGTATAATAAGTTCGCTTTTTCTGTAATTAAGCGGATATTCCTCTTTTCTCTCTCTCTCTTTTTTTTTTTTTTTTTTTTAATAAAAGTTGTATGTTACAACAACGAGTTACAAGAGGAATTTTACACCTCTATCGTTCTCCATTTATTCGCCTACAAAACGCACTAAGGCATTTTAATGAACTCGATACCGATGAACATAATAACAGAGAAAAATGCTATATTAATTTTCAAAAATTCTTCCGTGAAATATGCCAGCCTTTTGACCTCGATTTCTAAAAATATCTTTCAACTATCGGCATCCTACGCGCATTTAAATTATTAACTATCATTGATCTTCTTCGCGCACGTTCTCGCACGTATTACGCATATTTTCGCTTGTATTCTTCCATTGGCTTCGGCGGTAATCAACGTGTCAACCGAAAACCACCATTTCAAAGTGCATAATTAAAAGTTAATACTTTCAGCGTACTGTATATCGTTTTACTCTCCTTCCCTCGAAATAAAAAAAGAGAGCAAGAACGAGGGGAAAAAAATTAACTCGACGCAACGATTCCGCGGAATTAATATCAAAAGATCGTCGAACGGCTGCTGTTTAAGCAAAAAAAGGAAAAAAGAAGAAGAAAGAAAGAAATAAAAAAAAGGAAGGGTGAATCGCGCAGAGGTGAATGAAAATTAAGCGGCGTTTCCCTTCGCAGACCGTTCCTTTTTCCCATTACGTGGCGAGGCGCGGGCCACGATGCAATTTTTCCATTGAAAAGTTCTTTCCTGGCGGAGTTCAGGCGTCGAGCAAGAGCCGCGATTCTGCGTCGGATTGTAATTTCGCGCGCGTAAACCGCACAGAAGGAGAGAACATCACGCGAAGGATAAGTTGCCGCGCGATGCCATCTGATATCGCGACGCAATAAGCTTCCACGACTCGCATTGTCTCGCTGCCATATGCGCTCCTGTCGTGCATACGTGACAACGAAGCCCTATACCTTTGCGGTCTGTCGAGAATTTTACGACTGCCGTGAGCGATTACATCGCGTCCTCGATCGATTAAAAAAAAAAAAAAGGAAAAAAAAGCTGTAATATACTACGTAATATACTACGTGTGGTTTCGCTTTGTTGGAGACGAGATGTACGCAGATAGTTGCGCACAGTGGAAAACGATGAAAGTTTTCGGTGAGAATAATAGCACGCGTGTGTTGCTCTTCGTTTGTTGGATTGTACTTATAACACAGCGAAGAAAAATAGCTTTTTCCGGTTCGAACATATATTGGGTTGTGGCAAAAGCTTCTTTCGTCTTATAAGGAAAATGTATGCGACTCGTAAGACTTTTTGTTTTATATTACGTAATCGACTTATGTACGATATAGCGTTGTTTCATTTCTATTATTATAATCATACATAATTCGAATCACATAACACGAAATAAAAAAAGCACGGCGCATCTATCGCTTCTTTATGAAACGAAAGAAACTTTTGGGACGACCCGGTATACATTTTATCAGCGTTCGCGTACAATGTGTTCTTCCCTTTATTTTTATTATTCGATAGAACGAATTCTGATTAGAAGAATTTAGTATAAAATAAGTAACAGGGGTCCAACCATCGAAACGAAATACGATATAGTTAAACAAGACGCAAATGTGGTGAGTGCGAAGGAATTGGCAAAAATACATGGGAAATGTAACAATACGTTGGGAAAGGCCCAATCACGGATATTGAAAAGGCAAAACCCGATATCGAAAATTATCTGAAGCGCTTAGATTCCTCGAACGCTGGCAACCTGATAGAAAAACCTAGATACTACGAAGTAATGAAATGGTCTCAATAAAGGCGATGCGAATGAATGTTTTATAGAAA
The DNA here is from genome assembly GCF_051014615.1 of Bombus vancouverensis nearcticus. Lineage (NCBI taxonomy): Eukaryota > Metazoa > Arthropoda > Insecta > Hymenoptera > Apidae > Bombus > Bombus vancouverensis. Next base: position 15,459,939 of record NC_134915.1, on the reverse strand, counting down.
TGGAAACAGTAGCGACAATCAGGCGAAGACATGACAACCTGATAGAAGAATTTAGGTATTTCGAAGTAACGAAATGGTCTCGATAAAGACAACGATAATGATGACCTTGTAGAAATGGGAACAGCAGTGACAATCAGGCGAAGGCATGGCAACCTGATAGAAGAATTTAGGTACTTCGAAGTAACGAAATGGTCTCGATAAAAACGATGCTAATAAAAGTTTTATAGAAATGGAAACAGCAGTGACAATCACGCGAAGGCGTGGCAACCTGATAGAAGGATTTAGGTATTTCGAAGTAACGAAATGGTCTCAATAAAGACGACGATAATGATGACTTTGCAGAAATGGGGACAGCAGTGACAATCAGGCGAAGGCATGGCTACCTGATAGAAGAATTTAGATATTTCTGATGTAATGAAGTGGTCTTCGTAAAAGAGATGCTAATGATGATTTTATAAAAATGGAAACAGCAGTGACAATCAGGCGAAGGCATGGCTACGTGATAGAAGAATTTAGGTATTTCGAAGTAACGAAATGGTCTCGATAAAAACGATGACGGGACGAATTTACGGAAATGGAAACAGCAGTGACAATCAGGCGAAGGCATGGCTACCTGATAGAAGAATTTAGATATTTCTGATGTAATGAAGTGGTCTTCGTAAAAGAGATGCTAATGATGATTTTATAAAAATGGAAACAGCAGTGACAATCAGGCGAAGGCATGGCTACGTGATAGAAGAATTTAGGTATTTCGAAGTAACGAAATGGTCTCGATAAAAACGATGACGGGACGAATTTACGGAAATAGAAACAGCAGTGACAATCAGGCGAAGGCATGGCAACCTGATAGAAAAACGCAGATATTCTGAAGTAACAAAATGGTCTCAATAAAGGCGATGCTAATGATGACTTTATAAAAATGGAAACAGCAGTGACAATCAGGCGAAGGCATGGCTACGTGATAGAAGAATTTAGGTATTTCGAAGTAACGAAATGGTCTCGATAAAAACGATGACGGGACGAATTTACGGAAATGGGTACAGCAGTGACAATCAGGCGAAGGCATGGCTACCTGATAGAAGAATTTAGATATTTCTGATGTAATGAAGTGGTCTTCGTAAAAGAGATGCTAATGATGATTTTATAAAAATGGAAACAGCAGTGACAATCAGGCGAAGGCATGACAATCTGATAGAAGAATTTAGGTACTTCGAAGTAACGAAATGGTCTCGATAAAAACGATGACGGGACGAATTTACGGAAATGGAAACAGCAGTGACAATCAGGCGAAGGCATGGCTACCTGATAGAAGAATTTAGATATTTCTGATGTAATGAAGTGGTCTTCGTAAAAGAGATGCTAATGATGATTTTATAAAAATGGAAACAGCAGTGACAATCAGGCGAAGGCATGGCTACGTGATAGAAGAATTTAGGTATTTCGAAGTAACGAAATGGTCTCGATAAAAACGATGACGGGACGAATTTACGGAAATAGAAACAGCAGTGACAATCAGGCGAAGGCATGACAATCTGATAGAAGAATTTAGGTACTTCGAAGTAACGAAATGGTCTCGATAAAGACAACGACGAGACAAATTTACAGAAATGGAAACAGCAGTGATAATCACGCGAGAGCGTGGCTATCTGATAGAAGAATTTAGATATATCTGATGTAATGAAATGGTCTCAATAAAGGCGATGCTAATGACAGTTTTATAGAAATGGAAACAGTAGTGACAATCAGGCGAAGGCATGGCAACCTGATAGAAGAATTTAGGTACTTCGAAGTAACGAAGTGGTCTCGATAAAGACGACGATAATGATGACCTTGCAGAAATGGGAACAGCAGTGACAATCAGGCGAAGGCATGGCAACCTGATAGAAGAATTTAGGTACTTCGAAGTAACGAAATGGTCTCGATAAAAACGATGCGAATGAAAGTTTTATAGAAATGGAAACAGCAGTGACAATCACGCGAAGGCGTGGCAACCTGATAGAAGGATTTAGGTATTTCGAAGTAACGAAATGGTCTCGATAAAGACGACGATAATGATGACCTTGCAGAAATTGGGAACAGCAGTGACAATCAGGCGAAGGCATGGCTACCTGATAGAAGAATTTAGGTACTTCGAAGTAACGAAATGGTCTCGATAAAAACGATGCTAACGAAAGTTTTATAGAAATGGAAACAGCAGTGACAATCACGCGAAGGCGTGGCGACCTGATAGAAGTATTTAGGTATTTCGAAGTAACGAAATGGACTCCATAAATACGATGATTTTAGAAAAATGGAAACAGCAGTGACAATCACGCCAGAGCGTGGCAACCTGATAGAAGGATTTAGGTATTTCGAAGTAACGAAATGGTCTCAGTAATGACGATGATAAGGATGACTTTACAGAAATGGGTACAGCAGTGACAATCGCGCGAAAGCATTAGTGTCAGTGGAAAAAAGGCTTCGATGATTCGAAGTACGAGAAGAATGCAACTCGTGTCGAAAGAATTTACGTGACCTAGCAGCCAAACAGATATGGAGAAAATCTGGAAAAAAGAAACAAGAGGGTTCTCCTTTTGTCGCTTATTTATCAGGCTTCCTTATTCGTGCTATCATTTATTTAACGAACGATACTATACCGTTGTACATCAACACGAGCGTTACATCTATGCAACAGTAACCGCTTTAAGCGCAGCTGAACATCGGTCCGGTGATATTCGGTGCACTGCTCTGCCAGCAGATTCGGTTCTCCCAGTTGCTCTCTTAAGTTGATTGGCACCGAGTAAACTGTGTCGTTCCAAGTTGCCCGAAGAAATCCGCTAGAAGCGGCAAAACGAAAACTTGTTTCTCTCTTCGGAAATGTCTGCAAAATGAAGAATGCGAAAGCCAACGTATCGTCTGCAACGTGTTTCTCTTCGCCGATTTATCGATCCTCTTCGCGCTGCCATTTAAATTTGACAGAAAAATTCGTACGATAAATACGAAGACGTTCGAAGGAATGTGCGATACATCGCAGCGACCAGCGGCAACCGCGATATTTCGATCGCGTTTCGCCTGGTTTCGCGTGACACGCGTGATACAACGACGAAAAACGAAATGAAAGATCTACTCGAAGACATCACCGTCCTAGCGCAGTTGAAATCTCGCCACGCGTACAAACGTTCTATTTCGATTCCATGAAACTGCTATACCTACCTATGCCAGGCTGCTATTGCAACACGCGCCGCGCCAGCCAAAGCAAACCAGAGCGAACTGAGGCAAACGGAACACGACAGAAACCACGTCGGCCAAGACTCAAGACGATATAATTAACGCTCGCGTATCACACAGGCCTGAATAACGTTCCACTGAAAGCACGCTTCGACGAACAGTCTCGCGCGCGAATTCTCATTCATTAAATCGGCCACGTATTAAACAGCTAGTACGTTATATTCGTTAGATTTGATTATATGCAACATTTTCCACCGACACAGGTGTTTACGTTCAAAATTACACGGAGTATCGTAGTCTATCGGAAACGACTAATCGGATCTGTGTTTCACCGCCTAATCGTCTTTCCAGCTATCGTATTATACGTATTTGGCCAGGATTCGCAAGGAACGTGAGCTCGATCGGGCAAACTTATACGCCGCGCTATCATCATCTATGCATCTCGTGGTCGCCGTGTACCGTTGCATTCGAGTTGCCGTACGCGGATAGTGGACGAGGAAGAGCGTACGAATACGCTTCCTTAACGTTAACGTTATCAGGTGCGACCGGTTTCAAAATTTCATTGAAATTCGTCGTTGTTTCTTTCATTCGTCTATAGCTTTACGTAAATACTTGTATTAAGAAGAGTTGAGAAATCGATCAAGCAGATAATCTGACCACAGGAGTACAGACGAAGAAACGTCGATGATTAGACGCGTACTCGTAGGAAATGTAAAATATCGAAGATACAGTGCTCATTGTAACAATATTCGATAGGTAAAAGTGACAGATCCCTGTAAGTTGTAATAATTTCTCTGCGTCCGAGCTACCTGTGTCTCCTCTGACGCATCTTCGTTACAATTACCAACGAAACATATAAATTCGCGTTAGAATAATAATCTGAAAAGAAAGACATAAGGTCGCGTAAAAACCAACTGTCTATTTATCGCCAAACTTGATCGTCGTTAGGCGATTTTTATTACGCCATCGAAATATCGTATCTGCCTTATCTATTATCTCTATTACGCGTTAATACCAATAATTCGTATCTCGCGAAGCAGAAAATTTCGCTAACGATCCCCGTTACTTCGATTATGTATTTACGACCAAGGCAGAAATTCAGTTGCCAAAATTCACTTCACACATTCACAGGGATAATCGTGGCCATTTAGAGAAACGGTATATATCAACACCGGTTAACGCTACTGCATTGCTACGTGTATCGGCGCGAAGAAAGCAACGGTAAAGAAAGAGGAAAAGCCTCGTTGCAACAAGGGAGAAGAGAGACACGGTGGATAGGAGTAAGAGAGAGAGAGAGAGAAAGAAAGAAAGAGGGGGAGAGGGGGAGAGGGGGGGGGGAGAGGCAACCGGCTGCTCTGAATGGAATAGCGAATTGACTTTGGAGGGAAATCCGTTCCCCTGGTCCCGCTTACTGCCGCCACCTTCCTCGACGCCACGCTGAATCTTGATTGTGTAACTGTCAAAGCGTTTCCTCCTTGCGAAACGGGTAACGTATATCGACTGCATCGAGGAGCAAGGGAGAGAAGCTCGTGTATAATGACAGAGACGTAGCCAGAGGTTTGCTTGCGATGCATTGCATAGTAGCACGAGTTCGCGAACCTCTGTCGTGTACATCGTGTGTTGCTGTTGTTGCTACTTTCGCAAACGGACCAACTGAGACTGCGATGTTTTTATTTCTTCAGCATACAAATATCGCGAATGAATTATTGGTAAGAACGTTGTAGGTGGTTTAGTTTTTCTTTTCTCGTACGTGTGATGATAGAATATCGATTTTAATCGTATCTTTGCTCGATGAAAATTTTAATGCAAATTGCAAACTCTTCTTTTTGGTTTCCCATATATGTATATGATAAATAATAACGGCTAGAAAAAAACGGGTAAATGAGCTGAGATGAAATGATCGAAATATACGAACTGATTTCCCAATCGTCGAATTCGTTGGTGCGCGTGTACATTACTATCGTTGTATGAAAAATGATAAAAATTATAGATAGTATTCCGTCAGTCGTAGTTATCCGACGATTAGTCGCAACTAGTCTGTCGCCGTAGCATGAAACACAACATGTGCTAATAGTTTTTACAGTCAATGTACGTAAGAGCGAGATGCGCGTCCCGTGTTGTTAATTGCGAGATCGTAACACGGCCAGTCGTGAGAGAGTTGGGCAACTTTGTTCGCGCGACGGAAACTGTGCGCTCTTCTTATTGATCCGTATACAGGGTGGCCCAGATTCAAGCGACCGACGCTATTGAAATTTTCCCGCTCCTCTTTTCGTTCCATAAACGAGCTGCATATTTAATCATTCGATTTTTTTAACACGTTTCGAGCTTATTGCTGATACACGTATATAGTTAATCGAGTGTGAAATTTAAGTTCAATTTATCGACCTCGTAATTGAATTGAATCGCCAATGTGTGTGTACGTTTAAATTAGCGAGGAATCTAAATTCAATTTGTTGAATCAATACTTGGAATGAATTGTCAACGAATGTCTATGCATTTAGATTAGCGAGGAAAGTTAAATTCAATTTATTGCGTCAATATTTGGAATGAATGTATACATCTAGATTAGCGAGAAATCATATTCGAAATCAATTGTCAACGAATGTATTCATCTAGATTAGCGAGAAATCTAGATTCAATTTATCGAATCTATATTTGGGAATGAATTGTTAATGAATTTAAATTAGCGAGGAATTTAAATTCAATTTGTTGGATCAATAATTGGGATGAACTGTCGACGAGTATATACGTCTAGATTAGCGAGAAATCTAAATTCAATTTATCGAATCTATATTTGGGAATGAATTGTTAATGAATTTAAATTAGCGAGGAATTCAAATTCAATTTGTTGGATCAACAATTGGGATGAACTGTCGACGAGTATATACGTCCAGATTAGCGAGAAATCTAAATTCAATTTATCGAATCTATATTTGGGAATGAATTGTTAATCAATTTAAATTAGCGAGGAATTTAAATTCAATTTGTTGGGTCAAAAATTGGGATGAACTGTCGACGAGTATATACGTCTAGATTAGCGAGAAATCTAAATTCAATTTATCGAATCTATATTTGGGAATGAATTGTTAATCAATTTAAATTAGCGAGGAATTCAAATTCAATTTGTTGGATCAACAATTGGGATGAACTGTCGACGAGTATATACGTCTAGATTAGCGAGAAATCTAAATTCAATTTAATTGGAACGAATCGCCAACGAATGTACAACTTTGGATTAGCGAGGAGTTTAAGTTCAGTTCGTTGTATCAATATTTGAATCGAATTAGGTTAGTGAGGAATTTAAATTCAATTTATTGGGCCGATGTTTAGGATGAATCGTCGATGAACTTATACATTTAGATTAGCGAGGAATTCAAGTTCAATTTATTGGGTAGATACTTGAAATGAATTGCATATGTTCAGATTAGCGAGGAATTTGGGTTTAATTTACCGAATCAATATTTTGACTAAACTGTCAATGGATGTATAACTCTGGATTAGCGGGGAGTCTAAGTTTAGTTTATTGAATCAATATTTGAATCGAATTAGGTTAGCAAGCAATTTATATCGAGTTTGTTGCGTCGATATTTGGATTGAATTATCAATAAATGTACATACGTATCTAAATTAGCGAGGAAATTTCAAAGCGATCAAATCATACGGCGTTTATATTAAATCGACTGTTAGCTAAATCCTTCGTAAATTTTGGAAGAAATTATTCATCGTGGTTGACAAAACGGGGATCAACGATTCTTACAAATACATTGTTCACTAACGATATAACGATACAAAGATAGAATATAAGAGTAAAAGTAACACTTACTCATCCGGCAAGTTGATTCAGCTTAAAGCATTATACACCACTACTTCGTGTTGTAAATTACTTACCTGAAACATAAAAAAAAAACCAATGAATCAATTAAAAGACATATATCATCTTTTTAAACGCAATTCATATTCTAATTTACAAGGTAACATAAAGCAACGACAAATTCTCTTTAAACGAATATTCGATCGAATATTAAACGTTAAATGAACGTTAAACGAGTACCACAATTGCGTAATTCATCGCGGGCAAACTGTGACCGAAGATGGAACACGTTGTTCGTCCACGTAAAACGAAAAATCTGTGTAAAAGGCAGGCGCCTACGGAATACGCTCGCATCGCCGCGTCGCGGCGCCGCACCGCTGAAAAGAGCCGATAACAATTCCGATCGAACTCTGAAAGCCGGCCGAAGCGACCGCGCACACAAAAATAACTCGGTGTGGAACGGTCGTTCGATAAACGCACATGTTCCAGGAGCATTGTACTCGCGCGCATATAGAATGTAAACTCAGGTTGAATAATTCTTTTGTGAACGATTTCCGTCGAAACTCGCGCTCTCCCTCGCCCGCCATATCACTTTTCTTTATTTCTGCTTCTCCTTTCGAACGGGGCATTTTTCACCACCAACCTCCTCAGGCCGATGTTGGACTTTCTTTTTTTCCCTCGATATCTTGAAATTTGCAAGGGGAGAGAAAAGTGAAGTCGAAACGCGTGTATCGATAGAGAACGTATTCCGTCACTTTTATGGAATCACATACCATACGATTATGCACGCGGTATACGGTGACGATATATTTTGCAGGGAACGAAGCTTAGGTGGAAAGCTTGGAAATTGCTCGGTGGATTATTTTTACGGATTTCTGATTCGTTGCCACGTCCAGCGACTCTGAACATCAACGACAGACGCACGTGTCTTTAACACTAGGACTACCACACCGGTCAAATCGACTGGCTTTGCAATTTTTATTTTAAAATTTCTACTTCGTGTTATATTTTTTCCGCGATGATGTAATGACTTTCGTAACGATAACTGAAAGAATAATATAACGAATTTTATTTTCTTTTTTATGTATTCAAACTGAAGATAATTTTGTATCAAGGCTACTTATACCAAGACTAGTCAAAATGACTGGTACTTGCCAAAGCGTAAAAGGGTTCTGCAATATGTTTATCGAAGCCCAATCGATCAGTTTCCTCGTTTTGTACAACTTGCCACGCGTTTTTCAAATTTTTACCGCGTATCGTTCGATACGATGATATCGGCTATCAGGAAAATTGCGGATCGATCGCTAGATCGCTAGATGCTAATACTAAAAAATACCATAGGAGTCAAAATGACTGGTTCTAGAATTTTATAAATGTGTCAACCCTCGTTTAGGGATCCCAGACGGTTTAATAATACCAAAAATCTACTACATAACATTGAATTCCTTCTGTAAGAAAGTAATAAATCGATAAATATAAAAATATTCTATTATCACGTATTTTTTAAAGACCAGTGATTTTCGCTGGTTTTGGTAGAAATAACTTCGTGTTAACAACGCACCAACACTAGAAAGTATCACGCGGTGAATGGTAGATTCAGAGACCGAGTACACGGATACAGAAAAACGTAAGACACGATGCAAGTAAAATCTTACTTGATAGGTGAATCCGCCGAAAGTAGCAGAAATTTCCAAATATAAAAAGCACGCAGATGAAAGCACGTGATACGCGAAAGCGCGTAACAAAGTACCCAAAGTGTAACACTCTTCGAAATATTTAACAGATAAATCACATTTCTGCCTACTTAAAGTACAATAGAGTAGTCTGTCCGGTTCTTTTAATCGCATCCAGGAAAAACACGAGTTTGCGTGAAAATTCACGGCGCGCCATATATTCGATGAATCTCGTTATTAAATCAACGACTTTAAAAACACGCGAGATTCACTTTCGAAGACTCGATGATCGCTCGCCTTTCTCAGATTCAAACTCGGGCGCGTTAAAGGGTTGAGACTCGTAAGTGCAACGCAATCACCGCGATATTAGCGGGATTGGTAAACGTTACACGGAGTGCCATTAAGTCGACGCGACGCGATATTTGTCTTTCCTCGAAAGGCTTCGTTAAAAAGAGCTCAAGAGGGTGTAGTCGAAAAGAACGTGGCTCTTTTCGCTCTTCTTCTCTCTTGCTATCTCATACGCCAAACGCGCCACTTCTTTCAGCTCGAGTAGTCCCGGTTATTGGAAGCAATTGGACAAAAGCGCTGCTCAAGGTACATGCAAAAAGCGTTTTCATGTCACTTAAAGATCGGCACGGTACTGTACGGCACGATCGTGTTCCAAGATCCTACGTCTCGAGGATCCTTTCGATGCTTACGTATGCTATACAGCTATATAGTATACGTTGTACAGGTTTCATGGGTCGAGTGCCGTGATAATTATTTTAATTGCTGCCTCTGTCCGTCATCCATGACTCGGTTACGTAATTACAAGTATAATCCGACTGTCGAACGGTATAATCTTACTAACATCGAGAGTAGAGCCGCTGACAAGGTCACCGGAGGTGTTCTTGATTTAAACTTAGCATTGGTCTTGGCCATCTCTTAAAATAGAACGCGGTTATGCGATCAATTACAACAGGCGTTATTTTTCATTCGTTCGACTATTAGCGGAACGCCGTGCATTCGCGCGAATTCATATTTTTATCGACGTAAATTAGATATATTTATTTATTTTCCTGCTTCGCGGCTCGCGGAAAACCACTTGGCCCGCGTATTTTCCAAACTCCCACTCGTTCCCGTACCAGTTTTACGGACGTAACCGAGAAAGATCGCACGTAGACGGAACATCGTCTGGCTCGTTGAATATCGAAGAAAGTATTCTTCGACACTTCCTATATTTTTGTGGCTGCAAATTTTCCAAAAACGTGTAAACTGAGTTAGTTTACGCACTCGAATATCTATATCTCGATCTTGATCTTGTTTCAACGAGGAGAACAGTTTTCAGTTAGCGTTTTGCACGGGGCAAATGTTTGATAGTCGATCCATTTCCATTTCCATATTTACGTTACCATAAAAATCCGTAATCATTGCACAAAGGGACACGGTCACTCGATAATCCTCCTCTGTATTTTCCATCGATTCTATTTCGCTGTTTCGACAAAAAGGATGCCACGGTTTAAACAACTACGGTACCAAACGAACCACTTTTCCCGTTTTCACGTTCCATCCTCGTCCTTCTTTTTTTTCCCAATGACAATGACTGTGAATAGCCCGTTCACCGAGAGTCGTTTATCATTTTTGCCTGCATAATTTGCACGCGAAACGTGTAATTACCATTTGGTTGCAAAACGAGCGAGTACCTATTCAAACGGAAGCACATTGGGACCTTGATTAACCGGGCCTCGAGTTTTTTAATTAGCCGAGTTCCTGTTATTCGAGCTTTTCATTAGCCGATACGTGAGAAATACACAGGTGATGCCGAATGAATGGGGCAGTTTCAACGATCCTATGGTTTATTCACGTATCGATATTAATCGACGTTAATTGAGTAGAGTTCTGTGAAAAAAAACCACCTTTTTGGCGGTTACGCGGAGAAACACAGCGTTACTTGACAAATCATTTTCACGATCCTCGAATTTTTGTGTTTCGATTTTGCTCTCATTTTTGGCGAATAGAAAAAGCACGTAACGTGTTTTGGAAGAATTTTTAACAGAAGATTGAAACGAGAAATCGTGCACTGCAGCAAGACTTCATACTTTTCGACCAAAATCGAACGTATCTTTCAACGTTAAAAAAACGTAATTGGATGGAAAAGCGTACTCGAAGGGACGTGGCAAAATTAACGCAGATATTGCTGAACATCTTTTCTCTTTCTCGTAAGATTTCTCGAAACAACGCTATTGCCACTAACGTTAAATACGATAGTCTTTCTATTCCTCGAATAATAATATTTCTTGCATATTACTCGTTGCGTGGAAATATTAAAATAAACGAAAGATCGTTAAATGGCAAGTAGTCCTGCTCTTGCGATTGTTCATAGTCGTTTGATTTATCGTGTCTGGTAGCTGAACGTATCTTGCAATTTACTGGCTCCCATACAAATTCTTCTGTCATTCGTTACTTTCTGCGTTACGTAACGCGTAGCATCGAAGAATCTTAGGAGTCTAATATTAGAAACATTAATTAACTCTCTAGGATGACTTGATTATATGATTGGAAAGTTACATGCATATGCACTGCGGTCCGCAAGCGAACAGCGAATATTATACGAAGCGTTAAAAAAGAAATACTTGACAAAGATACTTGGAAATTACGTAACGATAATACGACAATTTTAACACTTCCGTTGCGGATCTAAATTATCCAACCAATTAAACCGAAATCAGAATGAAAAATGTTTCGTTCTAAATAAATCACAGACTATGTTGAAGAGAAGGAAGAAATACTTTGCTCCGCTTGACATTTCGTCTTTATCCCAGTCCTAATTCGATTAGCGAATTGATTTACGTTTAAAGTATAGATCGTTGCGATCTTAAAAATTAATGCGGCTTTAAAATTAACCAAAATATATATGTATATTCAACGCGGATAAACAAAGGGACTTTCTCTGTTTAACGGAAAGTGTGGCCTTATTTGTTGTTACGGACAACCGATTTGCCAAACAGTCACTACACAGACAGACGGTTAGAGAAGAAGAAGGATTTCGAGCGATCATAAAGAAAGAAACTATTATTTAAAGTATTGAAGATTGACGGAGGAAAGAGTGGTAGTTTAGGACGTGGAAAATCGATTCTCGATTTTCAGGTAGACCTTGTACGAAGCTTTGTTATTTATTATTATCTATTGTTATTAATTATCATTAATTGTTATTTACCACTGTATTTTATTTAAGTATTGTTACAGTAAACTCGATTTTCAGATTTTCAGAATCGATCCCTGAATTATCCTAGTATTGAACTTTATATATATCACCACACGTAAACACGTACACACAGACCACTTGAACAGGCCACATGTATCCACAGTTCTATTTGGAAAAGAGATATTTCCCATGTTCGTTGACGAGAATCGCAATGATATCGAAAGAATACGAACATAAATAGAAATAATGCGGCGATACAAATTAAATTATTCAACGTTACAGAGGGTTCAAAGTTGCCCCGTTCAGCCCATCCCCTATACCAAAAGCAATCTCAGCCAATACACTTTAACCCTCGCAGGTAACAAAGAAGGCTTGGTGGTAGCTCAAAAGATTCAAGCACATCCTCGACCACGTTACTCTGCTGCGTACCTTCTACATTCACATATATACCGTACACAAAAAGCAACTTGGCCGGAGAACTCGTTCCCACATGGTGTAGCAGTCCGTTAAAGACACGTCGAGATCGATCGAACGAATAAATCCTGGCTACTTGCTCGACGTCGGTGTTTTAAACTTGAACGCGCAGCCAATTCTCAAAGAACGTTCGCCATGTCCATACATATCATAGCGTCGATAATATATACGCATGACGTATATATACGTTGTTTAGCTGGGAGCTATCCAGACATTGAATAGCTTATCTTTGGGCAAAGGATTAATTATTTACCGCGTAAATTTAATTACAAAGTTGCAGGCGAAGATTATCTACGATAATTAACTTACCATCGTCGGATAACAAAGTTAACCACCTACGAATAGTAGTGATCGTAAAAACGGCAATCGCAACGATGTAAACCAGTCAGGTGTGCTAAATGTGTGTAAAAAGTCCATTGCTGAATGTTGTTCATTTTTCTTTTTTTTTTTTTTTCAATGATGTTGCAAACGTATCTGGTTTCTGCCGAATGTTATGCATCGTTAAGAACGATTATGGGCCTGTCGTTATATCGCGTCTCGTAATTAAAGTGGTTAGAAAACGTACTCGAAGTCCATTGGTATTCTTGAATAGAATTTACATGTTGATCGATTGGCTGCAAGTACAGCGAACTTAGGTGTCCATTGTTTCTCATAAAGCGGTTAAAGAGGATAAATATCCTCTACGATATTTCTAATTAGTATACTTCTAATCGATAAAGTTTCGGTAGAATTACGCGACAAGAAGACAGCTTCTAGCCACTGATCCATATATTTTACCGATATGAACTACCGATAGAAATTAGGCTAAAGTGTGGAGGTTTACGAACGACCGTGTACAACGTGTGCTACCCTAGAAGGGATAAAAGAAAGGGGAAGATGGAAAGGAGAGTCGCTAATCGGTGGAGGGTTCGATCCTAGCAGCTCTACTTCGGCATCTGGCAACTTCGAATATCCACCAGCAACCCTTCCGCGCCTCTTTTTCAGACTGTCGGAGCTATCGAAGGAAGGGTTGCAGAGAGGTCTGAGAACATATACGTGCACACAAACACACGAAGAAAGGACGAGTTACCTTTCTTTCCCTACCCCTGTCTCGATGTACGCGTGCAGAATTACCACCGTGCGCCTCTTCTTTCTCGACGATCGAGCGCGCACACACCGAGGCAAACAGGGGATGGTTTGCGTATCTAGCAGCTTGGAATCGCTTGGAACGTTTCCACGCACGTATGGCGTTTGGTAGAGAATTCCTACCTTTTACTTTCTTTCTCTTTTTTCTTCGTTTTTTAGGATTATTTCGTAACGCGTAATACGAAGATCGCGAATGTTTTACCAGCGAAATTTCTTTCGTCTACAGAATGTCACAGCGAGTGCTCTGTTTCGAATATTGCGTATACTTTTGCGAGTTACGACGCATTTCGTTGTAAACTTTTGGAAGGTTTAATTTCCCGGAAACGTCGACAGTCGAATAACTTCGAGTAAGTGTCAGGTCGGTGTAAATTGCTAAATGTTGTTCTTTCTTTTTCGATGATACTGCAAACGTATCTGGTTTTTGCCAAATGTTACGCATCGTTAAGAACGATTAGGGGCCTGACGTTATATCTCGTAATTAAAGTGGTTGGAAAATGTACTTGAAGACCATTGGTATTCTTGAATGGAATTTAGAACTTTCGGAGAAAGAACGATTTTGATTTTTTTCATTCCACGAAGTCCATTGATACGAGCAATGCGTGGTTTTGTCGATTATACTGATCGAGCGTGCAAGTAATTTTGAACTTCGTTTCTCCTCTTCTCTGTTCGCGTGACCGACTCTAATTTCTAAGCCACCGAGCTCGAGTAAATAAATACGTACGTATCTTTGTTTTTGCTCCGGGACACCATATCTCTCAGTAAAAGAAAACAAACAGAGGCATAATATACACGTCCTTCTTACAATGTCGTATCTTTCGTACCGCTGCGATAAAAAATGTCTTATTTGGCAGCAAACAAGACGTTCGGTACGAAGGACGGACCGGTTAGCTGTTTTCCACGAGTATACTCGTCGCGAAGAAACGACATTTCGCGTTACGACGAGCCCTGTCGCTGATAAAATTCAAAAATAAGACAGTCCTCTCGTTGCAGCTTAATTGTCTATGACAACAGCCACGCACACTTCGCGTTCGACGAGTATACTCGTCGTCGCTTACTCTTTGCCACGCGTCTTAGATACGCGCTTTTCAAAGAGCTCGTAACAGCCAACTGGTTAAAGGAGGTTACGAATCCGTGGAAAAAGTCGACGAATTCGCTAATAATCGTTCGCAATCGAGCAAAGTCTATTAATACAATCGGAGTTACCTAAGCCAGCCAGGTATGGAGCGATATGAAAGAGATTTCTCCTTCTAACGAGTATCGCAACAACCTATCGTAAGTTGAGAAATTTCTAGACGATCGACTAACTGATCGAGAATTTTATAAAAAAGAAAACTAAGTTCGGTTCTAAAAACGGTTCTACGATGTTCTCGAACAAGAACGAGCATACTCGAAGCGCTGAGAGTATCCTGATAGTTGTGGCAAGTTCCGCGTACCGTTTTATTAATCTCGCAGGCGACGTATCTTCCAAGTCCATGTCGCACACTCTCCGGCAATTCGACGCGATTCGATCGTCCTGGATTTTCATATTTCGAATGGGAATTCTTGAATACACGCGCCTTGGTGCCGCATAACCAGAGACGAGAAAAGTACTTTAGACGTGCGAGAGTTTCCAAAATCCTAAGAAACTTCCAACTAAGACGTGTCTTTGCATTCACGATATCTGCAGATATAATCACGTGTAGACATTTATCCCTTAAACCGTAGACACAGCTATTTCACATGGTGCTAGATAGAAGAGCTTTTTCTCCCTCTGCCTAAAGAGAATTATTTGGCGAAAGTCTTGCGACAACTTTCATTTGCAACGTTCGCAAATGTAATACAAATTTTTTCCAACAGGTATTCCCTACCGGACGTGAAAAAACGCGCGTTTACGGTTTGACAGTACCGTAAAGACAGTGGACAAGTTAAAACGAACACACTGTACAGCACGACGATCACGAGAGAAGACGAGCCTTCGTCCAACTTTTTTCTATCTATTGGGCTGGCAACTAAGTGATTGCGGATTTTGTCAATGCCGCCTAACGACAAAATCCGCAATCGCTTAGTCGCCAGCCCAATATCATCCGAAAATTTCTTCGTCCCAACTGTCGTGTCTCTCTGCCGATTTCTCGTATACCAAATTCAAAAACGAAGCGACGAGAACGCCGTGGTGCGCCTGTACTCTCTTCCTTCGTTCGTACGCTATCGAATCCGCGTACTTGCACCATTTGAAACAGCGATGCTCACGCGTGCACGCGCGTGGACCCATACACTTGCTCGTCGATCACAAAAGGATCTCTCGGTAGACGTGCGTGTACACACGCCGAAAGAAAAAAGCTTCTCGCGTGTATGCACGCGAGAATCTATTGTTCGTTCGGCCGTATAACATACGCGAATGACAGGCGGCCCACCGCCTATGGATTTCTTTTTTTCTCTCTCTCTCTCTCTCTCTCTTCGCTCGTACTCGTTCGCGCCAGCTAACGGAGCCCAGGATCGCGAAAACCGATGGAACTGACGCGCACCTCGAATAATACACGGAAACGTGGCATTCAGAGATCCTCGTCTGGTTTCCAAGAGAACGAGGAATCCCAATTTTTAGGAGTAGAAATTGAACCGGCGTACCATTGTTCTCGGCTCCTTCCGTATGGCGATTTTTCCTTTCTTTTTTTCTTGTTTTAACGAAACCGGTAGAAATCGACGTATTGTTCGGACTGCTTGTTCGAAAATTAATGCGATCGCAGCGATTAAAGGGTTTGTTGTCCCAGACGGCAAGCTTTGTTTCGTCTATATAGACGGCAAATAGGACGCGAATGTTCATGCAAATTCATCTTTCTCGCGCTGTTACGAGTTTGATTAAACGCGGATTGAAATTCCTATAAATACGCGACATCATAAACGCCAGAGATTTAACGATAAATTTGCAAGTGTTACGCGCGTGTTTTCGATGTACTCCTTCTTTATTATTCTCGTTGCAGTACGAGTATGAGATTAAAAGGTGGATAAGGGTGAAAAGCATAGAAGATCTGGTCAGCTTGTACTTGAAGATCTGCCGCGTGTACGTACACGGTTTCTTTGAAACGTTGGTACAAGCCGAAAGAAGACAGACATAACTTTAACATAGCTTTGTAACGTAGATAATTTCAACTTGACAATGTCCAAAATCTCTCTGAATTCTCTTTCTCTCTCTCTCTCTCTAAAGTCTTTTATCTGTTCTGATATGGTTCGATCGACACGAGGCAGGCGCAAATATCGTGGGCGTTAATCGCGGTGAAACGCTTCAAGACCTACGCATACTTGTTTTGACAGTTGTAACGCGATCTTTATTGGCGTGCGTGTATCGAGAACGTTGCTCTAACATAACAAGAAACTATACAGGGTGTTTCAGAGTTAAGGGTCAGCCGGCCAACGAACGGCTGGTAAATGAGGGGGTGATAGGGAGAGACACAGGCTGCAACCTTGATTGATACGATCATCAACGGCAAAAGCGTTATAGAAGAAGGGAAAATAGCGTACAGAGACGATATGTGAAAATTCACTGGAAAGAAAATACTGTGAAAAAATTCATTAGAACCCTAAACAGGCGTCATACTTAAAACTTATAGCTAAAAACTTATAGATGTAAGTACTTGGTTCTTGCAACCAAACTCGAATGGTCACAGTGTAATGGAAGATATGCTAATTTCCTGCGTAATTGCGAGAGAATTACGTAGAATTTCCTGCGTAATTCCAATAAAGAATTAAAATCTGCTATTTTGCAAACCTCAAGCTACTCGAAGATTCGCCGAAACATCCGCGAGACCATAGGTTCTGACTGATCGTGCGTGTTTAAGCGATCACCGTTAAAACGTAGAATAAGATATTTGTTCATGAGAATAATTAACGTTTTGTAATAATAATTAGATATTTATCATATACAGGGTGGTTGGTAACTGGTGGTACAAGGGGAAAGGGGGTGATTCTACGCGAAAAAAGAAGTGGAAAATATAGTCGAAAAGTCGAACTTTCCCAGCAATCCATGTTGTACCTAACAACACCTACGAACGATGTTCGTATTATACGAGCGTGTAATGTAAAAACACTTTCATAACGTTTCGTTCGTAGCATCCATTGCTTCTTTTACCGTTTCGTTTAACAGTAGCTAACATTTTTATAGCACACCGCGTTTAGTATGTAAGACGCGAATTCGCGTCTCCAGTCCGCAAACAAATTATACGCGAAACGATCGATTCGTTTTCCGAGAAACTCGCGTGTACATGCGTTTCTATTACTATTGGATTGGCAACTAATTGATCGCGGATTTTATCATTGCGTGATATTGACAAAATCCGCGATCAATTAGTTGCCAACCCAATATATCATATTCCTTGCATTAATATACGAGATTAATCGATACATAATATCAATAAAAAAAAAACAACATTTCTCCTATCTTTTTATGCTCATCGGTACACTGACCTGCACTTGCCCAACACCCCATAGAATGGACACGACGATGGCGTGCGATGGATAGGCGGTTGCTCGTCGTCGCATGCATAATGACACGTGCTTGTAGGAATCGAGCGGGAAAAGGAAAGGAGAGATTGTTTCCCCGAAAAATCATCGACGATCGTGCACGTACTACGTACATGCATATGTATACCCTACGTGGCGCGGTTAGGCCACTAGCCGACGAGGGTTGCGAAGTATCGAAAGGAGAAAACAGAGGCATAGAGAAAGAGAAAGAGAGAAGAGAAGAGAAGAGAAGAGAAGAGAACGAACTGGAACCCCATAACACGAGTCTCGCGATGCTCGTCGACCCTCGTTATTCAATCGAAACAGAGCATTACTCATTTATTGTCTCGCCCCTGCACCCTCTGTGTATTCCTGTTCGATGGCGCACGAGGATTTCGTCCGCCAGTTGCGACACTTGCAACGCGCTTTCCAACGACACGCTGACACGCACACGCTGCGTGTGAAAACCGGCGCAACGTACGATCGACTATGCTTTCGATGCCTCTTAAATAAAAGGCCATGCCGGAAAGAAATTCATAGAATTTTGTCACCTCGACACGTGGTGGGAGGCGATGAGAAAATTGCTACCGCGTTCTCGTACAACGCGATGGCAGAGAAGTTGCTCGAGCAGATTCTGTAGATCGCTAAATACTTGGCGTCGATAGCGACGCAGCGCGAAAAACGTAAATTTCAGAGGACAAGCTTCCGGAGTCAGTGTCGTTCGCGAAACTAAAATTAGGACGCGACAGATAATTTCGATCTTCGACGCAAAACCGATGGAATCGTAGACACGTTTCACGCGATACAGAGATAGATACACAACCGAGACTTTCTTTCTATTCAATGAAAGCAGGTCTGCAGGTTTTTGAATCGTCCCGCTATCGATACGGGCGCGCCACGAACAATTCTACGAATGCAAAAGCACACCGTTGCTGTGTAAACGCGCGTAAGCGACGACGAGTGTACTCGTCGAACACGGCGAATGCGTGGCTACTGTAACATAGAATTAAGCTGTATTATTTTTCAATTTTATTAGCGGCAGGGCTCGTCGTAACGCGAAATATCGCCGTTTCTTCGCGACGAGTGTACTCGAGAAACGCAGCTCTAATTGGTCGAACGTATTAGGTTGTCCGGAAAGTTTCTTTCGTTTCATAATAGACGAACAACAATTTCTGTTTTATATTATTTTATTGAATTTACGTACGATCCATTTCTATTATGTTCGTGCATAATTCAATAAACTAATATAAAACAAAGAACATTATTTCCTTATAAAACGAAAGAAACTGTCCGAACAACCTAATACAATACAAAGCCAACAACAACGCACGTGCCATTCAGAAGCCACTCTGATCGATTCCATGGACAAAGATCACGAAAAGGCCACGTTTCTCAAAACGTAGGTTTTTCGTTTATCTTGAAAAAAAATTACTTTGGATAAATCGACATTACTAAAGTAGATACGCGCGTCAACACGTGCGTTTGTCGCGTTTGCAGAATGTCGTTGTCCCACGTTTCGTACGACGCTGTATTGTTCATCCGAACGTTTCGATCGTATCGTTCCCTTTGCGCTCTATGCAACAACAATCTCGAGCAATTTAGACGGCCGAACGATTTTCGAGCACGTTACACGAAAGGGGAGAAAACGGTATCGATTTTCTTTTCCACAAGTGCGCTGGATGAAAGGTGGTCGGAAACGAAGAACCGGGCGCAGCAAAACGTAACAATAAATGGACTTCCGGTGGTACGCGTGCGCCGCCGGAAGTGCGTTTAACTGCTGGTTACACGTACATCGTGAATCTATTACGTTCAAGGTTTACTCAGCCCGATATAACTGCTGATCGTACTCCGTGCTAATGGCGCGCACGAACAAGTAAAAAGTATGCGAATATTTTGAATAATTTCACGTTCCAACGAATAATCGCCATTCGTTATTTCACTGCTGGCAGCGGAAACGGTCAACACATCGAGCATAGAAAGAAGACTAAAAAGGAAACACCCGACAGATCTCACAAAGGACATAATTTAACAAACACGAAGATGGTACCCCGCCGGGGGTAGCCACCCACATGATAATCAAACAGCCAAATAATTCTACCAAATGTCCAAATCGGACAAATTGTGAATGTAAACAACTAAATAAAAAAGACAAAAATTCGTTATTTCGGTTAATCGTAAAATCAATAGACAACTTTGCTGCTATTTTTATATTGGATTGGCAACTAAGTAATAGCGGATTTTGTCATTAGATGGTTATTTTTTACCATTACATTTTCTTTCAGAAACATGGTACTTTTTCAGTAATTTTTTACCATTACCGCCTAATAAGAAAATCCGCCATCGCTTAGTTGCTAATCCAATATATCAGAGTTTTAGCTGCGCCAATTACGATAAAAAATAACGTAACAAAAGGTTGTCCGAGCGTGTAACAGATGCGTAGCGTTATTTATTTGTTGTAACATTGCTAAAACCGGTATCATTGATACGTACGTTCACTCAAAGCTGTAATTAAGATCCACGAAGAATGTCAATAGGTAATTTACTTCTTACGCGGTTTTCTTTGCGAATCGTGGAATATAATGGAATTAATAAACACTAATACGGGAAATTATCTTGTTAGGTAGAAATCACGCGAATACATGAAACGGGATAATTAGTTAGTTTCGCGTGATTTATCGAAACGCACTGTGAAACAAGCGCATTGGAAGGAAAAAACCACCTTACGAAGATCGATACGACGTTAATAAGTATCCATAAACACCTGTCTCTCCAATTATCGACTATTCATTTCCATTTGATTTACTATAATAAAATTCCCATCTGTTACTTCGCTTTGATTTACCGTATCAAAGTACAGATTTCTACGTGTCTGTGAGAAATCTGAAAGCGAAGAACTACAGTAACGTAAATTAACGCCTGATATGCGTAAATATATAAAACAGTCGAAACATGGGACCGATATCAGCGTCGATATCGAGTATCCTTAACGTTCTATCGACGATACGCGTATTATCGATCGTCTAGAGATTCTCCTACGTACGACAATGTTGAGAACCTTGAATATCGACAATAATATTGACGCTAATACTCGATCGCCTGAGTACGCTGCTCTATGATACGTATCCGACTGTCGCGAAAGTTCCTTTCGTTTTAAGACATTTTCTTCCATTTCTTTTTTCTATTAATTTTGTTATATTATAACAGATATTTTTCCTATTACTACAAAATGGATCATAATTCAATGAAACAATATAAAAGAGTGTGGCGGCACGGGCCACGGAACTTTTCAACGGCTCCGGATACAAAGCGCGACGCCGCCAAAGCGCAACACCGACGTGCCCAATGTATCATCGATATCTTCACACTCTTTCCGCCGAATTCTCGGAAGAGCATACACGTGCCAGCACAGGCGGCACATCTAATGAATGCACGCTAGTGGGGATATCGATGGGCTACGAAGGGAAGAATCTGCGCGATCCAAAACAAAAGCAGAGTCAGTCTGTCTTGCGCCATTAAAAGTGTAACTCCTCGGTCCTTTTTGATAGCAACGCGTCGAACGACATCTCGGTGTCTATCGTTATTTGTTAGCTGTTACCTGTTGTCTGTTAAGTGTAATTGTTGATTATTAATTGTTAACTCTGATTGTTGATTAGTTCTAATAAACTGTTGTTCGTAAAAACACCAAGAGTAGTTCCTTACGCACCTATCACTATACCACCTCAAGAGAAAACATTGCGCGTTTATCGTTTCCTTATCAAACGAAAGCAAACAAGAAATTTTCTTCTATTTCCTTTTTCTATTAATCTTGTTATATTATAACAAATACTTGTTCTATTACTACAAAATGGATCATAACTCAATGAAACAATATAAAAGAGAAAACATTGCGCGTTTATCGTTCCCTTATCAAACGAAAGCAAACAAGACATTTTCTTCTATTTCTTTTTTCTATTACCTTTGTTATGTTATAACAAATACTTGTTCTATTACTAAAAAATGGATCATAATTCAATGAAACAATATAGAAGAGAAAACATTGCGCGTTTGTCGTTTCCTTATCAAACAAAAGCAAACAAGACATTTTTTTCTATTTCCTTTTTCTATTAATCTTGTTATATTATAACAAATACTTGTTCTATTACTACAAAATGGATCATAACTCAATGAAACAGTATAAAAGAGAAAACATTGCGCGTTTATCGTTTCCTTATAAAACGAAAGCAACTTTTGGCACAGTTTGAATTGGCAACTAAGTGATTGCGGATTTTGTCAATACCACCAAATGACAACTTAATTGCCAACCTAATAACACGTGAAACAATCGATTACCTGCGTGCTAATTCCCTGATTACAAACATGAAAATATATATTCGCATAAATATTCACGGTCTATCCTTGGTACAGGTGTTTATGTATCGAAAATACGCTTCGTCCTTCGTCTTTCCTTGTTCATCTACCAATTTTTTCGCACTCACGCTAATCTGGTATTCGTCAGACGCTAATAAACCATGGTTTTCAAATAGAGGTCTTACACGCGACTTAATCACAACAATTAGCCGCTGTAGGTCAGACTGGGTACGATCGTGCTACCTGCTTGTCCCGTATAAGTATAATAAGCGACGCGTGGTGTAGTTGTAATGCCGACAAGCGAGACTCAAATCATGTAATTTGGTAATGCCCCTTATTTCACACTCAGAAAGCCGATCCTTTGGAAGGTTTAGGTAAAAACGGCCTGTTTCCCCTGTTCAACCTGAGCTCTTCACTCGCTCAACCAAATATCGTAGCGTGTTTTCACCATGTTTTTTAAAGAAAATGTAATCTTCCAATTTGAATACTCGCGTTATGTTGTTCTTTCTCTCTTGTTTTGTTTATTTTTATAAATAAACGACGAAGAAATTACAAGCTACTTTGCAGCATAATTCTTACGGAGGGTTTCTTCTTGGCGGATGAAAGAAGAGAGAAAAGCCGCAGTCTGTCTATTGCATTAGAAACGCGTCTTTTTCTTCCGTAAACTAAACTCGCGTAAAGCGGCCTAACTCACGCCGAAAGATCTTTTTCTTTTGGCAAATAAAAAAGAACCGCAATCTACCCAATTGCATTGGCGCTAAATCTACCACTATCGGTCGAAACGACTGGTTTTAGAGTTTCGAAAAACGCGTCAATCCTCATGAGTGGAATCCGTGGTGACGAGAGTTGTTAATTAACTATCTAGTTGTCTTAATTATAATACGTTGTTGCGATTAGTTCGTGTTAAACGACCATCGTCTCCTGTTTAATTCCATCTGTTATAAACAAACTAACAACAATAGTTTGCGATACTACGATATTCTATTATTACGTATTTTTTAAAAAACAGTAATTGTCACTGCTTTTGATAGAAATAGCTTCGTGTTAACTGTCGCTGGTTCTAGTCTTAAAGACCGGTCATTTTCATCGGTTTTTTACAGGAACAGCTTCGTCTTAACTGATCTCGACTGTCGGTAGTTGTAATTGTTAGAAACGTATGGCATTAAAGAAGACGCGTTAAAGTAGCATGTTAGAAATAGAAAAAAAAAAGAAAACACGTTATTACGTAGTGGGAAAAACAAACGCGCAAGAAATTGCACGCGTACAACCGCGTTAATTCGCTCATGCGATATTGCACATGACGAGATGAAAACATCGAAACGTTCGCTAGTCGAAGAGTAAGAGGATAATGCGCTGATGGAGGCGGACAATTATGCAAAGGTCCGTTACATCGTCGTCGGGAACGTAACCAGGGTTCAACGATGCCGTCGACGACGACAGGCCAACGTCGAACAATAATACGTTCTATTATACAAGCAGCCGGTGTTATTAATAGTTGCGAGCGAAACGAGTTTAATGTCACGTGCCGCTCGCATTAGCACGTGTGCACCATTTTTACGCCGACGACGTAACCGAACGCGTAATCTCGTCGCGGCGTTAATGAACCACAATTACGTGTATTTTCGCGGACTGGCTGCGTATAAATAACCAGAAAGGAAAATCTAATTTTCTCCTTGTGCTCTTTCGTTTTTCTCTATCGTCGACGTACGATGTTCACAGAGTCGCGCGGATCGCGTTCGTCCTTTTAATTTCTTCATTCCACGATCTCTGAATTTTTTACGCAATTGATGATATCGACTGTTCCGTAATCGAATCAGATCCTTTTAATCGTTATTAATTATTTAAACGAGCCACGCAACACGGCGTTAGGTACCAGACTATCATTTACCTACCTGATCGAAACGATCTCATTTTTATTTCTATATTCGAGATAGAATTGACCTAGACATTGAATCGACTGTGAAAATAGAAAAGATTACTTCGATCGATACAGCGAGTGAAATAGATGGAAGATAAATTAACGCGTAATTATTTCGAAACAATAGCTAGTCGAGTGGAACGATATATTTGGAAGAATCGAATATCCGATGATACAGAAGCAGGTCGACGAATTAACCTAACTTTTAATCGCTTTGTTTGCTAATTATCAGCGTTCGATCGGCGTATAATTCTCCGTGTAATACGCGACTCGAACGAGTCGCCTCCGACAGGAGACAAAATTACGAATCAAAGAGACAAGTCGTGGCGAAGACCGCTCGTGCATTTAAAAATAGACGGACGATCGACAGCGCGGTTTCAACGATTTACAAATTGTCATTCATAAGCGGGCACAGCCAACAACGATGTTCGCGCAGGTGGCAATCTCCTGCTCCTGATTGCCAATTAACGTTTAACGACTTTGCCTGCTATATATCCCCTGATCGCGCTTTTGCATTCGCACGATTAAGGGACCAATACGAATGAAAAATGTCTCGTTTCGATCCTATCGAACGACTCTCGAGCCTACGTTCCTTTTGAACAAACATATACAGGGTGGTATCGCGTAACATGTGAAAAATGTTCGTACGAACGCGTGTCCCATTCGATCTTCTTTCAAAGTTACAGGCATTTTTGCATCTCGATAATAGCCCCGATCGCTTATTTATCTTCATAGAAGGTGCTCGGAACGTCTACCGTCCGTATGCCAGTTTATAGTGAAAATTCTAGTAGAAAATTCTACTTGTGTATGTGGAATAATAATGCGAGAGTAGACATTTCGAGAATCTTCTACAAAAGTAAGCAGTTGTGGGATCATCGAGGCACGAAAATGTCTATAAATTTCAAACAGGGTCGAGTAGAACGTAGTTGCTGTTTGTACCAGTTTTTCTCCTTCTTCTTGTGCCTTCTATCTCTACTTACGATACACCCTGTATATTGGGTTCGCAATAGAATTTTAATACTATGGAACTTGGCTTGCTGTTACAAGACTCTCGTGTATATATCGTGTGTGTTATATGAAACATATTGAAATTTCATTAGCACTGTCATTCTTCTATCGGTGAAGTCTGAAATTAATCTGAAAATGTATATAATAGAAGTTAGAAAACATTTACAGCGAGCATATACTCGATAAAGAAGTTAGTATGGTGGATGGAAACGTTTCGAACATTCAGTGGCTACAAAAAGTATTTGCACATATCCTACTATCCATTCGTGAAACATTATAATGCAGCGTTTTCTTATCGGGTTCTACCATTTCATTTTATATCTACGTTTGATTATAGTATCAAGTTATTTTAGTCATCGTTATGGTACGAAGGTTTCGAAAGTGCCACTAAATAATGGACGTAAGTAACTAATATATGAATGCGAAATCTTTTGTAGCCACTGTTTTCCTAACTGTAATTCCCAAAACCAACGTAGTCACGACGATCGAGTCTCGTAACGACGCTAATAAAATTCCAAAGTGTCTCGTGTAACGCGCATAAAACATTCGAACAAGGTGTTTACGAGTGTGCGAATAGTCGATCGGAATGTACACGTGCACGTACACGTATCGAATTTTATAATTAAATCTGTGCGTTTCAAGTTCTAATCTGTTTGAAGATCTGCTGAAAGATGCTTCTTAAAAAATTACTATTGTGGAAAATATAAAGTACGAAGAGCCTCGCTGCAACTGTTTGCCGCTTCGAAACCATCGCTCTGCAACTCGTCGATCCTACGATATTACACAATCGCGACGTTATCCCTTTTTGCCTGCGTTTCAGCGACCACGCGAGCAACCACAAAAGAAAGTTTTCCAAGTTGGAAAACTATAAACCGGTTTTGGAAAAAATCCTGAAGGAGACTTGTCACGCGAAACGCGAGTCTCCGGTATCGTTTTGCCAACAGCGGCATTAAAAGCACGATGGCGATTCAGTAGCCACGACATCGGATTAGCAGTATCGTTTCCTTGGCGGACGGAAGTGGCAGGATGTTTCGCTGGCGCGGATGCAACGCGAGATGGTGTACTTACACGAGCGAGTAGTTGCCATTCGTTGAAGCAAAAATGGCCCGTGTTATCGCGACAAGCCAGGCCAAGAACAGCTCCTCTGGTCCATAGCTTATCGTTATATTCAGAGCGTCTTTCTTTCACGCTGCAAACGCATTAGAGCAGATCCAAGGAAGAGCAAAGAGTAATAAAGATGCACGGATGCGTGCACCAAGATAGTCTACCGTGTGTATCCACACATCACGTCGATTTATACTATCTTATAACGATTAATTATTATCCCCAGACTTCCGTGTATGCGATACATTACATTATGTAACGCGGAATTATCCTGGCTATTAATAATGCGTGTATACTTGGCGTTGGATATATTGCGGTATTACAGGATGTTTCCTGGTTTTACAGTCTTTCACATTGTTTTCTAAATGCCTTTGCTTACTTAATCTATCGAGAGTTAGTGCAGTGAGTTTGAGTGCGTTTGAGATCCTTTAGATTTATTAGAGAAAACGGCTGATATCTTGTAATAATAGCTAGCCAGAGGTTTCCTTTGTTTGAACCACTGGAAATGTGAATACACGTAGCGACGTATGTATATTTCATATAATTACATACTCGTGAAAGTTGAAATTATCTGCAAACAATAAAATCCTATTGGAATTAGGAAGTCTTTTACTTTTACTTTTTCGTTTTTTTGATGATCGAAAAGAGGAATTTACGCGTGTAACGAAAATAATGATCGCACGAAGAAAGATAAATAAATATTTCAAATATTTATAAACAAGTAGACTAGAAATAGAAGACCGCACTATCCTTCGTTGGAAATTAGTTTACGTTTATTTCTATATTTGGTATCAAGAAATATCCACGATTATACGTGACAAAGGTACGCGTGACATCGAATGATTCGTTTCTCGTTACATAGACAACTGCATAACACGTTGGAAAAACTTTCTGCCGCGAAAGACATTCTACGACTATCGATCTTGGTTATCAATTTTATTCAAATGAATCAGAAAGAACCTCGAAACGAATTCTTCCTAAATTATGCTTTTAGATTTATTCCACTCCGACTTACACAAGTACATACGTCGACTAGCAAAAAGAAAAAAAGGAATTTCATTAGTCAGCGTGCACCGTTTGAATAAAGGCGCGTGTGCCAACTCGTTAGAACGCTTTGAATTCCATTTGCAGAGGATTCTCGTGTCCCAGATTCTATGAATCGCAAACGAATACTTTCATAGCATCTTAATCAAATCCATTGATTTTGAAATATTGTCCCAGTCAAAAAACACGGTAAACAATAGGAAATAAACGCGAGAAGCATAATAAATGTGGCATAATTTCAGGATAGAAGTCGTCCAAGTTTTTATAACCTCAAACGCAAAGACGTGACCGGACATTATTTCTCGCAGTAATAATGCTTGAACAAATTCTAATTACTTTCAACGACAAGCATGAAACGTACGAGTATTCTATTAATCTGATGTAAAAGAGAAACGCCGTAATAACACAATATCCATATCAACATATCTAAACATCGTGAAATTACATGCAAACATACCTTTCATGTTTCCAGCCAATCTATTCGTAACAGAAATTACCTGACATCGATTTCACCAGCCAGTAAAATACTCGATAACATTACAAAACACGGGCACAAACGCACGACATTTACACGTATCTCATAAAACACTGACATAAAAAGAAACGCTTCAAAATTTTGTTACATAACGATGAATTTTAAACCATAATGAAAAAAAAGTCATTTCCACGTCGGTTTCGCGTTACCGCTCCATTCAACAGAATCCACGTTATACACTAAGGTGTAATAGTAACGAACTTTCAAAAAGATTCGCGTATTCCACATAATATATTCGAAAAAAAGTTTCTGTAACTGTTCGAACAGTTTTGCGAACCACCGTGTCTAAACTTACTGCGCGTGCGTGGGCGCATGCGTGCCAAGATTTGAGCGCGCGATGCAGAGCGCATGCGCATGAACCTGCAGTGCCGAGCGAAACAAGGAAGAAGAACGGCGAGAGAAAGACGCCGTTAAAAAGAGAAACAAAGCGAAAGGGAAGAGCAATGACACACACGGTTACATGCACGCGCTCACCAACGGCACACACCGAGGTGACGTAAGCGCTGATTACGCGACGCTGCAACGAGCACACGCCGAGGCTGCAACTCGCGTTGCATGTATAACGTTCGTAGAATGCGGCAATGCATCCCCCCCTCCTCAACCCGACCGTAACCTCGCTAGAACCTCGTCTCTCCCCCGCCCAACCGAGATACCCCTCCCCTAACCTCTCCCACGTCCACTGCTACCGTTCGGCGACGTGTGTTGGTGCACGTGCGAACAAATATCACGTGACTGTGTATGAAGGACGAGGCCTTCAAGTACGTACGTACGTACCGTACGTATGAGCACGAGCAACGCGCGTTACTGGAGATCATCAGCTGACAACAGGAGCCAAGAGAAACAGGAATCGTGCTTCTTAGCTCCATGTTGAGAAAAGAGAGAGGGATGCAGGAGGGCAAATGATCATTGTAAGATATTTAAAAATTATGAATCTACGTTTCGTTGAATCATGTAATTGGCTTTTGTAAACGATGCTAAAGGTGGCTACTGGGCTCATCCATGTAAAATCCGATCGCTGATAAAAACGTAAATTAAGAAAATAAAAATAAGAGATAAGCGGAACAAGAACAGTCGGAAATTGGACGAAATAGTTCTAAGAAGATGCGAAGAAGGAAAGAGGAAGAAGAAGAGAACAATAGGGCCCAAGAAAGGAATAAAGTTTGACACACGCCTGTAATTTCGCACTTGGTCATTGATAAACGTCGAAAATGTGCGTGCGCTAAAAGAAAATTACAGGGAAGGAGGGGATCGGAGGGACTCGGCTGCTTATTATTCCGAACGGAATACAAAGAGGGGAACAAAACATACTCGCGTAAACGTACCTCACCGAGATATTAAAGATAGAACGGGAACCGAAACACTGTGATTAAGACGTCCGACAACCGCGACGTAATTTGTATTAACACCTTGCACGCTTCTTTCGAACAACCTGTGAACATTCTGTAACAGCGACGAATGTTTCTTGTTTATACATATGTTAACACGTTCCAAATCGTTTTATCGTCTCTGACACCATTTCTAGTAAAATTTTATTGCTCTATCACTTTGTATATTTTCTTAGTAAATAAGTTGAGTCTTTTTCTAAATAAATAACTCGTGTATGGTTCATTGTTAATTTGCATACTTTCTACAAATAATCTGTAAATTGTACGTATCAGTGACAAACATCATTCATTTGTATATTCACATGTATATTTGTTTCTTTAAACTGTGTAATTCTTTTTGATAAAATATCTCGCGCGTGTATATTACACTGTTGTTTGACATATTTTCACATGTTATATTTCCATTACATTTCCATGTTAGTTATCGTAAAATATTATTGGGGAACAGCGTAGCGTGACTATTGTCACTCGAACGAAATGCTTTCGTTTCTCTTCCGGATATGAATTACTCCACTTTTATCCAGGTGGTTGATCCTTTTATTCTGGCTACACCTCGCGGCATTTCCCACGATCACGGACAAGTCCGATTTAACGCCGACAGCAAACACTGGTTTCCTGCGGCTGATTCGACTTCCTGCAATGGCGTGCGCATCTTTCACGTACGAGGAACAATTTCAAACGGACGGAAAAAATGGCAGCTCGACAGCTGCCGCCTTGACCTTACTCAATGGCTATCTGGCAACATAAAGAAACCGTATTGCCACTTTCATTTCTGGACTACCTCCGTGTTTCGTAATGATATTCTGATCCCTTTTTTTCTCATGAATTTTTCGATGATCGCATCAGTGAAATTCGGTGCAACGTTTACTTTTACGACTGTGCTTTATTGGTTGTTTATGTTTGCGTGTAATGACTGAAGATTTGTAAATTATATTTACATATAACGAAATCTTGTCGTAACAAAATAATACTTGATATATATTTAACAATACTATGGCATAATATTAAAATCGAAATTTAATTAATCGTAGAATTCGTATATAAAGATTCGAGTCTTCTAGTCTCAAACTTTCATATTCTATATTTTATTTCCTACGAAATAAAATTTTTGAGATAAACTTTTGTCTCCGTTTATACAGTAATTAACCGACAATCAAGTTCTGTTTTACTGCTAAAAATAAAAAAAGTATAGAATGTATTTCCATCGCGGGTTTATTACAAAGATAAACCAAAAGCTGTCTGGCATGTGACGATTTAATAATAGAAGCTGATAAATGCTGAAACCTAAAAATGATTAATCCAAATGACCGGGAACTGTCATACGGGTGGACATTTGAAACAATACACGTGTGAACGAATGGAAATATCTCACAATTCGACAAATTGTTAACAGCGTATTATTAAGTTATCGTTAATTTGACACTGCTGGACCACCCATTTAATTGAACAACGTTTCCACGCGATATTTATTCTATTTCAAACGAGTTACACGCGCGGAAAGGCAATATTTACCGCATATGCATGTGACGTGTAAAAATGTTTAATTAAGTTAAAAGTTTATCGACTAATTAATTACCAGCGGGCAGATTAATTAAATTCTTTAAATATTTATATACACATTAATTAACTTTGATATTAATATTACAATTATAATTTCATTCAGAATTAATAAATCAACATTGATTTTATAAATAATTAAATATTTCTTTCTTCTCTATTTCATCGATACTATGAAACGACAAGGACAATTGCCTTAAAGCATCGCGTCGCGTCGTGAGAACAGATCTTAAAAAACCTGCACGATGACACGCGTATTATGATGCATATTAATAATACCGTTTGGTATGTGGAAATAGCATGCTAGTAATAATCATGACGATTCTTAAAGAGAAAAAGAGATTCGAAATACAAGCAGCAGCGTAAAAAAAGAGAGAAGTAATAAGCTACTATAGTATCGAGCGAACAAAATACTGTTGTACAATGATGGTCTTATGGTCAAGGTTTTAAGCCTTTAAACGTGACTTATGCAACGCATCCGGGCATAAGTCCTCCGCGCTGCAATTTATATTTCCGAAGTTACGTCGAATTATACAGTATATACACGATTGTAGCATTGAAAGATACTACAATGCGGGAGAAGAATGTACCGACTTCCGTCCCTTTCAGTTCAAGGGAAATGGGAAAAGGAAGTTGCACTGGTGTTGAATAAATTAATGAATAAAGAGGAAACAGAAAATTCATGCTGCAGAATTGCAATAGAGTTATTTTCTAGCACGTGTACTTAGAGATACGTATCTTATATCTTGCCAAACAGCAAACAAGATAGAAGAAAGCAATTCTAATACTAATGTTAGTCCGAAAACAAGAAAACTTCGTAATCTATATAATACTTCCCATCAAATCAACCAAACTTCCCTTAATCAAACCGACCCGACCAAAATTTTGTCCGCACGCAACCCAACATCCAGCAACCTGTACTTAAAAAACTGCGAAACTTCGTCACACTCGCCTCTAACCTAACCTAATTCGTTACCCCAATCAAATCATCCGCTGCAACTCGGAGCGACGAAAAACCAATTCTCTGACTTGAGAATCTCGGAACTGCCTCGATTTCTCAAAGATTCGCGAGAAAAAGACTTGGCCTGTGATGCACGGTCAATCAGGTCCGCGCGAGAAGGTCCTTAGCCTTAGGAACACGGTCGTGGCTGGCGGCTGGTAAAGGCCGTCGTACATACGTATATATATATATGTATATATATAATATATATTTTATATATATATATATACCATAGACACGAGGTGGCAAGAGGTTAGAAAGAGAAAATGGAAATAAACGGTCCGAGGATGGAACAGAGAAAAGGGAGACAGAGCTACGCGCACGCAGGAAAGAACGATGGAAAGAAAGAAAGAAAGAAAGAAAGAAATGGAAGTCCGTGCAGCACAGAAACGGCGTGTCGGTGGCTGCGGCGGCAACCGCGGCCGCCTAAGCGAAGTTAGGTTTCAGTGCACAACACAAAGGGAAGGGACACGGGAAGAGGTACGAGGGTGGAGGAGGGGGGCGGTTAGGGGCGCCATTCGAGGGAGGGCTGTTGAACTTTCAGGGTCACTCCCGCGGGCCCCCGCTAGTTGGACCGACAGAGAAAGAGAAAGGGCGCGAGAGAAAGGAAGAGAGTACGGTACCTGGCAGAGAAAGCGAGAGAAACCGAGTGAGACGGATAAGACGAAAGAGAAAGATGGATGGACGGAGGTCGAGTTAGAGGTGAGGAGAGGTGTATAGCGGTAGAACGATACTACGAGGAAGGACGCGAGGGGAGGTTGAGCCGCCCCAACACGAAAACTCACTCCTAAACCGTGCCTAACGACGCGCCCTCTGGGCCGCGATTCGACGACTGATCGTCCGGCCAATTCGTCTCCCTGGGCCTCTATTGCTCTCCTCTCTGGGACAGATAGAGTCCCGGGCCACAGGCGTGTATACAAGACGGAGGCCCCGATATAGTGCACGAAAGCATACGGAACCAGTTTTCGGCCGAGAAAGGACCGTTCCTCCGGGGCTCGCCAGCCCTGACGTGCAACGCACACGCGCACATGGTCACCCGGCTACGTCTCTTCGCCATGGCGAAGGAGAGGAAGAGACAGGCAACGAGGAAGAGAAAGAGAGAAGAGGCGGTTCACAACGATCCGTGGAAGCTAGTGAACTCTCAGGGACGTTCCGTGGCTTTGCCACGACGCGCGAAAGACCCATACCATTTTCGACCTCTCTTCGTGAATTTTTTTTTCTTTTTTTTGTTTATATTTCTATGTTGCAGTTCTATCGTATATAGCATCGACATCTATTATTATTTATTAGCGACAAATTTGATTCGGTATCTTTCGATTAGATTTCCTGACAGAGACGGAACTGTTTCAGATAGCTCAGGAAATATTGTTTTCTTTTCGCGTTGTGATTTTGCGGCGATGCTTCGTTGCCACCCCTGTCGCTCCCAAACCCCGGATCCCTGCGCTGCTTTGAACGAACGTTCATCCTCTCTCTGTCCCTTTCTCGGCCGTTTTGGTACGGTTATACGAAGGGGAAAGGGTGGAAGGTGGGGATCGCGACGAGCTTGCGCCGATGGCTGCTGCACGCCGCTTACTCCTCCGTTTCACCGGAACCGGAGTAAACCGAGATGTCCATCTGTGTGTCTAATTGAAATCTGAACGGTCAGCGTCGCGGGTTGACAAGCGCAGCTTGCGCCGTCGGTAAAAATAGCTCGCACGAATTGTGGATTTTAATCTCTCCAAAGACTAGGCTGATGAGTGCTTCTGGCACGTTCCCTTTTAGTGGATGCTGTAACTAACGGTTGATAAGATAGATGCTACTTTTGGTTAATGACTCGATAGATGAGAGAATTACGAAGGAAACGGATGATATAGTAGCGCTTCGGTATCAGTGTTCTTGGATGAGTGATTTCTATGTGAAAGGTTTATCAAGTTTATACAAGTTGGAGGTTAGTAATAGGTTTTGTAACTTAAGCGATGGATACGTCTAATGTAGAATGATAACTCAACGATACTGATATTATAGACACGTGGCTCGAGTTCCAGCTTTATGCAGATATTTTTATCGACTTCCTGTTGTAACAATAGAATCTTTTATAAAGGAATCGATTCTCTATTCACGCTATACCAACATGAATTGATAAACCATTCTAAAATACCAAATAACTTTTAGTTCGTTATCTAGTCATAGGGCATATTTTATGTGTCACACAATAACAGTTGTAAGAACTCTTGTGACTCCATTTCTACATATCCGTGTGGCTAATTATGCCGTTTCTTAAACTTCATAGAAATAACCAGATTTTATACGAATTTACCTACAATGAACTACTATATAATTAGATAATTGTAGGGACTGAATAATCAAATTTTTTTCAGAAATTTGATCGATACAACCAGAACTAGTTTCAATATATTTATCTGCGGGAAGGAAGCAATCGACTACACGATTTTCCTTAAATTTCATAAAAATGACTAGAAGCAATTTCAATAAATTTATCTACAGGAAGAGACGAGAGGATATAAGTTTCCTCCGATACTATCTCATCTTTTTCCCGGTTCCAGTCAGTCGCTAGGAGTATAGACCGTGGCTAGACGCTACGAAGAAGGAGGATCGGAATATAAGTAAAAAAGAAGACGCACAAACAAGAGACGCATCCGAGCCGACAAGGTGTGCACCGCCTTGATCAAGCAGGATGGCTGGCCAGGAAACTAACTGTAGTTGGTGACTAACTTCAAACAGGATTCCACGAACATGCCGGAAATCGTTAACTCCAACAACTATACGTGTACATATGGAAACATTTGATTAGGACAAAACGTTCGATGATTCGAGTTTTATGAGCGACGCTCCGAGGCTGAAATATTTTAAGATACATTTTTATGCGTGTTAAATGAAACAACGGTAAATGAATCTTTCCAAACGTAGACATATGTAACCTTGCTATCCTCGACCAACGTAATAATAAAAATCCAAACGTCAGATTTCTCGCTGATAACGCGGCATCAAGTTTAGAGGAAACGGCTGAAAAATTTATATTTTTCTAATCGCGACACAATTCTCTACAGCTTCGCGTGTCAAACGTGATGAAACACGTGATTTCAGCTGTTCGCTGAATTTACGATGTAAAATTTACAATAACGACGCCTAATAATACATCCAAGTTGTACAAACTGTTCCGTTGGACAAAAAAGGTATGACGAGCTATCGCTAATCGCTAACGACAAGATTAAACGCTACCGCCGAATTTTTTACCATTCCGTTAAATTATTTATCGTCTAGGCAATCTATTCCCGCGTAGCATCCGCTGTTCAGCTTCTTACTCAGCAGCTCCTTGTTCGTCGCATTTAGATTCCAGCGATGCTTCCTACTATAAGAAACTGAAACGAAAACGGCCGGAAGACGGTGGTGTGGAGTGTATACAAGAGGAACCTAAGTTCAACGACCCGCTCTCTAGTACCTGTATCATCAGGCTGGCTCCTCTCCGACAGAGAGACGCGTACATGTGCCTAACTGTGCGTACGAACACACGATACTCTCATCTCTTTCTGTACGCGCCACGGGCACGTACTCCACTATGTGCTGGAAAACTAGTTTCGCGTGCAAATTACTCCCCTGGAATTGTCGCGAGGTGTTTGCCTTGCAAAACGACCAAATCGTACTCTGTCCCTTGAACGAGCAAACTGTTTTATGTATATAAATCCTTTTTACTTTTTTATATATTATGGCTCTACGTGTCGGATGGCCATGCCATAAGGTTACTAACAGTCAAGTAACCTTATGCTACTATGTGAAATTGGTAAGCACAGTTAAATGTAATTGTCATATGTCGTTGTATTATTAATTGCTAGTTTATGACGCTAGTAATAGTAAGTTTAATTGCTAGTATAGTACGCGTTTGAGTACTGTTTACGAAAGGTAATGTAATTTTGTTTATGTAGATGCAATGATCAAATTAGCGTACGTAAGTGTTTACACTAATGCGAAGAAATTATAAGACGCGGTTGCGGGGTACGAAACGCGTCGTAATAATTAGGACATTTTTAAATCGAAGCTATAAAGCAATAGCAACAAAATATGAATGACACAAATAGAAAACATTGGCTGTTCAGATTAGTGTCCGTGTAATATACCCATTTGGTACAACTCGTAATCTCGAGATTAATACGCTAAGATTCTATCAGAACTTACTAAAAAATGTACCAATATATCGTGCGTATCAATAAATCGATTAATTTTAATTACTCCTACGACAGCCAGTCGTCGTTTACCGACGTAATTGCTCGATGCAACGTAATAACGGTGTAATCAGGTTATCAACAGTCCGATTATACGCACTAGCGGTTCTACTGGGAATTAACACCGGGGTTATGGTTCGTATGTTGCAAGTATCTTATCTTAGATCCAGGTTTAATCACCTGCGTGGCAACAATTTTAACACTTCTTCTCTGGAAAATGAGCACGAGCAAAACCTTGCATTGGCGAGCATATCGCGTTCATAAACCATTTGGTCGTTGTAACGATAATTAATTCCTCATTTTTGCTTGCTTGTTGTTCCACTCACATCAATCATCGTAATAGATTATTAGCGACTCGGTTGAAATCATAAATTGAATTTTATGCAAGAATCGATATATAGATGCTAAATGATGCTATCAGTATAAATCTAGATGCGCATCTATTTAGCGTACGATGCTGAACTTCGCTTTGTACTTAATTTTAATTTCCCTTCTCTACAACGAAAAAAGTCTTAATAAAGGTGGAGCAATTTTAATTAATTTAATTAATGTGCATTTTAAAGCTACTTGTTCCCTAGATACAGTTAGTTTACATTATGCAGCGAATTATACGGGGGATTGGCAAATTATAAAATCTACACTCTACGCTAATTCCCTACGCTAGCGTTGATTATCTCGGAACTGTAATAGCGTATATCTGCAGCATTGTAAGAAATTTACGGGTAATGCTGGGATACGATGAAATCATTAATACTCCACTAACGAATCGATATATGCCTGATTATTAAACGAGGATCGTTTCAAATATACGCAATGTTCCATATAAATTTCATCGTTTAATTATTTTCTATATCATACACCGAGATATACAAAATATCGTTGACGTTTGAAAGAACGATTTCATATTTCATTCTCTGATATCATTCAAAGTATATTCGTGACACCGTATACTGTACCATATTACGTAATAAAAATGATATAACATAAAAATATAGTACAGTATCACAATATCGTAAACATAGTTTAAATAGTATTGAGGAGTGAAACGTAATGTAAAGTCATCGTTATTTAAGACGTCAATAATTTCTATACGTCAACGAATTTTACCACTTTAATGCATAATACTAAAATAATTAGATGGCTAAGTTTAGATAGAAGACCGTATGTTTAAAGCAATCCCTTCAAATTGTACTTTAATTGTACAGATCCCTTTTGTAATCTACTCTATGTATTTTCTACCATCAGAAACATCGAAATCATTTCAGCCTCCTAGATTCTTGTTAGACACCCTATATAGCGAGCCACCATTTTCCTTCGAAATTATCGAAAGGTATCGTTTACTGTTTTACACACACTAATGTAATATAATAAGTCACTTTTGTAATAGCGGTTAAAGTGTTCTTCAGGAAAAAGATAAAATTTTGCTTACCAACCGATCACGGTGATGTGACGCGTCGCGTTAATTAAATTCCACAGTACCTTTTTTTTCTGGCGTGAATACATAAGTGACTCATTGATCGTCGGATCTTTCATCGAACTCGGCCCGGGAAGCAGGGGGCACTGATCTTCAACTCGTTCAACAACACTGTGGCACTGCCTGAATGCCATGGTCAGTGACCGTGAGATCAAGAATTTAAATTCTACGCTGACTCGCCTACTCTTTCTTTTGTATCTTATTGTCCAGAATTTCTTGGCCATAGCGGCGCTACAAAAAGAACAAACGCTTCAATCTCTTGCAAGCATCATTTCGACGCTGAAAATGCATTTTTTAAAGGCGTCAGTCTACTTTTTCGTAAAAAGTTGATGGTACCTGTCGCTCAAAAAAATTAAATACATTGTCATCCCTCGTTTTTGGAATTCTTTTTTATCTGGCAATACGTTAAGCTCTTAAACTCCCGGAAGGAATTTTAATAAAAAATTTTCTCTTTTCAATATCGCGTTTTAAACCTTACAAGCAGAATTCAACGACAAAATAAATTTAACATTTAGAATGATGCTACCTTCGTCCTAACCAAACTTTCAAATCTGTTAGTTTCTTTCGCATAATGTAATAATACCTTAGAAATAGTATCTCTGTTAAGAAACGTTAAATATAGCGTGTAAAAAGATCTGAATATATCTAAAGCACGTGATCTTGAAGCCAACGTTACAACATTTATCTTAAAACGATCTAGTGACTTCTAGGGACAAAACCTCTTTCACAATAAACTCAGAATTCTAAAATATTCATTATAGTAGACATTCTTTCCAAGCGTGACATTTCCGTAGACAAGTATATCTTTGAAAACCATTCACGCTTCTCATAAACCGTATCCTATAAACTTGCCTGTTCCGTGTTCCAATTAAACCGCGGTTTCTGAGTCACGTTACCATAATAATGCAACAAATCCGAGCTCACTGTCGCTAGTTCCTTTTGCATGGTGCGTTTCTATGCCTAACCGTGCCTTTGGAGACACTACTTTTAATCCTGAGAAGACACGTTCTACTTCCTCTGTTTCCTGCGTCGCGTTTACCACTTTTCAAGCATTTTTCATCCATCCGGTGTACACACGGATAGCAACACCGCCCTTCTGTTCGTTATACATTTCTCTTTCTCTCTCTCTATTTCTGTATGTAAAATAGCACGGACTTTACGCACACAATGCACGTGTATGCGCGTTTTGTTCGGTGTTAGTCGCGGTGACTTGCTCTGCTTTGAAACTCGACACCTCTTTCGCTAAACACCAGGGACGGACGTACGTGGGCAACGTAAACACAAGAGAGACGTATGCAGACAAATGAACGCGATATACATGCAGATATGCGTATCAACACTAGAGGGACAAAACGTTCGTCCGCGAACAGAACCGGTGTCGCCGCTTGGAAATATTTGACAATGCTTTCTTCATAAATTGCACTCCAAATGGACTTTTTATATTCGTTTTTAAATTTATTGTTTTCCATGATAATAATCTTTATTAGTGATGAAGTTTTACGAATTTCAAGTGGGTATTGCATAACCTCGCGTTTCGGATGTAAATTGCACTACAAATGAATATCCCTGATACTTTTTAAGTCTTCTTTAAACAAATATAGTTTCTTTTAGCGGCAGAATTTCAAGCGTTCTGAAAATTCGTTTTAGCTGGATGTTACATAACCTGGTATTTTATCGTCTATTCTTATTTTCTCAGTGAACATAATTCTTTTTTAACGATACAGTGCCACGAGTTTGGAAATTGTTTCAAGCTTTAAATGAACGTTACATAATCTCATAATTTGGACGTAATCCGCGTTTCATGTTTATTCCACTCTCTAGGTTTTTCCTATAAAGACAGATTTTTAACCGTAAAGTTTTCAGAGTGTAGTTTATTTTAAGTGGATGTTGCATAACCCAATACTTTGAAAATGACTAATCCGTTATGGATAATTTCTGCACGATAACAGTTATAGAACTTGTTTGTTGAGAAATAATAAAACGAATGTTTGTTTTAATGTTTGGTTTTACATAACCTCTCGTCTTGCAATATGGCAACCAGTTGTGAACAATTCTTTTCATATAATGGATATTGCGAAATTTTTTTTATGAAAATTATTGTTTTCAGTGAACACGTGTTACACCACCATCGAGAATATTTATATTTATAATAACTGAAGACAATTTAAGAGACAATTGAAAAAATTGCAATCTTATAAAATACAACTTTGATTTTTCTTTATAGAAAATTATAACAAGAAAAGTTCAGCAAATAAGATACATACCTTTAGAAACTTCTTCTTCAAAAAGATATTAAAAATTACTATCTTTCCAGATCACTGATTTTGTAAAAGAAATTCGACCAACCGTGCAATACTTTATCTCAAAGCGTAAAACATTAATCTGCAGCAAACACGAACAGATGTACGTATGTAACATCAACAAAGAGGCATAGAACAAGATTCGAGACGAGATTTAACGGACGAGAAAAATTTGCAGCGAAAAAAGAAACCAGTTCGAGATAAAATCCGATCGAGGTCAAAAAAGCGGTTGAAACGCAATCTTACGAAAATTAATCTCGGGATTTTATGTACGTTAGGCTCGGTCGTGGCCACGATCGGGAAGCACCTGGAACAATTTTAAGGGCGCGGTAATAACCGTAAATGCTCGCTGCTTCGAGTCGTAAACGCGGGTAATTCAAACGCGATGGAAAGAGTGTCATGCAATTGCGACGTAAAGTTCATCGCATTCCGCTTCCCCGCTGATATTATCAAGCGGATTGAATTGTTCTTTGCAACAGATTTATCAAGTACAGAAAAGACAACTACAAAGAGGATGGTAAATAAAATGAAGGATATGAATCGTGTGATTTATACATTTTGCAATTTAGATGCATCTGATTGGAGATAATCTGGTTTGACATTTTCATATTATTTTACCTAAATATATTTTATGTTTGTAAATATAATACTCAAGTTAGATACGCTAAATATATATATGTATAAAAAAAAATTTTTTTATAGTCATTTGTAGATTATTTAAAATGTTAATAAGATACCGATTACAAACAATCTTCGTACGTGATTCTAAAGTGCTAATTATACCTAAATATTTCGATTCCCATATTTCTCAAACAACCATTGTAATTTCCAAAATTAAATGTACGATACAATGTACCATCGTTTAATTGCATAAAGATTGCTTTCCTTATAACGATACCGAGATAACCTCAATTTTTTGCTCTTAAGGAAATCCGAGAAAACAAACGAAAGCTCACAACAAAGGCAAAGCTAATTACATCCTATTATCGTAATCGAATAATTACTCGTAATTCGTCGAGCTAAGCCGAACTTGGTATGGTTTCCCCCATTAGCGTGCATTCATATGTACACTCGTAGATACAGCGCATGTACACGCACACAGTGACCTAATTTTTTTTTTTTCAGTTGCTAACGATTCACATCGGATAGCAGTTACCAGCTCACCGGTATTCCTCAACCTTTCACGCATTATCATTATCGAGCTTGGCATTTACGCGACTTGTTGCATTGACCTACTCTGGCTTATGGCCGATTAATACGCGCCGTTATTGTTTCCACGTTCGCTAGCCTCCCATGACGCGAACGTACGCCATTCTACGGGTTTCATCGGGTCCTATTTTGCGAGCCATACCAAGCGAAATAGAGCTTTACTTTCAACGGGGATCAAGGCCCCATCAAGGTCGCTGCAACAATCAAGAATGCGACTGACCGCCAATATGCCTCATAAACACGTGACCCAGGTACACGATCGTTTATTTTACCAGTTTTAGCTCGGAATTTATCGGAACTTTTGAATGCGATGTACCGATGATCGGTAAGTAACTCAACGATCGTGAGAAAGAGTTATGCGGGTCAAGGTGAGAAGGAAGAAGCCTGACCAACTCTGAATAGTATATATATCTACTTATGCGATACAAAAAGAGAATGTAAAATGTAAAACGTTATATCGTTTTATATGAAATAAATTTAATGGTGAAATCAGAAGAATAATGAATATTCTGAAATTTTTGTAAAAATTTTACAAGTCTACAAAGATGCATTTGTGGAAATTGGAATAGTTTTTTCTAAAATACTATATGTCCTTTATTTTTGTTCACTGCGTGTTCTCTCATATACCTTTCATCCTAGTTCCTGCAATGTAAACTTAGACGGTAATTCTGGTGTTGATATAAACTTTAGCAAACGGTATTACACGGTATTCGCAATTTTATGTCAATATATTATTCTACGCCTCTATAAAATTTTAATTGAATTAATATCTAGCTATCGATCGTTTTAATACTAATAGAAAGTTCAATAAATATAGTTATATAATGTTTGAATATTGTACAACGATACATTCTCCGTGTCTCTATCGCGTTCTAATTAAGTTAATCTGTAAAGGTAAATTATTAGAAGAAGAAATTTGGGGAAAGGAAAGTGTTCTATATTCGATGCATACGGCGCTTGCTCGTTTAAGGGTCAAAGGACGAGTCGAGGGCGTATACGAAACGTCCCCGAGGCATCGATCGTACACCACTCGACAAAAATTTCATGCTCGGCCTCCTAATCCGAGCATAAAATGAGGCCGATATGTCGTCCGTTGGTGGAAAACGAGTCAGAGAGCCTTTCGATGCACCGTTAAACAACACACGCACACATGCACGCACATACGACGATCAATCTTGGACCAAACGCCGTGTCGGTATCATCGAGGAAAACACGCTTCCTATTTCCGTACATATACGTACAGTAACTCACGGAAATATTCGAATATTCTGAGGAACTTTTTATGTACATATCATATAGAACACTTTGAAATCTCATTGATACACACAACACATTGGCAAGATCAGATCTAAAAATATATATAGACGTTACAAGATATTCGTTGGAAGCATATATACCAAAGTATTTGCGCTGTCGATTATTCACTATACCATAAAACCACAATATGCAGCGAGACCATTTTGTTTAAAACTATTATCCATGCTGTGTATCATGAAGTGTTCGACTATTTTCGTGAGCCACTGTATCTATATATACTACGGCCGATTAAGTACTAGGACAGTATTTAACACAAATTTCTTGTCATTGGTTTTATTTTGTGCTTGTTGTATTATAAATCTCTTACGTTGTTTGCATCACATGTGCTAGAGTGTCGTACAATGTAAAATACTAGACAATAAAATTTGATAGTTTTTCGACGAATGTAACGAGTGGCTGTTCTAATACTTGATCCTAATACTTATGGCCGGTAGTGTACCTACGTGCAAGCGTGCCAACCACGACACACAGTGATGCACGCAGCGAGTCAGCGAGCGGTTCACTCACCATTTAAATCGCCCAAGGTCCGTGGAATTTAAATCTCAATCAGCGCCAGGAAGACGCCGTATGTACGCTCTTGGAAGGTCGTGCACGCGTCACAGGAGGATCCTCTTCGACAGAATGGGAAACGAGATCGAGGCGAGAAATATCACACTGGACACCAGATGTACAAGTTCACCGACTTCCGCGTTTGAGTCGTGCATAGGATCCAAGACGTCGCTTTCAGTCACGACGTCACACAGATAGCGACATATTACGCTATCCTCCTTAACGTACACCGAGGCGAACAGAGGCGAAAAGAACACAGAGGAGAACAAGGCCGTCGGATGCGCGTCAGCCAGTAAACGTGTCGATGCACAAAACGAACATGACGAAAGGCAGAGAAGGAGAAAAGTGGGAGAGGAAGAAAGATACGATGAATACACTATGCGTGTTCGAAGCGAAGAAACGCGACCGTGTGCTTCGCCACGCGAAGTGCAGCACTAGTAACAACGGACACAACGATAGGTCCGATGCTCTCTTCTTCCGTGAAACAAGAACACTTACGGTTTTCCCTTTCCGTGGCACATTTTATTCCTGTCGATCTGTCGTGTAACACGTACCGTTGATCTTCGCGAACTGCACGCTGTTTTCGTGTCACAGTTCACGCATCATCACATTTCCTTCCTTGTTGCCACGGATATATTCTACTTTGTCCTTCGATTATACATATATGTATATATTTATATATATATATGTGTGTGTGTATGTGTATGTGTATATATACATATATATATATACTATTAATGGCAGTGATTAGAAGAGGAGAGGGTGCCACGCACGGTAAGTGCTAAGTAGCACCTCCCCCGTTAAAGGCTCTCACGCAACTGACGCGACTGGCGCGAAGGGCACACGGGGATTAGGAGAGCATGAAAGAGGGGATGCTCGAAGATGGATGGAGGGGGAAACGACAGTAATACTACGGCAGAGGGACGCAGAGAGACAACGCGAGCCGATAGGGGAATTGCGCATGCGTAGTGGCCCTGTTTTAGAACAGTACCGTGACACTCGTTGACAAGCCACCGCCCGATGCATCCACCCCGTCTGTGTCACGAGTCACGATACGTACTACAGCTGTCTACGCTCTGAAAGAGAGCAACCTTATCTCCTACATTTCTTTGACCACACTAAAGCAGTCGCCTTATCACTCTGTTAGTAAATCTAGGTCGTTAAGTTACGATTATAATTTAACGTACATAACATGAATTTACAGTGACTACAAAACGTATTTGTACATTATACTCTTATTTCCCATTGAAGCGTTTCTCTGCCTGATTTCACATTTCATTTTCACAGTATTTCTACTAAGTGATACGAAACTGAATATACTTCGACTTAATTGCTATAATAAATACAAATACTTTTTGTAGCCGCTGTATATCAAGAATAGATTGTAACTTAGGAAGTACATATATACAATAAACTTGTACTGTATCTCGTTTCTTTCGAGCATTTATACAAGGTTTACTGTACATAGTTTTCAAAAGCTACTTAATGTAAATCAGTTTGACCGAATGAACTCGTGAAAGAAGAGGAAACAGACGCATGCGTAAAATGGAAATTCCATTCCCAGAGAGGTTAACAAATTATA
Source organism: Bombus vancouverensis nearcticus (assembly GCF_051014615.1). Taxonomy (NCBI): domain Eukaryota; kingdom Metazoa; phylum Arthropoda; class Insecta; order Hymenoptera; family Apidae; genus Bombus; species Bombus vancouverensis. The sequence continues at coordinate 15,415,449 of NC_134915.1, read as the reverse complement.
CCGAATTACCGCGATGCAGAGGCTTGCGTTTGCTAATCTGTTTCTCGCATGTTCTTTACTGCTTCGCTACTCTGCGCGAAAGAGAACGTCACACAAAAGACCAAGACCTACATAAGCGAAGCACAGAGCTTGCCAGAGTAATCACGTCGCGCACCATATACTCATATAACAAGCAAAATCAGTTTCATGTGCGACACGCGTCCACAGTTGTAATTAAAAGCGTCGACTTACAACTATTTTAGTTGTATCGTAAAACATTCTAATTTTCTGTAATAATAATACACTCTATTGACGCAACCCCCTACAATATTCTATTTTCTTAAAATCCACTTGGGAATAATAACGTTCAGGTGGATTCAGCAGATATGGATAGAGAGATCCGGTGTTACAAAACGATGGTTAGCGATCGCTTTCCGTGAAGCGTTCGTCGCCTCTAGCAGTATACTTATTTTTTTATATACTATTTTGATTTGTTAACCTCGAGTGAAGGGCAGTTTTGTCGATGGTTTCGATGTGAATTGGTATCGCTAGACTTGGCTATATTGTAAGTTAAACCTAACCTACATAGTTATTTGTTACGAAGCTTTATATTATCAAATTTGCACATTATTTTATTGATATAAATATTTTTTCATATTGTATTATATTTTTATAATACGTATGCTTTCTATTAAGGTAAATTTTGTAAATATGTAATTTATTATATTATTGTCTCTACATTTATTATACACTGTCATTGAATATTTAGGTACATTTCGTGAATATTTAAAGAAAAATTCTGCATCCAATTTTTTAAGTTATATTAATACGTGCATTATTAAGTATTCTTCTATCTCTAACAGTCGAGTATAGAACAGTACAGTTTCGATTACATTTTTACAATTATTTTGTTCGTGGACTAAAGCAGAATTATCAAAGGATACTTTTTTTGTAGACATTCAAGCGTTTTTGATTGAATATTAGAAGATGTAAGAAGAAAATGGGACGCTGTGTGTTAATTGCAAAAGTGTAAACGTGACCATTGTAAACGTAAAGTAAAACGTGACCATTGTAAAAAGTTTATTTGCGTATACCGTGCGGCTGAGCAAAATATGATAATAATAAGATAATATAGAAAATATAAGAAATGTAACGAAAAAAGGTATTACTGTTTTTTACTGCGGTACATTTTATTTTTGTAGTTGATATATGTACATATATTCATAGATTCATAATCATGAAAGAACTAAAGCAACGTTGCGTATCACACAATTCTTTTCCTTCTTTTCCTGTTTTTATTAAATTATTCGTACAGCGCATAGATGAATTCCAATAATTTGAATAACACAGAGGTTATGGCCCATTTTCGTTAATTTTTAATCCACACGACCTCCTCTCATAAATGGAGCGAAATTTCGCGGGAACATTTACAAGCTAACCTCTAATATACCTTTCGCGGTATGCGGATAGAAAGGGACCACGAGGCAGAACATTTTTACAGAAAACTCATCATTTTCTTTTTCCTTCTCTTTTTGAAAGAAACGAACGATTCAAGAGATTGAAGTAAATTCATGCCAACTCTCTATACGTGTCTAAATTGCGCTTGTTTTTACACCGGAACAGTTTGCATTTACTTATATCGCTTATCGACCGCACAAAACGACCATCATCGTTTTAATGCAAGCTTGTAAACATCCGACTATCGATCGCGCGCGTTCGATACATTTGCAACCTTGTTTGGTACGCTCGCGATGTATTTAAACGTGGAATCAGAGATAATAACTCCGTTTAACAAATTGGGGAATGGATGCAATTTAGAAACGGCATTTTCAAGATCGGATTTCTCGATCAAATTTACATGCATTGTTAAAACTGCATACCTTTTGTATTTTTTGGTTACGACTGGGATTCTTTCACCTCAACGGTGAATTTTAACATTTAATGTCAATATTTGAAATCATATAGATATTGTTGCAACGAAAATATTACACACACCGTATTTGTATTTTGCAATGTACATATACACAATCGAACAAATATTATCAATGAATTTTAAAGGTGATGAGCAACCAGTATTAATAATTGCATAATAATCTCATGCATAATATTATACAAATAACAAGTTTGGTATATATAAAACAGGTAAAACTCTACAAGTCAGCTGATTACTCCATAATCATGATCATAATGGCTGAGACCGATATAATGAATAAATATTAACTAATTACTAGTCAATAACCTTAACTTGCGAAAGAAGTCATTAATTTTCCAAGAGTCGGAATAATTTCATAAGCAAATTTACAAAATTTATGAAAGAGTTTCAAATGTCACGTTGTCTGCATTTAAAAAAACATAACAGGCAATAATCATAAGCAATTCTAGCCGCAGGAAATTTAAAATCTCTATTCTATGCAAAGTTATACTTTACGTATGCATTAACTTCACTAACCTAAACCTAGAACGAATATTGTTTATTTAATATTTGAAATATCTTTGTCCTATGTATCATAAAATAAATTAACAATAATTTAAGATCAAATCAGGAAACATAATGACAGGATTCTGTAATAGGTTGGAAACGACTCTACTTCCGCAATCCCGTTCTACGAGGGTTAAAGCCCGATGTGTACAAGCGTCACGCGTCACGTTCACGTCCTAGCAGTACCAGCGATCATTTTTTCTGATGCGAACAAGACGACAAGTTGCCGTCAGGAATTGCGTCACACGTGAACTTGCTCATAGTAACCAACGCTGATCAGCGTACCTCACGCGCCTGCGTCACTTCCAAGTCGTTCTTCTCGCTCGGCGTGTCTGCGTTTCCATGGAAACCAGGCGACGCTAGAGAGGTGGCCATAACGAGCTAACCTCTCCGTTGCAAAGAACGCTCTGACGTTACGTATGAATTAATGACACGTGCTCAGCGCAAACTGTCGCTATAATGTGTCACAGAATATTATTGGATATCACAACGTACACGCAGTGTGTATATCGAGCTTTATGAACCTGATCACGCCCTTTTTCACCGGTTTGGTGATTCTGATATTAGGTTCTGCGAGACAAAGTCGATACGTAAGTCAATTGATATTTATTCACAGAAACACGAAAATAAATGTCAACCGCTACTAGCCTCTTAATAATGTCTGTAACTACCGAATGTAATAGCTAAAATAAACTCCTGGGATAAACAAGCTCCTTACCACTGTGCACAATGATTAAAGAGATTCAACGTTATCAAGTTACACGTGATTATTTATTTTGGACAGGATGCTGGCTGGGTAGTCGAGCATATTCGAGGGAACCGGTTGAAGTTATTCTCACGTGTGCATTTACGCGAACGAGAGGAGCCTACGGGTCACAATAACCAAAGGACGTTTCGACGTCGCGAAATTGCACGCTGGTTTTTGCGGCCAGGCGACCGTAAACTTTCCCATAAGGCTCCTAGGTAAATAGTCCCTCGGCCGGCATCTCTACGTATCTCTACATGGCTCGGTTACGAAGAATTCCGGCCTATTATTATGAGCATAATTGTCTGATTATACGTCTGTGATCTGGCACGGCTCTATAACGTTAAGGTCACACTGTGCCACAAGGGCACATGTGCTCATCGAATTCTCGCTACCATTCCAAATATAGTTCTAAACGGAATTCTTTTCATCGTTCGAGTGAATTTTAGAAAATATATTGCTACGAACATCGAGACGCGAACAGGGTATTATTACCCGTAGAGGAGGTAATAGCGAAAAGAAAGAGTAAAAGAATTATTTTCGTGCCTCTTTTCTCTTCTTCCCTCTTTTTCTTCCCTTCCAATTAATGTCTAGAGGTTATCACAGTGGAATTGGAACGAAACGCTCATCGTAGATAATGTTTCGTTTTTTGTACCTTTATTCAGCGTATTGAACGATACAATGTTGAAATCTGTTGCATTCAACGTGTGAATTGTTTTTCTAGAATTATACTAAAACCTCGGGTCATTATGTCAGTAGGTAAAAATGGAACGTAACGCGCGTATGATTTATTTAAAACTTGTAACTGTCATATCTGCATATCTACACTTGCATCTTGCTACTTTGGATAAATAATTTATCGCATTTTTTGTCCATTGGAAGGCACATTTAATGTTATGCATGAGTTTTTCACTTGCAAGTAAAGTTATATCACTGGAACTAAGTTGTTCTGCATTAGCTAGCCGATGACACGTGTTAGTTTTTACGTAAAACAGCCAGTCAGCAACGTGTCAACACACGATATGTATACACATTGTTCACGTGTTCGCGACGATGTTATTCGCTGCACTCGAAAAACCTCGTGTAAAAGATCCATTAGCATTTCAAATGAGGGAACTGGGAAACGGATATAATTCGTTATATATAGGGAAAAACGTGGAAGGAAGCTCGGTCACGACGCGTTTAATGCGTAAATATAAATGCGGGTTGCAACGTTTTCGGAGTGGCTGGAGTTTCGTTGAGATAGCCAGTGATATAGGATGCCTACATTTAAATTTACAGTTTGCTACTAAATTTCCTATTCCAATTTTATTAAGCCATCGGATAGTAACAACTATCGTCGTTTTAAATTTAACTCTCAGAAAAAGAAAAAAAGGAAACAGTATTATTTTTAGGATGACCCAATGCAGAGGGTGTTGGAAGGCGAAGCTCCGTAGGCCGCCAAAAATCGTGTGTCGTCTTTGTTCGGACGTACAACGCGAGGTTTTTCGCTTAGAATGTTCGTTACTAAAATACACAGACCACACCACTTTCCGGTTTCCTTTTTCTCGTATCACCACGTTCACTTCTCGTCGTTGGGCAAAGAAACCTCTTCGTCAGTGATCCTCATCCACGTTTTTTCCTCCCCTTCTACTGTCCACCTTGGACACCTGGAACCACGTGATCAAGAGAAGGAAAGTAACGCGTTAACGTTAACACGGCCACGAACAAATACGATCGAGTCTTTCACCGGTAAATAGCCTTTTACGACGAGATTCTGTGCATTTTCAAGCCTGCTGTAGACTTCTCCTTTTTATACGTTTAAGAGTTTCCAAACACGCGAATGCGATCGAAATTAATAGCTACTTTTTCCAGCAACAATTGAGAATATCAGTATTTCCTTGTACCTTTGTTTAGATGGCCGAGAATTTTTTGAAAAATATTAAGAAAACCGATCTTTTCTTCGCTATTGGATAGTCGTCATTTCTAAATCGCAGCGAAAATCTTGTCGACATAATTCCAGTAGAAATTGTATATTTAGCGCTTCGATCTTACCACGAACTTCTTCTTTCTTTTGTCCAATATTTGCTGGATGAAATTATCCAATATTTAAGTTTCGCCTCTTTAGCAATGTTCATAGGAACTTTGAGTTTACATAAAACACCTACAGACTAGTTATTATTAATTCGTTACTGATTCCTGCGCTTTAGTAACATTTATATACTGTACACATCGTACATTGTATATTGTTTATACGCTCCAAGTTGACACAAGTGCTGGCATATTTATGAACGAGAGATGGTCCGAGAAAGTTGTACGAGAGGAATCAGTTTCTACCTGTTACGTACAGTGAATGGGAATAGATGACAGGAGGCGAAGGTTAGTTACATAAAAACAAGCGCAGCGAGTGCGATTACTTCACTCTTTGAAGTTACGCTCTGGCCATGACGTGATTCCATAAATATCGGCATTAGATATATGAAGGGATAATTAATGGGGAACGGACGCGATATTACACGGGATATGTCGTCTTTGGATAATCACATGGAATTATTGGCGTAATTTTATCAAGGTGTATACAATGAAGAATGAGTTAAGAATTCGATGGAATTGGATGGAGATTAAATTAACATATCCATTCACTGGTATTGACGTTAGACTACCGTTATTTAGTGGACCAACGAATTGGTCGTTTTTTAATAATACGAGGTTTTTAACTGCATTAAATTATACATTTTCGCTCGTTATGTACTATATATCTCCCAGCAGAATTTTAGCGAAAGCACATGCCGGAGGAAATAAATTTTAATACCGCGGTAGAAATCTGAATATTCGCACGGCGATGTGAATGTATCAGCAGCCCTTTTAGTATGCTGTTGAACGTTCTTTATTTTTGTTAGAAAAAAAATCTGCATAAAAAATGATGCAAAGTATAAAAATACTTCTCATTGAAAGAACCCATCAATGTAGAATTTTGATTATCGCGTTACACATAATAGATAAAATAATACAAACGAGTATTATATATTACTATGCTATTTTGTTATTTTAAATGGAACTAAACGATTTTTTGAAATATAAATATAGACGACGATCTACGCGTTCGATTCGAATATTCTCGCCTTTTCGAGCGAAAACGTTTAGAAGATATTTTAAAGAAAATATTTTTGTCGAAAGAAATACCGAAGTGTCGTTAAAAATTTCGATCGATTCTATTTAAAGTTTGAAAAACCAGAAGTATCGTATCCTGCGTCTCATCTTGAAACGGGAAAGCTGAACAAAAAGCCCGGACAAAGTTCCACCAAAAAGGAGAAAAGCTGAGCAATGTTTGGAGAAAAAAGAAAAACGGCCAACCACGTGACAGTTAATATTGTCTACGATTCTGCCTGAAAGGCGAAAAAAATAATTTTCCAACTTATTTCACGCAGTCAGTGGAATGAATTCGAGCGAGATGAGTGCCGTTCGTCGGAATGGAATGGAAAGGGCGAAAATTCCAGCGGAGAGGTTCGTTACCAAAATACACACGCGCAGTGCAATCTCGTTTTCTCGGTTCTTTCTTTCGAAACGGCGGAGGGTGCGCGACTTTCAGCTCGGATTTAATTATTTTTAACGAACACGCCAGCCCACCGGGAACAGGAAATCGTTCCCCGTTCCTAATCCGAATGGCTGAACGAAAGTTTATTTTACGACAGGATAATACTTGATACGTGAAACACATACGATCGGACGAAGCGATAAGTTCGAACAAGATATTTAATATTAACCTCTGACCGTCAAATGAATTTTATACGTCCTTTATGGATGTAACATCCATACGATTATAATTCTGTCGTTTAGTATTAATCGTATATCGATTCGTCGTTGATATCTTTTGATTATAGCTGACCCATAGTCATTTGAATTAACATTTCACATTACTATAACGATCAAAGTGTCACGTGTATTTAGATATATCGTATTAAATAGCAATAATTATAGAAAAGATTGTTACGTTCAATTTACGTAGAAGATATATTTAATTGTACTGGCTGTATCGGTTTTAAACGAGTTTGTAAGTTGGAGATAAGTTTCGTGTATATCCACGAACACACGTAGTGTATGGATGATGAAATAAAATAGTTGTATAAAATATATACAGATTGCCAGATATAAATTAGTTATATACACGAAAAGGAAACTGAAAGCGACGATTTTCATTGTAAGAGAAGAATCTAAACGTTTATAAATAATGAATAATTAAGAATCAAGAGCGAGTAGCTCAAGCTTGATTTGGAACTCGTATCGTCCATTTATGTCGTCTAACACGAAATGACTCGAAGCCGTAATTTATACAAATCTAGTCTCACCTGCGATTAGAAGAAAAGTTGTTTCACGCGCTTACGAAAAAACTCGCGCCTTAGAACGACAGAGCTGGTTAAATACCGTATAATCTGCGATCTTTTCGTTCGCTTGGAACAAAAATACAGCGACAGTGTAGAAAAATGAGCGTGTTCGATGCACCGAGGGTACGAAATATATTTCAAAACTTGCGCACGTACGTTGCATAAATTGGGAATTCATGGAAAAGATAGAAAGCATGTAGAAATACGAATGAATAGTAAAAATCATAGGTAAGTAGATAGGTAGATAGATAAGTCAATATTATACGAGCGATATTTTTATAAGGTGCTAACATTCGCTTTCGATTCTCACCGTGCAACCTAACTCAGACTCCCATAGCGTGCGCGATTTTATTTTCCATCGAACGAGCAATACAAATAGGAGGGAGGGCCGATATCAGGAAACGCGAGATATCTGGTGGAAAACGTCAAACAACTTCGGACCCCGAGATATCTCGTCAATGTGGCCCGATTAAGTAATCGGAATTCTACACAATGCAAGAGTTGCGTACTGTTGCCTACGGTAAACTGGTTCTGCGAGTAATATTTCACACGATTTGCATTCATGCGAGCCTGTATCAAGTTCAATTTGTCCGATATGCTTAACGTATGCATAAGGCGAGACGCGCCAAGTGTAACGAGTAAATATTTTGTAAATACAGATAAATATAAAAAAAAAACAGGTTATTTATAGGCGATGGTCCAATATGTTATATTAATAGGCAATATACAGCGTTGCTCGTTTCGCCTGGAAACATCTCCAGCAAAACCGTGCACGATACGAGAAGATGTTTGAGACAAATGTCGTAGGACTTCGAGGTGGGCATCGTATGGTGCTGATATTTATTTTGCCTTGCGAAGACTTTGGAGAGCACCGACTATGAAGGTAACTTTTGTTTGTATCTTTACAATACATGGGAAGTATACACCTCTTTATTCCATGCTTTTCTAGCCGACATCAAATCGCTATTTGCTCGTACTTTTTCCGTCGACTATCAGCAATGGACACGCTATATATAATACCTTAGGAAGAAAATGTATTTTGCATACGAAAATGAGACCTTTTTTGCTCATAACGTTGCTCGCTTACTCGATGCTTGGTTCGAATATGAGTAAATGGAATTTACATTCCAACGACTATAGGTCACTTAGTATCGACCGAGGTTGTAGATAAACAAACGGCAGTAAAGGCAGAACAAAAGAAAACAAGTACTTTTTACTTATTTTCTTCAATCCCCGGAATGTTTTGACGATTCCAATCTTAAGATATTCGAGCTTCCTTCTAAAAGATAGCATAACGAAAGAAAGAGAAGAGCGAAGGACGTTTAATTAATACGAAAAAAAATGTCAAATATCGCAACAACTTTGATACCATGTCAGGATTACATTAACAGGGTTGCGTGTAACGTTTAAATTGAAAATAAAGGAGAATATTAATATTTCAATTCATTTGCGTATACAAATTTTATTTGTACAAATAAATTCATTATAAAAGCAGGGAAAAAGTGGGCAACGTTCTGCACAAAATTCATCGGATCTCGAACGCTCGTAATCGCTTTAAACGCCGCTAATCGAGCGCTTTAAGCCCGCGTGCATCGATATTCGTCCACAGCCTCGTGTCTCTGAACACGTGGCAACTTGCATACGTTTTCACCGGAGCATGATCGATTGCTTTTTGCCGTATAACGTCGGCGTCTCGCCTCCAACGAAACCGATCCATTCCAGTTGACTTATCGATTCCGCTGAAAGTAACAGTGTTTCCATGGAAAACGGAATTAGGCTAGATAAGCGGCCTGAATATTCGGACCTCTTCCAACGATAGCCGGCAATTATTTTCCACAGATCTACGCGTCGCAATTCCTTCGTTTCGGAAACGATTGCTTCGCAGATAAACTATATCGCGTTATCGTTCTCAAATATGTATCGAGTTTTCGATAACACGACGAGATACATATGTATATTGATTAATCCTACGCGCTCCAGCAATATAGCAAAACATGTCCTCTTCGATTATGTTTTTGTCTATTGAACAACGATATAGCAACGATAAAATACATATTCAAATAACGTATCGTTGAACGCAAGGATAATCTAATTTCGTTTATATGTAACGATGGACGTAACGACCAAACGAATATGTAAATTGTACGATGATTAGTCACGAGTATATACACGAAGCTTTAGCCGAGTACGCGTTTCTAGTAAATAATTCGTAATTTCTATCATACATTTTCAAGCTCGTCTCTAAATTCATCGTGCCAATCGTATCTCATCACGGCGATAATGAAATCTCGAAACGTTGTATACGATGTTCGTACGTAGCGCGTTTATAAAAAAAAAAAAAGTTTCTACGAGCGTTGAAATACCTTCGCGAGCCACTGTGCAAAGCGTATAAGCGTATGTGTGACACGATCGCGATCGGCGAGAACTTTTTTAAGGATGGCCTGCAAAGAAAATGGCCAGTTAGTTAAGTTAAGTGGCGAGTACGTTCACGTTAGAACCGGTCTTATCAGATGGCGAGCCACGTGGCCGTAACACGCACTTCGTTTTAACCACGTGTTCGTGAGGCGGTTGTCGTTCTCCCCCCTCGGAAACCGGTGCTTGTGCCAACTTACTTTCACGACATCTATTACAAATGGATGCATATAAATTGCACAGCATGGTGTCATACTTCAACCGGGAAACACGCAGGATCTGGGCTGGATGGTTGTTCGCGGTCGAATATTGCCTGCTTATGCGCCAAATGAATTTTAACTGGGCACATCGTGTACTAGGCTCGTTACGAGTAAGTCTAGATCGTTATCTTTCGTTCGACTAATAGGCCATTTGAATTTACGCGAATGTGAGTAATTTTCGGAAGCTGCAAGAAACGATCTGAATTCAATTTGTTCCATTTCAACAATGTCCTATCTTTATCTTTTTTTTTTTTTTGTTTTTATGCAGTGAAAGAATTAAAAACACGCGCGTACAATTGATGCAGAGTAATTGCGAAACTAATGCGTTCTTCGTATCTTCTGTTCCTCGAAAACTCGGACTAATAGCTAAGAGGACGAAATATGGACGATGATGATATATACAGGGTGGTTGGTAACTGTTGGTACAAGCGGAAAGGGGGTGATTCTACGCGAAAAAAGAAGTCGAAAATCTAGAATAAAAATGTTTTTTTGATTTTTTCCACCGAGACAACGATCTACAGTGAGATCCGTTATAACGAGACGCGATAAAGTGCACGCGTACCGAGCGAAAATTCAAAGTCGATTTTCTCGAAAACGAAGCCTCGAACGAAAAATTGTTATTCTATATTTTCGACTTCTTTTCTCGCGCAGAATCACCCCCTTTCCGCTTGTACCGCCAGTTACCAACCACCCTGTATATCCCCTACAAAAATATACGTATCAGTGCAACTTTCGTATGGAAGAATCATTGGTGATCGTTTAAACGGATACAAAGAACATTGTATCACGTTTCGACGTAATAATTTTCTCGCGCCCTTAAATAATAACATAATAACGATAAAGTAATTAATTTGACGATCCATTTGAAAGTAAAGAATATTCGAGATAATATATGCGCCTAGTCTCGTATAATAAAGACGCTCATAAGAGATGTACTCCTAGAAGCAACAGCCACAATTTAATTAATTCAGGGAACTACCGTCTAGCGAGAAGAAAGTAAACTTTTACTTTGTGGATCCATTAGCTTTTCACGAGTAGCCCAAAACGCAGTAGGAATTAATTTTTAAGAAACCTCATAATTCCTTAACAAACGCTGCGCTATGAAAATACTTTGCCACGGAGAAAATTCAGAGGAAGAAAAATTCTTGGCCGTTGCGGGTTTGCTCTTTGAAAGGCACCTGCCTTTTGTTAACACACTTCCATTGCCCACGTGAGCCCAACAGAAGACGTAATGGCGGTCGGTTTCCACCGATCCATCCCGTATTTGCTTAAGAAATATTTCCCACTGATACTCAGTCTTGCTTTAACAATGCTTAAAGGCGCCTTTTCATGCGGCCACCGTGAATAATCGCTCGGCTGCACCGTATAATTTATCGGTACGTATAGTTTATTTATCGAATAATCTCCATGTTGGAATTTATTCGCTGGAAATATCATAAGACTATAATAGAATACATTGTGTTTGGTAATAAGTTTTCGATCGAATGGCCAACCATTATAATTTAATAAATTCAGCAAACGAATCGACCAAATCGAATTACGCTTTATTAATCAAGCCAACGATAAACGTATTTATTCTTGGTAAAATTTGCCACGAATTTTAATGTGTCGAGCCTTCTTTAATTTTGGCCGGTTACGAAACGCAGTGTATCATAAATATTTTACATCTCGAAAACTGTACCAGGCTGTTTCGCTTGGCTTGGTACTACTGCGTTTAGTCGAAAACTTATTGCGAGAGGTAACAGCTGGAGACATGTTTGTCCTCCGCACGAAGAAGTGCAGCGCATAACTGATTTCTTTGGCGCAATGCGAATAACATTTCGCACACAGGAGTCACTGACTCCCAGATGTAACGTCGCGACGACTAATTTTAACTTCCTCGCCGGCTAAATGAATAAAAACAGACCGATCGAGATGCGTTTGGCCCGAAATAAAAGCGATTTTTCTCCAGAACGAATCTCAACGAAACCGGCCGACCCGCGCGCGCCGTTCGATTCATTTTCAGCGTTCTGTATTCCTGTTTCGTCGTGTGTTTTTTGAAATTCATAGCAACGAAGATATTTTCGTGGAATAGTAAATTCGGGTCTCTCGACCTAAATAACGGTATATATCTCACACAAAGAGCATCTAAATATCCTATGGCCCCGACTTTAAATTTCAACCTTAAACTTTAACATCGATTTTCAATCTCTCATGTGTTCCTAGGTGTACAGTTGATACGATAATTCGAAAATAAACCTTTGCACAATTTTGAGTGCACTGGTAAAATTTTATTAAAAATTGGCAATTTTGGAGATTTGACGGACCTGTTGAAAAGATCAAAGTTCCTAATATAAAAATAACGTGAATAATTATTCCTGTAAACGCGGCATAATTTAATTGCTCACCACAGCTCCGCCATGCGTTTCTATCGAACGAATTTCGCAAGGCAGGACACAACATGCGTATTTATTAAGAAAGAAGGTGCATTCGTTACGTTTACTCTTAATAAAGAATATCCTGCAATTTAATAACATTACCTAGATTCCCTTTTCACATAACGATCTATTAAGCAATAAAGGTCACGTGGCCTCACGACGCACAACCTAATTCTCTAGAATGATTCCACGCAATCAACGTGCTAAACTCCATTCGTCTATCTTTCGAGTTATCGTTATTCAATCGTTATCAGAAGTGTAATGCAATTTCATTAATAGCTAACGTTTGTACATTTCTATGCATTCGATATTTAACATTGTACATTCAAATATATTCGATATTTAATTCAATTTCTTCAGCATATACCTAGAACTGATTAATCGTTTTATTAATATTTTACTTGATTAAAATCTTGTCAATAATCCGATAGAAAGATATTCAAAAATGGATTTCTTTTTTACTTATGCAAATTTGTATAGTATTAATTAATTTGATAGCGAGTCAAATACAACGAACCAGAATTAAATAAACGATCAAACTTTTGCATATAAAATTGCCAGTATACTACTTTAAAAAATAATTATGTATATTACGTTTACGTGTATCTTTCATCTCGTATTACCTCCCGTTTAATGATTAACCCTTAGGTAGCACGCAATACACATGTAGCTCTATATCGGCCTGAGCATCTCCCATATGCATTAAACTATTAAAAAGCTCAAAGTGCCCTCCGACAAATACAATCTACCATAAAACATGTACACGATACAGATTCCTTCCAATACAACATCCATGTACTAATCAAATTGCAAGTTACAAAATCGATTCTTCGATAATTGAGATTCCTCGATAAAATTCGGGCAATTTCGACTGGCTATTCGAATCCTGTTCGAAACCACGAAGGCAGTCATCGAATGCGAGCGTCCATCGGATCGAACGCAAGTTAGCCCGAATCTATGGGCCAAATGGCTCCCCGATTCCCGAAAGCCGAATTGAGCCGAGACGACTCGAGCGTAGCCGAGCGTAGCTGAACGCGCGGAACGCAGTAGAAGGAAGATCTCTGTTTCCTTCGAACACGGACGAAACGGTGAGCGCCGGAGGAACTATGGTGGTAGACTCCGCAGGTCTGCGGGTCGTATCGCTCGTATCTTTCCTCGTCGGTGTATTGAACTTGGTCTGTAGGGGTCATTCAACTCGTGGAGAGTGCCGTGTCGTCCCTGGTGACGTCACGTGACTCGCCGTCTCCGAAGAGCGGAGGCAGGCGATGACGTGGCGCGCGTCCATTGGCCCACGGCTCGCCCCGCTACCCAATGACGTCACAGCTCGCGGAGGCACGGACCCGTCCAGGGCGCTGCCACCGCAAATCGCGACGTCACAAGTACCAATGTCGATAAACTTGCCGTGCTTCAGGCTGTATACATAAACACGCGTATTCTCAGAGATTGAGCAGTATAAATGCATATATCATATCATATCAATATTTCTTTTCGTCAAGAGTAAATTGCACAACATCTTTTTTGGCTATCTTAAGGCTATGTTTTGGAGAATGATTAATACGAGATTGCTGAGACGTTGGCGATTTGATACGTCTGCAGTAGATTATGTGCAATTGCTGTGTTGGTAACAGATCATATTTATCGTATTGATAATCATTGGCAATTGTTACCAACGTTATGCGAGATTGCTAATTATATGTTAGAAAACTATAATAGTGAATTTCGCTAAAGAAATTAGTTGTAAGAGCCATATTAATTTGAAAACTATGAGTCTTCGAAACCATCGATTTTTTTTTTAACAGTTTGTATATAACATATAATGTGTCACGTGTTGTAAGGGGAGAATGATTCACCAAACGGTGCTCACGTGCGTTCAACGTAAGCACACGTGGGCATAGCTTAGCAAACAGTACAGAAATGTAATCAACGTATCACATTTCTGTCACATTTTTGTTTTCCTGCAAATTACCTTTCTCTGCAAAAAGGCTAGCTCGTCCCAAGAGCTTCCAATATTACTCGTACAACATCCCTTCACAGCTACTATCCAAATCAAATACATCAAACAGAGATCGATGACCACTAAATCGATCACAGGTCACGGATCTCGTTTCCAGAAGGAGAGATCACCAAAAGACACGCTCTTGCTGCGCCTGCAGGTGCAACCATAACCTCAAGCAACGGAGCTGGCTATAAATAATGATTGCGAATTTATTTTTAGCGATGGAGGTCTCGCTACACAGAGAAGAACAAGGATAAAAGGAAGAAGACAGAGATAAGGAGGACCAAAGCAGAAACGACGGGGAAAGGAGAAAGCAGAAGAAAGAAAAGTGGAGGGAGGGAGAGAGCAAGAGAGAATCCGCTAGCAGTGGGCGGCTTTCCTCGAGGAACTCACGGCTGAACGGACACACAGGGGGTTATGTTTGGCAGACTGGTTAACTGTCCGGCTGGATGGCCGAACGGTGGTACTCTTGGTTCGCCGCTTCTGGCTTCGCTTCTCTCTTCGCTTACACAGAGTTTGTTGACTCTCGGTTTCAGCACGCCGGCTGACCATGACCTCGCCGAACGATCCGCGAAGTAATACCGAGACGACTCTGACTCCCTGCCACCCGCCGTCGACGTCGTTGTCCTCGTTGTCCCTCCTATACGGTAACACTTGCATACAACAGCCTAGCCGGCGAGAAGCAGTTGCACGTCACCGGAGGAGGAACAGCTCGAGTTCGACGCTGATCCACCTGACGCTCGGTGCTGGGAGCCGCGTTGTCGACTGTGCCGATGCGGAATCGGAATTTCGACGGAAACGAACGACGTACTAAGCGGAATAGCGGTCATTGCCATCCGGATGGTGGCGTCGATGCTTGTACCGAAGATGGAAGTTCGAGTGGATGGAGGAGCAGCTTAGGCTGTCGGTTAGGTTTTAAGTTGATTCGGTTGCACCGTGTTGATTCTCAGTTGGAATATTTGTGTAATTGTTGGAAGAGTATCGTGGGAAATTGTATGATTTATTCTGCGCATGGTTAATAAAGATTTTTTATATGAATCGCTATGAACAGAGACTTTTGTATTTAAATATGCAAGACTGTAGCGATTTCTTCGCTTTTAACGGGGCTTGTGAGAAAATTTAATCGTCTTGCGATATTTAGCTTGAATCTATGGAAATATTAAAAATATTCGAATGAATTCAATATTTTTGCGAACGAACGAGAAATATTCTAATCTCTTGTCTCCAAAGGTTCTTAACATGTATGAATATTCCTCCCTTTTAATAACACGCCGCTAAGCAACATGCTATATTTATGTAATTATTCAGAACTCTTTTAGAATCTGATGCAAATTCTCAAGGTATTTTTATACTGATTCAGCGATATTAGAAGGTCTCTTTAAACATTAATTTACAAATCTCTAAAAAAAAAAGAAATGTAATGCTACAGATGGTATAAATTACCTGGAATAGAAGAAGACTAGAACGATATCTTTGAAAAAATATTTAAAAGTAATTTTTGACGCAGACGTTTTCCCTTATTTTTCGAATGTAATTCATTATACGAAGAATTATTCAAACAGCTTGTTTTATACGTCCAATTATGCGGCCGATCGTAGCAAGTAATCTGTAAATCAGTTAGCAGCGAGAAATGAATTTCAAAGATCAATCTAGATCAATGACTCCAAATTAAGCGACTAAGTCAGACTCGCGTGCGCAATTCGAGAGATTGTAAGCATCAATTTGTATGGCTGATTTCACAAGCAGCGAAATTACTCGTACGAGTTATTGGAGTAGAGCGCACCTCATTAAAATACAATTTAATTTTCTACAGCGCAATAAGATATATCAAAATGATTATCGTTTGTATCTCGAACGTAGTTTTTAGGAATACGAGCCAGTTAAAAGGAAACAATTGTGCTAGAAGAATACGTATGGAAAAAAAAACAGAATTTGAAGAAAAAAAAATATTAGACAACCTAAAATAATTCTTTCGTCATATAGGTAGCAGTTATTTACCGTTTAAGAGACCCAAATCAACAAGCTCAACAATGTCACACACGATTACAGCACAGCGTAGCGAGGGTTAATCCCGAAACGTGGTCAGGAGAACCTGAACTCGAAATGACGGTAAATACGAAGTTCATGAAAAGGGAGGTGGGGTCAATCATCGTCAGGCTTGCGTGGAAAAAATATTAATCTCTGTAAGCGTATCTGGGGCAGGGAATATCGATCGTACGATCTGGGTCAGAGCTTGCATGCACCTTGCTGCACGCGTACACGGCAGGGTGCAGCGGCCATGTCGTTTGAACAACGACGTACACGTGTGTAGCCCTCGTGAAAAGTCTCACGTGCAAGGTGCCTCTCCACCTCTGGAAACTTACAACAGTCAGCGCGATAAGAGCGAATAAATGCGAACCGCCGACTGCTAAGAGACTGCTTCCTTAGTTTAATTCCCCGCGTTGGAAACACGTGGCCAACGGGTAGATAAGTATTCAAATTAATTGCCCCTGTCGTCTCTGAATTTTGTACGTGCTGTTGAACGTTCGGTTCTTTTCGTGGTCGTTCGAATCGTTGCATATTATCGTCGATTGGAGAACGCGTGCCATTCTATTTTCGTGACCTTAGCGCAAATAGAATGTTTACCAATTTTGTGTACTCTATTTGTCATAATAGTATATTGAATGAATTTAATAAATATGTATATGTATGTACATTTATTACGCCTGTAACATTTTAAGTACACAGGCCGTTCTATGGATTTATGTCTATGAATGGAAAAGATAAAATTTGTGTGTGTTTTAGACAGAATGCTGACTTCAAAAATATAGATTTATAGGTAGCTATTCGTAGGTAGAATTTGATGTGTTTTGAATATTCTATTTCTGAAAATAGAATTTCGTGTCTCTAAGAGATAGAACTTTATACGATTTGCGTATTAGATTTGTAAAAATGAAACCTGCTGTTAGTATGCCATATGTAAAAATCTGTTTGACCGTTTTCGGAATTCTACTTACACAGATCGAACTTCGTTATATCTCGAATATTCTATTTATAGAACTGAAATATCGTTTTTTTTTTTTTTTTTTTAGGATGGTAGTAAAAACATAGAATTTTTCTGCATATTCTGCATACACACTAGTGAAAATTTAATCGTGATATTTTGAATATTTTATTATCAAAAGTACAGTTTTACACATTTTTCATCCTGTAAATATGAAAATAGAATTTTATATATTTACAAATTTTATAGCACTCTATCCATGATAGAATCTTTTTGAAATATTATGAATGCTTTTTCTATACATGATCGATGTAAATTTTGAGAAGAAGCATACTTGGTTAATATATATTTATTATTATTAGTTAAATATATTGAGAAGAAAACGTATTAATCATTTACGTTATTTTTTAAATATGATTCAGTAACAAAAATTCGTTGACACGAAGAACTTTTATGGCATCTGTATTCAAATATCCTTCGATTTATGTTTTTTACGGCTACACTTCTTTCTTTGAAGCTTCTTGAATATTCATACTATGGAAGAGATTTGCATAAAATTGAAAATTCCTTAAGATCGTATTAATCTTAGTAATGAAAATATTCCTTCAAACATTTTTTGACATTCGCTAGAATAACAAAGATGACTTTTTCAATGAAAAGCTATCAGTCTCATTCTTCGTCAAATCATCACATTAAATTCTAAAAATATTTAATAAAAAATTTGTAACAATTTTACTTATTGTTTTATTTGTATATTTTATTTTCACTCTTCGCTGACATCTTTTTCTGTTTTTTCGTCTATTATTTCATAAGCCACAAAAGATATTGTATCATGGAATAACATAAAAATTGTACGACGAACATATTAAAGCAAAATGATCTCGTTATAATGCTAACGTGACACTGCCACGTTTTATTTTTCCGCTGTCAGACACGAGGAGTACAAAATAACCCGGTGAATTACACAATAAGGAGATTGAAGATAAATGTATAATTGCATGGATGACTGACGAGATTAACTATGACAATGTCTAAGGTAATTGACAGTGACGAGAAGCTTAATTACCATTCTATTCTAACATTCTAAAAATGTTCCAGATGAAACGATGGAACAATGGACGACAGAGAATCGCTAACCGATATTTTATCTAACTCGAATTCGAATATAATTTGAGAAATTCATCTCTAATACACCATCAATGAAACTTTTATCGTAATTTCGAAATATCCACGCTGTTAGAGAAAATTTCATGATGATCGTTAAAAGAAGATATACGTATATATGAATATTAATTAAAATCCCAACATCTGCCTAATATTTATCTAATATTTCAATAAAAGGTCACGTCCCATACTACTGCTCAATAATAATCGTATTTTATACGTTTTATACGTCTTTTACCATAAATACAAAATTAGAAGCTTGAAACACCATACACTTATGAAATATCAGTAAAATACTTTTTACGTAATAATAGGAGCGAGATAAAAAAAAGTATGTTATCTTCATTTTTCTACTTAAATCAAACGAGTGCTTAAAAGGTTAATTTTATAAAAACGAAAAGAAGAGCAGAATCGTGCTCCCACGGGAAACAGATAAGGACTGTTACGATCGCCAATTTGATGTGTGACTATACATGGCTGAACACGTGCGTAGAAGGAGAGGCCGTAAAATCGATCGTCTGCAACGCATCTCTATGCGTTGCACGTGACTCAACGCCACTCTGCCATGGCGGACAAACAGCCCGGCTGCTGTATCAACCAACTGTGCTCGAAATAGTTACCTAATAACGAAACGATTATGCAGAAATTTCACTGTATAGAAAAACAGCAACGTGGATTCTGCTTCTTTTTAAATGTACTTTCAATTCATCTTCTTTTCACTGTAATTCGATTTTCATATATCTACGACCTATTCGAAAGTATTTTTCGTTGTACATCATTTTTTGCATGATTCCTGAGGAAGCTGAATTTCAAAGGACGAATTATAGAATAGGCCAACGCTAGAAAATCGATCTTATGTTCGATAAGTAATCAGCAAGAAAATTCGTTCCGTCATCGACAACGATCAACGGTAACCAAGAAATGTTCTATCATTACCGATAATGGTTATCCGCGACCAAAATTAATTTTCCATCATCGATACACGTAACCGAAAAAATATAGATTGCTTATGGCGGTTAGCGTCACCAAAGTCGTTCCAACTAATTTTAAGGTTAACTCCTCCATCACAATTTTAATTTGGGTTAGAACTGCTACGTGCGAGCGCGCACGCGGACGCGCGCATAACCTCTGATTTTTATTGTAGAAAGTTCATGTACGAGATGATTAAGTATTCCTATTTTGACATCCCATAAACTACCCAGTACATACATTTATCACACTCTTGCTCATAATTCACGTTTGACTGTGACTGCTTCCGACATATACCATTAAAACTGAGACAATCGCTCAAAGACGCTGAAACGCATACAAATAGCCTGTTCGTAGGATAGAAGAAAGTAGCCGCGTCGTATCCCTCTGTGATTGTTAGGGCCGCGGGCGCGTAGAAAATAAGAAAAATCGATAAATGGTAAAACAGAAGCATGCATAGAACCGACGACGACTGTATAATGCCACGGGCCCCGTTATAAATATTGCAGCCACCGATACAATGCACAATACGCGAGCTACACACGTACGAGAGATTACGAACTGACGAGTCACGCGTCACGTGAATCACCCTTAGGGAGATTTGGCTCCATTCAATGCCAGAGGGTGAAAAGTTGACGAAAAAAAGGCTCGCCGATCGAACAGAAGGGGTTGCTGCAGCCTCCCTTCGCTTCGGACCAAAGACAGTCAAGTACTCTACACAATATACAAATTTATACTGTGCCGCGAACAAAATCTTTCGCGTTAATTTCGGTATATTCGGTATAATTAAGCGTACGCGTATAATTGTTATATGAACTATTAAAAATGCAACACATTTTTTTATATTCGTACTACGATTAAAGGTTTTAGCATTTTTCAGTGGATAGATTAAATTCTTTTCTTTTATTTCTTTTTTTTTCTTTTGCACCTAATATCATTTTCGATGAAAGCTCGAATTTTCATTTAACGTTTACAGTATTTTCCAACGAGAGCTTGAACTTTTATTTCGTGTTTAGTACTTTCCAACGAGAGAGCTTGAATTTTTATTCTACGTTCGGTATCTTTCGATAGGAGTGCACGTTTTTGTTTCGTTGCGTTGAAACGTTTTTCATAAAGTTATTTAATGGATACATTGTGTAAAGAATTAGGGCATAATCGAGCTAATATCGTTAGTCAAATTTCCCAAGTTACAAATTATCGGTATAATTAGTGTCAGTGCTAATAAATTTCAAAGAAGCGTTTAATAATTACCAACGGTTCGGTTCACAGTTTAGTTTAGCAAGTGAAACGAATTATTACATCGAATTTATTACAATAGTATCAATAAGAATAAAGAAATCTACGAATAATATCCAAAATTGATATCAGCTACTAAATTACCGCGCAAGAGGGCTCACCTGTAGGACTTAATTATCTTCGATTATCGTTTAAAATGTAGAAACAGGCCAATTAATTTACAAAGCTATTTACACGTTGTTATAAATTAAGCTATTTTCGAGAATAAATATCGATTTACCTTTAAAGGAGATGTTTGGATCAAGGTGGAAAGTCGCAATAACTCGTTTCAGCTTCAGTGCACTATAAAATACTATAAATACATATAGTGAACATCCTGTTTGTGCAGTCACGTGATGTAAGGTAACAAAGAAATAACTTCACGGTACAAAAACCATAATATTCATTTCACCGTCGATACTTCAGCGAGTTAGCGTGCGCCAAACCATTTTCTCTTTGTAATTTCTGTTATCGACGAACCGTGGCTCTATTCGTCTAATTATCGCGATCGCAAACGCGGTGCCATACGCTGCAACCAACTAACCTATCACGCGAATGTAATTAATATATCCAATTTCTTTCAATTTTTGATTATGAAAACATGAAAAATGAAGTACCACGTGTTACGCAATCAATACGTTCACGTATTTCTTTTTCTCCTTCTTTTTTTCTCTTGTTCTTCATATTAATTCTTTCACGATATAATTAAATGACGAAGAATTGAAAATGAATGATCCAGAGAACGATTGCCTCGTTATCTCTAAAAATTCTTGAATTTTTTGGTATCAGATGTAAAAAAATATATGGCGTTAATTTTCTTTCTTTTTTTTTTGTAGGACAAATATTAATAATCGAGGATCTATACAACATTTTTTAACTCGACTATTTTCTTTGAAATCTTTCGGTGCCGTATCTCTGAAATTTATCACAGAGAGAAATCTGCTTTCGTTTCTTTGTTTATTTCTAATTCGAATGCACAGTCGCGTAATTCGAAATGACAAAATTCCTTGCCGTAACGATCATTCGTTTCGCGTATATAATAAAAATGCAACATCCACCGAGATTTAATTATTCAACGAGATTTATAATTTTTACCATTCCAAACAAAACACAAAATTATCAAGAGCGCGGCGGTATCGAGCGACCCGTTTCCAGTTTCTTTAGTTACCGAGCACACTACCTTGCAGTTCTATTTACTGTTACCATTCGCAGGGTGAGTGAAAGCTAACGCAAAAACGAACGAATCTCCATAGAATTTACGATACAAAAGCAGGCGAATTAAAAAAGATTAGAAGAAACGGGTTAATTCGAGAGAAAAAGATCAAAATCCAAGGCTACATATTACGAAATACACTTTTATTTTCGTGACGTATCCTTCTACTAATTTTTCTTTGTGTTTGACGTTTCTCGATTTTATTACCGTTCATTTATGTATTTTTTCTTTTTTTTGGGGGGGGGGGGGGAATTCGAGAGTTCAAGAATTTGCGACGCGCGCATAATACGCGAAAATGTGGAAAACACCAATGCAGAATAATATTTATTACGACGTATGATTCATGAAAAAAAATTTCTATTTAGGTTCCCTTTCGTAGAAATATGCATAAACATTCTATCTATCGTATCGGAGATTCTGACTTTTTTACGAATAGTATCGGTGAGACACAGAGTCGGAGAAGGGAGTCGGACGTGTTTGACGAAGGTTTTTTTTGTTTTGACGAACATGGCGAATACGCGCATGTAATTGTCTTTTCATTCACGTGGACTACAAATAATTGCTGTTACGTACTTCCTACTTTGCACACCTGAACGGACGCTTTGAAACCCAATATATCCAAGGAAACCGCCTCACGCATCCGTGCAGAGAGGATTTTCCATTCAATTTCACTCACTGAATAAGTCTGCGGTTTATCGAATAGGATAAAGACGAAAGATATTACCCTTGTACGTCACAATATGGTCATTCCTTCCAGACAACGTTGCACGAGAAATTATAACTTCATTCTTTTGTCACACGCTATGCCTAGCATTTATTAGAACAGGGCTGGTCAAATTTTCATGGGCAAAGATGCATTTTCGAAAAATTTAAATCCGAAGATTACTATTTTGTACTATATTACTATAAATTGTACTAAAATTAAAATCACTATTACTCTACGCTAAGATTATGCATTTGTTTTGACGTTTCAAGGTTACCAACTGACCCGCAGATGTAAGACAAGAAAGAAATAGAACTATTAAGCGTAGACGTATATTTCCCTATAAAATCCTCTATAAAATAAAACTTACAATTTCCTATCCAATTCTTTCTCTGTAAACAGAATATTTTCTGCTGAACTTTTTTTTTTTAGATGAAATATAAATCTCCAGTCTATAAAGCTTAAACATAGTATAATTTATTATCGATACGAATAGCGATAGAATAATCATAAATTTTGTGGAAATTTGGTTAGGTTGCTGAATGACTCACGCGACAAAAACAAAAAAGATTTGTATTTTAGAAACGATCATATGATGCTGGATAAGAATAACGAGAAACTGTATGTACAAACGTAATGGGAATAAATGTGTGTTAGTAAAAAGAAATATGTCCAATTAACACGTAAATACAGATTACTGTGAAAACGTGTGACTCATGGCGGCAAATATATTGAAAATGAACAGCGTGAAATCCGCAGCAGCTTTCCCGTTAATCAGAGGATAAATGAAAAAGCATTACTCGACCAAGTAATTTTTTAACGAGTTGTACTTTTACTGTCAGAACAGAATCCTTTCCTACATAATATGAGTTTAATGAATTGCAGTGAAACTCAATCTTTAATATCCAATTTAAATAACATTATCGTCGTTTGATGTTTCTAGAGAAATAGAAAAAGAAAAGGATGCAACTTTTACAAGCGTTTAATTTCCTACATTTAAATTTGGAATACCATCAAAATCAATCGTGTTTAAGGATAAAATAACTTTTTTTTTTAACGAGACCTTTAACGATAAAATTTTATTCTACATTTTCCACTTATATTCGCACCCGTTAATTCACCAAGTTCACATACACATGTATACCAGGAAAATTTTCGAATTCGATTTTCTCGAAAACTAGGTCTTGAACAAAAAGATTTTATTTCGTACTTCCGATTCCTCTTTGCACGTAGAATCATTCTCTAGTCAATAGTATTACGTTATAAGGGACACCCTGTATTATTATATAAGTAATACTTTTGAAACAATGCCAATTACAGAAATTGGTAACGGTTAGATGGTATATGGTAGTCGAGTGGAATGCTGAAAGATCGAAAGGGAGTTCACTGTGAGTTTCGTTCCACGGAAATCTTGCACCATCCGAGTTAAGGAGGGTTGAACAGGAAATCGATATTCCCACTCCTAACCGTCTACAAAGCCGATTGCCTGACAGGAAATGTCAAGTTAACAGTAACAATATCTGCAGTTACATTACTTACGCCAAATTTCTAATTGGTGTAATTAATTAATAACGTAACACTGTTGAAATAATATTTTACAAAGTATCAAAAATAAAAAGAGAAAAAATAAAGCAATATTTTCATTTAGATAAATTGTTAGATAAATCTAAATTTGATTTGAGCTAAAACGTAATTGATTTAAAATATCAAATTTTTATATTTTTGACACATCTTTGATTTTTATAACGCGAACTCTCATTAGTATAGTAATATGACAACCGAACTTTTGACCTGGTCGCTGACACGGATGCTAATCAAGAATGATGAACGTAACCGCATTAAGCGATAATATTTGATGGTGCTGCAATCATACGAGCTATTTTGAAGCAACTGATGAAGAATTAATGAAAACGTTTCAATTTCTGAATTTGGCAATGCTAAATGTCACACGAGTCGCGTGCAATGATTTGTAACGAAATTCGAATATACCAGGGATAATTGATGTCGATTAAAGTTAAATTACATTTCCTGAATAGTTTTATCAAAGCGGTCGATACATACCGTAATCGATAACTCTCGATATAATTTTGGATGGAAAAATCCATAAAAGAATTTTTTAAATAAATTCACTAAAAATGTAAGGCTCTAATCATAGCACAAGTTTTACATTTTCTCTAAATTAGACGTACTTACAATGTGTTAAGAAAATTCATAAATGTATAACGAAGAATTCTTTAAAAACTGTAATAACTTTGCTCAGCGATAAGAAATAACGAATGTAGTAATTCAGTGCACTAACTATGAATATAATGCATTAATAGCGAAAATTATCATTCTGGCCATTGAAATAAATACGTACTTGGCCTATTATTTCCCCCACGCGCTTTCCTAGTCGCCATACCCATGAAACAACTCGACACGTAGGCACATTTCGCTCTATTTCAGCGAAATTAGCGACACCTGTTGTTGCATTCGCTTGCTGATAACTCATTCCATAATTTCCGAAAGTAATCTACCTTATCGAACTTTACCGTTCTACTTTATCGATATCGAGAAACAAAACCACATTACCTACAGGATTTTGCGCGAAATTAAAAAAATAGAGGATACAAGATGAGAACGATGAACTCTATGTGTACATCTAAGAAGAGGCCGACGCCCCCTTTTCAAGGTGAACAACTCTCATGAGAGATTACAACATTTTTCTGTAGAGATTTTTATTCATATTTTCTTCTCCCATTTCAAAGCACTAGTTTAAATAAACACTTTGTGGTTTCTTTCTAATAACGGGTTACTACGATTTTGGTGATTTTAGTCATCATAAAAAATGGTGATATTAACGCAGATATAAATTACGTATTTCCAAAGTATTTTAATATACTTATTATTCCTAGCAAATATTCTTCTGCATAAAATTATTACTATATTGTATTTGAAAGCTTTAAACCACATATTCAAATTGAAAATATTCTTCATTTATCTTATTCAACGTAAAATAATCGCGAAGAAGCAGAATGAAATATTATGTATGTACAAGAAAACACAAACATGCAGAATAATAGAAAACAATTATGAAACAATATACTACTGAATGAAAAAGTTATGTCACTATCACTTACCATTGAAAAGCATTGAAGTGGTAGTAAACAAGCCCTTGACCATATAAAAATGAAGCATCTTTCCAATAGTCCCCTTTTAAGGAGTAAAATTTTTGATATGCCGACATGGCTGTTGAAATTAAAAGAAATGTAAAATATTGTAAATGAAAAGCAATAAAAACTTATCACAAACAATTAATTACCTTTACTATAATCTTCTAAAAGTAAGTGAAAATGCCCTAGTTTACAATATGTTTTAGGATCGATACTAATTCCTTTGTCTTCGTCATCGTCCTTTAATTCATCAGGATTCATTTTTGTACTATCTGCTTTTCTACGTTGCTTTTCAGCTTGTGCTTGGACTAGCATCCTTTCTAGATATTTAATCGCACGAACAACTAAAGCTTTTTTCTTTGTTTGCTCCGGTGAGTTTAATTTCAAAAACCCAAATTGTCGACTGCACACATATTGAAAAAATACATTGGTTAATTAAAAAATTATAATAAGAACCTCTTATATAAGCACAAACGACACTGCACATTATTTATTGTTGCTTTATAGTAAATTTTTAACAAAGTACACATAAACAAGTAGCTCACATTAATACTTTCGTTTATATAACGTTATAAACACATTTTCATGTGTCAGCCAATATATTAGAGATTACGAACAAATACATTATGAATTATAAAAACACAATGACATTTTAATCATATTTGTTGTATTCAAACGCATGGAAAAGGATGTCAGTGGGGAACAAAGCGCTTACAAATGAACCGATCAAATTACGCGCCTATTCTGTCAAACAAACTTTTAGGTTATATTTTGATAGAAGAGCGAGGAAACTACGATTGATATAAAGCAAAGTAAGAGGTCAAAATGAGTTTTATTAGAATAGATTTTATTCACTTCAAAATCACCTGTCTAATTCAGATAATATCTGTAATTCTTGAGGGGTCAAGTTGATATCGTCAGTATCCTGGGCCATTTTCGTGCTCGGTAAATATACTCATTAAAAACAGAAAGGACACATGTTTGCACTTAGAACGGGCCGCTTTCTACGAAAATCCGAGAGTTTTCGCAGTTTATACTCTCGACACCTCGTCACCTCATCGGGACGATAAGTTTTTAAAAGCGGCGATCAGGTTAAATCAGGATGGCGAATCACGCGACAGAAGGCCATTATCATGGTTCACGTCGACATGTAATTCCGGTACCAAAGAACATTATTCTCCTAAACGTCTCAAAAGCGCGCGAAAAGTTAAACAATTTGACCTATATATTCTGATGCATATGGAAACTTGTTTAATTCTCAACTTGTTAACCATAAAATATAATTCGAGTTTATCAAGTCATTGATATTGCGAGACCGCAAATTTTTATGCAAATGCATATTTCTGAAAATATAATTAAAAAAGAAAATCGTACTAGAAAATTATTTTACCTTTATAGAAAGCACTATATTTTGGATATTTTATACTTTTTTTCGTGTTATGTGCATTCTGCGCAAATTTATGCCTTCAAGTTTTCTATAAATGTATAAAAATCCACAATACAATAATAAATTTAATTTATTATAATGAATATATAAAGGTTAGGAACCAAACCTAACAAGAAATAAGTAATGAATAATAAATTGATCGAACTTTTATTATTTGTAAAATCTGATAAAATCTACTACTTAGATTTTCGATTTTTCTAAGAAATCACTCTAAGATTCGAATAATTAAAAAAATTATTTTAGATTAAAATTATTCTAATTAATATTATTTATCTTTTTAATCCTTAATCCTTTAATTCACAATATGGCATATCAATTCATACATTTTTATATTATTAAAATATCAAATATTATAGACGGTTACTTCGTGATTTCGCTGTTTTAACGTCTTCGTCACTTTTTGAACTCGAACGATCGTTGCAGAGTACCAGAAATTTTGTCACATTGATCTAAGCTCAAAGGCATTAATTTTATTTAAATACTTCGGTAAACGAAGAAATTAGGTGAGCCTTGCATATGTAAATA
Source organism: Bombus vancouverensis nearcticus (assembly GCF_051014615.1). Lineage (NCBI taxonomy): Eukaryota > Metazoa > Arthropoda > Insecta > Hymenoptera > Apidae > Bombus > Bombus vancouverensis. Next base: position 15,387,369 of record NC_134915.1, on the reverse strand, counting down.
CTAACCGCTATGAAATATTATGTAATTTAAGGACACATCTGAAATATATCATGTCCAAAGTGTACAAGAAAAAAATCAAGTCAGGAGCAACAAAATTATTTAAACGGTAGACAGTTCTCGTTTTTCACTGTATTTCGAAATGTTTTGTTTCTATTTTTGATATTCTACCTACACGTTGTATGATATAACGTGTTGATTCGAAATAAGTAATAATTTATCGTTCATTGACATTCATTATTGCAATTTTTGAATAATGCAGTCATCGATATATTTTTATTCTGACGAATAGTCGAAGAAAGACTAATAGTGTTATTTAAAGACGTGAAAATAGCGTTCATACATAGTTATTTGCGTAGTAATTTGTAAAATAAAGTGATATCAAGGATATCTAGCAATATAAAGAAGGAATATAATAATTGACAAAAAATAATATTTTTAAATAAAAAAAATCATGTATATTAAAAGTTTACAATAGTCCATATATTTTAAAATTGCTATATTGTAGTGAGAAATTTATATTGATATATTTTTTCAGTGTGAAGATGAATCTTCCAGTAACAAAGAAAAATAAAGATGATGCGAACAAAGGAGAATGTAGCTTAGATATTTCAAAGGAAACAAAAAGCATAATAGATAAAATCTTAGGAGATGTGAGCAAAAAATCTGCCACCAAACAAATCATTATCGGTACAACGTCAGGATGGTGGGTGTTATAGATATATCAAAAATGTATTAAAACTTCTCAACTTCATTATATATCTAAGTTATTTACAGTTAAAATTAAAAAAAGATAATAACTGAAGAAAGATAATTTTAAATATCTAGAATACTTTTTGTTCGATATAATTACATGCAAAGAAAAAGCTCAATAACAAAAGTATCTAACTTTATATAAATACTTTGTATAGGTTGACTGGTTTTGTAACAATGAAAGTTGGAAAAATTGCTGCATGTGCAGTTGGTGGTGGAATTATAATATTACAGATTGCAGCACATCAAGGATACATCAAAATTAATTGGGATAAAATTCAAAAGAAAGCTGAGAAACTATCAGATAAAGTAGAAGAGAAGGTAACAGGTGAAGGGCCAAGACTTATGGACAAGGTAAAATTCCTAATATATATATTACAATTTTTATAGGTTCAAAATATTTAATATGTCACTATATATAAATATAATGTTAATATTATTTATAGGTAGGAACATGGTGTCGATACAATTCACTTGTGGCAACAAGCTTCATTGGTGGTTTCATTATTGGTTTAGCATCCTGAATGTGAAGCTATTAGTCGTGTACAGAAACATAAACGAACATTATATATTTATTACTTACAATATTGACATTGTATATTAGATATTATTTCTATCATTTTCACCATGATCATTGGTATTTAAAAACCAAAGAAACACCTATTATTATTTAAATTAGTAAGATTGTTTAAATCTTAAAAGGCTATTTTTATTTCAATTTTTTAATATATAAGTTTATTATAGCATGGATTTTTGTAGCATTGTATTTCATGTATATGTAATTATAATCTAACACTTCTGAGATAATGTGCATGCATTAAGAAGTTTTTACACATTTTCTAACCATTATATTTTAATTATTGATTATTCAAGCATATATGCAAATTTATGCATTAACTCTTGTGAAAAAAAATAGCAAACATATCATAGCAAATACATTGTAAAGAGTTAGTTATATCGAACAATAAATACAATAATTTAAATTTGATTAATTGGAATTTTATTTTCTTTTCGTATATATCATGAAAAAATTTTTGTTTTGGAAGTTGAAATATCAATACTTTGTACAAATTTATATATAACATTCTATAAATATGTTATTAATTGTTTAAAAATTAAATAAATTATATTAGTAACAAATTCTATTGTTTCAGGTCGAGAGATACGTTGATAGAAAGCTAGACAAAGCTGAACAATTATTGAAAAATGGTGAATCTCATACACGCCGTTGGTACCACTCTATAACTGGTGATACCTCCTTTAAACCTACAGAATTTCACTTTTTCCTTGCATCTTTTGTAGCTGGTTTAGCATTTGGTTTTGCAACTGGCAAGTAGATTTAAGTATGCTGTATTCTGAATGCATATAAAAAATTCAGATGTTTACATTTCAAGAACAATATATAAAACTTCATAAAAATATATGTGGTAAGATATAAAACCGGAACTTATGTTTTGAAAATGCTAATAATTAAGCACACCTAACAGTACATAATATAATGAAATTTTACTTCTTTATATTTATAACTTAATAACATTTTTTTAATACTTTACTAATTTATGTTACTAATTTAACATTAATAACATATATTTTTTATTAATACTACATTTGCCATTTTGTAACATGTAGATTAATTTTTCATTAGTTAAGTGATAATATAGATACTATAAAATGTGTTGAAATAAATACTAAAATTCGTTTTGCATTCAGAATGTAGCAAAAATAGTGCAGTAATTTTAGGAAGTATATTTATAAAGCATAGAAATTAATATAATCTTATATTAACAATATTAACAAATGGTATAACTTTTTTGTACCATTTTTCTATATTTAATTAGATCTGTGAAATATATTCATATAATTTCGAACTCTCACAAAATTTTTTTATAAAAATATTGTTATTTAATTTATTAGTTAAATAGTATTATTTAATTAGTATCTTATCAAAAATACAAAATGGACACAGTAGTATGAAATAAAAGACACTGTTAAAATAGAGTACTATAAATTTTCCCTCAAATAATGTGTTCTGTCTTACATATAACTATAAGTTATATGGTTTTGAATAAGATGATATAGTATTTTATAATATTTTTTCCGTAACATTTTTTGCGTAAGATTTTTAATGAATTCACTCAAGTATTTTATGGCATGAAAAGATATAAATGAAATAAATTATGTAATACTGCCATACTCTTAACTATTGTATTTGTAAAGATTATGTATAGATCAACGTGTATGTATATATGTATATATAAGATGTAATGCTTGCTTTGTTACAAAATATTACAACAGTAAGTGCGAAGTTTTTAATTGTAACCGTTGAATGTAATTATTGCATTATAAGATAACTGAAACTATTTTATACCAAGGATTTTATTGTCCTATGCTATGACAGCGCTTGCTATTTTCATTCTATTTTCTCAATACTATATATATAATTATGTATATATGATTATTTTAATCATTAGTAAATGAGTCAAACAAATATAAATATTTAAAATGATCGTTATACGATCGTAAGATTTCGCGTACCTTTTGTAGCCTCTGAAATATTATTTTGTAACACATTAAGTTTCACATCCTATATATGCAAGATAAAGGCAAGAAGATATATTAACATATATCTTTGTAGCTTATGATTAATCGAAAGTACTTAGGATGAATATTATTCTGTGTGCTATATAAGTCACTTATAAATAAAACTAAATTATAATAAAATTGTAATTATATAAAAGAATAATAGTATTTACTTCTTATTTTAAAATCTCTTAAGGCATTGCATAATAATAGTCCTTAATCGTCTCCTAATCTTTTGATCACCGTTACAAAATATATGTGTCGAATTATCCCCTATTTGAATCAAAGTATCTTCATCTTGCTGTAAACATGAACAGTAAAATAAGAATAAATAAAAGAAGATTTTATATTTTAAGGAGGAAGTATTTAATAAATTCTTACTAAATGAATACTGGTTGCAGTTGGACTATGTTGTAACTTGGCTCCTTGAATACCTTCTTGATTAAGCTTTTGAAGGAGTTCTTGTGGATCCAAATTGCCATACTCATGTTTTCTTTCTTTAAGAACTTCTTCCTTAATTGGTGCAGGTGAACTAGAAGACGCTTTACGTTTTCCACTAGGTCTATCTTCAATGCTCTAATAACAAAGTTTGTGGTCAATGAAACATGTTTTTCAATTATATACTTATTAAATTTCATTTTAATAATACATACTTTTATTGTGTATACGTTATCCTTAACTTCCAGTTCACCAGTAACAGAGGCAAGACTTAAACCAGGACGAATTTCATTAGGAATTATATTTCCAGCTAATTCAGGCTCAATAAACACCCGTCCTTTCTTTCTTTTTAAAGGCAATTTTATAACTTCACCTCTTTTGAAAGTGATTAAAGGTTTTTCCTTAAATGTAAAATAAGTTAATAATTAAATGAAATAATCTACATATAACACATCATTAAAAAAATACACTTACCCCTACAGGTTCTATAACAAGATCTGTTCTATGTGGAGCAGTTATTGGTGGTTGTGTATAACACTCAGGTATAACTAAATGTTCTGGTTTCAAATCCCTAATTAATTTATTAGCTTGAGTAAAATTAAGAGATGTGTCAATTGGACAATGCACTGCTTTCATAGCTAATGGTTGAAATGGTGCCAAAGCATCTAAATATGGAAAATCTGGTTCTGAAATGATAATTATTGTCTATAAAATTTTTTACAAATCACGTCATAATAATAATCATATATATATATGACGAATAATGTATTGCAATATATTATAAATTATATTTAATATAATATATAACAATAAATATACCTGTGAAAATTATGGTATGTTGTGGATTACTACCCCATAACTGAACAAAATGAACTGCATCTCCAAATCTAAGACTGGGATGACCACAAAAGACAACACAAGGTTGTCTATAATCAGAACTAAAACCTTCAGCATATATAGATGTAAAATGTTTTAATCTGGCATTTTTAACAAGAAAAGCATGTGGAAATGGTTCCTCAGGAAGATAAACTTTATTTTGTTTATTTGTTGACAACCTGCAATAATTTTAAAATAAATAATTTAAATAGTCCTGATACTTATTTATTTAATTTAAAACATACCATTCAGCTAAAATATTTGAATATGCTAAAGATGTTTCAGCTACTGGTGATATAAAAAATAAAGGAACTTGTGAAAAACCAGACTTATCCAAATGAGTACTAAGGCATTCAAATAAATCATATACAACTCCAGATGGATAACACGGTATTAAAACACATCCGCCAGTTCTGAGTGTTATAGCTACAAAGTTGAATTTCAACATACAATATACTAAATTATTTAAATGTTAAATAAAGTATATACAATATAATAAAATTCTACCTACCAACAGTCATACACAGTTCTCCAAGCATAGTATCTGGATTTGCAGTAGGTGTTTGAGTTAAACCAGTTAATATTAACATATTAGCATGTTTCAAAGTAGCTTGTTCCATAGGCCGAGGATGTGTTGTCAATGTTGAGGATCCACTTACAAATGCAACCTTTTCATGGTCACATGAAATTAACCAATTACTGCTACCCAAACAATATCCGGAGCTTATAGGAGTGACTGTTAATGCACCATATATATCCTATGAGAAGTAAAGGATTTATAAATAACATTAAATTATATAAATATTCTTATTAACATTATGCTAACTTGCCAATTTTTGATCATATCCAACTGTTTGGATATATGATAAAGAAGTATTAACTGCTGATATCGAATATATATGTTTCCAAGATTTTGGCTTAAGAGCATCAGCTAATGGAGGAGGTAATACATGTAACATTTCCTTCCAATGTTTGGCTAATGTAGCTTTCGGAGTTTGTTCAATGAATTCTACTAGTTCCTCCATAAAGAATCGTCCAATTTGTAATGTTGGTTCCGTAGCATAAATAATGCCTTTGAAACCAGTGTCCTCTGTTATAAATGGCAGAGCCAACATACAAGTATAATTTGATATCAAAATGGCATCAATTTCTGAAAAGTCTACTATTTTCTCCAAAGGTGGAGAAAATTCAGGGGTCGAATCTACAAATACTCTGCCGCAACATTCTTTTAGTTCCTACAAGATTGAATGTATAATACATATTATTATATATTATATATGAAGTATAAAATTTTAAAAAATATGTGATTATATGCAAACCCCTTCTATTTGCCAATCTTGATGATTATCACGTGGAAGCCACAAAGGTAAAGAATTAAATTTGGTGCTGGGAACCATAGGCATTGGCATGAAATGTAGTACAGATTGCATATTTAAGCCGCAATCTAACATTAAAGTAATTCCTTTGAAACTTAGAACCAAACATGGTTTTGTTGGTTCACTCGATAAACAATACTATAAATATAATGAATATATTTTAAATGCATCTATTATAAAAACACATCTAATTAATAAAAATTAATAGATATAATATTTGAATAGTTTTAATTAGGTTGAGAAATATTTATAACTAAAACATTTGGGAAAAGATTAGTAAAAATAATCTTCATAAATTAAATTTAATCTTCATAAATATGCTATTATATTAAAATATTAAAATAATTATAATTACCAGTTTCATCTTAAATGTTATATTTTATGATATCGATACAAATATGAACAAGTATGTTTTGATCCGGCATATATATTAAGAACATAACCACTAATGTAATGTATTTGCTAATTCAAGCAAACTTGTATAATTTTTCCATTTAATAATACTGCAATAGATTACATTTATTTGTGTAGAATATACAATATATATTGTAACATAGAATTACAGAGAAATAAGATCTAAAGCGTAAAAGCACTCTTCTAAATTTAATTAAAGAAATGGCCGAGGTTATTGTATTATTTAATGGTTATTCTACAAAACTTGGCAATGAAATAATGAAAGCCAATTGTTCTTGTACATTAATAAAGGCATCGAAGAATATTATCGTTGATACTATGACAGCTTGGGACCGAGAAAAAATAATACAAGGTGTTACTGTTTATCTGACGTTTCCAAATTTTGTCGAAGCACTTAAAAGAAAATTTTATTTCAGCACTTTTTAAACATAATATTACACCTGAAAAAATTGATTATGTCGTATGCACTCATAGTCATGCCGATCATATAGGAAATAATAATCTTTTCGTAAATGCGGAACATATAATTGGAACTTGTGTTCACCGTGGTGAACTATTTTTCAATAAAAATTTTAAAGACGGTGATGTTTTTAGAACATATTTTACAATAAACTTATATCAATAATGTAAAATTAATAAATAAAAATTATAATTACTAAAATATATTACACAGGATATAAAATTTGCCCAGAAGTTAAAGTTATAGCAACCCCTGGACATACACCGGATGATGTTACAGTTTTAGTTGAAACTACAGTTTCTGGGAGATCTACATGTTTTGCTATTACAGGTTTTATTTTTTAAAATGAACTTCGTAGCATTATAAATGGTTTATGTACATTTCTATATTGTTATATATTTTACAGGAGATTTATTTGAAAAAAAGGAAGATATATCAGATCCATCGATTTGGAAAGAGTTAGGAACTATAGAATTACAAAAAACTCAATCACTTATGCGATCTCATGTAGTAGATTTGGCAAATCTTATAATACCTGGACATGGGCCCATGTTTGCTGTTACTGATGACATGAGAAAAATTATTAGGAGTCAAATAATTCTATAACATCATAATGTATATATGAAAATATACATTTCTGTAATTATACTCTGTATATTTTGTAACAAGAATTTTATTTATTTGTAATATTTGATTAAGTCTTACGTATACTCACATTGTTTTTACAAATACTTTATTAAACACTGTAAAGTGTAGTACATAGTAGACAGTATCAGATAGTATCACAACATTATTATATATATATTATTATATTATATTATATATATATATATTTGTATACATTGCAATGATTATTACATATTATTTAATTCACAAATGTTTAGAAAAAGAGCATTTAAATAGCTATGTGCTACGATCCTGCTTGTTATGCAATATCATAATAAGTCAAGTAGTATTTTGTATAATTAAAAAATAATTTACTAATTTAAATATAGGTAATTGTAGAAAGAATAGCATACACATGTTGTAGATATATTTTCTTAATATGCTGCAATTTGAGTATTCACTTTTAATATTTAAACTACATATTTAAATATTTTTGTTGTGTTCACAGCCAACATCTAAAATAAGACTTCACATACTTTATTCATAACTTTCATTTTTCATGTTTTATGAATAGTTCAAATGTTACTGATAATAAATCATAGTTGAATATACTTGTACATTATGTACACACATTTAATGTTGATATATAAAAAATTATATAAGTAGATACCTGACAAATATATGTGCCATATGTAACAAATATGCAATTATCAATAGCACTATAAGATTCTGAAAAATAATTACAGTACATTTTCCAGATAATGCTATTTTATTTAATTCTTGTATTCTTATAATTTGTAATATGTATTTTGTACTGTTCTGAGAACAATACTGTATTATATGTCATTTAAAATATGTTAAAGTTTTTACTTATAATCATTTTCACAGAAGAATTTTATAATTTATATTGTAATTTTTGCGAGGATTGGCACAGTTTATAATTTCTGTCTATAATAACCTTTCCAATAAATTGTTTTATGTTGATTGATTTAATTTTTAGACCACTTATGCATATACAATTACAAATTATAATACAAATGGTATGTATTTATGTTGCTATCGCATGTTAAGTGTCCTGCACCTTAAATGCAAATATTATTATATATGCCAGCAAAATCAATTTGCTGAACAGAAAATTAAATTCTTCATCCAAACAAAGTTAACTTTAAATTATTGCAAGGTACATCCAAATATAATAATTTAAAATTATGTTTTCAACATAAGAATATTAAAATTCAATCATATTAATTTATTGTCATTGTATTGATGTAACTATTTTTTTCAGAGTTTATTTTTATATTTAATTTAATTTTACAAATTTAAAATTTCTGACAAAACATATTACTTCTTATTCCTCTTTTGTCACATTGTGTTATGAATTATTATATTCAAATGCATAATGCAACTGTTAGTTGGTGTCACAATAACATATTTAATTCAATAACGTTTTAAAATAAATTTTTCTGCAATAATTACTACAAACCAGGACCTCCACTGAATTATAAATTATATACCAAGTGAAAAATATAAGTTATATTTATTGATTTTCATATAATTGATTCGTTGGTACTGCATATAACAAAACTTTGTTACATTTAGTACAACCAATAAATGTAATATATATGTTGCTATAACATAGTAACATATAATTCATATATATACACACATGCATATAGATTATGAAAGATTTTGTCAATAATTTTGTCAAGACTTATTCATGACAATCAAAAGATAATAATGTAATAATATTAATTATAAAATGAAAATAATATAAGTTACATTTATTATAATAGCATACACTCACATTTCATTAACAACTTATATGATTTATTTTTTATAATATCTAAACAAAAACAGGAAGTAATAGAAACATCTTCCAAATTCTACTTATGATGAATAGTATTAGATATAATAGTTTGCACAGATTTTTTAAGCTTTTCAAATAAATACATTTATCAGTTGCACATATAATATTACACATAAAAAGGTAAGTTTATTTACCAATATCAATTAGTCTCTATAAATGTTTGCCGACCAAACCTGGCAAGGCGACGCGTGTGTGCAATGGTAGTGGTCCCGGACTAACTTCTCCCATCACAGTTCCCAGCTGCCCCACAAAGTATTAAATAGATCAAGAATTCATCTTTAGATTCTTACACATTATTTAATATACCGAATAAAATTATTATTGATTTTGTATATGTAAAATTTCTTCATAAAAATCATTGCGACAAAATCAGTAATGTGTACAGGTTTAAGTCAACATCTAAGAATCTACTTTTATGCAAGTACCATAATTAGAATAAATAGACTATCAAATAAGGAGAAGGTTTATTATTTACTGACGATTTCTTTTCATAATTTAGTAATGTAGCAAATAATTTTTGTAAGTTCAGTGTATATACAACAAGTATATAGTAACAAATATATTTTGTAATTTTTTTCCTTCTCCCTATCATTTATTCTTTGTATAATACTTACATTCAATCTTTTGTTGTCAATGTCATTTGTTATCCAAAATATTGGATAATACTTCCCAAAGAAAATAAATACCAGGAAAATATAATTAACATTTATAGAAGCTATAATACAATAGTAATATGTAATATTTGACACCAACATTGCATACGCACATACCTATGTCATACTTTTCTCATTAAGTATTATCTGAGATGTTGATTACAATCTATCAGAAAGCATGTTTTGTATCATTTGAAGAAATTAAAATTTATCTGGTATCAAAATTAGAGAATGTTAGAAATTAAACATACCGAATTAGAGTCTGTGTGAAATAACATATTAATGTTAAGTAGTATAAATATTTATGGCATATTGTACAACAAAGAGAGTAATTACTTAATGCTTAAATCAATGCAGCCAAATTCCCCCAAAAATGTATACAACTTCATAAATTATATTAGATTTACTCTTATAAATGTATTCTGTTTGGAGAGCTCCTTACATGTGTCTGTGGAGAAACCAAATATAAATAAGCAATATATGCTGTAAAAATATTTAAAAAATAAAAATAAATGTAATAAAAATAATACTTCATACAAAAATAAAAAATAATTTACACAGAACTAAAAACTTTTTCCTCTAGAAAAATATGAACATAATTGCAACATGTTTATCATTATTAAAATAAGTTATTTGCCGATTGCACAATAGTATAATTTTTAAAAAATTCTGAACAAAATATTAATAATACTCTATTATAATTTATTAAAATCTCTTCTTTAAATATAAAATATATAAAATTGCAAAACACTTATACAATTCATTTTTTCTTGACCACATCAATAAACTACACCAAATAAAATTAAGTACATGTGCACTAAATGATATGCAGTGCTATTTAAAACTTACACCAACAATTAAATGTAAACAAAAGTAGTATAACTATATAGTGAGAAATATTGGTAAATAATGTATAGAAAGCAGATGTAAAAGATTATTTTTCCTGCGGAAATTACTTGTTACTAATAGCATAAGTAGTGTGCAAGCGGCAACTTTTAGATAGCATTTCTGATATAAAAATTGATGCCTGAAAAGTAATTTGGTTTCTCAGGCTACATGCAATAACATTCATTAAGTGACAGACATAAACCAGATCCTTCTCCAATATTGCTATGAATAAATAAAATGTACGAAAAAAAAATAAATTGTAGAAATGATAGGACAATATTTGCTTCATAAACCTTATAATGATATTAATGATTTGGTGTTAATGAAGTATAATGATATTTAGAAAGCTTTAAGAATTTCAGATTAATGAATTGAACACTGAAAATTATGTTTAATGTTCAATTACAATATGTTTAAAAATTTTAGTAGTTTTATATAAACTTTTAATATATATATAGATCAAAATTCTATCAGACTCTTTACTATAATTATTTTACTTATGTTAATACTTTCAAAGAAATCACAATATGTACATTTTAAAATTTGTTGTTTATGTGCTATGTGTCTTTTGATCTTTGTAATTTGCGTTTACATTAAAATACATTATATTTTGATATCAAGAAAATAAAAGGTGCGATACAGATATTTTGTTCTATAATATTAGTCTAGTTTTAAGACTTAAAAGAAACACATATATTAAACATAACAATTTTAAATAACATTTTATAATTATGAACATAAATATAGAAAGTATAAATATGATGATTGATCTTTAAATAATAAATAAATACTATACATCAGATTTTTTAAATAAGAAAGTAATTTTTTGTAAATCTGCAAAGATTCAGAAATGTTAACTAGTAATGTAAATTCTGTTTAACATTAATGCAAAAATTAAAGGTATTATTAAAAAATTTTAATATATACAAAATAATTATTTTTAATAATTACTCCTACCCCCAAGTATAATATACAAAGCATTTAAAAATAATCTTCTGAAAACATTATTTTCAATGGCTTCTGTCTCGTTACAATGTTCTTAACGGAATAAATCCTTCCATTCCAATGATTCTTAGGTCCTCATCATCATCATCATTTCTTTTTCTCTAAAAAAATCGGTAAGAGCGCGATCAAATGTAGACTAAAAAATTTGCTCTAAATTGATAAAAAAGATATATATATATACACATACATATATATACATACATATATATATATATATATTGGATAAAAACACAGGTTTCTCACATTTCAGTTAAATGAATAAAAATATTTTGAGTGTTCTTAAATATTATTTTAATAATAGACATTAAACATAATTTTCGAAGAAAAAAGATTATTCATAAAAAGAAGAAATGAAATGATCTCTTTAACATTTAATCTGTTATGTGGATAAGGAAATGTCAAATTATAGTATTACACATATTTTGATTTTGAATAAATTTTTTCGAATAAACTCATTAATTCTTCACGTGTTTCTTACAAGTAATTACTGATAGTTATATATAGATAGAATAGTTGCATACATTTACTGCATCTGTAAAATAACTTTAGTAAGAAGACTATATATATAGATTCATGCCTATATAATAGCATTTCAACTTCAATATATTTTATATATGATTGATTTTTGTCATTATAAAAACATTGTTAGTATTGTTAATAACCCACAAACCTAAATATGACAGTGATACACAATATTTTATTTTTATATTAACAAGATTTTATTTGAATAATTAGTGTACACTTATGGTATATTTCATAAATGAATAAACTTCAGTATATATGTTAATCAGTTATACAAATGTGTATCATTGCATATCTACAGTGAAGAAAAATAAGTTTTTCATGCATATTCTATACATTTTATATGAAAGGTTTTGACATAAAGAATTACTTATTACATTGAGAAGATACTATAAATAAGTGAAACCTATACAATTGCTAATATTGAAAACTTCTGACATTAAGTAGAAACATATATTACATCTAATACTAAAATGTTACTTTCATATAAAATGGAAAGGCTATGTTGTACAAGTGTTTTTATGTAAATGGTATAACGAAGAGATAATTTGAAACAATGTTTAAAATATAATTACATGAAAATTAGGTATAAATGATAAACTCATTCATACCAATGTAAGAAATATTTTCATACATAATTTTTATACAAAATTCAAATGTTTTAATTCAAATCCAGTACTTCTACCTTCTGTGTAAATTAAGGATTACATAAGGTTCATCTGGATTAGTGACATCTGTGCTGTTAGGCTGATAGCACGGATTAATAGTGTAATTGAGATTAGGTTGATGAAAACTCACCGGTTGAATACTACTCCTTCGACGTTCCAGTTCACGATCTTCGAGACAAAAATCTGAATCTGAATCTGCTTTTCTAACAGCTTCATCCTAACATAAAAAACACAAAAAATATCTAACATCTTTACTGTTTTAACTATTTTATCAACAGTTTTAATAAAATAAACATTTCTAAAATCATATATTGTACCTGTGTCATTTGTTGTGTTGTTGTGAGAATCCTGGCTAAAGGTGTGCAACAAACTGGTAATGTTTCTAATAATGTAGGCCTGGAGTGAGTTAAAAGTGGTTTCATGTAGCGAGTATCAAAGTCACCCCAGATTCTAGCAAGTAATGCTTTTTCATTAGGTTTTATGCCACTGCCTGGTAATGATCCATCCTGCATAGAATTATACTGTGAAATGTGAAGGATATTTGGATTATCCATCCTGTATGATAATGATATCTTCTTTCAAATGTAATTAAGTATAAAATTATACTTATCAAAAATATTTAAAAGATCATGACAGTTTAAATAATTTATTAAATAAGAATTAAATGAATAACTTTAAATTATATATATAAAAATAATTGAAGAACCATAGCACATATTATACAGAAATTCTATATCAAGATTAATTAACTTTTTATATTATAAAACACTTAGCATTATTATTAAGTATTAAAAACATGCTTAATTGTTTATCTTTATATTGGTATGCCTTGTTAATTATGTTTGCATATGTTTTGTTAATGAATGTAAATGGATATGTATATATTTTATACACTACTAATCATCAACATACAGAATGGATAACAAAAATGATACAAAAGGAAATATTGAAGCACATGCAATTAGCAAATCAAACTGATGTTTAATAATGAAAATAAGACTAAAATTTTCTACATATATAAAGCAATAATTACATTGCAATTAATTTTTATTATATATACATAAATAAATAGAAGCTGAATTTTTAGTTTGCATGATATAAACACAAGCATCTATAAATTTGTTAGCAATATCGCTTTCAAAATGTTAAATCTTAAATAGAACATATTTTACAAATCTTTAACATAAAATAACAATTTCTGTGTCACTTTTGAAACTAAATCCTACCTTTAAAAATCGTTAGTATGTATTAATAGATATTAACATATCTATAATTCAATATTTAAGTAATATTAATAACAGAAATATTTATTTTGGTATCATTGTATTATTTTTGACAAACAATAATTCAATTAATGTAATATAACAATTAGTGGTCATTGCAAGCATTTTAATAAGATAATTTTTATTAAATCCCTTATTAAATACCATAATTTGATTATTTTGCACATCTGTACTAATGACAGAAAGCAACTCAGACAATACTACTTATAATGTACAAAACTATTTATATGTTGCATAGTCATGTAAGAGAAGATTAAATAACTACAAAAGTCTATAGCATCAAATTAATCTCAATGTAATAAACATAGGAATTTATATATTTATATAACAAGTTAAATGTACGAATTATTTGTTACCATATAAATAGCATAATTCAATTTTTGAATTAAAATGAAAACATACCGGCGGACTTCTCTCCCTATGTATGTCCAGATCTCCAAAGCCACCTTCGCCACCAGACTATTAACATTAGTACGTTAAATTCTAATCTTTTTATAATATTATTAAGCGAAATTATTTAGAATTAACCAAGCATTTTTACCAACTTTGTTACAATGTAATTAGACATGCTGGATGTTCCAAAAAGTTAAGTTCTAGTGCAAGCTATTTATGATTTTAGTAGTTTTTGTGCAAGAGTAACCCAAGGTTACTTAAGTGGAACTAGAAAACAAACATTTGCAAGTATAATCTTTTCGGACGTTTTTCAAACACAGAAATAAAGATTTTAAGAATTTTTAATAATAGTGTATAATATTAAAAGTGCACACCACAATAATTCGGAATATAATACTTGGGAATACATAAAGGATAGAAAATATAACAGTATGAGAACAATTTTGAAGCATTCATGCGCAAATATTCTTACATTTTAATTTTTATAAATAAACTATACTCCTGAATAATTTAGATTATTTTATATTCAATAAATGATTTTTTATATATTGTGAATAAATGGCCCAAAAAGTCAATAATTAAAATATCTTTTTTTTCTACTTATATCAAATAATCTTTATTCAAAACATGTATTAAAATAAATAAATTATAATCAATAACCAACATTCTGAGAATATTTTAAACCACTTCTAAACACTTAAAATACTTCCAGTTTTAATAATAATGATTTTAAACATTGACACAGTGGACCAATATACTTTTTAAATTATAAACAATATTGGCTATTAATTAAAAATCACTATACTTTTATATAGAAAGAGATGCTTTCTGGATATCAACTATAACTAATAAGATTTAAAGATCAACATCTAATAAAAACTAATCTTATTAAAATTTTGCATCTGACAACTTTTGATGTACATTGTATTAACAAAAATTTATTTGTACCTTTTATTTAAATATATATTAAATAATGGATATCAGTGTTTCATTAACTATATTTTATAATAATATATTTAATAAATATACATAAACCTGTAATTTGCATAAAATAAAAAAACCACTATAAGTTAACAAGCAACACGACTAAAAGTATATGCATGAAAAAGAATCTGAGAAGTTACAAAAAATAATAAAAAATAATATACTTTTAAAACATATATCAGCCATAGATAACCTAAACTACATGTTATTGATAAATATTACTATATTTTTTATACCAAAAATACATAAAAAGAAACCTAGCACACATTATATGTTAGTACAAATTCAATTTCATATTATTTCTGTAAAATGAAAACTAATACATGACTTTAGAATAACTAAAAATACAAATGTAATACTTACACTGCGCATTCCATTGTGTGATAATCCTTCTATTTCTTCATCTACTCCAACTCTGAAAGAAAGTAATTTATTTAAATAAATAAATTATAAGAGAAAAATAATAAAAAAGATATCTTTTGCACTTACGGTATATTAAACCAGCTCAAAAACTGGGTTGTTGCGCCACCCTGGAAGATGACTGTCAGAATTACAATTAAACTCGTTGTTGTTAACATAGCCTGCCGAGCATCCGAAACAGTATTTCTGATAGCCAGAGCAAAACTCATGGCTCCACGTAAACCAGCAAAAAATAACATATGCTGATAATTTAACGATATCTTTGGTTTTCGCGCTAAATTCAATATAAAAGATAATGGATATACATTGGCTGCCCGACCTAATAATGCACAAAGCTATAATAAAGTGGTTAAGGTTTCAATGTTACATGTATGTTTGATATATAATATATGAAGTTAAACATTATTAAATGATAAGGATACAAATCCTGCAAAAATAAATCCTGGATCGAAATGATGTTTCGGAAAAGTAAACATTGTAACACCAATGTAACTGAATATAAAGTTCTCAGCTAAAAAATTTAAAAGTTCAAACAATTGTTTCGTCCGTTGCCGCGAATCTGGACTTAAGTTATTATACGTGTAATGTGCTTGACAAATACCACAGAATAAGACAGCGACTACACCTGTATGTAAATAATTATTTTAAATATTAACTACATTAGCAGAAAATATCTACATGAAAATTCAAGGTAATGTAAGATTTTTATGAATGTTACCTGTAAGATCAGATGCTTCAGCAATTAAGAATGTGCTATAAGACATTAAAACAAATAATGCTGATTCCAAAAGTGGAAAATCTCTGACTCTAGTAAATTTAGTTAACAAAGCAGTGATACAGCCCATGGTAGCACCAATAAATAAAGATAAGCTAAATATTCCAACAAAATCACCAAATGCTTGGAAAAATGCTACAGTTTCAAATCCGCCTGAACCTGATTGATAACGTTCTCCATAATTTTGTATGGCACTACAATAGAACATATAATTTATGTGTGTATTTGACTGAAACTTCTTGCTGACATTTGTAATGTTTTTATATACATACCCACTAAGTACAATTGCAACTGCATCATTTAACACACTTTCTCCAAATACTAAAGCATATAAATTTACATCTACATGTAAATCATTAAAAATAGAAATTATTGTCAGTGGATCCGTAGGAGATATTAATGCACCAAAATATAAGGTATCCAAAAATGTAAATGAAGCAGAAAGATGTGGTATTAATTGCACAAAGGCATACATCAAAGCTCTGAAAAGAAGACAAATAGTGTACATATCAGAGAAGAGTATAATTAAAAAAATATATCATTATATTACAAAGAATTTTTCCATTTATCTGCAGCCTATGAGGAAAACAACAGATATATTCAATCTAAATGACCTATGGACATAAAATTATCACAAGAAACGTTCCACGCAAAAACTCTACATAAATTTATTATTGTGACATGAAAGTAATTGTGTACTTATTAATCATACATACTTCTCATTAAAATCTGAAAAACATACCCAATAACAAAAGCTGATATAGATGTTCCAATTAAAGCATACATAAGAATTGCTCCTAAGTTTCTAAAGAAGTATTTCTGAAATAAAGAAATATCAAATTCTATGGTGTTTCATATTGTATTATATTATATAATAAATATAAAAAACAAATATACTATTACTTACACGTTTTAAACTATACCCAGCATGGAAAATGATTGGTGGTAAAATAATGTTAAAAAATATTTCAGGATCAAAGGTGGCCTGTTAAAATTTTATATTTTTATATAATAAGTTTTTCTACTGTCTAATTTAATTTTAGTTTAGTAGAAATGGAATAATTGTATTAAATAATACCTTCAAATCTATCTCATTATCTTGCTTATAAATCTCTCCCCTAAATGAATAGGCAAATGTCTTATTTTTAATAACACCACCTCCTTTATCTTCTGGAAAACGTAACCATAAGGTATCTGGAGGAACTGATTGATTATATTTACTACTGTTGTCTGGCACAACAGGCATATGAAGAATGGTACTACTTGTTGTAAAACCATAACGAATTATTGCCCCTATAATTAATCCTAGAAAGACATATATGAATAATTAATTTCTAATTTCTTAAAAGATTTAAATAATACAATTATCTTTTATAATTTGTCTGTAGTTAGAATGTTTATTATGTAATTTTTATAAAATGATTATAATTTATATACAATTTAAAGTCATTAACAATTGATAATCAATACTTTACATGATGGTAAATTATTCTTTTTTAAAATTTTATTAAATCTTACTTTTTTATTTACATAGGTGTATATACATATAAAGATAAAATTGTATACATAGATGATGTAATATTTATAATGTAATATTTTTTATATTCGTAAAGATAGATAAAATATAGATAAAATGAGATATTGAATAATTTTAGGAATCAGTTTCATTACTTATACTTTTCAAGGAGATGTTATTTTTATATAATCATAAATACAATTATTTATAAAAGTTATAGAATATTTAATTACGAATAACTAAAATTAAATATATTCTTTTAATTTATGTATAGATAAAATCAAATCAGCTTATAATATCAGAATTTAAAAGCATACAAAAAGATATATGTATATATAAAAAAATATATAGATCTGAGACAGAAAAGTATTTAATATGTGTTATATTTATGCAGTAATAAAATGACAAAGGGACCTTTATAGCTATAAATAAAAACTATAAAAATTTGCAAAACATGCACTTTATTATTACGTTTATACTACGTAAACATAAACTATAGCAGACGACTTACCGTAAATGACAGCTAGACCAGTTTCATGGAGGAACCTAAGACGACGATGCTTAAATGTCCATATTGTTAAAACAGTTAATATCAATAAAAATGTATATAATAAAAGATTTAAACTATCAAGTCTATGTAACAACTGTGCTTTTGCGTCTAATTCAATATCTGTCGCGGCTCCATTACATGATTTTAACAAGAAAATACATAAAATTCCGAGGAGGAGAATTCGTGCATCACCTCTCACTGCCATCTTTACTTTGCAACCATTTTCTGACCGTACTGTCAGTTCAGCAGTATGACCAACTGCGCATTCAATACAGTTGTTATGTATCGTTATAGTTAGGTGGCTCCCCGTAGCGTAAATTTTAAGAACTTTTATTTATTGACGCACGCTTATGACTCCGTGTAGCGCGACAAGTATGAATTTGTGCAGTAACGTAACCGAACAACAATAAGCAAATGGATTTTAACAAAAGATTTATCGACTAAATGTCACAATTATTTATCAATGATAACTATAATAATTCTTCATTTTGTATATTTACTTTTGCTACCATAATAAAGCATATTGACAAGGCATAAATCGCTCGCTTTTCTATATGATTAACTCCAACCAAATTTATTTTTATTATCATTAATTAATAATAATTTTTCTTATTAGATAGTAAATAAATTGCATTTTGTTATCTAAAATCCAACAACATAAATAGACCAAACAACGACAGAAGAGAAAGGATTGTAACATAGAGTTCAGTGTTCAGACATATTTCTAAAAACATAAAAATTGTAATAGTTCAAAGCTTATCTCAATTTGTAATTAGTTATCGAAATACAGGTATTTTGTTTCGAAGTTTATTTCGTCTAAATAAGAAGGAAAATTCAAAATTTTTGCTTAAAAATATAATTTTATTCAATTAGGTATTGTCCGTTTTTGTCGATGACCTTTTGCCATCTTTCAGGCAGTGTTATAATTCCATGTTCATAAAACTTCTGACTTTTACCAGCAAAAAACTGTATTAAATGATCACAGCGCAAGATCACAGCTATATGGTGGATGTGACAACACATCCCAACCTATTTCCAATAATTTTTGGCGAGTGATCATGGCCTCAAAGATGTGTGGGGCTTTGCATTATCATGCTGGAAAACAACATCCTTACGATTTGCCAATGCTGGCCGCTTTTCTTGAACTGCATCGCTCAGCTTGGCGAGTTGTTGAATGTACACGTTTGAATTAATCGTTTGGTTTCTTGGTAAAAGTTCAAAGTACAGGATTCCTTCATATTGACGAAAAAACACGAGAAAGAGATTTGGCAAACGAATTTTGACGCCGCTTTTTTTTCGAGGCTTCATTCCCATATACGGTACGTAACTTCTTGTATGCTTGCGATGCGTTCTTGACTTTTCGGAAATAATACAATAAAATATGTTTCAAATGCGCGAGGTGTTCTTTCATTTTTAAATTGAGATAAAAACGAAACTAAATAACTAATCGATACAATTTTTTTACTAAATTAAAGGTGGAAGTCCAACAACAAGAAAACAATATAGCTTAGATGCTTTGAACACGTTGACAAAACAAAAGAATATGCTAAGATCACCTATTGACAAAATCCGGATTCACTTAGTTGCCAACCCAATAGTATAGTTAATGGATTAATGACGTCATTACTCATACCGTAGAGAAACAAGGTAGGGGAACAAATCGCGGACGTAATGCGGAAAGATGTAAGAAGAAATTTATTTCATGTGATACGAGCAAGTTGTGGAGTGATAGCAGGGGTAATATGATCTCATGTTATCGTTGGTGAGGGATTTTACTTGGCAATGGTAACCCTGGTCAGCGGTACTATATGGGTAACAACAATTCAGCCTGAAATTCCCCAAATTCTTAAACGGCTGCACAACACGATCACGTCTTTGGTAACAGAATACCAAACAAATACCTGGTAAAATATAGTACATATGCACATGTACATATATTTTTAAAATAAAGTATCTATAAGTATATTAAAACATTATTTACTTTTTATAATGCAGTTTTATAATTGATAACAAAAACTAGGAGGAATTTCTTTTCTCGTAACATAAAATAGATACATATATGTATGTTGTGTGTTAACATACATGCGTTATGTGTACTATGATTCTATGGATTAAATAAAATCTACTATACTACTGTAAATTGTAAATTTAATAATCCACGTGTTTCACATTGTTACATATTATCACATGTCGTGTATTTATTAAATCTCATATAACGTGAATTAAATGTACTAATCAAATGTATTTTCAATAAAATAGTTTCATAATATGACAACCATGTACATTGTGTGTACGTAATATCAGATTAAAGATACGTAATATGCATGAAGTTAAGAAGTAACCAACAAAATTTTAATAACTTTTAATGTGATAATGACACATCCTATGAACATGTTGGGTGTTGTCAAAATATACCAAAGGTTCTTAACAAGATATCCGTTACTCACTCAAGCGGTACAAGCGGGTAAAAAACATACATATACAGCATTTTTAAAATATCAAAAATTCTTTTATTATTATACATATATTAATAGTTATTTACATTTTTAAACGAATAGGTACGTTAATGGCACTTGGAGATCAGATTGCACAAAATCTAGTTGAGCAAAGAAAAATTAAAGATTTAGATTTTATAAGAACAGCTCAGTTTGGATGCATAGGATTTTTCCTTACTGTAAGTAAATTTGATGTAAAACTGCAAAAATGTTTGATTTTTATTTATAACATGTATGATATTGATTTACTAAAGCTTAATAATGCATATGATTGTAAAATAATAATAAAATCTATAAAGTAATTGATTAAATTGAATAAATTATACATTTGTTGCATAAGCTTTTATAAAATAAATTCCATTAAATTTATATGGCAGGGTCCTGTCACACGAACTTGGTATGGAATATTAGATAAATATATTGGCTCAAAGGGAGGAATTGTAGTATTAAAGAAGGTGTCTTGTGATCAATTATTTTTTGCACCTGCATTTTTAATAGTTTTACTATCAACAATTGGTATTCTACAAGGAAATGACTTAGAACAATTAAAAAAAAAATTGTATAATGAGTACCCAGATATTTTAAAAAATAATTACAAGGTAACATATTAAGACAATATATATCTAAAAATATTTAAAAATAAATTATGTGAAAAGATTTGTGAATGAAAAATTTGTTTTAGATTTGGCCTATGGTACAACTATTTAACTTTTATTTTGTACCTTTACATCATCAGGTTTTAGTAGTACAATCTATAGCTTTGTTATGGAATACTTATATCTCTTATAGGACAAGTTCAGGAAAATAAAAATAAGAATATAAAATAAGTAAAAATTTATAAACATATTTTTTTAAATACAAATGTTAATACTATTAAATTTTGTTAAGTATTGTTCACAATAAAATAATAAAATTCGACTTTTGGGAAGAACTACATGATATTTATCATTAAATAAACAATATAGTATTGTAACATAAAACAACAATAGCATTATAGACGATGTAGATCCCAAAAGTTTTTCGTTATAAATTTAAAAAAAATGTGTTTTTTCCTATATTATGAAGTACATTTGACCTCGAAGAAAACGATTGCTGTTTGTTTATTTCCTAAAATTGATGTATGTAGGACATGTTTCATTGTAATTTAGTAGTTGTTATTTATGTTTAAGCATATCAACATCATAATTTATATTGTATGTTTATGTTAAAATTTGTCCTCTAATTAAACTGCTATTGCAAAGTAAACTGTTGCTTTTTACAAAAGTATATATTTTTTTAATGTACTGGGTATAATATCATTTTATGGAATGTTACCGTTTTTAGAAACCATGAAATCATTGGACGTGAACACACAATATTTTAAATGTTAAGTATGTACAAGAAGATCTGAAGTGCACTAAAATAAATGAAAATTAAATCTATATTAATCGTTATCTATTTAAGTCATTGTGTATCTATATTATATATATATATATAATATATATATAATATAATATATATATCTATTTAAGCATATTTAATCCATTGCCATTAACAACAATAATTCACATGGGAACCTTTTCCGCTTTTGCAACTGCTGCAGGTATAGTTTCATTAGTTTTTGATAGCATACACGTTCCGAGTAATTCTGGACACGATATTTCATTAGATATAATCTTTTGTACTTTTTTTAATAAGTCATAGTTGATGCGTTGTGTTATTACAGAATCGTTTCTAGATAATGTAATATAGGGTTAGAAATATAATAAAAATTTTCATACATTTTGCACAGACACATACACACATATATACTAAATGACATACGTACTTGTACTCTGGGTGTGAAACAACTTCCTTCCTTAACCATGCAGCAGTCGTTAATAATTCTCCAGAAGCTCTTTTTTGTATGAATTTTATATATGCTTGTACAGTACAATGTGTATCCGCATCTACATCCATACTAGCTAAGTACGAATTTACTAACGGTATTAAACCCGGAAAAATACCATCCTGATACAAATAATATATTATAGGATATTTTTGAGATCTATTAATTGATTTCATTCATGAACAAAGTATTAATACCTTTCCATTAATAATTTCGTTAACAGTAAATTCTGTATACTCTGGTTGTCCATCATCTTGCTTTTTTGCGTCTGATGTAATATCTCGACGGAACCAAAATTTTTCTGCTGTAACTGCATTTCTCCTTTGTGCCCGAGCCATATTTTTATCAACTTTACTAATTGGTATCAAAAGGTTTAATTTATAACTTAAAATAACTCTTGTAAGAAGGACAATAAAACAAACTATTGCAGCATTTTCAAAATCCGTAATTTGAACTTCGCATGGACGAAATTCAACACGCCATCCTATAGATGAATTTGGTGGTGGTGGCTTGAATCGCATAGTTTGCCAATTAGTTGATTGTATGTTCTGAAATTTTATATTTTGTGTTTGTATACAAAGCTAAATTTTTATAGATAAACTCAATTGATAATAATAATGATAATTACTTCAAAGTGATCAGTATCCTCCAAATCATTTTGATGGACTTTTTCAGAAAATAAAGATACAGTATCTCTGATAAATAAGTGAGCTATATGCTGTGCAAGTAATTTATCAATTCCATTATCTAATAGTTGTTTATATACTTCATCATCATATATCAAGGGAACATCGTTATATTTTTCTCCTTGTTCACTAAGATATGAATCAATAGAATCATATCTAGATTTACTAATTCTGAATTTGTTTTCTTCCAAAGGCTTTAAGCCGCGTTCTTCCTGTGTTCTGCAGTCTACAGAGCAAGATATCACATTCCACCGGCAATCAACGTCGCTTATATATCCTCGATAAAATGGACTAGCAGCAGTTAGAGCTAACTGTCGAATGTTAAATAAATGTTCTGTAGAGTATGCATGAAAGAATATGCTAACTTCATGCCTTCAAAACTTATGAAAACACAATTATATTTTTACATGTTACTGACCATTATTGGACATAAAGGCGTTAATTGGTCGTATAATGTCCTTGCTTCCTCTATGTTACAAGCCTGAAAAGTAAGTTGTAGACAGCAACAACCCATTCCAAAACCCATGGCATCCATGTAAATATGATCTTCTCTTGCTGCACAACTTGATTCATCTTCAATAAAGGGACTAAAATCCTCTTTAAAAGGACTTGAAACATTTTTATCTTTATAAACTGCAAAGAAACACTTCATGTCAAGTTCTAACTGAATTTTTATGTTCATAAAAAGATACACATGTACAACTATTAAATACAATAAGTACATACTAGGAATGTTTATAGCAACTTTTTCTCCACGTCGTAGTCTTATATTTCTCGTTAATGTCTTAAATCGCGGATGACCTGGATATATAGCTTCATCTGGAAAAAATAAACTTTTTGATGCCCCTGAATTTGGAGTTGGATGTGTTGGAGGATCTGTGAAATCATATGCTCCTGTTCTGTAAGAGAATATTTAAGCTAACAATGTATTTCATACATATCAAATATAATAAATTTTGATAAAAATACTAACTTACATACCTAGGAAAATTAGTTAAAGACATTAAAACTTCATTGGGTTCAAGTAATTTTGAAGCTTCTTGCCTTCTATATCTCATGTTAGCTTCAACAACATTAAAATGAACTAATAAGCCACCATATGGTTTCCCTGGTGTGCCTTCTAACATATAAGCACCATATTCAGGTCTCCATAATGATTTAATATTGCTGTGAAACAAATTATTTAAATATTTTAGATTATTTTATCATTATTAAAAAAAATATAATTATTATTAAAATATATTGTTATATATTTAAACAGCTAACTTAAGATATATTTCAGTAATATTTGTAATTTACATCGATTAAAATTCTTTTTAAAAAATAAAGAATAAGATACTTACTCTGGATCATTATATTCTTTTTCATTTAATACTTTTAATATTTCTGCAGCTCTTAAACTAAGCTTTGCAGTTTTTGCTTTATCATCAAATTTAATAAGCATATATTCAACCTATTTAGAAATCACATTAAAAATATTAATAATTTAAATATGGAAGTAACAATGATAAGAGTAGATTTAAGAAATATGTCAATTTTTTATAAGTGGGCGATATATCAATAAAATAGAGCAAAAAATGTTGAATCATGTATCTAAGACTGAATTGTAGTAGGAGAAAACTCAAGGTCATTCCTTACAGTAGTTTAATATCTATAATTGCTGGAAATATTCATTTATTGCCTCTACAAACATTAATGTCGTAAGAATGTTATAAAAGTTCAAACAAATAAAAGTAATATACAGATAACAAATAGATAATGAATTAAGGTCTAAATTTAATTTTTTATCAAAATTATATTTTTACAATTGCACATGGGATATGATAACTACATTATTATATTAAATTAAAAATAATATAATAGAAATAATATTTATCAATAAAATTAAAATTATTCTTTAAAAATTAACATAAGTTAATAATAGAAGATATTGCGTGATTTGTATTTCTATCATTCCGTATGAAAATTACACGAAAAGAAGATAACGTGCTTCCTAATAACTTAGCATATATATGCAATAATATTATTGCATGACATTACGATAAGTGTTGATAAATGTCACATAACGAAAATGTAAAAAATAAATATTACCTCATCGCCCCATTTGAGTATATCACCCTGTCGATCCCTGAGTCTCTTGTATAGGTTAATGAATTGAATAATTCCATGTTTCCGAACATGGTCAGCAAGATTTTTCGTTTCTTCCCAGGTTAAAGGGCTTCCTTCGGATAGTAATCCCATTATTATACAGGACAATTAATATAAGCTTTTTTTTTTAATTTGACACTTGAAATAGAATTTCGCGCAAGATCGACTTAACCCGATTTCTGCCGAGTTATATCGAGGTACAATCTTAATTTCACGTTCACGTACGGAGAAACCGCCACAAATCATACAATGAAATAAAGTATAATACTGCTTTGTAGACTAACTACAGTCTTTTATGAGTATCCCGTCACTTCAATGATATATAACTACAAGGTAATCATATCCTCCTACCACAACGTTCCGACTAGAAACACTTGGAGATATCGGCTTAAAATATTGTCAATTCATGTTTCAATTGATAAAACTTAGGTAATTGTATAGTAATAATTGTTTTCTTTAGATAGCAATATACCATTCTTTCCTTGAAAGATAATCATAATATAACATTTCTCTGGCCAGTCCAGATGACTCACGTGTGTAATTAAACAGATTAACCCCTCGCAATACAGAACGTGGATTCCGGTAGCCGGGTCAATCGTGGTTCATATGTATGTACTGTTAAGAACTTATTAATGCAGATTCTCTATAGTCGCGCTTATAGACTATAGTCCGCTACATATTTTATATCTTATCAGTTATATCATGTAACTTTTTTCTTAAATAGAAATGCGGTCTACTTTAAATAAAGCAAAATGAAACAATAAATTTGTAAATTATAGGTAAATGATACTCTAATTTAAGTAAATAAACATTACAGGCAGTATTATTTGTTACATAAAATTGTTTATTTATGTATAATGTAAATATAAATAAAAAAGAACTTGAATACAAAAGGACATTTGTTCTTAATCTTTACGTTTTTTCTTAAAGCGCTATGTTTTGGTCTTGGGAGATATCCCACTAAAGGGATGATCAATTTTATCACGATAGATATACAGTTCTTTTACTGTTACGTTATCCGAGTGACTTAGCCACAGGAACGCAAGAATTAATTATTAATATGGATGAAAAATTCGATAGACAGATACTGATTTTATCATATGTTTTAGCATGATAAAATAAAGAATTTGTACATAAATTTATGTAATTTTAATCATTTTATAAATCTTGGCTATATACAAACCAATAATATCGACTCTTATAGTTAAGGTATTTAACCATAAATAATTACTGACTAAATAAAAACCTTCGACATATCTTCAAAAGATTCTTTATACTTATCGTACTAAAATTTTGATCCTTATTTTTAAAATTTTTACTTTTATCAATTATCATTTGATATATCACTCGTTTAAATGGTGTAATATTTACCTTTATTATTGATATAAATTTGTGAAAATAAATGAAGTTAACAAACAAGTAAAAGGATTGATTAAACTGATATGCAACGTATGTTATGAATCACTTTTTATTTCAGTGTTGTATGTGTTGAAGGTTCGGATTATTAAAATATTCACGTCATTAATCATGTAATACATATATATGTATGTACATTCGTATTTTAGTCGAACAAACCAAATCCCATATCTTCGTCTTCTGACTCAGATTCCTCTTTCTTTTCTTCTTTCTTATCCGCGACTGGTGCTTCTGCAGCAGCCGTAGCTGGTGCAGCAACAGAAACTGCGGCAGCAAATTTACTTGGGTCCTATAAAAACGTTAGATAATGTTAGATAGATTTTAGTAATTACATGTAAGCTATACATAGTATATGTTATCAGACTGCATTTTATGCATTTTTCAACAAGAATCTTAATAGTGCCAGTGGGTTCCACTATTTCTAGCTCTGGCACTAATTACATAAGATTTTCAGAAACATGATTCATCACATCAATATTTTAGGAACTTATTACAGCATGTGTTGATGAAAACTGAAAAATTATGTGAATATAACATACCTTGATGTATTCCTTAATTGTAGCTGCTTCTGGAAATTCAATATCAGTCACAGCAGCAATGGCCAACAGATTCTTGAATCCATTAGCAATACTGTGAGGAGCACTAGCTACTGTAGGATAGCCAATAGCTAAACACACTGCAGCTAAGTTTGCCACTCCAGCCATGAATTTTTCCCTTAGATCTTCTGGTTTGATGTCCAAAATTTCAGGTGCAAAAATAGTACCCGAATCATAGACTTGTTCAACAAGTAAACCATATGAAAACGGAGAAATGTTCAACATATTTAAAAGAGTGGCTTCAGATGCACCCACCTTATCGCCTGGTTTTAAAATATGTACATCGTTCTAAAACATAATGAAATATAATTTTTTGCTTGTCATTATATTAACCTTTTACTTAGACAAAAGATATTAATTTAAATTGAATCATATGCTTACAATAATTTCAATAGTACCCTTAGAAATTTTGGTAGGAATGCTCAAGGCTTGAAAGAATGATGTTTTCTCAGGTCCAAGACCAGTGTTTTGAGCAGGAATAATTACACTTAGTGGTGCAATAGCACCTGCTCTAGCTGGTGCTCTGACTTTGTTTTCCAAAAGTTTGTCCCGTACTTCGATTAAATCTCCACGGGTAAAAACAAAACCAACATTTCCACGAATATGTGGAAGAAGTTTTTCGAGGGCAGCATTGCGTTCAATATGACCACGAATAGCTTTCCTCATCATTGTGTTCTTTCCCATTAATACAACAGCATTCCCACGAAGGGACATACGGATTTGTTGCATTTGTTTAGAGCCGACATTGTCAGCACCCACAATGAAACATTTTGGGTAATCATCCAATAGTTGCTGTATAAAAAATATATATGTATAATGTAGATATGAATTAAATATTTTAGTGACGATTTCGCGATAAAATATTTGAAATACTCACAACAAGTTTTGTAAAGTAATTGGATTTCCATGTTGCCTTGTCCTCCCTACCCATCTTGAAGTGTGTATAGGGATAAAACGTTTAAGGACTAAAAATAAAAAGGCTTATTTATATATAATTTACTATTAATATTGTACGGCATTTCACAAAAATTAAAATCAGACTACACGTATGTGTAATGTATAATCTTGTAATTCGCACACAGATGGGTTCTACTATTTCTAGCGTCTGTATGGTTCTCGAATTATCAGACGTTTCATTTTATCATCATATAAAATATTTATGAAAAACAAATATTGTATAAAAACATACATAATTCATCACACATATAAGTATATGTAGACAATAAAATTTATATATGTACTTCCATTATAAGCATATATGATAGTTTTATATGTGTAAATAATCAATACTTTTAAACATATAAATTATAAATACGAAAATATTTAGGGATTACTAAAATTAAGGTTATGTGACCACATGGCATATACATATTGTTTATTTTCACTTGAATATTCAAGAATATCTTATACCTTCTGCATTTTATTAATGTAACATGATTTAAATAATGTTATAAAATGATTTTTATAAACGCAAAGTAAGTAAGCTATTATTTTATCACAAAAATAATGTGGAATAAATTTTCTTACCTCAGCAAAAATTTGCAGGTGCAATGTGGAAGAAAGAGGAAGTTCTTCCTTCTCCATGACACAAAGATTTACCGGATACGCGCCTCAGGAAAATCATTATCTTAGCGCGAATATTTAAAAAATGTCTAAATGCACATAAAGAAATAAAGTTACATAGAAATAATAAATTTTTAAATACGCTGTTTTCATAATACGTAAGTTGAATAGTTAAAAGTAAACGATATCTCGAAATTAAATTACGGGAACAATATGGTTATTACCATTAATGCCGTTGAATTTGTTTTTCATGGCCTACAAAGGTATTGAAAGATAAATATATGGTTCTATTTAAAAAAATATCGACCTTGAAGTCTTATAAAAAGATGACCATAAAAGAGAAGCTATTTCCTTGTGAACAGGTCAGAAACGGCTTGTAAGCAAGCTTGGTATAAATTTTTAAAGGCAGGCATGTATTGCGATTAACTGAAAAACGGAAGACCACGGAAAACAACGCCGAAAATGGATCGCCGTATTCATCGATTGAGCGAAAAGGATCGTTTTCGTAGTGCAAATAATATTGCTGCAGAGATAAACTACAAAAACGATACACAAATTAGTGCTAGAACTGTTAGGAGAAGATTAGAAGACTAACTTAAGAGGACGAAAACCCCCAAAGAAACCACTGCTAAGTTCTAGGAATCGAAAAAGACGACTTGCATTTGTTAAAGCTCAAAAATCCAATCGAGAATTTGTGGAGCATCATAAAAAAGACAGTACAAGGTTATAAATCGAAAAATTTAAATGAACTTTACGATTGAAACAGCTTGGAGTAATATTACGGTAGATCAATATAAAAAATTAATTAATATATTTTATGCCAAGAAAAAGTGATAAGAAATAACGGATATTGGACAAAATATTGAATTTAAAAATTAATATTTTTTGTGTAGTCAAACTTTTGACCGACAAAATATTATACAGATTTCGTTTCTTTTTTATAACTTAGCTACTGAGCAAAATATCAAAATGAAATTTTTTTGTAAATGTATAAACAAATGTCTAATTAGTTAATGCCAAAAGTAGAACACTGTATTTATATTTTTTATGGAAAGTAAATCAATTATTTATTTTTTCCATTTCGTCTTAATCTTTTGTCTGCTACTGATGACAACAAATGGGAGAGATATTTAGTGGGGCCATCCTGTATATGCAAAATTATATTTAAGAAATAATTGATTACAAATTAAATTTGAAATGCAAGCTATTAACTTAGTCTAAACATTGATGTTATTCTTAAGTATAATTATTCTGTAAGTACTACTATAATATGCATTGGTATAGCATAAAATGAATGATAAAAATCTTACATTGCTTTATATTTATTTATTCATTTGAAATTACACATAATATAATCTATATTTAATTCAAAATCAGTTTTAAATTAATCTTTATAATATGATATATTCATCACAATATGAAAATGGCACAATATTATATAAAAAGTAATGTCAAATTTTTCAGAAAGGAGAATACTTTGCTATATATAATCAATTAATATATAATCAATCATATATTGATAGAGAAAAATAA
Source organism: Bombus vancouverensis nearcticus (assembly GCF_051014615.1). NCBI lineage: Eukaryota > Metazoa > Arthropoda > Insecta > Hymenoptera > Apidae > Bombus > Bombus vancouverensis. The sequence goes on along the minus strand of NC_134915.1, from coordinate 15,356,041 downwards.
TTCATGTGTAAAACATATATTAATTTTAAAACACTGGTTTTAAATTTTTTCTTTTACTTTCAATTATACTGATAGTATTTCTTCAGCGCAGTTTTTCAATACATTCACTGCAAAATCAATGTCACTTTTGTTGAGAAGTGTAGAAATACAAAGCCTAAGACTAGGCCTAGGTATATTTTTCTCTGCTTCTAAATAGGCAGGAGTTATGACTGCTAAATTATTTTCAATACATTTATCAGAGATTTTAGAAAGCAATTTTTCTTCTGTAGCGCGGTCTTTCTTATTCTTTAAATATACATGTTTTACTGGGGATTCTGGGAAACTTGAACATTCCAGGCAATGAATTTTTTGCAGTTCCTCATTTATGGCTATGCAATTATCTCTTAATGATCTAAATAGCTGTGGATTATTTTTCATAATATTTAAAGAAGTAATAGCAGCAGTTGTTAAAAGAGGTGGTAAAGATGCAGAAAAACAATATCCAAGACCAGATAAGCGTTGGTGTTCAATAATAAATGATGTGCCTACACAGAAACCTCCAATAGACCCCATTGCCCAATCCAGAGAACCTAAAAAGTATAAAGTATATAAAATATAACACAAATTATTAATAGAAATTAAGATCTATAGTAGTTTATTGTTGATAATTATAATTGAATAATATTGCTTACCCATAATCATATCAATTTCACATTTAGGAACATCAAAGTGTTCAGTGATACCTTTCCCATGTTTACCAAGGGTTCCAAATGATATTGATTCATCAATAAATATCCTTAATTTATATTGCCTACAGAGTGCAACCAATTCTGGTAGTGGACAGATATTTCCAGTATTCATATAAATACCCTCAACTATTAGAAAGCGTTTGATTTTAGCTGCCTTTTTAAGATTTTGTTCATCAATTTTTGCTTGTTTCATCAATAAATTACTAAGATCATTTACATCATTATGTTTAAAATAAATAATATTAGCCTTAGTTGCATCTAATCCTTTCTGTATAGCAAAATTTGCTTGTTCATCTACAAATATAAGATCCCTGCGTTTACAATAAGCTGCAATTGCAGATGCAATTGTACTAAATCCATATGAATATACAACTGCTTCTTCTGTATCTGTATAATCTGCTAAACGTTCTTCTAATTCAAGATGAACATCCACAGTACCATAAAATCCACGTGGACCACAAGAACCAACTCCATACTTTCTTATTGCTGCTATTGCATCCTTTTCTATTTCATTATTTTCAGTTAAACCTAGGTAATTGTGTGTACCTAAATTCAAGCAATCTTTCCCATCTACCACTATTCTTTTACCAGCTCTAGATGTTATGCATCTTGGATTCAAAGATATATGATTCATCTGTGGATTATTTATGAGAGGTTCAGGATTCCATTCCGCAAGTTTCCTTTCTATTTCATCTTCAGTTAATGTTCTATCTCGACTGAAATATCTCTTACTAATAAACCAAATAAGCCACAGAATTACGAATATTTCTAGTAACGTATGATATTGAGGTATCGTACTCAAAATATTCATTGATTCAATAAATAGAAATTTTGTGCTCATGTTTTTGGTTGTATGATATTTTACAAATACCCTGTTTTTATTTTCGTATAATTTTTAACGTGTCTTAATCACCTTATGTAATACTTTGTATTACTTTTGATTAGTATACTTGTGCAAAATAATTGTAGTGAATACATACATACTTTAAAAAGCTTATCACTCTTTGAAGTGTTACACGTAGGAATGATATTAATAATTGTACTCTAAAAGCAAATTAGTATTGCAAAGTATTAAGAAAGTTTTCATTTCATACTGATAAATACTCTTAACAAAGCATTAAATAAAACTAATTATGACTCAACTTAGCAGCAGTGATTGCGCCTTGCGGTTACTTCTTTCGAAGAACCAAATAAAAAACAGGTGGCAGCACCAATATATATATATATATATATATATATACACGCATGCATACACACGTATACATATAATATCAATACGAAATATATATATGTGAAATATTATTTTGAAATACATTTATCATATAAATTTTAAAGTCCATATAAATACATTTCACTACAATTTTAATTACATTATAATACGTGAAAATTCATTAAGAATTACAAAGATAAATTTAAAATTATTTCAACAATGTGGCAAATGTATTGATTTATTGTATAAAAAAATTATTATTGCCTTATCTTACTAACATAATAGCTACAATTCTAAAGCAATAATATAGAATTCGGGTAAATTTGTTTTAGAGATAATATTTAAACATGGGCGCATGCGCGATTAACAATTTTAAGCTCGCGCAATAATAAGAGTAGTACTTCCGGTATCCGGCAAACGCCCCAGTGTATGTAGTTATGTTGTCAGATTGAATTCTTGCCACTTGTGTATCGTATTTGTTGTGTTGTTATTAAGTCGATTGTCATAAAGTGACAGTGTACATATCGCTGACTTTCATTGAGGCTTTATACTGGTAAGCGAATTGTCATTAATTTATCAATACTGATTAATGCATCTCACTGCCACTAGACTCATATTAACTTTGCTGAAAACATTTTGCTATTTACGAGGTTCCGCAGTTTACATTATCTGTACTTAAATGTAATTCATATATAAATATATACATATATGTGTACTCGAAAAGTGCAATATGTCGTATGTGTAAGTTGAACTATTACAATTGTTTTTTCGATAAAACATACGAAATTGCATTTGGTTTGGTTATGAACATGGTTATACTTGTATGTATCTCCTGCTGTGTTTCGACTGTGAGTCATACTACGCTGCACCTGACACTTGACACCTGGTAACGTATTTTAATCCTGTACAATGTTGAAGAAGTATCTAAATCTCATTAAATAACATATTTTAATTACTATGTTTCATATTTGCCGTAAAAATTGAGATTTGTAATTTAAAAAATACAAATAACATTTTTAATGAAGGTATTTAAAATTTGATGCCTATATAAGGATATATTTATTTAACGTATGAAGTTATTCAATTTAATGCTAGATAGAAGCATTTAAATTTATATAAAGATATGTTTTTTATTACTTCTATTTAAAGGTACTGCTTTGGGATATAATAATCTTATTAAATCTTGATAATGATTAACAAAATATTCATTACCAAGATTTTGTATTATTAGGTTGGTTACATGATACGGTCCTGTGATTCTGACGCGAGATTAAAATTCCATCGTGAAAGCTGACGAAGTGAGTCCGTTATCATTATTCATCATCTACACGTCGAACGCATTAGTTTTTGTATTCTATTTATCATTATTTTGCTTATCATTATATTTTTTAACAGTCATTTGTGTGATTAGTGAAAAACGTTATTTCGAAATGTCAGAACTTAGTAAAACGATAGAAGATAATTCCCGAATGGTACCAGGTGCTTATAAAAAGGTTTTAAATATGTGGAAAAATCGTGAGTATAAATTAAAATTCTTTTATTCTCTGATGCAATATGAAAAATGATATGTACTCTATTACTGTTTATAATACTCAATGTTTGATTCATGAAAGTTTAACAAATTATCAAAAAATTAATATATTATATTAACTAATTATAATTTTGTAGTTTTTTAATGAATAAGCCATATGTGAATGCAAAAGATGGCTATGAAGCTATTATCACAACTATAATAAATATTATATTGCGGAAATTTTATGTTGAGTATGTATTCAATTTTTATAAAATAATGGTCAACATTTTATTACTTATTTTTATGTTGATCATTATGTAACATTATATAAATACATGATAATTTTTTGCTATAATCCATAATAATGGAATTTATATTACGCATTGATCGTATAGGATATAATTTAAAACATTGTAATATTTCAGTTTTAGATAAAATTTATCATTATCAGTGTAAGCTATTTGTAATAAGGCGAAATCTGATAAAGAATAAAATACGTTCATAGGTGTACCGAAAATGTGAGTCATTATGAATTATTTGATCTTCGTTCCGACCTGTCTGTGAGAAACGTCCTACGAGTTAAAATTTTTTCTGCATAAGACACGTGTGCTTTAATATATTCTTATATCAGTAGTAATTTTATACTAAACCAGATCTTATGATTTTATTTATTGACTAACATCCTGTTGGTAGTTACATTCATGTATTCGACTGAATTAGTAATCCGTTGGACTTCTAGTTGCTGCGAAGAACAGTTACGGGTTAAAGTTTGACGGTCCTGTTAGAAACGAAGTTAGATTTCGAAAGTCCTGCGCTGCACGTGGCTCTTTACCTAAGGAACCTGCAACAATTTCGGGTCTTGACCACCCTGTGGCAGCACCGCAGAGTGCCGGTCGAAACCTAAAGCAGTAGAGCATTGCGCCGGCTGCTTCTAAAGTAGACTGTTTTAGAGGGTAGACACCTCCACCCTTACGAATCTCGTGAATTCATTCAACATTTTCATTCGCAATGTGCAATCTAACTCGAGTTCAGCTTTCTATCAAGTGTCAATAACACTGCAATATCTGGAAGTGATTTGATATCAATTGTTATTTTTTAAATATTTGGGTGGTGTTCCAAGAGCTAAACAAATTTTTTGCCAAACTATATATTATGGTATTAAGTCGACTGGTTAAAAAGGATATATAATTAAAATGAGCGTTGCAAACATTTCTTAGTAAGGATGGTACATTAATCTCGTCTCGTGCGCAATATTAATTTACATTCTTAATTACATTCTGTACGGTTGAGTTTATAAACGTGATTCATTACAGATAAATGTATGTAAATTTTCTCCGACGACCGAACGTCTGTTCATCCGCGATTCTATTCGTTATATTATTCACATGCATTGAAATTGAAAAGCATGCGCTTGTGATATCCTGTATACGTGTACGTTCATCCTTTGACTGCTACTTATCGGATTAGCTTCTGGTTCATTTTCTTTCATAAGATTATGAAAAAGACGAATGCGGGTTACGTTTGGAAGGATGTACGGTTACTGCCAGATAAAATGTCTATTCTCTATCTAACGCGAAACTTATTTTCTTCGTACATCTTGTAATCCGAAACCATTCTAAAATAGAATTTAGCGTTTCGAAATATCAAAAAATTTGATGATCGTCTTTTTACTTACTTGCATTAGATAGGCATATAACGTCCATTTCTATATCTGTTACACTGATCTCGAAAACATAAACTTGGGCGTTGTTGGAATCGATCATCGCGCCATCAAGGGAAATTCGCGGGGAAAATACACCGTCTATACACACCGTACGATTCCTCGAAAGTGTCGTAATTTTGTTGCGAATGTTCTCATAGTTACTTATTATAAAGACGTTACGTATGTGTTCCTAGAAACTGTTGCTTGTAAATGATAAAGTGAAGATTTTTGAGTCGTTGAAACAGCAAATATAAGCTTGATAAAACTTACATAAATATTTTATCTTTGTTAATATTGACAATAAATGATAGATATAGCTCTTCCGATGTACGTTGATCGTTAATCAGACTGTTTATTAGTAGCTTCTGTAAAGAAAGGAAGTAAATTGGTGTTAGTTACTAATCTTATTGTTTCGTTAAAGCGCGTATTTGATTGCTAGTTTACGATATCAATGGATACATACCGTAAATATATAAACCGGCTGTGAACAAATGTAATTTATACCGGCTGTACATCAGACAATTTATAGTTGGTGATTCCCGTGGGAAATTCGGTTGAAACGAAATATTCGGTTGCTTGGTTGAAAAGGGCCAGCAGAGCTAAAATATTCAAGTACCAGTTTCAAATATATACGGCTGTGAGGGGTCAGCGTTGAACTTGAGCCTAAATATTAAAGTATTCTTCTATCCGCCGTTATTATCTTCAATACTATTCCGAGTCAATAATCGTTATATATTAAGAACCGTTTACCCTATTTTCTATTTACCATTGTTGCATATATTTTAATCTGTATAAAAGGAAAAGAAAAACAAAACGACACGAAATTCCGAATTAGCAGTCAATATTTTACATTGTTACGAAGTTGTCCGTGCTTGTATATAATATATATTCTCTCTCTCTCTCTCTCTCTTTCTCGTTGATACCGTATGAAATGTATCGATCAATTTTATCCGGTCTTTCGAATCAATTGATTCGAATGGATCAAACGGTATCGTTGTAAAACGATCCTAGTTGATAAGAGTCGCGTGACATAACACATACCGGCCTATCGGTTTGAAAGCATCGAAAGTTCAGTTGAAAGCCGGCAAAAGGCGTTTATTGCTGATACAACGGAAATCCATAATCGATATTGACGATGTTTAAATGCTGTGTGTGCAACAAAAGCTCAAAGAAGGAGAGGTCGAACGGCGAGGTGACGAAGTCGACGCCAAAGAAAAATCAGAAAGCGGTCGACTCGCAATTAGTTGGCATTGATTCATCGAAGCTCGAGGAAAACGGGCCGACCGGTAGACAAGAGAAGTTGAACGGCGACGTGCAGAGATTTGAGAAAGTTTCTCCGTCGATGGAGAAAAACAGCGCGGAAGTGGTCGACGACCTGACCGTTAAGAGTCCGTTGCCTACCGGAAAGCGCGACGAGGTCAACGATAATTCTCTCTTGCGAACCGAAACGATAGTAAAATCGAACAATAGCAAGAACGATGACAATGAGAACGATACCAGAAATGAGGCTGATCGAACGAAACTAGAGAAGGAAGATGGCGAGGTAAACGGAAGTAAGGATGCTAATGGAAACGGAAAGGCGGAGAAAAATGATAATGTAAGCGGATACGTGGATGAGGCCGGAGCGATGGAAGCAATACTGAATTCTGGGGTTTCTGATACCCTTAAGACCAATCTTTGTGACTCTTTCGCGTATATCGAGAGAACGATCGATGATGGGCCCGAGGAGGAAGGCGATGATTCCGTTTTCGAAGCTTGCCCGAACGATACCAACGCGAATAAAAATACGCCGCCAGGTACATATATCCTTATTGCGCAGTTTCTCCTTGGTAAAGAAAATAGATATTTTTAAATTCGTTTAGAGATGAAAGATTCTCGCAGGACGTTAAATTATACTTTCTGATAAATAGAACGCGTTATATCTGTGAAAAGTGACAGCAAATATGGAAATGCGATAGTAATCGAACTGGTTTATGCGTTAAATTTCAATTTCGTTTTTTTGAGATACTGATTCACTCTCTAAATTACACATATTTTAATATTTACATTCATAATGTATATATATACATAATTACGTTTGTTGCCCACTAAAATGCATAATTCCGTGACCTGCGAACGAATTTTTCATTTTAAAGCAAAGTCAATAATGGAAATATCCTACCGTAATCTATAAATATGCAATTTGCTCATTTCACGACTCGTTCTCTCGTTGATTTTTCTACATTTCCTTACATGTGATTTACAATATTAATAACAGCGTGAAATATGTTAAAAATTCATTACAAAAGCAATTACATGCTAAATTAAGAATTTCATTATCGTGTTGGAATGTAGGATTTGAAATGCGTTAAATTATTTTGAATTATAAATGAGGAAACTGCATACAACGAATAATGGCTATACGAAAGTATTTCAACGCTTGTCGTAGAAAAGTTAAAATATTATATGTATTATACAAAATATTTTGAAATTTCATTAGCATATTAGACAAGTTTTAAACCAATTCGAAAATGTATATACAAGTGTAATGCAAACGTGCACTTACTGTTAGTAAAAAATTAATATGCCGGAATTTTTTTTGGAATATTTTTGTAACATCGCTATTAGTTAGTTTTCGTATATGTATATTTTGAAAAAATTGCATCTTTCGGATCATCCTTTTATATAGAAGACTGATAGGCATATTTCAGTTAAACATTAATGCACGAGTCAACGTTGATGATAACTAAATAACGTGACTTACTAACATATGATAAGTAATCGATTGTTCAACTATTTTATTGATCGTCATGAAGTGTACATAGCTTGTAATCAATGTCTTGCAACTTTTACGTGCATTTACTAAATTGAATTTTGCCATTACTATCATGATTATTACAGAGCTAACGAAATTTCAATATGTTTTGTATAAGACACATAATACATTCATAAAAATTTTCTACAAGCGTTCAACTGCATTTCGTGAGTCACTGCAGATATGTAGATAAAGATATCTATATTGCGGTGTACGATGCGCAGTTTCAATTCCTCGGTGGCTTTCGGAGGAGGAAGACGGCGAGCACGACTCAGAAGAGTGCAGCGGAATGCAGGAACCACCGGCGACGCCGGTTGCTCGCGACGAACTAGCTTTAAGGCGTCACAGATTCTTCTCCGATTTGTTACACGTTACGCAAAACGCGACGGAGCACAGAGTGAGGTTTGACCCTCTAGGACCGATGGTGCACGCCGGTTAGGGTTCACCCTAAATCTATTTCTTACTTTGTATGACACTTAGATCTTCTGTTCGAGTTATTTACTTGCTTATTATTTATTTATTATTATTATTATTTATATGAGAATATCGGATACAACCAAGCCGATCTATTCTAATTTTCTAATTATGCTTCAGAATGAGTGGAAAATACCTTGCAAGATGAGTGCGGTATGATCGTGATTTGGACACAGATGAATGATCTTAAGGATTTTTGTAAATCAAGTCCATTCTATGGCGCCTTGGAGGGCCGGAATTATTATAAATATTATTATTATTATTTCTTTGCAAAATTGTCTGAGATTATATTTAGGAAAATATTTCATGTGAATAGAGATATTAGTTGAAAAATGTATGTAGTTACAAACACCAAGAATTTTATGATTGCATCATGATTATTTAATGCGGTTGACTAAATTTATTTATATCAAGATTACAATACATGTTCCGTAAACTTAGGATAGATCTTTCTGAACAATTGATTTTAGATGAAATATCGGACAAATGTCGTGCGATGTTTCTGTTAAAACTTGAATATTATGACTAATTTATCAATATGCCACACTGTGCATAAGAGAGTATTATATATGGTAATTATTTCTCAGGAAAATCATTTGTTTTCAAGTTGTGACAAAGAGTTTTATAACTTTACTCTGTTCCACATATTGTTACCGTCCAGTGTAGTGTTTCGTTATTATTCGCTGCATTTTTATATTTTGATCTACTTATCTTTTAACTTTTTGGTGTATTATTTCACGCTACTATCGTTTTCATTACAAAAAGAGAAGAATATTTAAAATAATTAGAACTGTCATTAAAAATACACACCAGTGGATTTCTTGTTTTTTCTTAGTTATGAAAAATACATTTTCTTTTAATTACAAGTATAAAACATCAATGAACAATATATATCTATTTTTTAATTTTATGCATATAAATAAGTTATAAATTATAAAACATCTTTTACTTGAGTGTTTACATGATTCGTATACAGATATGCTGAGAATTTTTAATTATTAAAAACTTATTAATGCGTGAGATTCCATACAGAATGGTATCTACCCACGCGTGATTCAATTTCCACAGATTTTCTAAGAATAGGCCGCGGCACACACCCGCGTTGAATATCATTAGAACCGTAGTTTAGTTCTTCAAGCGTTTCTGAAAAGGCTACAGGATCTCGTCCGTGAAATCTTTTGTTCGTATAGGAATAATCTTTAATCAGGGGAAAGAATAACCAAGCCAGGTGTGTTTTTGTAATTTAGAGTGGCATAAGTCACAGAAACACCGGTAACGAATTAATTCATTTGTATATTATTTCATATTTAATTATAAATTTAAAAATTGTGTAATTTAAAGCAAGTTATTCTTTGACCTTAATTTTCTTGCGGTTCATGAATTTTTATAGTAATCGAAATGATGTACACTTATTTTAAAATTTACAATGTGATTATCGTGTCTCGTTTAATGTAATCTATTATTTACAACTTTGATTTACAGTAATTATCAGGTACAATTTTATAGTTATCGTGAATTTGTTTTATGTTAACATTTTCAAGTACACATAAATTTATTTATAATATTACATGTCGCTTGCAACATAATGATCTAGTGGCTGTAGATGTTAATGTAACTATTTATACGTTCATTCTATATTTAATTTAGTCGCTCTTAATGCGAACTTTCGGGAATATATTTCTTTCAATCACCGAAGATTTTCTGTTGATCGGTATTAATAATTTATTAGTTGTAAATCAACAAATTTTGTTTCATTGCCATTTCATTTTCAAATATTGGGTTTATAAAAGTATGTTTGTAGTAAAGAATATTTTATTATTACATTCTATGGATATTTAAATTTAATTTTGTTTACTTTTTGCGTGTATTTATAGTTACTTTATATAGAAACAAACAAAAATGAGATATAGAAATAATATAATAATAATAATACAAATAACATTGAATAGATAAAAAAATAATTTTTTTATTCACGATATTGGAGTATATTTCCATTTTATATACATATAAATCTATTGTAATTAAAGGTTGTGAAACTAGCGATAAGGAGGAACATCTAGAAGAGTTGGTAAATAGATTAGAAAACGTCACAAAAAGATTGGAAAACGTAAGAGTCCAATCCATAACTGAAACACAAGATTCTGCTGTTCAAACAAATACACCATCACCAAAGAGGTCTCAAGCAGTAAAAAATAGTGACTCAGTGCTGTCTGCCTCATCTCCTCATTCAATAGAGAAAAAAGCAGAAGACAAATTTATCAGCATGTCAGTCGCAGGATATAAACAGTTTTTAGATGGTCCTGTGAAAGAATATTTACAATTGAGTGAAAAAATTGGTGGCGATGTAGCTACTCACAGCAAGCTTGTAGAAAAGGCATTCAAGTAAGTACTTTACTATCAATTTGTGTATTTTAAATTCTTGATATGTTTATGTAAGTTATTAAGTATTGTAAATTTATTTTTATAGCATTCAGTTGGAATTTATTCAAACTGCAGCAAGTCGTCCAGCCCCAACAAACCAATCAGAGCAAATTTCTCTTCTTGCACCCACATCTGCACAGATTCAGCAGATTCAAGAGTTTCGCGAGAAAAATAGAGGATCTCAGTTTTTCAATCATCTATCAGCAATTAGTGAAAGTATTCCAGCTTTGGGATGGGTTGCAGTATCACCTACTCCAGCACCTTATATAAAAGAAATGAACGATGCTGGACAATTTTATACAAATCGTGTATTAAAGGAATGGAAAGAGAAGTAAGTTTTTATTATAGATTATTATTTCTTATAATAATAAGTACGATATCTTCTTATTGTCTTTTTCATATGTATAACAATTTGTTTTCTGGAAATTAATTACTGATGCAGAATTCATTTAGTTTTTTATATCTACAGAAATAAAGTACATGCTGAATGGTGCAAGGCTTGGGTACAGACACTAAGTGTTCTACAGGAATATGTACGTCAGCACTACACAACAGGACTTGTATGGGCAAAAACTGGCTCTGCACCAACAGGCATCCCACCACCACCACCACCATGTATGCCTCCTATGGCAGACGTAACACCGGCAGATATTATCGATGACAGAAGTGCTCTTTTTGCCGAAATTAATCAAGGAGAAGCTATTACAAAGAGTAAGTGTAACTTTTTAAATTACTACATACGGAATTTATTAAATAATGAAATTTTTAAAATGAATCGGTATTTTACAGACTTAAAGAAAGTCACGTCAGACATGCAAACACATAAAAATCCTTCATTGAGAACCGGACCAGCACCATTTAAAGCACCAGTTGTAGATAATGCTATATCTACAAAAACAGTGCCACCTGCAAATGCACCAATTGATAAACCTCCTGTATTTACTAGAGATGGAAAGAAGTGGCTTGTGGTAAGTAATACCATTTTGTTGTTTCATTCTATTAGTTTATTCTGTATTGACGAAATTTAATTTTTGTTATAGGAATATCACAAAGGCAATAAAGATCTGCTTATTGACAACGTGGAGATGAACAACGTAATCTATATGTTCCGATGTCATGATAGTACTTTAGTTGTCAAAGGCAAAGTTAACTCCATCGTTATGGATTCATGCCGTAAATCATCCGTTGTTTTCGACTCTGTTGTGTCGAGCATCGAATTCGTCAATTGTCAGAGTGTACAAATGCAGGTATGTTATTTATTCCCATTATCTATAAAAGATGCAACAACATACAATGCTTTCTAACATCATGTGAAAAATATATTTATTTCCAAATGAGTACATATATATACAACATAATTATACGATGTTCATGTTCTGTATTAAAAGTGTATATTACAAAAATATAATAGACATTATCAATGATGAATTTTATAAATATAGATAAATAATATTATTTATGATCTAATTTTACTTATATTTTTTAATGTTTCGACGTAAGCTTCTTACAAATGTTTTGCAATTCTTCTAGATGCATAAAATTCGATTCCTGGTGAAGAATTTCTAATAGAGCTATGTATTCCTCATTGCTTAACTCTTTAGGTGTTCCGCATATTTGAAATTTGTTTAACGCTCTTTTTGTCGTTTTTGAAATATTCTCCAAATCCGATATGGATGTACTTGTATCGATAACAGAAGGTTTAGCAGTTACATCAACTTCTTTTTGCTCGACAGACAAGAAACATAAATTTTTAAATTTAGAATTTAATAAAATGTTCGACACCGAGTCCTTTTGTGTTTTCGGTACTGATAAATTAGTTGACGTAGTTTGGTCCAGCTCATTACCATTTACGACGGTAGAAACAACAGTAACGATTTTATGTATCCTATCCTTCTCATTTTCTGTGGAAATCCCTCCAAGTTCATCGTGCTTTTTATTGCCTTGATTTTCTTCCATCTTTTGTACACTTACTTCTCTATTTTTGATATATTCCAAAAACTTATTTGGATCCACTATTTTTGTCGAAGCGTGGTCATATTTTGTGAATATGTTAACATATATTACCATTTGTTCTTGCGTAATAATATCATTGCCAGCATTTTCATTTATATTTCGTGCGATCTGTGATGTTTTTATTAAATCTTGCTTATGATTATCAGCGTCATTTACCTTTCCTACGCAAGAGTTTACCTCTTCTATACGTGAATCTGTATTTTTTGATTTACCTTCCACTTGAATTTCATCTATTTCATTTTGATCCTTATTACTCGGACTATCCCTCCAGAACATAGTCATTGTCAATGGTCCTCTCATCGGACTCTTAGGTCGCGATTCATTTTCAGTCTTTCGAGCTGCTTCCAGTCGACTTTTTAAAATCGGTATGCAAGATTTTGAAGACGTTCTCGGCGTTGGTGACAAAGATTTTAAAGGACCATTTGATTTTAATTTAGTTTCTAACGATTGAGTGTAATTTATAAAATTTGTATTGCTTGGGTATTCGTGTGACCGTGGTGTTATTTCTTTCGGTGATTCGTTCGTTCGAAAACTTACTTGCGATCGGGATCGTTTTCTATCTAATTTGACACTATCTCCTGTGTTACATCTAGGTTCTGCAGATAAATCACTTAATTTTGGATATGTTGTGTTTGTACTATCTTCTGCTTTGATTTGAACAGTGTTCAACAAATCGGATTTTAAACCTTTTATGTTTCGTGAAGCTATTGATCTCTTCAGTTTCTCGGATTTTGGAGTATAGTTTTCGTGGCTCCACGATTTCATTGTCGCGTTCGTTCTTTTCATTGTATTATCTTTTTTCGTCTCTCTTGAAGAAACTTGTCGTGGAGATAAATTTGACGAGATAATATTTTGTTCTAGATGTAATGTTTTCATATCATTCGCTGGCAAATTGGGTAGTGTTTCGTCAATCGAAACATTTTCTGCCAAATTGGATAGTGTTTCGTCAATCGGGACATTTTCTGCAAATAATAAATTATAATTATCAACGGCATACGCCACTGGAGATCTATTCTTCCGAATTTCCTTTTCTTCTTTTAAAGCCTTTGCTTCTTTAATTGTATCAATATTCTCTGTACAAGATTTAGAAGATAATGAATTGTTTTTATTAGACATTTTATTTTGGAATTTTGATAAATTTTGTTTCATATCGAATTCATCATTGGAAAGTTTGACAAAAGATTTGTCAGTGGCCATGATATTCGTTCTTTTAGTGTCACTTGCAATACCTTTTAAATTTTCATGCTTGCTGTGTAATGTATTTTCCTTGTTATTTTGCGTACACAGATTAGAGTGTAAGTAGCCTTTAAGGTTTTTTGAATGTGTATTATTTAATTTCGTAGTAGAACTCGAGGCTTCATCTGTAAAATACATACTGCTGTGCGGAGAAATAAGATTGGAGTAAGATTTTAAAAAATCCGTCTCTTTTATTAGTTCTTTTTTATTCAGATTTGTAAATAGATTTTGTGTAACTGAATTCTTTTCATCTTGAAAGTGATCGTGTTCGTTGTAATTAGTTTCTGTTTTATTATAGTTATTCATGTTTGTAATACCATATTTCTGAAGAGTGATTGTGTTTGTTGAACACGTTTTTACATCTTTTTCATTGATAGTATCATCACTGAAATTATTATTGACGTTCAACCAATCTAATTCTAACTTTTCTTTGTCTAATGACTTGTTAATCAGTACTGTTACAGATGGTGGTTCCGGAATGTTAGAATCATTGGACTGATTTATGCTGGATGTTAATGAGTCCCGTATTAAATTTGTTCCACATGAAGTTTCTTTACTCTCGCTGGGTGATAATTCATATATTGGATCTTCGTTTTTAACTATACCGTGCATTTCTAATGTTTTATTTATGTTTCTATGGAGCAACGTTTGTTCGATTAACGAACACGCACCAGGATTTCTTTTTAAAGTTAAATTCGAATTGCATGATAAAATTTCTTGATCTTCGTATTTTTCATTATCCAATGTACTCAATTTCAAGTTCGATATATCAGTTCCTGTGTCTTTAGTAATTCTAACATTGGTACATTGTTTCAGAGATTCGGAGTTCAGAAAATTGGAAGTTATCTCGTTGTTCGAATTTTCAACTTTCTCCGATGAAGCAGTTTCGTCCAAGTTTTGCGAAAACAATTCTACGCTATTCGTGTCCCGATTTATAAACTCATTTATATTATTTATGCGCGTGAAATACTCTTTGAAATTCTCTTTCTCATGATCATAGTCGTAACATGTCCTTTCTTCGTTCACACTCGCTTCTGTTGTATTTAAACAACTTACAAATTTTATAAGCTTTTCATCAGACTCGTTCAACATGTCGTTTAAATATCTTATCCGTAAATTACTTGGAACTATTTCGTTCCCTTGAAAGTGGTTATGCTTTGGTAAAGATAGCTTATTTTTAATCTCATTTCCTTCCTGAATTATATTACTAAAACTAAAATATTCAGAGGGTGAACCAAGGTTTTGTTTCGAGTCCAAATATTTTTTACACGTGTCCAAGTCTTTAATTTCATTTCGTTGATTAAGGTCTTGTTTCAAATTGAAAAACATATAAGTTTTACTGTTTTTCTCGGTGGAACTGCTAACAGATTGTTCTTCCGATATAATATCCAAGAACTTCGACTGTAGATTATTGTTAACGTAAGAGTACCTACCGTGATCTGATACAGACTCGTTACTTATCTCTTCCTTCTTTTCGTCTATGTAGCATATCTTTTCCAGTTCGACACGCGTTAATAATGCTCTTTTGAATTGAAGGGCTTCTTGAAGTAATAACGCTGTCGGCTTGTCATCTAATTCACTATCCTTTGATACTTCTGTATGGCTCGAAGCTGCTGATATTATTGCATCCTCGTCAGTTTCCATTGTAACTGGATATTGATCAGAGCCACTGAATGGCTTCGCTCGATTGCCCTTCGTGTACACATCATCTGGTATCGGTATGAAATTTTCTGATATTACCGTTTTCTTCTTAACTTTCTTTTCTTCAGAGGAATCCGATGAAATAGTATAATATATTCTTTCAGGTATTCTTTCATATTTTACGCTAGAAGAATATACAGTCTGATTATTTGGAATTATCTGTAATTCGTGGTCATTCGTAGAAGATATTTTTGCCTCGTCGTTCCTTGTAAGCAGACAATAAGGATCATTTATGTTATTTACATGATACGCGTTGAACATATTTGAATAATTTCGAATAGACGCTACTGAACTTCTGGTTGTTTCATCGCTTTCGTATTGTTCAGAGCTGTTGGAAGTTGTCCGTTGCATTTCTTTACTGTTATTCCTGATATTTCTATTGGCCTTTATTTCCATATTTTCCGTGTTCTTCAAATTGTCCGTGTCTGTCGTAACTGAGACAAGCGTACTCACGATGTTTTTGCAAACGCTGTTCATTTTATTGCTATTATCTCGTTGTTTCTCCGAGGCTTTCATCTCGATGTTTTGCAACTCGTACATACGCAGAACATTGTGCAAACTCTCTAATTTCTTTTTCACCTGGTACAGGGCTTCTTGAGACGTTTTCAGTTTTTTCCTCGGTTCACACGAAACCAACATCTTCGAGGTCAGTTGCTGGGGAAACACATCAGCGCAAAATATGTTCATTTTTGGGGGCAATAAACGTTTGTCAATCAGTTGTAGAACTGGATAAATCGCATTCGATAGTTCCAAACGTTGCTCGTTACTCGGCTGCTTTCTATCGATTTTTTCAAGCTTCTTCTCTTCTTTATTTTCCTCTTTTCCGTATTCATTTCTATTACACTTTTCAAGCCTTTCACTCACGTTAGTCGCATCTTTTCCTCGAACGCTTCTTCGTTGCTGTAATACGATTAAACACAATCATTGACGACCCCGGACAATTTTGTCTCCAAATATAATAACTTGTTCATTTTTACCTGTGTATCTGACCAAAAATTTTTTATCGACGATTCATTGCTCATCTCGGACGAGCTACAGACTAATCCAAGATTTTTGTTGCTGTCGTGTAATTCTTTCAAATACTTTTTGCAATCGTCTATAGTTTTCGTGAATTTCTTACACGCCGGGCTCATCTTGACAGTTTCAGCGTTCATCGAGCTTCTCCTCGATCTTTTCCCACATTTAGCGTACCTCTTCCTCGGAAACAACGGAACCGATATCGCGTTCCTATGATGCACTTGGAAATTTTCGTTTCTCAATGTCTCACGATGCTTTCGATCGATCGCATTTTTGAACATAGAATTTAGCCTGAAAATAGAATTTATTAAGTTGTCATTCGATAATATATTTGCAACAATAATTCTGAACGCGTGACCGTACTTTACGGATATATCGCTGCTACTTTTCGATGATTTGCTGCTGTATTCGACTGGCAAGTTTTCCTTCCGCAGATCAGGGTACATCCTCTTTTTCTTTGCATCGAACAATTCGGTCAGACGATGTTCCGAAGGGTAATACTTTGAACACGAAAAGTACGATTCGTTGTGTCTAGGGCTAAAAAGATAGACCAAGATAACCGTTATTTCTTTCATTTTCTCTCTCTCTCTCTTTCTCTTTTTTTTTAAACATCTTTTTAGCACCTTAGCAATACATGTTTTATCCAATTATTACGATCATTCGGATTGGACAGAGTTAGTCTAAGGTTTCTTAGATTCTTCTTAAAGTTGGATTTCTGAACCTGATGGGGTAAAGGCCAAGTACCATACTGCAGCTTATACGTTAGTATATTGACTTTCAGTTCAAGGTCCTCCACTTTGTATCCAACTTTATTAAGCACATCTTTGTCAATGGACGCGTCGTTACCGCGTTTCCCTTTGATATATATTATTCGTAGTAATACCACGCACATAGATATTACGGCCAGTACCTTTGAATATTATTAAAGCGATTAATAGAATATCTTTATTTGATAAATACTATCTTTCTCATTATTTATCTTTTTCTATCTTTTTCTATCTTTTTTTTTTTTTTGAACATAGCGTTCAGATATAAAAAGTCTTATCAGTTTCAAGAACTTACCTGACCGCTATGTTCATGTATTCATAGACCTTTAATTCGATATTCATTGCACAAGTCAAAAATAATAATTCTCTGTACCCGCCAGACTATGCTTTCGTTCCTCAAGCAGTCGAGAACGTCGGTTACGATCTCGTTCCACACGTAATTTGCGATTGCTTTTGGACATTCCTTCCAGTCAACTTCGCAGATCATTCGCACAGGTTCGAGATTTCCGCCTGCGTACAGCGATCAAGCGTTTAACAACGATTTGCATTTCCAAGTTTTATTAACGAATATCATTCGTGCAACACGGACAGCAAAGTTTTGTCAATGAAACAGCTTCGTTCAGTTCGAATATTACACGTTAATTGGAATAAAGGAGGAGAAAGGAAATACAAAGACTGAAATCTTACCGAATTGCCAATGCATTTTGATAACGGGAGTAAGTTTGTGTCGAGTGTGAGGTGAAAATTCAACTATAGGCTCCGAAAATTTCATCAAATTCCATCTACGATTATTTCTGCCTACACTACGTGAAATGTGGAAAATCGAAAGAAACTGCGATCGGCAGTTATTGCCTCTCGACGTGTATAATATCGATAGTGTACACATATAAAGTGTGTACATAATTATAGATCAGAAGATAATTAGGCAAGATCGCACGACCTTATAATATTCTAATCGAACATCACAAGAGAAAAACCTGACAATTATATGTTTGTTATTTTCTGATTTTATTACTATCGCTTTAAACCGATTAAAAAGTATTATCTTAGTATACGAAATATTTCAATATCTTCGATATTTTCATATTACATTCGATGTTATAACACGAGTAATATTCTGGAAATTACGAAGAGGATGGAACGATACGCGTTCGAATCGAGATTCAAGTGAAGAGACAATTTTTGCTGTCGTAGAATTGATCGACGATGTATGAAATTCTTCGATAATTCACAGACTATGGTATTCGATAAATTTCTTTTCCTCTTTGATTGCAGGTATTAGGAAAAGTCCCCACGATCTCTATTGACAAAACAGACGGTTGTCAGATGTATTTGAGCTCGGATTCATTAGATGTGGAATTCATTAGCAGCAAGTCTAGCGAGATGAACGTTATGGTACCTCGAGGAAATGGAGATTATGTAAGTTTGACGTGTACTGGTAATTTGTACACATTGAGGCTTCAGGATTTTCCAACCAAATTTTCTTAATTTATTCTACGAGTATAAATAGGAATGTAGTTGTTCCCTTTGTACTTGAAACTTTTCTCATGATCTAATGAAACTGCTCGTAAAACATAGTGAAAGAGTTTGACCGAAAAAGAAAAAAAAAAATGTCTTTTAATCTTTTTTATTTCGCATTTTTACAGGCGGAATATCCCATACCGGAGCAATTCAAAACGACCATCAGTTCCAAAGGTCTCAGTACGATCGCTGTCGACTCACTGGGCTAAAGCCTCGATGATGACTCAATTATCCATAGCCTAACTAAATGTCTGTCTAAAAGGAGTACAGTTCATTAGAGGTATCATCGTCAGAGGATTCGTCGATCTATTATTTATTGCTTCTTTAATTAATTTAAGGTTTTAGAAAAAGGGCGAAGAATTAAAGGAGAGATGCGAGTATACACTTTTCGAAAGTATAGAACTGAATTAGATAAATCGATCGAATGTTTTAAATATTCGCAGCTCTGTTATATTGTTTCGAAGGTATTTGCCGCATTTCGTGAAGATCATCGACCCCATTCCGAACTAAATTGTAGAATCACGCTTAAAACGACGCTCAATCGATCGAGCCTTATTAAATTTTATGTATAAAAACACGCGGTTATTCGACCGCCTGTGGTTCGATATTTTGTAATATAGTCTTAATTAGATCCCTAGTAATTGTGATTCGTCTATCACGGTGATAATGGGACGAAAATGGGATCGATATTCTTCACGAATGTGTTATTAACGCACGTTGGTGCTGATACGAGGAGACTGTAGGTTCGATTTAAGTATAAAGTTATGGACAAAAGTTTTTCTACCTTCGAATCGGACCTTTTATACATTTACACCATTTTTTATTGCGAACGAACTTTTGTCCACACCGACGGAATCGTTTCTCGGGATTTTTCAGTCTACTCGCTATGGAATTGCCACTCGACGTTTTCGGTGGGAGAAAAGCGAGCGCCGTACATGTCAAACAAACAGTTTCCGAGGAAGCAGAAACAGAAAGCATTCACGACTCATTAACAAAGTTACTCTGTATATTAAGCGATGTCATATTAATGGCTTGACGTACAGAGTATGTATTTCGTTGTACGTGGGAAATATAGCAGAGGTGGATACATTACGCTAAAACAGGAAAAAAAAGTTTATAACGTAAACTCTTTGATATGATCTTGTTCTCGAGTTACATCTTGTTTTGTGTTATTACTTACTTACCGTCAGAGATTATTTTGAAGCGAACTACCTCCAACTTCGATATAGGCGTGAGTACGTCTCATCATGGAACAGGTGAGACGTTGCACGGATTTGTAAGCAACTTTGGTACGGTAATGAATGTTTTAACATCGTCAATTAGCGTTTTATAAACTACAGATTTCAAATGTCTCCGTATTTAATAATCGAGCAAATTTGGGTCTGGAGAGTGAGCTGACTGAGAAATGGAGCCTGCACGAAGTATGTGTTAGCTAGAAAAATGAAAAGATTGTTGTAATACAAAACAAGCTGTAACTGGAAAACCAGCTCATATTTATCTGAACTTTTTTTCTTATTTTAGTGTGCTGGATTTATGCCTAGAGTGTATTTCCTATATAGAACGAGATAACTTGAGACTTTTGCACCATTAATACTTTACATATCGTTTCCTTATAGTATATAATGCATTAATTCAATCACGTAGAGCGTAACAGATTGGAAAGGAATTATTTCGTGCCAGTATATATTATAATACACTTTTCATTGAATTTTCAAGTTTGTGCTTTCAGTTTGCGAGTCTTCCGTGTTCATCGATGTCCATGATGTGTAAATAGAATGGGACGCTGAATTTATTTAATGAGAAACAAATCGATCGTTTATGCGCGTGCGTTTGAGAACTTTCAGACTCGAAAGGTATTTTTCGAGACGACGTGAGATGAAAAATGATCAGGAATAACGGTTGTGCTAAAGTGTCGATGATCCAGCCGCAAAGGATAGATATTCCCCGAAACGATAAATGAATTGTAAACTCGATATTGAATTTTAAAAGCGTGCTGTTTGAACATGACGTAAATTACATTGTGATTTTTACCTCTTGGTATATTGTGCTAATCGTAGGTATAATCTAATATTAGAACTACTTAAAGGCACGATCTAGAATAACATGATCATAATAGGATAACAATGAAGCAGTTCGATCCTTTTTTACCAGAGAAAAAGACGAAGGAAAAACTCGAAAGAGACACGACCTTTTTTATAATTTATATACCTACATATGTACGTATGTAGTACTATGCCCGTTTGGTTTTAGGATGAGGATCGTTTGACTGAGATTATTTATCATTAAGGATCGCACTGCCTGTAATGCCGTAATCTTTAACAGCCTTCGTTTTAATATCGATAGAGTATTATATGGAGGATAATTGATATTTATTTCTGAATATGATTTTCAGTGCTATTTCTAATTGTCCTAATAAAACAAATTAATATTCCACTCAAATCTTGTATTCATAATTCTTTTCGCTTTTCAACAACTTGGAACACGATTAAAGTGTTTTAGATACAACAAGAAATTGCAGTCCCTTCTCATCGAATCAGGCTCGCATACATAAATTCTACTTTTCTAACTACAAGATGTCGTTTATACACATGCTATATCATGTTCTTGATTATTCAAATTATTACTAAATGCACAGACTATTATATACAGATAGAAATTATTTAATTTATTAAATTTCTTACTACACCATATTGAAAGATATCTCCGTATCTTTATGATCAGACAATTCATCTGATTTCGAGTGTCATCGAAGAAAACGTCTCTCAATACTTTCACGAGAGTCACTGTAATTATTAATAGCTAATACAATTTTGTTATTACAATTTGCTCGTGGCTCTCCTACTAAGAAGAAGATGAAAGACGTTGAAAGTTTTGTACAGTCTTAATTCAATGATTTGGGACTTCCGTAAACGGCGTCTTTTCTTTTCTTTTGTGAAAATTCTTGTTTATTAGCATCAAAAGAATCTTTTTACATAATTAGATACGACATATATACATACACGTTACGTTAAAAATCTTCGAACTTACGAAGAGACTGAAGTAATGAGCACGATATAACATGGCCTTGAGATTCGTTTCGTAATTTAAGCAAAAGAATCAAAATGCCAGGTTCGACTATATATCCCTATGCTAGCAAGTATTTCTGAGTCGATCACGAGTGACTCAGCAATACTATTCTTCGCGACTATCCGTGCTATTTTCGTACGAATCGAGTCGCGAACAATCTTCTAACGCATAGTCATTAGTAGATTTATTCATATAACTCAAACGTATTAATGTTAACTATCAAACGCAAAGATAATTGTATAGAAGAGTATAAATCAGTGTTAACAGTATCGTTAATTATCATTAATAACCGAAACTCTTTACAAATATTTCACACCGATGTACGATACACTCTCTAACATTTATCTTCAACTTTTGATTTCTAGCTATGTATTGCACATCTATGTAAAATCAACGAATATTTAATATTTCACAGCAACACTTCCAACGATGGAAAATTTCACACTTTAATCGTGAGACGTTTCTTAATACCTACGTTTCTATTAATTACCTTTATATTTATTTAAACATTCGTCTTTTCCCTAACGTTTTGTCCCTTCCATTCCAACTTGTAATTGACAGATAATATTTTCACTATTTTTGTCTTTTATAAATTTATACCTTTTCAATATAATATTATGATCGCGATATCGTCGTAAATACGAATTTTAATATTATATTATAAACGTAAATTTATAAAATTCTCTATTAACTGATTTGTTCGTTCAATGCGCGTGATTGGACAAATAAATACGATCAGTCTTCATTTCACTACAAATTAAGAGGGCAATTACGTTCGTCGCTACCGTCCGAACATTCTAAGAACCCGTTGCATATTCGAGATTTCGGTAGACATTCGCCTAAAGGACATCGATGACCTTTACACGAAGCGATCGAGGATCGGATATCTTCCCTGGAAATCGCATACTCGATCCAAGGAAGATAGTGGTGTACTTTCGTGTAGACTCCAGGTCTTCCAGGTCTCGCGCAACCATATCCATTTGAAGTGATGCCTGGAAAGAAGGACCAATTAATACCTGAACAGTATGACAAGGCTACTAAGTACAGATCAATATTTCAAGATGGTAAATTATGCTGTTTGATAATAATATATCTTTTCTTCTTTTTACCGTGCAGAGTGTACTTGTTGTCTGATCCTGAGCAAACCAACGGCCCACCACTGTCTCCCAAGCAAGCGTCTCTTCCACCATCCTTCAAACCTGCGCAAAGCATTCCTGACGTTATCCTGTACAATGGAAGAAACAAAGTTTTCCTTCGACACTCCTCCGTGGAGATTACCGGAAGTTGCACTTCTTGCAGGGTATCCGCTGCTCAGAGGAAACATATTTTTTTATATTTTTGGTATATCGTTATAGACCAGTGTATCTTTACGTGACTAGTTTTTCTTTTGTTTTTACGAATACCTGACAAATAATCGTAACTTACGAAATATTCTTCCGATCTCGAATAACTGTCCCCATCCGGTAACGGTGCACGTAGTGCCACTTTTTGGTTCTGACTCTGGAAGACACACTGGTCGAACGTAGTCGCTGAATGTGACTGGTTCTTCGAGCCTCAGCATCGCTATGTCGTTTATGAATCCGTTATCGATGTAATCAGGATGCAGGGATATGTGATCTAAACGTAGCACTTGCTCGTACGGGCTCGGGAAGCTTCCTCTGCGAGTCGCTCCGATTCTTGCGACCCAATACTCGTCCTGAGCACTGCGACAGATATTGGAATACACCATCAGGTTGTTGCATCAATTTTTCCAATTCCATAAAATGTTTGTATATTTTCCAGTGTATCGATTAGCCTGATCTTAATGTTAAAACTTGAATCGTCCTTTCGTATCTTTCGTTTTAATGTACCCTCTTTATTATATTTCGCTTTTCGATATTTTTTCTTTCGATCGATCTAATTACTTTTATTTGTGTTAACAGTACACTGTTACTTACTGATAGAAACAATGTGCGGCAGATAAAATCCATCTTTCGTTAATCAGAGCTCCACCACATTGATAATCGCCTTCCTTGTACAGAGCTACTTGCCATGGCCAGCTTCCAGCCGATGAACTTCCACCTCCGACTATCCTGCAACGTCGTGAAACATTCGATCTGTTTCAATGTATACATCTTAAATAAGTAGTTCGTTTTATCAATGTATTACGTTTATATATTGTAATGTACAATTAATAGATTTGTATGCATTTACGAGAAATTTGAAACTGTGAAACTCCACGGAATGCACATAGTATGCGAATTTGCACGAATATCCGTAGTCTAGTGACAGCTACGAGATTATAAAATTGTTTATTTTTTAAATGAAAATTGAAATACAGTCGACAGTAATTTTTTTAAATCGATAGTTACGTCTAAGAGTCTTTTGAATTAATGTCTCTTGAAAATAGAGACCAAATCTATCAACGCATTTAAATTTTCATTTCGCGACTAAAACACCTTTCAAGTTACTTAACACGAGTTGGTCTAATCTTTTACTAAACCGAACAAAAAGCTACGTTGATAATTTCAAAAATATAAAATTTCATTAGAAACGAAAGGAGTACAATGGTATAACAAATTTCTCATCGTAATGCAAAACTGCTTAATTCTAGATAACGATGTTATTATTAATATCCGATCGTTTCCGATTACAGGTAAAGCACGTTTCACAGTAATCACTATCCCTCGACGAAATTTAAGAATGATCCTAAACTACTGAAAAGTACCGTTAAAAAAGGAAGACGACAGTCTTTTTCCGGCGGAGCTAACTTAATATTCTCACGAGTTTCGATAAAAATTTACGAGCGTATATATCACAGCAGGTATAGTTACTTATCTCGAACGACGACGATGACCATAACGATCGCGATCATACTAATTTTATGCACATCTTTTTTAATATCGTTTTGCCATCGATACATCGCTATTATGGAGGCACAGAGGTCATTATCCTCGAATGCATTTGTATACAAATAGTTTTGTAAATGATCCGGTCGGCATATAATTATGAGAAACTGGTTCAGTGAGTGTACCTGGCTTGGGATGGGGCCTGAGTTCTTATCCCACATTCAAGGTTCTTGCACTTGACCCTGAGGATCTCGCCAGTCGGACACTCGGAAGGCTTGAAAGTCAAGATCGTTTTATCGAAAGGTTTCTCGTTGTACGAGAGTGTGTAGTACGATCTCACAGACGTTGGATTTTCGTCCAACACCTTCTCCACGGTTTCGTAATCTCTGAAAGTTGTCGTACATATTGGTCACATTTGAAACGAATCTGAAATTGCACTTACAAATTGCAAGAATCTAATGAAACATCAGCACGTTGTTTGCGACGCTAGAAGTATTTTTACCAACAATTGAGGAATTCTTTTCATTAGTAAAATTTCAGATCTACATCGAATCTTCCAAATAAATTCTCGCTTTTCTATGTATCGTACGGCAAAATCTTTTAACCGCAGCAGGCGATATTTCATCCAATAAATAAACCGAATACTTACTGGTATGTAATTGCCTTGCAAACAGCTCTACCAAGATCCTCGATAGACCAAACAGTTTGTCTCTCTTGCAGAAGATTATCCATTCCAGTCAAACACAATTTCCCCCATTTTCCATTTTTCCTGATATTTAAATAACCCTTCTCGTTATAATTATTCACTTCTTTCTTCAGATTCATTATCGACGTTTTATCGTCGTTTTTCGCATTTACATGGATCGAGTTCCCACGCGTCAACACGTGTTTCACGTTCGGCGATATTTCTCTTCCGGAAACGAGAGTCGTAGTAGCGTTGCTGTGTTCGCGATTCTCGAAAAATGTTCCACCTTCCTCGATCACAGACTCGTCCTTGGCTCTTATCACTTTCTCTAATCGTATATCATCTTTAAACGCGTGTAAAGTCGTCGACTCGAAGATGGACGATTCCACCGCTTCTTGATCATACAGGGCGTCCTTGTTAGTGGTGGATTCTATCTCTGAAAACTGCCCTTCGAACGATGGATGTGCATCTTTGGTTACGCTGATCTCGGAATTAATGTCCTTCCTGGCAAGGTTACTCGTTTCATCGTAATTTAACGTCGAATCGTCTTCTATCAGCGCCGCGCACTTCTTCTCGTCCTCTCCGCCTGGACAGTCGGTGTAGCCGTTGCAAACTTTGTCTTGGTTTATGCAGGTTCGACTGTTGCCGCAGACGTATTGGCCTTCTTGGCACCAATCTATCGAGTTAGAAAATTATCGATAAATCTTTACCAAGTACAGAATCAACTAGGATTTTGTTAGCGTGAATTGTTATATTTCTAACGAGTTTATTAATTGCTGTATTTTCGAACATGTTAATCCTGCCATAGTCCTCGAATTTTTATCGCAATCTCGTCCTCGTTTTAGTAAACGAGCACGCCTTCAATGCGTTAAGAAAATATTTCACGTACAATTGAACAGTTACGTATATCGCTAACGACTTCTTTAACTTTCCTCGAATCGAGTGACATTTTCCAACGACAGGAAAACACGATTGAAAGATCGACCGATAAATACCACAATCCGTTTCGTCCGAATAATCCCAACAATCCGCCACACCGTCGCAAAGTTTCTCGTGTAAGAGTTGCGCTTTTAGAAAGTCGGCGCACGTGCAGTTCGCTTCGTCCTCCGAATTCGGGCATTCACCTAACATATTGCACCTGCCGCTGGAAGGCAAGCATTTTCCGTCTTTGCATAGGAAACCGAGACAGTGATCTGCAAAAACGCGTTGTACAACGTTATCGAGAGACTACAACAAATGAACTTGCATACTGTTTCATTAAGATAGAAAGAATATATCAGAAATATATCAGAACGATAGATACCACCCTCTCGATAGGAAATCAAATAGGATAGCAAATCTCAAGGAAATAATTACCAGCTTCCAAATTCTCTTCGGTGCTAGAGATCATCTTATCGGTGCGATCCTCCATTTTGTTCAATATCTTGGTCAATATCTCAACGCCGTCGCGAGTCATCGTAAATGCCGCGCTCGAATTCATCAAGGTCTGGTTTCCGGTCGCGATATCAGCGATTTGCTTCAATTTCTCAAAATTCGGCAACGGCCTATGATCGTCCGGCGGTTTCGATTTTACGTTCGACGTATGCGATTTTAACGCGTCGACACTCGGCCTGGAACTATTTTTGCTATGCACAGGCTCGTTCTCCGTTCCGATATCCGCCAACTCCTTCAATTTCTCCAAAAGAGATTTATTCTCCTCCATCGTAGAGATCTTTCTGTCGGACGTTTGTACATCGCTGGACGTTAAAGACGGAGCCTTGTTCGAAGTCTCATCTCTGAAAGATCTATTTTCTTCTTTTCCTCCGTCGTTGGGAGCAGACAATTCTTTCGGTGCTGATGCTTCCGAAGTGAACGTCTCGTCAGCATTCTGATGGGATTCTGAACGAATTATCGGAAGCGAGGTTGAATTGGTAACGACAAATTTCAACACGACTGGGTTTCCTTTAAAGTTCGACGACACTTTAGTGCTAATCGACGTCACGACTTCTACGATTTGCTCGACTCTAGGATGCTCGTTATGCAAATCTCCCTCCCTGTTCCTCTCGTTCTCCGCCGAATGAAACCTAACGGAGTCGCCGTGATTAAACGAATTGCGTTTCGTCGCGTTTCTCTGTCGATTGTGGACACCGAACAATTGTTCCAAGAGCAGGCTGTCGTCAGTGGAGCTTCTGTCTGTGTTAGGCTTCTCGTCGATTCTCATCGTCTTCTCCCCTTCTATCTTAGGTCTTGGTCTGACAGGTCTTCCAATTCCTGTATTACTTTTAGCAGGCGCCAGAGTGACCAAATTCTCCACCACGTACGCCTTTAAAGTGTCGTTGTAAGTCTTCTTTCTAGTTTCCAGGGAATTGTACGGCCGATTCAAGGTTCCGTTGAAAGGCCGGTTGTCTTCACCTTTCGTCGCCGATTTGTTCCCCGTCGAGTCAGAATCTCCCTCGACCTCCCCAGGTGTGTGCTTCAAGGTATCAATCTCGATGAACGTAGAATTTCTTGAAATATTAGACGTCAACCTTCCCGGAGCCCCTTTATTCTCCTCCTTTTTCACGACTAATTTATCTATATTATTGTACAATGGATGTATCATCTCCGAGTAGACTTCCGTCGTTCCTAACTTCAGAAGCTTCTCATCGTCTATTACACTTTCGGTATTCGATTCGGTTGATCTTGCGTATTCTTCGATCTTTGCATTTTCAAGAGAAATATCTGCCTCGGAATCGCTGTTCTTCTTCACGAAAGTCTCTAGCTCGATGATTTCCTTCAAATTTTCTTTAGCTGGTAGCACCTTCGTTCCTTCTTCTTCATTCTCTTTGACCGGTAGCGCTTTAATTGCCCCTTCCTGATCCTCTTTGTTCTCTGTGATCAATTCACTGGTTTCTTCGGTGAATCTTTCCTCCTGATTCATTATACTATCCGTCACGGTGTTGATTACCTGCTTCAAAGAGCCTTCTTTGTCAGCCTCGGTGTAATCAACGACAGAAGTAATTTTGTCCACGGGAATCGTGTGTCTGAATGGCTTCGGAGTTCCAGAACTTTCGATCAAACTTGGTCTCATGCCAGCTCCATTCAGGTCGGGCGTCTTGTAACTGGTGTACACAGGTTCTTGCGCGTTCTTATCGACTTTCCTGTCCTGCAGAGCGTTACTCTCTTGCTTCACCATAGCCTGAACATTCGAGTACCGATTTCTGGCTTCCAAATCCACGTCCACGTCCGGGACAGGCTCTGCCACTCCAACTCCGGACACTTTTGTCGTCGATTCTTCGTCGAAATCTGCCCCCGGCGGACTCTGCGCGTGCCACTTCGGAGTACTGGAAACCATCGAAGGCAAGAAATTGTCCGAAGCCCCTATCACGGTGGTTTGACCTAACTTCTTTCTATTCATCTTCGTGGAATCGTCAGAACTCTTAACGTCGTCTTGCTCTTTGCTAACAGGACCATCGGCGGGTCCACCGTCTGTCATCGTGTACGTCATCTGAGATGCAGGGATCCTCCAACCTGTCTCGTTCTCGCTCGTCGATCGATGAGGTTTCGTGGAAGAAAATTCCAAAGGCTGGGAAGAGGAGAGGCCAAAAGGCTGAGAAGAAGTTCGAAGCTTGATATCGTAAGTTTCCGGTGGTAACTGGCCAGAAACTTCTATGTCCGGCCTCTGATCGTCTAAACTGACCGGGGAAGCTTCCGTGAAGATCTGCCCGCCTTCTAACAATCCTGGAATCTTATTCTTAAACTTGCCGTTTACCCTGAAATTCACCATTTCCTGAGGAACGATTCTATCGCGTGGAAAATCAGTGTCGCTGATGTCCAACGTGCTCATTCCTGGAACACCTATATACGAATTTAATATCACCGCTGGCTCGGGAGATTTCGTGCTGGTTGTCGAAGACTGTGCAACCTTCGCGTGAACGCCATACTGAGGACTCTTTACGGCTGTACCGGAGACAACGTCTCCCAGATTCGTATTGCTGTAATTCACTTTATAGTTGGTTTCGCTTTTGTAATTTGGCTTTTGAGCGTTGTCCGGCAATAATTTTAATTCCGTATTGATGTATCCAGGTATGATAGGCTTCCATGGAGAAGTTTCGAAGCTTGGATTGCGGAAATCCTTGAACAGATCGTCGTTTCCGACTTCGGGCGTGGAAGCTGTGGATGTGGTGATCTTTTTCGACCAAGACGATTCATCGTGCACGGTGTAATTAACTTTCCTGTCTGTTTCGTTGGTGGTTTCAGCGACACCCGCCATTGTTTCGGTACTGTCTTCTACGGTGGTGGGTTTCATCGTAGTTTGTTCTTGAGGTAACGACGCTTTGGTATTGTTTTTCGTTTCTGACTGAGCCTTTGCAGGCTGTTGAACGGAGATCGTTTTGTTCGAGGAAGTGATGTTCACTTTCGTCGCTTTATAGGTGCCTTGGATCGTCGGTATGTTACTGAAGTCGATGTCTGGCTCCGTGGACTCGATTTTCGTTGGTTTGGATTTCGGCTTCGAGCTGGTGATCAAAGAGCTGTTTCTGTTGGGTCGAAGCAAGCCGTTCTTCGTGATCATTGCGTTCTTTTGTTGAACCTGCTTTTGACTCCCTGGCAACTCCTGATTTATTCCTAGATGTAGAGGAAACGGATATTTCGTGAATGTGTTTATATGCGCGAACGTGTGCGCTGTCTCGTTATAGCGACGATAATTCTCGAAATGAGTGTTTTATATTTTTTTTTTTTTATTCTTAAACCGTAAACTTTGATTCGTCTTAATTTTTTTTATTTAATTATCGTATGTATATTTCACGCGAGCATTGTAATTTTCAATATTAACTGAAATATTCGTACGAGAGATGCAGCTTGAATTTTATTAAAAAGAATCTTGATATTTCATGAATAATAGCCAAACGATTAAATTGGAAATCGTGTAATTATCATGTTACTGTTTTATCACGATTAATCTTTACTTCCAGCGGATACTCACTTTTTACCGATATGCTAGTGAGGTCCAGTTCCATATCCTTGAACAAGGAGGACGATGAGTACGTCTCCTTCGCGATAATGTCTTCGATTGTGTCCTCGACGTTCGTGATCGATCGCGGTATCTTTCTTCTGTCCAGATATATCCTGAAGAACACCTTTAGAATACCGCTTTCGAATTTGTCTATGATCGTTTGTTTGTAAGCTGCGCCGAACACGCTTCTTCTAAATAGTACTTCGAACTGAAAATTACCAAGGAATTTTCAATTATTGGTTCTTTTATTTGCAAAAGATAATTTACATAATCTTCGCAGGATAGAATTCTATTTATATGAACTTGTCGAGGAACAAACAATTTACGACTCGAGTTTCATCGAGTACTCGTAGATAATCTTTAAGAGATCAGGAAACGGAATTTATACTAATTTCTATAAACGGAGTTCATGTAAACGGAGTTCTAGAAATTACTATAACAATTCTCATCCTTACTATATTTTTATATTTTCGTTCCTTTTCACGGAACACCATACTGGTATTCAGCTTCAACATCGGATTATATTTCTCACCCTTAGACACCCTGAACATGCAGGAGAATCCAACGATCGCTGTAAATATTATCGCAACGAACGTTACTGATATTCATTTTCTCATTAGCAATTAATTTTGTTACAAACGAAGAGAAATTATGTTTTTTCGAATTTTACATTCCATTGTACGTTAGATCGGCGCTTACCATTTTTCGAATCCGTCCGAAGGGCTGAAAAACAAAATTCATTCGTTCATAAACATCTTTCGGTTCGATCGATATTTAATGTAATTGTTCTTACGATAGATCGCTACGAGTAACATAAACACGCCAACGAACCTCCCATCCATAGCGCAAGTCCTGCAATCGCGAACACCGCGATTAATACCAACATAGCAGAGATGATTAACATCGCACTGCCGACTTTCCATGTACTGTTGCCCCTTTGTTTCTTCGTGTGTTCAGGTGAGACTCTGGACCACGTGGACCGCGGTGGTAAATAATAATCATTCTGCAATCGAAGAAGAAAACATAATTTAACAGCTATGCACCATAGTATCGATAACGAGCATTTTCATAAAAGCGGATGATACGATATCAATAAGATGTTACGTCCGCCAACACATTTGCGGCTTATTAAGCGCAGCCAGCTGTTTCCTCGATACAACGTATTTAAGTAGAACGTATTTATCGAGCAACTGGTCGCTGTTATTCGATGATTCGATAATCGGAACGCGTAATAAATTTAGTCAGCATCGTACAGCAATACGTAGTAACGGTATTGGAGTCGAGAAGGAATGTCAAAAAAAAAAAAAAAAAAAGAAGAAAAAAGAAGAAAAAGAAACAGGAGAATGTTTCCAAAGTTAAGCACGGCGAAACAAACCATGAAAACTTAGCGCTATATCGCTTCGTTCGACGATCCAGCGAATGTAATATGATAATTGGAATAGTCGTGTGCGAGTCAATAACGATGATTTAATATAATTTTGATCATAGTGCTGGATCCTCGATATTACAAGTGCTACAACAATCGTCTAAAACGTTGCTCATCAATTTTTCTGCATTCTCATTTCGATAGATTGTGTAATTTGTTAGGAATATTGGCTTCTATCTGTGTCGAAGGTACATCGTGAGAAACGCTACGAGTTCGCTGTAATCGTTATTACTATTATTATGATTCTATTCGCCAGAAATAAGCGTTGTCTGTCAAGGTCATTCGAAGGTCATGAAACAGTACAAGGCGCGTACTAATATTCATTTGGATTTCTATTCCATCCGTGCCATTTTGCACAGCATCGTTTGGTACATTAAGTTTACGATATAACGCCTGATATAATCGTTACCTTTGCTCGTCGTACATTATCGTTAATCGTTTATAATGAGAGCTAGAACGTTCCGTTTAGAGAAACGATGATGATTTTGAGAATATACAACTTGTCTGTAAAGATCGATTTAGAAGTACCTCGGTAATACCACGGTTAGCGTGTTTCGACGAAAAGAGAAGAAAGAGAAGAAACGATACGAAACTCTATTC
This sequence comes from Bombus vancouverensis nearcticus, assembly GCF_051014615.1. Taxonomy (NCBI): domain Eukaryota; kingdom Metazoa; phylum Arthropoda; class Insecta; order Hymenoptera; family Apidae; genus Bombus; species Bombus vancouverensis. The sequence goes on along the minus strand of NC_134915.1, from coordinate 15,323,367 downwards.
AGGACACTATACTATTTCATTCGTAGAAATTTACACGACTCATCGTGTATAAGAAGCGTTAAAAATGTGATCAGGTTACGAACGTACATTCCAATTGCGAGGAAATAAAATTTATGCGTACGCTGGCATACATAATCGAAGTCAAGGCAAAGAAAAAAGCAGTTGGCTCGGTCAGTGGACCAACCAGCCAGCTTCGCGTTATTCTTACCAAAGTCTGAAGAATGGAAAAACGCATCCGTGCAATGGAACATGCTGTAACGTTCGTCACGGTCCGTTGCGACGCGGGATTTATCACAGAAACCATGCGTGAAATCACCGAATCAACGTTCGATACACGCGAGAAAAAAAGGAAAAACGTCTCGAAGAACACGTTTCGGGTTAATTATTTACACTTGGCCACGATAATGATTGTTCAAAGAGATTGCGATATTTTTCTTTTCACCCGTCTGTCGCTATTTTACTGTCTATACGTGCAACAATCGTAGTCTGTTATTTCCATAGGCGATAGAAATTGTAGTTAAATATAAAGAATCAACTTGCAATTAGAGCGGGAAAAATGCATGCAAGTGTCACGACGATCGATCAATTGTTGATTAATTGGCCGTATCCGGCCAACGATGTGTTAAGTACACGTGTGGGTACGCGTACGAGATGTCGAAGGTCGCGTCTATAGAAATAGCTTTTAACATCTGTCACGATCTCGCGGTGATTCAACGCAGCTTGACGCTGATGCGAAGTTAACGACTTGATCGAGGGTGAAAAATAATTTCACGCTCACGGAGTACGATAGAAACTTCATGGCCGTGCGGGATGGACAAGTCAATGTGTACGCCGAGGTCGTTGCCTTTAAAAACGGGCAACCGAATCCCCGAACAGCACGCTCTGACGCAATCTGAATATCATTATCCCATAGGATACGTTCGATCCTTTGTTTTCGTTCAATACTATCAACCGCATACGGCGGCTACGAATTGGTCGATGGTAGCAGCGAGAGAAAACGTGACTGTCAATTTCAATTTTTAATTTCCTCCGATGATTCATTCGGATGACGTCTCTGATAATTCGCGACGGCTATCGTAAATCAAACCCTACAATTCCGATTTTACGTTATCCGACTAGAAGCGAGAAGCACAGGTGTAAGAAGGTTTGTTCTAGCCCTCGTTTGTCTCTCGCGTCCATTTAACGAAGAAAGTTTCTCAGGTGATTTCGAGCCAGTTCTTCAGCAAGTTACGAAGGCCAATGTTCGAACACGCCGTTGAAAGACGATCCCTTTGTCCCTTTGTTGCTTGTCTTCCGTGTCAGGGGACAAGAAATCAATCCTCGATGATTCCAGGTTCGTCTTGCAAGATCGAAGGATCTTATTATCGACCAAAGTCTTGGAAGATCGAACCGAACGCTTTTCCTAATACCATGGCAAAATCCTGTCCAACAAATTACGCTATCGCGTTACCGATGGACGTAATCAAACATATCAGGGTGGTTTTCACGAAACGTCGCGACGATAACGCGTGTCGATAAGCGAGCGATCCGACCGCTAACGCTATCTCACCTGGTCGATCGCTGCAGGCTCTGTGTTGACTAAAATCGCGTATCGAGCACAGGATCGAATGCCAGGCGTCGCGTGTACGATTAGATTGCCGGTTTGTTCGGCGAGTCGAATTGAAAATCCCGAGGCGGGGGAATGCCGCGTTGCTGGATGCACCGTTAAGGGTTCATCCGATGTGGTGATTCGGTGGGAAGTATCGTGCAACCATTCTGTCTGCTCTTTTTTCGGAACAACGACCGCGCTAACTGCACGCGTGTTAACGCCGCGCGAGTCATCAAGATGGTCACGTATACGAAGCCACGCTTCGAGGCACAAGTTTGGAGAGAATCGCGATGCACAAGCTCTGCGATGCTCTGCTTTCGCACGCGAAGCGACGAGAATTTTCCGCTTTAGCGGACGATCTGCTCTCGCGAACGTTCTTGCGATTTCGACGAGGACGAAATATTTCCTCGTCTTGTCGACGCACAGTTCACGCAATTTGCCACGCTTTTCCGGTAAAAGATCACGATATTCGGCCATTCGTGGAACAATTTCTCCGAAACGCGTTGACCCCGACGCGCGAATGAAATCCGACAGCTCCGAGGGAAAATTGGTTCGAACGCGTGTGAACGACAAAGAGAGAAATTAATTATTTACCTTTTCGTCTCGTTGATGTTTTGCTTTGCCATCGTGTCAATTTCGCGGACATATTGGTCGCGAAAGCGAGAGGCGGATGAGGCTTAAACAGCAAACACCGATCGGTAGACCGTCGACTTTTATGCAAATCCAAAGATGCAAGCTTTGCACTTTGGTAACTTGGAGCGTTTCGACGATCAGGCGTGCGAGCGTTGTTTTGAATTCTGCACGCACAAAATAGCGTCATTCCTAATAACACGTTGTTTCACGGTGGTACGTTTGAAATAACAACAAAGCTCCTATTATGTGTTAAACGACGCACGGTGCGTTCGCAAGACAAAGAGTTAGCGGGAAAGACGCGGAGGAACCGTTGCGGCAGGGCTGCGGGTTCGTAAAGGTCCATTCTTTACCGCGTTGCTTGATTTATCGCCGGCTATCTTTCTTCATTAGCATCGCAGAACAGGAGAGAAATGAGAAAAATTCAGCGGACGAAAAATCGTTCGCCGCACTGGCTTTCTTTATTTCGACCACGTGAGATCCGATTTAGCATACAGAGCGTGGGATGTTTATCTCGTAAATTTATTCGCGTTTAATTCATAATCAGCGTATTTCCTTTTCTCGGCATCTTTTTCGACCGTTTCGACCTGTTCTGATCGAGCCTTTGATCGGAAATTATCGAATCCGCACCGTCTTTAGGACGATCGTCGAATTAAATGGCAGAGCAAACCGCGCGATCGATCGACGATGCTGATTTATTCGATGCTCGTTGACAATGAGTCAGCTCGTCGCTATGCTCCAGATGATAGTGATCGACGAATTGGGTCAGCCTGCTTGGGAACCTTACGACGGTATTTTCATCGCGTTTGCATAGAAACGCCGCAGGTACAGATGAAGAATAGGTAATCGGCACGTTGATTGCTTCATGGAAATTTCACTTATTGCTCGTAACGAAACTGGCATGTTTTGTCTTCTTGTACGGTTCATTAGCGTCTAGATAAAAACATTCTGTTTCGACCAATGGCCTTCTGTCCGAGGCCTGTTCGTCTATGTTTTTTCTTCTCCAAGATGTTCGACGTGGTCGAGGGACTCCTTTTGTTAGACTTATTTCGCTATCCCCGAGAGTATTTGCTTACGACGATAGGATTCTATTAGGAATTCGTAGCCGCAAAGTTCAGAGAATTCTTGCGCGCTTCTCTCGCAATTATTTCCCTATTCTTATCCAAACGTGATTAAACAAACATTTTCGCAGACTTACGACTAAACCGACTCGAATTCAGAATCTACGACAGCCAATTAAAGAAAAGAAAGAAAGAAAGAAAGAAGAGCTAATTAGAGAAACAATTACGCGTTCAGTCTACTTTTATTCGTTAATTACATCAATATTCATCCTGCTTTTAATCGATACGAAACGCACTTCTAGGGGCGAAGAGGATCGATGTTCTAAATTAAGCATTCGGAGAATTTTCTCACAGAGCCAATTGACCGGTGTGTAGGTCGTTAGCTGTTGCAGCGACAAAAGAGCCGTCCAGAGAGAGCTATGCAATTTCCGTCGAAGGACGAGGGTTTGTCGGCGACTCGCACAAGGCAGAGAGCGAGCCCGCCGTTAGAATCACCATTATCGTCGACAGTATCGATGTTCGTTTGGCGTAGCCCTGAAAAGGCCTCCGCAAAGAGAAACCTGAATGTTTGCCTTGTTACAAAGAAATACGTCGTCGCCTTCAGGGGCTTTGCGCCTTCTTCGAGCTTCGCTCGACGTTAAACGCTTAACGAACGTCGAATTTCATTCACCGCGTGCAACAGGTGTCTCGGTAGTTTCAAGATCTTCATCTATTCGTATCCGCTTACCCTCTAAGTATAACAAGATATCAATGCTCTCTCATCAACAGGTTTCCAACTTGTTATGAAACCACTGATCCACTTCTTCCATCAACTGTACGAACGTTATTTTTCAAATTCATCTTGAAACTGACCATTCGTAGATAAATAACGAATTATCTTACAACTTAAGCGTACAGATCATCAACTTACAAGGCGCGTTTCTTGAAAATCGATCAGCGATCGACTACGGTAGTCGTGTACGATGAAATTGAAAAATTGTGGAAGAATGGAGGCGATCGGTTTGGCTCCTGAAAGCCTCGAATAAACTACAGACTGACGAATTTTCCACGAGTTACCGATGAATATCTGCAAATATTTCCTTCGAATTCACTGGCGTAAAAGTAGATCGTTAGCCGGAAATGAAATTATCCTTTTAGAGGAGAATCGAGCGAGTCGATTGAAATCGCGTTTGCTTGTTTGTCGGTGCAGATCGGCGCTTCTCTTAATGGAACGCCGGTGATTTTCCATCGGCCATTCGTTACTCTCTCGTTAAATATTTCTCGATACGCGAACACGCGAGCTGTAAGAAAAATTAGCCTCTACTTAAGTCACGTTACCGAGCATGTCCAACTATGTGGATCACAAACCGTGGTAACAGCTAGACGATTCCTCGGAAGGCTATTAAAGCCGAGCTACCGCGAAAGTGCGTTACTACGACTAAAACGTAATAGTCTGTACCCCGGAAGTTAGACCGAGTCACCCGCCCACCGTATACGCCATGTTTCTGTCTATAAATTTTGCAGAAGCTCGGTACACGTTCAATTAAGACTGGAGGCGTCACTCACGAACCAGAACCTTCCACGCACGATGGAACTGGCTGAATTTCCGCAATTATTACATTGTGGCATAACAAATATCTCTTTTAATAACTTTACCTAGACCAGCGATAGCAGTAAATCAGGTAATAAACATCTTCGTAGAATTTCTGAATTTTCTGCCGTGTCGGATAACTCGTAATCTCTAAACGCATCTCGTGAAATTTTATTTCTTTTATTTCTATCAAATTTCTTGATATTATATCAGGGGCTGATTATTTATTAATATTTATCAAAGTCGGGAATCCAGGACTTATAAAATTTCGTCGATAATACCAGGGTAATAACAAATTAAATCCGGATAACAATTAGCCAACAATTTTTCTCATTTGTCGTAACGATCGACGATCGACGAAGTTTTCCCTGCGTTCAGTTTCGGAAGAACGAAAAATTCTCTTCGTTACGGCGAATAATCGAGGAAAAGGCATCTGTTTCTCGCACTCTGAAACGCATTAAATTCGCGGAAATGTTCAAATTGAAACAAGTTATATTTCCACGAATACCTTCCATCTCGAAAACCACGCTCGTTATACCATACCACGCTACGATCTAATAATTTTGTAGCTTTTTCAGTCGCTTTTCAACGTCCCTGTGTTCGTTTATCCCCGAGATGATTAATGACATCTCGTACCGGCCATTGAATACTACCGGTGAATCGAAGAATTTTGTTTGGCCAGCTAAGGATGCGCGCACAATTTCTGGCCGCAAAGAAACAGAGAAGCAAAACGAGAATCCCTGATCGTTATTGCTTCACTTAAGACGGTTGTGCGTGAAATACAGAGGATCGGGAAGATGAACCAATCGAAAGACGATCTCATACATCATTCCGCTTATCGTCGGATCAACGCGGCACCTTTAAATCATCGCTTCGCCAACATCATAAATCACGGAACCGATGAAAGCCGATAAATCGAATGGACTTGGTCCCGTGGCTCTATAGAAGTAGCATTTAAAGGTAACGGTATTAATAATGGGCAAATTTTTCTGGCTAAGTTCAAAGTAGCCGTGTTGATCAGTCGTGTTGATCAACAGTCGCGTTACACGGCACTGGTATCGCCTGAGTGTTAAATATTATTTTATATTAACTAGACTGCGACCGTTTGTGCATTCGCGGAAGAACCTTAAATGCGTACAGATGTACAGATCGCGCGTATTACGATCGTTAACCAGTTAGCTGTCGCGAGCTGTTTGGAAGCTGTGAAAAACGTGTAGCTAAAACGTGTCGGGAAAAATAAGCGACGACAGAAAGTAACGCGGAGTATGCGTGGCTGTTAAAAATATAAAATCGAGTTGCAACGAGACGATCGTTTTATTTTTTAATCTTATCACCGACGAGGCTCGTCGTGACACGAAATATCGCCGTTTCTTCGCGACGAGTATACTCGTCGGGAACAGCCAACTGGTCACTGGCTGAGACGATGATATCTATTATTAGAATTTCAACTCTTGCGCGTGGAAATTAATCACGGTCGAATCAGCTGTCGGATATCAGGTACCTAGTCGACGTATTAATATTTGTGCACGATATCACAAGTTCCGTCATTTTTCAGGCTGTCTTATGTCGGATCGCGCGTGTACTTAGTACGCGTAGAATATACAAGCGGGAAGAAAGAAACGAGAGAGCAGAAGATAAAAGAGGTGGATCGTTGCAGGTGCAATGTGCACGCAGGTGCGTGGACCATGACCTGGGCGGAGTCATTTCGCGGCCTTCGAAGGGGCGGCACGAAGGAAACGCGACGAGAGAAGATGCGTCCGCGGGTGCAAAGATCTCTCAAGGTCGGAATCGTACCTCTCGTCCTTGTCTCGCTTAATGAGACTCCTTAGAAACGCGAACGTACGTTCTACAGGTGGATGTACAGGCTGTAACGAATGCACAGTGCCGAAGCTTGCGATCGTTCGACGCTCCAGAAAAGGATTGCCACCGATAAAAGTCGAAATCCAATGTCCAAAAGGCTGTCCTCTTTTTTCTCGGCCATATCTTTTACAGCGCGTATGCTACACGTTGTAAAATAAGAGATTCGGATAACGAGCGTTACCATCTTCGTTGCGTGTTGGCCATTTGCAATGTATTTGCCATTGCGGTATGGTAAGTATATTTACGTTCGAAGACTTCGAGTTTGGTCGATGAAACTTTACGCAATCGTGTGATTACGGCTGTGATTACATAAAATTAGTATGAAAATCGATTTTAAGAAAGTCGAAAGTACGCTAAAAGTATTTTAATCGAAGAAGGAAGATATCAAAGTAATTTCATTTGACCCATCGGTGGGTCGGTGTACTAAACACGATTACAAATTCCACGTGAAATTACACGTATTATGCGTCTTTTGACGGTGCACCGAGTGGCGTTTATGTTGGCGAAGGTTTCGCGTTTCTACGTATACCTGCACGTTCTCCCTTTATCCGGCAACGGAGCTGATCCCCAACAAAGAGGAAAAGTAAAGAGAAGAGGCAGCAAAAAGTAGACCGATCGAGACCTGGCATTTTTCTGCTAAAGTACTCGCTCCAAGCCCCATTACAGGCTGCCTGGATAAATATAGACTCGGTGAGTTAGCGAATACCTGTTAAAAATAGCAGATTCTCTTTCTTGGACCAAGATTTTATGCTTTCGCTCGCTGATATTATAACGTACGTACGTGCGTGTGTATCGGTTTAGGAGTAAATTGAAATTTTGGCCAAGCGGGGCAGTCTTTTATGGCGGCAGATAAATGAATTACGATCACGAGTCACGGTCTGGAATTAAATAGTTACGGCTTCATTATGAAATCAACGTGAATGACTAAAAGAACAGTTAGTATGCGATCGAGTATCTCGCTACTTTTGATTCATGGCAGAAACAGTAAATTCGTAGAATACAAATTAGTTGGCTATTCGGATCTGAACTAACGTTAATTAATCGATACGACGAAGCGACGTTACAGAGATCTCGTATCAATCTCCTAGCGAAAAAGCACGAACGAGCAGATTTTTGAACGATCGATACCGCATCGTCGTGAAAATTGTTCTTTTCGATATTACGAGTGAGTTTCTTTCTTATCACAAATAAACGAGAACAACCGCAATGAAAATATATTTCATTGGAAGTTGTTTCTATGCTTCGATTTAAACCTTATCATCTACTGGCAACCATACAAATACCCACTAAATTGGAAATCACGAATGTTGCAAGGCGTTTAAAGGGATCTCTCGCTTATGAGAGATTACGATCTCGTTGGCGCGTGTTCAATCGCCGCAACCGTTTGTCGCTACGTGTCCAACAACAATTTCCCATATTCCGTAGACACGTCACGTTCCCAAGTGAGTATATCGTCCCTGTTGGACCACGAACAGAACTCGGATCGGAGTAGCAGATAACATCCGCGAAGAATTCTCAAAGAAGACACCCTTGAGAATTATATTTTTCTTATCTCCGACGACTACCACCGTACGATTAAGTAAATTGCCTACTCTTGTTTTTCTATTCACGATCGCTCTTCAATTTATATATCCATAATTCTATATTTAATTGCTCCGATTTGAAGTGGAATATGCTGTTCTCCGATAACGACGAAATTCATCGTTTTATTTCAACGTTTTATCACGGCCGACCGTGACACACGACACGCCTATCGAATTAAGCTTCGATAAAAATGGATCTATTTTATATACCGAAAGTCAAATTCTCGTTAATGAAATAAGAACGACATGGAAAGCTATACCGAATTCGACGATCGTTCAATTCCATGTAAATACGCTGTTGTAAAATTTCCGCGTACGTCGCAGCCGAGTCAAGCACTGCGACAACAACGTCCTTGTTCGAGGAAGACTCGACATCTCGGCGACTCGAAATTATTCGTAGTTGCGAGGCGAGAATGGTCGTCCGACCGGATACGGGTTCACCGAAACAGGAGACCGGAAGTACGCGTGTGATCCTCGAATGCTGGCAACGATCGAGAATTTGCATGTACGTGCTACCATCGAGGATCACGTAGGACACTGGACGTTAATGCGACGAAGGATTTTCCAAAGGTCTCGCCTTCTCAACGAAGACGAATTATAAATAATGCAATAACGCGATAAGTCTGATGCTTTGAGAAACAAACAGCTGCGGCTCGCAGCAGCTTGTGAAAAAGAGCCCGCGCGCTGCTTCTTTTTATACGCGCTGCATTCAGCTTCACCTTGCAGAATGTCGTAAGTCTTGATTTCATTGAGGAAGAAAGTGAACTGTTTGTACGCGTGTCTGTTTCAGCTCACGGTGTTCCATTTTGTCGACAGCGTTCTCTCGGTGTAATTACTGAAATCTTCTCGTTAACGCGAGCACGCGTCACGTATGACGACACCTTTCCTCGCAATTAGAGTGTGTCCGACACGAGTCGTCTCGGAAGATTCAGATATTCGAAGAATTAAGGGCATCGATCAACGATTCGAAGCGAACGACGCAAGGTGCGAGCGTTCGCGTTAAATCTGATGATTTCTCGAATTCCTAAGACAAGATACACGATCGTTTCATCGTTCGTTGAATTTTCTTAACTTCCCGATGGCGAAGATCGCTCGATGTTCTCGATCGAAAGCTAGAAACACCCAGTACAGGCTGGAGGATCGTTTAAAAAGAAAGAAAAAAAAACGAGTATTCGTGAAATTACAGTGTTTCGCCAGTTTCATTCAAGGAGGAACATAAATTGCAGCTTTTCGAACGATATCCTTCGCGAGTCAATCAACGAGGCCGCTATTTTCACAGATCTTGAACCGTTAACTCGGTTCTGACGTAACAACAACATAATAAATGCCTCCACCCAATGGCCATATTAACTGAGCTATCGCTCAACGTATGGATATTTCTCATGACCTTAAACCGGTCGTGAAATTTCTGTCATTTAATCGTCGTAACTTGAAATTTTCCAATTTTCTAAACGAGACATTAAACTACGAGAATAGTTTGCTTGTTCGAAACGAGAGAAGCGGGCATCGAATCGAAGAGAAATATTTCAGTTTTACGAAAAAAGTTCGATTATTTGCGAGACGTACGCGTCACAAGTGCCAGAACAGCGGAATTCTCGAAACGAAAATTGTTGTTGTTTCAGGTTCGATTCGATTTCCATATCAATATACAAGCAGAACGAACTGATCGATACGTATTTAAAAAGCAACTGTACTATCCTCGTACAACTATAAGAATCACGAATCATCACAGCGAATTATCACAGTGGCATATTAAAATATCTCAAAGTATGTTTACGTGTCTCGGATCGTTAAGTGGCTTCTAAACCTAACAACGTAACAAGCGTTTCCACGAAATACGTATTTAACCGAACCATCGAACACGTGGATCGCTTCGTGATCCTCGACACTTCGAGTCTGAATAGAACGCGAACAAAAAGGAATACAGACTGCCCTATGTAAAATGGAATCACGTTAACCGTGACAGGACCGTGAAGGAAAGGAAAGGCTCGTAACAGTTTTGGTTCGAGTTGGTTTGCTTCTAAGTAAAACGGAAAGGCGGTACTGGAGCTGGCGGCGGTACGCCTCTTCTTGATTTACCACGAACCGGAAGATACCCGAGACTCGCAAGATCGTGATGTATCACGTTGGGTTGACCTTCTGGGTCTCTCAGGACCTCGCTGCTCGGATTCAGGATTTCCAACCGGGGCTCGGGTCACCCGGAAATTTCTACACCGCGTATCTTATGCTACGGTTATATTTCATGTTATGGCTTTTGGAAATACGATGACGTCGGTACGGTCATCTCGATAGGAAGTGAGCGACGCTGCATCGAATCTTGGCTTATCTTTGTATCGTCGACGTTTTCTTATTTCGATCGAACGTATTTCTGAATGTGGACAATCGCATACCTTTGTACACGTGATTAAAGAGATTCGATTACGTCGCGTAAATTTCATACAAATTACATCTGGCAAGCGTAATATTTATTTTTTGAAAAATGTTAAACGTCCAACGAATTGGTTCCCTTTCGTCAACTATCGAAAAGATCGCGGACGACGCGTTCGCAAGGAATTTGTACGTTAATCGTTCAAATATGTATTTTCACCAGTCACTGTATCTAAATGTCACGAGATAGTTCCGAAGTCACGTTTAACTCACGGTCACCGCGTACGTCGATGAAACTTAATTACGTCTACGATATTAGAAATTGAGCCGAGATTCCGACGATCCATGGATCACGATTGGCTCTGTAATTATATTACAGCGATGAGTCGTCTTCGATGGACCTTCGATTATCTAGGATTCGTTCGCGTGTATGCGTGCACGTGTAAATCTACGCCATTGATTAGTTCTTCATCCTCCGGATATAATTGTTGTTCACGTTGGCATCGTTGAAAAATTGCTGATATTATCGACGCGCTATTATATTGTTTGCAGTCTTCTAGCTCCTATACGCATTTTCAGATTGCTTTCAGTGTCCGCCGATCACGCTAATCACGATAATCTCGTCTCATTACGGCATTAATGAGTTACAAAAAGTTTCGTGTAACGCGTCACACATTCGTGAAACCATTATGCCGAATACTTAAATACTATGATGGATCGCTGTACGTAGACCACAAGTCAGGGCCTCGTAAATTGGGTCCGTTGAACCTAACTGTCCATCATTATGGTGATCACAGCTAGACAAAAAGGAAGGTCACTGGCTGCCTTCGTAGTCCTTTTTTTCATCCTTCTACCGGCTCCCTAACGAACAGATCTAATTATATCCTGGCTTAACCAGTCTCCGACACAATATTATCGGAGATATCGACCAAGACGTAAAGGCGGCTAATCGAGGATAGTTAACGCAATTTAAATATCGTTTGAATTTGTTCGCTCGAAATTGACTCTTTTCTTCCGTTTCTTTGCCTAATTAACGGACACTGATGGTTTTAGTTTCCGTCGGAGCGAGCAATGATAATTTACCGATGTTAGGCAAGTTGTTTCATTTTAGAGAAACGATAATTCTCGTTTGGAGAGGGAAAAAGAAATGGATGTTTATCTAAATAGAAACGAATGTACATATACTTAAGATTAAACGGCTCGCATTATGCTTTATAGAGGAGAACTGTAATTAATATAAGATTCTTAATTACACGAGGCATCTGCGTATAAATATAGGATGGTCGGTGATAAGTGGAAAATAAACGAGTTAATTCGGATAATGCAATTACATCGAGTTACGTTTCCCATAAATCCAGCTGTCTTGAAATCTTCAATTCTAATCTAATCTCTCATTCACGTATCGAAGCGCAGTTTTATATAAAATATATCTCTCATATCTTCGCTAAACGATTAATTCCCTAATAATAATAGTAATAATTATCCGTACTAATAAGTAAAACTCGGCCTCAAAGTAATTTTAATAATCGAATTAATCTATATATATTTCCCATTATTTTTTTCATCGAATAAAATCATAAGCGGCATAAGCGATCGAGCGTAAATGGCTCGCAGGACGAAGGAGCAGTCCTCGCCTAAGCTCGTGCGTGAATGGAGGATCGCGTGTGCGCGAAGATCAAGATCGTGATCGCATAGCTGCGTAACGATCAATGCCAATTTCTGTGGTCGAGGTTGTTCACGCGCGTTTCGCGTGAAAAATTGGCAAACGCCCATCTCTCGTACCCTTCCACGTAGCGACGTAGGTGTTCCTCGCGAACGTATCTCTTTTTTTCACGTTTCGACGAACACTCGGATGATCGTATCCGTACGCGGACGAGGCTTTCCACGTAATGAGCGCACGTCAAATGCAACACGCGAGAAGAAAGATTAGAACGTGTCTAGAAATGAAGTCAGCGAATTCTAATGAACTCTTTGCTCGTGGCCAATGCGGTTACATTCGAATCGCTGATTCATGCGTTCACGTTTACCAAGAGTCGCAGAACCTTCTGCAACGGCTGTTCCACTTGACATAATTGTATAATCTTAAGGTTTTACGAGGACGCTGGTCGAGTTAGTTGAGATAGTAATGGTGTAGCTTCGGTTAATTCTACCGGGAATACGTTATTTGATGCAACGAATCGTCTCTCCCTCTACCTCGTTTCGCTCCAGTCTTTCTACAATTGTAATATCCAGTAATTTGGCTCTTATCAACCACCCGAACTTTACACATCGTATTCTAAATACATCTGTGAATACTTTCATTCGCCAGAATGTCCGCGTCTATCCAAGTCGCATTTACATTACGTTAGTCCATGGAATTTATCTCATTTTAATCGCTCTAATAAATTTTGTAAGAAAAAGACCTTGACCGTTCTTGACGATCGATCCGTTTCAGTCAGTGTTACATAGAATCAGCGTTAACTAATTACCAGCATTACCTCAACACTCTTGGAATATGCCAATCCTATTTCTCTGCGAGAAAAAAAATACCAACACCGTGTATAAAGTAGTACGAATACTTTATACAGCGTACACTCCATACAAGATATTACAAATACTTTATACAGCGTAAGAAACTGCTGGTGTAAACATTTTCCTGGAAAATATCGAAAGAATTCGGCCATTGAACCGAACCGTTCAACCTTGACTGATCTCTACCGATCTATCCTTCCTTTTAGATGGCATTCTCGATACATCATTGTCCCTCCTTTCTCGCTCGTCGGATCTTCCACCGGCTGAATTCGTTTGGTATTCGAAGCGAAGTATGCCAGCGAAATAACAGTACCCAAGAGCCACGACGGAGAGCCGTGAAACGGTCCACCTCTTGCTGGTCCTAGCCGGCTGCCAGCTAGGTCAGTGCCACTTCGAGGATTTAGTGTCACTCGAGCTCGGTTACCGAAGCGTGCAGCCGAGAAAAATAAAGCAGGGGAACACGCCGGAATCGTCGCAGACACGAAGAGGCGATCAAGGAAACGTTCAACGATGATAATGGAGGAGGAGCTGGTTGGGGCATTGCGCGCAGAACAACAACGATGTTTTCGAACCACCGCGAGAATCACGGGGAGAGACCGAGAAGAAGATGAACGACAGCATTGTTATCATCGCTTTAATCACCGTCTTTGTTACCTTTCGTTCCCTTCCTCGAGAATCCTCCCGTGGCAGACGTTCCAAGAGTGTTTTTAAAAGACCGCTACGGCGAAATAATATTTATACTACCGCTTGCGAGTGTTATGCTGCCTCGAGTTACGTTTATAATGCTCGCAAGTATTTAGATATATGTAGCGGGTTTGTGGTTACAGTGAATTTCATCGCACTCTACCGAAAACGATGATAAATCGATGCCAAATAGAAGACACTGGTTGTTACCTTAAAAACCTTAAAAGATGTACTATGATTCAAGACGATAATAATTGTCAACTGTTTCGTAGTATTTAGATAGGTTCGCGAATTTTTACGGTTGCGGTGAATTTTATCACGCTGTAGATTCACGATGAATTAACTTTTAAATCAAGACTGCCGACTATGTAATTCGGGAAGAAAGGAGAGACATCAAAGCGTGTTGTATTCGCGTGCATCGAGTATCAGCAAGATTAGGGGAAAAGAATTATCCCCGAGTTGTTAGACATTAGGAACGCCGAGGAAGTAAGAATCATATTGCACTTTGTGCGAGAGATTATAAAAGTAAGAAAATTGACGTCGGTCGAACCGTAACGGATATCACGTTAGTATGTCGCAGCGTTTATGTGCGCACATATTGCTACAATAATAACCAATACAATCCTGTTCGCAGTAGCCTGAAATACGAGCAAGCACGCGATACAGCAACAAACTTAATTGCTACGGTAATAATTATCAATCAGACAATTCGCAAAGATGTATCTGCACTATCCAACAATTTTAAATACAACCAACTTAATCTAACTTTCCGAAACACCGTGTATACGTTGCGTTCGCAGGATGGTTATTGATGCGCTTGCTCGCCGTGTCTTTCGGGAACAATTTCCCGCCGCGTTTACATTGTATAACGCGACGGTTGACAAAGATGAAAAATCAGCCCGAGGATTATAGTCATTATTCTCGTTGCATTGCCGCGGCTGATAGCGATTTGTCTGGCGCTCGCGTTCCTACGGCCTCCCGGCGTCGACAAAAGGACCGGAGCTGCCTCCCTTCGCGCGTTCTTCGACGCGCCAACCTTTTGTACGATCGCGAATTCCCTTGACCGCCGGTTCGTTTGTAAATTATTAGCAAGGAACACGCTTATCGCCCTACGACCAGCCGCCGCGCGTATATCGGTTATATCGGTAAATCATAGCCGAGCCCTTTTCGCCTTCTATCCTCGATTCGTAAATCGTTGGTCGTGGAATCGTACGCGGCACCACGTAGCCTGTAATTACTTAAGCTGTCAGAGTATGATAGCTTAAGGACAATCGTAGTCTGCCGGTCGAGGTTGCTGACATTGTCGCGTGAATCGATACGAGATGAGTCAGCCCTAGTGCGCCAACATACACCGTAGTGGTTGTTCGGATTTGAGGAGCTCGCAACGACAACCAGGCAACTCCAACAAATAAATTGCGTTTGTTCGAGGACAAAGAACGCTACAGGTTTCACGTTCGAACGACTAGAAATTTATCTAGACTCTAGTTTCGGATTTAAGACATCGTTTACGCACATATATCGTATATTGCGTATAATTCGTATATCGAGAATCCAAGTAGCGATCGTTGTGTTTGCGATATAAGACGGAGAAATTGATGAAAAACGGGGGTTGGTCGATTTGGTTTCGCGGAAGGTTCAGATCGTAACTTTACGAGACGTTGAACAGAACTGCGATGCATTCCGTAGGAAACGAAAACGAACACCTTCTCGACGTTTACGCTGTTACGCTGGACTTGAAAAGGAAAAGTAGGAATGCATCGAACTCTGAAACAATGGTGTATCTGTTACTGCAGGGTCAATGGACATAGCAGTGCCGAGCACGCGTGTCTTTGACCGGAATGACACGCAGAAGTGGTATATGCTTTATCTTGATGCGTGGAAAAGCCGTAATTGCGTTGCACGATTTTAATTGCACGACGTCCACTCGTTTGCAACCTGTGATTTTAACGGAACACCGCGCAGGTAAGCGGACAACCGATGGGATAACGCATGCATTCAAATTAACGTGAAAAAATTAGCAGAGAATCGGCAATTTTATCTCGGCGGCTGTTCCTTCCTGTGAATGTCGCGCGTTAATTCGCATTCGGTTCGTGTCGCGTTCGTTTCACAGGTAGAAAACGATTGACAGCGTGGAGAACTTTATCGGTTGTTTCGCGGTTTAGCCGCGAATAAATGCGCGCTAATCGCGATGTTTGTCGTTTGTCGGCGATTCAACAACGGTACTAACGGGGCACGAGCAATCTGTGTCGTACGATTAGGAATGTTTGGTGAACCGAGCAACGATATTTGGAGTCGATAAAACCAACGTGGACAGACGATACGAGCGATTAAGCGCGAGTTAATGGACGCGCAAAGTATTTCACGTGCTCGACAGAGAATTTGGACACATAATTGAGATAGGTATATCGAAAAACAAACGTACGACATAGGAAATATTAGAAGAATATTTTACAAAATTGTTTCGCTTATTTTTCAAGTATGTAAAATACTTATCGGGCACGTTAAATGATGTCTTATGTAGAATTTAGGACGAGATTCGTTAATTTGGAGTATACAAAGGATTGAAGATCGATCTTTTTTAAATAATGAAAATACATATTTTCTGGACGATTTGATAAAATGACGTTTAATCGGTTCTCTTAGAACTAAACGCGTTGATCTTGTCGTGAGATTTCCTGCAATTTTGTTCCATTAATAATGACTTTATCATGGGATTAATATCATAGGATGTTTATCGTACGAAGGATGGTCAAATGTTCAATGTTACGAGTAGGTACCATACTTTTGTTACTCCTGCATTCCGACGCAGTCGATGCGTTTTTGTACCTTCAAATTTTGCATAAATGCATAAATATTCATGGTTTGCACGTAAGAAGATCAAACGCAAATATCCAAGAATCATGGACGAGAAATGCGCATCTTGCAGCGAACAGTACAACAGTGTCTCTTCTCTCCGGCGTCCTTCTAACTCTGAATGCATTCATATTTTAGATCCTGGCATAGAGTTGCACGCGAGAGAGGCGTATGCTCGACCGGAGATAGAAGAAGGTATGGAAGTGGCAAGGAAAGGCGTGTCGAGACAGTCGAGGAGAAAAGGAAAGAAGAAAGCCGAGGATCATCGTCATCTTCTCGCGATGCCAAGCGAGGCAAACTTATGTAACGCTTTCATGCAAGACAAGGCCAAGGTTTCCACGACTCAGACAGACGGCTCTCGGCTACACCTTCGTTCATAAGTGTTAGCATATCTATGGAAAATATTTTTTCTTCGTAGAATATATTTCGCATTAATTTTACGCAATGTAATTTACGAGATACAATTATACAGGATATATTTTCAATTGTTACGTAATTGTGGGAAAATCGAGAACGTAAAAATGCACAGAATTCACATAACGATACAAACTACAAGTAGAGATGTCTAAAGATAGAGTATTCGTCCTACTATTTAGTACTATTGCAATTATTATCAAGTCAAATTTCTTTAACCAGTTAACCGCGTTCGACGTGTATACACGTCAGTGTTTGATTTTAGCTACGCACACCGCGATGGATTTCCGAAACTAAACTTCGTGGCAAACAGATTAAAAAGGCAAGCGATTTCGTTTCGTTGTTAACTCGACCACCATGTTTGAACTTTTCCAAATTTCACTCGTTTGAACTGGTTGGAAGACGAAGAGACTTACGTAATTCACTGGCTCGCTAGATTTTCCCATTCGGCAAGGGCTCGATTAACCGGACGTTAACTAAGATTTCCTTCCACTAAGTGCAGTTGCACGGTATCGTATTTTTACGATGAAGGTATTTAATAATTATAATGTTGATCGAACGATTCGTTTCGTAAATTAAATTAGATGAAATTAAATAAAAAATCTTAAATACGCGGTTTTGTGCGGATTTCCCATACTTATGAACAGAGGTGTACATACGTGTGGTCCCTCTGCTTCATATTGTTTTATGCCACAGTCGGCGACGCATTTAATTACGTCTATCGAAAGAAACGTCGCGGATCTTGTTCGTCGGACCACCAAGATGGTGGAATTTCGAGTCAGGAGGCGACTGCAACGCGTAACAGGACAATGCTCGATTGTATAATTTGGACGCGTCCTCCGTGGGGACGGATAACTTCCTTTGAGAACAGACCTTAGCCACCGTGTGTACCGTGTAATTATTTTCTGAGATCGTTGAAAATATAAAAAGGCTGTTCGCGCGAGAATTGTTTGACAAGGACTCGAAGGTTTCGTCCGGTTGATGTTTGTGGAGGTTTCAATGTCGCTGCTGTTAAGGTTTCTTAAGGTGTGTGTGTGTGTGGTTTAAAGCACCGAATGAAAAAATGATTTGCAGATCCTTTCGGCTAAATGTTACATCGACTTGGACACGTTTTATTTAAAACGAAGATTACGAATAAAGAAGACGATTAATTAATCCAATAAAAGTAATTGGTGGTTTAAAGCGGCGAATGAAAGTGATTTTCGGATCTTTTCGGTTAAATGTTGTCAAGACTTGGACAATCTTTATTTAAAATGGAAATTACGAATAAAGAGGACGATTAATTATTCCAATAAAAGTAATTGGCGGTTTAAAGCAACGAGTGAAAATGATTTTCAGATTTTTTTTCTTTTGGTTAAATGCCATTGACTTGGACACCTTTTACTTTAAAATGAAAATCACGAATAAAGAAGACGAATAATCATTTCAATTACAATAATTCCTGGCTTAAAACACCGAATGAAAATGACGACTTTGACATTTTTTTTGGTTAAACGCTATTGGCCTGGACGCTTCTTACTTGAAATGAAAATTACGACTAAAGAAGACGATTAATTATTCCGATAAAAATAATTGGCGTCTTAAAGCAGCGAATGAAAATGGCTTTGAGATATTTTCGGTTAAACGCTATCGATTTCGACGCTTCTTACTTCGAATGAAAATTACCAACGAGGAAGACGAATAATCGTTCCAACGAAGACAAAGAGTACATTTGAAAGCGAAGCCGCGTGCGAGCCAATTTCAAAATATTTGGACAAACGATTCGCACGTGATGAAGCTGCGTGAAAGCCAAGGAATGCAAAAAGAAATGTGGTACCGCGGAAATGTAGCTAATAAAGACGAACAGAAATGGATCTGCCACGTTTCCTCCTCGTAATTTCCAAATTGAAATCGACGTGCAACGGAACGACAATGGTGTCACGGCGCTTAAAGCTTGCAAGTAACGTTCCTCAAAAACAATGAAATTCGCACTTTACACGCGCAACGTTTTCAATACTCCGAGAAATAATTATGTTCGCTGCGTTGGAAGCGGCGGTACCTGCTACGCGTTTCCACGGAAATTACAGTGTAATTTAGTAACAATTTCAACCGTAATTATCGCACACAAATACCGCCCTTATTTTCAGATTTTACACGTCAAAAATTCACAGCGCAGCGTGTAGTTACACATTGTTCTTTGTTTTCTTTTTTCTTCTTTTCTTTCCTCGTGCACGTTTCTCGAGGCGTGCGATTGACACTGAAAGCATTCCTTCTCGTTAGGTCCGTTATCGGCTCCTATCTTATCTTTCGAGAAGGTTTCCTTCCTTTTTCTCACTTTCGATGCTCCCCTTCGTCGCAGACAGTTTTTGTTCGCTTCGTCGGCTAATAACGGGAAACGGTGGAACGGAACAGGCATCGAGAAATCTTTAACGAGTTCCATGGAACTCGAGCGAGAACTGTTTTTGCTCCGTTATTCGTCACTTTTAGTGTCAATCGGTATTCGTGTCTGTTTCGTACACTGTCGCTTAAAAATTGACGCCAACAGCGCTCGTGTTCTTACGGTTTACGAAGAGGAATAAACCGAAGCATTTCAAATGTATCGGTTCGTTTCCTATCTCTGATAACGTCAAAGGGAAGAAACTTTTTCGCATTAACAGCAAACACGGACGATGGTAGTTACGTATCATCGAGTTACGTACACTAATGAAGCGACGATGATTGTCGATATTCGACAAAATATTTTTCTGTCGTTCCTTTATGAATTACGTTTTTCAATAGCATTTCCATTTTTATTATCGCGTTGTTCGCGGAATATTTATAACGATTAGTATTTTTATGTACGTGTTTACGTAATGCGCATTGGAACGAACACGATACGTATATTAGCTTCTAATAAATTGATTTATCCGTGTACACTGCGATTCCAAATTCCTGGTACAAGTTAGTATACGACTATCATATTTAAACGTTTGGATTTTCCCTTCATAACTGCTCAAAAACTAATGGTCTAAAATGTCTGAACAATCGATTATGTATTGCATTATTCATCGAATTTTACTTGTGCTGCGCACGCTGCCTGTGAAACGGGTTTTCTTTTAATAAATGCAGTCGCACTCCTCCTTCGTAAACTTAATGCGTTCGCCACGATGCACGTCAGAATGATTTCCGGTACGGATCATAACGGAGTTGAAGTGTAAGCATCCGAATATCCGGAGACGGGTCTAACCGATGTCATGATTTTTTCGTATGTTTCTCATAGAGAAGAATTACATTCGATCTCTTCTATTTCTCCAACTTCGGATTTCTTACTACGTTATTTTTATAAATAGATCTCGAAATTTTTAACGGATACTTCGTACGTCCAACTTGAAATTAGTCTGTCGATACTTCGCAGTCTTTAATTCGTCAATGTTTCCCTTCGTTTTGTAAATTTGTCTGCTCTCGGATCATTTACATTTAGAATTTTCCCTTCTTTTTACACAGCTTTTTAACCATTTCACTTGTGACAATTTTGAATTCGATCGCAACTCGCTTTCAAATTTTCGTAGCTTAATTCCACTCGTGTCTCATCCGACGTACCAGATGCAAACTACCAGAAGAAAAATAAACTTCACTGTATGGATCGCCGAGACAGTCACCGTTACTTAACCAATTGTAAGTGTGAAACTACCTAAATGATACTACGATGACAGATGATATTTTCCGCGAGAGACAAAAATACTCGAACCAAAATATTTATAGAAGTATTTATAAACCAGAAATGGCCAAATCCAAAAGCATTGCCTTGGTTTACCGTTTTAACACGACGTTGTGATACGCGCAAATTTCGATCTCCTCTGCTTCGTATAATATTTAATTCCCCACAGATTCTTTCGATCCTAAATACCCCACAGAAGCTAACTACTAGTATTATACTTTACGTAAACATTTCGCCTTTATTTTATATTCAATCCTGGCCTCCGATTTCGCGCAAATACTTGCATTTTTACACGACTCGATCTTTCCCATTTTGCGTCCTCCTTTTTCCCATTTCCCACTCGATCCACTTGGCGGCACAACGCCGGTATCACTCACCTGATAAGGATAAGCTGCTGGTCTGTAGTAGCTGCCGGTGTTAATCGCCGGGTAACTTTTGCTGCTGCTGCCACACATAGAAGCCATCTTTCATTGATTCCTCTTCGTTTCTCTTCCAGCACCAGTTTCTTGCTGCTCTTTTTCCACTCACGTCCAACTTCCACGGACAATGGGATCGCGTCGTCGCCGCCGTCGTCGTCGTCGTCGTCTCAAACGTTTCCAGACGCGTTCATTGTTGGACACAGTTCCTTTTCTTCTGCAGTCGTCCGTGAACGATTACTACCGATTGTTAGAGAAAACAGAGGCGGAAATTTATTCGAGGGAAACGCGAGTGTTATACGCCTCCGCTCGAGCTGGAGATTCGCGCGCGTAGACACGCATAGGCCAACGATATGTTCGCGATGCCCGTGGTATTCAAGGTCACGGTTGTAGCACAATTTTTTTTTTCACAGTCCTCAACAGTCCCGTTAAGCACAGTTGCCGATATATTCATACGCGACCAACGTATTTTTTCTTCTCTCGCTCTGTCTACCTTTTAATGGGTCGACCCATAAAAAACCAGTTCATTTTTCAGACCTGTTTTAAATGCTTTCGAACCACGCTGGTCCCATTTTTCACTCCGTTTGAAACGCAGAATCTCAGCTTCGATACCGATCACCAGAATCGTTTGCAATTAACATCGATCGTTTTCGATCGCTTACGATTGCCTTTGATCACTTTCCCTATGACTTCTCGCACGATAAACTCCTCCCTATGTCCGACGATCAACCGCTAATCCAACGTCTTTACCAAGAAATAAAGAAACTCTAAATTTCGATCACGCGGTTTATCCAAGCACCGCGATAGGTTCGATGTTTTCAACGACAAATTCATTCGCGATCGTTTAACCGATGTCCCTTTTGCTCGTCTCTCTTTTTTCTAATTTATAAGGAGCGAGTATTTTAGCGAACGTAGGCAAATCGTTGAACGATAGGTTTCGAAGAAAACGTATATCGTAGTTCGACGAGAGAGGATCGAGACGAGGCAGAAGGCACGCGGCACCACACGTCCTTCCTCCGAGACGGTTGACCACCGACTGACAGCAGGAGATCTTCACGCACCGCCGTTCTTCATCTTCATCCTTCCCGTTCGGCTAACAGGCACTGTACGCCGTTCATCCGACTTCTTCTTAAAGTCGAGCGAGTTAGCTTTGTCGGCTAGGCAACGCTTCACGCTACCTTACTTTTTGGCGGGTCCACCACCTCGTGGGAACCGAGTCGGACGCTACTTTTCTTCCTTTAATTTTCGTCGCTGTTTCGCTTCTTTCCCTGCCTCTCTCTTCTTCTTCTTACTCCTCTTCTTAGGCAAAAGCTGGATTTCTTCGTTCTTCTTGATTCCACCGCGTTCTTTCACGTCACACTCCACACCCAATTATATTTTTCCAACGTTAAAACCTCTCTTCAGTCTGCACGAAACACGAAGCGAGTCTCACCGGTACGTCTGATTTCTCGCTTCGGTTATTTCGTGTCGAACATTTTCTTAAAACGTCGCACGGATCCTTTCGTTTGCCGAAATGAACTGTAAGATGGAAATATAAAGATTCGAGGATCGCAGTGGCGCTGGGTTAAGCAAAAGGCAGATTTCTTTCCTTTTTTCTCTTCCCAAGCGAAACGTAAATTTTCGTTTCTTTTTCTTCTCTGTATTCCTCTCGGTCTTCGTTGTGCTTCGAGCAGCCAGGGTTCGTGCCTCACGGTCGCCGCGCCAATTTGTTCCGATTTCGTTGCGTCGCCATCGGAATCGACCCATTGCCCGCGAAAAGAGTCCCACAGACTCTGCGATTACGTTTACCTCGACGCTGCTCCTGTAATGAGAAAATGGCGTCCCGACGTCCGCGACTCGCGTTTAGCGCTCGCGCGGAGATTTCGATACGCGATCAGGCGTAGTACGGACGAGGTGATTTCGATACGCGCACGAGACGCTGCCTTTCAGCCGTCGAAATCCCCTCAGCGTTCAGTCTTCTTTCAGCCTGAAGCATCGGACCAGCGACGAGCTTTCCGAGGGAATTTCTCATTTTTCGACGTAGGTGTGGCGCTCGTCTCATTTCTACCATTCTGTTACCGTTATCGTGATTTTTGCGCTCCAACGATCGTCTCGCGAGTTTGTTTTACCCTTCGTATAATTGTACTAAAATTCTCAGCGAAATTTTATTCGTCGCAAAGTACAAATTACCAATACTACGAGCTCAAAATGTACATAAAATACGTGAAGACGTACGAAGATACGCAAAGATTCGTAATACGTCGAGTATACTCGTCGAGCATTTGCCAGACGAGAGGAATACCCGTTTAGGAATCAATTTATCATTCATTTGGCAAACTTAATGAAAATACGAATTTTTTGGGTTCATGAAAATATGGAACTTTTTGGTATGGCAAATAAGTCGGTGCGTCGCTCAGGGTGGCAAATAAATGAGTGAGAGTTTTTGTCAATGTCGACTAATACGCAGTCCTTGTTTGCGAAACCATTAAAATGTACGTGAAATAGATAAAGACGTAGGAAGATACGCAAAGATTCGTAATACGTCGAGTATACTCGTCGAGCATTTGCCAGACGAGAGGAATATCCGTTTAGGAAGCAATTTATCATCCATTTGGCAAAGTTCATGAAAATATGGTATTCTTTGGGTTGACAACTAAGGAAATGCGGATTTTGTCAATATCAACTAATGACAAATTCCTTAGTTGCGAAACCATTAATCATCGAAACGTTCTTATCTGTCGATATTACGATTTGCTCGTGAAATTTTGTCAAGCCACTGAGACGATCTTTCAATTACAGGACGATCTTGTAATTTTCTCACAAATATGCTCTCAACCTCGTCGTATTAAACGCAACGACGCTCTTAAATTTCTTATCTCGCATTTTCAACCGGCAATCCCGATTCCTCTAACTGCATCGTGCGTTAACGTTGCAGCCTACGCTGCATAACTGCAATTATCGTTTTATATCAGACCGTTGCACCTATATACATATAATGGACCGAGGTATCCGTAGATTACGCGGCACGATAATAACCGGCACTGATGCTTGATTAACAAACTTGAAAAGAATACAGTAACAGTATAGCAGGGGTGCAGGACCGTGTTCATTGTATTCAACACCGATCAAAACAGTAGGTTACTATGCGGTCTCTACAGTTCTCTGCGATGGTACTCGTATTATTCACGACGAGTAACGCTATTCGTAAGAGAAGTTAATGATACTGGTTGCACGACCCTTAATGAAACCCATCGTCGTCTCGCCTATGTAATATCGTTGCATCGATAACGGTAAAAAAATTTCCACCCGCAAAATTTCTCACGCTGGACATCGAGGGTACGGGTACGGTGGGAGTGGAATTTAAATACGTATTGTGAGCATGGAATTCGCAGAATAATTTCACAAGAAATTAGCACAATACAGGAGTCATTATATGTAAAATTATTGTAATTGTTTTACTATCAGCTTTTTGCTGCCAATTTCTCCAGTTATCCTAGTTACGGGCTGTAACGCGCGAGTGGAAACGATCTTCGCGATTGTTAAAATAAAAGCTCGTCACCTTTTTAGAAGAGAATAATAACGTAACGTAACAAATTACGAAGAAGAACCATCGATTTAATGTATAAATTCGTAAGAAATAATATCACCGAAAACATTTTGATATATTGCTTTTTCTAAAATAAAACGAGACGAATGTACGCCAACAGAAGATGACACTTTTGCGTAATGTTTCTTCCAATGAGAATTATCAAAGTCCATGGAAGATATAACAATTACGATTATTTGTTATTCAATTATAAAATAACTGCAAATTTACATTCTTCCGATATGATGAGAAACATATAAAACCTGAATAGAGAATCGTTTATCTACCAAGTATTATAACTAGCATCGTAAGTACATAAAAATCCGCGAGTCTACTTATTATAATAATTTTATCGTATCCAAGTGTTTTAGAGGAACCTCGATCGAAGTACTTTCACCTTCGACTAACGATATCAAGTCAATATGCAAATCTATTCTTTGAAAGCGTTAGTTTCCTATAAACGGTAAAGCGTAGACTTTGCATCGTAGCTATACGAAAACTTTTGCGAAAGGCTGTATTGCTGGCTTTCAAATCCGACTGTGTACACCTGCTTTGTCGACCTGGTTCCTAAACACGACCGGAATCTACGGGTAATTATCGTGAATTCTATTCGTCGAGACACGGCGTTTATTACATATGTAGATTGTACATATCGGAAGATAAACGAACGACAGAATTTTCTATAACGGTTTCCTCTTGAAAAACGACACGATCTCGTTTTCCAGCCTTCTTTCGTATTCTTTCGATCTACATCGCCAAGAAATACGAACTCGCCGATGCGCTTTAACGATCGGCCGTAATTAATTTTCATTACGCCAGCCATTTCCGTTTCTCGTGTCTCCGAACCGTTCGCTTTATTACACGGCAACCATCGCGATATTGGCTTACGATTATTATTCAATGTTTGCACCAACGTTTATTTTAATTGATTACACGATCACGTTACACGCACGGTACGCAACACAGTGGTCGCTATTGCGTGATTTAATCGAAATTGGCAAGATGGTAACGTCGGTGATCCGCCGATTACGATAATTAAAGCACATTTGTCCCTATAGCTGGAAGAGATCTGGCCGATCGAATCGATCTCGACAGCCAAGCGCAATCAACGCACACGTATAATCACTGTCAAATCGTTCATACTTTGTCGCTTTTCTGCCGTGGTCTACGTAATAAATCAGACCGTCGAATAACGATTTATTGGCAGGAATTTTCGGCCGAACGGTCATTACCGCACCGTTAAAAAGATTTAGCGTTAAATTGCGTAACCGTGTATCGTTCTCGCCATATTTTTATTGTATTCCAATAGAATATGCACGGAATTGCAGAAACGCTGTTGCTTACTCATGGGTTATTGATCTTAATTATCGATCCTACGATAGACTCTGGATTTTTCATACTTTCACGGCAAGCTTGACAGTGGAGACATGCGTAGAGAAAAAGTATGAAATATCCGAAACGTGGTGCTCGCTATTTCTTCGATTATCTTTGCAAGAATATTTACGTAGATATCGTAAGACGAATTTGCTATGATTCATCAAGTGTATGGGTATGTGTACTCTCGAAGTCACAGTGCTGTCATTTGCTAACTGAGAAGTAGCTGTGCAAATTGAGGTCGAAGCAAATATTTTTAAACTTAGCCTGGTTAGTTATAACGTAGCTTAGCTTTCCGCTGGATCCTTCGTAGCCAAGCTCCGACATCATAAAACTGAACTCTACTGAGAATCATCGATGGACTGTGTATTTTTATGCAAATTTATACATTCGACAATGTAATTAAGAAAATACCTAAATTCCTAAAAAGAGTCCTAAAAGGTCCCGGGTAGAAAGTTGTTTCATTTATCAAGTACTATGGAAAGCACCATACCTTGGATATTTTATATATTTTTTCACTTTATATGCATTCTGCGCAATTTTGCGCTTTCCAATTTCCTATAAATACACAAAAATCCGCAAAAATTTGCATTTGTATTGTATCTTACATTCCAGTGAGTGAATGCAACTATATAATAGCAAGTGTCTTAATATCTACTTCCGTCTGGCATTGTCCGCTTAAGGATTAATTAATTGATTAAGGATTTATCGAATGGAAATATTTTGTTTCTACGAACGAATACGAAAGTCCTTTGGTATTGCGTTCAATCTGTTTTGCTACCTTTTAGAAGCGTTTAAAAAGATTCTTC
Organism: Bombus vancouverensis nearcticus; assembly: GCF_051014615.1. Lineage (NCBI taxonomy): Eukaryota > Metazoa > Arthropoda > Insecta > Hymenoptera > Apidae > Bombus > Bombus vancouverensis. The sequence continues at coordinate 15,296,406 of NC_134915.1, read as the reverse complement.
GTTATTAATCGAGAAGACACTGTCTTGTGATTTTTATGTAATCTTCTCTTCGTTATTCGAATATTATAATTCTTTCTTTGTTAATAGAGAAGACACTATCTTGTGATTTTTATGTAATTTTCTCTTCGTTATTCGAATATTACAATTCTCTGTTATTAATCGAGAAGACACTGTCTTGTGATTTTTATGTAATCTTCTCTTCGTTATTCGAATATTACAATTTTCTGTTATTAATCGAGAAGACACTGTCTTGTGATTTTTATGTAATCTTCTCTTCATTATTCGAATATTACAATTCTTTCTTTATTAATAGAGAAGACACTGTCTTGTGATTTTTATGTAATCTTCTCTTCGTTATTCGAATATTACAATTCTTTCTTTATTAATAGAGAAGACACTGTCTTGTGATTTTTATGTAATCTTCTCTTCGTTATTCGAATACTATAATTCTTTCTTTATTAATAGAGAAGACACTATCTTGTGATTTTTATGTAACCTTCTCTTCGTTATTCGAATATAATAACGCTCGGAAGCTGAATAAACGAATTACTCTTTAGTTGGGTAGATCTTACGTGAAGAAAATAACACTTGATGCGCACCTCCTAAGGAATCGTCTATCTGAATTTATAAAGTGATTTATATATTTATTATAATAATTTCTACATTTATAAGCGACGAATCAATCACTCCTTGCTTTTAGACAGATGTTTATACGTGAAAATATTAACGCTTGACATACTCTTTTAACCAGTTACCTGTTTGAAAGCTTTGAAAAGCGTGTACCTAAAATGTGTAGCAAAAGTATACAGAAAGTACACGTGGCTGTTATAATGTACAATTAAATTGTAACGAAACGACCGTTGTATTTTTTAATTTTACCGACAGAGTTCGTCGTAACGCTAAATATTGTCACTTGTTCGTGACGAGTATACTCGTCAAAAACACCTAACTGATTAAGGAAACGTGGTTGAACTTATTACCTCATCTTACACGCGACATCAGGTGGAAATATTTCCGAAAAATATCATTAATCTCCATTATGAAATTACTATCGTAAATGGTTCGTGTCTTTTGCATATTACTGTATACATTACATTAGACGTTATCCTCGTAGGCGTCACGCGCGCGTTAACGTGTTCCTCGAGTGGCGGTGTTTCCCAGACCTTGGTCGCGTAACCTTCGATTTCTAACGTTGCGAAATTTCTTTTCCATGTATTACGCGTTGCGCGTACGATGCACGCCTATAGTCAGAATAAAAAGGTATAGAAAAATCGCAAAGCGATCGGTAGACTCGCGCTTTCGATACTGAATGGAGGATTACGCGAACACGGTATACGGTGATGCACATTGTTACGACCATAACGTTACGGAACGTAATGTTACGCTATTTGAATGCGAAAATGCTATTTTCGGCGTCATTACTAACCGTACTTGTATTTACTGACTTTCTTATTTACCTACATATCGTTCATTCTACATTTTACTTTCGTGTTGTCTAAATTTATAGGATTATTGCTTTGTGTATTTGTTTTTTTTTTACAATATCTCGTGTATAGTTCTAAGTCATGAAAAATACATTGTGCCGTATTTATGTTTTCAATTATGTTTCATTTATCTTTGAACAACAGACGAAAAGAACTTTCTCACGTACCCTGAATGGAATCTTTATCTTTCCTTGAGAAATATCCTCCGGATTTTAGGATAATTTCGCAAGCTGAATTTTGTTAACATTTTTAGACAGTACTAGTACCTTTAAAAATAGCGATCGATCGATGTTGTAGATATAAATCTCGCGTGGACAGCTACAAATCGCTCGTTATAGGATTTACTGTTTGTCCATTACGAACTTCTTTATACATATACGTATCTTTGTTGCTTTCGTATGCATCTATATGCGTATCACGCACACCACTTGATGCAGTATAACAAGATACAGCAACACGTATATTAAATAAACAAATATATATATCATTTATCAATCATCGTAAACATCGAAAATACCGACCGATTAACCAACCGACTACGACTTACTGGCATCAAGCGCAACAAAGACGCTACTCTTTGACTGTTGCAAATCCTAGACAACATTTATCATTCGTCACATATCGAACAAAGCGTATACATACAGCCAATGATTTGTTGCAATCTGACGCGGGAAGGTTCTCCACCAAATTCCCCTCTTATCTTACCTTCAACCCGAGCTTAACGGTACGACGAGGAGCGACTCCTCTACATAAATTCCTCGTGGTCGCTCCTTGCTATTAGTCGCGTTCGTATCGCGTCGTTGAGAAAAAAAAAAAAAGAAAGGACCGAGAAAGCATACTAGGAAGGAAGAAGGTACGAAAAAGGAAGTCTGCCGAGTTGATGACGCATGTACGTGTCGTCGTTAGGAAATAATTATTGCTACATCTTAAAAGGATTCGCGATAACGAACTTGATACACCCAGGGTCTAATCACTTCGTTGAATCGCGTTTCGCAAAGATAGAATCGAAGAATTACGGTGTATCAAGAGAAGGCGGTTGATAAGCGAAACTCAGCAGCTCGTAAAGTTGAAAATTGAAATATAAAGCAACGAAGATTTCAATAACGTTGGGAAATTAACGCTACAAAGTAATTCCCTGCAAATCGTGTAGAACATATTTTGTTAACGTTACAACTTCGGATCCGACGGGAATGTCACCGGATAATGGCGCATAACGCGACTATATAAAATGCCCGCGAATCAAGAGGGAAATACTTCTCTATTGAAAACAACCTATCTCTGTACCAACAAGAAATCCGATCACGCAATTTACCAGTTCCGAGGACAAGAAGACAGCAATTTTAAACGTCGATGAGACACGGAATTATCGACCGCGAAAACGCGTGGCATTCCGCGCGGATCTTCCACTCCTTTCCGCCATCGTCGATATTTAATTTGCTTCTGTTTCATCTTGCTCTGAAGAGAGAGAGAGAGAGAGAGTGAGAGAGGATGGTCAAAGGGTTCCAACACGGCGTAATTACCGCCTCGCTCGTCTCCGTTTCGCCGCGAGATCCTTTTTATCCGGCGCTCATTTTTCCCCTCTTTACGCGTTCCTCGTTTTTCTATCTGCCCCTATCCACGCATCCACGTCCGGCTCGCGTTCTTACGCGCGTCAACCCGCTCTTTCCGTCTTCCTTTCCAATTATATACAGCGTGTTTCTCGTTTATTTACTAAGTTCTAAGCGTGCCGACTCTCGGTACGGCGGAACGCGCCGCTTAAATTCCGGCTGGCATTCTCACCGTTTTTCCCGTCATAATGCCCGCTGGCCACTTTTGTTCCCTACGGATCCACCGGTCCCAAGTATTTCGTTGTTATTTAGCTTGTAACTAGCGATGGGATCCGAAACACTTAGAATCGTTTCGGATCTATATCGTGTACAGCACACGGCGCTAAAAAAAAAAAAAAAAAGGGAAAGGAAAAAAGAAAAAGAAGAAGAAAGGTACGGCATTCCATCGAAAAAATGGAGAAGCGTAATTCATAAACGAGACCTAGCAGCTCGAGGGATGGACGAAAGTTTTTCAAATATACGGCGCCGTGAACGATCCCGTGAGCTCAAACCCATTTTATTTTCCATATTGCGACATAAAACAAGGCGAAGGATACAACGAACAAAAACGTTTAATCGTCAGCCTAATCTTTACCTGCTCCTTACTCGAAACCTCTAATCTAACTCCAATCTCTATTTATTTTATATTTATTTGCAAAGACGGGAATGATCTTGGCACCTCCTGTTTGTCTCCACCCGCACAAAGAATATTCGCGTCACAGTATTTATTACATAGAACGTAAGGAATGTTTTGTTTTACCGCTCGTTGCATTCGTAGCTTCTGGGCCGAAGATCTCGCGGTGGACTCGCCACGTCGTTTATAGTCGATCGCGATCGCCATTCGGGCCAGCCCCGTCTGTACATTGTAATTTTCCTTTCTTGCCAATTAAAGGCTTAAGAGTGCCGCGGCTGGATAATAAAGCTCGAACAAGCCGTGCCAACCGGAACTATGGCTTCTTTGATGTGCAATTTCTCTACGCATCGCGCAATTCTATCTACTTGGTTGCGACTAACTTGCAGCTTACGCGATTCGCGCTCACCTTGTCGAGTGTCATCTCAAAGGGATAAAGTCGGCTTCTAAAACTTTCTCGCCAGCTTTACAACGTTTCGTAGTAAGAAACTTTTAATAAAATCTAACTTTATTAATTTTCCAGTAAACTAGAATTTTGTCCATATGTCACTTCTGATATTATTCCGATTACTTGTACGTATATTTATAGTTACGCATCTTCGTAATAATTTGATACTTTAAAACAGCAAAATATTTTAGAAAATTTATCAACCATCGTGGGTGGTGGGACATAAACCGAGACATAGAATGAAATTGTTGAAGAACATTAGTTCGGGTAACTCGGAGGTAGATCTTCGTTCACGGTGATACATTTGTAACGTTAAAAAAGAAGCTCGTATGCGGCTGGTTGGTTTTTTCTGGCTGGATGTTTGAACAGAAAGAAATTAATCGAGAATTCTGCATTAAAATCACGAAATGGCCACACAAATCACGGACTCTCGCCCGTCCCTTTGGATAGAGGCCAAAAAGTCGTTCAGCGTATCGGATGTTCATTCAGAACGCATCGAAACACATCGATAAATCATACACTTCGTATAAATGACCCTCACGTAGGTCCGACGAATAATAAATTTTTACGTCTTGCATGGGTCTTTTCTTGCGTCGTCACTGGCAAATGAATTTTCTGCCAGCTGTTCGATATAACGATATCTCGGCTCTTCATTAAGCGAGCAGAGGAAAGACAGGAACATTTATATCTCTTGAAGCGAGTATGTTTAAAGATAAGTCATACGTTCCGGACTTTTGTTTCACTCGAGAGAAAAGAAAAAAAAAACGTAGGAATCTTCTTGTCGCTTATCCGCACGATCCGATTGAAATCGTACGAACGAGCGCGAAGATTAATGGAAACGGGCGGTAAACTTTGAACGTTAAATGAATTTCAAATAGAAATTGAAGCTTTCATATCGAGAAAAATATAAAATTGTATCGGAATTCCGATCTTTAATGAAATTTCTTTAGAATTTGCCAGAACGAAGCATCGAGACAGTTTTACAGAAATTCGAATCTTTTTTGTAAATTGCCTCTACGACCGTACAATGCAAGATGAAAATATTCATTTAGATGTAAAAACAGTTCCACGAGAATAACAATTCTCTAGCAATTTTCTATTATTGGAAAGAAACGAGCCGGCAGTCTATATTTAAGTTAACGTTAGCATATTTAGGTATCGAAATAATTTTGCGGGTACCGAGGTTTCGCAAAGGTTTCTTTGCGGAAGAAAATTAAAGCCACGCGTTCCGACGAAAGATTCTCAGCGGAATAAAAGAATCCGAATTTTTCATGAAAATTTGTGCTGAGCTTTCTGAGTATAATTTACGTATATTAATCTCGTTCACATTGTAATACGTATATGTTAAACGATTAATCAACGCGAGATTACGAGTAATCCGCGACAGAAACAAATTGACGACAATCGCAAATTCATTAGAGAATCAACAACCTTACTTCAACATCTCTTTAATATATCAACTTCAATTTCTTTTAATTTATTAAAAAAATTATTATCCATTACACGTAGCCGGCCAAAGATAAAAAAAGATACTTCACCAATTAATAACTTCTCCCTCTTTATAATCCACAATGTAGCCATAAACTTCACCTTCACGCTCGCATCCTTGAATTTATTGCGATACTGCACTCTCAACTCCGCCTGTGGGTTTACAACTTCACTACATGTGTACATTCAACATATACACTGCCATCCATAAATATTCAAACACGTGTTGCAATCTCATCGAAAGATTTATATTTTCGTATATTGTCGTAGTTGTAATAAAAGGGCGTCCCTCTGCTCTTAATTTTTTCAGTGCTTTGCTTCGCTTTTTTCAACGATCTAATATCCTAAATTGGAATCTTCGTTTCACCAGTATCTTCTCGCACAACTCGTTAAATAAGATTTACGTACATTAATCTCGTGTAAATTTAAATTTGCCGTGATATTCTGCTCGAATTGCAGCGACCAAGTCATTAAACTCATTAAGCCTGCAAAATTGAATAAACGCGAACGTGGAGATCTGTGCTTGTACGAAGAAGCGAATTAACGTCAGAAACGAGGTTTAAATTCGTCGGAATTAAATTCTTAGCGGATCGACGAGGAGATCTATGCCGATCGAAATAGCCGAATAATACTCTGCCAAGTTGAACATAAAATTCACAACGTACGGTAGAGCCTCGATTATTCAACGTGACGCGAACCGGTCCTACTTCGCATAATCATAATCGAAAACTTGAATAATACGGCAAGGTTTATTGCGGTTAATAAGTCGTGCGATAAGATCGCAGAAAACATTCTCATAACGTAACACACCGTACACGCATTTAAGTATACTCGACGTTCTAACCGATTCAAAGTGCGATTAACTGCCTTAACAAATACCATTTGCTTCCGTACTCTCTCTGTAAAACCTTCAAAAAAAGACAAAAGAGATAAAAAAGACGAAGTTACGGTAGAGTTCGAAAACACTGCACAAGACCAGATCGAATATTCAAACAATTCTACAAAAATCCAAGTGTTCTCCAAGAGTGTTCTGCGACTCGAAAGAGCGACTTAACAATGCCGGCTTCTTTCGCCCCCATTCTCGCTACCTGTTCCACCCTATTTTTTGCCCCCGAACTGTACGTCGTCTATCTCGATTTGTCTCTTAAAGTCGTCGAATCGAGGCAACTGTCGCGCGAACACACGCATTCGCCATTATACAGTGAGTTTTCGAACGGGGGGCATCGTAAATAACACATTTATCGGTCCTCTGTACTTTTGGCTGTTAAACGCCACATCGGGATGAAATTTCTGCCCCCGTCTGTCGCCCCCTCCTCATAGATATCCATTGTGGTCGTCGTAACGAATTCTTTTTGCGCGCGGTGGCTCGAGCTGTTGCCAACGACTTCTCGGTACGTGCCCGCCCTGTTCGAGTCTTCCCCGGTCCCCGTCATCGTCATTATTATTATTATCATTAACTATAAAAGCAGAAGGAAAAGAAGGACGCTGGTAGCGAGCGTAGAGGGCGGCGTTGGAAGAGGGAAGCCGCGGTATTTCGGTCTGCTTGCATTCGCAACGCGAGAATTATCGATCGCCGCCGAGCATTGCATCATAAATTACTGTTTTTATCCGCGGGCCCCGATTTCGTGGGGCCTCTACCACACACACACACACACACACCTGGCCCCCTTCTTCCTCGCCAACGTCTTGCTTCATCTCGCTTTCGCTCTCGCGCGTCGAAGATTTATCTAGAATATTAAAAGTCGCTTCCTGCCTTGCAACTTCGTCCCGTCCCGCCATTTTCTTCCGCTCGGCCGTTGCTGCCGGTGTACTTTGTCACGTAGCAAGTTTCGACAGTTTTATTATTGACGAAGATCGCAATTTATTCGCTTTCCAAGTTGAACATCTTCGTGCTTGTGCGTTGCATCGGGCCAATTCTCTGTGTGGTGTTGTCTTGCTTGTCGACGATCCAGAGGTTCGTAACGGTGGACCATGGGGGAAAAGCGACTCGAAGATTTAACCAGTTAGCTGTCGCGACCTCTTTGAAAAGCGTGTACCTAAAATGCGTGGCAAAAAGTAAGCGGCGACAGGGAGTATACTCGTCAAACGCAGAGTATTGCGTGGCTGTTAAAACGTGGAATTAAGTTGTAACGAAACGACCGTTGTACTTTTTAATTTTATTAGCCACAGCGCTCGTTGTAACGCTAAATATTGCCATTTGTTCGTGACGAGTATACTCGTTAAAAGCAGCTAACTGGTTAAACAAGAAACAGGATATAGAATTCGTGAAGCGAAGAGATAGTGAGAAATAACGAGCTATTGTTGGGTCGTTTGCAAATCGACATGTTCATCGTGAAATTGACATTATTATCCGGTTGATTATCGTAGAATGTGTTTATCCTTTCTTCTTCGGTAATATCTTGCCAGATGGTACCCCGCTGGGGGTAGCCACCCACATGATACTCAAACAGCTAAAAAATTCTACCAAATGTCCAAATTGGGCAAATTGTGAATGCGAAATAGTAAATAAAAAAAATATCTTGCCATTCGTCGAGTAGCTTCGCGATCGTTTTCACGAACATCTTGTCCTCTTTGCGATACCTTGGTATAGTTCTTACGTGCTAAATTTCGCTTAAAATTGGACGTTTCGAAGTTCGTACATTTCTGCGACGTCCACGAGGCAAAATATCTTTAACGAACACATGAAAATTCTATTTATGACGTGACTAATAGCGACACGTTGATGCATCGAATATTTCTATTGTAAATCTTCCTAAGATTAAATATACGCGAATCGTCCAATGTTTTCGACGATTGACACTTTATACGACAAAATGTAACATTTAATGGCGTTGGTGCGATCAATTTAAGCTCGCGAGGAACGAACGACCAACCGTACGTGTTTCTTAATTTATGAACCGTTTCATGCTCGATATACAATGTACATTTTATTTCGTATCGCGCGACTCTATTCAATATGCAAATATTTAACACGCCGATCGCTGTTAACATAAAGGGCATCCGTCCAAAAAATTCGGTCTCCTTCTCGCTTGTTAATTTAATACGCGACTTATTCAGCCCGTTAAAAGTCACTCTTCGCTTCAGTGACATAATCTGATCTTATCTGCAATTCCGATTCGTACATGCATCGGTATTAACATTTTTAAATCCGCGCATCGATAAACGTATCTCTTTGAACATTAGCGATGCATGCTTCTTAAACGAAAAACTTCCTCCTCTTCCTTCTCCTCCTCCTTGTTCCTCCTGTTTATCAGACTCGCAAGATTTATCCGGAGTATTCGAAAACCGTGGACTTCTGGTCTTGCAACTCTTTACTATAATTGCATTAACGCGAAGAATCCTTCATCCTTTCTTCCGGTGAAAGGTTCAAACGTCGAATACCAAGAATGCATCGTAAATATTCAGAACGTTCAGAGCTGGGAAGATCATTCGCGTGTCAGAGATTTATCCGCGGTATTAAATGCCGTTCCTTCGCCTCGCTACCATGTGCAACGGTGCAACGTTATTTTAAGATCTTAAGATATCGACATACATCTTTATCGGTGCTGCAACATTTTCATCCGAAACTCCATGCAAATTCAATCTTCGGCGCTAAATATCCATTGTTCGTTCGTTATACACAGCGTCTCTGCTATTGTGATACAATAGCGCGCGGAATGGTTCTCCGTGGAAAAATAAATGCAAAACGTAGAATGAGGATTTTCTTTTTACACGTATGAAATTATTATTTGATTGGAAACTTTGTAGCTTATCATTGGACTACAATCGCGCACGAATCTTCTATCTTTATGTTTTGTACATTTTTGGACCTTCTGTGCATTTTTCCATGTTCCTCGTAAACGTAGACTATTCTTCACATTGGTCCTTTTCCTTGCATTCGATTTTTATTCCTCGTTTCACCTGCGATCAATATTTACGAACAAGATCTACCGATCGTTAAACGCAGAAACTTTCTTCTATATTCTTTATCGATTTTTCTCATGAAAAGTTACTATTCCGCTCGTACCACCTGACTACAGAGACACCTTGTATATAGAAATGTTGCACGTTGCTCGTTGGACAGAAAGAGTTCAGGCTAATTAAAAGATAAATTTAAAAGTAATACCGGTGGATGGATAATTTACAACGATCGGTTTCATATCGGTGTACCAATGTTTGGTCAGACATTTTGGAACATCAACTTGTAAGACCGGTTATTTTGAGTAAATCGGTAGCTGTCGTTACTTTTTGTAACGATTTAGCTACAAGCTACTTTGGACATGTTTCTTATGATAATTTATGTGAATCATGTTTGCCGAGCATTCGTTTTCAATTAATTCCCTCTCAATTTTGCCTACAAAGTCCAAAAGTTCTTCCGTGCTCGTTGTTCTTCTACAAAACCCTTCGAAGTAACGCTCGATGAAAAATATCAGTTTACGTGCTACAAAATTGCGGAATAATCTTCTTTATACTTTTTTCTCCGCAACTTTCGAATTCCACGTAGTTTACCTTTCGTAAATACAATTTTTACTTGCTATCCATTGCGAGTTAAATATAAATATACCAACGAATGTCTATGTAATTTATTTTATCCCTAACTGTGCGATAAATGTAATTTATAAATAAAAATCCGATGGACTATAATTTAAACGTACAGAAATCTATAGAACGCGAGTAATATGCAAAAATGTATGAAATATTTAAACAGCACACAAGATATCTGCATCTTGTAATACATAATACTTAAAATTACCATTCAAGCGCTACTTCTTCAAGGTACGTTCGTAAAAATATCCATAATCTGCTTATGTGTATGCGATATTACAGAATACGAGTTACACGCGTTACGAAATAGGAAGACTATGCCTGCAAGGATTAAAGGGTAGTTAGGTCGGGTGGTACAAGAGAGCGTACATTGCTTTCGGCGTTCGTAGGACATTTTCCCCTTTGGAGCAGCAACCTTTTCCGCAAAATGGTCCCCGGTTAATGACCACGATCGCCTTTGGGGCGCTCGCGATCACCGCTCGATTTCGCGTTTCGCCGTGCAACGCGCCATTATCATCGCGTATCATCTCTCGCCGTGGCGAGAGTTCGGTCCACGCGAGAATTATCGACGCTCGTTGATGCGCTCCTCTGCAGTAAATAACAGTTTTTATGCGGTTTTTATCCCCTACCGTTTCCCCCCGCGGTCGGAGATTTATTTGAAAAATTTCTGTTCGTAAAATAAAAGCCGAGGCAAGCGAAACAAAAAGGGTAGGATGGGAAAAAAGAGGTTCAAACCGTCTTTCGTTTTACCCGCTGGCTGGTTAGCTACTCTGCGAGATGGCCGTGGATCGCGTTATGCAAAAGTCAGGTCGTTTCGCGTAAGCTTAGTCCTCCTCTTTTTTGCCAATTTCCCACGAGGTTGCGGAAGAATATCGTGCGTTCGATCAAATCCCTTGGAAGGTACAGTTTCCCACAGAATAAACCGTTTCCCCAGCGAAGTTGAAAAGAAGAGGATAAAGTGACAAGAAAGTTAAAGCTGTTGCGCGATTGCTCAACGTTTTGCCGTACTAAATATTCAACGTGGCAATGATCTTTATATGCGAATAAATCGTACGATAAATATCTTGCTTATCGATTCTAGAATTCCGAAATTCTGTCTATTTATATTACGTTATATCGATAAAAGGAATATGTTAAAGAAAGACGAAAGAGCATCGAGCGAACCAATAACGAATACGATATACATAAATTCGATGAAAAATAACGAATCAACGAATAACAAAGGAAATTTCATTGGTCGCTGATTATTCGAATAAACTTTTATCCGGCGCAGAGGCACGCATAACTGCGGTACTTTGGCCGTAGGTACCCCCTTGCAGCCGGCTACGTGGCGGAATGCGTTGGTGAATACGCTGGGTGGGTGATTTTTGCAGGGCCGTATCGGATCCTTCTCCCCTATCTTTCCGGCTGAAATATTCGCCGACGATCGCAGGACTCTCGACCGACTCACCATGGTTAATATATTTCTTGCACGACGAACGCCGTCCACGACGATCGATGAAATTTATTCACCGGCAAGCGCAAGAAATATAACTCAATTTCTAATTGCTTGCGCGCTCCGAACCAAGGAGGGTTCGGTGACCGTCGCGATTAATATATTCCGTTCTTGACCGCAACAAGGGCTTTCTTGTCCCGATCACGTGGTCCTCCGGAGTACCAAAGGGTTTTCGTTCGTGTATAGAAAGCTTATTCGTCGGTGGATGTTGATTCGAGCTTGATAAGTATCAATGGAACGTATTACGTGGGATATATTGGGCTATAACGTACGATGGCTGGAAAAAGTATTTGCACGTAGCCTTCGTTTTCGACGAAGCGCGTTTTTATCATATTTTATATGCACATCTCATTTTTACGCGATCAAACGCTTGTAATCGTATGAAATATTAAACTGTAGGAAATTTCATATACCTGAATTTCGTTGGTTGGTATGCAATTGCTGTAGCAAACACGACCACGCGGAAATGCCTTTTGTAGCTACTTTTTGCAGCTATTTTTTCGTATATTCCATCAGTTTCCTTCGTTCGCAAGTAACAGTGAAACAGGACGATTTTACGTTACATTTCCATGATATTGGCGCGTATAAAGCGTCCCTCGCAAGCTTCCATCTAACGAGCCTCGATCAGACACGTTAAATCTCGCGCTATTGTCGATTATCGATTAGGACGAGCAAGGAGGAGTTCGCGATTACGTGTAGTCGAAACTTCGTTCTATTCGCCGTTGTGGCTAATCTGAATTTTCGTAACTTTTGTATAGGTCGCAACGGAGGATTGTCAACGTTTGAAAATCGTTGGAAATATCTTGGAATTGGAGAAACATGTTACGCAGCTAGGGTCCGCGGGTTTGCTAAGCCCGTGTAGTTTACCAGGTAACTACCCCTTGCGGGTTCGTTTGTATTATTCTTTCTCTTATTACTATTATTATTTGTTCATCTACCGACGAAACACGCACGCGTCTATCAATACGCGATCGTTACGGGAGAAGATAATTTTTTCCAAGAATTTGTCTGTCAGCGAGTAAACGGCAAACACTTTGCGAGCAGAATGTTTACACTGACTGGTAGAGAATATTTTAGATCCTACACACGTATGTACATTTCGCTGATTTGCACGTATGGCGAAGGTAGTAGAAGAATTGTTTATAATTCCGGTTGCATAAATATCAGAAGCGCCGTGTCATGTTTGATATTGATATTACTGGTACGCTAGAAACCTTCGTTGGTCTTTTTCATATTTACGCGGACATAACTCTGATGTATAAGAATCTCCACTTAACGTAGATACCTCGAAGAATGGTGTCTTGACTGGTTTTCTCACATAATCGATTTACTTCAGAGAAAGAGAGAGAAAGAGAGAGAGAGAGAGGTGGAAGGATCGTTAAAATCATACGACTTTGCCTTGGCCGTTGTTGAAGGATCTAAGAACGTTTCAACCGTTTCATTACGCTTCGAGGGAAAGAGAGATGGTGTTTCCTTTTTACGTTTTTAGCGGAACGTGAATAGTCTTATAATCGCCGTACAATTATACGCGGTGAAGTATTTCTCGCTAAAGATAGCGGAAAATAAAAGTCTCGAGCAAAGAGAGCGCTATAAAAGTGTTCGTATATAGTACGAGCTGGTTCTGATTACTTTGACCCTCTGTGTCTCGACGGTAGTTTCAAACCTGCACTAAAATCAACTAAATACTTTAGAAAGCCGCCTAAGATTTATTTAATACCAGATTCTTCGCTCATTCGGGCTATTATAAAATGATAGCAGCTTCCAGAGGCATTCATTCTTCGTTTAATTATCCCCAAATATGGAAAAGCTAAAAGAAGACAATACGACTTGTCGTCAAACTCGTTAGATATTTTTCCAGACGGAAACTCGTCTAAGAAAATTTAACGATTTCTAAAGCATGTTCGCTTTGCCACCGAATTCAACACTAACCTTACCACTTAATCAGGACAAATAACCGATTTCAAAATTTAATGTAAAATTGTAGCTGTCGTTTCTTTCGTTCGTCCAACTTTAGGTAAATTCTTCTATTAACGAAAGTTGAGAAACTGATCAATCAGACAATATAAGAATTTACATAAAGTTGGACGAACGAAACAAACAACAACGAATGTACGATCTTAAATAAAATTTTGAAGCCTGTCATTTGATCGAACCTGGTAACACTGGCGTCGATATAATACGATACATAACTTCCCGTTTTTCGAACATTCGTTACATTATGACGATTCTACACGTTCAATTTCGAGCTGTGTAGATACATATGGAGAAGCTACGAGCTCCTTTGTCGCAAACCTTTGAAGCTAAACGAGCAAGAACGTGTACCTCTATCGATCGCGCGATCGAATGATCCAGAAACTCGAGTACCACGGTTCGTACGCTCCTGTTCTTCCGAAAAGGTGCTCGAGGGCCTCTCGTTACGTTACGTTGTTCGACAAGAAAATTTGCCTGCGAGGTTGAACCGCGCGTATCGCGCGCGTACGTGTTCACATATAAAACTCGTATAGACACGAGGATGCATACGTACGGCTGGCACGACGGCCACCGTTGATTTATCGGTCGACATTTTTTCAGGCGATTTTTATTACGTTTTGATCCTTTCGCGCATACATTTTAACCTTCAGCTACCACAGGACGGTTCTGTGAGCGAGCGCGTGACACTCGAATCGCCCGGTAAAATCTCCGCTATCCTCTTTGCTTTTTTCCCACAAGTCCCGGCTTCGTCGGCTTCCAGCCGTAAACCCGTGCTTACCGCGATAATTTACACGAGCCGCGAAATCGTTTAATAAGACGATATTAATCGGTGGATCGCTTAATTTCAAGCTCGAGATGTCTCATTCAGCGCGAGAACGTATTGTTGCGTGTCCTCGACACGCAATGGCACGCGATGGCCTTGATGCTGGATCTTGTCGCTTTCGACAAATTGCCACCAGCGAGTTCGCTTCTTTTCCATTAGTCAACCGTGGACGTGCAGCTCATCAAAGTATCTCGACGACTCGTAAAAATTTTGTTTCCACACGTTCTGTACTGTTTGAAATTTTATCGATACTACGTTGCGAGATACGACGCCCACCGTCATGTTGTATTGGTGAAATTTTCAATCGATCTGAAAACACCTGTACAGCAACTAGAAGGTGTATTTATCGTAAACGTATGTACGTTATCGACGTTCTGTGTGAATACTTTTCCTGAAATATACGCCTCGTAATAACACGCGTACGAGCGAAAGTATATGCGAAAGTTGCTGTCGATGAGAAGATTTAGAATAAGTTAATGACGATAACCTGCGAGATTATCAAGGAAGTTTACGGTTTCAGGTTGTTATCGTTCTGTCTTTTTGTATTTCAACGTGTTGCAAACGTTACGCGGTACGAGTTGAAGGATAACTATCTTCTCACGCGTTGCGTTCGTGACGGTAAAGAAATCTGCAGAAAAGCAACGTACACAAGTTGCATCGACAATATGACACATATACATATAATTGTTACATATATGTACAAATTACAATATAATTTAACATAATTGTTATAAATTAATTACAAACACGATAAGAAGAACATGCAAGGCAATGCTCTTCTGTTACATTAAATAATAGAAAGAGAAGCATAAAGACATACTTTTTCTTAAATCGATTAGAAAAGGATACGTATCTGTAATTTTAATGTTTCGAATATAACAAATCTTCCATGAAATGCCCAATTTGAAACAGTTCCTTTTCTTTTCTCCAATCACTTTCATCGATCGCACGATTTCAATCTTTTCAAAATATTATTGCAAAATTATTATACATATATTATTTCCTATATAAGTCAAGTTAGATAAAGGTAGGCTCTTCTTCGTCAGTGAATTTCTCTGGCAACCGCGTCGATTATCCTCTGAAAAGTGGCACTGTCCAAACCGCAGAATGATTTATCTCGCGGGAAGATGGACAATGCTCTACGCTTCCGTCGACGTAAAATATCGTCGAACTCGTCGTCTATCGTTGGCGGATTTACCTTGGCGTAATAAAGCGCCGCGAAGCCGCTATAGATGAGAAGAGCTGCGGTGGCAAGCTGTTAAAGAGCGCATTTATTTAGTTGCGTTATTTTCCATGTTAAATCGTTCTCTTTTTGTGTTTTATATTTCTCGAGATGTTTTGTATCTTATACTCGTTCTATATTCTACTATATTTCTACTATACAAAATGCATTACTATACAACGAACGAAATAGCGAATTGCACCAAGTTCTTCAGAGGTGGAAGGTCGAAACCAACGTTATGCGACTAATACTCTCGATCTCGTTCTTTTCTTTTTCATTTCTATAAAAGTTAGCGTTGGTATAAATATTTGACAATAAGTGCAAACGAATCGGGCGAACGTTCGAATTTCGAGCAGCGCCAAGTGTATTTTCAAAGAGGTGCCGGAGTACCAAAACGATAAATGAAATTACAAAGTAAACGAATTTTTGTATCGTGGATTCTACAAACCTTGCATCGTCGCGTTAATTGTGTCTCTTACGAACATTAGTACTCTTGATTAATAGAGCGGCTGGGAAAGAACAAATTTTTAATTACAAAATGCAGAAAGTCTCCTTAACTCTATACAATTAATTAAAATCCGGTAATTTAATTTCCAGCGTTGTAAATTTAATCGTAACGGTTTTCAACAGTTTTGCGCGTGGAAATGGAGCATTACAGTTACACGTTAACAATCACCGACGAGCGTTAAATGCTCTGAAAAATTTCGACAAACGCCTTATTTGGTACGAATATTTTTAACATACCTACATATTCTATCACGGCTCTCCTAGTTGATACGGCTAATCTCGATCGAATTCGTGACGCGAATGAGCGCGGAATGCGAAGAACGCGCGCAACTCCATATAAACGTACATTGCACAGTAATGCGTTTCATACGGTCGACTTGAAAATGCTTTTGCGAAAATGCTTTGCGATTGCATCTAATTGCTGTTAACAGTTTCTATGAATTTCCGTATTCAATTGAAATTCTATTACTTCGAGTAAAATACCGAAAAAATGATATGTCTTTGATACGATTTCTCGTTCCGATGTTATCGTAAAGTTTCCCTTTGAAACGTTCAAGGTTTCTTAACAAATGTGACGAATCGTGTGTCGTATAATACCTAAGGCCAGCAAGTGTATAACAATCTAATAAGAATTGATCGAAACTTACTTGAAACACGGCCCAGAATTTATAACTACCCTCGTTTATCAGAAAATCATAGTAACCGCCCCAATAATCAGATTTTGCATTCCCCATGGCTTTCATAGCCTGTTCCTCGTCTTTCATATGATCGTCGTGATGATCATCGTGGTCATCCTTATACATGGACCCGTGGTCCTCGTGGTAACCGCGCCGATACATCCTTGGATGTCTAATCGAAAGTCAGAGAAAATAAATGTTTATTAACCTCGCTCCAACGCTTCGAATTTAATCGACTGAATATCAATTATATAGAGGAATAATTTCACAAAAATAATTCTTCCATGTAAAGAAAACCTGTATGCCTGTACAGCAGTGCCGAGCGTTGAAGCGTCTTCGTATTTCTTGATCTCCGGAAGTGTTTCGATTTCGTCTAAAGTCGATTCACTCATTGAGGCATGGGAAACGCAAACAAGAAGCAGAAGACAGTGATAGACTAAATTTGTTTGTACTCTGTCTGAAATATACAACAAGATTTTTCTTAGAACAGCAACAAGGTTACCATCTTCATCGCACTTGCATCATTTACATAGAATCTGTACATCTACGATTCGTACGTTTAACAAACTACCGTACGATATATCACGCCGTTACTGTTTCAACTGTTTAGAACAGCGATAAAAGGGTTACTACAGATTTCCAGGTTGATTATCGCACTCTGCGTGAAATCTGTACATCTACGCGTTAAATATCACAGATCGCTGTACTATAATGACTCTCATCGGTGCCGTTTCACGTTTCTCAACAGCCATAGATTATTATCAGATTATTGCTACACGTTAATTTTCGCACCTGCTCGTAGAATTTCTACAGCCACAGTTCACATCAAAATACGTTATATCATTATGCTTCACGCCGTGACCGTTTTGCGATTGAACAGCGATCAATTATTACTGAAAATTCCTACATTGATCCTGGACACTTTAGCGATTTACATGGAATCTGTGCATCTACTATATCCAACGATATCTACCCATAATTGTACTGTTCGACGGCAGCAAATTCTTCAAGGGACCCTCGTTGCTCGAAGAATGACACGTCCTGTTCCTCTCATCCGTCAACACGTGTCTCTATATACACTTCTCCTTCACTCTATCTTTGTCGATTCATGGAAACGACAATGACTCACCACTGGCCGATTCCTCGATACGAACGTTCATTCCCCGTGGACGATGGTCGCGAGTTCATCGATCTCCAAACACATGGAACGTGCGTACACGTTTTCAGATGTTTGCCCCGTGGTTTCAGAGGCGAGTGTCACACGACGAGAACCTCGGCCGAGGAACCGTCGTTGATAAACTCCAAGGAACGACTGAACGATTCGTGGGTCCAGTTCAAACATACTCTGTTGGGTTACCGGTAACTGTATCACCAGGAACGTTAAGCAAATCCAACGCGCAGCGCTAAAAGCCCTAATTGTTACAACTCTTGCGTACGTCGTCGCGTCGTCTAGGAGCATTTCAGACGTAAATTCGGTTATAGATGATTGATCATTTCGGACGATCGTATTATCGTGTCTCCGTATTTGATTTTTTAATCAGACCGTTCGACTTTTCCATAGGGCTGTTACGATTTAGTGCGATTAAGTCGGTTGAGCTTCGTTTTGGTTGGATCTGGCGCGCAGTGAAAGATCTATTTGCACGTCGATTTTCTTGTTCTGGTGTTTAAACGGTGATCGGTTAAATTTGGACCTAATAAAGTTTCTATTATTCTAAGCGTAGACACGCGACGAGGTTGCAAATACTATTTTTTAAGATTACCTTGCGCAATTTACTATCGTTTATGTCATTTTCTTTGCCACGAAGCTATGGAACGTAAGTAGCCTGTTTTTTTTTTTTTTTTTTGAAAGTTAGGTATAGCTGTTCAACTTACGCAATGAAACTGAGAAATTGGTAAAAAGCGGAGCCAGTTGATCGGTTTAATTTCTCAGATATATTGACTCGTATATCAGCTCGTTATATTTTTTTTATTAATCAGTGAATTGTTATGTAAATCGATGCTCCAGTTGTTCTTCTTCTTCTTTTCTTTTTGTATTACAGCAACGATGTAGTTTTCTAAGAGAAATAAATATTGTTATATAATAAATATCTTTCTCAAATGTCAAATTAATTTCATGGAAATTGTATAGAAACCAAGGCACGTAAATTTATAAATAAAAATGTATGGATGTGTATGTATAGAAGAGATCAATTGTAAAGTGGAGTAGGTATATTAATCGATGCAGTATTTATCGATGTATTTAAAATACATAAGAAATATTTGTGTGCAGTAATGATGAAGCAGTAATTTTTTCGCGTGACATATAATTAAGTGATCTAGAAAAATATGAATTTAACGGGTTCTTCCGATTTCGATACATTTACGCATAGATGTAAAATGGAGTTCAATATACAGGGTGTACCGCGTAACTCGATTCGCTATTTTTCTGCAACTAGTGGATGTAAGAACAGAGATTTCCAACTATATTTTAAGAGCGTCGAGCGTGCAGAAAAGATATTCCAAAAATACTTTGTCTTCGTAGTGAAACAGAGGTCGTCATGGCTAACATAAATAGGACCACACGTCCTTTTTTCACGAGGTTCGAGAAGACTTTACGACAGATTCAAAAAGCATATCACGTGATACTTTTATTAACTCGATGCAAATATTTCACTCGTAGTTACACTCCAGAATTATTCACATTTCGGATAAAGAAAATTACTACAGCGTGTAGAGTTGTAACATCCAGCCAGTTCTAACAGCTCGTTCAGACTTCTGCAAAAGATTTGAACGACGTTAGAGTAAAGCGTACGGTAATCTATAAACATTTATCTGTAAAACATCTTGTTTTGTATACCTGCGAATGGCAGAAGAACGGTGAGTCGCGTTACGCGGAACACCCTGTATACCCAATTACAAGCGTTATAATTATAAGTAAACAAAAGTTCGACAAGGCAAACATTTACAAAGTAGAAAGTCGGGCGTAAGCGTTAACAGATAGTTTGAACTGATTTCTTGAACAATTATTTCCTTCTTAATCGACGTAACATATAAGCGTTACAAGCAATGTTGGTTATAAGAGTATGATAAGCAAAGAAAAATACACAAACGTTGTTACATAATTCTATAATATTACTTAAAGTCTCTTTACATAATTCCTTTTATAATGTCACTTTTGAGACAAAACCTGAAGAATCTATCTAACTGCTATAGGCTAGGTGACGTATCAAAGAGCTGCTCCTCTTAAATCTTCGTCGAAAGAAGAAGATCGTCAGATACAAGAGTAGTCGTCCGCTGTAAATGCTCCGTCTCCGAGCAAATATATTTCTCGCGGGCGTGGCAGAATTTTAGCGAAAAAGATTGAACATCGCTGATCCAGGCAAAAGCAGTCGTCCGAGCGATATCGTCGTTGTTTCAGTCAATTTGAGCGTTTAGCTGTTTTCTACCGTAATCGACGGAAAGTTTCTTTGAGAAGGATGGAATTTTTGATGCTGCTGACAGAACGCGACCGTGGCAGGTATCTAGGCAAAGGAAACACCAAGTTCGGGTCAGTTAGCCGAGATACATCCTTCTACTGTATTAGGTCAGGCGATTAGCAAGTTCTTAAACAAGTCCCGTTGAAACAATACTCTAAATCGGCGATAATTGCGGCAAATGTTTTTGCTTGATGCTGGTTCAGTTAGAATGGGGCGTGGTGCTCGACTTTGTCGAACCATCCAACGAGTTTGCATTCGTCCAAACGAGCGAAGGATGTCTTTTGTTTCGTCGCTGGACAACCCTGCGCGTGTTGGGAGAGAAACAGGCGTTCCGATCTCTTTTTCTCCATTAATATGACAGAATGCACGTAGACGAAGAGTCGGAAGATCCAGCGAGCCACGTTTCGGAAGAATCTACGTATTCGAAAATCCTGAAATTCCGAGAACAGTAAATATAAAAATGTAAAACCATGATAAATATCGCTCAACCTAAAGAACCGTTCGGTAACGAGTTAATTAGAATAATTCATCGATATATCGAAAGATTTGATCGCAATTCACTCGCAGCATTCAACCGATATTATTTTTTATCGATGTTCACGGAACGACAACTCGGATAATAACTGTTGGTCAATGAAGTTCGACGAACGAATTGTACAAATCAATTATTTTATATCGATTACTATATCGTTGAGAATTTCTATATTTAAAGAGTCGTAAAATTTTCTCCCATTACCAATAACCTGCAGCTTTATCTTGTCGAATTCCCGATTCGTCGTTGTACAAGAGGCAGCAGGAGAAAGAAACTCAAAATAAAATCGATAAATATTCACTTTCTATGAAGCGCGTCGCAATTTTACATTTTTCCCTCTGAAACGTGAGAAAGAGAATTCCCGACATGACAGAGTGTTCTCGCTCTACGTATAAAACGCAACGCGAGTACACAAGAAGTCTGCGAAACGTGTGATACGAAAGGGAACTTTGTATTCTCTGTACGCGATGAAACAAGAGAATCATGCGTGGAAAGAAAGCAGGGATAAGATTTGGTCGAAATGGCGTAATTGGTCAATCGGAATGCGAGACCATCGGAATTCTCGTATCGTTTCCAGTAATTCTTTCCATTCCACCGATACTGACAAATTCCGGCTTGTTATCCCGCCAAAAACCTGCGCCACCGCTCGTGGCGCGATCGTAAGAAACAGTCATATCCGACCACGCTTGTTCCTTGGGAATTTAGGAACCAAGTGCGCGGCAAATGTCCATACGATGTTTATTCGATGTTATTCGAGCAATTGAGAAAATTTATTTTCCAGCCTGTTTCTATTAATCGTTGATACAGTAAATGTTATAACGACATTCGCTATACATATATAATTAGACACTTTAACGAAAACATTTACAGAGATACGCTAACTATTTAGCAATGAATACATCCGAACGTATTAAATCTTATTCCTCACTTACGTTAATTCGTTATTCGGAAATATATCTATATTTTTCGGTATTCGACCAACGCTGTCGTTTTACGAACTCTCGATGGATTCGGTCGGATGGATCGCTGGGAGGAAATTCCTTGGTGAATGTGAAATTTTCTTTGTAGATTTTTATTGCGTTTACAGGTCATTTTTTAGAACTGAGATGGTACGACGATTTGCCGAATGCGCGTTGCCAACTCTTAATTTTACATGTACCCAGAAATCACAAATTGCCAAATTATCTGTAACGTTATATTTGTGCTAGTGAACAGAGTTCTGTATAACTTTTAAATAAATAGTCTATTAGAAGCGCTTTTCGATATTTACAAGACTTGACTATAAAATAATATTTACACGTACACGCACAAAATCATTGCTCGTACCGTAGAGTAGCTCCAAATCAATGTATTACGGTCTAAGCTCTACGAAAGGTCTACGTTATGCTATTGTTTACTGTCATTTTATAAATAAAAAATATGTATCATCGCCTGTTCAAGAACAATTCTTGACTCGATTAATTTTCTATTAACAAACGATCTATGTGACAGAGAGCACGAGTACTTGCAGTCTTTCGTTCATCGGACGAAAGGTAAATATATAAATAAATCACTATTATACGAAACTTTTTCTTTTCTCTTTTGGTGTATACTCACTTTTGACTCTCACTCTACTTTCACCTAATCGATTAATACGTAGATGTATAACGACAAGTAACAACGATGTACAACAAATAGCTACTGTATATCCTTAGCAAACCGATAACATACTTAACTATATACTTATCGACTATATTCCAACAACATCAACTTAATTGCTATCTCAACACTCTAAATCGATCCTCGATCCGCAAACGATCGATAAAAATACCCTAAGAAATCTTTCCATACTTGTCGACGAAGCTCTCGATACTCTGCAGCGTTTCTCCCGCAAAATCCCACCAACTAAAATCACTGTACGATCTTGTATGCGTCACAGCATCCGCTAGATGCTCAGGGAACGTGATCTTGTGTCTGGCGATGCTCTTCAACACCAGAGCCGCGATGTAGATGATAAAATAAATGCTGAAGTACAGTGGAACGTACCAAAGCTTCTTGCCTACGTAGTAATACGAATACGGCCTCTTGTTCAGTCTTTGATCGTTCATTTCTGGTGCCATTGTCTGGTGCTCGTGGTATTCAGGAATGTGATCGTAGATCACCTCGTGATGGAAGTCGTGATGCTGGCCATAAGAGTCGTCGTCGTTGTTGTCGTCGTCGTTGAAGGGAGGATGATCCAAATGGCCGGAATACTTGATCGGTTTCGGTGCTGCGTCATTGTTGTAAGACGTGTCGGGCGGATTGTCGGAGTAGTCGGAGGAGTCATGGTCGTGGGACGCGAAGTAGGAATCCGGTTTGTAGGAATCTGGTGGCTGAAAACGATGATTTACGTGAGCTTCGGCGACGCGGTGCGACTGCTTCGCTGGAATTGAAGTTGGGATATCGGGAAGTTTTAGGGTCGAAGCTTATGTACGATGGAATTTAGGAAACGTTGTTCTTTTCCCGAGTGAATTTTTCATCCATGGTATACCTGATAACTTATTAATCGTTGATCAATGAAACGAAAATCTCATCAGAATTTTGTAGTCGTGCGAGATTCCGCTACAACGTACGTATATATATATATACAGGAAAATTGTTAATTAAAAATGTTTGGAAAAAATGGCAGTGATATATGTATAGATCGTAATTATAATAATTATTCTGATTCTCCTCGCGCAGTTTTTCAACAAAGACGAGTTCGATACGAAGAAGTATCCCATTAAAGTTGATTATCGATTAATTTATCATTTACTCAGCTATAGATCAATTTAACGATTTATCTAACTCATCTCTTAGTGATCCACGGATATAGCTTCGTAGAAGGAAATAGTGGATACGTAGGTACTTTCAGGAGTAAGCTTTCCTTCATTACTAAAAGGAAAGTAGGATGATGTTTTGATATTCAAAGTACCTTGTCGCTTATCTCAGAATCTGCGTAATCGTCCATGGACATTGGCTTGGGGATCGGTTTGTCACTGAGGTAATCCGGCGGCTTTGAAATCGGCTTACTGCTCGGGTAATCCAGCGGCTTATAGTCGTGGCCCTCTGAAAACGTTGGATTAGAAAATTCAAACATACCCGAAGACGATGGACCGGTCGGTGGACCATTCGGGCCACTCGAAGGTTTCGAACTGTCTTCCGTGTCTTTCGTTGGTTCTTTCTTGGATTTGTAGTTAAGCAGCGGTGGTGGATGGTATCTATCCTGAATCTGTTTCTTTGCGTTCAATTGTGCTATTAATTCGTGGTCCAACGTCGAGTATCTATAAATTAGAAAGCGTAAAAAGGGTGTTTTGAAGAGAAATATGGAACAATGTAGGAAAATGCGAAGAAAAGGCATTAAGAAGTTACGGAACGTACTCGAGAAACAATTTATATTTGACTTCAAACGCTCCAGTTCGCCAGGAATTTATTTAGAAATTCAGCTTTTCGCGTCTCTTTAGTCAAATTATTTTGCGAATTTGATTTTCAAGCGTCTCGTCTCAAGCTTCCATTTTATTATTCAAAAATAAATATAAAGTTCAATCTTTGTGCACTGTTTCTAAATTCGTTTTTTCCAATTTAAACACGAATCGGTGAATTTTCTTCAAGTATAAATTCTGTACTAAACTTAAACTTTATTAATATCGGAGCGTTTAAACAGATTCAAATCTTCAAATGTTTCTCCTTTCCAAATTCGTACAATCTTCAAATTCTCTCTCACACCTTCTACCAGGAGAATAGTTGATCGCTTCGCCGTTCCTCAGATTCTGGATTTTCGGTGAAATATAAACCGGCGACATAGTGATCGCGATGTTCTTGATACTCCTACCTTCCGCTTCCGTTCCATTTCTTCGTTGCATAGAAACAAGCAAAAATACAATATTAGTCTGATACTGTACTTTTACGTAGAATCACGTGATATGAAACATCTATTTATATAAACCGAAAAAAAGGAGAAGAGAAACATATAAACTCAAACGTTTACTCATTTTCCAATTCATCCCTAGATCACGAACATTCATATATTTATGGGAAATTCTAATATGCAAAAATGATAATATACAAAATGGTCGTGATACATAGAAATATCTAAAATATCCAGAGCAAAGTACTTGTTAGACAAAACTTCAGAGAGCGAAACAAATTTGTACGATTAAACGCGTGCTCGCGAGAAACACGAACTCGCGTAGAAATTCACCGGTCTACCGATCGATGTGATCTAACCTGACGATCCACGGATCGTTGCCTGCTTGCGGTTCTTCTTGACCATTCTTCGACACTTTTGCATATGACGTCACTTGGGGTAAGACCGAGACGATCGACAGACTCGCTAAAAACAGCGAGATAAATGCGCGTATCATCTTCCACGATATTCAAAGATGAATGATCGAGCAACTCGGTTTGCCAGTCTTCTATATAGACTCGTAACTGTACCTCACCAACGACTTGTGCTAATTTATTGTCCAACTCCATTTTCACCTGCCGTCGCTACTTAACACCACTTATAATTTTTTCCCCTCTCTGCCCGAAGACATTCATGCTAATCTGAAAACAGAAATTAAACTTCATTATCAGACGTACTTTTTCTACTTCTTTTCTTCTTTTTCTTTTGTCTTTGTTGCGTATGAATCGCGCGCGTTCGTCGTTCGATTTTGGCCAGTGCAATGGGATTCGATTCGAGGGGACAAAATATTTTCTAGGCGTATCGATGGTGTTAATTGGACGGAACGAGGCTCGACAAAACCCTTCTAATCTGTTTGGCAAATTATAACACACCGTTACGAGATGATCGAGATCGATGAATTGCAACCAGGAAGGAAATCAACCATCGTCGATCCGTCCTTGTTGACTGAAAACGATTGTTCAGACGTGCAAGTTCATTGATTGAGCGAAGTTACGAGCGGTTGTGAATTGCACGTGTTTACGAATTTATAGGATATTTCATTCGATATTTTCTTTTTATTTTTAATCTTCATGCTCCTCGATTTACCTGTAACATATTCACGTTGTTGGACTATGGATACTATGAAATACTATGAAAGAGTTCGAAGTAATGAAAGATAATCTTGGTTATTTATATTTTCGTTTATTTTTCTATTCGAACTACGATAGAGCAGAGTAATCCTTTCTTAATTATCCTGCTCATAAACGATGTAACTCGGTTATCGTACACTATGGAGACTCGTAATTACGCGCTATTTCCTGCATAATTATATCACATTATGGTTCCCCGTTGGAGAACTGTCATTATCTTCTTATCGTTTAAAAATAATTTTATAACGCGCTTGCGTTTATTTTGACAACCTGCTTGTATATATTAAAACTTCATTCCCTTGGTCTTTAAAGTCTGTTATTCAAAAATAATTTGTTACTGTACAGTGTGAGTCGTCTAGGAGTTTGAGCTGAAATAATTTCGATGCTGTAAAATCTATTAAAAAATATATGATTCCGTCTAAAATGGCAAAGTTGATCTCCACATGAGCTTTACGTGTTCACCTACAGAAAAGTTAGAAACATCAAAATATATCCTCCTTGAAGTTATATACCTTTTATCTGAAACATCTTTCGGTACAATTAATAGTAATAGGAAATATTTCAGTTCAAATTCTTAGGTGACTCACTGTGTATAGATATAGATAATCGATTTCTGTGAATAATTTCTACACAAAATTGTATACAATTTACGATTACCTTGATACACGATTATAAAAAAGATTTCTACAATTCGTATTGTTAGAGATATTTGAGTATGTGCCGTGTTCTGTTAGAAAACACGCGATTACAATACTTCATTAGTATGTTTTAATTAACCGATTGGTATAATAAATGTTATAAATAAATGTTATTTTTATACGATGTTTGGAATATTAATATCCCATATTATTGTCGTAATTAGTATTATATTTGTCAGCATGAGTATTTTTATGTCACTAACGCTTACTTTTTTTTCATAATGCTTCTAATAATAACATTTACTTAGGGTAATTTATTATTACAACTATACTTCTACTATATTTTTTTAATTAATATTTCTTGAAATATACATATATATATTATATCAGAATTGTCAATACTCTTCGATGAGATTCATGTTTCTTTTTAGTATCAATGATAATAAGTATATATTTCTTCAAAGTAGAATATTGCCAATATTTGTCTACCAGTGTTCACTCTTTTATAATAAATTAATATCTTACAAAGCAATATTTTCTGTACCATCTTATAATTATATGGTATGTAATTAAATGTTCTGTTAATAAAGATTTTAACTTTAAGAGAACTCTTTTGAATATCTAAGACAAGAGAAAATTAATTTTTACGTCAAATATCAGTAATTTAGTTGTGTAGATTACATCATAATTCTAAATTAGAAATCTAAAACTCCACTTTTTAATAATACGGCGTTTGCTGTTTAACATCTCTAACAATAGTACTCATATAAATTTTTGCAATAATTCCACAATTTCCCACGATGACGTCAAATAGATTCATCTATTAATAATTTAACAACTTTGTATCACTATTGCAAAAATTATTATAAATCGCTTTTACACGTAATATCAATATTAATTTGATGTTATCCTAAGGAAAAATACGTATAAAATAAAGATTTTACATTATCTTAGGCTTAGTACAAGTAGAATGTTACATTTCATATCTCTGTACGCGTTCTCGAATGCTTAAAAATGCATAATAAAATTAATTCGATCTCTGACATTGTGTGAAGTACATGCACGATGCTATTTGTTACGAAGTAATCCCGAAGAAATTTTTCGGGCGAGATTCAACTATGGATAAACAACTTTTAACACTTCGGATTGGTATACTTTTTATGATTGTTCCAACAGTAACAAATTCAATCACTACCTTAAATTCGCATATACGATCATTAACAATACATTTATTTATAGCATACTTTTATCCAATGTGCTTAAATCTTCTTATGAAATTTTCCTAAGTAATATCGTTTTCTTCTCCAATTGGGATTTAAATCGGACCATTCGAGTGTTTAGATTTAGTTCAAAAAACGATTATGTACTCCAAAGGATATTCGATGGTGCAGTACAAGTACAAACAATTATCCTTTTAATTATTACAAAAATGCAATCGCTGGATCATGTTATAACTTATAACTTTCAATACTTCGTATTATAGAAATATGTAAATTACATTTCTTTTCATTCAGACGAAATCGACAACGATCACCGGAATTTCTTGAATTTTGTGCAGATATTAACTAGACCCGAATAATTCCCAACAACACCAATCCATCTTTAACTCGGCAACCTTCGCTAACGAGCAACGTGTAGAAACTTGAATAGTGTGAAATTTCCGTACACGGGCCAGATTACGTTCGCATTTCCATTCTTTTAACAACGCCTCGTTTATATATTATACCTGTCCGATGGTACAAAGGTGGTTTCGCGATAAAGAACGAAGAAAGGAAAGAGTATCGAGATCTCTGGTGCAACTTCGTCACTTCTTGTCTTCCGGTTGTCTCTCTACGGTGACGTTACACCTAAATTGATCGTTCTCAAAGCTTTGATTCGTCGCGCCGTTCTGCTTCGAGCATTCCTTCGCTCGATCACGTTCGTCGGTTTGCATCCTTTTCAACCTCTTCACACCGAACTTCTTACTCGTTTCGGATGGCATTTTTTCGATTTTGTCAAGATTCTTCGCGTTATTGATAGCTTCCAGATTGTTCGTCTTTCGATTATCCGTTTCTTCCTTGCTAAAAGCCTGATTGTCGATTCCGGTTAGATTGCTCGATTCGTTCTTATCATCGTCGTATTTCGCGCCTTTCTTTTCCTCCAAAGCGATCTCGATGATGCCATTTTCAACACCGTTTTGATTGCCGAGGTTCTTCGGCTTTTTCTTCACGATGTCGTTACCTTCCACTTGTGGCTGCTTTTTCAGGTAAGCCACGTTGAAGATGTAGTACATTATACCGGTGATGAGAGTTATCATTGCGAAGATTCGATAGGTTGGTCGAGTGCCAAAGGCTTTCATTAGATATCCACCGATCAAGCTTCCTGAACCTTTGCCTAGAAGCATTAAAGAAATGATCGTTATTGGTAGACTGTGGTCTGTTATCGTGTAAAAGTAGGAAAATGCACGGAATTTATATATATATACAGTGTATAGATATTATAATTTGTTATAAATATACAATAAAACTACTCGTTATGATTGTTAGTAAGCGAAGCAAATTTCCACTCCTTTA
This sequence comes from Bombus vancouverensis nearcticus, assembly GCF_051014615.1. Classification (NCBI taxonomy): domain Eukaryota; kingdom Metazoa; phylum Arthropoda; class Insecta; order Hymenoptera; family Apidae; genus Bombus; species Bombus vancouverensis. The sequence continues at coordinate 15,267,339 of NC_134915.1, read as the reverse complement.
CTTTTGTTTCGAAAGATATGAAATTGCATAGAAATTCGCGGTATAATTATTACAATTATATATAATCGTATAACGATATAATTAGAACGGTATGGTGAGCAATGCGTGGCGTTTATGCATCTAAGGAACGCGAAATTAGATTTGAAGGCTTTTCATCTTAAACGAAAGTAACAAGTATGACAACGAACGATAATAAGACACGATAAGTACGTTTGAAAATAAATACTAAGATATTATTTTCAAAGATAATTATGTCGAAACGATTTGTAGTTGTCAAATCTACGAGTATCGATCTAAGTAACGAGCTAATATCAATTGACTGCTGATGACGCCACGTTGGCGTCACGCGCACAAATTAACAAGTTTAGACAGAATTTCAGTAGCGATGGAAGGTTAACGCGTTAAAAATCTAGGGCAAAAAAGATTGTAAAATTATCCAAGAGAAAGTGTTTCTCACCGACTCCGTAATAAACTCCGCCTAATAATCCCTGTATCGAACTGTCAGTGGTCGTAGTGGATAATTTCGCTGCGTAAGTAACAGCGGCGGTGAAACTAAGTGACAAGGTGACAGATTCTAACGCTTCGAAAATAAGAGTATGCCAAGGATTGTATATCAAGGAGTATCCTGTAAAACAAAAAACAGTTAAAAATCAATGAAACGTAAAGCAAGTTCTTTTCTACATCTTTATATAATGACTTTATATGAAAACCTAATTACCAAGTACGGTAATAAAAAATCATAGTAAAAAGTAGGCAAAGTAAATACGTTAAATACATCAAGTGTATCACAGTGGCGAGTGAAAGATATCTGTTTCGTCCATACAAATTCACTAGTTTCGAATCTAGAACCATCTAGATTTAATTCTTAAAATTATATGCGCGTGTATGTGTTGCATTATCTCGTGTCGTTTTATTTCTAACGTGTTATTGCATCACTATTTCCTGTCCATTCTATATTATCGTGCTCTTTGTATCTATGTATCTACCTTTACACGCTACCATAAAAATTTATAATCTTTTCTAAGATCGCATTCTCCTTTTCTCTTCCTTTTGCCACCTCGTCGAGCCAGCTACAATTTAGTGAACCAAAGAAGCAACGCATAATCTTCGTAAAACTTGTCGATTAAACATCCTAACATCGACTTCCTTATTCTTTCATTTACATACATGTTGCTCTGGCGTTATGCTAAGTGACGTTATCCTCGAGTCGGCTACCTCAAACTCCAAAATATAAAACATGCCTAAATAAAGTTGCTTAATAGCCAGTTGTTTTTTCATTTTACCAGGGCAAAGAAAGTTCTATCATACGTTTATCAGGAGCATCATGCAGATGAAGTAGACTCGTAAGAATTAAAAATGAACGCTTACCGCAAAGTCTTATGGCGTAAAAAACGAAGCCTATAAAAAGTACATTGGCATGGCCGATCTTTGATATGATTGGACCAGATAGTACCAGTAATGGTATACCGGCAATACCGCCTACGGTTATGGTGATGCCCATGAGTGATCTTGATCCTCCTAAATCTTGTATCAACCAAAAGAGGAACGATTCGATGTATCCCCAAGCGGTGCCTGTAGAAAAAAAGAATTTATCTCGACAAAGTCATCAGGCTATAACGTATTGGTCGCGTTAAGCTCATTAAGCAGAGATATTCTTTTTAAAGAAGTTTACGCTTCTTAGAATTTGTTGCGTTCATAAATATTTATCACGACGAAGGAAAAACTGACCAGAGTTTTCGATTAATGACGCGTAAGTATATCTCGGTTAGATACATTGTGATTTTAAACTGTAGAGAATATCTTGGACATTTTTTTCTTTTTGAGATACGAGAAAATGAATTTTCTCGCAGTGCTTACAATTCAGAATGTTTCGGGGATGATTAAGAACGACGTTATGAATGAAATTTGTAGAATCCATTACGCGTTTTGTTCCATTAACTTTTCAAGCTAATCCTCGATTCGATATTCTCCAATTTTAATTGATACGTTTCAATATGTTCACTCCTCAAATTAAGATTGATGTTAACAAGAATGAAACGAGCGGGACGGTGCAATCACTGCATTTAACGTGACTAACGTTTCAAGTTCTAAAAATTTTTGATGGATGTTCCAAGTCACGCGAACACCATAGAAATCGTTAGATCTTGTGATAAAAATTTATACAAAATGATAAATTCGTCGTATGCGCAGTTTTCCTACTAAGAAATCTTTTAAACGGTCCTACAACAAGAAAATATAAATTTTAAACAAATTATGAACTTCGATCATTAAGGATAGTGGAGATTTAAAATTGTAGTCGCTATAAAGATCGTCCGATAATTTCATATTTGTAACACCATTCAATGTGTTTAAAAAAATCTATCGAACGATTTTGCGATAGAAACGACAAATTTTAAAATTATACTTGACGTTTTAAAAGTACCTTTGTGCGTTTAAAACGAATGAAAGAGGAAGTATAACGCAATCGGCGTTTAAAATCGAATTACTTTAAAAAGTACGCGCAATTTCGCAGCATCGATGAGGAATGTCAATGTCACTGCAATTTCATTAGTCGATCAGTGCATCAAAGATTAGCGGAAACCAGCAATGACGAAGATTACGCAACTTATTCGAGCTTTGCAAGTTCACAGCAAGTTAAGAACTCCTACGATCCGATAATTCAACAGGGCACAATTTCTTCTCCCGCTTTACATCAAATTGTCAAAACAAGAAATTATTACTAATGCTACTACTACTAATATTACTATTAATATCAATGTTAACATTAATTATTGCTATTGACGTAGAGATTCTTACCGAGAATGAAACAGGCGATAAAGAGAGCCGCGGCCTCGATGTTCCTTAGCACGGTGAAAACGTCGCGAACCACATTTGTAGACGGTGACTTGAATTCCAAATTAATGGCGAGCATTAACAGTCCTGAGATAAGCTTCAAGCCTGCGTACAAATAAAACGCTGGCCTGCAAAATGTATGTCATTTCTGAGAATTTCTACATTACCTCTATATTATATATCATTTTTACAAATTCATAGAAACGGGACGACTAAACGTCTTTGAAACGATGAATCTTTACCTGAAGTCCGTGTACTCTTTGCCAGTGCTCGCGTAATCGATAAGCAGGCCAGACAGTGGCGACGAAATCATGCCACCGATACTGCCATAAATTCTTTGAAGACCATAATCGGCCTTTTGTTCGCGCAATATAGCGATCACCGCACCCTCGAACATAGCGAACGTAGTTCCACCGATGACACCTGCGAATAAATTTCGAGACGTCGTTCTACGTTTAATGAAAAGAAAAAAAAAAAGTAAGACAATTTGAGAGGAAACAATAAAAGGTGCAATATTTATAAATGCAATAAAGATGCAATATACCGATAAATACTCTAATGGCGAAATACATCCAGAAAGTTACTCCTATGTTGTATTCGATCACTGTCTTCTTGTTCGTGCACATCTCCTTACGAGGCGCAGTGACGATACATCTTTTGCCGCAGTCTTCCGCGTTTAGGATCTTGTAAGGCTCGGAGCTGACGGAGTAATTAAAAAGTGGTAGAGTCACAGATATCCTGTCTGTATCCAGATCAGGATTCCCACAAGTGATCTTTTGAAATTCGTTTCCTGTCCACGCGATTTCTTCCGATAGGTATCTTCGTCGTTTCATCCCGTAATCTTCGTCCGTGGCTTCCAACGTTTTCAACTTCGATTTGTACGAATGATAATTCGTCGTTCGACTGGCATTGTCCTGAACGTTATATAACATACAGTGATTAATACACGAGGAATAACGAAGCATAACGTATGACAGAAAAAATGATCGAAAAATCCCATACTGGTTGATTCTTATTTAAATCAATTTCGCGACAAAGCATCTCTCATTGGCAGTCGTATCATCTTCGAGCAAATTTCATTTTCACTGAACTAAGGAAAAGTGTTTGTTTTGAGAGCGTTTTTTTTTTAAATGAATATTAGTTACGCTAATTCGTTCTGCGTTCGAAACTTCTTCGTGTGAAATATATCGAGTGTGAAAAGATAATTAAAAAGTATATCTAGAAAAATACTAACAGGTATTACATAAATATATCGATAAAAAATAAAACACAAAAGTGTCTCTCATTTTCGAAGTATGCGCGTTACTAAATAGACATTTTCTTCCATTATTTCACAATTATTCTACTTTCTCTATTTCTTAAACAAGTATCGTGTATTTTTTAAACGAGTCTGTCTATGTACTTCACCTCTCGCGATATAACCGGATTGAAAGTGCAGAGAGTTCGGTTCTCGTATATTCTGTTCGACATGGCAGGTTCTAGGGTCGATATTTCGAAATCTTCGATAAATCCCGACACGGTGCATGAAAACTCGTACAGTCGATTCGATGGAAAGAAGTACTCGTTTGCATACAGTTGACGAATCGACGTCCTGAAGTACTCGTTGTTCTTTAGCTTCCGGTGCTCCCTTAGGTCTTCTTCTATTTCCTGTAAAAAATTGTATCGGTTAAGAGAACGTAATGTATAATTTTTATCAAAATTATCTCTCTCTCTCTTTCTACGATTCTTTGCTAAAGATCAATTAAAATTACTTCATTCCAATTACGAGATATTATAAACCACGTGGAATCGATTACTTAAAATTGCTTAAATCAATTACCTGTGGCAATTCGTCCTGAGCAATCGAAAACCTGAACGAAGAATTCGCGCCAGTTTCCATGTTGTATCGTTTAATCGTGTACAGCCTTGACGACAAAATTGACTGCACTTCGGTGTCATTACGAACGTCTAGACGACACATGTAACTATAAAAAGGTAGATTAAACGTTTTTAATTAAAAGCCACAATGACGTATACGTTGATATTTAACGTTGCGTAAGACGATTTTAGTTTTGCTCGTGAAATAAAATCCAGGTTAATATGGATTGCCATTGTAATTGCGGATATTATTTAAAACGTATTTCAGAAAATACGCCGTATTTGGTTAAAGGAACTGTATCGAATCGAGCAAAACAGCTGATTCTCTCACGAGAATCGTATTGCTTATATTTTTTGAACGATATTACGATTAATATATCTTCCATCGAACATCTATAATTCCGCAAAGTTAAACGCAAGTTTAGATCAAACGATCGTCAACGTACGATACTAACTTAATTTTTAACAAGATTAAAAAAAAAAAAGAATAAACGGAGTTATCGGATATTCAATGAACAACGGAATTGGTTCGAGTATAAAAACGCAGAATCGTTCGAACACGTATCCTTACCTACCCGCAACTCTCTATCCTTGTGGAGATCTTGGACTGCAAGCTGGTCTCGCAAGGATGATTTTCGCTCATGGTGTAAAGCAACCCATTATTCCCTGTACAGCCGAGGTCCATAACGACTCTGTCTGGAAATTCCACCGTTATCCTACCGATCGGCACGAGCAGCAATAAAAGGGCCGCGACTCCGCCAAACGATGAGAACAGAGATAATAAGATCTGAATGAGAACATAGTTTCAATGTCAGTGGTTTGCTTCCTCTTTTGCTCCATCTTATCGCCAACAAACGATAAATCGAGAGATGAAATTCGAGCAACGATCGTTAGAAGAATTATGGTATTCGAAAGCGCTATAGAAAGTTAAGCGATACAAGCAATTTATTATTCGCATCGAGAATGTAGCAAACGATAAGCGATTTAAACGAATCGACATTTTTCTAAGCGAGAAATTGCAATTATCCCGTGATACAATTATCGACGTTGATATTTACGCGTGTAAAAAACGTCAGTTTCTTCTCGAAGCTCGAGTCGACGAACTTATGCGATAAGAAAAGAAAAAACGTGTCGATTCGTGTGGTTTTCAATGGTTGATCGAAGCTTTCGTGGTTTATTGCGCGCGGCAATCTAATATCTACAGTTTGTTGGTATTCGAGTGGCGCATATGGAAATATCGCGATCGTTTAATGGAGTTTTACTTTGAAATTTCCCACGCGATCGGCGAACATTCCAGCCAAGGGTGGCATCACCATTGCGATCACTGGCGTTATGGCGCTCATTATGGCAGTTTCTTCCACGTTTATGCCAAGCTCCCTCATGTGTATCGTCAAATATGGATAAAGTACATAAAGCGCTGAAAACGATTATTAAAGATAGTATTATTACATTACGCAAAACGTAATAATCTCGAGAGAGATTGAAAATTGAAGAAAAAGTTAGTTGAAATACAGCAAAGCGTTTATTTTAATTATTTATCAATAATTTAATTATCGTATAGATAAACATAAATAAATTATTATAGAATTACTATTACCTTATATAGAATTAAAACGTAAATGGATGTAGATAAATTATCACAGATTAAGAATGAAATGAATCAAGAAAGAGATGGAAATATACCGGAAACAGTATTCTATTCTAAAAACAGAATTTAATAGCTTACCAAGTGCGAAAGTTAAATCAGCACTGCGGTTTTTCCTTCAAATTATTCACGAAGAAGGTGTAAAATGTGGTCAAAGTAAATTGGCAACAAGAAATACCGCTCAACATATATATTACTGTCGAGAGAATGATTTAGTGGATATTTCAATGTATATACAACGTACTAACTTATGATTTAATGGATATATCTATCTGACTTATGCTTCAGTGAGTATATGAACCGAATCTATCCTTTAACGAATACAACTTTCGATGTTGTCCTAAGAAATTACGTTCTCCTATGTATTTTTAAACTTCCACGTAACACCAAATTTTTTGCAATTTACCGCCAACAATATTGGTTTATTTGGCTTGTCTGGTCAAAGAGTAGCAACTTCTGTGTTATGATCGATAAAAAAAATTCCGGGAAAAATAACAATATAAATGTTCAGTAAAATGTTTTTCGAATAATCATTGTAACGGATCAGATTGCAACAAATCTATAGACTCATTCGCGTAATTTTCGAATAAAACGAAAAGCGGAGATATCAACACTTGCTGTTCAATTAACTTTAATTGACGATCGATCAATCGTGAGAAATACTTACTCGATGCTTGAACGAAGAATATCATTTTAAGAGGTAGCAACTCCTTGTGCCGGAAGTCTTTGATGATCCTCCGGAAGAAACTCTTGATCAGCATCATTTTGTCGTTTTCGAGGAACGATCAGTCGTGTGCAAGAGTTTCGTAAGTAATAACAGCGTATGCTTCCAGTCAAATATTGAGAATGGCATCAAGCACCACGCATATTTTTTTTAACTACACAACGTCACCGTTGCATGCTTTTTATTCCCACTGAAAAAAAGTGATTGCGCCTCCTAAGTCAACATTTCGACGTATTATTGCGACCTATATGACGTAACGATAAATATAACAAGGCAGTATCTATTTATCATAGTATCATTATAACTCAAAATATGAATTAAAAAAAAAAAAAAAAAAAAAAGAAAAGAGAATAAAGCAAATATAATCGGCTCGACTAAAATTTCATTGACGCAGCTTTTTCGAGAAAATATATAATATCCGTCGGTTTAAAAATAATTTTACACGCCATTGTAAGTACGCGCGTATACTGCTTGCGAGTGTCATGGCATTATAAAACGTTAACGAGGACGGAGCGATAATAATCGGAAGAAAGTTGGATCGAATGTTAATCAAGGTTTACAATAGCGATACGAATTTCGTGGCAGAAGGCATGCCAAACTTTACCAAATCGATTATGACACATTTATTCCATGAAAATACCGTTGCTCGGAGACGACCAACTTTGCACCTCAGCTGGGGTCAGCTGATTTTTTCTGTGTACGATCATCGAGTACTGTACTACATCCGGTAACACGAGCCATTAGCTGGTCGAACGGGTGCAAATATTTATTTGAAACAAACTTCTAGACCCACTTCGTTACTTCGAGTTATTGGAAAATGATGATAGACGACGTTTGCCATTAGTTACAGCATAACGACGAACGCTGTTGTCTCTTCCTTTTAACGCTATAAAATCATATTTGAGTTTGGGAAAATTATTCATTACGCGCGCTATGAAATTATTTACAGAGACGTGGAAAAGCCCCCGCCTATATTCCAAAAGCGATATGCACAAGAATTAAATCAATTGATAGAGTACTATGATTGATAGATTTTACTATATTACGAGCAGTGATATTAATCGTTGCAATATTAATTCTACAAGATTTCGTCCGTTTGTACTACGTACAGTCCGCATTTCATACTAAATCTTCTTCCTCCGACCAATCAGACTAACATAAAAATCGTAAAATCCTGAAAAATGGATTTGTACATCATGTTAACGCGACCATTTTCGCCAGATTTCGATTATGCGGTACTATTTTCGGAATAGAGACGTTTAGAACGAGGGACTCTCTAATAAAGGCTTGGTTATTGACAGTGGACAAGAAACGGTAGCCGTGACAGTGGATGATGTGTCAATACGAATGTCATGACTTTTACATAACGGTTTAACAATTCACGCCACACACCATGAATGTTACGCTGTTGTACGTCAGTTTCCGCTTTGAAGGATCAATGACGACCAAATATAGGTATCTATGATGTTTAATACGATACCGATTCCCGATGCGATCGAAGAAGAAATAAAAGATAAGCGGAAGAATAATTAGAAAATTTCTCGTAACGGCACTTTCTGTTACTTTTTAATGAGAGACTCGATCTTAAATCAAAGCTACGAATAAACTGTTGCGGGGAAATGAATAATTCAAATTGGCGCGTGTGTCGGAAACGGCGGTATAGTGAGATGGTAATTACGCATCGCCAGGTTACGCAATTCTGCATATACGCGATGGAGCAGGTAGCTGATTATCCACGGGTTCGATCTTTTTCTACTGTTTTGCTCGTGATTTATTGAAATTCGCGGTTGTCGTACATTAACCTGCTCCGAGTTCCAAGCTGGCTTAATTTCCTTGTAATCTGTATCGTGTCATGGATATTTTCCATACGAGTAATTTCTAATTAACGAAACACTATTATTATTTTATTACCATTTTTATCGTTTAATTCTAATTAAACCACCTTTCTATGCCTTTCGATTACGAAATATTATTTATTATTTACTAGACGTGTTTCCAACACATGTTTCCAGTTTATAAGATCATTCGTTTGATTCTGAAAATAAAACTAGTTTAGTTCCGCGATGAACACGTTTCTTAAATGTTTCGATCGTCACCACGACGCTCCTTCGTAACGTAATCTAGTGCTTTCAAAAGATGTAATGAGATACAACGAAATATACTTTTTAAATCGTATCTATGTTCGAAACAAATTGAATTACGCACGCAGGGATATCGCAATGAAATATCTTGGAAATTTCATAGGATCGTACGATTAAATGCCAGTCCGTAAGCGCGTCGTTCGTTTGAATTTCGTGTTTCCTTTATCGAGTTGCTGATTGTTTTCAAAACTGTCGATAACGGTGTCGCTTGTACGAAATTCAAGAACCAATCCATAAACCGAGTCTCGGATATCGCTGTTTGTTTCGCGATCGAGTCCACCAGATGTGTTTTAAATGTCCGGCACGTACCCTACTCGTTCCATCAGCTGTGCAAATCAAATGACGTTGCAATAACCGAAGATTTGCGTTTCGAAGCGTTAAAGGTATGAAATTGACGTCCGCGAATCGACAATCAAACGACTTTTTACATAACTGCATTTCTTTCGCGAGAGTAAAAAAGGAAAGTGTTCAAAAGAAGAAAATTAGAACAGGAAGTCAAAAGATCACCGTCTCCTTTACCAAAGTCACGGGAAACACGATTTGCAAAATAGATGCGTCACGTTAGTCTCATCGTCTATGTTAACTGATAGTTATTTCTAATTTATGCGAGATAGATAAATCGAAATTAGTATTGTAAGTTACGGTAGAAAATGCGCGATTGTAATTCTTTTAATGCTTGTTATTCGCTGTAATTTATTGTCTCTCGATGACCATTAAACAAGCTGATGGTAAAATGTAACCTAATGACGGTGTAGCCCGAAGCACAATACGAAATTGAAAACCTATGTATTTTGTCTCTTTTATTGTAATTCTCCTGCTCTATACAAATTGCAATTAAAATTGCAAAAACTTTACTGCGTACTTTATAGTACAATGTTTATTATACATATTATTGTGCGTTATATATTACATAATAATATACATATAACAAGTAAAGGGAAACTTTTCCAATTAATTAATAATTTACGATATACAACAATCATTGTCTTTTTTTGCTGTCGACAGCTATGGAGCATGTCAATAATAATTTCTATCTTGTAAAAACTGTTGTAACCATCCACTTTATTATCAACTTTATTATCTGCTTAATGAATTATGTATTATCGTAGAAAATTATACAGTCGTATTTGAGAGTTCAGTTTTTAAAAACAAACGCGACATATGCATCGACGATCGCAGTCTACCCTTATCATAGATCGACTCTAATCGAGATTAAAAAGCAAAAAAGCCAAAACAGTCTTAAACAAAGGATTACAACAATCGAACGAGACGTTAACGAGACTAAACATCTTCTGCTCGGTTACGAAACGATTGAAACCATCGAGCAAATACCACACGTTTTCACAAGGGAAACGTGCATGTCTTCTCTTCAGGGATGAATTACAGCAATCATTACCGCACCTCAACTACAATCACGATCAACGCGTAAAAACTCTCTTTGAAACATCATCGATCGAGATGTGTGTCGAGATACACGACTTCTCTGATAAATTCTTCAATTTTTTCCTTTTGTACCGAGCCACGGAACGGTGACATAACGAATTGAAGGTCGTAATGATATTTATGTGCAACACGATGACCATTTCCGGAGACTCGAAGAATGCTAATTTCAGCTATTTTCAGTGAAAAAAAAAATCAGAGTTCAAAGGAGCTCGTTTCTTCGGATCTTTATAGATCTCACGCGTTTTCTTCCGTGTTTCATGAAAATTTGTTTTCTATTTCTCTTTTTTTTCTTTTCTTTTTTCATTGGGCGCAAGAAATAATCGTGTCCTTGTCATCTCGGCAATCTATAAGATTATTTTGTAATTTAACATGAATTGTGGTTTGTTTCCGCGAGTAGAAGAAGATTATCTTGCGAATAACGTAAGAGAATTATGTCAGAGAAACTTTTCTCGGCGCTATTTGTTATTTTAAATGGCATCGTGACATAATCGATATAACAGAGGGGGGAAATAATTTTCGTACTTCTAATGCTAATAAGATGCTTCGTAGATTCTGGTCACGCGAATTACTGATAGAATTATTAAGTCCACAGTTTACGGATGAAAGATAGAACAACGAATTTTCAGTATCAAAGTATCTACTACTAAGGTTTTCGTACCTTAATTTGTGAAATTCAGATTTGATGATCATCAAAAATGGAAATTATATATGCATTCAGAATAGACAAGAAGATGGTAACGAATAGATCCGAATCGTTCGTACAAGTCGATAAATATTCCATAACACCACGGTGGAGCGTTGATTTTATACTTTATTTATTTCACCAAGTACAAAATAGTCTCTCAGAATTCTTTTCATTAGATGACTCTCATCTACTTAATTTTTAAAAAAATAAACGCGACGTGAGACATTGCAAAGAATACAAAAGGGTATCAAAAAGATAGTTTATCCTTAGTTTATCATTAGTTATGAAGTGATTCTTTTTAATCGTCAGAAAATATTCATAAAGAATAAAATATCTTTCGTGTCTTAATAAAATTAACAATAATAGCTCTAGATCGATACACGATCTACTCGTAGCAATGCAAATTTACAAGCTACTCGATTACAAACATTAAAATGTCTCCCTGATAGTTATGAATATTTATCGACGTATCAAACACGTTTCAAGACACATTTCTTCGCATTTTTTGCAAATAATTTCTTACGTTTCTCGTATTATTTTCCCACTGTTATATTCACGAGCAGTTTCCCTAACGATAATGAATTAACCATATGCTACTATCACACTGAGAAGATATTCTGTGTATCATACTCAATGTTCGTGATGTAACGGTGTTTAGCGTTATTAAATACCGCGATATCTCATCCGATATTCATTACTCGTCGATTCAGAAATTTTTTTCCAATGCGGCATGTTTCGATATCACTTTTCATACTTGTTATATCTGTATATTCAATTAGTCACGTATAACAAGAATATTAAATATCAACAATTTCGACGACATCTATTTATTATAAGCCGTTTCTCTACTCGAGAAGAAACTTCCCCGGTATCTAAAAAATTCACTCGATAGAAACTAAGTTTTACGCGCTTACTTCGAAACAGTATAGAAACAAGTTTTCCCCATTATAAAAAAAAACACGTAACTCTCGACTCCATGGAAACTTTCATCTACCCTTCATCGTTGTTTCATCGTTTTCCAAGTTGCAAAGAAACAGAAGAGAAACAGGAAAATATACGTTAAAATCACTCGGTCGAGAAACATAACTTTTTCGGTGTACTTTATTTATTCTGCTCCTTTCCATCGGAAGACTTGGTGTCTTGGTAGACGAAGGCGATCTGGTATTACGAGATACAGCACGGTAATTACCGCGAATTGTCAGCGTTATCGGTGCTGAATGTTGGCCCATTACAAATGTAATTGCGTAATTCGTACGACGTTGGAGTTTGTCGGACGAGCCGAGTGTTAAGTATCCTCTTCCTGAAACATTTTGTTTCTCTCTTTTCGTTCCTTCCTTTTCCTTCCGTTTCTTTTCTTTTTTTCGGGGGCATTTTTCAACGACAGCTAAGAAACAGTAGGAAAAATGGCGAAAAATTTGTACGAGAGATGGAAAATACTGGAAACGGGGTTTTTTTTTGTTTGGTAAACGAGGATCGCATTAATCGCGCTAGATACATACGTGTCTGATTAGAATATCACGTAAGATTACCATTACCAGGCAGTATTTACGTCGTTCGTCTTCTCTTGAACTTTTTTGTTAGCCTTGATATGCGATCGTGTTTGCTCGAGTTCATGCCTTGTCGCGTTTTCCATTACATTCCGATACGGTGTCATTTTTATTCTTCCAACAATAGAAACACTTAGCACACGGTCTGCGATAAACTTTACAATGTAAACGAGCCATCCGCTGTTTTTAACCATACGAATATTTCAATTAAAAACACGGTGGTATATATTTCCAATGAATAGCATCGTATAATATACAAGGACTGGTTCGTGTAACCTAATGCAAGTTCTTTCATAACGATGATCACAATTAGGAAAAAAAAACTGTAATTGCTGCCTACGGTTGCTTGATAAGCGATTCAGACTTGACTTTGTTCTTCTTTTCTATTCTTCCTTCGATCGACTTTGAATTGTTAATTTGATTTTAATTGTACCATCAAGGACTCCTTGCCTGATAATCTATCAGCTGATACTCGTTATTATATTCGAGTAATTTATTTTTATTTCGACGTTGCTTCCAGCGACTTCGACGATTTTCATTGAGTGAACTCGCTAACACCTAACGAACATGTAAATTACTCTCGTATTTTAATATTGAACGCCACTCACATTTTGGGAATATTCCTTACGTTTTACAGTGTACATAAAATTAGTCAGTTGAAAGATCGATAGCTAGCTTCAATGGCGATTCAACTTGACAGGGACATCGACGCCAAAGCAAGGACGAGATTTTGTAATTGTTCGCGACCACGATTCTAATGTGACAGATGGAGGCTCGCGAAGACAAGCAGAGCTCAAGTAGTACGGAAACATCGTGGCTCAACAACTCAGGACACGTTTTCTATTCAAGGCTTGGCACGCGTTACTTATGGAAGCTCTCGAGAAGAGTGTGCTTTTCTTATACTGATTTCAGTTTCTTGACGTGGTCAACCAGCGAGAAAGATAATGTTTAGACCGGAATTCGAACAAACGGATACCAACAGCAACACGTTTCATTTACCTATTTTGTCGTCAATTTTACTTCCAGGAACTTTTCGCCCAATGACCTATTAATTAATATAAATTATATTCGATTAATTTATATTTATTTTAATTTTACTCGCAGAGACTTCTTGCGCATTAATTTATTAACTAGTAACGTTAGTGAATTTATGCAAGTTATTCCTTTTCTTGTTTTCAATTTCGCAGTTGTACATCGAATAAGATTTGTTTTATTGTTAAACTTCAATTTTATCAGCGGTGGTTAACTTGTAAGTTGTGCGTTTAATTAAAAAGGATTCAGATTCGATTATTAAATATCGAATAGATTCGATTATCGCGTTTCAATTTCTTCATTTTTCGAATGAAACAGGCAGAGACTTTTGAGATATTTAGAAACTGAATTTTTCGTTAACGTGAGGTCAGAAGATCTTTGGCAATCATTGTATGGTATCATCGTCGTTACACTTATTGTAACTGACATATTTCGCTGTTGAAAAAAAAAAACGAAAATGATTTAAACAGCAGTCTGGAACATTGATTCGAAAGAATTGCATTGGATCACACACGTATGTATACGTGTGTATCGTCATAAATCTTCGTCATTATCTTATTTTATTCGATTATGTGCCGTGAACGAGCAAAAAGGCATTAAAAATGGCGCAGTGCGATACGGATGGTTCCATAGCATCTCGTTGTTTACTATTATTTTAATAACGTCATTCGACGAACAAATTCAATAGCGAAATAATTTTTTAATAAATATTTTTCAACGAAAATCTACTAGAAACCAGCGACTTTTTAATATCCCAAAATTAATACCAAATCATTTTGGTATCCGCGAAATAGCACGTGCCAATAATTTGTTAAATTACATTATTTTCAACATTCCAAACGCAGCCCTTAGACTGAGACTAAAATTCAGATTAAAGTGGCTCGGATCCTCCGAATTTAAAGCGTCCAAAAGAAAGAAAAGGAGAAGGGAAGAGTGAGAGAGAAAATAAAATAAAAGACATGTAGGTCGACGTATCGCAAATTTGAAGCAATTTATCCGGCTCCTTAACAATGCCCATTACGACGTATTATCTTATTGTCACGTGAAAATGAAAATGGAATAATGGAGGCATGTGTAAAAAAAGATGTTGACGCATGTGTATCGTAACAAGCGGCTCCAATATCGATTATTAGTTTCCAGCAATTGAAACAATTAAGAATCATTCCTGCCTCGTGTATTTTCCTACTTTTTTCATTGTTCGTGATTCTACCACGAACCTATTGAACGTCTTTTTCCATTGAAAAGTCAGCAATTTTTTCTCCTTTTTCGTTCACATGTATTTAGGTTGCCGCCTGTACAGATTTCATTTTCTCAGATTTACGATCTATGAAACGCGACAACTTCGGATACGATGATCTTGGTAAGCTTTTTAACGCGGAACAGACTGTAAGTTGTAAAATGATTCCTCGTTGCGCAATTCTAATCCAGTTACTGTTACATCTGTTTCTCGTGTCGTTACATATTTGATCGTACAGCATCGATGTAATCGATGTTCTAGTACGATTCGCAGATTCGTTTTCAAAATGAAGTACGATGCATCAACGAAGTATTGCAACTTGGTCTTCGGATCCGTAGAGATTTCAGTTAAAATCTTTTAATATTATAACGATACTTGATATCCGATTACATATGAATTCATTATAATCTCTAATTCTCAACTATTATCTTTTTGGTCTGTAATGTATATACCTATATATTCCATATATAAATATCGAATATTAGATACCTATGCAAAAATTTTCAATGATTTTCCTAACGCGCGTAATGCGAGAATGACAATCTGTAAGGAAGAAAGTATGTTAAATCCTTGATTATTCAACGAGTAACTTAGAGTTTGTAAACGCTTAGACATTGAAATACGAAAAATACAGAATAATGATTAATGCTATTAAAGACTAGTTATTGAAATGATATTGTGGCCCGAACAAACTATGATTCATAATGAAGAGGCTGCTCATTCAATGCAATATTGTTTAGGTAACAAAGGTGGGTCGGTTATAACTGAATGGTTTTTCTAGGTACACGTGCGTGACTACTGAAAGGTTCCTAACGATGATTAGCGCGAAGCAAAAATTTTCATGAATTTATTACTATTAGGAAAAATAAACATCGAATAAAGATAAAAATAAAAATCTCTCGTTTCTTTAATGTCGTCTCATTTTAATTTATTATACAGTATGATCTGTCTTGATATATTATTCTTTGTTGCATGCAAATTAGAGTCCATTAAAACAACGACAATTACACTAGATTCATTATTTGTGCAGTTCTTAAAGTTACGAACCCGTTTAGAAATTAATTTTTGTTAAATCAACACCAATATTCCAGCGTCGTGCCTTTACCTTTCCAATTATCTTGCGAGTGAGATACCTTTCTATTTCTTAGCGATATATTGTGTGATTCTACAGTTTTCTCCGCGATATTTACTTTAAGGATTTAGTCTCATTAGCATTCGAAAGATTTACTTCATCGAAATAGCTTTTACATAAATCACCTGCGAATATGAAATGACACAAAGTAACGAATAGATCATTTTTCGAGATGCATCACGTTCATCAAAGATTCTACTCGAAGAAGGAAATATCCGCGCGTTAACAAAGACATTTTTTTGTAACTGAAAATCAGGAAATTTTTCGTAGAAATTATTGCACGAATGATTTTCGAAAAATAAATTTCAATAGGGGAAGTTTGCCGGATTTCAAAATTCCTACAAGAATCGTCATTGAAACATTGCCGCTTAATGATTCGCTATCTCCTCACAAGACTAATACCTCGTTATTTTATTTCATCGTTCCTTTCCCTCGCCGTGGTATCGGTTTGCTAATCTTCATGACATAGATTTCGAACAATAAGCAAAATCTATAGTTACGTAAACACGGTGACAAGCGTTGCCAAATAGGCATGCAGATTTACGAGTTTCTCTCGTGGCAACCGAGTATCGCGCTTATGGTTGGATATTTTAACCGCAAAGGTTCTTTTTCAGAGCTATGTCGTTTTCTTTAAGTCCATTCACACAGCGATAAACCTCGTATTAATGAAAATGTACAATTTTACATCGGTAAATAGCCGGCAGTGTTTTATTTTCGTCTAACGATTCGAAAATAGCTATTTCTGTTTATTCTCGGAGCTGTTAAACTTGGAATAATCGATATCCTGTAGCTTTTGCGATATTTTCACAATAAAAGATCGAGTAAAATTTCATTCGTTCGTGCCGATCGAAGTACCATAAGACTTTGCATACGATCCATACGATCATAAATAAATAACCGCGATATAAATAAATAACTGCGAATAATAACGATCATAAATAAATATAATTATGAGAATTCGCAATGAAAGCAGAAAGATTCGTTTTTTGACATTTTTCTGGACTGTGAATTCTCCCAAGACTACAATGCAATGGTAAGATCTACGGAGATCGAGGGCAAAGAAACGCAGATTCGAACGCAACAAAGTGCAGCGTTGTTCCATCGCTCGAGAGGAGAAAAAACAATCGGTGAATCGGATCGAGCGTTCCATTTCGATTTCGATTTCGATTTCGATTTCGATTTCGCTTTCACTGTTACGAACGCGGCAACGACGGCGACGCGACGCCGTCGAATCGGGTCAAGTGTATTCAACAACTATTACAGCTCCTATGTTACTCCGTATGCACCTCCGGAGTCCAGAGCGCATTCAAAGGAACTCACAAATTACGTTGTTAGTAGTCCGCGACACGCGTCACCGTGGATGACAGATCGTCCGATCTGCGTCATTGATCAATGCTCCGAATGATGCGCCACTCAAAACAATTAGAGGATCACGTTTCTGGATAATGCACCCGGTTGAAACAAATATAGGGAGTAGATGGATTGCCATGGGAATCGTTTACTCGACTATCATCACTGGTACGCATTATCGTAAAATTTTTGCGTTGAAAGAATTGTCCCGCATCATTTGCCTCTCTCGATTAAAGATCTCCTATCGTACGCTGTTTCGAAATCGCAGAAAATTGCGGTTTTATCGTTTGCTTTGCGTCCTATCGTTGTCCACGTTTGCATTTGGACGAAGATTAATATTAATTGTAATTTCAATTCTAAATTATGATCTCATTTGATAGTAAATAATTCAAATATTAAAAAGGTCCCTCTAGAAAGCAGTAAAAATAAAGAATATCGCTATCGCTTGATAATTCTGGTGTTTACAAAGATGTAATCGTCACTGAATAGACGGAAATCAACGTAGGTGCATGACAAGGCTAACCTGTCAACTTCAAGGATTAAAATATGATTCGGATTTATCTGTCATATCCTGCGGATCTCAATCTTCGCCACTTCTATCTGATCAAGCCGTCTCCGCTACTACCGCAAGTGTTTTTTCTTGTTTCTTTTTCCTTCAAAAATAATTCTTTGCTACGAAGGATGCGATACTGAAATATGAATACACAACGGTGGTTAAAAGAACGTTGGAATGTTAAAAGAACGAATCGACGCCAAAACGCATCATAAATTTGGCAATTGCAGTTCCGGATCGCTTTTCCACGATTAAGTTGATATCTATTATCGGTGAAAATTTCCAAGACACAACATGCGACGGATCAGGTCGATCTACTAATATCAGTAGTCGATAAATTATAGTATTACAGAGTTTAGGTTGCAAAACGTAGTAAATATAGATAATCGAACATTCGGCATTATGTTTCTTGAATGAAGCGACAGGTATGTGTTCTGCACGACTATTTCCATTCGCCGAAACTTCTGTATTTTAGTTAACTCACGCGAAATTAGCGCGTCTATCTTCTCTATTTTTTCCGTTCGCAGAATAATTTATTTTCGTTTAAAACGTTATTGCCTTTGATGTCTCTTAAAGCATTATTGTCTATTTTCTGACCTTCGTGATTTATTTCCCATAAACAAATGACCAGCCTCCAGAATTTCGTAAAGCAACGTTGACGTCTCCTAACATTTGCGTAACCTTCTTCAAATGTTAAATGTATGGATTCTACGTTTCTTGGTGGCACCTTTTCCGAGTTCAAATATTGAATAGTCACGTCGTGCTAAAGAGTGAGAAAAATCTAATCTAATTATCAATGACAAATAATCGCAAGACTCTCTGATACTTCGACGAAATATCTAATTAACGTATAATATACGATACAAGTGCTTTAGAACAAATTTCTTCCTCCTTAACGTAGTTAACGTAATCAATAACGATGAACGATGGGATATCGTTTAATGAATGGTCCCTCAAACTTATGTACCGTGGCAACGACGTATTCCGTGCGCAACAGTATAACGTTTTCATTAATAATTGCACTATTATCAGAATATCGAATTATGTATCTGAACACAGCAGACTCTCTCTGAACAAATTTCTGTGATCTAAAACTTCTCGTCGTTTATTCTTCGAAACAGATATCGTGACATTATAGTAGCTACAAGCGCAAATATTCGAAGAAGGCAGATAAAATGAAACTGTCTGCGAAGATACGCGAGACAATTGTTCGAAAATTATCCGAAAACGGGCAATAAAAAATATCCGACACAAGCTTTTCACGAAACTGGCCAGCAAAATTTCTGGGAAACAACGAAATGCCTTTTAACCAAGCCAGCGTTTCTTTTCACGAACCACCGCTGTTAAAAGTAATCCAAACGTTTAAGAGGTAGTTTCAGTTGCTCCAACTTTTCTTGCCCCGTTTTATTAAACTTCCGGAAACTCGAGCTCGTGGAGGCTACTCTCCACCGCTAAAAATAGCGGATGCGAATTGAAGATTTTAAAATTCACCGAATGTCTTGTCGGGGGCGATCTCGCTGAAAAGCATCGCTTTATTAAAAATTCTTGCCTATTAGCTTCGCTACGACTGCCAAGTCCGTCCACAGCATTGAAAGGAACTCACAAATTACATTATTAGTACCCTCGGACACGCGTCACCGGCTACATCACCGTAGACGAGCGCCAACAATTTCTGCAACATCGACTTTTGTACCTTCTATCGCGTTTCTTTTACCCCGTGGACAAAATTTTGCTACACTTTACGGCGCGGTGTTCGAACGCTGAATTAACCGTAACATCGTGTAAACGGCTAGCCTGTCCACCAGTAGAAATTGCACAAAGATACTCATGAACTCAGTTTTGTAGTCTGCTACATAAAGTTGAAGAAACATTATATAATTTACATATTTTTACATAATACGTTAGGCTAAACTGCGAGCTAAACGTCATCTATCATTTGCATAACTTTACACAGTGTATGATTAAGTGGAACGTTATTTATAATAATGAAATAGGAGAAAAGTATGATCGTAGCTGATTTTCAGGTAGTTTCCATCGTTTAGAAAGGTGGTTTTGTTTCCTTATGGTTATCGCCATTCGTCTGGTTCGTTTATTTCTCCGATTCCTAATATTATCTCGATTCGATTCTAATTGTTTTCTGAATACCCAAGTTCAAAAATTATTGACGATTAAGATAGATTCGCGTTGGAAAGGATTTTCAACGGAGTTCTGGTATTCGAATGGGTCTAGATATTAGCAAGACTGGACGAGTTTCGAATATATATTTGTTTTGGAACGGTGGCTTATATCGTTACGAAGCTTCAGTCTCCAACTTGTACCAGAGATTATTTCAAAACGAAACCGCATTATCGTGCAGTTACGAAGCTAAAAATTCCCATGAACCGGATTCGATATTCACAGGACGATCTTTCATAGACGTTATGATAGAACCTCGCTATACTCGCAACCCGGCAGCTCAACGCGTGCATAAAAAACGTCAAACAGGAAGCACCGACATCACCAGCCAATAAACAGACTATGTCTATTCATACCACTCAAACCACCACACGCATACGAGATACTCTGCCTCTTCATTCACCTAACTATATCAACAACAATTACCCTGAGAGTAAAATGAACAACTTACGTACATTCGTCCACCATTCAATACCAGGAAGTAGAGACATCAAGCAATTCGTCGTTCAGAGATTCTCGGCCAACCACGAGGACGGCCTACTTTCCAATTTTTTAAAATCGCCTCTCAAATTCTTCACCAAATCCGATTCTTCGCACTCTTTGTTCAACTCGGAATTTGCAAATTTTCTATCCCCTTTGTTTTTATTTTCTTTTTCTTTTCTGTTGTTTCCGTTTGAAAATTCAACTGCAAGATTCTTATTAATAAATTCTAATTCAAATCTATTCAATTCACGAAACGAAGGATCGCGAGACGTAGACACTCGGATGTCAAGATTTTACGTGATACGGGATTATCGTTAAGAATTGTTATGTCTGCGTGTCCGATTGACAACGAAGATCGAACAACGCGTCGAAATCGCGGTTCTCAGACCCTCGAGAAGTGACAGAATCGCCGCTGGGTCCGTTCTGCGCGCTGTCAAGCGCAATACTGCCAGACCCGATCGTCGATGGCAACGCACCAGCTCGAAAATACGTGTATTCTAATACGCCAATCGGATCTAAGACCATGACCGCGACGGAACACGTCGATTTACCTGCCCATTGATAGCCGGTGTGCACGATAAGGAACCGGTGCAACCGTTTTTCGTTCGATTTTATGTAATTTTTCTAAGATACAAGCGTTTCATTGGTCGTTCACTGGTTTCATTAGCAACTTGATTTCATCCATCGATTATCGTGCATATCGCGTGTACGATGGTGTTTGGTAAACTGTTCGATGGATCGGTTGGATTGTTGCTTTTAAACAATATATGAAATATTTAATATAAGGAAAGAAAATATAACAAAAAAAAGTGAATCCAAATAGCAAATCTGACATTTAGTAATTTATTGCGATTTATTCTGATTTATTCTGATTTATTTCGATTTATTCTGATTTATTCCGATAATCCGTACACATCGTTCCTGTTCGAATCGGAAGTGAAATTGAAATTAATCGTTCGATCGTATTCGTATAACGGTATCGCGAGGTTGTAAGATTATTTTATCTGTCTGGTGTCAGTTGCCTGGCGAACAGGTAGCAGATTTCTGCAACTTTTCATCGCGACGAGTTGCGAATCCTTGACACACATCATTATGCCGTTATTAAGGCAGGATAAGCACACCATATAGCGGATTCGAAACGGATGGATTCACCATTAATGGTGATACGTCGTGAGGGATCAACATACTACGTACGTATAGGTTCGTGATTTTTTCATCTCTTTTATTTCTTCTCCTATTAAACTATCAGGCGTATGAAATAATTTTGTCTTTTCTACATCCCTAGGTTTGTGTTACGTGTTTCATTTTTTCGTTAACTTGCGAAAAATATGAAGTCACGTGTCATCCAAGTAATTTCATAGTCTCGTGTTTATATTTGTAATTTCAGATTCTCTATGATTCTCAAATGTCGATGTGCGAATCTCACTTCTGTTTTGACAAACAAAAGGCGCAAAATATAGTGCCATAAATTGTGTCTTACCTCTGACACTGAAACTAATAGACCATGCTCTGCGTCAACGCTTCATTACTTTTATGGTACAAATGAACATGATAAAATTTAGATCAGTTGACGAACTAACATGAAGGTTTCCGACGCTATTCGAGATTAGAAATGAAAATGGAATAACCGAGGGAACGGCAGAACTTTCCAATACATCTGACATTTACATACTTATCTACTATTGTATTTCAAAGTGTACACACACGAGTTATCGGGCAAAAGTCAGTCAAAGAACTAATGTGCAATTATATACTCTTTACCAGAGTTATTAAATCTTACTTGAAAAGAAAATAAAAATTAACAATAATTAAAAATAATATACGAAACGTAATTTCAACTTATGCTAAGATTAAATCATTTTTAACAATAATTCTTTTCACTTTGGATAGCGATAAAATAATTTGGATTTTAATATTAATTAGAATTTTGAATATCGTAGCTTCCTCATACACTGAAATTATAAATTATAAATGGTAAAGCCGAATTATTTCGCGACATAGCAGTATTTGCTTTCAGAATTGTTCTCATTTCAATTACCCTTGAATGCATAGTTAGCGCACTATGAAGAGAAATCTGTGTTTCCGATGTAATCGATAAAACACAAACTAAAATTATCTAAGAGATTATGCATTTCAGGAAAGGGACAGATTATTTCATTTAATATATATTTATGTTTCATCGTTTAAATAAACTGACAATCTATAATTATCTCAGATTAACTACAATGTTACTCAAAATATATATGCCGATAATCACTTTTCAAACATCTTATTTAAATGTTACCCAACGCTGTCATTGTTGGTCTAATCTCAATTGTGAAGAATCGTTCCTTTGAATATAACTTTCCCGCTAGATAATCGATAGTGTTCTTTATTATTCTTGTTGAAGTAAACGCTTGTATCAGCAATGTTTTTCCATCGTATCAGCTAATTTAGATACATATTAGCGAGAAGGAAAAATCCAGACATTTTCTCTCGAATCTTTTAGAACAGTAAAGTGACAGATCCGTTGCACAGCACCGTTTACTTGCAAAAGTAGGACGTTGCGAAATTTGCTTCTAGGGATACTCTAGGCGTCCCTTTCCCATGTTGCCTTTGATTGACAGTGTGTACTTGTCAGGGAATGCATGGGTATTTGAAAAATATATTGCGGCTGTGACCACCGATAAAAATGTTTCGTGGCTATATAAGATATATGATCATGCTGAAAGTATACTATGATCTATGATGATTACAGAATAATTAACTGTATTGTGTAAATTATGCAATAATTATGTTGATGTATGTGTGAGAGTAAAGATTTTGTCTAACACGTTGAATGCCATGGGGGTCACCGGTGACCGGCGCACCAATATTAGTAGAAATACATAATTTAAACAAATGTCAATAGTTGTACATTTTTTAGTATTACCATCGTTATTACAATGGTATGACGAAATTAATGCAGTTAACAAACATAAAAATAGTTTTATGTATACATGAAATATAGATCTATTATGTGTGTCGAACATAGGAAAACCCGCTTTTACCTTAGCGAACAATAACCCTATGAAACGTTTGAAAGATGTTTGATGGCAATTAAGGACCTTGACAGTAAAGTAACAAATGCTAAATATTGTGACGATCCTTTAGGTTTATGGTAGGTCCTATGACGTAACAATATAGAACAATTATTTAGCAACAATAAGATAATTGATAATCGGAAAAAATAGGTGGACCGAGCAAAATTGCACTACAGCGCCACGGAGTCACCGGTGATCTCAATGAGATAAATTTATTAATGATGATTATACACCGAAACATATCTCTTGTAGGTAATATTTCAACATTATATGTATCGTATAATAAAAAATTCATCGTGGCGCCACGGCCAAACTTTGTAAATCTGGCGTGGAATTCAACGTGTTAATTATACTTTCGTTATCGTGTATGAACCACGGTTGAATAATTTATACTTTTAATATTTCAAGTAAAAATTATGTACGGCTAAAAAATTTAATATTAACGATGGTACTTTGGAAATATTCGAGACGAAGATGGAAAAATTACAAGATAGAACGGACGGGGAAGTAACGAAACGCGCAATGTGAAAAATGATATAAACAGCGTGAACGACCTTTTCATAGCCTGAGCAAGTCAAGAAACTTTCATTGCGATTAAATGTTCATGGGACATAAGTAACGCGTGACTGGAAGATTATTTTTTGCTTCATGAATGATTAAAACGGGTAATTGCTATAGCATTCTTTATTATAAAAAAGTAGGATAAAATTCCATATATTCATCTGATAGGTTTAATCATAAACAATGATTTAACTGTTATTATTTAATTTCATAGCTCGGTAAAATTTATGATTGACAACTGGATGGTATTTATGAAAGGCAATGTGTAGTAATATCTTCTTAAATGTATATGAAATATTTAGAATGATAAAAACAAGACAAGGAATGAATTAAGCTTTCTGTGTAATTTCATCTTTAAGTACCTAGCTGCTGTCAAGAATCTTAAAAAAGTATTCCACCTGTATAAAATTATAATGAATATACGTACATACATAAATTATATATTTAATACGTAAATATAAAAATACTTATGAGAATTGATTTTACCTCTAATATTCCATCTTCCGGTAAGTCAGAACAATGTACAGCATTTTGTACCTTTGTTTTTCCATACTTTGCTCGGAGAGTATCTGGTCTCACTTGCCGTGCAATATCCTATTATACAATAATACGTATATGTATATAGTATCACATAGAAAGTAAAATAAAGGAAAAAATGACAAAAATTCTTATTATCCATGTATATTTACTGGATCCATGGGTCCGCATAATTTTCTAAATTCTCCTTGGACATCATATTTTTCTTCTTTATGTTTTATTTCCATAACAATACATGGTCCTGACTGTAGTTCTCCTACCATGGCCTGAAAACAAGATTATTGACACTTCTTAAAAAACACATTACTGTAGTATTGGGGAAAACCCTGGGGAAAATCGCAATGAACTACAAGTAGAAAACCAAAGCGTTGACAGGCCGGAAAAAATGGGAAATCACGATAGGCCATATACCCAAGCCCTTTAGGACATTGGGTAATTAAAAAAAGCGTACTAGACCATAGGTCATTCATATCTGTGGAACACATGTGCATGTTAGGAATACCAAAACCGTGGTATAAAAGGTAGCCCTTAGTCAGTTGCGACTAGCGACTTGCAGTAGCGAGAAAACTGCGAATAGTTGCGGGTCAATCGTTACTTATGTTGTTATTAGTTGTAAGTTGCATGTTATAAGTTGAGTTGTGAACCACCAATTTAGTTGTCTTTAATTGCATCACATTACTACATTAAGTTCTAATTAAATAGTTATAGATCTCTGTTTTCAATTATAATAAATAAATCTATATAATAAGTAAAGATCACTAATTCGTGATTTCTATATTACTAATCTAAACGTACCGCATAATCGGGAAGAACCCCCTTGTAAACTTCTAAAAATTCCTCCGCGTCAAATAGATTGACAAAAAATTGTTGTACAGCAGAGATAGTATAACCAGCTTTTTGCACGTCATCGATAATATTTCCTATAACCAGTAAAGTATAAAATAGTATTTATTGAAAAAATTATTTATCATTTAAAAGCCTAATCTTCAGTACCAATTAGTTTAGCTTGGACGATATGTGGTTTAATAATACAGCAAGTACAATTTTCTAATGTTGCTGTATTCACTGGTCCCTTTTTACCGCTTTTTGGATTAGGGAAGAAAAATTGTAATTCCTGGAAAGAAACATAAAAGAAATAAATCCAAATATTTGTGTCACCTCATTATAAACATTAAAGAATAACAAACTTTTTCTGCTGTTTCCTCATTGTCAGAACCATATACCGCATTGACAATATTATCTTTACCATAACATGCTCTGAGGGAAGATGGAGCTTTTGCAACAGCTTCCCTGGGATCTTCCGGTCCCATCGCTTCTTGCCAACGTGTAATTGCATGATCACCTAATAGTTCTAAAGCTACAATAGGACCAGAAGTGAGATAATTCACTATATACCTAATAAAAGATACAGGAAATAGTATTTGTATATCAAATTTAAAAATGTACTTAGCATCAGGATATATCTTACGCTATATTGGGCTCCTCTTTATCTCGATATAAGTCTGTTGCCTCTTCTTGCGATAATCTGACCATTTTAATATTGGCAATATGAAATTGAGAGGCAACTATATGCTTTAATATCTCTCCTAACTTATCGACAACAGTAGGTTTCACCATTGCAAATGTTCTGAAACAAAGAGAAACTCATAACAAATTTTAACAAGTATCAATGAAAGTACTGACAGAAATAACGGCGTACTTTTGCATTTTTGTTTGCAATTTTGTTCGTGTAGTACAATCCGCATAATCTGTTATCCTTATACTCCTTGAAAATATTGTTACAGTGGCACCTACATAAAAATCTTTTGCCTGAATTCCTTCGCATTTTGTCCTTCTTAGAAATGTTTTCCTGTTTTTTATATCGAACTGAATATTTTAAAAAATACATAATTAAAATTATATTTTTAAAATTATTACGATTTAAAAGTTTATAACAAACATACCAATTCAACCGTATTATCGAATGGATAATAATACAGATAAAACTTCTTTAAAACGCAGGCTATTTTATCGTACCATTCAGCTTCGAAAATATATTTTTCATTATGGTCCACCGACATTGTTTCGGTTAAATTTATTTTACTAATAAAACCTACAGGTCGAACTTTCAAATTATGTGAGGTTATGTTCCAAATGCATCACCAGCTTTATGCCAAAATTATTTGTACAGTTATGATACATTTGTACAATTATACATTACTATAGAAACAATGATCATTTATACTTTTAACACGTTTCCATAACAACATGATAATAATCACTTATCAGCTGATTACTTTGTATTCATATTTATACGTATACTCTATGTATGTATACGATTTGTCGATGCATACGATCATTGATTAACTCGTCTGTGATATAGAATACGAACTGTATAAATATTTCAGACGTCTAAACTAAGAGTATGTACATAGTGTCAGAGAAGGAATTTCATTTCTGATAGTGTATAAAATTCCGATATACTCGTCTGTTGTCCGACTCTAATCATTGACTAACTTGACAGCTGTCGATATAGCAGTTTTCTTAATGGTACGAATTTTATAAATTTTTGAATTTTTAAATTTCCGAATTTATTCACTACATATATATTACTTATTACTCCAAAAAGTAATACCAAACGGTTATATATATCAAACAGTAAAAATCAAAATTTCACTATATTTACTATTTCCACCAAAAACAACTATCAACTAATTTAATTTAAAAGCAGTGTATATAGAATTGGTCTATGAGAAATATGTATTACGCGCCCGTCTCTGTTATATTTCTATCGAATGCATTATAAATTCACCGAAACTGCCAACCTGATTCTCTAAACCTTTAGTAAAATATTTTTGATCGCGTATTAGCAATTAGTCACGAAATTTCTGCACGAGACCAGGACGGAATCGATCAAACTTATCTTGGTAACGTACAGTATCGCGATTCAGCTTTATTTCTGTAATTATAGGACAGAGGCAGTTGGACCCGCGTAACCAACAGACGCGGCCCGCTGCATTGACAGCCGCGGGTAAAAACTAGCCTCTACGATCCTGTATGTAATTTGCGCGCGAGTGAAGTCACGTCGATTACATTTTATAATTAAATCCAGGGCCTCTCGTTTTCGTGGGCCGGCGGCAATCTGGCTGCTGTCTGAAACACTGAACGTGGCCGTAATTGGAATGTCCACATGAAGCTGCTAAAGTTTTTGCTTCGTTATTTTCCGCCAGGTATGCCAACCGAGCGCCAGTTTCCACGAAATTAACGCGCGCCTGTACCTCCGACACCTCTAAAACGATATTTTCTCTTTTCTCTTGTTTTACAGGTCTCGCCTTGGAGTACACACAGGGTGGAGATGTCAAGACAAAAATGATCGATCTTCTGGATCTGTCTGCCGAGTAATTAAATCTTTTAATATTTCTTGTTAGCGTGTGCAGAGTTCCTAGAAATGAGCTTTCTTAGAAGTAATTTAATTGTTGCGATTCGCTAGAAAATCCTTCATCCTCTTATCTGCAGATATTTTTACAAAGCAATCTGAAAAGAAAGAAAAAGACAAACGCTGAGTTTCGTTTCAAAACTCTGTTATTACTCCGATCATTCACAATCCATCGCAAAATAATCCGAAGAGCGAGCAAACACCTTGACGCTAAATATTGTTTTTAACTGCTTTAACTACATTTGCGAAATTGTCCCAAGGAAATAAAAGCTTAGCAATTTGAAGCGCGGTGAAACTTACCGGCGTTCTAAAGAAAGAACAGACGTACAGTCGCACGTCATAATTAAGCTCGTCGGATTATTCAAAAAGGAGGAAAAGGAAATCGCGTGGGTGTATAATTACTTGGCGGGAAGTAAGCGAGTGTGTACGTGTCGTTTTGCAGAACGGACATAAGAGCATTAGCGGAGAGTATAAAAGCGACCGAGCCCGTAATAACCGAAAGTGTAATGGAGCAGTTAGTGGAGACCCTGCAGAAGCTGCAAGCCAAAGTTTGCGAAACAAACGCCAAGCGCTACTACAAATACAAAACCTTGCAGACCCATCTTCTACCCCTTACGAATATAGCGTTCGATAAACTAGGTAAAAGGTACTCCCGATTAAGATTGTTCCGTGCATTTATTTCTCCTCTAAATTTCATTTTGCCGTTTATCGACTCTGCCATTGTGGGTTTTACGAAGCGATCGTTCAAACAAAGATGTTATGGTACTTTCGATAAGTTTTTTTATTTCTGCCTTACGATAATCGACGTCTACGATAAATCGAGAGACTGGAAATGGTATCCTTTGTAAGATTTTATTACAAAAGCAACTCGTTTTTCTTGATAGAGAAACATTCGTGCTGCTACGTTCATATTACTTATTTCATTGTTCGAACGAGTGGGATAAGCTTCTAAAAGCTTGACTATCTATCTTGGAAGTTTATATTCTCTGAAAAGTTTCCGCAACAAGGATAACTCTTCTATTATCTGAGATTCTAATAATAAATCGTTAACAAAGTTTCTCGCGAATTACATGGTATTCAAAATAGCGTCTTTCTTTTTATCAAATACGTACCATGTTAAGAAAAATCATCACGTTCGGTTCTTTTTCTTACTCGATATGTATATAAATATGTATAAATATATTGACAATAACTTTTATATCGCTAAGAGTGAAATAAACTTTTTTACCAGATGCCTGACAGGCAGCTATGACCGAACGTGTAAAGTTTGGGACATTGACAGTGGAGCGGAGCTTCTTACTCTCGAAGGCCATAAGAATGTGGTCTACACCGTGTCCTTCAACAACCCAATTTCGTACGTCTCGTTGAAGCATTACTCTTAACAATTCATCCGTATCGCCGTCGACCGGAAACGAGGATACGTTCTTTCTCGTACTCTGCCGACGAAATAATATCCTATCAAATTCGCTTCAGTCGCTTTCATCATACATCTTTCTGCACATATGTATAATTAATATTTGGATCGATTATAAGCAAAATATGCATAAGACAGAAAAGCGCGAAAAATTTTTTTAAATAATTGAAAATTATCTATGCGAAAAGAAACGTAACTTTTATTATGTGAAAGGGAGAAGACCGATATTTAATCTTCTTAAGAAATAAACGAAGTAAAAAAGCTAAGCATCGTTAATAGAATAAATAATGAAATGAAAAGAAAAGGAAAATATGACAAATAAAAATATAGTGTTAATTATGTAACTAATTACCTTTATCATCCACGACGTAATATTTGTTCTTTAGAGACAAAATCGTAACCGGTTCCTTTGACAAGACAGCTAGGATTTGGTGCTCTCGAACAGGCCACTGTTTCCTAACTATGTGGGGACATAACGCTGGAATAACTGTCGCAAAATTCTCACCCAGTTACAACAAAATCGGGACAGCTTCCCTAGACACGACGTCGAAGATATTTGAGTTAACAACAGGTATATTTAAAACCCATAAATTAAGAAATAGAACGAAAATTTATCCATATTCATATTAAATATACCTACCTATTTTAAATAATTGTAACGTTCAAATCTTAGAATGATAACATAAGTTGAACGTGGAAACAAATTAATAATAAATTAGAATTGGTATTCTGAAATATTTCACATTTGTACGTAGAAGGAACATTTATTTAATAGGCGAGGAACTAGGAACGTTGAGAGGTCACACGGCAGAAATAATCGCTTTACATTTCAACAACGATGGCACTCAGATGATAACAGGTTCTTTCGACGGTACTGTTAATATTTGGGACACGAGAACTTTCAGGTGAGCGCTGATTCTCAATTTCTCTTGTAAGAGTCCAATTTCTTGTTCATAAAAATTTACATTTATGTAGAAATATCGCCGAAATATGTTAATAATACTGGGTAATGTACATAAACGACAAAGAAAGCAACGGATTTAAGTTAATATCTCTCTCTCTCTCTCTTCCTCAATATTTTCTATTTCCTATTGCTTCTTCTATACATATAATTCCATATTTACTGTTGCTTCAGTCGCACAAGCGTTTTAATCGGTCATCGATCGGAATTGTCAAATTGCGTTTATAACTTTGACTGCTCGTTAATCGCCTCGTCGTCCATGGACAAAACGGCCAAAGTGTGGGACACGAGGATGAATTCCTGCTTGGCCACTCTGCGAGGACACGACGACGAGGTCCTGGACTTGACCTTCGACAACAACGGGAAAAAGTTGGCGACCGCGAGCAGCGACACCACTGCTCGAGTTTGGGATGTTAGCACCAATTTTCAGCAGTTAGCCTCGATGAGAGGCCACCGAGAAGAAGTCTCTAAAGGTGATTATCTTAGAATGACAGTATTTCGTGCTATCACGAGTATAAAATCTATTTTGTAAATCAATTCGCAAATGTCTCGATAACTAAGAGCTAACGAAAGTTGAATGTAGACGTGAACACTATGCGAAGATATTTTTTGTTTTTCGATTCTATATATTTTCTGTCTTGAAACGTGTATCGTCTGTCGCGATATAATATTTTTCTTGAATTACAAACTTTTCGTTCGTATAGCGCTGTAGCTTTCAGTTTGAGTGGTATTTTTGGCACAAATACTCTGATAACTCTTATCCAATTTGTATCGTATTCTTCGTTTCCTTCGATCACGGACAAAATTTGCTGGAAATTAAAGGAAAAATTGGTTTAGTCTGCTTCAGTCCAAATAGTCAGCATCTGCTGACGTCATCGTTGGATGAGACGTCGAAATTATGGTCTTTGGAGAGTGGATGCTGTATACAAACGCTAGATGGTCACACGGACGATGTCTTCAGTTGCGCCTTTTCGTATAACGGCGATACTATTATCACGGCAAGCAAAGATAACACTTGCATGATTTGGAGATGACTCGATTGGTTCCAGGTGTGTCCTTAGCTTATAATTGTTATGTTGTTCATCGTTTATGTCGTATACTTTTATGCAATTTAAACGTTAGTTACTTTGATTTTGTAAACCAGAGTTGAATATTTTTAAATCCGTTAAATATTTTTAAATATTTTTAAAGCCACTGTATTTTGTTTAAAGTTATTAAATTATGGATGTTATTAGAGTTTTCTGGAAAGTTCATTATGATTCAAATATTTAAGATTCGAGAGTTGCAAGTTTTATAGAATATATTATATAGATGGAATTGTAACTTTCCATCTTGCAAAAATAGTCGGCAATACTAAGCATAAAATTTTAAGTGAAAGTTATTTTATTGCAAATTGTTATGAGAATCATTCAGTAGACATAAAGTAGATCATTCGGTAATTTATATTATAAAATTAATGTATTTTAGTTTTAAAATAAAATTTTCCCACTTACGAGATTTTCAATTATATAAACTAACTGAAGTAAGAAATCTCTAAATTCAATTAGTAAAAGGTTATTCTGTACGAAAATGTATTCGATGTTTCAAGGAAATTATCTTCTTCTCTCTCGGAACACGATAGCTTTCATATGAAAATTACCAAGTTTCGATCAATTTCATAAAACAATTGTGATTAATTCGCTTGGTAACTTTACTGGGATGGCGGATAAAGATGTTCGCGTGAATAATTGAAACGTAGTATATATAAAGAAAGCTTAAACGATCAATTTAATGATCGTACTAACTCAGGTACATAATCGTTCAATGTATGATCTAATCCTTGTACTTATTAGCACAATTACATAAGTACTGTCAATCGGTACCGATTAGTTTTACGTATTTCCGTTTGAGCTAATTAATATTCAACTAAAAAATGTTAAATATATAAATACACACTAATAATAGAAATACACACACAAGATGTTCTATTTGTGTAATGCGATAGCTTGAAATACCTTACTCATTGTTGATGACAGAAAAAAATGTAAAAAAAAAAAAATGTTCAAAACAAACCTCGTTTACAACCTCTACGAGATATTAATATAGTAAACGAACAAAGTATAATATTTAAGATTCTTCGCCAGTACTCTTTTAAGTGGAATCAAATGTAAATTGAGAGTCAAGAGATTACTAAGAGAACACTTATTTAAAAGGAAAGAAAAAATTAATCGACATGATTAATTTATCAACATTACGTATTTTAAGATCAGGTGACCATAATGTTTAAGTTAAATAGCATGCTCTGTATATTCGTAATTCGAACGTAATTATTGCGTCAACAGTACTTGCGACATGCTACAACTAGAATAGCAATGATAATGATTACATCTATACAACATTCTACACATTCTACACATCCTACGGATATAAACGTATCTTGCTAGCATGAAACGAATGTTGTTCTTAAAAGCCGATAACGTAACAAACCATAATATTGGATATGTTTTGCATACCATAATATTGTTCTCCTCCGGTAGGATACAAACACGATAATAATTGTAAATAAAATATCAAAGTGAAGATAATCGGTGGGAATGCAATATCTCTGCGAACGAATTGTTTGCAAATGTACCAATTATTCGAAATGTATTAAACGAAACGTAATATGATGTTAGGAGGATGGTATTTGTTGGCAACGTCCTTCAAAATGGAACCAGCAGCGCTTTATAATGAAACGCGTACGAATACTTGGCGGGACGTTTAATTAAAAGTCGTCTCTTAAAGGCTGCAATTACACCTCTGCTGTATCGCACGGTAATTAAAACAATATCACGTTCGAAAAATGACGTAACTTTACACTCAGCATTATTAGCGCAATTAAGTTCCGGCAAGGAGACAGTTTTCATCTTTTGCAATACGCTGTTTCACGATGTGTATTTCAAAAATCTGTAAACATATTCTTCGTTTGTAAACGGACGACATTTTATTGTACATATAGTAGGCTAACAGTTGTTCTTATTTCGGGTATTGTTATTGTTACATCAATATTACCAGGGTACGATAGTTCTGGATCATAAATCATAGCGCACGTCTGTGAACCAAAATCGATAATTTACAAAGGCATTTCAAACGTAGCAGAACAGAGACTGCAATTAAGCGCTATTCGGTTATCTTTTTCATTTATAATGGCCATGTATATCTGAGAGGAAGTATTAAAAAATGGCTCGATTTCGTGACACGAGATGCTGCGTTTTGGAACGATGCCAAGAATAGCAAACCTAAATGTAAGTTTGTTCCATTTTTTAAAACGGTTCCGTCATAAATTCAATTCCGTCATATCGAATATATAATGTTGCTTCTAAAATGGCATGGTTTGTCATCTGATTTGCACGCGTCACAAATATAAAATGTATTCGTGTAATTAGACTGCCACGTTTATTCAATTTTCGTATATGGCGCGTGGTATACGAATAATATGCTAGTAATTGCAAACAGAAAAATTTTAATTAACAGACTAAGGTAAATCTTAAACAAACAAAATGATAAATAAATTATAAATGAAAAATCAAACGGATGAGATTTACATACAGGCATATAAAAAATTAATCTATTTGTAAGAATATGTATTAGTTCCTCTCAAGATTGTTCCTTGTATTGTGGTTTACACGTCAATGGAAATGAACGTATGCTGTTATTATTAATCATACTATATTAATAAAAATTTACATTATTGGTCATTATATTACTTAATGTCCATGTGAGATACAGAATAAAATTAGGTACGTGTTGGTTAAGCGAGCTACACCTTCGTTGTGTGCACGCTAATTAAAACAAATATCGCGTTGGAAAAATTACATAATGCGTTGTCTTTTACATTATGTTCTGCCACATTTGCGAAATATCATGTTATATTATGTTAATATTATGATAATATTTATATCAGGTAAATATCGAAAAAAGAATAAAATCCTAATTATACTTTACTATACTATAGATGATTTATTTATTCACGGCCACGAAACGCCAAATATTTGGAAAGTTATGGTCGAGTGGGAGAAGCTACTTCGAAAGTGTCATTCTCGATTGTATACTTATGCGAACAAACTGGCTGCTACTGTCTCAGTTGTTGCCCTCTACTCAGCCCGTAAGACAGCGTCGCGTCGTTGTGAACAGTTCAAATTGTTGCCAGTGTAACATATTGAACGTAACACGGCCTTTTGTAAACCTCTCATAAAGCACCGGGGATCTAAAATTGTCGCTGAATACACCAACAAAGGACTCGACATTCTTATACATCTTTTCGAAGGATTCGTTTCCTGAATACAGACTTGTGTTTCGATTTTGAATCACGTTCGTTTCAACGACCAAGCTTTATTGTGTGCCATTTCCTGTTCTCCGAAACGTCGAAACAAAATGTGAAATAACTTTGTGTTAAAATCAGTCACAGTGGGGACATACTTTTTTCGCTAACTATGATCGATCTATCGTAGCAGAGTGCGTTCGTTGAATGAATTAAAAAATCGTGTTTGAGCGTGTGTCATCGACGAAGAAGACTGTAGAAAATGGTAATCGATTTGCTGTGTAAT
Organism: Bombus vancouverensis nearcticus; assembly: GCF_051014615.1. Classification (NCBI taxonomy): domain Eukaryota; kingdom Metazoa; phylum Arthropoda; class Insecta; order Hymenoptera; family Apidae; genus Bombus; species Bombus vancouverensis. The sequence continues at coordinate 15,231,988 of NC_134915.1, read as the reverse complement.
CCTGGAAATAGTCGGTTTCGTTTAAAGAAATAACGTGCGTTATGTGCATGTTTCAAGGCTGAGCAATTCGCGTTAAAGTTTATCGAAAATTCGAATGGTTTGAGGAAACAGGTATATAAGTTTGAAGGTAACAGAATCACGATTCTGGGTAAATTCCAGATGAACGTAAAGATATCGTTTATCGATACACTGTTCATTCATCGCAAATATATTCGCGTTTGCACGTGTGCCGAGATCATATCCAATCATTAAAGTAACAGGTTTATATTTATATTAGAAAATGTTCCGATACGTGCACCTTTCGTCTACTAATGACATTCGGGAACAACAATTTTAATTTCAAACGAATGCGTTCTAGTTCTATGAAAAATAGATATCGCAATTATCGTTATCATAGATAAACACAAACGTAAAAACAATTATAAACGAAAGATAAACGAAGACTCGCCGTAATGTAGAATACTATACTGATAAGAGTCCTATATTTCCACGTCGAGCCGCTTATACTTAAATTCTCGTCAAAGTGTCATCAAACCGTATAATGGCGTCCATTAAACTGCAATCACGCTAATTGCGTTCCCGTATATGCTGCCGCATCGTCATAGCGCAAACGCTGTATCGGAGAATTCTATGAATGGATTCGAAAACATATATATTTGAAATACGAATCGTGTATAGTTAGCGCAACAGATACGTATCGAGATCGTAAAATCTCGACGAAGATTTAAAATATCGCATAGTTTGAATTAACGAGACTTTTCTCCCGACTTAAGTTTCAGAAAGCTTTCGTTCTTTTTCTAACTACGATACTACGCGTCATGTATACGTATATGGAATTACAAGTCTGCGAGTTTTTACGTAAATTCATACTTTTGAGAATATAATTCGAAAAAGTAGAATCCGAGAAGAAAATTGTTCTACCTACCAAATGCCGTAAGAAGCACCATACATTGGATATATTACGTATTTCTTCGTATTATGTGCATTTTCTTGCGCCACGTTGTACTTTCAAATTTCCTATAAACGCGTAAAAGTGCACAGTCTGCTTGTAAAATTTAACAGCCATAGAATGATTCCATAGGTAGGATACGATTTGACAGCCACGACATGATCTGACAGGTGGTTTCACAGCCGTAAAATGTGACTCGATAGTCATGGTGTAGAAGTCAAAGACAGGAGAGAAAATTAAGAAGACAATCGGTCTTGACAGACATTCTAAAAATAGGTGAACGATACTGTAATTCGCCATTTCATTGTGTCTATCCCATCAACTGTGCGGTGTTTCGAAGTAGGCTGATAAAAGCACACGACTGGAAACCGGTTTGCTGGCCTTGTGCGTTTTCTCTGGAATTATGACACGCACTTTCGTGGTCCATGGGAAGGGAAATCTCTTTCGAGCGTACAAACAGTTCCGCAGCTTGTAACGTGAATCGGTCCGAACGATTATCTGGCGTTGCTCCGAGGCAATGAATAATTAAAGAATTCTCGAAGTGACTGGGATCAAAGGAAGGCGCCAATTAAGGTGAATAAAAGGGTGGCTCAGGTTTTAAAAGATTAACAGATTTAACAGATTTTAACAGGTTTCGAAGGTTCAAGATACAAAGAGATAGGGAGGTTTTAACAGATAAACGTGTTGAAATGAATGAAAAGTAAAGGATCCGTATAAAATAGGTTGTGAGGTTGCTTGAAAACTTAATCTGTTACTTCAGATAAATCTTTTATTTAAAACCACACGTGTCTTTGTATCTTTTCTAAATTTTACTCTATTCAGAGTACGAAGGATTTATAGATAGAAATGAGGCATACAAATATATCTAATCTTAAATATAACTTGAACTTTTTACCCTTATTCTATTCTAGTTTCAATTCGAATATCTGGCATCGATATCGATGTGTTCTCAATTTTCCAAGAATACGTATATATCTATTTCTTTGGTATTTGATTATTGCTGATCTTAGATTTTTAAAGTAACTGGGACACTCAGCTGGTTTCCAAATGTTAAATATGCCTTGCGACACCTCCGATATTGTCTTTTACGTACGTTAAAGTACTACTGACACCAAAAAAAAAAAAATGCTCTCGCAAATTCAGCTAAAACGCGAACAGAACGCAACGTTGTACCTGCACATTTTAGACTGCCACTTTATGCGCTATAGCCTTTTTTCTTAGAATTCCTTTTCGATAAAGCTACGAAAACCGTAAAGAGTCAATGGAAATCGATAAATTGTTCGGCATCTGTGTATAATCTCTAACAAGCTGAGCTTTAAATTATCTCGAAAACTCTGCCAGCAAATCGAGCTCCGCACGACCACAATCTTCGAAATGACCGCTTTCGGCACGCAACGGAGCAAACGAATCCATCGAAAGCGTAGTCGACAGGTCGAGTTTAGCCAAGATAAAACGAACAAACTGGTCAGAGGAATCCAAGAGCTCACCTTAGTCCCAAGTGGACCGATCTAGCGCGAATTTGGCGCGAAAAGAAAGTTGGAGTATCTATTCCTGTTCTAGATGTTTCGTTGGGAGAACAAACTTCAAACTGTAGCTGCAAACGACGCTGGATCCGCCCTAACGACGAGAATAGAGGTTTGATAGCCAGGCCAGGTCTTCTGTGTCTTCGTTGCGATCGTTACGTCTCTAATTAGCAGTGTCACCGAGAAAAGGCAGAAGACACGAGACGGACACGAATTAATTAACGAGCAATCTCGTTGCCGGTTGTGTGACATGTAATTAAGTATTGCCGTGGAAATTCTGGAATCTCGAGTTCCTGGTTCCTGCGCGTTTCGGCGAATATCGTGAAAATAACAAGGACGTTTCGTAAATTCCTTTGGTATGGACCTTTGTAGCGTATTACGTAGTGACAATTAATAATTACTGTGTTATTCGAGGATAATTTACAATAAAAGTTGGACAAATTTGTTTTCGACAAATTTATGCGTTCTATGATGTGTTCGATGGAGAGACGATTAACTTGTGGATTAAGAAGCTGAAGTGAAATTCGCGAGGTAAGAAATTATCGAATTATTGCTACAATTTTACCATTATTAATAATAAATTATTCGTATAAATAGCAACCAGTTATTTGGACGAAACAGAAAGGATAATACGAATAATTTATACTAATTATTAAACGGATAAAATACTTCACAGAACTGTATTTATTCCGATAACTATCTCAAACAAATATTTGTTCGAAATAATTCGAATATAATGCCCAACTCTGCAAAATACCTCCTCCTACAGCGTGTTCGTAGCGTTGCACTCGTTTCAAAGTCCATTCCAAGCTCAGACATAAATCCAATATGCCGTTGTAATAAAAAGAACCTCTCTGGTGTCTAACGTTGTACGATCGGTTTTAAAATCCTTTTGACATAGTAAAATTTCTGTAGAATATTTGACTGGATGCGTGTTATCGGTGAATGTTCGTAATCGTAAAAAAAAAAAAAAAAAATCAGAACGAGAACGAGAGGTCTTGCAATGGGCCACGATAAATAAAATGTCCTGTCAGCAAAGCAGCATGCACGGTGCTCCTGCAACGTCGAGAATCGAATGGTGTTGCTCGCTCGTGATAAAGCACGAATTCGCGCGACGCTTCCTTCGGTAATAAAAACCGAGATACAGAGAGAGGCTGGTTCTACAACGGTGGATGGCTTCATGCATTCACTCGTTTAACGTAGGGAGATAAAGCGGCTTCTCGGAGCGCGATTTATAGGCTAGTGGATTTCCACAGAGCTGAAATTGTAAGGATAATTAGATTTCGGACGAGTGGAACGCAGATAAGACACTGTTATATCACAGCGATGGATTATTTTCCGATTATATCACTTGACGATTGTTTGAAACGATTTAGAATTATTCTATTTGAGAATTTCCATTTTAATAGGATTGTCTTATCATGAAATTTATTCTAAATATTTTGGAATTATTTTAAATACTTTAGAATTTCATTTCAAATGTTTTAGAATTCCACTTTAAATACTGAAAAATTACGTTTTAAACGTCGGAGAATCTTATTTAGAAATCGATATATTTTAATATCATTCAGACTCTAGTCTATCGTTTGGAAATTTATTTTACGCATATTTCGGGATTACTGTATTCGCAAGATTATTTTCAATATTTTAGAATTAATTTACTCAGAAATTTTATTTTATTCGAGAGTTTATTTCAAACATTCGCCTGTTAGGATTTTCTATACAATTCAGCAACTATGCTATTCCAAAATCGTCACTTTTTTAAAATTCATTTTTGGTACCTCGTTTGTCCATTCGACCTTCGAGTTTTTATACCTGCTTTTATTGGTTGTAGAAGGTCGCTAAATTCATTTGCTATTTGCATAGCAAATATCATTATCGATAATCGTTCGGTTAAAATTTTGCGTTATAATATTATACAACGTCACATTGTGCGCAATTTTATCGATATGTTATGATTGAACGTAAAATTACGAACCAACGAACTACAACGAATATTTTTTGTTTAATAGAAACGACTTTTTACCAGCTTGCAGCAGTAAAACTTCCCAATTGTATTTGTATGCAGCTGTTTTAGCAATAAAATCAACAAAATTAAAAGCGGCCTGTTTCTATGATCTTTATGTTTCTCCCGGGAAACAGGATATTGCTTTCCTGAGTAAGCACTTGCTCCTATAAAAAGTATAATTGAACTCGAAAACAAGATTTTATATTCCAAGTCGACAAATGGAACGCTTACTCGATCGTTCGTCCTTTTTAATACTCGCGTAATTACTCAGCATGTGTTCGTATCGCGATAGGATAATGAACAGGGAAACGTTTTCATTACGGCGTTCTTGGAGAAAACGAAAGTTTCTCCATATGGGGACACGCTATCTTACTGTACTATGCTATTACTCTGCTATTATGTACTTTTCTCTTCCTTTGATTATTCGAGGTCGGCAAATCATTGTTTAGTTGACATTACCATGAGAACAAAGAAAGTGTGTAAAATCGCGTATTCACAAAGGTTTACATTAGGCTTAATTTCTCCAAGATCAAAGAACGAAGAACATACTGGCGACAGTTGTAAAAAATAATAATAACTAAATATAGATGCTTTGTTGCACATTGTTTTGCAAAGGTGAAAAATATAAGAGGTAGAAAAATACATTAGAAAAATGGCAAGCGCGAGACAATGTTACATAAATTACAATAAATTTCTAAATTATCGAATCACGAAGAAAATTTCATTTTCGGCTAGCGTAAAGCTTCAACAATATTTTGCTGAATGATCCGCATAAAAAATTGCTCAGGAAATCCTTTTAATATCGTGCACGAAAAATCAACGAACGTCTCAAGGGAACTGAATGAAATATTCAAGTCGAGGAGAATTAACACTTTGACTGCCACGCAGAAATCACATGTTTCATTCAGGACGCCACGAGAGTATTTTTATTATTCAAAGCATATAATGGCAAAATAATAATAAATTGACGATGTAAGACAACATTCTCGCCCAATGGACCGTTTATCTTATTGGTGGTCACCGGTGACCACCGCGGGGCCTCGATAACATTTAATAGCGACATATTATAACAAGACTATGCGGGCCGTATGAGTTGGCAACTAAGTCGATGCGGGAAGCTCAAGCTGGCAACTGAGTGAATGTGGGCCGCTCAAGCTGGCAACTAATTGAGTGCGGGTCGCTCAAGCTGGCAACTAATTGAGTGCGGGTCGCTCAAGCTGGCAACTAATTGAGTGCGGGTCTCTCAAGCTGGCAACTAATTGAGTGCGGGTCTCTCAAGCTGGTAACTAATTGAGTGCGGGTCGCTCAAGCTGGTAACTAATTGAGTGCGGTCGCTCAATGTGGTAGCTAATTGAGTGCGGGCCGCTCAAGCTGGTGACTAATTGAGTGCGGGTCGCTCAATGTGGTAACTAATTGAGTGCGGGCCGCTCAAGCTGGTGACTAATTGAGTGCGGATTTTCTCAATACCAATTACTACGCATTCTCGCGATGTTTCTTCCGGAGAATCCTAAGTTCTTAACCGAGTGCTTCACAGTTCTATTCTGTAGCATCGCTCTCTACACTTTTTATATTTCTTTCGAAAACAACCGTGAAACGTTTTTCCATAAAATTTCTTTTTATCTATTTATCTGTGTTTTAAGAAGGTCGCGTAAACGATCGAAAATTCGATGCATGCAATCGCGGCAAGATCGTTAATGGTGAAATCGTGTTGAAGCTAAAGATGTCTCTCTTCGAGGACTCTTATCTTCGATCCACATAAAAACCGATGGTCCGCCATTCCTCTTCCTTTTCCACTGGGTCACGTTCTACCAGGAAGTCGTGACAATGGTTCACGAAGAATTAGTGTTAGTACGAGAGGGAAAAACGAAGAGGGATGAAGAATTAAGTGTATCAACTCTGTTGTCTTTGTTTTGTCGTCTGTAATCCAATTATATTTCTTCAAAGTTGAAAAATGTCGAGCTTGTTGAGCAAATTACGAAGATATTCTCTTAAAACGTTAAAAATTCTGTGAAACGAACAAATGATTGAGATATAGAATTTCGAGATTTAAGCGTGAGCAAAGTTAACGATTGTTCCTATTTATCGTAGAAAGTCTTTATTCGTATAACTAATTAACATATTGATAGAAATATACTGAATTAATGTGATATCGTCTGTGTAATAGTAATATTTATTACTACCGTTGCTATATTACCATGCTGAGAATATCTCAGAGTCATTCTTTTAGGACGGCACAGAAGACAGTTTGCACTGGGAAACTTCAAGTAGTACAGATTGCAAAAACTTAGGTAACTAAAGTTTTTATGGTCGCACAGGAAGGAAGTAAGTTGTATAGAATAATGTGAATGGATTGTTCGTGCCGCAATATGTTTCTAAATTCTTGTGATATACGTGGAAAGTTTGTCCATTGTATTACATCGCAAATATTCGTTGTGTCATGTACAATCGTAAATCGTCCGCATTTCTACGACAACAAAATTTTCTTGCACGTCAAATCCAGAAATATCATACACAACGTGTCTGAAACCAGTTCATCGACCAATTAATGCTTCTTGCGCTTACAAAACGAAATAGTTAAAAAATAATTATAATTTCTAGTTCGAAACTTCATCGACATTTTCTATTATTCTGATTGGTAACTGATTATCAATTTGTAGCGATACTTTCGCGCTCGAAGAATGCAAACGATTCGACATCCAAGACGCTTTAACCAAAGACATTCCATACAGATCGCATAATTTAACCGGAGCATCTATTATCTTGTTAGTTCGATCGTTACCAGCTCCATTATAGTTCATTCGCACTTCTCAACGATTGTCTTACGGTTTGAGAATGCACTGAATTTATTGTTTGTTAGGCGCGAGCGATGCCGAACAGCGAAATACTACTCGTACTTTGAAAATTATTATTCCAATCATCTATCTACCATTTTCTTTCTAAAACGACGTATTGTTTTTTCAGTTATAATGATGACTGGGGTCGATAATCTCGGGTACGACGCTCCGGACAATGCGGTGAGTAAATATCAACGAGGGTAAAAAATAATTAAGTAAGCGTAAGTAAAAATTACCTCAAGCCATGGTGATCGTCATTAACCATCGATATTCTTACATTATGAATTCGTAGCAATGTAACCACATAGTTACAGAACATCAAATCCTGGTTGAAACGTCGAAATGAACAAAATCTTGGGCATTCTGTAATTTTAACAATCTCATTTTTCGCGAATCGACAAATTGCTCATCGTTCTAACATTCGTTTAATATAAATAATAACAAAGAGCGTATTTTACGATATAGGGAGATCGTTCGTCCGAATGCACTTCATTTAGAAACGAATAAATGCATCGGCAATGCCAGTGCAGCCATTATACTGTATAAGGAGCAAAGTTGGACGTTCGAGAAGTCGAAATTGAGATAATTGAATTTCAAACAAACGAGACAATGTCGTAGGAGTAATTTAAACGTTCAGGCTGGTCGGTGTCGAGGATGAGATAATCCCTTCTCGGCCAATTTCTCCTTCCTTCAGACGCAATCTTTAATTGTTTCGACTCAAACAACTGGGTCTATGCGACAAATAAACGCTGTAATCTGATGTTGTTAATTAAAATACTCCTTTTCTATCTTTTCTCCTCGCGACAAGATAAATCTAATAATACTTTTACGCGGAATATCGAAGTGGAATAATTTTTCAATTTTAGAGAAAAGAAGGAAAGATGCAGTGGATGGAAATAGATTCTATTAAAGTGTACCTAACATGCAGAAAAGTAAGCGAGAAAAGAATCTTTCGTTTTTCTATTTCATTTCGTAGAAACGACTATCTGTGATGTCCTTAAGTGCACGAACAACAACCAATTGCGTTAAATTTTTGCAATTACAACCAGTCGAAAGGCAAGTTTCTATGTTCTCAAAACTAAAAACTAGCTCGCTATCTTTTCAATTTTCGAGTAACCGTGTTAACAACAGGCAGAACGAGAAGCACTCGCACGTGCTTATGCAAATTCGAAGGACGACCGCAGGGGATGGAAAATTTGCGCTAGGTCAGACGCTACGGGGATCGCTGAAACGATGCAAGATATTGCACTTGTTTATTCCCGTGGGATAGCCGCTGAAATAACGCCGAGGTTGCTTCGCTGGTGCAACTTTCGGTTTATCGGTTGCGAGATTAGAACGAACTTCACGCTGCGCTTGGAATAAAAAAAGAAGAAAAAAAAGGAAAGAAAAAGAAGAAAAAATCTGTAAAAGGTGCCTTCGTGGGCAGGTTGAACGGTGCTTTAAAGTTGGCAACTTCGTTGAATCATTTTCACCGTAATCGTCGGAAACCACCCCCTTCGGCTTAACTTTCAAACAGCTACCCCTCAGGGGAGTTATTTAATTTGCGCGTTTGATCGTAAAGCTGTTTCGGTATGGTTTATTAGAATGAGGAAATTGTTGCAAAGAGATTTTAAGAGCGGTGAATTTTTATCGTGAAAAGCTGCCTCGATCGCGGTTTAAGTTTCTGTTAGTTCGTTTAAGTTGCAGCGACGAGGTATTGGACTTTGAGTGCAATAACCGGCGCGCTGAATTGGATTGTTTAGCATGTGTAGCTTTTATTCGCGTAAAATTTTACAAGATTTGCAAAAACTTTCGAAAGTTACGAGTATGGGATCGTGGTAGAAATATTCAAATTTTCCACGTCATGGGCACATATTTGAAGCTTAATTTCAGAAATCGAGAAATCCCAAAGTACCTACAACTTTCGTGCAAGCGACGCGAAATATCAAAGATGGAAAAAACTGAAGCTTTCTCTCTATTATAGAATTGAGTGTTATAAAAGTAAACTTTTACTTCTTATTCGCTTTTTTCACTTTATCTTACAGTCGAATATACTCATTTCTTGTTTTAATCGAAATAATTCCATATCTATCTCCTTCGCTTATATTCATACCTAGTTATTCGTATTATTTAGATTTCACAGAAACAGTGTCTAAACATCTATTTTCTCCGATTCCAATCTCGTAATCTTTCACAAAATATCCAACAGCTGCGAAGGGGCTGCTGAAAAATCGAAAGATAAGAAGAATCGACGACGATGTTTGCCTAAAGAATATTGGCCGGAGGAAAGCGGTTTCGTATGAAAGTCAGGCCGAATTCTTCGACGACGTGTATATCTTGGGGACCCTGGGATCTCAACGTCTGGCACAATGCGCGTACAACGTAAACTCGTTTCAAGCTCGCGGAGAACTCTTGTATTCAGCCGGGTTATCCCGATCCTAGTTTTCATTTAAAAGGAGCTTGCCCTGTCTGTGAAAGCGGTTCGCGCCATTTTCGATACGTACCGGAATCTACGAGCCTTTATAAAAGGAAAGACGAAAAGAGGTTGAAGCTGCCTCCACGGCCAACCTTCGTATTATTAACCTTTTGTAACCGGAATTTTTGTTTGCCTGTCGTGAGAGGAAATTCTATTGTTGGCTCGAAATTTCTCCGATTATTCTACGAAGTAGGAAATGATTGTTACTATAGAAACGAATCTTGCCATGTATAATGCTCACGTAATAGACCTAATCACACCTATTAAATTGCATTTTATCAGTTTTTATATAACTCTTATGCTTCTTTTTATCTTTTCTGTAAGATTGATATTATCTAGGGAGGACAAAACTCTAGTCCAAAAGTGATTAAATAACGAAAGATAAATTACGTCAGAATTCTCATAAAATGAATATTCTCTGTATCGAATTATGTACCGTTTTATGTATCCTATAATATTATGAAAAATTACATAATTCGAAAATTACATTAATAAGAAGCTATTAATGGCTTATTTGCCTGTACTATCGCAATTACGATGGGTTTGACGGAACGTATATGAGATCGGCGATCGTTCATTTCCGTAGTTGCGGTGCGTGTGGTTGACGCAGACTGATCCCATCGAATTGCAATTTCGAGATACAGTTTGCCGATATATCTCAACACGATAATCGAAAAACAACTTTCGAGAAATTTCACATTGGACAATTTTAATCGCTTGATTCCACGTGTTCATTTCGTCAGATGATTTTCGTAACAGCTCAAGGCAGACGTGTTCGTCTTCCACCAACGATAAATTAAAGCTTCGTTAAAAAGAAACGATTATAATTAAATTAACGTACCCTCGATCAACGTGTCGCTCGAAACGAGTCAAACTCCATCTCCCTTCAACGCAAAACAGTAAAAAAAAAAACCGAAAACCTACGTGAACGAAGCACGTTCACTGGTAAGCCACAAATCACTCTCTGCCTTCAATACATCGCGCAACGAACGTCAAAAATACATCTCATAAAAACATATTCCGCCATTCAACCTAACCGACTAACTCCGATAAATCCCATCAATCTTTCCCAATCACTTTATCCATTTGAAAAAATTAAAAAAGGAAAAAAGAAAAAGGACGAAGAAGGAAGTGGAGAGAACAAAAACGAAAAAAGGATTTGACGAATTACAGGCTGAAACGCGTATGAATGGCAATCCAGGGGGGAAAATGAGATCATTCACCGGAGGCTAGGCACGTCAGCTCGACGACGGAAACCCCAATTCCCCTGGACGCGATTTTTCCGGAATTTGCGACGCTGACGTTGGAATATGGGACGAAAATTTCGAGCGATCTACATATTTTACACGCACAGCTCCTCTCGTCGTCCCTAGTTTACTTCTTTGTTCTCGTAACTCTGTTCACTCACCATTGTTATCGTTGTCTTCGGTACTATCAGCGAAGTGGTGGAGGGAGACAGGTCTTGGTCGGCTTGGCTTGGCTTGGTAGTTGCGCGCGTTTAATGCCTGCGGGCTACGATTGTGCCGCAATTACGAGGAGTAGTGGCACAGCATCACGAAGATGTCGAAGAGAAAAATAATGGTTAGAAAAGAAGGATGGGGACACTGGCAGACAGGATGACTCGTTGGGCCGGCGAGCATCGTCGAAATTAATGGATCGTGGTCAGGAATACGTGGGAAGAGACTCGCTAGCTACGTATCGCAATCGTGGAAATAGGATTATCGTTGACGTCTTTGTCACTGAGATTTTAGTCGCTTGTGACGGAGAAATAGTTGAAATAACTTGTTGCTTTAGTAGACTGTAACATAATCTAACGCACTGTAGACCTTCCTCGGGTTTTGAGCACCTCGGACATTCTTGGGCATTCTTGGGGGTTTTTTGATATATATCTTTCCTTTTAAGTCGACTCTGCCTATATCGTGTAACGTAATTTGACATTAAATCGTTAGATGATGATTTAATACAAGTTTACAAGTGGCGGAGAATGTGTTAACATTTTATTGAAGGAAATAATAAAGGAACATGATTCTTCTTTCATTTAGAAGATCGAAATTAATCAATGGCGTGATTAAATTGTTTGGAATTGGTACACCGATGTAGTAAAAAGTTGGTAAAAATGTTTTAACGTGGTTGGTCTTATTTTTACTCGTAGAACGTAGTAGAATGGTTTTGCTGAGAAAAACAGGACACTATATATCTAACTCCTACGTTACATGCTACTATATAACGTTAACATTCCTGGGGGAGGCATTTTTAACCGGTTTTCACGTGAAAGGAAAAGACTTTGGCGGAGGGAAGCGAGTGGAATGGACGGTAGCAGCTTGCCATCGACGTTCCTCCGCATCGCTCTGAGAGCAACAGGAGACTGTGGTAAGAACGTTTCGTCGGTCAAATAATAGTCGCGTGTCAATTGTAAGGAGACTGCATGCAATTCATGCGCAATTTAGTTGTCTACAGGCATGCACTGAATAATAAAAAACTAACCGCGTTAAATAATATAGGATTTATTTTAACGATCAAAGTAGAAACGTGTGTCCTCTTTCTTTCTTTTTTTCTATTATTGCGTTATTTGTTTTATCGTTTTTATATTGTAGTCATTTATAGAGTACCTGTATGAGAAATGTTTGAATGACTTTACCTGAATTCAAGTCTGTCATGATATTTATGTTTCATATATCTATCTAATGTTATATATAACTGTTCAGAAAGGAGACGAAGAGACAGAGCAGATCCAGTTACGTTTTAATTTACAATATCGGTAAAAATCATTTAAAGCTAAGAATAACTCTTCGTTCAACGATAATTATTTAAAATTTTTCATTAAATCAATACGATCCAATACACCGTTTACGTGTTCACATACTGACAAACGCATGCTCCGAGTTAACGAATCGTATTCGGAGCTCTCCAACGCACCCTTCGTTCGCTTCCATTCCCAAAATCACAGAAATTCCCTGTCAAAAACGTCTCAACGACGGGAGGTTGGTTCATTTCCCATCGATATCAATCGAATAGTCGCGTTCCTCTTTACCTTTTCTACCAAAAACCCTTTGAATTCTAGATCAAGCGTTTCGTTCGAAAACTATAAAGCCACCTCGCTGTTCCACAGAAAAACAGAAAACAAAAGTTTCTCTCAATCTAATCAAACGCAAAATAGCCAACAAGACTCGCAAGAGGTTAGAAAATTAGAGAATTTACTTCGACTTTAAATTAGAAAATTTACTTCATTCGCAAAATTAAACAAACGAGTCGTAACGAAGAAGAAGAAGATCAAATGATACCAGGTCGGGCGTATCGCTCGAATAATCCAGCCTCTCTTCTCTCTCTTTCCACACAAAATCCTCCCAAAAACAACAACAGAAAAAAAAAAGAAGAAGAAAAGGAAGAAGTTAAATGAAAACTAATCAACGTACACGAACAACATCGGCAAGAAGCCACGAGAAAAGGACGAGCCTAAAAAGAACCGAAAGAAAGTTAGTCGACGCTGCTCTATGGTGGTGCTTATTAATCACCATCGACCGCAAAATTCCAATCAATCGGACCGCGTTCCATCCGGGTGGCATCTATTCTTTTTTCTTTTTTCTTTCTTTTTTCACGTTGGATTTTTCCTTTGAAAGGATCCGGAACGGACAAGTAGCCAGGCACTGGCACTGTACGAAGCGACGGCAAATAGAGAGGAAAGAAGGTCAGAGAGGGACAGGGACCGCAGGGAGAGATGCTCGTTGCGGTATTCGTTAGTCGGCGTTCGACGATGAAAACGCCGGAGGATGGGAAACAGACGGGGACAGGAGTCGGTCGAACGAGCGATTCAAGCGAAACGACCGACTAAATAATTGGCAGCGGGGGTTTTGCGAGAAACGCCGGTTGCCGCACGGGCGCCATTTAATCTGAATTAACAAGCTGTTTGACGTATTCACTTTATGCCTGCCCACAAATCGAGTTACTTCTGAATGAAGTCGTTAGGAATGCGCGAGACCAGTCTCGCTTGTTTCGCGCGACGTAGACGCGGCAGAAGTTGACTGCGGCTGAAAGACGAGATGACTAGAGAGTCCATGTTGATGCGGTGTGTAATTTGGTATTTGTCTACAGTGGCTCGCGAAAGTGAGTATTTCGACGCGTACAAAACTTTTCACTATACATATACGTAACGCGTTTTCACATTGGTTTCAAACTTTAACGATACAAATATGACGCTGGTGTCTCGTTGTTGCTAATGAAATTTCAAAATGTCTCGTAAAACAACATACACGTACAATTTTTCTACAGGAAGCGTTCAAGTACTCGAGTGTCAGTGTACATGTATAGAGGTTTTTTTCGACAATGATTGCCGAATCTCTTCCTTTTATGGAACAAGGGCTGTTAAAAGAGAAACTTGTTGAATAATTTCGTATTCGACGTTCCATGGAGGTAACGATACTTTGTCTGTCGTCGACGAATAGTCAAAGCGAACGCGTATTCATTAAACGGAAAACCATAAGGGAAAAATTCCTACGCAATTTATTCGATTTACCATCTGGTCTTGTGCACGCTTTTTCCAGAAAGCTCGTCAATCACGATTTCATTTACCTCGGTGAAGTGTCGATTCTCTGCGTGACAAAGTTATACGCAATCAAATAACGAACAAAAGAAATCAAAAAGCGTAGGCGGCGCGAAAAAGAGAATCAACCAACAAAAAGACAAAATACGAGAAAAACAAAAAGAGAAAGAGAGAGAGAGAGAGCGAGAGAGGAGGGAAGAAGGAAGTGGAAGAAAAAGGAATTTAGGCGGCAAACGTCAGTTGGTCGATGTTGCTCTGGAAAAACGAGCCGCTCTCTGTTTCTTTCTAAGCGTCACGTGAAATCCTCGCAGGACGGAAAAAAACGTGACGGCATAAAAGAACGCACGAATATCGAACGTGACGGAAGCGCGTACAAAGCCCTTTTGAGGCTCGTTTTCATTTCGAACCGAGCGAGCGTCGAGTGCGACGGAAAGAGCCTGCGGAACGAACTGTGGCGAGAGGAGAGAAAAAGAGTCGGCGAAGAGAAAAAGAGCAGCGAGAAAAGTGCAAAAATGTATTCCATTACACGCGAAGTGTGTATAAGAATATCGCGACTGGTTTTTCCGCGAGTTGTTCTCCGCTCGACGCTCGTCGCCACCGCTTTAAGAAATACGAATGTGTATCTCGTGCGCCACTGTGCATTAGCTTTCTCTCTTCCTTTCTGTTTGCTTCTTTGGTCTCGTCTTATGATTCGGGAGGAAAAAATAACGAAAAAGAAAAAGGTTGTCAAGCGCGACAAGATAATAGGAAAATATGCTCGTTCTGTTTTCAAATTTTCTGCTTGAAGTTTCTCATCGATATCGTTCACGGTTGTCGCGATGGTCTGTGCGTGGTATATCTGAAATTTTCTAATTTTAGATTCGATACTTTTCGAAACTTATGATCGTTTTTTACTTTCAATCGCTTATGCGAATAATACGGAAGGCTGCGTTTTAATCTCTACATTAATGTTAAATACCTTCGCCTCAAAAGCACGGTAGACTTTCAGAAAAATTACCAATTGACGGCGGAAGAATTAACAATTGACAGGCTCGTGTCACACACGGCGCGTGGATCTGTTGGACGAATGAAATTGGAAGAAGCAATACTAGTTGAAACAATATTTTCCTTTCCCGCGCACCAGAGAACCGACAGTTGGAGCGTGTACGTGCCCCTGAAGCGGTTTCGTAAGTGTTAATAAATTCAATAAGAAATTATTGAAAACTTCCTCTAAATATATAGGATGGGCCACCCACGGATGTAGCAACGTGACACGCGCCGTTGTTTAACGTGACGCCCTTGCATAGGCGTCGATGAAACTTGATCACCGCTTTCAAAGCAGAATCTCACATAGAGAATTCGATTAATATGTGCTCGTAAATTATTCGTGAATCGGATTACTTCATGAATTTTATATTAGGTCGTGTCCAAAGTTTCTTTTTCGTTTCATAAGGAAATAATAGATGAGTAACAATTTTATATTATTTTATTGAATTATGTATGATTCATTTTGTAGTAACGAAATGAACAAAATGGATAAAATAAAAAATGTTGTGCATCTATTGAAACTTTTAGGGCGACCTAGTAATATTACCTTTATCGTCTTAATTTATCAGTTTTATATTAAAGTTCGTGCGAAAACAGCGGAACGTTGGAGATACAAAACATGACCTTTAAAATAATTTAATTAATGTCCTCGTTAACGTGACACTGTACTAGGAAAAATAAAATATATTATAAATAAACTAATTTATTTGACAGTATGTTTTGCACGGTATCACGAAACTCCAGAGTCTCTTCTATTATATTTAACATTGTTATGTTTAACATGTCATAAAACCAGAGAGAAAACGAGCTTACTGTGTTATAACATCATTTTACCCATATCGCAATATTTTATTTCGATTAATAGAAAGAGCAATAAAATACTTGCATGAAAAACGCTATAAAATTTTAATACGAAACATGCAACATATTTATAGGCAATCAGAGATTAAGAACAATCCACGTATTCGAATAAACTAGCCAAAACCGTATCATCGATTCCCAACCATCATTCAATCGCTCCGTCAGGAAACCGAGTAGCAATTACCCCATCGAAGCAATAAATAACCCGCATTCGGTAAACAAATCTCTCGTCACGTTCCACTCCATTCTTCCCCTACAGATTCGATACAATTTCTCTGTACGTGTTACTTTCTACCTTCATTTCGGATATCTCCATCTTCAAAAAATGTACAATTACGTATATTTAGTAATTTTACTTTTACGTTGTAACCTGTACAGAGCTGTCAGACGTTCCATGTGTATCGTCGATATTTCAAGCTTCTCAACTGAAAGGATCAACGTGCATTGCCGATATAATATTGTCAATATTATAATATTTATTGACAAACCATAACCCTAAAATATCGACGACATTGTCGATCGTTTGGAGACGCCCTTACAAATTTCCGCGTTATACTGTACGGACGATAATAGACAGAACAACGCTTAGATAATAATAAATCGAGAAAATTTCCTTTCTCCGTTTTAATTACAAACGAGAACAAAGACTTGACAATCAATGAAAGCGAAATAACAATATCGCTTTAAAAAATGAAAAATGGTTGCTATTCCTACAACTCGTTTCATCTTTTTACTAATGTAATAACGTCAAAATTGCTTGACGAAACTCGAATATGACGAAGAATACACTCGCGTAATAAAAAGAGAGTGTTGGTCAACGGTCGCGGAGCAAGCATAGCGATCAGGCGACCCCTAAAACCGGAAGCCATGGATCTTTATTAAATCCACGAAATTTATGTCGTGGAGGTCGCGTGGCCGACGAAACGTGCGCGTTGCTCGAAAGGGTATTTATCCCTCTCACCGCGTTTCGAGCGCGTGATCCGCACGTTTGCGTTGAGCAAACGAACGTTGACGCACGGCCTTCCCTCTCCGCCATTGTGTCGACGTGCACACACAGGTCGATAGTATATTGCGTTTTTTCTTCTTGTCCCGGATAATGTCTATGCCCCCAAAGCGCGACGCTCGTCAAACAAATCGTTCCTGAATGTCCGTTTTAATGAACGTGCCATTCGATTTGAACGCTTACTGGACGCCTTCGGCGAGATCAGTACGAGTTTGAGAATTTATCCGGCCGATGTACCGCGTTATAGGGCTTGGAAGAGGAATTTTCTACTTTACTGTAGCGAACACTGACTCACAAAATTCTTAGTCACCGCTAATGTGCCATAGAAAACTCTTATGTCCGTATCGTACGCGCTATCGTATGAAACGCTTTGAAATTCCATTAGCATCGTAGCGAGACACGACTGCAGAGATTATATACGTGTAGGTTCAATTTGAAACCCGTTTAAACACGTATATTTCATATCGCTAATATTCAATTGGTAAGAAGATGGTTACCATGATTTATATCTACTTGTGCAAGCAGAAGGAAGTCTTTTATTACGTCAGTAGACTTGAATATTTAGTGGTAATTTTTTATAATAAATGCTCGTTTGTCAGTTATATACGATTTATCAGGTGTGGATAATATTTCATCGTGATTGTCCCATGGAAAAATTCGACTGAAAAAATGTCTCTTCCGACAGTGGTCCCGAAAAAAAGGAAATTGAAATGAAAAGACTGGCTGGTAGCATTTTATACGTTTTATTATCAATTCTTGCTGCAGTAACGCAAACGATCGATCGATATCCATATCATTATCCATCTGTTAACCGCTTCGTCTCATCAAAACAGAACGCGCACTTTATTTACGAAATAAAAAAGATAACGCCATGGTCACGATTTCGTTTCGTAATAGCTTCGGTGAAAAGGAATTTTTTAATAAAAGCAAGGCGGAGCGTCTATAATATAGGAAGCGCGGCAATTTAAATGTATATACCTTGACCTCTGGAGTCGTAAGTCGACTGATATCAGCAGACGAGATCTGGAAACGCGATCAAGGAGAGACAGAGAAGAGAGAATTGAAGAGAAGAGAAGAGAGATCGTGGGCGTCAACTCGGGAAGTGGATATTTGAGAAAACGTAGCAGCGGCATAAACGAGTCGGTGTATCCAGCAACGGAAGTGGTCCCCTAAAGATAGCAAGGACTTTAATTACACGAGGCCCGTTATCATTGCGGTACAAGCGCGTTGCACTTGAAGGAATTTCGAACGCACCACTGCCTTCTCACCGATAAATACCTCTCTAAATCCATAATTATGCAACGAAGATATTTACCAGTGTTCTTGCAGAGATGTCATCTTTCTCCTTCTTCCTGGTTCTTTTATTTTTTCTCGTCTCTTAATTAGTTCTTTCTTTTCATTCCCGCTTTTTTTTACACTTGAAGGGTAACCACGAGTGAAAGTTTACCGCGGCGTTTTTTTAATTAAAACCAGGCGAACTCTAGCCGTCAAAAGCAGAAAACAAAAATAAATTTATCATGTTTTTCCTTTTAATTAATTACAGCGAAGGCCTTAAGGAGAAAGTTAAGCTAGTTAAATTCACTTTGTTGTTGAAAAATTAACACTGATAGTAACGCTAACGATAAGACTTTCTAAGTGAAAATAAAAAAGGGGAATGCTTTTAATTCGACGAAAAGTATTGACAATTAATTCATGATACGAAAAATATAAAATCGATGCGGATATGGTAGCTGAGTATAGATTTTAATTCTCGAATTGTCGGATGACAAGAGGAGGCAAAATGGAAGCCTCTGTTAACGATCATTTCATAGAGGACGCGATGTTATCGCTTAAATATCGATAGTCTCGTGTCAATCGACCTTCTCGATGCCAGGCTGACGCCTCTGGGAAATTTAATTTAACGCTTCGCGAATTTCAGACAGCGGAACGTTGATTCTTTCTAAACGACGAATCTCTCGTGATATACTCCTTTCTCTTACGGATATTACGATGTCTGACAAAGTATTCGACTTCCAGTTCTTGATTTTTTTTTTTCATGATTGTTTTTGATTTGAGACCGTGTATCGAAATAAACAGATTATTTATAATTGGCTGAAAAAGTGAACTCGCGATAAAAAGATCATGTCATTTAAGCATAAACTCTGTAATGCGCGTAACTCAGATTGTGTGTCGCAATATGGAAGATTTTATTCATTTCCGTCACTACTGATATAAAATAGCAAGTATACAGAATTTTGTTCAAATATACATAAAATTTATCCTACCTAGCTAGAGCGACAGAGATAGTCGAGCACTGCAAGAACGTGGAAAAATACAGTTCATCGCTTGATACTGAATTTAAGAAAAAAACATTCATCTATAATTCTTCTCTAATCATTTACGCTTAGCGTTGCACATAGCTTAAAAGCATCAAACTACGATATTCTATATAGCATATGAAAAATGTAAAATATAGAAATATCCTAATTTATAAAATCTACTTGTAGAACTTCTTTTATCTTTAAATTGTTACTCCTATACGAAAGAGAGTATTGGCACTGATAAAATTTCATTAACGATCTTAATTCAATCATGGAAAAGGCGACAAATAAAAATACAAGTCCTACATGGCAAAGTGTGACAGTCAGCTTCCAAAATATCATCGACCGAAAACAGCCGCCGAATTTTTTAATGCCAGAAATCTGAGAATAGGTGCTTCAGGTAGGTTAGAGTTCGAACCACGAAGTTGTTCACACATACTTACATATATGTCCATCGAATCGGATATTTGTCGTATAATCTATTAAATTCGCATTCGCTATCGATTCCTCGCCGCGTGCTTTCAACGTCAACCGCGTCCTCTTTACGGTCCTTCCCTAACGACCAATATTATCAGGATGATTTATTTGGAACTTTTCGAGTCTGCATACTTAGGTTATTACCGTCATAAATTCGAAACACGTTCTCCACGGTTGATACCATACCTGACCTACCTCATCTTGAAATATGAGAAACTTCGCGGAAGTCCCCATAAAATATTCCCTCCGTCCTCTTACGTTTTTCACGTTGCTTTCCTTTCCTAGTTTAACCGACCTGTTATTCCCATACTATATATATATACATTTATATACAATCCTACCACATTTTTGGTGACACGGAAAAGTGCCGCTAAAGAAGGAAATATTTCCTACGATAGGATAAATATTACGACAAAGAACATTTTTCTCCAGTGAGTCGTTAATTTTGAGAGGGATAGTAGAGGATCGAACTTGCATCGTTGTCACGTAAATTGCCTTGTCCCAAGCGAAAGCTCAACTTTTGACCGCAGCAAAGCAAACTATCGCGAACTGCGGTGCAACGAGATAAACTGTAACTCCTGCCGCGAGCCACCAACGAAACCGATAGCCCGGTATAGTTCCAGCTATTTTCCAGCTTGCCGTTGCAACGGGTTTCTTAATGCTCTGTATCGAGAAACGCATTTGTCTTCCAGCGTTCCATTAACGAGGCTCGTTGCCCCTGTTCGATTTAGATCGCCGTTTGGCCGCGCGTCGTTTCACGTTACGAATCCACGTTACCATAGACGAACGATAACATTCGAATAGAGTACACCGATCGAATCGTCTCGACATCGTGTTTGCAAATTTCCCTTAATTGTTTTCTTGTCCTTAGCTGTTCAATGCGAAAGGATTTCTGTGTATTTTTATTCAAAAAAACAAGTACTCTATAAATTTCCGTTCTAAACGCCTTTTGTGTTGGTTCGAGTTGATGCTTTTTTCGAAATTTTTATTTCAGATGTTCCATTATTCTGCTAATATTTCTTTAAACGCATAAAAATTGCAAGATTCGAGATCTATGTTCACAAAGTATATCGAATATTTTTAGTTCATATTCTTACAGCGATAAAAGGATCTACGTGCAATAACAAACAGTTAAATTCATCAAATACGTACTACAGTATCTATATGTAAAAACATCAATATGATGATATTACCACTACTTATAAAGTGCCATACCAAAGAAACATATAAATTCGCAAATGCTATAATAACCATAAAAGCTATTTATTATATGCATTATATCTCCAAGAAGCGTCTTTATCTAAAACCAGAACCAGCACATTATCTTACACCTAGCCGCAGATAACACAAACGAGCCTTTAATCGTGCATAAAATCAGCGCAATTAACGCAAACTAATGAGCCTTATCAGATGCGGCGAGGCTGTCGGATTTTTTGGTTCCCGTGAGCGAAGCAACAGCTAGTAGGAGCGGTTTACAGTGTGTCGCGCGTCCACGGAGTGAAAGAGGGGTGGTTTTGGAAGGGGTTGGATAAGAGACGAATAGGGAGCGGAGAGGAACGAAAGAGAAACAGAGAGAAACAAGGAGAAACAGAGACAAATAGAGAGATGAGGGGAGGAGGAAGGGGGAGGCAGAAAGAGAGAAAGGAAGAGAGAGAGAGAGAGAGAGAGAAATGGAGAGAAAGAGTTGGTTGGGGTTTAGAAGGGTAGGGGATGAAAAGGTGGGAGAGAAGCGGAGAGAGCTCGAGAGGGAGAAGAGACTGGTGGAAGGAAGAAGGATGGAGGATGTCTGTCGTGGCAGAGTAGCGGCGGTAGTAGCATATACGGCGGTTTAACTCGCGGGGAAAACTCTGAGAGCACGAGCTCGCGATCCTCAGTCGCGTGTGACACGCGGCCTAGTACGCGCTCGGATCGCCATCCGGATCGTCTCATTTGCGTGGCCGCGTCGTGCTCGATCGACCTCGAGGGTCGTTGATCGTGGGAACTGACGGGAACAGTGCATCTTGAGAGTACTCAGACTTTGTAGAGTCGAAATTGCCATTTCTATATTTATGAGAAATTGGTTAAAATTGAATTCCTTTTACCGATATGATATTAACGCAGGCTGTGGATGTTTTTGGTTTTATGTTCGATAGTTTTATCGACAGAGATCGATAGAGATCGTGGATCGTATTCTTGAATTCAAGTCTGAAAGATCTATGGGATGCAGCAACTGACGAAGATCGTGGGCAGTGGATATTTTTGGATGTTGCGGGCTCGAGCTTGGAATTTTTATTGACAAAGATCGTGCGGATCGTGGATCCTGGAAATTTATGAATTCAGGTTTGAAAGTTTTATAAGACGGGGATCGTGGATAGTGAAGACGTTCTCGAACTTTATCGATTTCAGATTGGAAGAATCGATGGATCGTAAATATCCTTGGATCTCGTAAATTCGTGTCATTGTTATTAAAACTGACAAATATAGTTGAAATCCTGAGTATTCGCGAATTTTACAGACTCGTCTTTCGAATACTTCTCAACGCAAGTTGAACGCAGTCGTGGACATTCTTGGATTACTTATTTATATTTTTATCGACGTTATTGGCAGACATCGAAAGTCGTGGTTTTAATGGAACCAATGACATCAACGAAGCTCGTAGATCGTCGATATTCTGGACTTTGGTTGTCCAAGTTTGACATTTTTAGAGCTGATAAAACTGATAGAGATCACAGATCGTGAACGTCCTGAGATTTTGTGAATTGAAGTTTGCCGTTGGAGAGTTTGAACGTTGAGCAACGCCTTCGCGTTTGGAAAATTTAAGTCTAAAATACTTTTGTAATTTCTGACTGATACTCGCTCTTGTGGATCTCGAAGACACTTAAATATCGAGACTTCGAGACGGAAAATTTTATTACCCAGATCGATTAGTAGTCAGAAGACACGGTACAAAATAAAATAGCGATTTTATGAGATTCCACGAATATGAAGCTTCTTTCCAACTGAAATTTTTAATATCTCCGAATCTAAGAAACATACCGCAACGTATCTTTATAAAACTCTTATAAATTTTGAATAACTCTGCATACTTTAAAATCTCGATTTACTGCGAACAGTGTTTTAAACTTCGTCCTGTAAATCCAAGAAACTTTTACGTCTCAACAATTCGCAACTAACACCCTACATAAACAAAAACCACGATTTATTTCATTTTTCACGCTGCATCTCGCAAACTCGTCCTTCTATTTGCCTCCACCGACTCAACAAACTCGTACTTTCCCATTAACGAAGAAAGCAACAACGACAAAGTCCGAGTGTCCAAGAGAAACCTTCGCAAAGCCCCACGTAGCTTCCGGAAAGGACAACTTCGTCCTTAGAACGCAACGCGCGTAATTACACTATCAAGTATAGTACTGTAGGGATCAACGTAATAAACTAGGAATTAAATAGAATATCGTAAGAATCGACAAACCGCAGATTGAAAATCGAATTATCATCGATGATCATCAAAAAGGAGCGCAGTTGTTCCTTCAGATGCAAAGATCAAACAGAATATTATAAATATCGATACAGCGGATTAAAGATTTACTAATACGATAGATTAAATATCAAACATCTATAGAGATCGATAAAATAAATCGAGGATCAAATACAATACCACAAGGGCAAATAAAATAGATAAAGGGTCAGTCAAGCACGATACAACACAAGGATCGGTAAGACATTATCGGTACGATCAATCAGAGATTAAATGGAATACTAGAGGGATCGATAAAATACGATCAAGGTTCCCAGCGATCGCGAGTGATCGACGAGAGAAGGCAGCTGTTCGATCGAACGAAAGGAGAATTATAAATTCCCCGTCGAAATTATAAATCCCGCGTAGACGATGAATATTTCATCGAGGACGAGGTGAAACACAGCGGGCCATTCGTTCGAAAAACGATATCCCGGTCCTCTCGAAGGATTTATAACGATGCGCGTGAACAGGCCGGATAGAATCTCTCGCGACGTCGCGCGTTTGACGATCGTTGCAGGTGAAACGAGAAACGCCGGAACCGGAGGACGCGTATAAGAGGGACGTAGGTATATACGAACCGGATGGAAACTGCAATCCGGACGTTTGACAAACGATAGTGCCGGTAACGTGCTACAGGAACGATCCTTCGCAGCTCGATTAAAAGAAAACACATTGAAACGGTGTGTCAAAACTTGTATTACTCTCTAGATGCTCCGTAGCAAATTTCTCTTATCGAAACTTTTAAACGAACACGTTTAAACAGTTCAAGGGGAAGGAAACAGGTTGATACACATGTGTACGTATTTAGATAGGTTTCTATCGTTCTCAAAATTTTCCGGAAAATTATAAAGTAATTCATAAAATTAGTAAATTAAATAAAATAAAACAGTGTTTTCGCCCATCGTTCGAGAAGGAGCGAGTACAAAACAGTGTACGTACGTAAACCTTCGTCGCACTTCGAATCTTCGAATAAAAAATTCCAAACGAAGACGCGCAAATCGAGTCAGTAATCAACTGACTGAACTTAAAACGCGTTACTAAATCGCTGCAAGATCCGCCCGAATCGCAGCTGTTTCTCGAAGCGGAACATCAGTCGAAGAGCGGACTAACGAAGTGAAGAAGCGAAACGAAAAACAAAAAGAAGATATAAGAAAGAAGAAGAGAAGCAGCTCAAGATTGAACATCTTCTAGATATTCCTCGGTCAACGACCTCGACGAAGTGAATGTTTAATCGACGAAGGAACAAAACTACGGATCGAGCCAAGATCATCGCATATCTAAGCGTATTGTACAACAAGATCGCGATCAAACTGACAGAATTCTTCACTTCCTTCCTGCGCCCTATCGTTCGATACTATCGAGCTTCTCTTTCCCAACAATAATATTCGTTATCCTACCGAGATTGAGAAAGTCAGCGAGCTTCTGTCGAAATTGGATTGAGAAACGACACGAGGCAAGAAGTCGAGGAGCTGGTGGCGAACGACGAAGCGTGACTGGGTGCCGGAAGTTCCGTTCTCGACGCCACTTTTGCCCGCGATGAGAAACGGTTTCGCGGAACGTGACACGCTCGACGAATCCGCAATCACGATGGAAATATCATATAGCGGAATTTCGAAGCGATCGACGTCGCTTCTTTGAGAAAATACAACGTAGAACGGAGAGAACCGATATTTAGAGGGAGAAACCGGAAACGGAGGATGCTAGGATCGATCAGTGCCGCGTAAACGAAATTTGACAAGTGTATAAGACACAGTGTGTTTCCGTTTCGACGTTTTTGGTGTGGAACGTGAAAGAAGAGGCAAGAATCATGAGGGATAAATTTGCATTCAGCGTAAGTGCTCTGGAAATATTGGATTCTGCGTTTATTTTAGGAGGCGAGCGTGACATCGATGCTGGTCGATCGATCGCTCCCAAGTTCTATGGTAGGAACTGTTGCCTGTAACGTCGAGGTTCTAGAATTAATTATAAAGCTTCCTCCCAAGTGTGCGTATTTTTAAAGGGATCAAATATTGAGCAGGTCAGAGTAGATCGCGAAGGGAATTGTCCGATACAACTGGTTGATTTATTGTTGTAATTATGTCAGACGACGAATATCTCACCTGTGTATTTTTATCTTGAGTTATTTCGTTCTACGAGATAATGTTTCATGAATCATAGTTTTATCGTAAAATGTTACAAGTACATTTTTAAAAGTTCGTACTTTTTTTTTTAATATTCATTTCTACTTAGAAAGTTTGAGGGAAACCTTAGCTTAATTAATCATGACACGTGATACGCAACCGGTTTTCCAATTTCATATTAGCTACCAAATCGTATAGAGGAGTGTTAATTACCGTCAGTCAAACGGATAATGAGAACCGTGTGAAGCGTGATAATGTAAAATGTTAGGATACCGATAAAACATAAATTAAACCCCTTGATCGTAGTATGAGTTACTCATCTCGATGTTACGCGTACAGGCGAAAGCCAATAATTAAAGTTGATGCGGGAAATATCGTATAGATATAGATGATGTATTTATTCGGTACACATCGCGCAATTTCCGATAACTAATAATTCCACGTCTACATATTTACAATTTTAACTTCTTCCGCTATGATTTTATTTACACGCAATCGCGAATTTTAATCTGTTTTCGTTTTCCGTGCGCGTTCAACGATATCGCATCGATAAAAAATATAAATCGCGAAAGCTTGCAGTTATTAATTCTTTTCCTTGTAAAATTGATATTCTTAAATCAATTAAATATTCAATTACAGTACAACTTACAATTACGAATACTATTAATACATTAAATAAGTAATTAAAACATTGGAAGATTTTTTAATATACATATATTCATAATACATAATATTTATGATATATTTATCATTATGACTTACAATTTCAATTATAATAGATATATTCGATATATAAGCTATACAAATTAAATTCATTTCTTCCTTGTACGGGATGGAAGGAATCCTATTGCTTCCTAAAATATATCTATATGAAATGATACAAATGTATTTATAGTTCATCCTTTAAAATCAAATATTTAATGCAGGGAAAATTGCATTTAGAATGGCATAATAGCGATAATGAAATTAAAATACTAAAATGCGCTCTTTTCCCTATAAATGCGTACACAGCGCCCACAGTATATGATCAAATACAACACTATTAAAACAGGAAATAATGATCGATAATCAGCTTATCATTCAACAAATACCACTATAAGTTGCTTTCAACCAGTAATACACATTCGGCACTCATGTCAGCTATTATTATCATACGTATTACCCAACATTAATCATAAAGTGATTCGATTCTGACCGTGTCAACGGTGATAACGTGATTTACAGTCTGGGGTGCCGGACATGCACGAGACCCTGTCCAGTTTTTCGGAACAGTTCAGGGACGGACCGCCGAAACCGGAAATAAAGCCGGAAACAGCCAAGGAGTCGGAGAGGACGGATGAACCGAAGTGTGGTTGGTTCTGGTTCAGGCCCATGTATCTGCAGCAATTTCGGACCGCGAAATGGGCGCTTTTCTGGTTATGTTGGACAGGTGCAATGCAAGGTAAGCGATTCAAATTTGATTCCCTTCGAGCAACAGGAGAATAAGCCCATGTATTTGCCAATTTTGGTGCCGGGTAAAGGAAAGTCCATGGAATAGCAAATTTAAAAAGACACTGTAATCTAGCAAGGTGTATTTATATTTAATAAGAGCGACGAATAAATGTAATTTATAGCACTGAATAGATAACTGTTGCCGACATTAGAATTGATTTTTAAGTACTATTTTTAAGTACTACTTTGAATCAATTGAATAAATCAGTTTTTTGGGGGAGGGACGGGGTGATTTTAGCGAAGAATTAAATAAATCAAAAAATTTTTTTCGTTATTATAATATATTGCAACTTTTCCGTATGTTCGTAGTTGTCGACGGTTGAATTTGAACATTCTGAACATTGTGAAACCCTTCTAATTTTTGTTTTTATCTCGCGCGTCTAAAATTATTAAAAACATAATAAAATAGGGAGGGCCAGGGGGCACCCGGGTTTGAACCGGGGACCTCTCGATCTGCAGTCGAATGCTCTACCACTGAGCTATACCCCCTCGTTAGAAAGCTACGAATAACCAGAATTGATCGATGGATTATCACTTTATCGATTGAAATCCAATTTTAACAACGCTATTTCTTTTTCGATAAAGATATAATAGATTAGTAAAACAAGATCAAGGCTGTGCAATGACAACAACAGAAATAGACAGGTTCAACAAACTGATTTGCCTGAATCGCAAAGGGTTACTCGTCGTAGTTGTTAAACGTAATGTAACAGACGTGCTTTGTAATCAGTCGCCACAAACGCGTCAAACACCCCTACCAGCGATAAACTGCGTGTCCACGAACGACGTATCGAAAACGACTGGACTGCAGATCGAATTTGAAAACCCTGTCCATCATAAACGGGACATTTACCAATATACCATCAACCAACTCGGTAACAATATTCTCCAAACCACAGTGAACAAATCCATGCTGATTTTTCGGTATAATTCAATGTACAGTCTCGTTCATAAATATTTCCACACTTGCGATCTAATCGAAAAATTAAACATGTTTACTATATCCATCCAGGTATAGATATAAATTATTCTTTATTATTAAAAAATTATTTTTAATAAATCTTTCATCGATAGTCCGATCTGAGATAAGAACAGAGGCCAAGATTAGATACGTCGTCGAAGCGTATTTAAAGGCTTGGAATTTCGCTTTTGAAGTATATTTCACGTATTTACAACGATTTGGAAGTGTGCAAATAATTACAAGCGATGGTGTAGTTAATGAGGCAAATATATAACACATACATTCTCCATAATTTAAAGTTCAAACGAAGCTTTATATAATACATATAAACATATATGATATGTTTAATAATAAAGCTTCAAAGCGTTAATGATCTCCTAACAATAATCGTTCCAAGTTCTGATTTTCCTTAAATGTTTCGACGCTTATGAATCTGAGTGTACATAAACACACACAAACATACACGCATATAGTAATACAAACACGTAGCAGCTGATTGACTGCTATATCGCCGTTTGGCGTTACTAATAGCGGTGCATTCGAATGCAATTTCGAAGCTTTCACGGTGGCACGAGGGGGTCGGTAGAGGGTGAGAGAGGTCGACGGTGACTGACGATAACCGGAAATCGAGTTTTCCGGACCGGTGGCAGGAGGTTGACGGGCTGTTGCAGGGTGGGACAACGTCGACGAAAGGAGAACACGATCGAGGCGAAAAGGGCGAGTTACGACGACGGGACGAAGGTCGTCGACGTTGGCGGGAGGGGAAATGAAGAAAAGGGAGAACGCGGTAGTCGTGCGGGGTACTTAGTTTAAATAAGTTTGTACGTCCCCCTACTTTGACAAGCGACAAAAGAAATCGTCCTGCTGGAGGTTCGTGCCTTCTCCAGTGGGATTGAACAAATTGCTGGACAATGGACTCGACAATCGTCTATATAAGTCGAGAATAAGTTCGCCGGTGACTAAGTACTGGCGTACGAGCGTGATACTCGTGCATACTTCGCTTACGTGGATCCTGGTGAGTTCGTTGTTATAACCGTGTACGCCAAGGCGTCTATAAGTATCGAGCCATTTGCTAATCTCGTACGGAACAATAATAATCGATCCAGATTTTGTTAAAAGTGAGGTTACTTTTTGTCAAAAAAATATCCCCATAAATTCGATTTATAACATCTAACGTGAGTAACGAAAGTACTCGAATACTCCTAGAAACCTTTTGTGTATACGTGAAAGAGGTCTAAAAATGTTCGAGTATTTTCACGGGCAACTGTATACACGGTATAATGTTCTCAATGAAATCTAAATTTAACCTGGATATTCAAATATCCGATAATTAAGTAATACTCGCAACTGGTCCCTCCCATACCATTCTACCAATGTCCATCGAATTAACGCGTTCACAGACGTTCACGAACAGAAGCAAGGAGGCCTGCGTTCGAGTGTCGACATATCCGGCGTCTGTCCACCCGGAAAATGAATCACCTTTGTTTCCCATTGTACCGCCGCTAATAAGAGAATTTTAATTAAAGCTAGAGCATCAGTCGTGTGCCGTGCACGATTTGCTTCTTCAGCTACCGACTGACCCTGTTTCTTTCTTAACCCGTATATATAAATACACACACATATATATAATTTATCCGTTCACGAGTATAAGAATATTGACGCCATAGAAAGATAACGCTAGCGTGATAAACTACAGCACAACTATTAAACGACGTTTGGAAGTTTGAAGCGAAAAGGACTCGTGTATTTTTTGGCCTGTACAATAAGATTTTTGTAAATTGGTTTGAAATACACAGAACGTTAAAAGACATAAATTGTAAAGGCACTCAGCGAGTATAATGAATAAAAGATGACGATCGAGGCGAATAAAATATGATCAATCGTTCTAACATAGGTTTCGTTGAAAATTACAGTACAATTTTATCTTACCAATAAAAATATTTAATAAATTTTATATCATTACGTAAACCTTTCAAGCGAATTTACATATACAGCAAATTTAGTAAAATTCTACACAAAATTTTATCGCAAAATTTCTCCACCTTACAAAAACGACTCTCGGTTTAAACCACCTCTCTCAAAAAAGCTCCATTCGTTAAACCGAATATAAAACCAGAAGTAAATAACTACGAGTCTCTACCGAAACACAACCGTCAAAAGGAGAATCTATGTTGCAAAAATCTCGAGCAGGGACCTGCCACTCTCTTCTCTCCACGTTTGAATCTCGCAGAGAAAGAGAAGATTGATTTTTGCGATTGTCAGAGATGGTTCAACGCTTTTGTCAAACGATACTGTACAGCATGGCCACCGGTTTTGTAATTCAACGCCCTGTCAACGCCTGTTTGTTGCATCGAACGAACGAACGAACGAACACTGTTCGATTCAGAGGTGATCAGCATCGTGTATATTCGTGAGAAAGAAGTGTTTAATAGATTTACGTTCGAGAGAGCGATTTCTTCGAGGGTGAGCGGACACTGAATCGAGCAGAGGGGAGATCGTAACTCAATTACTTTAGCCCTTCTGATTCATTTACACCCGGCACACGAATTTGCTTCGGTGCATCGGATACGAACGACACACGCGTATCGAAGATCAATGTTGTTCCGAATTTGAGAACGGGGACAACGAGATCGGAAGGAGTATTATCAGGATACTCGAGTATTCCTATCGATCGCTTTCCTGCCGTTTTAAGTCGGCCAGGATTGATAAAATTCCAGATACTATCGGTTGTACGATGCTTTCCAGTACGGTGCAAAATAGCCCACGATATATGTAGCTCTTACAAGTTCGGAATTGGTTATTTCGATGGAAAGGAAATTGGATTTCAGTGCAGAGAGGAATGGATTTTGGAACTTTTATAAATTGAGTCAAATTAAATACAGCGAACGAAGTGAAAATTATAGACGTTGAAACAACTTCGATAATTATTACATATTTCTTAAATAAATCTTCCTAGATTACCTAATAATACATAAATAAGCGGACTACGCATTCGTTAGAGAAACTATCCAACCAATCGGCTGTTGGTGATGATCAAACGCTTCATCGATTCAATCGTATCGCTCTAATAAGATTCTTCGAAACTTCTATTACGTAACCATTGCGCAATATACATATAACATTGAAGGAAACATTTCCCACCTCCATACGCAAAATTATATAATTTCTATGAGAATACATATTGAATTTTTTTAGACGAACCAATTTTGCGACTTGAATTCGAGCAAACTCGAAATCACACTATTATCACTAAGCTGAACTATCATTTATTTGTTTCACTTCAAGTTTCTAAGTATCAAAATTGCTTGAAACCACGTTACTACCAACGTGTGTGATTTCGTTTATTTTGCAATTTCATTTTATTAAAATCCTACGCTTTTCTTTTAGGTATGGTGGTCAATGGTTTTGTGAACGTGGTCATAACCACGATAGAAAGGAGATTTGGTCTGAGGTCATCGCAGACGGGCTTGATAGCGGGCGGATACGACATAGCTAGTTTCCTTACACTCGTTCCAGTGAGCTATCTAGGCGGCCGTTCAAAAGCATCGAAACCGAGGTGTGTATATGTATACATAAATACATATTTCACTAGGCGATACCACAAGTTAGGAGTTTAATGCATCTATAAAACTGATCAATCTTCTCTCAATTTTTCTCACGAACAGAATTCTTCTCTAACTTGATTTCTTATTGGCAATTTACTATACATAATTTTATATACATAAATACATATATTCACTAGACGATACCACAAATTAAGAGTTTAATGCATCTACGAAATCGATCAATCTTCTCTCAATTTTTCTCACGAACAGACCTCTTCTCTAACTTGATTTCTTATTGGCAATTCACATTCCCTAGTTGTATCAATCTTGCAGCAAATCAATGATGCGTATGCGTACAAATATGTTCAGATATATACCTTGCACATATATGTATAATGTATATATATATATATATACGTATGCACGTATACAAGGTATTGTCTTGTCTATTAATATTAATGCCGATATCGGTTCACCCCGACAGTTCTCATAAATATTAATCCTAACGTCAGCCGGACGAACAATGTCGGTGTTAATCTCCATTTCGTTTCTTCCCTTCGAAACTTTCGTGCCCTCATCACCCTCTATGGTATGGGCTTAATCCTAAATCGATAATCGATAACACTTGAAAACAAACAGCTCAACAGCGTAGCCTCGAAGCTAATGTTCCAACATAAATGATTGTAGCGATTAGGATTTATGTAATTTAGTCCTTAGATACTTGAGTTTTCTAAATAACAAAATAACGCACGTTGAAATTTCAAATTTCCTAGAAAATGAAATTGCCGGTTTCATCTCTGTTTGACAGGTACATAGGCATAGGTGTTGTAGTCTTAGGCTTAGGAAGTCTACTTTTCGCGTCTCCTCACTATATTGCTGGACCATACAGAGGCGGCCAGCAATCGGAAAATATATGCCAGAGGGTGACGAACACATCGTCCCGTTCGGTAAGTAATTTTACGCAACTGTTAACTAGTTTAATAGCCAAAAGATCAGTGTTTTCTCAATTGATTTTCATATTATAGCGAGAGAAAAGCTCTTTGAATAAATTTTTGAAAATGCAGTTTTTCTTCAACATTAGAATTTACTGCTACAAAGATTTTATAAAAAAGAAGAATTTAAAATTTAGCACGAGAAAAGTGGCAAGCAATAATTATTGCAAAAGAGAAAATAAGGTAGAATAGATCATTGGTAATTATTGATAAATTCATGTTCACTAGCATTTAATATGTGTATCGAAGAAATTATATTACGTGCAGGCTGACTTAATATTTAAATAAAAGCACACAATAATAGCTTGGAATATTAACAATTGGTGGAATATTAGACATTGACTAAGAACAAAATATATAAATGGGAGGAGGTTCTTTAAGAAGAAACTTATTCTTATTTTAATGTGATAATTTTATACTGTTTACTACTTGAGAATCAATTACTAGAGGATACGAGCTTGTGCCTTTGATCAACGAAGAGTAAAGATTCAATTAGGAGTAAGGAATAGGGTTTACTGATGGATGTCACCCTTTATATTGCAAAATTCCTGTCTTTATAACATAATCCAATTTTTTTTATCCTCAAATATCAAAAATAGATGTTAATTTTTCTATCATTAAATATCAAATTTAATTCCTTACAAAAAATTCGAAAGTAGAAAAAATAATAACGTAAAAAAAACCGAAAAGAAAAGAAAAAAATCGTCACACCACGTTTTACCTTTACCTTTCAATGCATCTCGGTTATATGTTAATGAACACCCATCAAACTTTCAAAACAAGAAAATTACTACGTCAAACGTAAATTCCTCGAAAAAAGATTAATCTTAATAATGAAACTAGCCATTCTACAAAAAGAAGCTTCTTACACATACAATAAACTTAATCATCTCCATAATCGATCGAGAACTTCGTGGAATCGTTACTTTTTTTATCCTATGATAAAAAATCCACTATTGCGACGTAAACGGTGTATAATCAACTGACATTTTAAACGTTTCATTCGTTCCATTCTTTTTATTCCGATTCTAATACAATCTCGCATTATGGAGAAAAAGATCAGACATATTTTTGGACTATTCTCGTTTGCTGATTAAATTACTCTCAATTCGCTTCCTCGACATTCAGCTATCCTGTAATGGATCCGTGGGCCAAACAGACCAGGAACCATACAGCGGATTGTACTTAACTATCTTTCTGATGGCCCAACTTCTGCACGGGGCGGGTTCCGCTCCTTTCTATACGCTCGGCGTTACGTACCTAGATGAGAACGTGTCGAAAAAGATGTCCTCTGTGTATGTAGGTAAGAAAACCACGTCTGTCTGTTATCGTCTTTCGGAACTATTAAAGCCTCTATTACTAAAAAGAAGCTAGAGCGTAGTTAAGTCAAGTATTATTTGAGAAATATTGAATCATCGGCAGCGATTATGGTATCAAATTCAATACGTAGGTACATCGCCGCTGAAATTTTGAAATCACTTTTGATATCTACATTTTACGGAAGTAAAAGATATAATAAAGAAAAGAAAAAATGTTAAAAGCATTACATCTTTGCTCTTAAATTTTTGGTTGCATCGCGTTACATTCACAATGTATCTTTGTTCTGTTTAGGAATTTTCTACACAATGGCCATAATAGGGCCTGCATTAGGGTATGTTGTCGGAGGCGAGTTGTTGAAGCTGTATACAGATTTTATCACCGTAGATCCGTCAGAGTGAGTCTGAATACAAATTTTTATAACTTACAACTCGTATACTAGCGTCATATGCATGGCTTTCATGCATGTCCATAATGAATGTTATGCCCGCTTTTCAAAACAATTCATTCGATAAAATATAACGAAGCTATAAATAAATTGAATCTTAAAAAATATATATATACAGATACACACGTGTATGCCATTATACAAACTTCAATCTGTAAACACGATTCCAATTTTTCGCATCGGAGAGAGTTTAAAATTAACAAACAAAAAATCCCCTAAGGTTACTTAAATATCATCGTTTAGCATCACCTTCCACACTTTGAGCACACGATACTAACTAAAAGTTATCGTTAGCCCTAAATTCTCGATCGCGCATCTCCTCGCGTTATCACGGGAAATATCAAAGACAGCGCGCAAACTACCAACTATTCGTTGATAAAAGAATGAAAAACGATGAATTACTTCTAGAAATTTTCTTCTCCTATCGATTCATTTCTCTCTTTCTAAATCGTATCTCGTTGCACCTTGAATAATGTTTCCGTACTTCTAAATGAAACACGAACGTTTATTAATTAGATGCGTCCTTTTAACTTCGGCCATTACTCTTTCGAAATTGGGCAAAAAAATTCTCGCGACAGTTGGCCGTGTTTATCGGGGGAAGAACATCGATTCATTTCGAGGAGTGGCTTTCAAATAAACTTTCAGAAGAAACTTGCAAGGATTCTAAATTTACTGATGTCCATTCGGATCGTCCGCCGCTACGAGAGGCGCAGTTAACCGTGAAATGTGAATGGGGGGATCCTTTCGACTTTTAATTTCAGTCTCCTTCTAACCACTTCTTGCTCGTTCCTCGTCCCCGCCTTCTCCTTCCTTTCTTTTGTCTTTTCTGATGTAGGCTGTTATCATAATAATTTCTTGGCTCCTTGAGCTTTAACGGGAACGCAGCCTGAGCTTGATTTATTAATCGGGGAAAAATGGAAGTTCCCCGGAAAATGATTACTCCGGAAAGTTTAGTGGTTCGGGCATTTTATCGGTATGAAACAAAAGTAGAAACACAGGAAGA
The DNA here is from genome assembly GCF_051014615.1 of Bombus vancouverensis nearcticus. Taxonomy (NCBI): domain Eukaryota; kingdom Metazoa; phylum Arthropoda; class Insecta; order Hymenoptera; family Apidae; genus Bombus; species Bombus vancouverensis. The sequence continues at coordinate 15,196,642 of NC_134915.1, read as the reverse complement.
ACGAAAGGAAGATTTGTTTCTGCGAGTTTGATCTTCTTTCGAAATCGAATTTTCCTTATTTTCAATCGATCTTCTTACCTTACTTATGGATACTTTGTATAAATAAATATCCAGAATTGTATAATTATTAGTTGGTAATTTATCACGTGAAATTCTTATTATTTACCGTAGGCGATCTTATATAATATTCTTCGATCTTAAAATCTCAATTCTTTGCCATCTTAATTTCTATGCAAGTTTCGAACTTCTGTCGTCCTACTTTATCTCCAATATTTTATATTGCACACACAAACATTTCCATTCTAATTATCGCTTACACTCTTATGCGAAAACGTCCTACAAAGAAAAACCGTTTGAAGAGTTTGGGAAAGTTGAAACGCGAGAAATGCAAATAAAGAAGAAAACGCCACAGAACCCTGGACGTCGACCAAACAGAAAATACGTAGAGCTCCGAATCGATAGCCCGTCATTTAAAAGTAAAATACGCGAAGATAGAACCTCGGACGTTGGGAATCTTTTACACGGCCGACAACTCGATTTACTGCTCGATGCTCTCGGTGTCATACACGTCTCCGTTTGCGAATAGAAAGGATTGGAAGCGGGGAAAAAAGGCGGGAAGAAGGACAGCGAGCAACGATTAATTCGATTCTCACGTGCATCTCGTGGAGGGGATGTAACTGAACGAAAGAGACGAGGGGTTGCTCCGCGGGGGAAGGAAGCGTTGCAGACAAATGGAACTTGATTGTGCTTCAAGTGTCGGGGGATGAAGTGACACTTTTGAAGGGTAACATCGGCATCATCCTCAAACGTTGGTTCACCGCTTGACATTTTCTCCACGGGCTGTGTACGTGTACGTGTACGTGCGTGCAACCGCGTCCATGGGGTTACATGCGCTATTAATCGCGGCCCATTATACGCTCTAATGGTCCTCCGAGGTATTTTCAACGGGGTAGAGAGCAGATTGGAAACAAAGATTGTATTTCCTTCAAAATTTCCGTACCACCCTGCGCAGTTCTTGCTTCGTGGAATTGGAAAATCGGCTGTAGTATCGTGTAACTGAACTGAAGATTATGTATTATCGACTTTTGTTGCGGCATTATGGCAGTTCTGTGTCATGTACGTTGTTTTCAAAAAGCTTTCCTTCCACGAAGGAAAAAGTTAACATTTCAAGAAGAAAATTTACTTCAATACTTTTTCATGGTTATGTAGTTTTTTTATTTCCCAAACTCTAACATAAATCACCGTGTCCTCTATATTTTGCAAAATCTATAGAATCCTCTTACTGCCCATTGATAAATTAAACTAATTTCCATGAAACCGAAAATTTCCTCGTCTTCCAAACTTCATCGAAAGGAATTCGTCTGCCTCGTGAAAACTAATAAATCAACGGAAGCAAAGATTAATTAATTAATCCCGTGATACGAGACCAAAAAAAAGAGCATCGACATCGGTATCCTCGTTATCGTTTCAGGGACAAGAAGATATAATTAAGCGATGCAAACACGTTTGAGAACGTTTGGCCGTCGTAACGACAAGCTCCTTCTGCGAAGCTTCTTTTCAAGGCCGTGAAACAGCAAAAATAGATGATAAAAATCCGATAGCCCGTGTATACCAGCAACATCATCCCTGTCCATTAACTCGATTCCTCTTCGGGCGTTATTCGTGCACCGTTTAAAACAAGATCTCAGCCATGAAAATTCTATTTCCACGATCCTGTTCCTCGCTGGTTTACCACGAAATCTTCATGTCCGACCATTTTTCACTGCCTCTCCCATCCCCAACCTCGTGTCTCGTCTCCAAGATCTCGCGATTAATTTCGAAATTCTGCGACGTGGATTTACGTACGTGTAAGATGTAGGAATATAAAGTTCGAATTTCTTACAACACGGTGTAAGATGCATCTGCAATGTGCTTCAGAGAAACGTGATTCACTCGTATTTGCGTACTACCAGTTGTCGAGTGTCAGATTGGAAGCTTCTGCGAGTGTGCGATGCTGGTGTACAGTAACATGTTTTTGCGAGCGTTCTTTCGGAAAGTGGTTTTCCTCTTTATCTTTCCATGGTTATCGTATCTTTAAGCTCTATTTACTGTGTTCCAGAAATTTATAGTTTTAACCCTGCCCCGGTGCGTATCATTCTTCATGCCCCTATTTCGTTTCAGCAATTTATATTCGTAGAATTTGAGAAATTTTCTAGCGATAGAAAAATGAGATTCGATCACGATTGGCCCCGAATAACACAGCGATGTTCGGTTAAGCTATTAATATTATTTTATGCGTTAAATATAACTTGCACTGTATCTCACTTTACCGTTTTTTGAATAGGAGATCTCCAACATTCCTACGTCGTAATCATAAATTTCCTTGTATAAATGGTCAAGTAACAGCGAGTATTGTAGTAATGCTCACATTCGGCCCCAAATGTTGGACGGATCGGGGCAAACAGCCGATAAATCCTGGCGGGAATTTAATAAAGTTGCCGTGACGGCCTGGCTAAACGCACCCCCACTCTTAAAGCGGTGGGAAAAAAGCGGGAAACGCGTTTAACGCGTAGCGGCACGAGAGGCGACAAATTCCGATGGTGAGCCCATTACGCGTCATTCCCCATCGGCATTCGACGACTATGAACCCCTTTAGCCGGCGTAAAACGCATAATGAACGCGGACAACTTTCCAGCCATTGTCCGTCCATCGTAATTCTTCCTTGCAAGTCGTGCGACGATCCTCTCTTTCCACCAATTTTAATGTTCTCCAAGCGTTTAAGGTTCAGCAGATGGATTCTTTTTCGCGGATTTCGCGGAAATGTTCGAGAATGTTTCATAATGTATTTAATGGTTTCGAGATGGAAATTTGAAAGGTCTTTGACACTGGATCGAACAAAGGCTTTTCCCATCTTCTGTTATTCGACTCTTCGTTAACTTTAACTTACGATTAAATTTACAATTAAAAACAATCGGAGGAAATTATATAAATATCCGAAATTAGTTAAAATTACTTGTCTGGCAGAGACTTCCATCTTCTTCTAAAATTCTTCTATCTTGAAATCTGAATTTCTTCGAATGTTAATCTCTCTGGAAATCTAAAATTTCCATTTCGTTAGAAATTAAGCAGCTTATCAAAATTTCTTTCCATTTCTCCGTGTTTCTACCGACGAACAGATTGAACATCTGGAAGTCATAGCAGTCGAGTGTCATTTAAAGATCAGTTACGACTGACAGATAGAAAGAAAACGGGGGAAAAAGAAGGCTAAACGGCGATTTCTTCGGTCGGTATAGAGCAGTTAAGTCTGCTAAGGGATGATCGTGCAGTTAGTCAGCCGTTTCCGGGCAATCAATCACCTCTTCCCAGTCGGGTTTTGCCAGGAAAAAATGAGCCCAGCCCATCGGACGTAGCAAACGTAACTCCGACGGGAAAAAAGTTACGTAAAGCCTCTGCTAGAAATATTCGTTTCGTCAATCGATAAAACATCCCTGTTCGTCATATCGAATTGATTCAACGTCAAACATCATATTTGCTGATGATACTAGTTAAATTCCAGATATTTAGAGAAATATATCGAGACTATGAAAGAATCGGAGAAACGTTGTTCGCTTGAACTCGATTCAAAAATTAATCAAATTAATCAAATCAATTGAATTTTGATAGTTTCCATCTTTTCAAATGGATAATAAAGTCTTCCTGTCGTAGACTTTTATCATATGCGCTTTCCGTTACTGTCACGAACGTAGAATTATTCATTTCAATTATTCACCTTATTGGTTCAAATCGGTTCAAAGCAATCTTGATCATCCAACATCCCTACCGTCATTTTACCACTATACTTCGTACAATATTTAAGAGTGAATTACTAATCACGAAGCTTAAATCCAATCATCTATTTGACGTAATCCTCAATTTCGCACTATATATTTACCTATTCGGAAGCTAGTTATCACAAGCTTCAATAATCGTTTTAACACGTCTGTTTTTATCGATAAAATTCATCGAGAATATCCCATCTCTATCGACCAACCATCGAACAACATCCTTTGTCCAACATCAACTACGACGCGCTTCCCGGTTGAAGCCTGCTAATCCTCAATTTAAAATTCGATTCTCGTAACCGCCTAAACGGCGGAAGTTTTACGGCCGGGTCGCAACAGGATTTACCGAGTTTTCCGCAAACTTAAATTGCGTGTCGAAGCGAACGCAATCCGATAATTTGCAAACAGAGAGAGGCCGCTTCGTCCCTACAGAAACCTCGAATAAAAACAAAGGGACGAAAACGTTTGTCGAGAGCTAATAACATTCTCGCGAGTGCAATTACATTTTCCTTCCGATTCCGCTGGATGGAGCTGAATGCAGTTGAATGGAGCTGGAATGGAGGAAAAGAGTAGAGTAGCCGTTTGCGTTACGACCACTTCCGGTTGCAAGCTCGCGTCTACTGTAGCAGCTTAATAGCCACTATACACCGTGGACCTAAATTCCTAGTGCAAGTGAAACTCAGGATACGCTATGGCTCGAAAGAAAATCAAAGATAGTGAGACTGTCTACTACGGTGAACTACATATACGTTTTATAACAATTAATTAAAATGGTCTCAGAAGGATCCAATCAAACCTAAATTCCTAGTACAAGTGAAACCAAGGATACGCTATGGCTCGAAAGGAAATCAAAGATAGTGAGACTGTCTATTACGGTGAACTACATATATGTTTTATAATAATTAATTAAAATAGTCTCAGAGGGATCCAATCAAAATTATGTCATCTTTCGTGATTCAACAACTGCAAATCGATCTATCGAAAATAACGTAATAACAACGACGTTACTGCTTAAAAATACTCCATTTAAAATACTCGTTATAATATCTCATGGATAAAACAATTCTCTATTTAGAATCCATCTTGTTATTTATGTGCGCGAAGATACGAATTTGCATAAAAATCCGCAGTCTACCGATATGCGTAACACAAAAATTACTGTGTACCGTCTTATCCTACAGTACGACGTATTTTTCAGTTTTATTTTCACTCGTAGTCCCTTATTTTTCTTGTACCGTGAATTTAGGTTCACGATGTATGTGGCTCGTTTAATTTCGTAGTGAAACAAAAGATTGGACGGCAGATGTTGGTTCGAGCGCGACTTGCCTCCGAGTACTTTTCATAGTTTTTCGCTTTCTCACCTTCCGCTCTCTAGACTACGCTACGAATAGATTATGCTACATATTGCAGCGTAATACCGCGATTCTCAAGGAATTTGCTAGGCGGCGAGCTCGGTTATGCTCGTACGATGATGATGGCGCATTGTACGCCGTGAAGGAACGGATGATGAGTGAGAAACGTTTTCAAAGTACTGGCGAGGTTAGAGAATATTGCTCGTGCTAGACGTCTCCCATGAAAAAATGTTTAATAGCAGTGTTATCTTTTTATTATCGACTATTTTTATATTACGTAAGATGATTCATGAATTACGAATGTGGCATTTAACTTATTGTCGCCCTAATAGCACACAGCGTATAGCCAAATTTCCTAACCAAATTAGCAGAATTTTTTCGTAGATGACGAATAGTGCAGGCCGAACGAGACTTTTGTCCGCGTATCGGTTTAGAACACGAGGAGAGGAGAACTTCCGGGCTCGTTGCGCGGCAATTAGTCGGGAAAGTTGCAGAAGCTCGGTCGGTTGGGAATTTCAGACGGTCGCGCCGTGCGGCGCAATTAAAAAAGCGCGAGGAAATCGGCCAGTTGCGCCGGAAGTTCCGCGACGGAAGAGCAATTCCGGCCTACTCACCCTGTCGTGCTCGTCGTCCGCTATACTGTTCCGAGATAATTACATTTTTTCCCCTGGAATCCTTGCCTGCTCTTTTTTGTTTACGCGCGGCCTACTTTCTACCGCAGTTTCGTTTAATATGAATGCCGTTTTAAAGCGTTTAAAAAAGAAAGAATTGACCCGTTTCGCGGATATTAGCAGTGCCGTCGAGCTTCCCTGTTTCCGTTTAAAACGACGGCTAACTAGGTAGATCGATGTAAAGTTTGGAAGACGATGAAAATTCGAAAGAAGGATCAGTCGGTTGCAGTGTGTGTTCTATATATAATTATTAATTCTATATAATTTAAAATGTTTGCTAATTGTAGACGATATTTGTTCAGGATTGGCTTAACACCAAACAGCAACGTATGGGTGGGAGCATGGTGGATAGGTTTCCTAGCAGCTGCGGTTATATGTTTCGTAATTGCTATACCGATCTTGGCGTTTCCGGCAGCTTTACCTGGTATGTCAACTTCAATTTGGAAAAGACGTCGCAAAGATTTTCCCTTTCTACCATCTGGAACTAGTAACTTAAAATACACATGTTTAAGAAACAGATTTGTAACGTTTGACGTTATAGACGTCGGTTTTGTTATTACGTACTAATTATCAGAAATCAATTTCATTCTGTCATCGTATTCGTTTTACACGACTGTAATGATACTGAAGACTAAAATTATACCAGTCGTTTTTTTCATATAATTTTCTAACTAAACTATGTACTTGCCAAGATACGCAATAGTCCAAATATTTCTCGCTAGTGGAACGTTAATCGACTCTTCAACGATGACGCCTCTTTTCTCAGGTTCGGAGAAATTAGCCAAAGAGCGGGTGTCAGAGGCGCATCAGAAGCCCGAGCAGCCGTCCTCGAGCGATCGAGGGGAGGCGTTCTCGAAAATACGTGAACTACCTCGTGCTCTGACCGATCTGCTCGGTAATCCAGGATTTTTCATGTTGAATCTGGCAGGTGCCAGTGAAGGATTGCTTATCGCTGGTTTCGCCGCGTTCCTGCCGAAGCTGATCGAAAATCAATTCAACGTCAGCCCTAGCTCGGCTGCGTTACTAATGGGTGAATAATATTCAAACATTCTGTTGTAATCAATCAAAAAAGAAAAAAGAGAGCGAGAGAGAAAGTCGCGTGACTCTCGTCCATCGTAACGCGTAATCGCCGACATTTTTTGTCAAATACTCGAAACATTTTTTATTCTCCTCTTTCATCATGCATCCTTTTTTTTCTTTTACTCTCTTTGCGCAACATAAAATATCGGCTGAACGATATGTTACCGTCAGATATCTGCGCGGATGTCGCAAACATAAATCATCGTCAACATTTTTATACAGCGTGTTTCAAGTAGACCAAGTTATAGCTTGATACGTGGAAGGTTGAAAAGGATTTCAATAGGCAAGAATCAAATCATTTCAAATGATAATCGTAGGTAACATAAAAGTCAGATCACAAAAATAGACCTATCATGTATCTTTTTCCTTTGAGTCGATATTTCATTCTGACTAATAAAATCTTTTTTCCTCTTCTACCTTCCCACAGCGATAAATTGGCATCTTCGCGTGAAACATCCTGTATTTCGACGTCCACGATATATTTACGATTGGCTAATATTTCGACGCAATTTCGCGAAATTTCGGCACGACCAGGAGGACCTAAACTCGCGTGCAAACTGGTACTCGAATGAAATGGACCTCTTTTTATAACTGTTTTTATCTTTCTTTTTTGTGTGTTTTTTAGGTCTAGTGACTGTACCCGCTGGCGGTGGCGGTACCTTCCTCGGTGGTTATCTCATAAAGCGTTTTAATTTGCCGTGCTCGGGCATTTTAAAGTTCTGTCTGCTGGCCACCGCGTCGTGTATCGCCTTCACTTTGTGCTTCGTTCTCAACTGCCCGAATTTAAACTTCGCCGGAGTCACCGTACCCTACTCCGACCAAACCAAGTACGTGATTGTTTTCTATCCGTGTGCGCATTAATTTCGTTTATTTGCTTAAAACTAGCTTTAGTACAGTAGCGAGTAAAATTGCGTATCAGAAACTCCATTTTCTAGTTGCTTCACTTCGCGTTCCAAACTAGCGAAAAATGTGACAATTTTGCCTGTATGCATATTTATAACTTTATCGACGATGTATTATATGTCTGCTTTTCGTTCTTTTTACGTTTATCTCTGTTTTCATTTATTTTTACCCATTTTCGTGTTTCTAGACTTTTCGTTTTTTATGGCAGTCGAGAAAAGCCAAATATGAGAAAATTCTATCTATTTATCATAAATTCTTATTACATCTTAATAATCTCAATAGAATAATAAATAATATCGCGACTAACTGTATAGCAATACTTGAGTAAGAAAACGTTGATTATTACTTCATAGTAGATTAATAAACTTTCTATTGCATACTTTCGTCACAATTCGAGGCGAGTGGATTCATGCAGATCTACTACTTCAGCTATATCCACATAAATATTATGAGAAGTTGCAAGAGATATAAATTGCTACGTAATTAAGAAATTTTACGTTTGCAGAAAATCTTTTTCACTGGACAGCACGTGCAATAACGGTTGCGGCTGCTCGAGGTCAGAGTTCAGTCCAATATGCGGAGTTGATGGGATCACGTACTATTCCCCTTGTCATGCAGGATGTTATCAAGGAACGAGGATAAATAACGTCGAAGTCAGTATGATTTCTTATCGCACTTAGTATGCAAACTCGTGAATGCCTAGCCTGTTTCTTCGAACTATATGTATATACATGTGTATATATTTTCCTTAATCTTCGCCTTGTCTTTATTGCTAACGTGCTATTTCAGATATTTCATGAAAGCGTAGGCTCGTTAGAAACTCATTCAGTTGCAAGCTTGCAACGTTACTTTATTATTAAACATTAAATTAGTATTATTATTTTATTCTATTATTTATTGGATCTCGTTCAAATAAATGTTCAATTCCTAATTGAAAAGGAATTTATCAATGTCTATTTTTTATTTATTTTATTCATTGTAAACGAAAATAGCTGATCGCTAATGAAAGTTACGTTCGGAACTAATTTGTAGTCATTGCGTTAATATTCCCGTTTTGTATTTTACAGGTATATTCAGACTGCACCTGCATACGCGAGCCACCGATAAATCTGACCACCGGTGGCAATGTGATCAGTTACGAGGCAATAAATACGACTTGCAACACATCGTGCTCCTACCTATGGCCCTTCATTACTCTAGCGTTTTGCAACATGTTCATAACTTTTCTCTGCACGATGCCCGCGCTTTCAGCGACGCTTCGCGTCGTTCGAGATGATCAGAGATCGTTTGCCTTGGGTATTCAGTGGATTAAAGTTAGAATTCTGGGCACGATACCTGCACCTATGGTGTTCGGCGCACTTATAGACGACACTTGCATTTTATGGAATGGAACCTGCGACGGTGGAGGATCCTGCCTCGTTTACGATAATTTATACATGAGCAGGTACGTACGATAAAATAAATATATATATCGATATAGGTATTTGTTAAGATTTGCCATCGATCGTGTAAACATACACGACAAATTCCTGCTTAATCGTTTCTAAATTTATGGACTGATAGGAAATTGGACTCGTGTCAAATACTATTTGTATACTTTTATTTATGTAAAATGAACTTCTACTATTCAGAAATCGATAAAAAGTAGGATTGTATATTTGTATTTCTTTGTCTATGTCTTGTTATTTATTCTATTTATTCTACTACTGTACAGACCATAATAATGTTTTTGTAATTCATCTATATACATAGATATTACTATTATGTAGGTTAGTGTATATGGAATTTCGTATCCATATAAAGATTACATGGTTCCAATTCCCATAAGAATTGACTTTCATTGTCAAAAACATTTACACTGTTTCAGGTACATGCTGGCGTTAGCCTTTATCGGTAAAGCAGCGTCCCTCCTGTTCTTTTTCCTGGCTTGGTGGACGTACATTCCTCCGAATAGAAGAGTTACACAAAATTCGCGGGAAGAACCAACAACGACGTTAATGTTAAACGATACTCAGCACGAAGGCCCAACCACACCGGCAACGATAAACCCTATAATCGATCCATAAACGATAATCTGACGATTATCTATGATAATCTACATTTAATAAGAATTTTCAATGTCTGTCAAACTTATCGAAGGAAACGATCGATTGAATGAGTTTTCAAAGCGATTTACGCTTGTTGCTGCTCCATTACAAGTAGATGACGCTATTTGCTGGTCTGTTAAAGCCAGTATCGGTAATGCAGAACCTAGCTTGTTCGATTTGGTAGGTACACTTTTTAATGGGAGATGTTTCAAAAGAATGTGTTAGCATATAGCTTTAATATACGTGTTTAATAATTCTGTTTATAGTTTGTTGTAGAATAACTGAGAGAAAATGTAAATGGATAGATAGATTATTTAATACTTCTACTTTATAATATAGGTCGTGCTTATAATTAAAGATCACAGGAGAAGAATATAACAAGTAACAATTTTCATGTTTTACAGTGGAATAATTTAAAAATTCGATACGTTGTCAATTTCTCCATTTTTATATAATTTTAGTATTAAATATGTGTATACGTTTGCCATTTCCTCGAACATTCCAAAAATATTGATCGTCACGGAGCTTCGTGGATTTATTGGCTATTTGGAAAAGAGTTGTATCTTTGGATTTAACAAATCTTTTTCAGAACTATGTGAATCCCCTTCTAGCCGTAAAGTAGCATCAAAATTTGAAAATCGACACGAATAGACTTATCACGTTTTTTCCTGTGATCTTCCCCCATGAGAGTAAACAATTTCATCTATAGGTTAACTTTTAAGGGATTTATAAAAAGCGCGTTTATTTATTATTATTGTACATGTAGTAAGCGTAAAACAGATATGGCACATTCGTGAGGAAAAATCGATATATATGTGAATGTGACTCTGTAGCGAATATAACTGTGAAAGCAGCGAAACTCGGATATAAGATTATTTATTTCGAGAATTGTTTAAAATTGTACAGATACATTTATACGACTTGTAATAAGTAGAATACTTCTTGTAAGAGCTGTTCACTGCCAGAATTATTGTAAAGAACGTATCGTTGTTTTTTAATATTTGAATTATCAGTATCAATTATAAGATATGATATGGGCAAGTGCACTTGTAGTCCTTTTCGATGTTTATTATGTATGTACCTTCTAACATGAAATAATTCATTCGTAAGGTTCTAATTTCAATACATAACACTAAAGATAGAAATAATGCTGGGTCTACGCGAGCTACTTGCGAACAGCAGTGTGGACTCAGCCTAACAGGATGAACATTCGCTTGATATATCACTACGCTTTCTGTACTCTTCTATAGAAATGAATAATCACAGCTAGATACTGGATCAAAGAAGACTATCAAAGTTATCTAGAATTGTATCATTGTATTGTCCTCTGCTATCTGATCTAAATGTGATTACAACTCGTGTAACAACCTATAATTATAACCCTAGTATTTACCGACCGTCAATTAAACCCGAAGAATGTATTTACCGCAGATGATAATAATCGATGTTTGAGGTAAAGGAAACTATACATCTTCGTCTTATTTATGCGATATACATATAATTGTTACTGCGACCAGCTGAACTATTGTATCACAAAAATGCCTCTGGAAGACATTGTTTTTCATAGAATTGATATACCATATTTGTATGATGTTATTGCTTGTATAAAAGACATAGTATCTAAAGGAAATGGAACAACCTCTATTGTGAATTGATATTTGTAATAGTATATACAATTATGGATATAGTTGCAAGTTCTGGTATCGATTTTAGCATATCCCTTTCACACGTTGGATAACCTCGATATATCAATTTGGAATTTTGTATATTAAGATTTTATATGTCGCCTTTAACGGAACGTTTTATTCAGAAACTCGTCGAGAACATCGGCACCAATTAAAAATTTCTAGAGGACGAATCGTACAAATTTTATTAACCAGTTTTTAAAAAGATATGGAAAATTTTCAAGCGGTAAAAGATTTTTATTGAACATTTTCTATGAGTACAGTTTGTCGATGAAAATAAAACTGCTTGAAATAACTAACCGAGTAAATTTGAAATACGGGAATATATTGTGAAATGTTATTTATATCGGTTTGATACGAAACATTTTGTGCGGTTTCTAATTGTAATTATCTTCGTTATGATAAATATGTTTAACACGTGTATTGTACGCGTCACTAATAAAGAGCTAGTAAAATACGTTAACCAATCTAGTGTTCCTTATCCTTGTTATCAGTAATTTATGAAACTATAATACGATAGCTAGTAACATTTATCACAAAATTGTCCGTGAGATTAAATTAATTTCCAAAAATGTGGTAACCATAGTGGTTAAAATTGAAACGAAATTTTAATACTACTAAACTATATATAGGTAGACACACTCCGTAACTACTCACGTGTCAAGTAATCTCATTGTTAAAAGGATTTCATTGTTCTTTATGTAATGTCCGCGTTGAATAAGCTTTCATGCCATATTTTTGCATTATATGTCAAGAACGTTGCAGTTAATCTAATTTTTTCTAACTTAGAGTCAGAGAGATCAGTTCGCAAATTAACACACACATATGTATGTAAAAGTACACACTCGTCTGTGCTATAACACTAGTAATGGTCGGAATTAAAATGACACGCATTTACGGAATTATGGACCCTAGTCGACTTTGAGGATTATTGAGGATTAATGATACATGTATTAAATATTAGCACACTTACATAAGTAAGCGCTAACAATACTAGGAAGCAGTACTTTCTACCATTACTTTTCTACTAACTACCTACAACCTATAATGATAAACCTGGCCAGACTTAAGAATAGCCTAACTTTTTAATCATCGTAGTCATAACCTTTATTCAATTTAAAGACACATCTTGTCTAATTGTAAATTTAAGTTAACCTGACTATATAAGAATTTAAAAATTTGTGGATCCAACCTAACTAAAAACCTAACAATCTGTTCATGGATCCTATCTATCTAAAGATTTAATTGGTATAAATAAGGGAAGAGGAAGGGAATATTATATGGGATATAAATCTTCTTCTGGTAATTTCATGATGATTCCTGAAACAAACACAAAATATAAAAAATGTAGGAAAATTCTTAATATAAATAAATGCTCAAGATACGGATAAATATTTCTCAGTACGTAGTTATATACTTTCACTTATCCATGTTATTGAAATAAGTCTCTGGCGTACTTATACGAATCTATAACAAGCTAATTTATTAGTACATCAAAAAAATTGATGGTAGGGAGGAAGCACGAAAAGATCAGATTATCAAAATATTGTTCTAAATGCAAAGCAATTTGAAGTTGAATTTAATCAAAAATTGAACTTTTGACCCGAATACTAAGATGAAAGAAGAACGGATTAAAAAAATTACTAAACTAAACAGCTTTACATGAAACTAAGCTTTTAATATATTCAATGACTTCTCGGGTAATTTGGATGCCACTCAGACTTGTATATTCAAGTATTAAGTAAATAGATAACAAAATTATTTCAAAATCATATTATAGTACCACAACAAATTAAAAAATGTTTATAAATATCGAATAGATAAGTTTATCAGCAGTATTTTCAAAAGCAAATGCTCTGGGATTAGGAGGTGCTGAAAAAGAAATCGCTGGCCTGAAGGGCCATCCACTCGATGTAGACTCGAACAACCCGTGAGTGGAATAACTTTTCTGTTTCGCAACACTAATTTAATAAATTCAGCTATAAAACAGAATATTGATATTGTTCAAATAGAAGAGAACACGATAAGTATTCTGGTATAATAGTTAAGAAATTCTAATAATTGATAATAAGAAATGCTAAGAACAATCACGCGAACTATTATAATTCGCAATACTGCAGCAAACACGATTATTTCATCGCAACGCTAATTCAAACCGTAGTCACTATTTTCTCGCAACTCTGATTCAAAACGCGAAATTCACATTTTTTCGCAACTCTAATTTCCAACGCGAAACTTCAACTACTTCGCAACTCTAATTCAAACCGGTATTAATCATTCGCAACACTAAGAAAAAACCGCGATTTGCCCAATGTAATGATGAGGTGATATGTAAATTGACCAGAAGAGAACTACATACTACTACAAATACTAAAGACGAGCATAGTGACGAAGTGGTAATACGAATGACTTTTCATGCTCTGGATGGTCCAGAGGATGGAGAGCCATTAGAAGTTGCCCTCTTGAGTGGCAGTTTGCCGGGCCTCTTTGGCTTATAGCCTCTTCTTTCTTCGGGCGCAATGCCCACTGAAACTTAAATCTAAGCTCGAGACTTCTAAATCGCAAACAAAAAAAAAAAACTTACCAAGGTAAAATAAAAATATAAACCGCGGAAGCTGATCACAGCAGTGATCGTTGCTCACTCGCATGTGCGTGCTCGAGCAATAAACGTTCGTTTCGACCCATTCGCGACCGCGACCGCGAAATTCGAAAAATCGAAAGGCAAAACCAGAGACGAGTGCATGCTCTACTCGTGCCAGTTTCACCGTCGATTTTTCAAATTAGATTTCCAGAAACAGGTTGGTCACGCGAAAACGCGCCTACCCGACCAGAGACTGTGCCAACCTGCCCGGCCCTACCTACTTATTATTAACAGACATACCAGAAGGTATACTACCTATCCTACCTAGTCCTATATTTAAAAAGTGGCAAAACAGGCATACCAACACACTCCACGATTCTCATACATAACACCCGGGTGCAAGAGCCTACATTAGAGAGGACGTCCCGGGACGCCTCCGACACCCGAGTTTGGCATTCAACTTTCACACTCTAATTTACGTACCGTTTTCCTGAAATCGACTGACGATAACTAGCGACCATTGCGTAGAATGCGATATAAATACATTCTAATTTTAATTAGAAATAAGTTTACAATTGAAGAAATACATGCATTGCATTTTCTAAAGAAGTGACGTCATTTGAACAAATAGTGCGAAATTTGGTACCATCACTTTCTTATTTGAATGTTATAATAGTAGAATGAAGGGTATTATCGTCTATGTTTGTACATTTTATATTATGTATATTTGTATATCTATATTATGTATATTTGTGTATCTATATTATATATATTGTATAAATTGAATATTAATCATTGAAATGACGACGCAAATCCACAGCCTAACCACACACACACACACACAATGTGGAAATTACGTCGCGCACGATACGCCAATTGTCGTCAGTCGCTAATAAATTATTAAGTTTATGGTCATCGTACCCATCGTCTTTCCTTCATCCATGTAGCACCTGGGCACGTGAATGAGATCTTGGCAATGGGTACGGAAAGGGTTAAACCTGAAAATCCTGATCTAAAAGATGATTAGTATATCTGCTTTATATGCATCTAACGGACTACTATTCTTTCATTTTGTATTTATTCATTATATTTGAAATTATTGTGAATCTATGTTAATTTACTTAACTTAATAGTTTAATAAATTATTTAAATTCTACTATTGTAAAAAAGATAGGCAAAGGACACAGAATTTGTTTATGAAAGAGAACTAAAACTCAAAGCAATATAATAATACACTGCAGTTTAAACATTAATGCTAAGTAATCTCAGGCGATCTCTTCGTCAAAGCATATATTCGAAATCACGAAAAAGTGTTTAAAATTTGTTGCTTTGATTCCAAAATCTGCCTGCCGCGAAATTTCTTCTTGTACATAAAAAATACATTTTTGTACGGAAAGAAGTGGACTTTAACAAACAAATTATATATAATATACATTGCCATCATTGTAGTTCTAATATTTTTGTGACAAAGTCATAGGATATTGTACTTCCCCGTCGCAAAAAAATTAATTCAAGTAATTTCAACATTTATTATGTATTCAAATATTCATTCATTTTATTTATACGCGTACTTATATACATTGACTTCATTCATGATCATTCATAATTAATCAATTACTAACACTACACAACATTATTCGTGTTAATAAAAAAATGCGATGTGCAAGAAGACCTATCCTGAACTAATAAATAAAACACATAAAAAGGAAATATGTATTACCACTCACGGGTATAATAAATACTCGCAGTCACTATGCTCGTAAAAAATTCTACGTGATACAACCAGTCACCCGTGTCGATTCGGACCTTTCATCCTACGACATGATTGAGTGACCAGAGGAACAAAAAGCATGCGACTCACAGTTACATACGAAGAACGATGTCGACAATGTTGACGTAGCTCAGAGGAAACCACCGTGAAGGCCGTCATCCCGGAAGAATCATCAAACCTTACAGTAGAAGTACAGGTTGTGAAATATCTGTAACAAAACATGGAATAGTATATATATAATCTATTGTTGAAGACAAAATTTTATAGTTTATTAATATAATAAGGAAGAATAAACATTTCCAGCAAATTTTATTTCTTGATTAGTTAATTATAATTTTTAAAAAATGAAAGAAACAGAATTAATTGAAGTACCTACATTTCTAGCTTTTGAAGCGCGATAAGATCCTATCCAGAGAACAAGAGGAAGTGCTGCAGATCGTGAAAAAGCTGGAACAAAATATGTAACATTATAATTTATTCTTAAAACCACAGTGTTGATTGTTTCAAAAGTTCAAGAAAATGAAGCATGAAGTTCTATTAAACTTAAAACTTTGACAATAATCAAAATTGAAATTCTAATAAACTGTAATTACTATAAGGACTGAAACTCTAATAGAACAATTCAAAATTTAGATTTTGTAATCCAATATTGAAACTTTGAGACTTCATTCCAATAGATATTAAAGTAATTCAAGCAATATACAAAGAACAAACTAAATTGGTAAATAATGTGCAAAGATACTTACATTGCCAGTCTCCAAGAGAGGGTTTATCGTCTTGAGCACTGACTCGAATACCGAAAACGAATATATAAAAAAATAAACTATATACAAAAAGAGAAATAAAAAATTACCAACGCGCCCGATAAATAACCAACGAACAAACACTGACTCTAATTTCGCGTATAGCTATTACTGTTAGTACTAATAAGAGCTATTTTGCTCGAAAAAATATTGAAATTACAATTACAAAATAAACACCAACTCTGCTAATCGCATTGCACGCGATCACAAAAACATTCTCTGGAAGTAAAATTGTGTTAGGAGAAGGTGGGCTGTAGGGAAGGAAGCAAAACATGTTTACATGTTTTCCTTCTTCCTCTTACTGAGCTTTTGTTTTGAAAAGTACAGCTGTTTGCTGCTGTCATAAAATTACATATTAAAACGATGTCTGAAAAAGCGTAAAATATTGTTTACAAATATTACAAAATTCGTATCTCTACACTGAACATTGACGAATACTCTAAATGCAATATAACTGGTTTTAGGGATTATATTGTGTTATCGAAGGCTGAGATATATCTTTTAGTAGTAAACTGTATCACATTTATAAATACTCGAAAATTTTTGCAACAAATCCGGAATTGCTTGGCAAAACAGTTGCTTGAACAGCAAATATTACGCGCCAAAAGCTGAACTTGTAATGGCGTCTTCTTTCGAAACAATAAAAATTATTGATAAAAGTCGTGAGATGGCGATACTATAGAAAATTCACGCGGGAAACGAAACAAAGTGATTGGTTGCAATCTCCTAATGTAGAATATACATATATATACAATAAAATTAAGTCAATCGACTTCAAATTAAATTAAATTAAAAAATCTATTCAAACTATATGTAGATCGAAACAATGAAATAATTCGTTTAATTTTTTTCGAAACGAAGGATTAGCAAAGTGAATTCTATAATTGTTTCCAATTTCATCTTAATATTCTCAAATATGAAATTATTCTTTAGTTCAATTATATTACATATTAACTATATAGTGCAAAGGTACGTATCAAATAAGTATTATACAATAAATACGTAATTGTATTACCAATGATCCAATGCAAAGATAATATAAACGTATGTATAAGTCTGCTTTCGTTACAATAATTAAAACATTTTATCATTCTAACAAACCTAACTCAATCTCCATGAGAAGCTGACAAATTGACTGTTAATCATCATGGCGTCCAAACGACGCTATTTTGAATTCCCAGTTATCGTTCCGCTATGGTCGAGCAACCTGCATAAAAGAAAATCATCAATTTAAAACAACCATATAGAATTATAATCAAAATGAGACAGAAACAATTCTAACTTGAAAGTTAGAAGAAGAACCAAACATACGATCGAGAGAAGAAAAAGAACAAAAAAGAATTTCAAATATTATTTAACTTTGTTATAATAATGTATAATAAATTAATAAGCGAACAACTGTTAACAACACAAACCTAATAATAGCGTACGAAGGCAGCGGAATATGAGTGAAGATACTACGCAGTTAATTAATAAATCGCGAACAACGAAAATTGACAGGTCCTTACGCGACGACTTTCGACACCGCAATGACACTCCCCGCGACCCGTTCGCCTATCAAATGTCGGACGGGTGGGGATGTGTTTATGCCGCGGGAAGTCGATCGTGTCGAATTAACTAATTTCCGAATATATATGTATTTCTACATTGGACATTAACAAATATTCGAAATGCAATATAACTGATTTTAGAGATTATGCTGTCTGTTACCGAAAGCTGAGATATGTGTTCTAGTAATAAACTGTATCACATTTTATAAATACTCGAAAATCTTTGCAACAAATCCGGAATTCCTTGGCAAAATAGTTGCTTGAAGAGTACGATAATGCTACGCGCCAGAAACTGAACTTGTAATGGCGTCTTCTTTAGAAATAATAAAAATTATTGATAAAAGTCGTGAGATGGTGATGCTACAGAACATTCACGCAGGAAATGCAGTATAGTATGACTTATTGCAATCTCTCAAAGATTACATATATACATACAATAAAATTAAATAAATCAACTTTAAATTAAATTAAATTAAGGAGGCTATTAAAAAATATTTACTATCGAAGTCAATTAAGGAAACAGTGCGAAAGAAGTAGAAAAGTCTATTAAGGACATTCATTCTAATCGTTCAGAATTCTATTTTTAAGATATATGTGGATCGAAGCAATGGAATAATTCGTTTAATTTTTTTCGGAACGAAGAAATAATATATTCGAACTAGCAAAATGAATTCTATAATTTTTTCTAATGTCACCTTAGTGTTCTCAAATATGAAATTGTTTGTTAACTCAATTGCACTACATATCAATTATATAATGTAAAGATATAAAATAAATACAATAACCGACTTCAAATTCTAGCCGGAAGCTAATAATACAAACTACCGATAATTCTAATAACCAAATACACCATCGAGAAAAAAGAACGAAAAAGAATTTCAAATATTATTTAATTTTGTTATAATAATGTATAATAATTTAATAAGCGAACGAATGTTAATAATACAAACCTAATAATAGGAATAGGAGTGGAAATACTATGCAATTAATTAATACGTCTCAAACAACAAGAATTGACAGATCCTAACAATACGTATATAAACATATGTATATATATTTCGCCATTAATTACCCTATGGGGGGGGGGGGAGATGTGTTTACGTGGCGGTAAGTACATCGTGTCGGATCAATGAATTTTAAAAAAAAACTGTCTTGTGTGATGAAGCAAAGAAATGTTTTCAACAGCGATGATATCATATTACGCAATAAGGAAACAACACGTACGTTTTGAAACGAATATAAATACATATTAGAAAATAATGCGTTTACTAATAAAATTTCATTATATAGAGGATGCGAATGCCTGAAGTTAAGTTTGGAAAATTTATAAATTGGAATGAAATATTATAATGGGTCGTAAGAATTAAAAACTTATAATTATTACTGTAAAAGCAGCTGCTATCGCCGACGATCCTTAATCGATGATATCATATACGAGGTTATTGACTATACATTTAAACTATGTACACATATATGCGTACGTATTTGTTGGTATTCGTAACTACCATCAATACTGCAATCATAATCATGCATTTTTAATTAATAATCATCTGTAGATATGATCGTGTATCTATTTATCGATTGACATTATTGAGATTAAGGTTAAAATTTCTACACTTTTACGTATAAATTATGTATATATTATGGTTATATTTTGATAAAGCGATAATTATAAATTTAGGTTTATTATTATAAATAGAAGGCTATCACATTGTATTATAAGTTTTAGTCTATCATTATAGAAATTTATGATTGATATATTATTACATAATATATGTGATATCATAATATGCTTGCATTATAATATTTAACACATTTATATACAATTACAACAGTAATTGTATATTTATTTATATATTTAAATTTTACTAACTGCTGGATATACTATGTTACAAAACATTCTAACATGTGGCCTCTTGGTCTAGGGGTATGATTCCTGCTTTGGGTGCAGGAGGTCCCGGGTTCAAATCCCGGAGGGGCCCAATTTTTTTTATACTGATATGAATTTTGTATCCAAAAATACTGTAAAGTAATATACATGTATACAAAGCATTAAGTAAGCTCTATTATATGAAGTATTGTCTATTGAAATTAAGTAACATTTTACACAATTAAAAGAAACATATATTTTCTGTTAATATGTAGATATAAACGTGTGAAATTATAAATATACACGACTTTAATGCTGGTAACGAATTGTTTCTCAACATCCTGTTTTAACAAATTTTCTGTTATTTACTTTTTAGTAATAAAAGAGGGTTTTCATTTTACAAACCTAATTTTTTAAACTTATATTATCATTCTTCATTAAAAATGTAAAAGGTATACATATTTTCATTTAATAATATAATTTAGATTCCATTAAAAAATATGGTAAATAAAATTCGTGACGTTGTGTTATTTTAACGTGGTTAGAAAATTAAAAAAGTTTCATTAACGAGCACAAACTCGGTAGACTTAAATTAGCAAGTTCAAATTGCGCGCGGTATGTTTTCCTACTCCGGAGAAAGTCAAGATGGCGGATAGCGGCCAGTACGCAGTGCGCATGCACCAGTTCCTCAATGGTCGGGCAAAAACACAGCTGGTCTATGATCTCCGAAGGAAGCTGACGGTCGAACGCTATCAATGTGATTTTCGTGAAATTCTTACCGATCTACCGGTCAGATCGTGAGGTCAAGGCAAGCGTGCGCGTAAAATTCGTTCAGTGCTCGGCTCGTAGTGTCAGTGAGTGTGTTTAGATGTATACAAAACTCGTTAATCGCGGTGTCACCACGAGGATTTTTCACTGCCCTGGATACAAAGGAGTTTCGTGAGGTGCTTCGAGCGTCCTTTCGGTAAGTTTATCAAAACATCCACTTTAAATATTCGTCGCATCGGAGTCTCCTATGTCGCGTGTGTTATCGAATATTCGGTCAATCTGCAGAGCCAAGTGACTTTTTTCGATTTACCGAAAATTACATCGCGTGTCTATCAATATTTTCAGCGACTCTACGTTTTCCAGACTACCAAAATTCGTACTAAAATTCGGATAAAACAAAGTTCGTGGTATATTTCGTAGGATAAATTCTCTAAACAATTTCTATAAGCAAAATGATATTTTAAGTCGCAAAAACTCGAGGGATATGGCATGCAGCATCTTCAGAAATAGGTCAGAACAAAGTTTTCGTAATCTGGTCGCGAGGTTCCGGACAGGTATCGCCTGTTGAGAGAGAGAGATTCTTATCGTGCGTTATCTCTCGTTGCTCCCTTTGCATGTGGAACCCTTGGAAATGAACTGCCTTTGTTATCCCTCGGATTACACCAAAAAATCACAGTTCTCTGTTGAATTTTTCTTTTAGTTACGCAGCGTATATACTTAGATATAACCACTCTGTGACTATTTGCAACTTGCAAACGGAAAATTTCCAACACGAAATCGCAGCTGAAAGTAATTCTTGAATAAGCGCGGCAAGTGACGAAGAAAGATATGTATATCTTAAAATCTTAATCTTGTGCTCGTCGCACGGTCGTTCTCGTTGTTCTTGTGTTCGCTGGTGTTTACGTACAAACACAGCTGTGCCATAATTCCATGGATAACGTTATCGCGCTACCGTAGTATCTATATAATATTGAGGTCTTGAACCTCGGCGTCTGTACAACTATTTTTACATTCTCGGTATGCTCTGTCACCGCGCGCGCGGCATCGAGAGTGGAATCCGGCTGTTGTCGAGCGGTGCACGGCCGTGGTACAGTCCTTAGGACTCTGACCTTGTCCTATGCAAAACGATACCTTCCCGTTCTAGTCATGCTTTTAAACGGTGTACCAATTAACCGTCCACTCGGTGTTGCGGTTTAATTAGTTACTCCAACGAAGACGAATAACGGACCGGCTAATCGACCATTGTTCAAAACACACGATAAATTTCGTGTTTCTTTCTAGTTTGATTTTCTATGTTCCTCTCGTTTGCTCGTACATCGGCTATGGTGTTGTCTTCATCGTTCCTCTTTCCTGCTTACTGTTTCTCACGGTATCGATGCCCATTATCGTTGAACTTCGAACGTTTACTTTCGATCTCCAGTTTTTCAGCATCGATCCGTCCATGCACCTATTACAGTGCTGCGGAATGGCTTGACTACCGATATCCGTATACTGGGTGTTTCACAACGAGCGTGAGGAATGTTGGTTGTCTGTGAACTTTTAGAGAATACACAGCGTTGTAAAGTTTACATAAATTATTACTCGGTAACAATTGAATTCATAAAAATAAGTTCTTTGTCTTCTGGGATGTTGATTATATAATAGATTATGTTGCTATCGATGGTGTGCTGGCTAATGAAATAGATATCTTCATGTGAAATGGAGTTGATCAGTCTGGTTCTCATTAATAGAAACGAGCATATAAATGAAGAAATTCTTACTTACACGTTTAAGTAATTATGAGAAGTTTTACTTCTAGTTGTATTTCTATAATATGAGATAGGATATAAGAAAGTACGATAAATAGATAGTAATAAATTATATACGTAACAAGTAGTAAATTGTGTTCAATGTTTGGTATATGGACTTTCGCTATTTTTCTGCTCGTTACTGTAAATATCAAAAATATAATCTAGGATTCATTTTCTACTTCGGCCAAGTTCACGAGCAAGAACGAACATTTCTCGCGCTCATTCTACTTGCGATTTCTTAACCTGTTCGGAAATGGACGAATTTATAACAGTCGGAGAAAAATAATTATCTTTTACTCTTACATTATATTTATCCAAACGCTATTATTATAATTTTTCGATTATATTTGTACGAAACATACATTTACAAATATTTTTAATGGATTCAACGATATGAGAAAACAGTAGTGTGTATCTTCTTGGAATCGTGGTTGAATTAAAACTTGATTAAACTACTTGCAGGGATTTTACTACTATAGGAAATATAAAATATCTCATTATCATTCTCAAATAATAATAATAATAATAATAGAACTTTTATACACAGCACAATTGCACAAAACCTTACACTTATTTTTGCAACGTCATGTATAACTGGTAGGGTGTCGCAAAGAAGCGAAGGCAACATATGATCGCCGATATAAGAAACAAAGAGCAGCGTGTTCTTTTCGAGACGTTAATTTCGACCGGCCAGCTGTTACCATTCTATATAGCGACTCCCGTAACGATAATTAACCGGCCGTTAAAAATGCGCACCCGTTCACAGCGCAAGGTTGACGTGTCAAGTTTCACGGTGTACTCGTTGCGTTCAGATTTGATCCAATTCGCTGGTGAATTCCCCTGATGAAATTCCATCAGATAAATTTACCTATAATGACAGTATGAGCAACGGTATCTCAATGCAGAAACGCGGAAAGAATCGCTGTCAAAGTTGTTCCGTTTCCGTCGGCTAGTAGGTGTCAGCTCGTGAAGAACTTTATTGACCAACCAGGCGCATCGCGGTCGCAGAGTTAAGCCAGAGACCTCGTAAAAAGTCCCGTCTTTACGCGACGTGCTAGAAATCGTACCTTATCCCGCTGAAGATCACGTCGTTCATTTGCTAGAGAAACAACGTAAATAAGAAATGCAATTTTTTTAGGAAATTTTACGAAATTTTCAAAGTTGGAATAGAATATTTCGAGTAGAAAATTCTTTAGTAGCTGAACGAAGAAAAGATTTCTTTCGTTTAATATTTAGTTAACGATACCTATGTACATATTTGGCTTTTAGGTTGGAATGTTCAAATATCTTTAAGTCTGTCTTTAGATTTTAGATTAGATTTATAGTATTTAGTATCTTCGTAGTGAATTTCTGTAGATATCTCGAATAGATATGTTATTTGTTTTATCATAGCAACGGTTTTTTAAATTTATATTTGTAAATATTATTTAACTCTTATCGTGTCCATTGATAGCTCGACGTTTATAGTTCTCCGCAAGAATATCACTTGTATTCATCGAAAGGAAAGTAGTTTGTTCATTTAATCTTAATATTCTCGATTGTAACTATCATAATCTAACAACGTGTACATATTACGTGCTGTTATAATAGCACAACTATGCTGTAGCTTATTGTATTAGTTCTTATATAATATTCTTATATAATACTCTCATTAACTCAAGTAATCATACCGCAGAATCGTTTGAATCATTTTCTTGTTTTTGATATTTTCTCATTCTTCTGTTGCTACATCAAAGCCTAATGCTGTCTCATAATATACAAGTTTGATTATTCTCACGCAAAGTTTAAGATTGAATATTGTACAGGTTTAGGCGTCTGAAACCACCCTACCTTGTTATATCCCATTCAGTGAAGTTGGCCAAAGGCGAAAGAAACAAGGACGTTCGTTTCACCAGCGTATTACGCCGGAAATGAAAGCAGAAGCGGAGAAATTTTTCGATCTTCGATCGACCGAAAGACAAATCATCGTCCATTAAATTATTCGTCTATAAATATATAGTGTAGTGGCATAAATTTTCGAAAGAGCCGGTGCTCTATGTAAGTTGTCCTCGCTCGGTATATTTTTTGCACGAGCTCGATGTATCCTTGAACCTTCGAGGGTCAGACATTTCGTGCAAAAACCCAACGTCCACGCGAGGACCCATGTCCGTCGGGAAGTGGATGAATTTACCAGTGACCTCTATAAATTCCACGGTGTTCGTGCACCACGGGGAGATGTCGCCCCGACTAGCGCGATTTAGCGATCCAGTGGGTCGAAACGTTCGAACCGTGGACATATTAAAATTGAAAGTCACATGTGTGCTTCCCTAGCTAGCCGATGCTTTCGTTCGAGCCACTTATTACATTTCTCCTTCGTCGTTATGTAATGCATTTTTCGCGCTTATGTTTCTCTGTTTTTCTGTTCGAAATAGCCTGGAAGAAATGGCCGAATTAATTCGAGCGCGCGACGCGCCTGGTTAGACGAACTCGCTGTAAATGTGGCCATTGCTTAGCATTGTATCGCGATAACTTTCACAATGGTTCGTTATTGTCGCTCAATGTTCGAACATTTATGGGGTCTTTTTATGAACACGTTACGTTTTTGTACGTTATTGTTTTGGAATTTCGTTAACGGTGTAACGAAACTCGACTATTATCTTTACATTGGTAAAATTTGAGGCGAATTTGAAAAATTACGTAGAAATTACAAAATACCTAAGAAACCTAGTAACAAATTGGTATACGGCACGAACAGTGATCTTAGACGTACGATTAATGCTAATGATCTCGCTAAATATTATGGCATACTAATATAATGAATAATCGATTAGACAAATACTTTGATAGTTGGTATTTCCTGGATCTTTGAAATAATAATTTATGTTATGGAATACTTTCCAATAATACATTGTCGTTTTCTGCAGTATCAATATTCGCATTCTTGGCTGATGTGGAATTTGCTAGTTATTACATGCTTACATTTTTATTTAATGAATTTTATGAATGCAAAAGGTAAACACATTTAGCGTCTTCGTAATGAACATGGAAATAGTAGTTTAATATCATTAATGTCTTTGCAAGTATGATATTTTTCAATATCTTGACGCGGACGGTTTATAACTGAAAATTTGTAACAAGAAAAGAATGTGGGACAGTAAATCGTGGCGCACTTAACCTAGTTTTTCATCGTATGATTTAAACAATATTAGCCGTGCATATAAATGATACAGGTACACGTGTGATCGCATTGTTAATTATGTATTTACTCGCATATTAATTAGATGCAATATCAATAATTCATTATTTATTATTTATCATATTCATTATTTATCTGACTGATTCGTTGCTATTGAGTATTTGTGTTATTTTATTAACAATTAATATGTTATCTTTTTATCCGAATAGACATCCTATTAGCCTTTAAAATCAATTTAAAGTTAAACTAATTAAAAATATTTTACATTTCTTTTGTAATATTTCTAGAAATAAATTTGTAGTATCAGAAAGAGAAGTTCTTCGGTATAGATAATTGTACGTTTAATTTTGGGACAATTTTGTATGTTAGTTTATTAAAAGGTCGTTAATGAATGATTATTTTTCATTGATATTTACGAGTCTGAGTTTTATTGTGGTAGATACATATTACCATTCTGTGTTGGCAGTATGGCCTTTTTATCGTATTTTTTATTGCTTGTGCGCGTATCTAGTAGAGATTGAATTTCTATATACTGGGTGTACGAAAAATATGCGCTTTCTACGTGCGAATTGTATACAGAAATTTCTTATTGAAATATTTTTAGAAATTTATATGTCATTTTATTGCTTCATCAGTTAACGACTATCCTTCAAAAATATATCATATGTCAAAAAAAAAAAAATCATAAAAAAAATGACGTGGGTAACTCTAGATAGCTGAAAAGAGTTACATACTCGCGAACTTTCTTAGTTTAGGATATAAAACTCGATAAAACAGAACATTCTTCATGACTGTAGTTTTAATAGTATCGGCTTGACGTAATTTTAACTTTACCTCGGATACGAACATTTTTACCTGAGAACAATATAATGATACCTCGATACTTCCTAATGTAACATTCTTGCAAGTTCTTCTATTTTTGACATAAATTCATTTGCTCGTGTCATTCTTCATTAAGAATGCTTTTCGCTTAAAATATGGTTAAATGTCAGAAGTCGAGCGATTTTAACGATCGACCGTAATTATTTTTTATTTTTTATTTATTATTGCTTAGTCCGTGCCTTTCGATTTCGGACGAGCTTTCGGTTTTACATCTCTTTTACCTATTTCGCTTTTTATATATCTACCTCCCCTCTTATCCACTCTATTATATTGCACTCCCTTAATTCTTCTGTCTCAAAACTATAGCAACTTTTAGGCTTTTATCTCCATGCTGTGCTTCTTTATTGTCGTTCCTCCCCGTCTTGTATTGCCCTTCTCTTCTCTATTATAGCTTTTAGTTCTGTTCGTCCTTCTCCAGTCTCATTTAGTATCTTTTCTGTGTCCTTTGGTCCTCCCGTTATTTCGCGTTCTTCTATTACATGTTTCAGGTCTTCTTCTTTCCTTTTACATAGTCTGCATCTTTTTTCACCCTCTTCTTTCCAGTATTCCCTTGCTTTGGTCTCGTTTCCACATCCGAATCTTGCTAATATTTTTCTGTCCTTCCACTTCATCCTCCCTTTTAAGTTTTCGGTAACAACTCTTCTTTGGCGATTTTTCTGCGATTAATTTTTTTACTAGCAATCGAATAAGCAAAGAATTACGACCAAACAAGGTCAACAAGTTTTATCTATCAATTAATAATACTTTGTGTAACAGAAAGAAGCTCTATTACGCTTATATCGTTATTTTATCACGCATACCGTTTGCACAATTCTGCGTTATTTCCAATATTTAAAAATTCAGTCGTTATATAAACATGGAATTCAAGAGGGGCAAATAGAACTACTTTATTTGCATACTATTTGCGTGTACAAGTTGTTTTCATTAGTACTATTAAAAGCTTCCGTTGGCGACCGCTGCTATTGCCTTGAAAAAGTGAAACTTTGTCAACGTCGGTGAAATAATTCTCGTTCTGTGACCACAGGTCCTCACAGTTTCCTACAAACTTCCTACAGTTTGCAGCGTACATGTGTGGTAAAACTAATTAACCAAAGTATCACAACGATGACGGTACAAATATGACCTGGTTGCAATTCAGAAATAGCGAAAAATTGGCCTCGTTCTCCTCTTTCGCAAAATCGAGGATAGCAAATTGTCATTGAATATCGATTTATTGGCAGCGTGTACAAACGGCAACGAGAGTAACAAGATTCGATACGGAACATCCTTATGGGGATTGATTTAACGCTCGTGGCCTTTTTTTTTTTAACAAAATTGGCCTTACGTTCCGACCTCCGCTATTTCCGCGTTTTGGTTTCTTTAAAAAGGAAATCGTTTCCTTTCGTACCCGCGTTGATTCCTTGACAGAGACAAAATTCAAGAGAAAATTAGACGTTCGAAATATAAAAGTGAAATCGGAGAGCTGGAAATTAAAAATTCCAATGTTTCAAATCTCTAAAATGCCAAGCTCTAGAAGTGTCGAATTTCTAGAATTTGAACTTTCATGTTTCGAAATTGCGAACCCTCGACATTCTAAAATATAAAAATTTCATATTTTTCAAATTACAAGCTTTCGGAACAGCAGAATTTCAAAATTGCATGGTTCCAGAATCGAATATGCCAAAATTTCGAACGCTCGTAGAAAGTCTGGCGGAAAATTTCTCATTGTCATTGATTAGAATAATTTTAAAGAACAATGGGTACGTCCTATTCGTGGCTTTAATTTAGCGTAGGTATAGCAGCGAAACAAGAAAATTCTGAAGCAGAGAAAGGAGAATGGACGTGCACGTTTTTCACGACGTGTTCCTTTATGCAGGATAAAAGTCATCTCTTGGTGTACGAGCGTATTATAGTCATTTGCCCGTACAGTATGCGTTCAGAAAAGTGCACAGACTGTTGCGGGAACGGGAGCAGATGCATCCAGGAGAAAAACTGGCATGAAATATTTCAAGATGCGGGGACTATGAAAGTTTTGAACCAAGATCGTCGTCTGTGAAACTCGAAATAGACCAGCGAAGGCTATTTCGAAGTAGAAATCGGCTTGAAAATTGGAAAAAATATTTAGTTTCTCAAACCCGTGCCAATTCGTTCTTTGTCCTTTCGCAACAAGATTCAAGAAAAATTGGTCTTTTTATTATTTGACGAAGATCTAAGGGAGAATGAAGCGTATGTGACATTGTGTCGCGAAACCATAGTGATCGATTGTGGAAATTAATTTTCTGAGTGCACGCCACTCTCAGAAGCTTATTCGAGTAAATGGAGACGGTAGCCGATCAATATTTTTTCAATGGGACGACTAAATTTTCGTGAAAATGTTTAGAACTTTAGATGTAAAACGAAAGGATGAAACTAGATTCTCGGGTTGTATGCATCTTACTATCGTTTTTCTATCGCTGCAAAAGTATGTGAATCATCAGAACCTGACGTTACATATTGCTTTCCATAGATAGATCTCTACATGATTTTGTCCATATTCGTGTTGTCACTATAGGGAAAAGAGAGTTAAAAAAACTGATCAACAAGTTCAGATAATTTCCTTGTTTGTTTTTTTTTTTTTTTTTTTTGAATAAAATAGGATATTCCTACGACGATACCAAATGAGATTCGTTGCATCCATAAAAGAGATTTGAAGATTGTTTAATTGATAAAATAAAAAATTCCTAAATCACCATTTACCTCTTTATTCTGATGTAGAACAATCGTTCGTAATAGAGCATAAAAATTAGTATTACGAAAATATCGTTGATAATATCTTCAAGATAGTTAGCGAAGTTAGACTGTAATTAAATTCTAATTGATTCTGATGTATTGTAATTAAACTTTCGGAACGCCAGAAAATTATATCTAACTATACGTGATTAATCGTCGATCAAAGATTTGCTGCAATTTTATCCATTCTATCGCCTTCGATTATATTTGTATCTAGAACGTTCGGTTCGAAAGGACGGGAAACCTTGCATATAGACAAACATACGTCTTTATACGTCTTTATGTGTGTGTGTGTTTACGAAGGACTCAGATACCTACGCATCTCATGGGTAATCCATCTTTTCGAGGTGGAAAAACGATCGAGGATCGTTGGAAGTGCAAAAAGAGTATTTCAAGGGCTCCTCTGCCCGTTTGCAGAATCTTGGCCACTTTTCCTTTCACACGAACCGCGATGTCTGGCAATGTAAGAAACCTAACTACTTCTACGAGCAACGTGATTACCCAGATACCAGCAAAAACTTGGGAAACTAATGGGAAAGGAATAATAAAGTGACAATGAAACTGTTCGAAATATTAGTTGTACGAATTAAGTCTTTTTTCTTTCTTTTTTTTTTCTTTTCTCTTCTGACAAATAAATTGTATCACATACATTTGCAGGGAATAAAGTTGTTCTACGCTTGTAATTGAATCGTTGCTGCTCGTTAGAACAAAAGCAAAAATGTGACGCGATAATTCCAAGACCGCAATTTGAACGTATCAACGTTTACAAAGTGAATTTTATCCACAGTCTTCTCAAAACGTAAATTTTCCATCAAATTTTACTCGAATGTTCGCTAAAGCTCGTAATTGAAGAGGCTGTTTCCAATTACGAAACATCGATGCATATCATCGTTGTTCGTTTAATGAAGCATATAATTTGGAGCCAAATTTAAAGCGTTTAGTGGCGAAAAACTTCTTTCCTTGCTCTCCTACATTTTTCCCCAGATTTTTCCGCCGTGTCTGTAAGTCATCGTGAAATTAGCTTCATTATAAAATTGAGGACGCTTTTGGAACGGTTTAAGCGTCTCGGTTAAGCGATTTCTGAGAAGCGTGCAATTATATCGCGCTATGAGAGAGTAATTTCGATAAGCATCGATTACGAGAGACTTCTTTTTCCAGCTGCTCTTTTTTTCCCGCTTTTTGTTTCGGAAGAGACCTCGTTACAGTTTTATGATCGCGAATAGAGGAATCGTTACATAAACGCGCTGCTAGTAGACCATAAATTCTCGCGAGCGTACTTTCTCGTTGTGTTTAGCCCAGAAAATTAATATTTCACTGCCATGATTATCGAATTGATGATCGAGATGGTTAAATGCAGTGAATTAGTTTGTTGCAAATTTTCTTGCAAAATATATGTGTATATATAAACGTATACATGTTTTGCCTCAGTTTCTTATGAATATATTCATTTATCGCGTATTATGTATCGAAGTTATCCATTGTAGTATCATTGATATTATCTATCGTACTTTCCTAATAAATTACTTTAGTTAACGATAATATTAATAGCAATATATAATACGTTTTTCAACGCGTGCTTACATAAAAATATAAATCCATAGCATTTTAAGATTCAGTGAAGTATGAGACGTTAGAGATACGATATTACGATAAATACTTTTACGAATCGTCGACAAGAATTAGAGCAGTAGAAAATTGAGATATGAAAACCAAGAACTATCGATAATTACCAAAAATTTATTACCTGTATAAATTATTAAATTAATCTCTGATCTATGGTTCAACAACAAAGATGCGATCTACGTACGTACCTGATGGCATTCTGCCCTTTACGATAGCACGTCTGCAACGAGGAGAAATTAGAAATGCAAGTTAAATGGACAATTAGTTGATTCCGATTGCCAAACATTTTCCTGAATCGACGAGCGTTGTGGTAAACACGTAATTAGCGATTAATCAATGGTTACATCCCTGTGATTTAATGCTTCGCGGCCTCTAAAATTCAATATCTGTTAACCGATCACCGGTGCCGTCGATGCAGGAAAAGCTCTAACTCAATTTCGACGTTAATATCGCAGAAATTTCCTGCCGAATACTTGCTCGAGGGGAAACAATCACATTTTGCGGGGCATAATTTCTCGCGATCGTTGCAAATAATTTCGTCGCTGCTTCTACACGATACTTGCAAGCATGTGACTTTCCATGCAGGTAAAAGCCAATTTCAGTTAAATTGCCAGAGGTACTTGATCCTATTTATACGTCGCTATTGTATAATACGTTGGGTAAATCTTCTACGAAGGTCGGTCCTGTCAGATTTCCGTGTTCGGCTAAGAGAGAAGAATGGCTGTGATCGCAAGCCAATTCTTCTTAAGTACACACAGAGATGACTAATATCCATGTACAAATATTTCCTTGTCTCCTACAATATACGATTTTAAAATTTTGTAAACGCGGTTCTACACAGCAAATTTCCAGGTGGCCGTGAAAGAGTCAGGGATTAAAAGTATCGCGTCAATGTGCGTAAAATGTTCGCGTTCTTCAACTTCTTTTATTTCCCTAGTAACGTCCAACTTTGTCTTCAAACTCATTTTTCGTGTCTCAATGTGCAGCTTGAAAAAGCAGTTGAAACTGGTTATCTTATTCATATGCTGAAGAATGCATCCTCTAAAATTAGGTTCGATTAATTACGCGAAAAGAAGCGAGAGAACACGCGGTTTGAATTATTTCCGCGAGAAAAACATCGCAATATGGAAATAACCCAAGCGGAGAAAGAAACGAATTTTCCTCTGGAAAAAAGTTTGTCGGTTATATATCATGAAATTTTGGTTGCATGATCGTCTGTATGAAGCAGGAGAATGAATGACACTATTGAAGATTAGTAGGAGTACTTTTTTATTTTTGGCTGAAATACATTATAGTTCAGAGCGTAGAAAGTATTTTAAGACGTGAAATATAGCTAGGAAGAGTTCGAGGTGAATAAGAATTTGTGAATGAATCGTGATATTCGTAGTAGACTAGTTTACTATAAAACGAACGATATCGTAGTAAGCAAGTTTCGTAAACAGGGAAGTGGTGAAAACGTTTGAAACGAATGGCAGATGAGATAATACTGTGGTAATAATCGATACAGATTATCGTCAGAAAATATTCGCCACAACACAAGCGTTGGTGTTAAAAATTGCTACGATTTGATAAAAATTTTAATCTAGCGATGTTAGCCTATCTAATATATGAGAATTTTTAATAAACAAGAATTTCCTCCTTACAAGAAAAATATTCCATGTTTTGTCAACATAATACATTAGAATCTTCTGCAATGTATCTCCTAGATTTATAGATAGAATTCGACTCTTAGAATTTGAACTTTTCTAAGAAATCGGAATGAACAAGTAAATTAATCCCAGCAGCTAAATTGCACACTAACTGTAAAGTAAGCTATACGACACACGGAGAGTGGCCTTTGATGAAATTTGATATTTAAAAAATAACATAATACACGCTGATATACGATCCATTTAATGTTTTTTTTTTTACGAATACGAGTTATTCACGTTAATTCGCTCGATAAACGTGTATCCGTTTGAATAGAATGTTCGAAACGATCGGTTTGATGTGCTCAATAGCTTCAGATCCTTATCTGGATGTACATATAGCAGACTTCAATGGTAAACAGTTCTGTGGAATTAGTTACAGCAGTTCAGTTTGTTAGAAGCAGCTTTGAAACACAAAAACGACCATAACTTGAAAACCAGGTCAGACAACCATTCGTATTCCACGTGAAATTCGTTTCATTGACTTTAAACGATGAACGTACCCGTGAAATGGATTTCTGGGATGGAGGAATTTTATGCAAATTCTGTATGCGCAGGCCCTTATTTGAATATTTCTGATGATGGCTAGGATCTAAAACAAATTATTGTACGATATTAAAGCGTGTAACGCACGGAAAAAACAATATCTATTTTATCTATATATTTTGCAAATTATTAACCAAACTCTCGTAAAACGCGTAGTAAATATTTTCGCTACGTACGATGATTTTTCAAATTCCATTTCCGATATTGCCACGAGCTTTATCAGATATCAAATGTCGTGTCGCACGAACGAAAATCATTGGAAAGTACATTCGAAAATTCGTCGTATACGTTGGATGCATTAGAATTTTATTCCTGTGTGATATTTAAATGAAAATTCGCCGCATACGCGACACGAGAATAATGATATCACTGATCTACTTTTTTTTTGGCGCACGAACTTATTTAAATTGCTAAGTACTTTGTAGGTGTATCCTGAGAGGTTTCGTTCATTAATCATAACTAGAAAAGTACAGCTTGAACAATTCGCGTAAATCAAAGGGATGTAATTAGCGGAAGCCTTGCGCCGACATTTTATCAGCTTGAAGTTCCTGCTTTGTTAATCAATCCGATATTTCCAATAAATTCTTATCGAAATAAATTTATGAAGATTAACGAACTAATATCCGCGACGAAATAAAGGCGGAGAGAGAACTTGATCGTTGGGACATTGAAAGAATCATCGACGATTATCAAACGCCGTCCAATTTGCTTCACGCACGAGCAAACCTGCGTTATTCCGTGGAATGAAGCATCGAAGCAAAAGCTACACCTAAAAATATTTCATAGGCGTATATTTAACACTCGACTGCACCCAGACTATTCATGTTCCACTGTCGTTTCCAATGATCGAGCCAGCTACAAGAAATCAGCTGTTCGTGATGGAATATTTATTATCAGGCGACGATGAAAAATGTCGTTGGAGATGATCGTTATAATAGTATAGAATATCCTAGTCACGGAACGTGTACAATACAGAGAAAGTTACTAAAATTCTACCATATATTTCTGAAGAAACAGTATCTAAATATTGGTTTATGATTGATTTTGTGTAGAACGTTGGTTTATATGTATCGAACTGTTGCCTTTTAACCTTCCGCAATACCATGACACTTACGACTACAAGTTATCTATCTCTTTTAAACCTCGCCTGACAAAGGTTTGCTCAAACCTGTCGTGTAAATATCGTCACATACACGTCAAACATCTTATTGTATTTACATTGACGGAGCAAAGAGTTTTAAACGAAAGTAATTTACACCGTCGTGCGATAATAAAATTCATTTGAGGAATAGAATTATATTCGTATAATTTGAAATAGTATAACTGAACGAACAACGTGATATAATTGAACGCGTGAAGCTATTTTATAATTAGAAAGCAATAAACGTGAAGTATATAATTATACCTATCAGAATCGGATAAGCCTTTGCCATCCAAAGGCTAGATCTCGTTTTATCTATTTATTTTCGTCTCGTTTTATTAATATACTACTCTCCTAACAGCGACGAATTTATTGAAGCGAAACCGTTCGGTAGCAGGTTCGAGTTTGTTTCAAGTAATCGGCTTCGTGTCGATTGTACTATAATTACTGGGACACCCTGTACAAAAGAGATACCTGTTCGTGTGAGTCGTCGTTCGGCTGAAATAAAATAAGAGGAGGCATCGCCAAGAGGTAAAAAAGGAGAAAACGAAAGATTCATAACGTGGCAGAAGGAGGAAAGAAAGAATGCGAACCGAATGGGTCGACGTTCAAAGACATATGGGAGGAGTTACGTGGCAAGACCTAGTTCAGATTGTCTTCAGGCTAATCACGAGTAATTAACTGAAACGAGGTTAGGATATTAAACTCACGTGGATCGCGCGGCGCTGGCTCATATGATGCAACGACATAATGGTTTCAGTGGTGTCCGCGCGTATTCGTGAACGAGAATGCGCCGCTCGAGCGTTTCCCCAGCAATTTATCAGGAATTTTTTCCCGCGCGGTGGAGCACGTCGATGGTACCGATTATAAGGTACGCTGACACAAGACAAACGTTTCCCGTGTCTCGTGTACACTCTGGGAATTTTGCTTCATTAGCGGAAACACGGTATCGACGAGTGACGTAAACCAAAGTGTGGAAACGCGGATTCATTGTTGGTCTGGGCCAATTAAAAAATTCTACCAGTTCCACGGTGTGATCCTTTCTATCGTCCCGATCGTTATCTCTTTCATTGCTTTTTGTTACAAGCTGCTGCGATTCTATGCGAGGCGATATCGAAAATATGGAATACAAATATTTTTTCACCATGCTCTTCGTTTTCGATAGAATCGAATTTGGAAACTTGTTTCGTTATACCGTTGTGACCAAACGAAAGTTTGAAATTGGAACCGATACGAAGGTAACTTTGCGCTAGTGATTTACCGAGTGCGCCGAATTAGTCCCAGTACCAGCGAAACTTTTTCACAAATTTTACTCTAAATTTTAGACAGATAGTTTACGATAGCTTTTAGCCTGCGAATACAGGAGAATTTTTTATTTCAAACACGTCGAGAGTGGCATTCAGCTATCGATATTTGCACACAGCGAATAGTCTTGACGTTTTGTCACGTTCTTCTTCAAGAAAAATTGGACAATGAAGCTATGAAAACTACGCTAATATCGTCCGAAAAATATCTGAATTTTTCGTTTCGTCGTATTTATGAAGTATGGTTCCTAAACTTTATCTGACTTTAGTTTATCTAATTTTAGACTCTGCGAAATAGTGGACAATTTTAGTCAGGCCAGTTCGGCTTGGTTTCGTTTTCTGTTCGGGCACGTCCACTCTCCTGTGTTTACGTATTACGCGTGTAATGTTATGCTCAACGTAATACACACACGGAGAAAGTAACAAGTTTGCCATAATTGCCGATTTCCCTATTCCGGAATGAAAGGAGGTTAAGGTTGATCGGTGACCGAATAGGTCCGGAGAGAGTGTCCAGTCGGTTTCCTTTTCATGGTCCCCCATAATCGTTGCATAATCCCACGACGACTTTGTTTTGGGTTTTTGGTATCTCTTTCCAATGATCTAGGAAAGTTCATGAATTTATATTTTTGCTGCATCATTTTTGATAATTTAGGGTTGCAATACGAAAAAGACACATACTATTAGAATAAATTGTAAACAATATTTTTAAAACATTGTATACTAAATCGTGTTATTTAAAACGATAATTAATTTAGATGAGTGACAATTAACAGCAAAATTCCTTTTGTTATACGATACTTTTTATTACATTCATTCATATTTTATTTTCATTCTCAATAAATTCTCTTGTATATGTAGCAGGGTCAAGTTTGATGAGAAAGTAAATGAAACTTTGCAAGTAAATTTTCAACGTTACAGATCATCCGATCGTTCTATTCGTATTCGTAACGTGTAAAATTATAAGAGGGTGTATAATCTATAATTTGTCACCTGTTTATTCGCTAATATTATTAGCTAGTAAACGATTGCGCAAGAGGATCGAGCTAATAAAATTAAGACGTTCAATAAGAACTTCCATCGAACCAACCACCCCCGTCGTAAAATCATGAAAGTTACGTTTCCCCAGAAATTAGAAGTTTTATGAATATTACGAAGATATTTCTCGACGATAGAATAGTTTCGTAAATTTTTAAAAACGATGAATTTAAAAGCAACGTATTTTCGGTATTCTCTCCAACTTCGAGTTTTCCAGTTTCTGTTCAGCCCGAGTTTCGATCGAACCAGCCACCTTCGTCGTAAAATCATGGAAGCGACGTTACGCCAAACAATTCTCATAAAATCTGGCGTTGGACGAATCAAAAGTGACACGCAGAGGCAGTCACATGCCCGTGAAATAAAAAGTAGGCGGGCCTTCTCCAGACTCAGATAGAAAAATTCGGTTTACAAGCGATCACTCATCGTACGACCGCTTTATGGTCTCGTCGAAGGTAGCGTTTGATGGCTCGCAGCGTTGTCCAGATCGTCGAATAGCGTGAATCCTCTCGATTAAACAATAAATATTTAAACGAATCGTGATATTGCACAGTGGTGTATTGCAGCGTGTTGTAACGGTGGGCGTGATATTCCATGTGTACGTTTGAGTGACACAGTTTGCTCCTTATCTTTTGTGTATACGTGTACTGCGATAAAAGTCGACAATGATAGTTCGAAGAAACGCTTTGGTGTAACAAGTGAGATATATACAGTTTGGTGAGTTTAATTTAAGAACTACGTATAAACGTGGAAATGATAAATTCCATGTTTCTTCTTTCCTTGTGAAACATTTGTAACCCGACCATGTTTTCGTTTTTATTAATCATATTTCTGCACGAATTTTTGATTAATCGTGTTAATGGAAGCGTTTATATTTTCTGCCAAACATTTTCACAATTCGTGCATTTCGTTGTCTGTGTTTCAAATTATCGCAATTCGCTCACCTCGACAGTTTTTATTTCGAATTACATATTTTAATTCACTCGTCTCGTTATCTCCATGACAAAATTGTCGAACCTTTTTCAGGTAATTGCACCGGATATCGAACGTTGCTTTTACGCGTATCTTCATGACAGAATTTTCCCTTAGGTCTGCATGTCGATTATTTACCTTCGTAACACGATAAAACATCGTGAAAAGGAAAATTTACGCGAAGCGTAAATGTAACACGAGAACGTTGTGTATCATCGATTTAATTTTCACATTTCGGTGTTTGCGTCACGAACGTGATTAATCGACCATTTGGTGCTATTTTTCTCGAGAATAATGTCGCTCGTCCGTTTAAGGAAAGTAGCCAATTTACAAAGTTTTTCGAGGTCTGCTTTTTTGGCTACCTATATATCTCATTATTTGCGTGGGCTGTCCGAATCAATATTAATAATAATAGTCATTTCGATGGAATTTTTGAAATCCTGCTTCTGGTTTTTGTCTCTGTTGCAGCAATTATTTATGGGAATAATTTTCGATATTTTCTTTACCACTCTAAGATACTTATTTTTATTATTCATATAAGCAACTCGTATTCTCGTCGCGATAATTTTATCAAGTAGAGCTTAATGGGAACCGCCTCGCTACTTTGTAGAGGAATTGCGATATTTAATACTCGAAATGGAATATTCTACTATTTCGATTTCTAGAACATTTCAGAAACTTGCTAACCGTATGGAATCTCGTTTTTCACGCCGAATTTCATCCGAAAGACGTTCGATCCTCGACTATATCCTCCTCTCATTACCTAAGTGCACGTATTTCATCCGTTTCAAAATCGATCTTCACCAAATCATAGTCAAATGTTATACTAGGATTTCGAGTGCGCCAACTATCTGTATTCTGTTTATATTCCGCGTTTTGCTTTTGTATCGGGAAATGAGACATATTGTAAGCATTGTCGTATTTATAATTCCTTCGTTTTATCTTCGATAAGAGTCCTAATAAAATTTCGAAAAAAACAGAACTTAGACTTTCTAAGAAGAACATAATGCGCTAGAATTTCAGATCAATTTTACCAAACAACAAAATACATTTGTCGTTTATGAAATTAATCCTAGTAAATTATGGTAGTATCGTTACATGTTACTCGTTAATGTGTCCCGTGTCTATGTTTACTCACGTACGGTGTACGTATTTTTGCTAGTTAAATACGTTCAAAACCGGCGATTTGACTAGAAAACTCGGAATGTTGGACGGCGTATTCGAACGACCAGTGGAACTCGCTTATACGAGTCGCTCACTCTGTCAGAGAAAGTCACTGGTTGCCGTAATCCACTGTTTTCTCTCGGCAATTCCGTCGTAGGTCGAGGTTGAGGATAATTTATCGGATGGCTGTGTACGCGAGCTGAAAATCGATGCCTGGAATCGATGGAGTAATAGCGACTATAGATGAAAAATCGCAGATGGAAAATTGCAGATGGAATATCATCGAACCAGAGTGAGAGAGCTGGGATGGAATTTTTCATTGAGAAAAGACACATATGTAGATAGATAGAAAATTTGGAACGTTATTCGGCCGTAAGGAAATAACAGCGATCGTTTATATGCGCGAGTGTCGCGCAAATTCGCTCGAAATGGTGGCCATAAAATGGTAACGGTGACGATGGTTATACGGTCGAAATGGACGTATGGCCGACATGATCGTCATTAAGAATGAAATGTTACCGGACCGTTACAATGACAACGTTTAAATACCGCCAGTGAAGTTTTCCCCGTAAAGTTAACTAATCGCCACGCTTAATTCCGTGGGCTCAGCGCTGTTCCATTCGAATTCGCCTGTCTTTCCATCTTTCTACGAATAGCGTAGACATTGCGAGCTACTGCGCTGGGATCATTTTACAGTTTGAATTCCGAATTGTTGGACTTTATCGTTGCTTCGCGGAAAAATAGTAATTTATTTGCATCATAATTCTTGCAATCTAAGAAATAATAAGAAAATCTTGTTTTGAATTTTGAATTTTAACTTTTGGATTCTTAGGGTTCTCAAATTCCCTCGTTCTTTGATTCTTGCGTTCTTCACTTTGTTTCTATGAATATAACAAATACGGTGATCTACAGATAACTTTTATAGCTGCTGTATTTGGTCTATAAATCACGTTACGAGCGATAACATTATAAGGCGAGAGATTAATTAAACAATGGTCGATCATGTGGCTCAGCAGAGTCCTTCAGCCGACCTATGAAGGAAAGAAATGTCGAAGCTCAGCGGGGTAGCGTGGTGTTAAAAATAATTCGAACAACTGCTGAAGAGGGATGGAAGGTAAAGGGCCTCCCACGTTATTTCACGAGCATCTACTCAAGAATCTCGCACGACTCTGGCATTAGGTTGGTACATGTGAAATATTATTCCCATGGTAAAACTTTAACCACAGTGTGGCTTCTTTAAAAGGTGTCATAAATTTCACAAATCAAGAAACTGAAACGAGGATAAAAATAGAGTAGAGAGAATAAATATAACGTGAGAAAAAATGTTTGCTTCGGAAACGTGTTCTAGTCTTGATACTCGATATCGGTTAATTATTAGTGGTATTTTCAAGCAACAAGACACGAAGGATATTGCGATTCTTTGGAAGAATATTTACTCCTTCAAAAATATCGCGTTTGAGCAATTATTGCTTATTAGGAAACTTTGCGCGTCTCGTCCTCGCTTCTTTAATAAACTTGTAGAAGAGATTAAAAATGGATTATACTTGGGTCAATGATAATTGAATCTCTCATTTATCAGAAATTCTCCCCGATGTTCCTATATTTTGCCATTTTACTCCGTAAGCTAATTTACTGCCACGTTTACTGGTGTAAAATAAAATCAACCAGTTTGATGAATTTTCTATTAATCTTTTTTAGCTTAAACGATTAATTTGCAAGAATATTCTTTATAGCGTACATAAGCCAATTAAATTAACGGACTGTCTATCCTGCACGATCTACCATTCAGGTCGGACCTATCATTAACCTAATTAAAACTGTACATTTGAAACGGATAAAATATATCGTCGGTTACGTAACTACGCTCTCATTCATAAGCATTAAAAGATGGTCACAGAAAATGAAACATCGTTAAGAAACCGTTGCTTGGACTTTCAACACATTTTTTACGGGATCCTGTTTCACCATAGAAACACTTATCTATTATGTCTTTCTCGACGTTTGTACATCGGAATAAATAGAAAGGAAAAAATCAATTACGATAATTTATAATAGAGAAAAGTGGGACATGGAAATTATCGTTTGCATTGGAAGCTTGAAAAAACAAAAAGAAAGTAATTATTTTTCTTAAGCTCGACTCGGATACGTTGCGTGTAATCTTTTATCCTCGTGGCAGTTGTATCGTTATGATTTACGAGCGGATAGATAAAGTGTTTCACGCGTTGCTTATGTTTCGTCTTGCGACGAGCCTGATCAAGAAAACAGAATTTACGCTGGCGCTTAGAAGTTACGCGTACACATAAATTGCATAGGAGTTTATGGAAAATAAAAAAAGACGGTACCTGGGTACTTGGATCCTGCGTATGGGTAAAACGAACTCCCACTATACCTAGAGAAAGTGGTAAATGCTGTCTTTCACCGCAAGGTTGAGATGGATACATAAGACTTTGTACGTGAAAATCAACGCCGATTAATGAAAACGTAATACCTGGTTTATGCCACGAACCGTGATGAAAGGCGAGTTAATTGGAAGCTTGTATTAGAGATCGAGATACGTAGAATATTACGTACAGCAGTCGTAAACATTAAGTTGTACAATTTGTTGTGTATAGTTTAATACGATTTACACGCTACGAAATAATTATGGATATTTTTCTTGTTATTGAAATTCCTACCACCGTGTAAGAATACATATTGTTATTAGTTGAAAGAAGAAAACATTCTTTCGCAAGCTTTAAAGCAATTTCTTTGAGCAAGCAAAAGAAATATTAAAATGATTGATTGCACAAGGTTCTAAATGTTAGATTTGAAAAAATTTTACCACTGTTTTTTTTCTTTTTCTCTTTTTACAATAATTAGTTCCACTGATCGCACAGTGGTTCAGATACAATGTTGATATTTGAAGCTTTAGATTGCTCGCTACTCCAAAGCGAAAGAAGAAATATAACAACGATTCTGAGATACATTTTAGTTATTGGATCAGTTCGATAATTCCACAATCTCGTATTGCAAATACGCGCATTCCAGAAAGATAGAACATTTATACCTCGCAGAGGGAATAACAGGAAAAAAAGAATGGAAATATCGTTTAACTCGGAATAGTAGAAACAAGTCTGCCGAAGCTGGTTCCAACGGCGAACATTAATTATCATCGATCGTTCGCGTATCTTTCCTATAACGAGTTGTAGCCAACTACGCAAATGAAACAGTATTTTGGTTGAATTGACGTCGATACGATAAGCGGACCCGCGTGCCACGTACAAACGCCTATAAAGCACTATAAGGTTGGCAGACTGGGCCGCATAATTTCGCCTGGCACCGCAAGACATTGCGATCAGGAATTAGCATTGTAACAGCATTATACAGAGCATTCTGGCGAGCTTCCAAAGGCACCGAAAACCCTTGATAGAGTGCACGTACACCGATCAAAGAAAGCGAATAGAACATAAATTCGCAAAGCGTGGGCCAGCAGCTGATTTTAGGTGGATTACGTTAAATATTAAAATAAGAGAGTAGTTTGCATGTTCGTTAGGACAGGCATTTACCTATCGAGGATCGTATATAGGCTTTCCGAAAAGGAACATGACAAGCATCCCTGCGAGGAACAGAATGGTAATTTGTAATAAACGCTGCAGGATGTCTGTTCGATATTAAGACTACCACTATTGTTACAACGAGTTCAACGAAATCTTATCAACGAAATTCTTTCGATATTTGTAACGTATAAATTCTATCGATTTCTTCGACAAAGAGATAAATTCGTATTGCGAAGAAACTGTATTTTCCTTTCGCGGTATACACATCTTTTAATCGCTTAATTAGATTCGTTCGTATCTTCGGCGAAACGAGAGTTCATCGTAGTCGTTTAACAGGAGATAATATAATCATTGCTTGTTAATTTTCTCAATTATTGCCACTGTTCAATTACATCTCCGATTTATAATACGAACTTCTCGGTATCTTTTTTATTGTGACTCATTCATGTTCGACGCTAATGTCACACGGAAGCGAGTCGACGAATGCTTTACAGTTATATTCCTCGTTTATTTTGGTACGTTTGAGGTCTCATTGAGCAGCGCCGCTTGATTCATTCGGTAAGAATTTTTCCTTCAAATTCAGGCCGATGTAACTGTTAGTCTCCACGCGAAGGTAGCTGATATTTTCATACAAGCTTTTCCTCGTACCTGAACATATCGGATTTTCAAATCGCTCTTCCACGGAAGGCAAAGTAGCCTCCGTTATACGATAATTTCGTTCCTAATTCAATCCTAATCCCATTCATTTCACGGATCTCACTATAATCAACGTAATATCGCCGTCAAGAGAATTAATACGCCGATAATTCTACAAATTTGTAATCACAAGGAAACGACAAAACATTGATACCTGTCAAGAATCTCCACTTAACTAAATTGCCACGTTTCATAAGTTGTCGTAATCCACTCGACCATTTTAATTGGAACGTAAATATAGAATCTATGTAATTTTCTCTGGAAAAAAGCCGAACATTAACGACACATCATCGGCAATCGACTACACGGTGCATTTTATTGTAATTATCCGTCGATCGTGGAAACAACCAGACGAGATCTTGCTCCTCGTACCATTAATTATCCCTAGTCTTTTTTTTTTACTTATCGTACGTAACGAGTGGAGCTGTCGATACCAGAGTGAAGAAATGCGATTGTTTACCCGCTATTTTACGTTCAGTTTCGCTATCGCGTAATTCACGCGGATGGTTCCCGCTATTTTGTCGTTATTCCGTTATGAGACATCGTGAGCTAGGAAAATTATTTGCATTACTTGGATATTTATTATTATCGCTTATTCTCCGATGAAACGATCTTTTATCAGCTCTGTAAATCAGTCTGATGCGCGTCAAAATTTCGTAGCTTCCTATGGCGACTGTGTACTGCGCAAACACAGGCTGGAAGATACGATTCTATATCGATTACCTTAGAAACGAGTACATACAACATAATGAATCGATGGAAAGATTCGATGGACGCGATTAGATTTGTCGCCGCGTGTGATGTTTTTGCTGCCTCGAGCGATCGAAAGGTATATAATATAATTGCGTGGAGCTTTGAAAAAGACATAGAAATGATGGTAGAGATACCAGCGAGGTTATATACTGATGTTTTTAGGCGATTTAGCTGGTACCAATTCTGTCTTTGTTAGTTAACGAGATGTTCTGAACTTGGATGACAACCTAAAAATTCGAATGTCCAGTATACAGCGGAATAAAACAGAAATACAATCAGTAGAACTATTTGTTCGTTTAATTTTTGTCTCTGTTTCCATTAATCTCGACTTTCCTCGTTACTCGTTTCTATCTTTTTGTCACACAAGCGCAATTAATAATGGCTCGATCTGTCTGTACATTCGCTTTTCTCATAAAATATATCACTGGTTAACGCGAGGTCAATGGAGATGAAATTTATTATCATCCTTGAGTGCGTTTCGTTCCTTGTATATTCGAGATTGGTTATAAATAAAGAAACATGTCTCCCTTATGCTGAAACATCGAACAACGCGTCCGAAGGAGACGAAAACCGATGGAGGACGTTCTGATAATAACCCTTGCAACAACACCAATTTCGTTGTCAGATGGAGCACAGTTTTCGAACACGTCGGTATGCCAAGGATACGAAAGAATACAGTTTATTGTTACTGTCGACTATATTTTCTGTAAAGTGACGAGTCTGTTGAAAGCATCCGAGGTTGTACA
This sequence comes from Bombus vancouverensis nearcticus, assembly GCF_051014615.1. Classification (NCBI taxonomy): domain Eukaryota; kingdom Metazoa; phylum Arthropoda; class Insecta; order Hymenoptera; family Apidae; genus Bombus; species Bombus vancouverensis. Next base: position 15,151,925 of record NC_134915.1, on the reverse strand, counting down.
ATTTTAAGAGACACGGATAAGACAGATCGTTTTCTTCATCGATTGTTTACAGTTGCACGAATCGTTGTAATGCGGTTGTTAACGACTCGTCGCTTGAAATCACAACCTTCGACAAATATCGCTGTGTTTTAGAAAGTGTTGAGCAGTCGCAATGTCCGATTAAATTCTTGTACAATCATCGTTTACAAAGATACGATTGACGTTCAAGCAAAAAAAGAAAAATATGACCTGCAAGCAAGGACGTTTGTAAATACGTATTACACAAGTCACATTTGCCGCAAACACGCGCAGAGATTAATCTTTTTACAACAATGAACGTTAGCAACAAGCGTCTTTTAACTCGTAAGTATAAATATCCTGTAACTATAAAGATTTCCAGATTTCGTTGAAATTTTACCGATACGATCGATCACGATAGTCGTCGTATCTCTTTACGGTAAACGAAAACGAGATACAAAAATATAAAACACGCACAATAGCGTTCGAGTTCGCGCGAATCGCTATTATTCGCCGTATCGCGAATCTGAACGTTGCTTCGAGACAAACATCGTCGCGAGCAAAACGAGTGCTCGCAGCGTCTACGAATAGAACCGAGTCGAGAAGGTCGGATCACAAAGTGAAGAAAACGTGTTCACCAGGGGAAATCCTTGGGGAAAAGAAACATCGTACCGTTATGGAAATATTATCTCGGCCCTTATCCGATCCGAATAAGCGGAATTATGGCTATTTTCCCATTCAGTGCCGATCTAATCCGTTCAACCTGGCAAGAGAATCAACGGGCAGAGTTACGATGTCCGCTTGAGAAGTCAGGAACGTTAAGACACCGAGTCAAACGGTTCTTTCGACGTGTTTGTACCTGTGTCCTCGTTATCCTGGCCGCGGCTCTCTATGTAGGTGTTTCCTGCGATACGATCATCGAGATACACACAGATCTGCCTTTGATTTCCAAGGAAAGCCTGGTTTCTGTGCGAGCCGAAACGGAGGGAACAGGTCAACCGCTGGGAACAAATTGTCTGATCTTAAGATTCTTTACGACTATTTCTTTCTTAATGCGTTTTTTCTCTTTTTTCTTTTTCCTTCTCTGAGAACAATGTAGTTTGGAGAAAATATTTGTACTCGCGTTAGCTTGTTTTCTTATTTTGTCTACGTTCCTATGGATTCCTCCGTAAGATTGTATACTTGACAATTTCGTTATGACATATTTGTGAGATTAGATGTCCTGTTTGTGATTCGTCATTCGATCGTGTCACTAGCAGTGGAATTATTAAATAGCCTAAAACCAACATTTTTATAGAAATGTTACTATAGAGCCTGCATTGTGTACTCTGATACAAGTTGTATCTTTGATACAAGTCTCGTACTTCGATCTTAGTTCGAGTATTAGTACGTTGCGCCTTGTATCGAAGAACAAAGAAATGAGAAACATATTTTTATAAGATCTTCGGTAACGATCGACTCCTCTCAGTATCGATCGTCCTCTTTTATTTTTTCGTTCTTTAAAATACCTGGTCGATATTGTCGTGAAGCGTGTTTGCCTATGTGCTCGATCGTCTAACAGCTTCGAGTGCTACAGACAATAGTAAGAGCAGTAAAAGAAGATACGCACTCTGTTTCATAACGACATAAAATCCCTCGACTTTCGAATTCAATGACGCTCACGATGCCAATTCGATTACGTCAATGAGTCCTAGCACACTTTGCACAGTGCCACTCGAAAGGAACGGTTTAAAGAACGATACTCGCAGCCGGTTCTGTCTTCGGTTTGATTTCCTATGTACACGTAATATTTTATGTATAGTAACAAGATTGCAAACACTATTCTCGTGTAAAATTAAAGAAGCCACATGGAAACCTGGTCGTTGGGTCTGCCCCGTTCTCAGAACCAGCGGAACTGTCGACAATTTTTATTGCTCGATCGATCGAACCGATCAACGCTCACGTCAATACGAGTATAAGATAGTATTCTAGATTGGTTTTCTCTTTTCTAGATTATTGAAGCGAGATGAATGTTATTCAGGTGACGCGATCCGTAATGGGCTGAATATGCTTTCTAGAATTTCGCTCGCGTACGTCGAATCGTTCTATAGTACTTGGACAAGAAATCGTTACCAGATTGCGAACGTTTATGCAAATGTTTGCGAATATTCGTCGAGGAAACTCGAGAGAAAGAAACACGAAATATAACGTTACTTGTTAATGACGCTACTCGTCGTTGATAAACCCGAAGGCTTTCCAATCTCTTGCGTACTCAGATACTCGTGAGTTAAATAATAGTAATCGTAGTAAACAAATTTACGGATACATGAAGATACAAAAAATTCTGTAGGAAAACCGCGTCTTTGCTTTCATTTAGTAAATCAAATTCATAAAATTCGCAAGAAACGAAATAGAAAAATATCAAGAACGATAATAGGCACATATATCCGTGTAAAATATAACCTTGCAGACAATGTTGCAAAGTTTCCCACTCTCTTTTACAAATCCCTACAGCAGGTGTCAGTCGTAAGTGACCCAGTGGTAAGAAGAATATTAAAATTTTCCAAAAACTGGTGTCCCACTTTATGGCTCGTTCGAACCGCCTACGAAGCGACAGGCAAGTCACGTTCAGGATTTGCGATCTATCTAGAAACGTTTTATACGCGTGACCTCATTATCCTGCCCACGATTTCTTAGCGGGCTCGAGTTTCCTACAGAACGATCCCGGCGATTACGCTCTCTGAACTCGATCTCACAGTCTACAGCGACTGACCTCGCTCTCTTCCAGATTCTAACGTCCTACCGGGGCTCGACGTTAATTTTACAGCAGCAGTTTACCGATCCGTGTAGCGCGTATTGTACAATAGCTGGTCAAAAGATGGTCAGTCCGTGTAAATTGGTGACAGTAGACAGTTTTTATCTCGTTCTTCGATAACTAACCGTATTTCGCAATACAAAGAAGAAGCTGGTTATGGTATGGAAGCAAAGCGAATAAGAAGGATACGGCGGAGATTGGAGTTGATAGGTTTAACTGAGCGGTAGACTGCGGATCTTTATGCATTTATGCAAAATTGAAAAATGCAAAAATCCGCAGGATGCGTGTAATGCACGAAGATATATAAAATACACAAAGAGGAGTGGACGCTATAGCGGATTCGATGGATAAAACGAATCCACGGCCTAGTAATTTGAGATTCGAGCTTTTACAAGTTGATGGCACTCGGTTTGCAGGATTGTTAATGGAATTATTAAACAACGCAATAAAAAGATAACGACGCGATCATGAAATTTTACAATAGGAGTAAAATTTTGTAAATTTTATCTATCTCATACCGCAGACATTTGATATATTTTATATGTTACTGCTAGTAAAAGTCGAAACTTACACAAAATTCTCAAGCAACGAATATACTTATTTTTCTTAAGACAATATTACGTTTACACAATTTTCGCGTATTATTCCGCTGCTTCGTGTTTGACGAGTTAACCATCCCTTACGAACTACGTGTATATTTAGTCGCCCCGTACCAACTAGAACGCAAGAAACTTGTATCTACCAATTAATCAAACAATTCTCTCTCTCTCTCTCTCCCCCCGAGGTTAATGTGTTTCGAAGAAGGATGAATTGGCGGCGATGAAATATGGTGTTCCTAGTTTGAACGGTGGAATCTCATTCGCATTCGTTGCATATGGCCCGTATTAACAGCGGCAATGGTTTTTGCTCGGTTGCTAATGAAGAGGTTTCAGTAGCCCGTGTAATCGTACGGAGCGCAGCCTCATTTTCCGGCACGTGTTCCTCGAGGAAGTGATTTTATATTTAGAGTCACATCAAACGAGCCGTTTACTCGACAAGTCCACCATTTACAGTCCAGAATATAGTGACTCAGTTCATGCGGAGCCAGTCGAAGTTATATGGACCGTTTCTGATTCATCCTGCAAGTAGAACAGTGACTCTTGGTGCGAGATGTGCGACGAGACCGCGGAGCGATGTATCCCAATCCTTCTTCGAGCATGCTTCGTTTCGATCGCTTCTAATAATGATTTTGATATTCTCGGGAAAAGTTGCATTTCTAGTCGACAAAGTTCTGAGAAACGACGTATATAAAATGAATGGGCGTTTCGAGTAAAATGGTACCGACATCTATTCGTAATTCTATCCCTTCTACGTTACACTATGTTACATATAAACCAGTGTTTCCCAATCTTTTTTTGAATCCTGCTTCACCTCGGTGTCTTAAAAACTTCGATAGCCTCTTTAACGTAACAATCCATCGAGTTCTGAGAGAGTACGGTATAAGTAGGTACTTGAAATAATGAAAAGAGGAGCGATAGAAAAAAGTAGCTAAAAGTGTTTTTCATTTGATTGTCCTCGACGAGTATAAATTTGAAGAATACGAGAGACTATGTTGTTTGTGTTTTCGACTAGTGAAACGATATGATTCATCTTATTCGAATTAATAGTAGCGCAGCTTGTGGCTAATCGGAAGACCAATTAGTTGGTATTTGCCAATACCATCTAATGACAAAATCTGCAATCACTTAACTTCCATCCCAATACATGTAAAAACACTATATAAAAGAACACTTGCTGGCGTAAAAAAACAATCGCGATTTTTTCATGTCGATGACCAAGGTAACGAATGCGACGTAATTTTCTAGCTGTGGGATTTGTTGTTGAATTTCCGAGGAGTAGGTTTTCGATAATCGAACCGCGGAAAAGTTGCATTGGAACGAAATTCGAATCGTGATACGTTGAACGAAGTAACGAAAGTCATATTTGATAATAAAATAACACGTAACGATTCAGCGATATGACGACGCTTACTCAAAGCTCTTGTACTCCTGATTTTCCTGAAAATTTTTGGTAAATATTGGATCGTCGTGTACTAACGATAGTTTCGAATTACGTAAGAACGGCTCATTGAAATTTCTACAATTTTTCAACGAAGGTAACCTGGACGCGATCGATATAAAAATCACAAAGGTCTTCGATACCGTTCACTGGCTAAAAATAGGAAGCGTATTGTTCGTGTTATTCAGGTCATTAATCAATTGAAACTATCGGCGATAGAAAAGGCAGCTTAATGAAAAAACGTTCGCTCCATTGATAGATCTGCTTGCTTATCAGCTGATCGGCGAGTAATTCAAGTTCAGAAACGAGCTGGAATATTATTCCGATTCTTAATCGCGATTGCGTGTACGAACGTTGTACAATTAATTGCGAGGGTATTCTTTCGGCGTACTCCGTCTCGGTATGAGAAACGAAACGAAACAATCGATTATGTCCCACGGCGTGATGAATTAAAAAAGAAATATACAGTTGGCCCATGAATTTCCTTTGAATCAAAAGGATAAATTATACTTAATGGCCGAAAATGCGTGCGATCGAGTAGAATTTATTAGACTTTGCCAGATCTAAATAATTCAAATCTAGATTTAAATAATTGCAATTAGTGCACCGTATGATGTACAATATGTGTAAGCATAGATTTAGGATTATCGCGATGAATCGAACCGTAATTGTACCTGGAAGATCCTATTATTTAATCTATTATAAGTAACCTCGCATGGTTTCGAGAGATTAATGTATTACAAACGAATAAATTCGTTTCGAAGCCAGCTAAATGCCTAGGTAGACGAAAATAAAGAGATGTAAGGTTACTTTGAAATATTTGAGACACGTATATTTAGACAACACTTGCGTCTATTATAAGATGTTCCATTTGAACAGAGCAAGTTCATATTTTCGAATTGCGCCGGTCACGTTCGTTTGAAGAAGAAAAAAAAAAAAGAAATTACAGTGACTGTGCGTAGAATAAAAAACATGGAGAAAGTAAACCTCGTTCCTCCCTATTCACCTTACAACTCCATATTTATTACTACCGACTCGTCGAACAAGTACGTATTTGCATGGAAAGTTTCACCCCTATCCAACGTATACTAAGAACCACCTAAAATCCCCTTTCATTTCAAACCCTTTATGATTACTTACAATTTTTATTCATCGAAATCAACGCCTGTCTGCCACCGAATATCCAATTATCCTCTACCAATCACCCTGGCGGTCATTTTTCCACGAACTTTCGTACCTACTTCCATAGAAGCTGTCGTAGAACACACACGGGTCACGCATAGTCCTTTTCCAAACGAAGATAAAATAGCAGATAGTATGCACAGTTGAAGCTCGTTTCAGCAACTCGAAAGCCCTTTACCTTTATTCGATTATTATTTACCCGACTTCAAATTTAACGTTCTTACAAATTCCTACTTTCAACCCCATCGATCCAGTCTCGTTCTGCACTTGGTACATCGAGTTGCTACTTTCTGCACGTTCCTTCGATCTCCAAACGACCGGCAAGTAAGCGCGCCCGTATTATGCAAATTTAGCGCACAATTTCTTACGACTCTTTGGTTTTATATAAGAAAATCGCAAGTATCTCGTATCCCCGCTAAAAAACGGAGAATACGCGACAGCAAAATTCACGCGAATACGCTAAATTTGAAAAGAAATCGGGAGTTTAACCGAAACGCGTTGAATCAAAAGTCGACTCGATTCTTTTCGCGCGATTCTTCTAATTCGAACGACTCGAATTCGAGCAACTTGACTAATTCCACCGAGGTTTTGGATTTGTCCCGCGGCGTGAAACGTTTTATAGGCGATTGTTAAGAATGGCGTGTTGCATCGGGACGCGGTTTGCGCGCTTGCGATCGCGGTGATTCATCACGCAGTCAATATGTCCGGTGAGCCGGGGATTGCGTTCGTTTCGGTACATGGGACAGGTATACGATTCGATCTATATAAAGCCAGCAGGCTGTCGCATTATATTTTTCTGCAGTACCGTATAGCGGTATATTATCGCGCTGCCAAAAGTTTCCGGTGGCCCCGAACATATACCGGGTGTCGTAACGCGTCTCGAGCTCGACCTTAACCTAACATACCTCGAATCTTTCGTTTGGTTGACAAAGGTGGAAGAAACTTCGACTCGCGAACGTTCGAATTAGCTAATTAGAGAAGTTTCCTTTCGCGATAAGGTAATTGGAGTTGTTAGTCGCGAGATCCGTTCGATTCGAACTCTGGTGCCATTAACGCGTTCGAAAGATTGGATTTTCGTTACGTCATTAGGTGCACGCCGAAAGATACTTATTCTAGAAGTTCCTCGGGCACAAATTTATTTTTGTATTAAGGAGATTTTTGTAATAAAGTCGGTACTCGAGCAAAATAAATATACCTGAAAATATGCGGATAAAAGTATAACTCACGTGAGAAACTGGATGAAATTTTTCTCGACCTAACGTTTAACGTCTAACAGATCACATATTTATAGGTATGCAACAATAGCTAGGAAAGCAGATTCAAGATACAAATTTTTAATGCAGATTAAAATAATGCGATCCATTTACAGTCAAGTCAGCTACCACTAAACATGTACCAGACGCTATGCGCTTATCACGTTGATTCATAAGCACGCTCTTACCGCGAATAAAAAGCAAATATATTTAAGAATATATAATTCGTCGTTTAGAACTTCAATATGAAAACTAACGTTCGGATAAATGGATTCATTGTAAGGGAAAATTCGTATAAGTAAAAATACTTCGGAAGAAATATATTACATTTCAGGGAATAGACAGACAAATTATTTAGAGTGATAGCCATCAACGCAAATACGATGCGATGCATGGTACGGGAGAGTTGCCAAAATGATACCGTTTCGCATATTTTACGTCCTATTTCTCAAGTGGTATCGGTTTCAGTACGAGCTAATATTGAAAATTGAAGCTCAACGCTCGAGACATTTATATCTCCCACGCATCTCTCTAAAACTTCTAACGTACCAAGTCTGAAAGTTTGAAAGTCTCGCGATTTTTATTCGCATTACGCTTCTTATTGCCACTCTACCATATATCGATAAATACCTCCATCACGACCATCTGTTGAAAGAAATTTATCATCGGAGCTCGTTTCCGACGATAATTTATTTCTACAGACAAGTAAATTACCGAATTGTGTAAGATCCACGTGCACAGAAATCCACAGTTTTCTTCCGACAGGAGAAAAAATGACACAGATCGTTTTCGATCGAGTATCGTAAAATTAAATGGACGCACAGAAATAGAAGGTAAAATGCCTCGCCTACATACGCGTTGCACAGTTGCCTATTAAATTCTAAACTAAGTTACCAACGAACATTATCGTTGTAATTCGCCGACATCGCCGTTTGCACGTAACATCGTAAAAACATCGTCGAGGAAAATAATTTCCCTGTGTAAAGAAAATTCAATTTGTCTTCCATTTCGATCGAATATCATGCTGCTTCTCCGCAAAAAGAATTCCACGAAAATCGAACTCCTTCAGCCAGCCAAGGAAAAAGAGGACACCGGAAACGAATCAATTTGAAAACCACGAATGGCCACCGAATGTCCAGATCCAGCCTCTAATCCACGAGCTCCTCGATCACTCGAACGACGTTAGATTTCAATGGAACCGGCCGAATCGCGAGCAGCTATCCAAGTTCCCCGTCGGAGCCTTCCCCGTTTTTGCCATTTCACCCGACAAACAATCCAACGTCACGAAGGTGGGCGGCGCGATTCTTGGCGTGTACGGCATTGTGCAGCAGTGAATCGGCCGGTGACACGCGGCGAACCTACACTGCCCGATTCTGTTCACAGGAGCCACAAAAGCGGGCATCGTGAATTCACCACCGGCCGCTTCCCGTCTTCTTTTCCGCCTTGCGGCCTTCGATCCACCATGGATTCAATTAACCGTGCCGTTTCGAATTTATTAGCTTCCTGTTTGTCGATAAGCCTCGCGGTTCTCGATGATTAATCGCCGCCGATGGTTTTACGCGGCGGGCCTTTCAGGTTTGCGGTGTGCTCGATACGCTTGTGAAATTGGGTACGACGAGATCGTGTCGCGTGGAATTTTGGTTTTGTAGCGTCGGTGCGGTTTGGCACAGTGGGACGGTAGGTTGGAGGTTTTCGCGTGATCAACGGTTTTGCGAGGCGAATCGTTTCGGTATGTTTCAGGTATTCGTTCGAATTCGAGGAAATTATCGAGATTATGGAATTTTGATTCTTCGACGAGAATCGTATGGGAACGTGGAAGCGTGATTTGGGCTTTCGGATCAATTATTTCATAGCGTGTAAGTGTCTTTGGTAAACGTATAACACCGTACGAAAGTTCGTCCAAGTATTTTTAACGAACAATCGTATAAATCGTAGAACAAATCGTTTATACCATCGTATAAAAAGTTGCATAGAAATGAAAAATGTATGAAATGTTCCAACACGCGAATAAAACCTTCTCTGGTGGACCTAAGACGAACACCAAGAAACACACGTACGCTCGCGTCACGTCGATGTCTAGATAGATAAAGGAAAAACAAATCAACTGCATTCTATGCAACAGCGTCAAATTCATGCAAGTTTAATCGCTCGATTCTGAATTTGCGTTTGATCACGCGGGAGGAGGAAAGGTCGCGGTTGCACGTCCCTCGATCGACGTATCGGACCTGGGGGCCGATTGCGCGCCAGCTATCGATCGGCGGACGGCGAGCAGCGACGCGATATCGCGGAGGCCGCGCGCCGCGACGCCTCTATCGCGCTGTGGTACGGTGTAACGAGCCATGCTCGCTATCCGTCCATCCATCCTCACGTGTGCACCCGGGGATCGAATGGTCCGTCGCGTGCTGGAAGGTCTTCAAGCAGCCGACGATGGGTTGGGCACTAGGTCAGCGTTTCGTCCACGGGCCCACGCTCCAACGACGCCGCATGGAAATGCAACGTGGATGAAAATTTCGATTCAGTCGGGCTTTTTCTCAGTCGTGTGACTATGTCAACGTTATGTCTTGGCGCGAGCAAATGAGAATCTAGATACTGACATTTAGAATTCGGAAAAGGATAGAGCTATTAATTATCTGGTTCGTTTCAGCAGTTACGCGGACGAGAATTTCAATTTATTCGGATTTTTCCACTTTCCACCGTGTCAACGTCCTTCCTTACCGCCAACAACTGAGAATTTAGACAATGAGATTTAGAGTTCGGAGAAGGATAGAAATAGTAATTATCCGCTTCGTCTAAACGATTACGTAGACGGAAATTTCAATTTATTCAGTCTCCTGGCCTTATCGCAATGCCAACGTTGTTCCTTACTGCGAGCAAACGAGAATCTACAGGATGAAATTTAGAGTTAGAGGAAAAGGGTAAAGCTTATTAATTATTCGTTTCATCCTAACAATTAGGTAAACGAAAGTTTCAATTTATTCGGATTTCTTGATCTTTTTGCCGTGCTGACGTTGTTGCTTGGTGCGACCAAACGAGAATTACAACGACGTAGCTGAAATTGATCTCTCGTTCTGCGAACTCGCGATGATCGTCGTCGCGAAAAAGCGCGATCAGAGACGACGCCGGATGTCGTGATACCGGCCTGTGCCGCGGGAATAATGGATCGACTTGGTTGCCGGGTGCACAACACAGGAACTGGGTTACGGGGAAAAATGTTTTAGCCTGCCTGGTTAACTCCTTCGTCGATTGTTTCGTATAGTCGGGCCAAGATATGGCGAGGCCATTGTATCGTTGAATGCAAAAAGGGACCCTGATGCCAAAAGTAAGTTTGGTTGAAGGGTGTCTAAATACAATTAAAGTTAACGCACATGCCCAGATTGTTTTTAGTCTATCGATTATTTTATTCGTTCGTTACTATGTACTCGAGCTACCTTGTGCTACGATATGTATATATGTGTGTATTATGAAAGATATATTATACTTTCATCTCTTGTAGTGGTTATTGTAAAAAGTTAGTAAATCGACGAAACGTTTATATGTCAAGAGGTTAAATATTATTTCTATATAGCGACGATGCTTGAAATTTTTGTTACTTGTATATATAAGAAGAAATGTTAACCGCTCCTAGCAGTTAGAACGAAGAGAGGAAATCGCGTGAACTCGATACAAGGCCATGATGCAACGTGATCAAACGTTTCTGCTGTGTGTGGTAATGTAGAATGTAGAGGAATGCCTGAGAAAAGACGCTAGTGCAATATAGAATTTCTTAAAGTTTGCTCTTCTAAAACTAACACTGGAATAGTTATCTAGATATTTGAACAATACATCGCCTATACATATTTTACGTTCATTTAACTCAATTTAGTTTTATTCTAAGCTAATTTAATACTGTAATTAATCGTGTTACTACACCATCGTGGCTGTCAAAATGATAAGATCCGGAATATAATAATCGCACAAAAAGAACTAGTAAAACGTTTCAAGAAATTCCATTCTTTCCTTCTTTTTTTTTTCTTTTTTTTTTTCTTCTTTTTACCCATCGTTTTATACATGCCAACTGTTCGAACAATTCATAGTAATTTACATCATTGAAGAATTAAATTGACATATTTCTTGCGCGCGCGTTTGTTCCTACGTAGATGACGAATAAATCCGTTCCCATTTTTGTTCTCCTAACAAGAAGGAAAGGTTGTAACTGGTAATCCGTGTAGCGATGAATAACGATGGCCGAAAAACGACGGCTCAGTTAATTCTTTAACGGTACGACCTGCAGTTCATTGCTCCTCTTCCGGTTACGTCGCGGCGGCGCGACGTTTCCGAGGGTCTAAGATCGCAAGAAGATTATTAGGTCAGAACTGGTGGCGTGAGAGTAATTCGTAATTAGCCTCTTGTCGGACGAACAATATTGAATAGACATTGTTACGAGGTTGTGCATTATTCTAATTTGTTAGCAACGAAAATTGCCAGCTGTACTTTCACTTTATTTTTGTTTGGCTGTGCGCGCGTACGAGATTCGCATCGTCGAACGCTATTCTAATATTATAACGTTGAATATAATTGGCACTTGTTTGTTCAAAATTAACAAAACTCGATCAAAATCAGCCAAGTTAAAAGAAAATGAAATAAAACTTCTTCCGCGTTGGAAATTTTATTGGAAAACTATATGGAAATTTGTATAGAAAGTCTTTGATTATTTTCATTCAGATTTCCAATGCAGAAGAATTTTTATTTTCTTATTTCGTGTTGTTTCGTAACGAGTGAATCAATAAAAATAGTTCGAAAAATTCTTTAAGCAAAAGTTTGACGCACAGAAAAGGTAGCTAGATTTTTAAGTCACGTTCACGTTCTATTCACACTTTAAATTAATTCAATTTAATCGCTAGAACTATCAGTATCTTTGGAAGCTTGAATGAATTCTTGTAAAATATATAAAAGTACGGTTGCTTCTTTTTCCTCTTTTCGTATATTTATTTTGTGTACCTCCTGTCTTTAGTTTCGCTATGAGTTTTATTAATATAATCGAGAATTTTTATTCGATTATTTAAAGTCGTAAGTATTTCTGGTACGTTTCATTCGTATAATCCGAGTCCTTATATTTCCACATATCCGATACAATGTTGGCATGTGCATTTTTAGATGAAAGTACAAGTTAAAATGACAACGTGGAAAAAACATGATTGTAAAAGCTCATGCAGTAGCGATCTTTCATGTTTTCGTACTTTACAACTTTCTGTCGTAGTATTTGTAGCGTTTTGGCAACTGCAGCTAGTCGTTGTTCGTTTTGGCTGCAGTTGGTCATTGAAAACTCTCAAAGAATGAAATTCGCTATTTCAATGGAAACTCAGAGTGACGGCAGCGTTTTACGTAGAACGGAAACATGCGTTTTTCCGTGTTTATTCACATCATACGAACGCTTAATCATTTTAAGAAACGCTGTTCTTTTCGTCGCGTTATCTGTGTTTTAGCGATGTTGCGCGCGTCAATCTTCATTTCTTGACGCGTATATATGTTTCTCAGGCGGACAAATAATTTTACGAACGAAGGAACTGTAGAAATATCTACGATATAAACTTTCAGGTTTGTAGTTTAGCTTTTTGGTTCTCGAATTTCGAGATTTTCGAATTCTCCACTTTCGTAATTATCGATCATTCGCGTTTTGGCTTTCCAGCTTCGAGTCTTCGAACCTGCGAGTTTTTCGTTTTCAACGTTTCAGTCTGGAACTTTAAAAATTTCTTCACCTTCGATCCTTTCAATTCGCCGCTTTTCAACAGCGAAACTCTTCGGATTTCGACGTTTCAACTCTGAACTTTGATAGTTCGCTATGCCAGGAGAAATGAAATTCGTCGAAAAAGACGTAGAGAAATAACGTATCGTAGAACGCAATCACTCGGAAGATGTCTATTTGATTGAAATTTTATTCGAACGAATTACTATTTAAACTACATAGATATTCGTATAATCGAAATGACGATCCCAATGTATTAGGTTGTCCGAAAACTTTCTTTCGTTTCATAAGGTGATAATAGTTGAACAACAATTTATGTTTTATATTATTTCATTGAATTAGGTATGATCCATTTCGTTCTATTTCTATTATTATGTTCGTGTATCTATTATTTCCTTATAAAACAAAAGAAACTTTTCGGACAAAGTAATACAAGAAATGTTTGACCAACTGTATTCGTATGGTCCGAGATCACGATCGATCTATCGCGATCGATCAAAGATATTGACGAATTTCCCTGTTCGTGGAAGCGCAGAAACTCGATACACGATGTATCGGAAATCATTTGGAGAGACGGACGTTTTTTCCCCTCTGCCATTGCTGGGATAAAATTACTCGACCGAGTAGAATTCAAGTGCTGAAATTGGTCTGGCGAATTCAACCCGCGAGTGCTGGTTCGTCTCGTTGCCGCGTCGTTCCTTCGTTCGATTTCGCAAAAAAGCTATTGTTTCTCTTGTTAAGAGGTTTCTCTCGTCAGAGAGGGGAAAAGCGAGAGAAATTCGATGCAAGTGTCGCAGGATGTTAGCGTAACCGATCGAAAATCGTTGTTTCGTGCGATTGAAGCTCCTGTCTGCCTTCGAGTTTCTCGACAAACGATATCGCCTAATATTTTAATTGCGTACTCCTGCGTTTTATTACTATCGTTTGTGTTTCCTCATTCAGACAGGATCTCTCGTTTGGAATCTCCGGTCTGAATTAACGCGAACGTACTATGCCAAGTTCCATGCTAATACGACAGTGAGGCTAACGATCTACGATGCCCATTGATTATAGTCAACGTTAATGAATAATGATACCAACGTTCCTAGTGGGTGTCATTGTTCATGGGAAAAACCTGCTTTTCCGTTAGACAAATTTCCGCTTTCTCCGTAATTTTTAAGAGCGCATAATAAACCTAAGGACTTTTCTAAGAACCAGCCATAAACCGAAAAAACTTTTAAGATTAAAAAATCCTTCGGGACAAACAGATTAACTTAAAAAGCATGTGTTAAACCAATTAAGTCAAAAAGTTGAAGTTTATGCTGGGTCCTTAGGTTTATTGAGGGTCGGAATAACGGCGCGTGGACCGTTGACTGCCAGGCAACGAGGGATGGAGCACGGATTGTCCCACGCGACATAACAACGGCTGTTATAAAAATATTTCTACCATCTGTGTGATTAAAATTATACGCGCAATTTGTTATCATCCTCGCTATTTATTGGTTGCTTCTACAACGGTTTATCAGCGATTCGATCGAAATAATCGATCGAATTTTATGATCTTTGCATGCGATTGGTTTGCTTGGAAAAATGTCGATTTATGTTGAGCAACGATTCGTTAAAAAACCAAATTTTCTTTCGTTCAATTCTCGGATCGAAATTTTGTTCCCCTCGCAGTTCGTTTTATGTCGAAAATCACGTTTCGCTTGCCTTTGTTTCTTTTTTTCAAGGATCGCATCGACCTACCAAGAATCATTGCCTTTAGAACACATTAGCGACCGGAGAAGGATTTTCAAAATTCGCTCTTCTATGCGTAACACTTATACGCGTAATACGACGTAATCTGAGCGGCGGACGCGTCCGCAGCGTTGATAAATAAAAGGAGGATCGTTTGGCGAATTTAACGGTCTGGCTGGAAAGTGTTACTAAAATGAAACAGGCACGACGTGGACGTGGTAACAGCTTTATTCGCTGCGATATTTCGACGCGGCTGCAAACACACAGCGATCGCCGGCGTTGATGTATTTGCGCTCGGCTGTGTGTTTAACAATTCGATGAAAGGGAGAACGAGGCACGCTCGAAAGGGCGGAGAACGTTTTATCCGAGTTTTCAGCTCAGTTCGTTCTTTCAAAAATTTGCTCCAGTCGCGAAAACGATTTTAGCGGATACTTCTCTTTTTTTTTCATTTATCTCTTCCGTTTTATTTATCTCTCGTGCCACGTTTCCTATTTCCACGTTTTATCAAAGTCTAACAAACGTAGACGAATCGTCGATGCAATTTTTTCACGACGGTTTCAAATTCAGTTTCCGGCTTGAGCCTGTCGCTTCGATTTTTAATTTTACGACAAAAAATGAAAAAAAAAACCCCTCCAGGAGAATGAGACGACGAATCGTGCGGTTGGATGGAACTTGCGGTTACATACGTAACTCCATAACACCATAATGCTATTTGAGGTTAGAGGAGAACGAGGTGTATAACCTCGAGATATAATGCGATCAACGGTGTATAATTGGGTTTGCGACTAACGGTGGTTTAGTAACGAAGATTTGATGAGGGAACGAGGGAAAGTTTAATCCATAGCACTCGACTTGTTTCTGCATCGTATTAACGATCAATCTCGTTAGGAGATAAAAACTGCTATTTAGGAAATATGATTTTACCGATGGCGGCAATTTAGAATTGTTTCACGCGCGTGATTCTATATTGCGAATACAATGTCAACGTACGTACGTAAAAATGCGATGGAACAGAACAGAGATAAGAATATACGAGTATGAAAGATTGAAATAAAAGCAAGGTCTTGTACATTATCAACGCGGGACAAAGAAAAATAATTTTACTTTGAGTCGACAGACGCGCGACTGTTGTAAAATGTTGATGCAGTTTATGTAAAAATATTCTACTCTCTGTGTGGATAATAAGAATACCTGGAAGTGCTTAAAATAAAATTTTATCACCATTCCTCGTAATGAATACCATTGACGTCAGAAAACCTTTTTTTTTTTTTGAGATTCTTAAATATTTAACTAGTTTCATGGGAACTCGAAAAAGAATAAGATGGTATAAGAGGATGATAAAATTACGAATATTTGGAGTTTATCGCTACTTTTATTTCTAATGCTCGAGTCACATTTATTATTACCGTGTGTTAATATATTATTAAAATTTAACGTTTTTTTCAAGCTTCGAACGATAATGGAAAAAATGGAAAACATCGTTAAACCAACAGTTTCACAAATTAAAGAAAAATATCATCTTCGCGGTAGTTATTTCTATAGTGTTTGATATCAAGAGAATTTCTGATTTGTCCCTCTCAAATATATAACGATTATAATAAATTCTCGTAGCATTGAAAGACTGAACTCTTTGTACTGAGAAAATATGAAACTCACGTATTGTAAAATATTCCTCGTTACATTTTAAATTATATATTATATTCCCATCGTAATTTTACAAAATACAGATTTCACTGAAACTGATCGTAAAGGGAAATACCCTTTTTAATGGCACATGGCATAATGTTGGAAACGATGTTGTAAAAAAGGTCTTTAATATCAAAAGCGTATGGCATCTGGCTAGCATATCCTGTCGGACCTACAATTTTTATTTCCCTCTTTATGTTTCTCGGTTTATTTCGTCTTTTCTGCATATAGATTTTATAAGCGGAAATTCCAGAAACTGCTGATACCTTTTCAAACGTATCAACATCGAAAATACTTCTTTTTTTTCATCCTTTAGTATCACGAAAGTCCCACGTACGCCGAAAGACATTAAAGTATAAACTTTAAAACGGATCGATTTTTTCCAAAAAGTGTAGAACTCGTTGGATGATCTCGACTGAATGGTTCCTAATAACTGTACAATGCCCGTAGGTGTCCATGCATTCATGGAAAGGCAGAAATCAAAATGTGTGTAAAAAATATAAAAATATGCAAAGTATAACAATATCCGTGTAACAAAACTAAAACAAATATCCGTGTAAATTCCATTTCTTCTGCTATAATAGAAGTATGAATTTACGTAAAAATGTAAAGAAATATACAAGTATATAAAAGATATAAAATATTCAAAGTATAAAATCGTCATGATATTTAGCGAACATTCGGCGAATAAATTCCGTTTATCCAGCTGTGTTCATAAAAAATATACATCTGCATGGACGTCCATAGCGTATTGGTAACCCATTAAAGCGATTAATACAATTGTAAAGCATCGATCAAGAGAGAAAAAGAAGATTAGCTCGTAATTAGTCGATTCTTTTTCTCTTATCTTTCGTTATCTGATTGTAAATGTATTCGCATAATAGGCCATTACCGTCGAATCTCGCTGCGAGACTGAATTACCGAGTTCCTGTCAAAAAAACATCAGATTATACAATCATGTCCGTTTAATCGGTCAATCGTGTCTCATAAACTATTTTATTCCCTCTAAACAAGCTCGTTTAAAATTAACGACCGCCTCACTCGTTGCTTTGCATTTATTCCTTGCTCGTTACTCATTCTCGTAATTTATTCCAGACGAGAGATACAGAACCAATTAATCAAGAGTTAACGTTTTAGAAACAGAGCAAGAAAGGTGGAAAGCCATTGAAAAATGAGGGAGAAACGTAGTTTTTAGTATTCTTTCTTCGATGGTTAAATACGGAAAAGGATTTAGTTTAATTTACCTTTATCTCGGCAAAATGCTGAAAAATCCTCTTCCACGCCTGATAATGATACGAATATACGAAGATAAGAGCGAAATACGAAGAACAGTAAGAGAAGGGAAACGAGATAGTAGGATTAATCGCTATATTTCAAATAAAAGACAAATAATATTTCCTGCTTCGGAGTAAAATCGATAGAAATACGGAGAATTTGGTGAAAATTGAGTAAAGAGCGAGGAATTAAAATACGGAATTAGTTCCTGTGCTTAATAGAAAAAAAGAACGCGAGGAAACGAGAAAGAAATTTTAAGAATCTCTCCCTCGACGAAGATACAATCAATGGAAATACAAAGAAAAAACTCAGCTAAAACGCGATTAATAAAAGACAAGAAATTGAAACGTTTTACGCTATATTCCAACGAACAAATTTTCCGCATCGCTTCGCGTCTGTTTACCGTAAAGTCGATGAAAGATATAAGAATGAAGTTGGCCGGAAGTCGATGAAGCCGTCAACAGCCGATTGCCGTTCTAATCGCCGACGCGCTTGCTTTTGCCATACCGAGCGGCTCCTTTTAATTTACAAAATTTTTCAAATACCCTCCCCCTCCCCCTTTTACACTTGCCACTTCGATGTTCTTCGATTTTGTAATTTTTCCATTCTCAAAATCTCAATCGTCGGAACTTTCCGATTCTCGAAACATTCGCATAACGGATCTCTTATTTTACACGATCCAAACTAATTTCAAAATTCATTGACATCGTCATCGGAACATTTCAAACATAAAGGGAAATCTAACGATCTATCTATTTGACCGCGAACATAAAACAAACGAAATCTTCTACGCGCATCCATACGATACATATTCGATGGCGATCGTGATCAACTTGTTATAAAAATTACGTTCTTACGTAACGCGATGGCTGACAAAAGTATGTATGCGCGTTACATCGCACAATGCCGATGAACGATATTTCAGTTCGAAGTTCGCCGGAAGTCGATGCAGCGTCAACAGCTGATGCGGTTGTACTCGGTGGTACGCGTGCCTCGCTATACCTGCGGATCATTACGATGTATCCCTGACTTTGAATTCGTTAGTCAGCCTATGCTGCACGTACGGTATACCACGCTTCAATTTTTCATCGGTACGAAATCAAGGGCGTGGCCGGTCGATAATCTAAAAACGCGCTGCGAAAAATATGCTCCGTATGTGTTGGCGCGGATAGGGACGAAGCCGACCGTCAACTTTCGAGGAGGCGAAGCTGCATGTATAACAGTGTCTTCGTCGCTTGTACGCGTTCATCGGCACGCTGTTACGCAGGAGAATTTGTTTTTTAACTTGTTAGTCGACGATCGATCTGTTTTCTACGTACTTGGATGTCTTCGTCGCTTGTACGCGTTCGTCGGCATCCTGTTACGCAGAATAATTTGTTTTTTAACATGTTAGTCGACGATCGATCTGTTTTCTATGTACTTTTAATACGTCCGGGGGAGCATGCTCGTGGAAAGGATAAAGAGTGCTGGATGTTGATAACAGAGTGGTGGCGTGATCTAAGGGATTAACGTAAAACTCTAACGATTTTGTTGCTCCTCTTTTCGACCGGCTTTCTTGAATATTTCGTGCAAAATTTTCTTTTCCAGATTACAATCACATTTTCTTCGCCTTTTTACATGCGGTGATCGGTATAGTATAGAGTTCCGCCTCTTTTCGTTGTACAACCCGTGATGATGTCGTTACGCAGTAATAGGAGCTATTGGGTTGGCAACTGAGTGATTGCGGATTTTACCATTACGTGGTATTGACAAAATCCGCAATCACTTAGTTGCCAACCCAATATGTGGTAGTACGAAAGTGCGATGTTAACACTTTACCGACCGATAGCCTGTTAATCGGCTTTTTGTCACCGACAATCTTTCTCGTTATTTGAGCAGTAATTTGTTAGTTAGTACTAAGATACCTTGCTCAATTGCGCCAGTTGCGTTGCTTCGTAAACTCCCATAGTTTTATACCAATTTGAAATCTTATCGTTCGCGATGAACGAGAAGAATGGCATCGGAGAGTCTAAACCGAAAGAGAGCCGGCGCCAAGGAGAATCTGCGCCTGAGCTGCCGGTCGGACGTGCGTATGCTGTTGAACCGCTAGCGGTCGGTAAAGTGTTAATTAAAAGTGAACGGTTTTCTTTTGCGAAACATGTCTGAAACACGGTATCCTAACGTGTCTAAAATAGCGCTTGGGAATGTTTGTCTCGTGGTCGATTCGTGGGTGATACCGATGATCGATTTGTCGTCGATCTCTTGCCGTTGATAAATAATTATCGCTAGCCTTTCGTGTTTCATCGGAATTACGAAAGTTCTTGGACAGACAAAACGAACTTGGAACGAACAAGTTCGATTAATTTTTGCCTACGATGAAGATTATTAAGGAATATATGTATTACTTTGTCTTTTTAATATAAGGAAGTTTAAAATAAAATAACGTTCGAAAATTCTTGTCTTTTATTATTCTCCAAGCGTACGATTTAGGCCGTTTTATCGATGTAATTAAGAACAAAGATTCGACGGATATTTGAATTTTTCACAATCATGTACGTTCGTGTTGTCAACGGAGGAATTAAGGTTGAAGCGTGGGATTCAAAGATTCAAATTCGATAACCGAAAGGTAAAAATATATAGAGTTTCAGAAATGACGTTCAGAAACGTTGCACGTTTTTATCGTTCACGTGCAATCTGTACGGCACACTGCACGCCAGTGTTTAATAATAATGGAAATTCGCGAACGTTACGGAAATAGCAAAGTAAAACGATTCTTTCTGTGTTCGTATCGTTGTATTAAAAATTCGTATTTACGAAAATACTGTACAAAGTTGATTTTTTCTACCAATGTTTTTATTCGTTTCGTTTCTTTTGTCTGATTAACCAAAGAGCGGACGAAATTCCTAAAAACGTGCGACGAAGCTTGAAAACATGTACCACGTTTGTACTTTTACCCTTTGTCTGTCTGATCCGAGTAAAATTTTGTCCGACTCTTCGGGACGATTCGTCGCGCGATTTCGCCACGGAAGTCCGTTAAGTCGGAACTCGAGTATTCGCGTCAAATTAATCAATTCCTGCCACGATGAAACGAACCGCACACCGTTTACGTAACGAGCTAATTGCACAAGTTAATTCGAAACTTTCGTCGTCTGGTACTCGTTGCTCTTGCGACAGAAACGACTTGGACGACAACGATTCATTGTGGATGGACACTTCGGGAATCACAAACTGAGTTATTCGGCTCGAGGTTATCTGCGAAAGTAGAATTGTTTGCGAACGGTAACATTCTTCGGCTTCGGTGGAATTGCGTTGGGTTTTGCGTCGATTAATTTGATGATTGTTTAAGGCAGTTTGAGATGCTGGAAAAGAAAATACTTTCCTCTACGCTTAAGACGTTTAGACGTTAGAACGACACGTTCTAATTGCGTAACGAGCGATCACGTTGAATTAAAAAAGAGAATGACAAAGAACGTCATTCAAGAACGTTGTAATCAGTCTGAATCTCTGGAAAAGTGAACACGTATTCCCTTGATCGTATTTGCTTGTTTTAACGAGCTTCTGTCTTGTACAAAGCGGAAGAAGGAGATAGAAATGGGAAACTTGTAGGAAGACTAAAGATTGTAAAGGATAGAAATTTCAAAGTAGGAAAATTCGCGAAGATTCTACCGCGAACGGTAACTCGACATACGCAACAAATTTCTTCCGAACAGAGATGTTAACCAGAATTGTTTTTGACGAGTATACTCGTCACGAAGAAACGGCGATATTTTGCCTTACCACGAGCCCTGTCGGTAATAAAATTAAAAAATAAAACGGTCCTTTCGTTACAACTTAACTCTATATTATAACAACGCTGTGTTTGACGAGTATGTTTTCTATCGTTGCTTACTTTTTGCGACACATTTTCGGTACGCGCTTTTCAAAGTTTTCAAACAGGTCGCAACGGCTAACTGTTTAATCTCGTTCTAAAATTTCAAATCTCTCTCAAATTTTACCACTATACGTGTAATTTTGATGGCTGAATGTCACTGTAGTATAGTGAGAAAATTGCAAAATATACATATGACACACACGTATGTATGCATATTCGTAAAAAATATCCGCAAGTGTTGGAATACTTTCGCGAGCCACTGCACGCGTCTATTTTCCACCATATGGGCAGAAGCCACGGCCTACTAACGAAGCGACTATCGATTTAATTTGATCGTTTATACATATAAATAAAGCCTAGACGATGCATCGAAGGAGGGAAATCCACGTGTCGACAGCGTTTGACGCGATCATACGATCAATTGACATCTCTGTATTCAACAGTTCAACGAACTTGCTTCTGGTAAGGTCAGGGCCGTTCAACAACGCGAGCTCGCTCACAAGTAGAAACGCTGTCATCTTCGTTAACGAAGGCAGCGCCGGTATAACTGTATCTGCTGTTCTCTCTGCTGCGACATCGTGCGACGAGCAAAACTGTTCCCAGCGATAAACTTTGGCGCGCAACTTCGACGTATAATATGCACACACGACGAAACGACCGATGAAACGGTCGCTGGGATTTCGTATTCCTCGACGATGCGTCGCTATTCGCTACCTTTGTACTTCTAACGACATAGTTCCGATAAATAGACTTTAAAATAAAGAGCAGAGTACTAATGGCGGGCCGTTTCGAAACGAAGCGGTAGATAAAGGGAATAAAAACAGGATGATATCGTTACAGCGTAGTTTCTTTTTATCAGACATCACGAGCTTCCTTTGTTCGCGACAATCTTCGTCGCGTTAGGTTCAGCAGACAGACGGGCGATGTGACGTCGTTAGAATTTCCAAGTACTGAAAACTTTGTTTCTCTTAATTTAGTTTAGCTAGAGAGTTCATCGTTCTCCGCCGGTTTGGAAAATCATCGCGGTCGTTACGCAAGAACGGAGTCCTGTTCTTTTCTTTTATATTTCTTATTAGCGATTCTCGTTTCAGTCGTATAATTAATTATCCATTTAGTACAGATTTTGAAACACACAAAATATACGTATGTCTTTGTCAGATGCAATAACTTTTTTGTCTGACCGAACCAATCGGTTAATCATGCAAGTCTAAAATTAATTTTACATCGTGTTACCTTAGAACGTCAGAACCTTATACGACGCTAATAACAAACGCAATGATAATCGAATAGCCTATGGCCTTTCTTCGTATTTCCATAAAAAAAAGAAAACAATTTTTATACGGTAAAGATTATAAATAAATTTTTCATAGCGTGGTAAGTGGCACGTAAATATGTACAGTGTATATACGATAAAGAGTATACGTAAAAAGTATTTATAAATATTCCCATAAAAGTAAGCACAGCCAAAATTATATCTCAGAATCCTAGAGAATTTGGGACGAAATATCGAAACCTTCGTCGAACGAGACTCGATCAAAGGGAATTCGAGTAGATGGAGAATAAAATCGAGCAATAGGCTAACCAGAGAATTATCGGTTTGGTTTCAGGCAACTCGTTCGAAAATGTCGCCGGCTGAGCCGTAATTCAACGATCTTGGTAGAAAGGAAGCCGAGGGCCGCGAAGAAGTGGCGGACAAGGAAGAAATGGCGTCCACCAGCGGGCACAAGAGGAACGGCTCGAGCTCGAGCATGTTCACCCACAAACGCACCGAATCCGGCGGCGGTTTTATCGGCCACAAACGCTCGGAGAGCGGTCACAAACGCGCCGAGAGCATATCCAGTGCCTTTGGCTACAAACGATCCGAGAGTGGCCACAAGAGGAACGAGAGCAGCGGCGGTGGTTTCGGCCACAAAAGGTGATTTTCGCCTTTTCGAACTCCACCTTGCCTGCCCTCTCTGCTGCTTACCTTCGTCCAGGTCGAGAGTCTCAGCTCCTTTCTCTCCTCTCTACTTTTTTCTCCTTTCTTTCCTTTCTTTTTTCTTTTCTTAATACGCTTTCCTCCCCTTCTTCTTGCGAGTCTAATGTAATATACAGGGGACCTTGCCTTACGTTGGAAGAACGCGGTGGAAAAACTGCTTTTCAGGGTCTACGGGTGTGAATTCTCACGCTCGTTATAAGACTTCTCTGTTTTACCTTTATGGGACAATCATTTAAAACGGTAGACGTGGTTTTATTTTTGTAACAGGGACTCGGAGCTTGTTTAGGCGAACTCTTATCGATCGAATCTTTCGTCCGAATTTTGGTTAGTCTTTATCCTTCGACGCTGAAATCGTACGTTGTGATTTAAATAAGTAGACGCATAGCCAAACTCTTTAGAACGACTGAAAGTTTAAATCTCGATTGTTGAACTTTCAACAGCGCGAACGTTTCTATCAATTTTAAGACTTTTTAATATTAAAAAGGCAGTCTCTTTATTATCATTTTTATTACATTGCTCATCGGCTTATCACCGTTTTCCCATTACTCTGTCTCACCGAAATTTAAATACGCGCCAACCTGAGTTGAAGTTTCCAAACTCGATTCTCTCGTAAACGAAGGCTCCTCGTTCGTTCGTGTTTTCAATCCGTCGCTGCATCTACAATCCCCTTTGATTCCTTCCCCCTTTGACGATCTTTGCACCGCTCATCCAGCGATACATCGTGTATTTACACGACAGTGTTAGATCTATGGGAAACTTACATTCTCCATACCTTTCGTGTACCTTTTCTTCGTCGAGAATTGCGACACGGTGGCTGTCGCTTACGCATAATCATTTTTGACAATTTGTCCGCTATTTCCGCATAATATGTTCTCGCCGTTTTCATTTTTTCTTTCAAAGAAGCAGCAGCAGCAACGACAAGCGGAAACTAGAGAACACAGGTGGCTCGTTGCCATCTATGCCAAAATGCAGTAGTATAAGCCAAATAGTATAAGCTCCTTGGACCGCTCGAAGGGTTAATGTTTAAATCAGAGAGAACCATGGACGTGGATATGGATTTTTTGCGGGCGCTGGTATTGCAGAGCTATCCCCTCAGATGGGACGAAAAAAATTCAAATAACACGGGGGAAGGTTCTTGTTAGGTTGTAAAGTAATATGATCCTCCGACTGGAGCTCTGCGTGTAATGTTTAGATAAGTAGAGGTTCGGCGTTCAGGGGCTTCCAGGATTCTGTTTGTCTTCTCCCTTTCTTGTTCGTTAACAAGACAGGAACCGAGAAATTGCGCCTGCGACCACGCAACCGACTTCCTGTCCTGCGGTATTCGCGTTTTATTATGTCTAAGATTATTGCTTATACTTACCACAAGTACATAGTATACCGTATAACGTTCCCCGAGTTATACGAATTTCCTGTTGTACGAGACTCGGACCGCAAACCTCAAAATTAAGAGAAAATCTTTCCCTTTTTTATTTTTCTCTTTTTTATTTCCTCGAAAGAGTTTCTAATTAAATTTTTTCAAATATTCCTTTCATTTACTATCTTCGAATATTCCTGGCTATTTTCTACGGTATTATTACTTGTCTCGAGCAGCGTACGTTTAGGCGTACGAGTTCGATCCTTTTTCTTGTTCATTTTCTGTTTATAAACTGTACGTCCCGTTTTAATTAAATTTTGCCTATGTATCGAGGGCAAGATGCAACGTAGATAATGAAAGCTTATTCAGGAGTCCAGGGTGCTGAGGTAGCCCAATCGTTCGCTATTTACGTTGATCAGCGCACGAACTCCTCTCTCGGTGTTAACCCTTCTCGATTGTTTCGGCGACAAACGCTATTTTTATCGTTACGAGTTAATTACCCATCGGCTACTAAAAATAAAATTAACTTGTCCATATTACGATAACTCTACCTTTAAAGGTTCGTTCAGACAGACGAAGGGTAGCTGATCGATACTTTTTTAACCCACTGATCGAAAGTTTCGCAAAGGTAGCGTAAATGGTAAACAGGAATTTATTTATGAACGACGATTACCCAATCTGTCGTTTTTATATCCAACGAATAGAACTTTCTCAAATGTGTATCGGAAATGTAGAGGTTGCTTCATAGAAAGGACAGTAAATTGATATTTATTTTTAGTTCAATTATCAACACTTTTCCTAAAGCGGAAGGTAAGTGTCCTTTTCATAAATTGTAATCGATGTTTCCTTTAATCTGGTGTTTGAAACTGTCGCGAGCAAACCGTCAATAAAAGATTTATAAAGTAGAAACGTTCGCGATTTCAGTAGCTCGTTATTGACGTTGATTCATCATCGCTTGAAATCGTTGAAATTGAATTTTCTAACTTTCGGAAAGAGGTTGCTTTAAAAATTCGAACAGTTTTAATGTTCGAATAAATTTGTTTAAATATTGGAAGAATTAATATTAAAGTACGATTGTTATGGCAAAATTGTTCTCGTTCTTATTCGACAAATATTCTACAGTTTTCGTTCGTCGCTATTAATTTTCACTCTGATCGAAGAGACTCGCATAGTTTTCCAAATTTCATAATCATACGCGAGCCTCGTTGCAAATGTTCTTGGTTCGCTCTAAATTGAAAGTGACGTAAATCATCGATCTTCGAATTTAACCTCATGAAAAATGGAGGAAGCAGAAAGATCTAATTGACCTTCGCTGCCTCTCCTTGCGATCTCCTCTTGACTTTTAACTGAGAAACATCCGAGGACTTTGGCGTGCTCATATGCTAATGATCCACGATGATCTTACAACGATGACTTCAGGTTCCACTGCAATCGATCGAATCATCCGACAATTGTACGAAAATAGACACTCGCGAAAGCTTACGCGTTTCTTTCCATCGATCAGCTAAAATAAACATCAAAGTGGATAGAAATCACACGAGTTGCAGCCGGAACTATATCGAAGATTCGCATCTCGATAGGAATAAATTGCCAGGTATCTGCTACCAGTATTGCCTGATACCATTCAGAATTTCCTCGTCTATCTCGATAAAAATATGAGACACTTTAGATATAAAATCTATAAATTTGCCGGTCCATCGACAAGCCAAATCGAAACAGAATTATTAAGAAACTTTCCGAAAAGAAGACCCGTATCTTTTGATCAAATGGTCGAATCATCGTAAATTCAACGCGCAAGATAAATACGACGAGAGACAAAGTCGTCCGACAGTCGATAAACTTTTTTATTTTCTAAACATAAAACGTATAAAGTCAGTCGACGATTAGTCACAATTATCACAACTATCGACTTAAACCTAGCTAATGTTTAAAAAAAGTAAAACCGAAACTTCCAATGAGATTTACTCGATTCACTCATTTACGTATTCTGTCGTCTTGTGAGTCGTCTTTAGAGAAAAGAAACGAAGGAAAAAATTCCCAATTACTAATCGTCCGTGAAGAATTGACCAATTCCTGAATCCTTGATCTTGTACGCAACAACGCCAGACCTGGACGCTTAATTTACAACGTATGTAGCGGACGATTGGATGGCCGCTTTATCGAGGTCAACAAGAACAAGAGTGGAAGCTTAATGGATCACTTCCAAATTACACGTTGATCGTCTATTGCATTTCCAGGTCCGAGTCTGGCAGCAATTACCATGCCGGACATCGAAGGAACGAAAGCATGTACGCTATGACTGGGCTGTACGCGGAGAGTGCGGCCACGGGAACCGACGAAACCACAGACCCACTGCAGGCAACCGGTAGCAGACTGACTCACGACACCGTCATCAGGTGTCACAGTAGAAATCCCAGTTCTGGCCTCGTGGACCATAGGTGAGTATAACTGACGCGTACGACACGAGGGATACTCATTTTGTTGCGGATCTTGTTAAAAAATAACGTCGTCATGAGGTAATTAACATCGCTGTTACTAGCAACTGTTAGGAACTAGCGAATCTATGACCATAGTATATGGAGAAAGATATGTACGATACTCGTATTTCTATTATCAGAATATAAATCTTCTTTATTATAATATTTATCAGTGTGTATAACAAATGAAAATTGTAACATTTGACGGGCTTGAACTTGAGTTGTATCACTTGGCTCGAACGGCGCATGGAAAACGTGAAAGAATCTCGCTCGTCCTATAGGAATCGTTTTCATCGTTCAATATCGAAGAAATTATCGGCCAGTAATCAGAAAAACGCAGTTCTATCTTCTTTTTAGCGTCGTAGTTTCAAGGTTTTTGAAAGTACCAAGTTTGATAAAAAATCTCATACGTTTTTCTTGTTATTATATCTTTTCTTACTTAGCTTTATTTGTTATTATTCGCGTAAAGAGGAAAAACTCGAAGCGGATAGTTGGATTTTATGTTTATTTTTTCGATTTTCACTGTGAATTCCACGCTCCAGAGACTTAGAAGCATTTCTCGCTCGTTTGTTATAAAAAAAAAAAATAAACTTCCGCGGTTATACGTCATCGGCTACAATGTACACGTTGTGTTATAAATAACAATCGGGAATGACATGGAACAGAACAAAATTGTCACGAACAAAGTCGAAAAAGAGAAAGCGAGACGCTAAGAAGCGAATCGTGAAAATGTTATGGCGTTTCTTTCTATTACACAATCGGAGATTTCTGCAGCACGGTCAATCCATCCGCGAATTTACATACACAAATGGTTTCTAGACGACCGTGGTAAAAATTGCAAGCTGTAACCCTCGAAAACGTGAAAAGTGAAAGCACCAAGCTGACCATGACACGGTTATTCGTGAAATAGATTCTTTTGTAACAGTGTTATATGTGTCATAGGCACATCCTGTTACGAGTCCTGTTATCATAAATTTATTCGCCTAAATGAAGTTAGGGACAGCGTTAGAGAGTAGATAGACGAGCGTATCGTTTAAAAACGAAGATGGGGAAA
Source organism: Bombus vancouverensis nearcticus (assembly GCF_051014615.1). Lineage (NCBI taxonomy): Eukaryota > Metazoa > Arthropoda > Insecta > Hymenoptera > Apidae > Bombus > Bombus vancouverensis. The sequence goes on along the minus strand of NC_134915.1, from coordinate 15,123,550 downwards.
GATACGGTGAAAGTATTTTTCACCATCTTCCGATCGAACTGTCGCTTTACGATCAGACAGGAGAATTTTAATATTAACATGGTCGATGTCGCAACATGTCATAATCGAAAATGAAAACAAGCTATTCGATTCAAAGGAGTAAATTTTCTACAAATACGCCTGATACATTGACAAAGTTCCACGGAAGGAAAAACATAATTATGTAAACGAGCAATATTTTGGAAATTTTGGTGGAGATAAAAGGATGCACGAGTTTAGCCGCAAAAACGAAATATACAGGAGATTTTAGTAATACGAGATTGTTTCTTTGTAAAATAATAGAAATCTTCTCTCGTAATCTTCGAATATGTTGCAAGAATAATTGTAAAGATATGATATCAGGTTTTAAGGGTGTGTTAAAACGAGTAAATAAATTCAATGTTTCTCTGAATGCACTACTTGTATATATTACAATTCCTGAAGTATCTTGATCTCTTGGAGGCGTAGAACGGAACGTGTATAGCGAATAAGGACGTAAGTTTTCATATCTTTTCCTTTTTATCTTTTCTTTCTCGTTTAACGATAACGAGAAAAAACTGAGATAACGAAGCTACAATTTTTATTAAAGCGAATTTGAATTTAATTGTACAGGAAATGTTTTCATAGTAGTATCTATGTTGTACTTGAATAATTGAAATTATCTTCTGCGTGAAATACGTATATCTGTTTTATCGACAGAGTACACCAACAAGCAATTACCTGTATAATTTCTATTAATTATATCGCTATACGGTGTAATCTATATTAGTCATATTTATTACTATTTTGTATTTGTTATGTCTCCAAAGATCAATACGCATACTTCTGTGTTAACTTCAATCTGTCCTAACTCATATGCACGCAATCACGGTGCATCATTCAGCACAGTATTATTCATGCTTGCTGTTTCTTCTTCTTACACTTTTTCAGAGATTTTATCATCAAATGTCACAGCAGGAATCCCAGTGCTTCCATGGTGGACAGGTAAAGCTGGCATGATTATCACTTACGATACAATTAATCAAAGAGAAAAGAAAAGTGAGACGATTACGATCAACTAACAAAATCCTGCAAAGTCGACTAACAACATTCTAATTTGTATTATATTCCCATCGAATCGATCGTCTTCTTTAATCCTTTAACTGTATCGCCGGGATTGGACTAAAATTACGTTCGAAGGCACTCTAAGGCTATTTTCTACGCTCTAATTTCGCAAGTAATTGCACACGAGACGAAGATTGTGAAAAGCTAGGACGATGAGCGCGATAGCCGGATTTCCTTTTAAGAACGACGCGTCGCGTCGCGATGAACGAAGAATTTACTTTAAATAAGGAATCGAAGTGACGCCAAGTGGACTGTAGGCTGTCGACGATCCTAGCAACCCGACAGATGTAGCCTAGTTGTTGGTGATCCGAAGTAACGTTCAATTGGCTTAAACAGGAGTCGATCATTGAGGATAATAAAATTCTGCAAGAATTCAAAATTAATACGATTACGACCAAACATTATAGCAAGGTAAAGATATTTCAGTCAGTCGAGTTCCCGAGAACGTAAACAATCTCGAACTTTGCATGAAACGATCGAACTTGTTGTACATTATGAGACGTTGATCGATCTAATCGGAATAGAATTCCGCTGGGAATCTTACGATTAAATCGTACAGAAGTAATCTTCTCCGCGTTACACGTCTAATTTATGTGAAATTTCTTTAACGATGTTTAACTGGAGATCCTGCGAGTCTACGATAAATCGGCAAAAAATTATTTGAACTAAACGAGAAGCAAGAATAAGATCGATGTCTATATTCGATGATCATCGTTTTTCAAATTTCACGCTCTCTTAATTCATTTTCTAGATCTTTTAAAAATAACGCCAAGAGTTTCTTCACCTCGTCGCCAGCGTCTCGCAGTTAAAGGATTAATCGAGTCGCACACGTGCTTCTCGCTTTGTTCCTTCGCTTTATACCAAAATACCCGACGATTCCATAGCAGAATTCTTAACACGTTTTTCTTGTTGGCATGGACTGTCGACACAGGACGGAGAAGGAGAGAGCGCAAACTCCGCCGTTTAATCCGGATTCGAAGGACTGTGGAATCCTGAGCTGCCGGCCGGCCTTTATACAAAAATTCGCTGGAATAAAGGTACGCTGGAATAAATGTTACTTTATCCAAAATTCCTGCAATGCCCGATGGACCTGCAAGATCCGATTCACGTAACTCTGCTTATTTATCTTGAAAACAGCGAGTTGTTCGTGAAAGTATCTCGACTCTTATTGTGGAGGGATCTTTTACGAGGTGTTTCAGCTTCTTGCACGAGACATTTTAAAAGTTCATTCACGCTATAACGACGCTCCGTTATCACGGTTAAATGAATAAAGCTCGTAACGAGTGTGAGAACGTACATAAAAATTACGAGACATTTACTGCAACTATCAAGACGAAATTAAGATTTCTACAAAAAGATCGAATACTCTCGCGAGCAACTGTGAACCGACATTTTTAAATCTCTGCAATTCTATTTATTTATTTATTAAAAAAAAAAAAATCTTCAACGTTGGTAATCTTTAGTATGCTTTCCTTTGTACCACGCTGTTTTGCTTGAACAAATTTTTAGCCTTGTACTAGTTAAAATTACATAAACTGGAAGGGCACACGGTAAATTTCGTACACGTACAGCATTTAGATATTTCCAAAAATCGCTTTGTGTGAGTGATGTTCAAACGGGAGGGTCGTGTTACATTTTCTCGTCATACAGTCTCCGAATGAAGCGATTCGATTAATTCGAAATCGCCAATCAACTTACATTTGTTGCGTATATGGTACACGGATGTGCAAAACGAGGTGCGGTGAGTCATCATTTCGAAAGGATACGACATTGAAACGCTGCTGACATTCTGTGAAAGGTTTTAAGTCATCGTAAGAGTACGAAGCAAAGACGTCATCGTTTTCATTTGACGTGGTTTTATTGTTCGTTGCCATTACATTGCAACGTAATCAGATATTTTGTTAACTCGTGCGAGAACAGGTTTAGCCTAGAAATCTGGCCGAACTCTTCTAGTCTACCGACTATCCAGTTTTTTCATTTATATTTGCAGTCGCGAAGAATTTTTTACAAGCAACAATAAATGCTTGGAATATCCAAATTCTTGTAAATCAGACGAAAGGATATTCCAATCGTAGGAAATTTGTAAAATTGCTTAAATTTGTAAAACTGCTGAAACTCGACCGAATATGTTGAATTTCTCAAATAACTCGAAAGTTCAATTCTAAGATCGCAATTTAAAATTATTTCTTGTATCAAATCCGATAAGATGCACCTACCTTGTTTTTCTATCAACATCAATTTCCGAATTCACCGAGAATTGATCTTCAAGCAATGTAAATTACCTTTTCTTTTAATGCAGACATCGGTAAAAATCATGTAGATTTACATGATTAAAGTCATGATTTTCGGGAATACAAAATTCTAAATGTACTACGTTCACCTGTTCATATCGAGCGCTTTTTAGCTTTGATTTGTCAAACATAGCACGTCGATTATCAGCAAAATGTTTTATCCTGTTCCCATCGTAAGATCATAATGTTACGTTAAAGCGGCGTTTTACCTTCGTTAGTTAAAATGCACTCAAGGGTACAATGATGGAATCGATAAAGCTTTTGCTTATCTAATCGGGTTTTATCGTTCGATTCGGCAGCATGGATGTACGAAAGAATCGATATTATCAGGTACACGTATCTCTGAATTTTACATGATAAAGGGTGCTTTTGTTCTGCCCAAGGCAAAAAAAAAAAACACACACACATATTTCTGATAAAGTACGCTGTCACATTTTTGTCTTTTCAGGTAGAAATTTCTATTCTACGAAATATTAATCGACGTATATAAAATAATATAAATTCCGTAAACACAGAAACAAAAGCTTCTTATCTTCGATTATCCTTCGATTTCCATAGGAAATACGTTTTATTATTTGAGATGATAATATTGATACTTCGTCTATGACGATAAGCGTATTTATTCATAGATTCTAACGTATCTTCAGAATATATTTCATCTCGAAGGCAAAATTAACGTACAAACCAAAGTATTTCGTATCTCTGACAGTCTTTGAAGGATATATACAAACACTTACAAGTATACATTCTTTTATAAATTAATTGCTATATATATATATATATATACACGTGATTTTTATTCAGATATTTCTCATTGATCTTCTATCATTTATTCGAAATATTTCATGGATAAAGAAAACGTTATATCGCGTTAAAAAAAATAATTATTGCAGGAGGAGCTGTGAATTCCTCTTTAAGCGTAAATAAGCGTACAAGTTCGTAAAGTGTATAAGTCTGGAGTTATACGTAGAGCAGGTGGTGGTAATCACAGATGTACGTACGTAACCTTGCAAACAATCTAGAACAATCTTGATTTCTTCGATCGTTTTACAACCTTCAAGTTCGTTGTGTGTAAATTCTCTATAACCCCCATAATTTTCTATATAAAAGAGAAAGATCCTTTGGTATACCACGTTAAGCTCTTTTAACTTCTTTACGATGGTAGCAGCACTTTGCATTTCGCTATGATACTCACTACGTTTCAAGAAATATATTATATTAATATTAAAACATAAAATACAAGAAATATAAATTTATATACCAAATATGTCCAAACGCTTCACAAACACCATAGACATTTGCAAATTTATCATCGGTGTTTTTAATCAACGTGTGCTGCTAGAACATGGTGCAAGACGTGGCGATGTCGTAGAAGTAAGAGTTACCTCGCGGCTTCTTAGAACAGGAAACCTAACAAAGAAACACGTCGAATTTGCACTGGCAATCGTCATCGGAGACGCTCAAGGTTCAATTAACACACATTAACGAACGATCATCCCGTGATTTTTCCAGGTGTTTGTGTTCCTTCTGTCGTTTCTCGTCACGCTGCAGCAAGCACTTAGTTCAGGTTACATAAATTCTGTGATCACGACCATAGAGAAAAGGTTCGAAATCCCGTCCAGCCTTTCAGGCGTCATTGCTAGCTCCTATGAAATTGGAAATGTCATCACCGTCATCTTCGTCAGCTATCTTGGTAGCCGAAGACATATACCTGTTTGGATAGCTATTGGTAAGTATACATCATAAAAGTATTCGAAACTATTAGGTCGTCCGAGAAGTTTCTTTCGTTTTATAAAGAAATAACGGATGCGCAACATTTTCCGTTTTATATTATTTTATCGAATTACGTACGATCCATTTTTGTTTTATGAAGATAGAAATCACAACGTTTGACAGATTAGGTTTCATGTTTGTATAAAGACGCGTCGTTGTAAAAGACGTGTCTGTAAAAGAAAGACACTTTCCGGACAATCTATAACGCTATTTAACTCTCGCAGAGGCTGGGTCAATCCTGACACGTTAACGTAAATATTACAATATATAACTATATCGTATTCCTTAGTTTTTACGTCACTAATTATTCTCGCGTTCTATTTATCCCATAAGATTGATAAGGTCGATTTATTAAAATAGATGTGTTCTATTAAATTGTGCAAACAGTTTTATGTTTCAAGCGAATGTTACGAACATTGACTGTTTGCCCTGTGGCTACAAAATAGATCATTCGATACTTGGGACAACGATAATCCAGTCTTTGTTGGATAAAGCACTAGCACTAGAATTAGTAGAGTAGAGAAGATAATTAATACAACACTCTCTTTTTACAGAAATTTTGTAAGTTTTTAAACAGTAGCCATATTTTGCTTTCTTTGGTACCAAGTATCGTACTTCGATCAAATTGATATTAAAGTTCTAATAAGATAAGCGTGTTTGCAAGCTAATTATATGAAATATTTTTTAATTATTGTCATTCCAGGCGCCGTCATAATGGGACTGGGATCGATGATCTTTATGGTACCACACTTCACAGCCGAACCCAATTTAATGACGGCTGCAAACAATTCTAGCTCGGACAACATTTGTCGCGGTGTTTCGTTACGCGAACAAGATATGGGACTAGGTGAGAGTTTAATGAATTGTGAAACGACGAATAATGTTACATGTAGAAATGTGAATTTCGTGGTTCGCCTGCTAAAAGAATATAAATTTTAATTTGAAAAAAAAAGAAGAGAAAAAGAGAAATACTTAATGCTGATTACATGATTTATCAATTTATCTTTCCTTAAATGTCAAATATCAACGAAATTCACATTGTCGTCGAGTAATGTCTAAAAATAACATTTGCACAGAAACTGAAAGTATCATCCTTTCTTCGTAGGTCGTTTATCGTCTGGATTATCGTCTCCGCCTTTAGCACCACACAACAATTTAAGAGGTGATAATTGCATTCAGGGATCTCCATCTACCGCTGGTCCTGTTATGTTATTTGTACTTGCTCAGTTATTATTAGGCTGTGGTGGTTCCCCTTTATTTACCCTCGGCACTACTTACATAGATGATCACGTACGACCAGAAAGTGCTTCTTTGTATATCGGTAAGAAAATATACTGTTTCGAGAGGTTTAAGATTTACCGTATAAGAATATTTTATTAAGCAGCTCTTATGTTTCTTTTAGGTTGTATGTATAGTATGGCAGCTTTTGGGCCGGTTTTAGGTTTTCTTCTTGGAGCTTATCTGTTATCATTTCATATGGATTCATTTTCTGGAACAATCATCAGTATAGGTAATGAAATATGTCTAATAAGGTGACTGCATATTTGTATGAACACGGTTATAGAAATGTACCAGATGCATAAAAGTCTGCAGTTTTACTAGTGATATTTGGTTGTACTCAAAATTATGAGATATTATTTAAGATAAAATTATTCTTCTACAGATCCAGGTGATCACAGATGGGTAGGCATGTGGTGGGGTGGTTTCCTACTCTGTGGCTTACTCCTGATTCTAGTGGCAATACCGTTCTTCAGTTTCCCGAAAACTCTGCAACGGGAGAAAGAAAAAATACGAATTATCGAAAAAGCTAAATCTTCGTCGCAGAAAGAGAAAGAGCAATGCAAAGAACCGAAAAAGGAGAAACTAAATGATAGTGGTTACGGCAAAGATGTGAAGGGTAAGCTTTTAATTCTTGAATTTTTACAACAGAGATTTAATTATTCGCTCTATAAGAGTTTTCCTTAATAAATATTATATGTTATCAAAAATGATCAAAAATTAAAGTTATAATTAAACATAAATATATCTCTCTGTTTCAGATATCCCCAGGAGTATGTGGAGGTTGGTGTGTAATCCAGTGTACGTAGTAACGTGCCTAGGAGCTTGCATGGAATTAGTAATCGTCTCCGGGTTTGTGGTTTTCCTGCCAAAGTATCTGGAGACACAGTTCAGTTTAGGAAAGAGTCAAGCCAGTGTATTCACCGGCTCTATAGCGATACCGGGTGCCTGCATCGGAATCTTTTTTGGCGGATGTTTGCTCAAACGTTTAGAATTAAGACCGAAAGGTGCAGTTCAATTCGTTCTCGTCTCAAACATGATATGCCTGGTGTGCTATGGCCTCCTCTTCTTCCTCGGTTGCGACAACGTAAAAATGGCTGGGACCACTATACCGTACTTTAACAGCAGCACAAAGGGTCCGGAACCCTTTCAAGTAAATCTCACTGCCGCGTGCAACTTCGGTTGCGAGTGCCGAATGACAGACGTCGAGCCAGTCTGTGGAAACAACGGTCTCACGTATTTTAGCCCTTGTCATGCAGGCTGCACTGCCTTCAGTTCGAAATCGAACTTTACTAATTGTGCATGTAAGTGTGAAATTCTCCTTTTTCTTTTCTTTGTACATCACCGAGTATACAATGAGCAGGGAAAGTTTTTATACATAAGGTGAAAAATCTATCTGGCTGGGAACTTTTGCATACTATTGTATATTGAACGTCAATGCTCTATTTTGAACGATACTAATATTTCCTTTATAATGCGATTAGTGCAAAGTACAGTAAAAGACTAAAATAAATCAGAGTACATCGCTAATAAATATAATTAAGTATCTGCTGATAAATATCATTATATTTATCGATAATGTTAGACAATTCTATAATTTCCATATTTATGTTTTAGGTATACACGGAAACTTAACAATGTTGCCACCGGCAGCTCCAGAATTTGCGGAAGTAACGGTTGTGCCAGTAGCTACTGCTGGCCCGTGCACTTCACCTTGTAGGACTATATTTCCATTTTTAATTTTACTTTTTTTTATGACGTTTATCGTTGCTATCACTCAGATGCCTCTATTAATGATAGTGTTACGGTAAGTTTCACTTTTATCACTTTATATATGTTCCATATGTCAGTGTACTTGAGTTATGTTCAAATTTTACATTATTGTTACATTCATTCTACCTGTTGTTTCTAATGCAGATCAGTCTCAGAGGAGGAAAGATCGTTTGCTTTAGGCATGCAATTTGTCATTTTTAGACTGTTCGGTTACATACCCGCTCCTATTTTATTTGGTAATTTAATTGACTCTACATGTTTACTTTGGAAAAGCACATGTGGAGAAAAAGGTGGACGATGTTTACTTTACGACATTGAACAGTTCAGATACAGGTATTCATTATTCCCACATCTGTGCGCAATTTGAAGAAGCTAATTTTAGAAATGTTACTAAGCAGTGACATTTTTCGTTCAATATTTTTCAGATATGTAGGACTTTGCGCTGGCATTAAGATTTTAGCTTTGGCACTGTTCCTCGTTGATTGGTGGTTAGTTAGAAGGAGAAGGCAAATGGAAGATCAAGCACCGTCTTTTACTGTCAACGAATTCGTAGGGTCAATTATCAGCCTTGACAAATGTAAGTAGGACACCTAGTCATAGGTCAAATACTGTTACTAAATGTATGTTCGCAATAAATACTTTGTAGTCTCTATGTGTATTACCAAATTCGTTTGAAACTTTATCACTGCTCTCATGATACTTATAGTGTTGATAAAATTCCAGGAGGTTCTGTATAGTATAGATAATATATCCATACAAGTTTTTCAAGTACTTTCGTCAGCCACTATCATTTTTTCAGGACAATGCCATTTTTTCCAAATTTTTGTCGTCATATTATCGTTCAGCTTCAAAATACGTGTTTTATCTTTTAGTATTCGAAGAAAAACCGCATCTTCACAGTGTCGGAGATGGAGACGGCACATCTCCAAATTCTGAATTGCCCACGCCGTCGTCAATATCGTCGCCTACGGAGCCTACAAAGTCGACGAACCTAGAAGACACCGGCTCGTCGAATCAGACGCAAGATTCGACGGAGATAGGAAGTCGTTCGAAGAACGCAATGGATGTCGATGATATCGATGTTCCCGATACAAGGCAAGCACCCCTTGCTTTAGAAGAACCGGACACAGAAGTCAAACCGTTGACCGGTAAACCCTCTGACAAGCTTGTACGGAACGTTTAATGTTTAACTCGTGTTAGAGGCTATCCAATTGAATTATATCAAAAAGGTGATATTGTGAGTCTGTGGCAAATTGTTTTGAGATCGCAGGTAAACCAATACAGTATATATAGAGTGGAATAATATGTACAACGCATGTGCATTATTAATTTGTGCAATCCTAAAAAAAAAACGCTATTAATAATGGTGGAAAGTGGTACGAATGACTTTAAATGAAAGAAAGAAACGATAATCTCTGTATACATATATGGTGCTAATATACTTTTTTAAAGAGATCGAAAGACGAAGAATTACCTTATATCGTTCCGTACATCGTCAGATACAAATTTAAATTGTGTTGAAGATATAAGTAAATTTTACATACACACACATACAAGATACGTTATATATTCTTGAATACAAGTGAATCGAAAATATTTTTACAGTGGTTATATTTGCGTGAAGGATATTGTTTATCGTGCGAAATAATTTGCCACAGGTTTGTCTCGATGGTTTGGCTATTTTTAGGAACTAATATCACTAGAATGTACATTTTTACGGTGATGCGATATATATGTCAATAAATAGGAACGTAATAGGTGAAAAAATATAATCAGGCTCGTTTCAGACAGACGTATTGTATCTTGATTGAAGAAAGATTTTCTTTGTCTGAGACGAGTTTCCTTCGCCGTTGGAAGATGAGCCTTGCGCGATTTAAGAGAGAGAAAAAAAGGAAAAAGAAAAAAAAATAGGAAAAAAGGAAGAAAGGCCAACAAGGACAAAACTGTAAATATAAAAATTCCTGCCTTAAGAAATACAAGACTAGACAAACGTATATTTAAAGATAATTAATTAAGTGATAGAGTTAACGATCTATAATAAATAATATCATTATAATTGCAGATTGAGAGCTGCGATTTATTTTATAACTAGAGATTAGGCTTTCTCAGAAATAAAAAAAAAGTAGTCAATTTAACCTAGCAATGTAAAGGAAAAAACACGCAAAAAACAAACTAAATGAACTTAATAGCGTTGATCCGTTTATGAAATTAGTTTAACTTTGTAGTAGCGTACGTTTTATTCCTTTTCGTTTCCTTTTGGTTTCTGAAAGAACACTTATATTATCAATGAAAGAATCACGCTTTTAACAAAGCGACACGTTGATCTCTGATATGTTTTCTCCTAAGTACTATGGTATCAGCGACACACTATTTTAAGAGCTTTCAGAAAAAAACGTTAGCATTAAACAACAAAAAAGAAGAAAACAAAATAAAAAAACGGAAGTGTTGATGCGACTTTTTCGTCGTGACGCATGCGTTACTTCTTGTGCTATTCTATGGAATGAAATATGTAATGAATTATAAAATGAATTATGCTTCCAAGCGATGAAAGAAAAACAGGAAGCTATAGATTTTCGGTCAAAGAATGCTGGTGTAACAAAATCGTTGGTCAATTGGAATTAACTGTACAACACGTTGAGAGACGTGTCTCGGACAAGTCCTGGCTTATTACACACAATTTAGCTCACTCGTTGTTAGAGAGAAGACTACTTGTTGTTTTGTACCTGAAAGCTTCTTGTATCCAATTTCAATGTGACAAAAGAATGAAAAAAAAAAAAAGGAGAAGGAGAAACAAGCGAAAGAATACAAAAAAGAAAGAAATATATTAAAAAAAACTCACTCAGGAAAAGAAATTTTATAGCGCGTTAACTGAATCGAAGGAAAGCTATAAATAATAATACAAATATGAAATATCTATCAGTGCAAAATGAACGAAATCTTAGCCTAAGAAACGAACAAAAAGAGAATGATGTAAAGTAACTCGTTTCAGCTCAATTTCTTTTAGAAGCGATTAAGGCAAGATGAAAGAAGATAATTAAAAAGAAGATTCTACAAAAGAAAAATTTTAACAAATAATAATGATGATGTTATATAGGGACAACAACGCCATTTGCATGAACTATCATTTGAAACTGTTCTTTTCTCCTATCGCTTCGGGTACGAAACCGTTCTACTAATGCTTCTATCTAATTCAATTAAAAAATATTGAAATAAACGAACGAAGGGTATATAGAGTTAATTTTACACAGTCTCGAAAAAGAATAAATAAGTAAATAATCTATTATGCTGACGTCGTCGTAGCATTTACTTACGTTAATGCAGACACACTTACCTATGTACGATATTATATCTCGCACGCTGTTTGGCCCATCACTGTCAATTTTTCGAAGTGTAGTTACACACGCTACCTATATATACATACATACATACATATATTATATTTTAGAGGCAATTTTGATGTTTGCAAAGTGGCGAATCCGTACGACGAACTTCATCGTTCGAAACGTTCTCGAGGCCGTGATGATCTCTCTCCTAACTACATTAATTACTACAAAGCAACTTACGTATTAATACTAATACTATACCTACTTTGTGATATGAATCTCTCTGTCGAACGATTGATTTTGTCGGACGGATCTCTCGTATACATGTGGATTATAAACAAAAAGGGAAAAAAGTGCTGTGAATAGAAAAACACAAAAGAAGACGGACAAGTAGAAGAAGGAAAAGAGAAGAAGAAGCAGAGGAATAAGAAGGAGAAGAAGAAGAGAAAAACGGAAGATGTGAGAATATGCAGATTAAAATGTTCAAAAAAAAAAGAAGAGTTAAACAAGTCGAATCAAATTCAGTTCAATTCACACGTTTCGTCGAGAATGAAAGATGCGAGATTGTTAACAGGAGAAATATTAATAATAATTGCATTCACGGAGACGCTACAACTGTACATAGGGAATTATAATAGTTAGAGCGATTTATAACGAGCAATCGAGAGATAAATGAACACGTGGTTACGTGCATTATAATTATATATATATATATATAAATATAAATATATTATACGATTTAATAGGATTTTACGGTGGTCGCCATTGACACGACGACGTTCTGTTTCTAATATAAAACGCATCGTTTTGTACGATTTATGGCGAACGTTATGGAACGAACGAACGATTTTGATCGCGCGACTCGCACAATTTTTCCATCGTGTTACTTAAATATTTTTACGGAAGTCTTTCTCGTATATACCGTTTTATGATGAATCGTATCCTCAGAATTTCTTTCCTTTCTTTTTCTATTTTTTCTTTTTTTTTTTTTTCTTTGATACATTTAAAATTCCGTTCCAATATTTTTATCGTACAGCTAACTCGTTGTCAGATTAATTTTTGCAATGTCATATCGTTACTGTTGTTATTATTATTACTAATATTATTAGTATTATCATGATTACTGTAATTATATCGCTGGGCTTTTTACTCTCTACCGCTAGTATACTCATAGTTTAATTTAGCGTGTATGTTTATTTCGTAGCGGATGTTTTCTTTTAATCGATTCGATCGTACTGTATTTGCTGTATTTAACACATTCCCACAAGCTAATATACATTATTAATTGAAATGAAAAGGAAAACGTCGAACGTAAAAAAATGTCATATGGAGAAAGCGTTTTAAGTATTAGGTAGAAAGTTCTAACATAGCGACAAGAATTAATAAATTAAAGAAGAAATATTGTGTACATAGATATTGACTATTACAATGATTAATATAAACTGCTTATAGATGTAATGTATTTTTTGTAGGGACCATAATGTGTAAGCAGAACGATACAAGGATGTTCTTTTCGTTTCTTTCTTTCTTTTTCTTTTTTTTTTTTTTTTTTTTTTTTAGTTAATTCTCTTCTTTTCTTTGGTCGAACGGTTCTTGAATGGTGATACGTGACTGTGAGTCGAAGGCTCTAGCTAAGGTTTGTGAAAATATAGAGGCAAAGAAATAAAAAGCAATACGTGTTTGCTTGCGAATGCAGAGATGAGAATACGAAGGCAAATCTTCGTAAATTATGAGATTCAGAGATTAGGTATTATAATTATAAAAGCTCATAGAAAAATGAAATTTGAAAACGTATACGTAGTTTCGAATGTTTCGCAACAATGAAAAGTTAAGAAAGATCTCGAAATGCGTGCGATGAATGGATGGGAGTGTCAATAATTTATGTTCGTAGTGCTCGCAGAACAGATTTTCTTGAATATTATATGGTATTTACAATTAATGAAATTTTTTCTACGAGCATAACAGCGAATGGAAAAGTCAAGCCTCGAGCGTCGCCGTGTGTTATAGCATGTGTGAAGTTGATCGGCTGTTGAAGGTCATCGAGAAAAATTATATAGTAGATCGTTTATTTTATTACACTATTCCATGTCCGTACACTCTACACTTGTTCTTTTCATCCTCTTGGCTTATTATTGTACTTCTTGCATCGTGAAACTCACGTTTCCCTTCTTATTTATCCAGAACACTTCGTGCAATTGTTGGCATTAGGAGAATCATATTTACAAAACGTACTAATAAAAATGTTTAGATAAATCTGTAAAATTATATTGTTATATTATCTTGTAGAAAAAGTTATATTATGTTCTTTTTATTATATTCGGTTATTTTTTCTTACTTGTTCATATTTTATTTGATTATTAAAAAATAAAAATTCAATGTTAAAATTAAAGTACACTTTATTTACACATACAATCGTCACACATAATTGATGTCATAGGATAAGTTAACGAAATCGTAATAAGAAAAATTGGCTGTACGATGGTAGGAAAAGTGACCTTGAGCAGCCAATTGATATCTCAATGGAGCTGTATTCCGAGACAAAGTAGTAGGAAAAATCGTAAATGAAGATAATCGATATTACAATAGTGAGAGGGAAATGGTTCAGAAAGATGGAAATGGAGAGTTTGTTCGATAAAGCGTCAGTGACTTTCGAAAGCATTTCAGTCGGATTCCAACAGTTTGATACGTGTTAATGCCATGCCATTTCATACACACATGCATAGGTACATATCGCACACGAACACCCCCTACACACACATACCATACGTTACTTTGTTACGATTATTATATATTATAGAAATTCTTGTGTCACACGGCAAAGGTTGCTTAAATTTAGTCGCGTAGCGAGCGAATAAAATTACATAAACGAATGCATTCGGCCACCCTAGAAAACAGAGGAAAAACGAAGCAACAGAAAGCAGTCATTTTGATATACCGATCATAATGCAGAGAATGATTTAGACGCGACCGATTTCGTAATTCGCGAAACGGTGTAAAAAAGAAAGAACACTTGAAATAACATTGCCTTAAAAAACGAAAGATTAAAAAAAAAAAAATAAAACGTAATTCATAAGGAACGCTCTGACGATGGTACAAGTGGCAAAAGGAAATCAATGGTGATGAAGAATGACCGTGAATTTGCAGAGACAAAGATATATTATATATATTATAAATAAATATATGAAGATAATGTTAGACATAAGAACAAAATCTCGTATTGTCAAAAATGATTTATCGTTTCCTCGAGTATTATATATAAATATATATAATTTTAAACCCCTTATGATAGAGAATATATCGTGCGTGCGCGGTCGAAGAAAGCTGTTTTTTCCTGAGGTGAACATTCTGTTTTCATATCGAACACCGAATCTCTTCCTTACATATGGAACAAATACAGATTGTGAGCCGTACTAGGGTTCGTGTAATTTTCGTTTTGCGTTTTATCAGGAGGCGAAAAGATGATAATGTAGATATTATTATCGGGACATTGTCTTTTCCTCCGTTCGTCGAAACTTAACAGTTTTTTTTTTCCTTCTTTCAGAAGTAAGGCACAAACAATGTATTTACAATGAATAAATGTTTTGAAAACTGTTAAACCTGCGTATTTATATCTCTCATTAGCTACGCAATATATGTATTTTAGTTCGTTAATTGGTTGGTTCTAGCGAATACTGACCTTTTTATAGTTAAATGATCGAATTGTGATTGAAACTAGAGTTAAAGTGTTGATTTATTTCAATTTTGTCAAATGATTCATTTATGCGATAAATTAGCAATCACGTAGCTGACATTTGAATATGGCGCCACTCAATACTCGAACAAGTCGCGCGAGAGGATCGATGTAGCCACCTAACGGCCTTCTTCGCCCACTTCCGTCAGTTGTTCACAGGCTTTCATAGCGTGTGGACGCACGTGAGTATTTGGTGTGTTCTGTCACCTACGGAGTCGCGTTTTCGCTAACGAACGCCCCACCGTACCTTCCATATTCAATGTGTATGGCGATTCAGGTGAGTCTTTAATAGCTACGATTATTCGAACAAAGATTTCGGCTGGATTTCGTGATTGGTTTTTCGCGTGTACGCCTCGGTGTCTTCCTCGTAGCAAAAAGTCGATCGCTGGATTTACGGGCGCCGTGTACGCGCGCGTGTGTCCCTCGTTTGGCTGCGTGCTTCCCTTCGTATATCCTATATATTACATTCGCGTAACGATGCTTCGTTTTGCGTGTAGTGCGCGCGCGCGTCTCTCTACGTGCACGATTCGCCCGACCCTCTATCCACGCTCTTTTACACGCATCGAAATACGTGTGTTGCGCGGACGACGAACTCTGGCGTCCCATCGAAACTCGCCACCACCGTAGTCTGCCTGCCTGACTCTATATATGTAGTATCCGTGTTCCTTCGTTTCGAAATAATCTCTCTATGGAAGCACGCCTGACAACAATACGTCTTGTTATATCGAATTCTTAGATAGAGAAATAGCGAAGTTTTTAAAATTTCCTCTAAGTAGTTATTTATCGAGAGAAGTTACGTAGAGGTATTGTTCAACAGTATCGTCTATATAGTACTTGTGTACCTTCGTTTCGAAACAAACTGTCCATGAAATCATGCCTGAAGAGGATACATGTGTCTATATCGAATTTTCATATAGAGAAAAATTGAAGTTGTTGAAATTTTTTCCAAATACTTACTAAGGAAGTTGTTTCGTCGTCGTTTATGTAGTATTTATGCCCTCTCGTTACGAAAGTATCTCTTCATGGATGCCCGCTTGAAAAGTATATGTCTTGTTATAACGAATTTTCAGGTAGAGAAAATACGAAATTCGTCAAATTTTCTCCAAGTATCTGTTTCATATTTACCTGCTAAGGGAAATTGCTTCAGTGTATTATTCAACAACGTCGTATTTCTAGAGTAATTTCAGTTGTGGAGGACATTGCATGCCATGCGCCGAAGCACGCTGGCTTTAACCCTACTATGATCATAGAATTTTTATATTTCAATTCTGTTCCCGTTTTAGCAAACGAAGAGTGGTGCTGCTTTAAAATGATGTTTAGTATAGAATCGAAATGTTAAAAATTGCTACATGATTTCTAATTTAACGACTGCGGATATTTATGCATTTATAGGAAAGCGCAAAATTCCACAGAATGTACATAGGTACATGTAATACGAAAATATATAAAATATTCAAAGTATAACAATTTCTATAACAGCTGGTAGGTAAAACAATTTTCTACGGGAGTTCTTCTGTTTTAATTATATTCTCAAAGATATGAATTTTGGATAAAAATTCGCAGTCTATCAATGACAAATTCCTTGCGAATATATGCAAGTAAGAAATCACGCGTACCAACATAAGAATCTTCTCATATCGTTCGAAGTGGAAATATTTCTTAAAGTTGAAAACCTGAAATTGAGTTGAAAATGACTGAAAGAATGTAACAGGGTTAAGCAAGATCGGCCAGACCTGCATTTTTTCTGTAGCGCGAGTTCTCTTTGTAAACACACGTTCAGTTGGCCAAGTCCGAGTGATAGGCCGAGGTCGGTTGCGAACGAAGGCACGCTCGTGTGACACGCGGATCGCACGCCAGGGGCACGCGTGCTTCTGTTTTGCCTCGCGACATGCTGACCAGCAGCGATCCACGCGATAATCGATCGTAAGCACACATCCTTCTCTTTAAAAAATCGAATTGTATGATATTCCAGTTTAAGATGTATTACCTGTCGTCTTAATGTTTTTTACGTTGTTTACTTCGCTCGAATTAAACTGGCAGATTCTCGCCATCTATTGTTGTTAAGTTTAGACTTGTGCGTGCAGCTACTTCGAAAAAGAGACGAATGTAATACGATGCGTATCTGTAGGATGAAGCTTCGAACGTATTTTTATAATTCATTTTCTAGTTATATTGGAAATACAGTAGCGAATTTAGTTTTGAGTTGCATGAAGGCAGCCACTGTTCTCACAAGTGCAACTGATTCGTTACTTTTGATCGCTGGAAGTCACTACGCTGATCGAATGCTTTTTAAAAAAAAGGCATTTTAAAGAACGTCGAATGCTTACCGTGTTTTTATACGAAGTAAGGCGATATTTTTGTTTTTTTTTTTTTTTAATTAATTTATGTGATGTCTTTTAGCCAATACGAATCCAGTACTACCCGGCGCCCTCTCCCCGCGGGCGGGGCGCCTAAGAAGTTTCCTCCATGAGGAAAAAAAGAAAGGAAAGAAAAAGAAAAAAGGTTAAATCTGTTAAACAATTATTGCGCAAAGCCTTGCAGAGTGTATGTACTGTACAATATACACTATCATTATACACTACCGTTCATAAGTTCGGAAGAATGTATATTTAACATAACCTACCAGTGCCGGTTAAATTGACTGTTTTCAAACTTCTACACAAATTTAACCATATTTAAGGGTCATCATATCGCTTCGTAATTCCTGAATTTTCCTAAAACATGCATACAATTTATTTTTCAGTATTTACTTTTAGTTTGCTCTAAAAATGTCAAGACTGAAAAAAAAAATTATAAAAAGAAATAACGGACATAGAAGAAGACTGTTCAGTGTGCGATGAACAAGAAACTAAAGCAACTGAAAACAGCATGGAAACACGTGAAAAGCTATTTACAACCGAATCAGAATTGAATATTATTTACAAATAAGCGTTTATGTCCAGGGCAAAAAAAAGAAAAGAAATTATCGTTGATAGCAAAGAGTGAGACTGATGCAGAGAACCAACGTATCAAAACTGAGCCCAATGGGACAGTTTGGAAAGAAACAGATGCAAGTTCCAAATCTGGCAGGGCATCGGTTCATAAATTTTTTATGGATATGCTAAACATTAAAATATAATGAAAGGACAAATAAAGATGGCATTTTATCTTATCATTGATCACCGTATAAGGGATAATATAATAAAATAAAATGTACGGAAGAAGCATTTAGAGTATTGAAGATTAAGAGAGAGCTAGATGCGTTTATTGCTCTGCTATATGGCTACGGTGCATATCAGGCAAAGAATTTAGGTGTGTCATATTTGTGGAATAAAATTTGGAGACCTGCATTTGTTTCAAAAACAATGAGCAGGAATGACTTTGCTGAAATTATGAGGTTTATACGATTTAATAGAAAGAAGCCAACGTTTACGAACCAAAAGATTTGCAATGGTACCTACAGTATGGGGCCGATTTATAGAGAATTCAAAAAATTGTTATAAACCTGATGCATACATTACTTTTGTATAAAGAATCGCTGGAAGAAAGTCATGCAATAAAACTATCAACAAATTCAGAGTCATTACTACAAAAAAACTTGTCAAGTAGAAAATTGTAAAGGTTACGAAATTACGAAAATATGTATGCGACAAATGTACATTTGATAATAAGATAATTTGTAAAAAATGCAGCAAGGTTGAATAAGATATCTATATAAATAAAAGTGTAATTTTATTTAAGTCCATTTTAACCGAACTCGGTAGCAATAGGTATACACGAAGTGTCGATAGGTTTAGTGTTAAGGATTATTACAAAAATCGTTCAAATTCCCCCAGATACGCTGTATTACAAATCTATAAAATTTTGTAAATTGAATGAAAATACGTAAAAATAATATTTTTAGATTCAGACAAATCGTATAACGTTTCACCTATTCTTGTAATTCTAACATTAATGAATTCTAGAATTCTAACATTATATGTTTGAAGTTAGCAGTATCCGGTCACTTACAAACGCAAATGTAGTATTGATAGCTTTGAAGTTATCGTATAATCAACGTCGTAACTCTACGTCGTTCGTTGTACACATGTCGACTCACGTTGTATCGATGTCATAAAAATGGAATTCCAACTATTTCCTGTTTCTTCTTTATTGTCGATAATCCATTGAAATTTGAATTCCATATACGGTAAACTTATTGCACGATTGAATATCTGGTGTAAATGTTATTATTTGTATTGTAAAAAGAATATAACGTTTTGAAAAATGCTTGGTTCGTGTTCTGCAATAGTGTTAATAAATTAGAATATATTTATGATCCGTCACGCGTTCCACAGACGTCGACTGACGTCAAATAACGCAAGGTCATGCGTGCATCTTCCAGCCGCTTGACAATTTGTTAATTTGCAGTTGTTTCGAACAGTTTATCGACGAGCGTCATGAAATAATTGTCGAATAGTATTTTTTTGTCGATATTTCTCTCTTCTCTGTGTAGAATTCGTGTTTTATATTTTTAGATCGTGGTCTGATTGATGTTTGTTAGATAACATAGCGTGATCCTAACCTTCTTCTCTGCTTCTTTTTAACGATATAAAAATAGGTTAGAGAAAATTATTGGTATTAAAGAGATACATTTTTTAAATGGATAGTAATTTATTCCAGGGTCACTGTGACTGATGTATCAAGGTTAATCGCGGTTATTTCATAATAAAAGTATATATGATTAAAAGAGGTTACGTATCTGTGTTGTCTTTAATCTGATGGAATATAACGCAACATTCTAAAATAAAAATTATTTCAGATATTTTCAGTAGTTTGCAGATTAAATATTTACGTTCTTAAAATGCATGTACATAAATGAATATGCACGTGAAAATTCATTCATTCGTAGATCACGATTTTTCAACTATTACAAAATTACTTTCTGTTGTAATTCTTTAATTATTCCACAAATAAGTAAAAGACACATATGTTTTTTTCGTTGTTGGAATAATTAAAGCGATATTGACGAATCTTTGTATTACGAAAAAGCAAGTAACTATATTTATCAAACAAATTTTATTATTTTTTGTTTATTATTCTTACCAACGTACTTTTCAGGTCGTTCATATGTTTAAACCAAAGATCTTTCAATAACAAATTGTTTTAATCGCAATAAACGAGAAAGAACAGATTATACATTTATTTTCTGCTTTCGTCTTCCTATTCGTTTCCCATCATTACCTTGCTTAGCAATTGTTATTGTCTGTATGTCACACACGTGTCACTTAAAATCATAATGTGATCACTGTAATTGTCAAATGAC
Organism: Bombus vancouverensis nearcticus; assembly: GCF_051014615.1. Lineage (NCBI taxonomy): Eukaryota > Metazoa > Arthropoda > Insecta > Hymenoptera > Apidae > Bombus > Bombus vancouverensis. Next base: position 15,102,976 of record NC_134915.1, on the reverse strand, counting down.
TATGGGCGGTTTCCGCCATGAATGGACGATTCATGGATCATATACTCTGTGTCTATATAAAACGGTCAGCCAAACGTAGCTTATACGTTGCTCGTTGATCTTTTATCAGAATTTGACGATACCATAAATATATTAGGAAGGATAATATATTTTCAAACAGATTCAAATTACTTAATAAATTATTCTCCGCTTCTTCGTTTCAAAATTACTGTTCCTTATAACAATAAAATGGAGCAAACCCTACGAAATTTATAGAATTAAAATATACACGTATCTCTTAATTTGAAGTTCAGTATTATAATTTTCCAATAAATACTTTATGCTATTATGTACATAATATTTTCCTACAATATTATCGTAAATTTCTTCTCTTTCAATCCTATTAATGTCAATTGTCGATAAGACCAATTGAATATCATCGTACACGCACAGGATATTTAATAGAATATCTAATATTGATTTTGCAAACATGATGTTTCGTGTATATCGAAGAATGATATTTTAGACAACAATGGATAGTGCTTCTGTTAAATCAGCCGACATATAGTAAACAAGGTTTTATTGCACGATGTGCATCGAATAGGTTTTCTGTCAGGTATCGTAAAGCTTTCAGAGGTTCGACTACTTTCAATGCGTTTACCATTCAGTCATCGATACACCGAGTTTGTCTAAATCGAATTTATTCCAGTAATCCGGTGCTAATTCCACGGCTTTGTTAAATGTCCAATGACAAATCGATTTCGTCAATAAAGGCAAGTTTGCTTTTCCCCAAGAACTTCTTCGAAATTTAATTTTAGCTTCACCTTCGTCGTACAGGGTGTTTCGTTGAAGCTTGAATTCCCCAATATGCTCGTTCTTCTTCTCTATTTGATAATAGAAATTTTTTAGCGACGAAAGTCTGTATTTTTTGATATTTTAATTTTTTTTCATCAATAATAGAAATATTCCACCGATACCGGAAATCCGCGAATGATAAAAATTCGTTGGAAAAGAAAAGATATATTTTCCCCGATCTTCGTCCGTATCCTTGATCTTCTCTTCCTTAAAAATAAATTAGAACGATTCAATTTGTTTAAGAAAAATACGGATATCTTTTCCTATCCTTTGACCCACGAAGGAACTAACTGAAATGCAATGTATCTACGTAATTCCTCGTGGACACGGCGTACAACCGGAAGTCTCGTCCGGTAATAACTATAGCGAAGATCGTCAAGAATTTCCGACTATAGCCTATTCTTTTTTTTTCATTATGTTCTCGAGATAATCATAGGCGTGCAGAATAATATTCTACGATTACAAACGTGTCTTACAAGACACAATATGAAATTTTCTGAGACGAATTCTGTCAATGACCGCGCACACTCGTCCACCAAAGAGTCACATACGAGCTGTATGATTTCTATCTTTCTGATCCATCTAAATGGATTACACGTGTACTGCTTAAAGATTCAATCGTTCGACCTTCGACAAATTGACGATTTCAAACAAGCTTTACATCGAACGTTCGTACATTTATTTCCTCGTCTCGAAACACGGTGTACCGAACGATCGATGGCTGCGAAAATATTCTCAAGGTTCGGTACGAACCAGACACCCGGTATAAGCGTGTTGGGATAGCACTACTTGGAATACAAATTGGTAAAGTCGCTCGCAGGGCATCCTCGCGTTGAAACCGTTCGATGGACGTTATTCTCGTTCCCGTAAATTACCAGCCATGGTGTACCGTGTTGTCGGGGGAAAAAATGAATGACGTCATCCACCCCCACGGATCGTGCATGGAACATAGAGACAAACGTTTGGCGTGCAAATTTTTCCTCGCTGCAAACGGTCTCCTATCATCTGTGCACGTCTTCCGTAAATGTCTGCTCGAGTCATTTGAATTTTCTATATTTGCGTTCTATTTTTAGCAACTCTGCCGCCTTTCTCTGCACGGCCTAACAAAATCGTTCGTGGCTAGTTAGGTTGTTTATTCGCGATCGAGGTTCGAACGCGTGTTCGTTTAAATCGCTCGTGAAATCGATCACGGACTGGCCGGTTTGCCGAAATCGTATTTCAAAGTCGTTTTGTGTTTAAAGCAGTCTGTGAACCTGCCTGTCAACGAAGGGTAGAAATGGCCACAATGGCCACGATGGCTACTCAAGGTTTCAGCTGGATGTATATCTATATCTCTTTTACTCTCGATATGTTGTTAGCTACCTGTAGCAAGTAGAACAGGTAAACGCGGAGAAAGTCGCGGTTTATCCGAAGTAAGACTGGAAGTACGTAGCTGCATGGAAATGAGAATGGAACCACGCGAAATTCGTTGGCGCGCGCTTAAAAGACAGTTAGAGAACAATCGGAGCACGGAGAAAGCTGTGTCGACTCCCGATCGTTTCTGGCAATCGGCATCAAAACAGAGATTAAAATTCTCGCTCCGCTTGATACGGTTGATTACGCGCGTTTATCAACAGCAACAATCGCAAATTAAACATTTACTTTCCCACCGGCAAATCCGGCGTACGGTCCATCAATCATTATACAATCCTCTGTGTTAATAAACGAACAGGTAGAACATTAATCATGTTGAAATTGCCGCAGCGAATCTTTCGCCAAGCTTTTTTCTTCCGTTTCCGAAACGACGCTACGCGTTTTCCTCGAACTTTTCAACCTGTCCAAGCCGTGATATTTCTTATCCGTCTTAGCGTATGCTAATGAGATGATATTGTGGCTGGCGTCAACGAGTTACAGATAAACGCGCTCTTACCAGGCACCTCGCAAAAGTTTCCACTTTCAGAAGTTTCTCGTCGGTTTACGTAGAACGGAAAAAAAGATGCACTTCTTTTTTTTTCTTCTTTCTTTTTTTTTTTAGTCGGTTTATCTTTAGAATTCGACTCGGTTATTCTCTTGGCGTAGGTTACGATGCCTCGTGCGTTTTAAATATTTATAACCGGCGTATTGTTTGTTGGAATTGTACTAAAGTTAGAATTACCGTGACTCGATTAAATCTCTGGTTAAACGATGGTTGCTCGAAACTTGGTATTATTTCTTTGAAAAATTAAAGAGTCGATAATCGCATTAAATGGATCGATCGGCAGAATTACGTTTTGATAAAATACAATAGGACGGTGATAGCTGGATCGAAACGATATCAGGTAAATACGGACGTGTGCGTGGATATGTAATTAGAATATTACTGTATTATAATATTAGATTTGTTTATCGTGATTGAAACAGAGAACTATGACTATTTAATTTGAACTTAATGTAGTAATGCGATACAATTAAAGCTATTAAATTTGTTTAACTACTCGACGTACAACTCGCAACTCATAACAACTCGACAGCTTATGAATAACGATTAACCCGCAGCTATTCGCAGCTTACTCGTTACTATTGACTATCGATCACTCTCTCCACCAAGTGTTTACAGCAGAGTTTTCGATATTCCTGTTACAGGTACAGCCGTCGGTGACCGAACATGGTCACCTACACCGTTTCCAATTTGCTTATTGTCCCAAAGGCCCATCCTTCGCGATTTCTCATCCTTCCCAGCCTGTCCACACTTTCGTTTTCTATCTGTAGTTGGTCGGGATTTTCCCCAGGGTTTCCCCACGATGTTATAGTATTATATTAAAAATAAAGTGTGACCTAGGATCGAGTGCTGGACCTTGAACATACTGTTAGGAATTTACCACGGGTAAAAGCGCGTGGAAAGAGACGAGATTGACCTGTACCGTTAGAATCATAAGCAAAAGACAGCAGCGTAGAAAATATTAGCGTGTCGAACTTGTCTCGCTGAGGAAAATTTAATTTACAATGTATATTGTGTTGGCAACTAAGTGATTACGGACTTTGTCATTACCACCTAATGACAATCACTTAGTTGCCAACCCGATAGATAGATCGTAGTATCAACTTTCTCGTAATTAACCCTCTAAATAGATGTAGATGGAACGCGAGCTTGTTCATCTATCGAAGGAAAACTGTTGCCTCGATGATAGATTTTCCATGTTCCCTTGAATCAGTCGTGTCGGACAAAACGGTATAATTGATAAAGTAGGAAAACGAAGATATCGATGCGCGATATGTCGGTCAGAAATTACTCATGCCCAGGTGAACGGGTTCCCTTTAAAAAAAGAACGTGCCATTAGTCAGCCGTGATAGACGAGAACTTGTTTGCTGTGAAGCGAGTTTTACTAGAAAAACCGCCTGCTACGTTAGTCATCCGAAGTGATACAGCGTGTTCGCGAAGAAACAGCTTGAATTCTGAAACAAGTGCGCCTTTTTTTTCTTTTTTTTTTTTTAAGAAAAATGTGTGAAAATGTAATCTTGCGAAAAATTTTCCAAACTCGGGAAGAGGGTTAACATGTTACTGTTGAAACAGAGAAACAGTAAATTAAGAAACGCTTGGGAAAATACAGTATAGACGTAGTAAGATACAGTATCGATCGAGAACTTTTTTTTTTTTCTTCGCTTCTTTTAGATTATTAGTAATCGTATGGATTTCTCAACGAACGTATGTTTCGTTCTCGACTCGTCGTACTGAATTCCTTCTTATATCGAATAGTTTAGCGATATAACGTTAACAATTAAGAGTTACGATTGGTAAATATTATAACATATTGTACGATGTCTGGTCTTTGGCAAGTCCAGTTTTGCTTCAATTCCAAAAACACGAAAATCCATTATCCCTCGTATAATGCAACGTAAAAATTGAAATCATATGTGTAGTAAAAAAATGTATCGATTTCTAGCTTGAAAATTGGTGTATAGTTGTATATCTACAAAGACGACGATATTTATTGAACGAAAGAAATGCTTTAAAATTACTGTACGCTTCTGACTGTACCATGTATACATTAAATTACCGTATACTATAAAAATGATTGTACACTTGGTATATCAGACGATCCAATATACATATTATACTTGGTAGAAGAGATAGCACGGGGCCGTAAATTATAGTAATACAAAGTTTGACTAACTCTTCCACGATACGATACAGGAAATACTCGGGCAAACATAAACATATTTAAACGTTAGTATGCATAATCGGGTTTCATTATCTATTAATATGTTTATAGCGATTAGATAAGGTGCGAATTTTTTATATTTATCGCCTGACGCGCAAAAACATCTTGACGAATGAATTGTTAAACGATTTTCCGATCGAAACACTTTTCCCTCGCCTCTCCACGAATTCTACATCGAATTCTACCACGAATTCGTTGTCAATTCGTTATCACACGGTGAAAATTGAATTCAGGCAATGTTCGTCGTTTTTATATCGGATAACATTCTAGTATTCGGTAGAACGTTTCGCGAGGTTGCATAAAGTGAATTAACATCGTGCAATACAGAATATCATGAGTCAGAATATCATGTTCTTTCGTGACAATGGTATATTATACTTCGTCAAACTGCTTGCAGAAGCTACGTGAAAAACTTTCTTCGCTCGTCCAAACAGCTGTTGAAACACAGAAGGAAATAATACGTTGTATCGCGTTTAACAGATTTTTACCGCCGTAGCAATCTTTTCTATTTCGATCGTGTCTTCGTTTTTGTTTAAGCGTGGCAGATCAAACAAATTTGCAACGTTCCGAAGACGCGAGATCGCAACGAGAAGTCACAGAAACAACGACACAACCGATACTACGTTTTGTAACATGAAACATATTAAACGGTGTAATACCATATATACAGGGTGGTTGGTAATTGGTGGTACAAGTGGAAAGGGGGTGATTCTACGCGAAAAAAGAAGTCGAAAATATAGAATAACAATTTTTCGTTCGAGGCTTTGTTTTCGAGAAAATCGGCTTTGAATTTTGGCTCGGTACGCGTGCACTTTATCGCGTCTCTTTATAACGGATCTCACTGTAGATCGTTGTCTCGATTGACGTTATTGTTTTAAATTTAAAAAATTTTTTTTTAATTTTTCCATCGAGACAACGATCCACAGTGAGATCCGTTATAACGAGACGCGATGAAGCGCACGCGTACCGAGCCAAAATTCAAAGTCGATTTTCTCGAAAACAAAGCCTCGAACGAAAAATTGTTATTCTATGTTTTCGACTTCTTTTTTCGCCTAGAATCACCCCCTGTTACGCCGGGGTGTAATGCCTGGAAACATATAATTTATAATTCTGTGAATCACAGGGTTATACAACCTCAATCACCCCTATTATCTCAACGGAAATCAGGGGATCGATCAATTCGTGGTGTCGATTGTTATTTAAGAGAGTGAGGGAAACAGGTTTCGCTGTTAATTGGTTAACCGAAGGGTCTTAATCGCCCTCGAGAGAAAGTGGTCAGTGGGAGGAAGGTTGCAGCGCACGTGAGAAAACTAAGTTTCCCTTGTCCCGCCGTGGTAGACAATAGTCTTTAGAAATGCTTCGGACACAGATGTTTGTTTGTTTTGAAGGACCTTAGCAGGCAAGTGACTCGGGTTTATGACGGGTGCTTAAGGATATTGAGGGTACGCCGTACGGAAAAGCGGCCGTCTGGCCCGCGGTGTGTGACCTGGGCCAGGCAGAGAGGCCCGGCGTAACACCCCCTTTCCGCTTGTACCACCAGTTACTAACCATCCTGTGTATCGCATGAAGATTCGGTTAGTCTCAAATAAAATATAAACGACATGACGATACATCGAAGCTCTCGGTGTGCAATGATGACGGTCGTTGTGATTTATCTGATCGCGGATCAGCAATAGCTCACGTGAAATATATTATCTGTTCGCACTTGACGAAACTTTTCAAATTAATTAAAACGAGTATCTCTGATATCGTAGAGATCTAGGTAGAGATACAGAGACAGAATTGGCTGTGCACTTGAAGGAAATTAATTGCAAAAAGCCAAGTAAAATTTAATCTTGGTTCTCGCGATAACTAAAATTCGCGTATGTAAATGTATAGGAAGATCAAAATGCGCGTAGATCGTACGGTTCGTTCGACGTCCTTTTCCTTTTTCTTCTTCTCTCTTCTTTTTTTTTTTTTTTTTTTTTTTTTTTTTTTTACTTATTCTAACGCTTTAAGCGTTCATCCCTTCAACTATCGACACGCATTTCTAACTCAGCCATGTACATGGTCACTGCGAAGGTTTATCGAAGACGCTCGAGTTGAAAATTGAACGGAAAGAATGACGAGAACCATGACGAAGGATCGATATCAATATCCTTGCACTCTCATCGGAATATGTCGGACATTCAGGGAATTCATCCCGGTCGGGTAACGCGGTGCACGATTTTTCTGAATAGAAATCTCGTTATCACCTTGACGTCTCGCTTTACAAGACCACGTGCGCATCTAGTTTACGCGGGGACATCGAATTACGTGCGTGCTCGTATTTCACCTGTGTAATGCTTATTAAATTTAGCACATGTGATTGGATCCTTAGAGCGGCCGCGAGCCACTCTTTGTTCGTCAAACTGGCCTCGCGCTTCGCTAAGGAGGAGGTGTATATTTTCTTTGTCTGAAGAAGCGGACAGGTTTCCAGGGGTGGGAAATGGCGGGGAAAATACGTGGGTGGTGACTCGTTGAAACGGGAGACAGATGGAAGAACGTGTCGCGGAATTGGATTGTACGGTGACAGCTGTTTGCGGATGGAACAACTTTGTTTCGGTGGAACTCCTTCGATCTTGTAGGTCGTGCGCGGGCTTTTAGATCTTTAGGATCGCACAAGTTTCGAGCCGCGATCTCTCTTTTTCGTTTCTTCTTGGTTTTTTCGTCCCAAAGTGTACGCGAAGATTCTTTAACACGCGTTGGAAGTAAAATTGGCGAAGGAGATAGGAAGAGCGAAAACGAGAGAGATCGTTCGTAAAGATACGCTTTGTTACGATTATTACAATATTGGTATTGTATTTGTCTTACGAGAGCTTGTTCTTATTGGGAGGAAAATTATAGTTGACTGTGGCGCATAGCGAATAACGGATCTCGTGTTTTTAGGGCGATATTTTTAGTCGCGTCGTTTGAAAATTATTTCGAATTAAATTAGGAAAAACCGTTTTTTATAGATCAAATAATTACTCTCGATGGTAATTCAAATACGAAGCTCGATATTTGTTAGAAGGGATATCACGACGTCAAAATTAATTTCCACAAATATTATTATTAAACAGCAGATAAAAAAAGTTATTGTTAAACAACGAACGATATTATTTAAATACCGTCGCAAATACCCAGAGTGGATTTTGTGAAAATAGTTAATCATGCTCGGAAGGAAGTAGAGGAATATTATCAGTCTCTGCCGACCGGAAATATCGATTTATCAAACAATCAATCTTGCGCAAGATTCTTCAACCGGAGAAGCATCTATATTAAATATATATTATTATATTCTTATTTTTATTTCATTTTATTTTTATTTATACAATAACGTTTCTACGATAATTTATATAACACGATAACAATACCAATACCAAAGTATATTAAAAGTATAACCGTGACGTCCAATTCAACATGAATTCGATTTCGACAGAGTCCTATCCTAATCAAAATTTATACTATCCATTTTTTTCTCGTTCTTTTTTTCCCAAAAGGCTTTCGCGGATTTTCGTTTCATACGCGGGGTGGGGGCGGTGGGGGAAAACACGCAACACGCGCGAACGAGCAAGTAAACACAGCGCGCGTTTTATTCGCGCGCGTAACGAGCGCCTATGTACCGGCAACAAAGAACAATGGCCGGAGATGAGGAACAAAGGGAACGTTTAGAAAACACTCGCGAAACAATCGAGTGAATGTCGATCGATCGTACGCGTCACTCGCAACCCCGTTTGTACAGTGACTTCTAGCTTTCCCTGCAAAACTCACGATTCGTAAAAAAAAAAAAAAAGGAAAAGAAATGATAGAAGGGAAAAAGGACGAAAAAATCCACGATCGAAAAATAGTTGGTATACAGCGACTTTGATCTCTTAGGTACTACGTGCCACTACTATAGTGGCTTTCGCGGATGTCAGCTTATATTGCGACTCGCCACTATAATGGCTCACGCTCACCGTTTGAATTAACTGATCTATTTCATTTGTCTTACTTCACACTTTTCTAATCCTCGCAATGTTTTATAACAGTGTTAACAATATATACAGGCAGAATATATATAATGTATTTTTTATAGACAAGTGTCAGATATCAATTATTGTTTTCCGTTAAAATAAATATACCATTATTAGATGCTCTTTTTAATATGCCGATCCACATCCTTGTAATATTTTACAATTTTCAATCTAAAAATGTCGCTAGAAAATTGAAAACGAAGAATAATTTGCTACGATACCGAAACAGATCACTGTAATATACAAAATATGAAATGAAAAAATTGCATATAATTTTTTATGGAATTATCTAATAAAATATAAAATAACGTGGTATGAAAGTAACATGGAATTAGGGTAAATAATCTCGTAAAATACAAACTGTACGTTATTCGGAAAAAGAGTTTCAGATAGAATTTTTCCTATTTCGAGAGAGCTATCTAGCCATGGTCGTAGATCTTTTCCAGGCTCATCCGAGACTCCAGGGTGGTCTTTGTTTTTGTAAATGGCATGATACATTTTTTTAGACGCGATTCGATGCATTTTTTAATTCTCTACAGAGGAGTATACAAGTACTTGATTTGAAAAATGATTAGTTTAAAAGATATCTTAAATTTAACTTTTTTTTATTTTATTTTATTTTATTTCTTTTCTTCTTTTTTTATTTTGTTTTATTTTTTTTATTCTTTTTTTTTATTTTGTACTTTATAATTTGTCCAGCTGGACATTAAATTTAATATTGTAGGACTTGTGTGAATGGGAAGGAAGGATAAGAGAGAGTTAACAAGTTTTTAAGCTTTCATTAGTTTTTATTCACAAACAGTCTTGACTAAGAATTCACAATTCAGTACTAATACATATAGAAAAATACAAATATCCACATAAAACTGTACATACAACCA